>NC_092338.1:285175000-286437500 GCF_046630445.1 Rutidosis leptorrhynchoides | reverse complement strand
TCGAGTTAGGATTTGAAAATTGGATAGTGGTACGAGGACTCACATATGGAGCCTTGGCCACTGACCACACGTCTTTTCGGTTTGTATAGAGGTCGTAGCAGCTATCCGAAGTCAGCACTTTGTTTCGATCTCTATTCTTGTTGAAAACTTACTTTATCTTTTATGAATGATGATGATGATGATGATGATGATGATGATACTTAAGACTTAATTTATTCACTTTAAACCTTTTGGAACAATATACTGACTTAGTAACCTTTGACTTAGGTTCAGGACCTTTCGGACCGACATACTACTTGCATACTTTTCATATCGACTTTTACCGCATTTATCACTGTGAGTTATAGCTCCCTTTCTACTTTACTATTTTTGGGACTGATAATACATACGATTTTTATGTTTTACTTACTTGACATGAGTACTTAAACTTTATATATGTGTGGGTTATATAACGGCATAAACTTTCCCCTTAGCACGGTAACGTTTAACTATTGGTTTTTTAACCGGTAGATACGAATCTTAGATATGGATCCATAGGGTTTGACATCCCCACTCGGGCTAGTCTCGCTAGCATTCAACGGGTGTTTAATACTTCGAGAACATACGCACTCGCCAAGTGTACTATTAGGGGGTAATATATTATTTTTACATTAAGTTAGTTACCGGGTGCCCATGGATAAGCATATACTTTTCATACTATTTTGAAAACGAAATCTCGTAGTCTACATTACATTGTTGTTTACAAAAACTATAGCTAACCAATATTCGTGTTGACTTTTTAGCATGTTTTTCTCAGGTACTTAGACGTTGTTGCTTCCGCTGTTAGACTACCGTTAGACCTGCTGTTTTAGACTTCCGCTGCATTACTTAGAGATGTCTCAATCATGGAACTTTTATCTTGCATTCACAACTTATGTTATCTCAATCATGTACTTATGTTTATGCTTTCTATTCGTAGTAGCACGTTATCTTTTGTAAAACGTTATCTTTTCATGAATGCAAAACTTGTTTTTAAACAGCATATAGTATTTGACCTTGTAATAATCCTGTTGTTGATGATCCGTACACGTTGATTTTGTATGGGGCGGCACATTTGGTATCAGAGCATTGGTTGTAGGGAATTAGGTTGCATTAGTGTGTCTTGACCGAGTCGAGTAGGATTCACTAATAGGACTAATCTACAACTTGCTCGTTTACTTGTTTTTGCGGAACTGTTGCATGCTACTGCTTACTTTTTCTGATATATGATTTTGCTGCATGCTACTGCTTACTTTTACTGTTATATGAACTTGCTGTATGCTACTGCTTATTCTCATTACTGCATGTTACTATCTGCTTTTGATTGCATGTTACTTCTGTTTGATACTGTTATTATTGCCATGCTATGTACTGCTATAGACGACCTAGGCTGCCGTAGTTACAATGCCTGATTTCGTGCTTGCTATATGTCTTACTGATATGGAAAAAGTTATTTTTCCTTGTTCAGATGTCGGACATGCCGCCCATGACCCTTGACTTCGAGAGTGACTCAGATACGTCTGCTACCTCTCCTACTATTGTTGCTGACTCACCGCTACCTTTCGTTTACTCTGGCGATTCGTCTTCTGGAGATAGTAGACCCGCGACTGACCTAATGGACATCTCAGACAGAGACGAGGATCCCGAGGAGATTCCAGCTCCACCCAGCCCTAGACTCCCGAGGCAACAACATCATTCCGATGGTACTATAATCCCTGGGGGAAACGGGGACGACCCCTTCCGTAATGAGCGTGGACATTGGGTTAGACGCACCACTGACGGATGAATCGTACCGATTACACCTGGTAGATATCGACTCATGACCGCCGGCCAGACCCTTTCTCCCACTCGTGATGTACCTGCACTACCTTCAGACAATTCAGACGGTTCATCATCCGATGACACCAGCGAGGAGGATCCCGAGGAGGATTCTAAGGAGGATCCCGAGGAGGAGCCCGTGCAGCCACCCTCTACCCCACCAAAGAAGTGGAACCGTTATGATGGTACTGTTTTTTCCAGTGGTTAATGGAGGTAAGCCGTTCGTGAACGCACATGGACAGTTGGTTAGGGTCACAGCCCGTAAGCAGGTTGTACCGTATCCTTCCGATACATTTGTGCGTAAGGTCGCCCTCTCAGTGCCGTCTACTTCTAGTACTACATCTGCACCATCTGGACCATCTGCACCACCGGCACCACCTGCACCACCTGCCCCACCGGTACCTCCTACCATCGAGGAGCTGACGAGGGAATTGCATGCCCTCCGTGCTCGGGTGACTGAGCTCGAGGACCAGGTGTCCCACATGATGGACATCATTTACTCACCCTCACCCTAGGACTGTTGTATTAGATTTCATTATGTATTCCGTTAGTAGTTTCATGTTTTTCATTCTTGTATTGTACGAACCTTATGAAGTTGTATGCAATTTTCTTACTATGAATGGAATTACTGTTGTCTGAATTATTGTACGACGTTTTATTTAAGTTATCACATGTTGGTTTTTGTGCTATCTGTTGCTGTTTTCCATGCTTAGTTAACTTGTATTGTGTTGGTTCCATGTTGTTTGCCTTATGCTATGACGTTGTTGATTAATGGATTTTGACTTAAGTTGAAATTTTAGTTTGGAAGATCAATGGAAAACGGAAGAGGTCCAAGAGAAATGCCCACCGCAGCACAAATTGAGGAGATGATAGCTTCTCGAGTAGCAGCAGCTATAGCGGATGCCAACCCTGCACAAGCTCCAATGATGAACCGGATTGCTCAGAATGGGTGCACTTATAAGGAATTTCAGAGTGGCAAGCCCCACAATTTCAGTGGAACGGAAGGACCAGTTGCGCTGACGAGATGGTTTGAAAAGTTGTAATCTGTGTTCCGTGTGAGTAACTGCTCCGAAGTGAATAAGACCAAGTTCGCATCCTACACGTTGTTATATAGCGCTTTGACGTGGTGGAACACATTTGCCCAGGCTCAGGGAATTGATGAAGCGTATGCAACACTCTGGGAGGAGTTTAAGAGGGCTATGATCGAGGAGTACTGCCCCAAAACCGAAATTCAAAAAATGGAAGCGGAGTTTTGGGAACTGAAAGTCGTAGGAACTGACCTTGATGGCTATAACAGAAGGTACTTGGATTTAGCCTTGATGTGCCCCACAATGGTTACTCCTGAGTTCAAATGAATGGAACGATATCTGTGGGGACTCCCTAAGGACATTCAGGGAAATGTCACCTCTTCGAAACCAGCAAACGTCCCGGAAGCTATGCGCATGGCGCACACCCTGATGAATCAAATTACCCGCCAAGAGCCAGATAAGGTTAAATCAGAATCGGGAGCTAGTAATGGGAAACGTAAGTGGGACGAAAGTAAGGGTAAAGGTTTTGATCAGAACCCAGTTAAGAGGCATGAGAACTTCAAGGGAAACAACGACTGGAGGAACCCTAGCCCTAACCCTAACTACAAAGGTAGCCTTCCTCAGTGTAAGAGATGCTACAAGCACCATACTGGATACTGCAATGTAGTGTATGATAGGTGTAAAAGGACTGGACACGTCGGCAGAGATTGTAAGATCACCGCCCCAGCTGTGAGGACAAACCCGAATGGACCGAGGAAGTGCTTTAAGTGCAGTCAGCAGGGCCACTTCAAGAATGAATGTCCTAACAAGAAGAAGGATGGCGGGCCAGCACGTGGAAGAGTCTTCAACATGAACGCCAGAGATGCCCGCGAAGATCCTGACTTGGTTACAGGTACATTCACTATCAATAAACTCTTAGCTATAGTCTTGTTTGATACTGGTGCCGATAGGAGCTATATATGTAGACACATTTGCTCGATTGGTCATTAGTTCCTTTGGGGGAGAGTCATCTTGTTGAGGTCGCCAATGGAAAACTTGAGAAAGTTGACCAAATTGGCTGAGGAGGTATTATAAACTTAGCTGATATGGATTTCGAGATTGATTTGATACCCATTAAGTTGGGGAGATTTGATGTGATAGTCGGAATGGATTGTGTGACAACCCGGAAATTTCCAACCAAATTTAAACTTTAATCTTTATATGTTTCCGACACGATAAGCAATATTTGTTAAGTTAAATTTCAAGAATTTTAAACTATGTTCATACATTCATTCAACCTCGACCAAGTTCCAACGATTCACGAACCATTAAACGAATACGATTATATATGCATATGTGTGTATATATATTATAACTTGATACGTAAACAAAATATTAGATTAAATACTTTATATGATTGTATCTGTTTCAAAATGTTTATCAATGGAATTAGAAGATAAGATCAAATGATTAAATTATCAGATATATTGAATTATGATTACAAGTCTCTGTTGAAAGACCCACGTTGATTTGAGAAATCTTTCCATTTTAACAATATTCGGAAAATGGTAAAGTGATTTATAAATAAGAACAAATTGTCAATCATTGAGAACTAGACAAAGGATAGTGGAAGATTGAATCTCATAAAGACTCGATTGATCTATTTAGTTTCAAACGTACAAAAACGTTTTCAGTTTAAAAAGAACTTTATTATTAAAACGTATATAACTTTTATAAATATCTAGAACTACCTTTGACAACTCATTAATTAACTAGTATGATAAAGATAACGATATTTATATTTTATTTTATTAAAAATATATAACGATTTAAATTAATATTATATATATTTATACGCGTATTATACGTACATAGTTTTATACTTTTACTATACTTAAACTTTTCCTTTACTTTATTTTTACTTTACTTTAACTTTAATAATTCACTTTAATAATTCATACTTTAATAATTCACTTTAATAATTCACACTTTAATAATTCACTTTAATAATTCATATTTTAATAATTCACTTTAATAATTCATACTTTAATAATTCACTTTAATAATTCAAAAATCTATTATAAATAGAATTCAATAGGTTTCATTAATTCATAGAAACTTGAAAATATTTTTCTCTAAACTCTCTCAATCGATTTACATATATATATTTACTCTGTATTATTTCAAGATATTATTAGTATACATAAAATATTACGACGGAGTGCTGTCCGAGTGAATTCGAAATTGTTTTTCGAGTGGGATAGGATTAAGAAAATTATGGGTTATAGCTATAGAGGTGATTGAGTATGGTTCATGGGTATGCTCGTAAGATCAATATAGTGTTTATCATTTCCGTTGCGTCTACGTACCTTTCCTGCAATATTGAATCTCAATATTAATACGTGAGTACTCATAATTTAACTTTTACATACTAATAGTGTATCCCTGACTAGTGCTCGAGTATTTAGGATTATGCATGCTTGTACTTTTGATATTGCCCTTAGACAGGTTAGGTTGAATCTTGAATTAGTTACACTTGCGGTTGAGATAAGGTATAAGATATGCATGTTCTTGGAAAGCTAGCGAAAAATTAAGAACTTTTCCTTTAGATATCGAATGGTTTCGATGAACGGATTAGAAGTTATAATCAATTGAATTTTCGATATTTTTAAAAATGATTATTATTATCGTCGTTTTTATCGTCGTTCTAGTTTTATCTTATTATTATCATTATTATTATCTTTATCAATAAAAGGGATTTATCATTAAAAATTGTTATTTTTTTTATTATTACTATCGCTATTATCGTTAAAGTTATAATTAGTATTATTATTATTATCCAATTATTATTATTATTATTATTGGTATTATTATTATTATTATCATTATTAATATATATATCATTATTTAAAAATGGTTATTGTTATTGTTATTGTTATTATTATTATTATTATATTATCATTAAGATGATTATTAGTATTATCGTTAATGTTATAGTAACTATCATTATTAATATTAGTGTAATTAAAACAAATATTTGTAACACCTAATTATTTTGATTACTATTATTATCATTATTATGAACACGATATAAAAGTCGATTAAAAGCTATTAAACGAAACGATTAGGAAATAATGGGTAAGAGTATCATGATGAAATAAAAATATTATAAGATATTGATATAGATAAAATTATCGTTCTTATTATTTTTATCATTACTATTATTATTAAAAGTATCGTTAGTATTAAAACTATCATTTTAATAGAAATGTCATTGTTACTATAAAATATCATTATTATTATTATTTTAAATAGAATTATTACTTTAAAGATGATATTAAAAATTATCGTAAATATTAAAGTTATCATAATTAGAACTATCGTTTTATCATAATGTCATCTTAGTAATTATAAATATTAATATTTTTATAATAATAATTATTATTAAAAAATAATACAACTTTTACTTACTATCATTATAGATATTATTTTATCAAATAAATATGTGATACAAACATATTTTACTACGTGTAATAACTTACTTTAATAATACCTATCATATTATCTTTATAATATTAAATGAACCCTATAAATTTTATTACTTAATATATATAAAAGTATATTTTATTATATAAATTTAATATAAAATTTTATTTATTAATAAATAAATTATATTATTTACTCTAATAAATCTTTTAAAAATATTTAAAAATATAAAACGACGGTATTTAAACTATATATTAATCATGTATAGATTTTTGGAAATTATTTTGAGTCAAATTTACTTTTGTTGACTTTTACATATTAGTCTCGAGCATTAGGATTGTGGTACACTATGACTTGACCTAATTTGTTAGACAAATATTGACCAACACATAAATATATATAATTAATTTAGGTTCGTGAATCCGAGGCCAACCTTGCACTTGTTCAATGACGTTATATGTATTTTTACTACGAAATACAATATGGTGAGTTTCATTTGCCTTTTTTACCCTTTATATTTTTGAGACTGAGAATACATGCGCTTTTATAAATGTTTGACGAAATAGACACAAGTAATTGAAACTACATTCTATGGTTGAATTATCGAAATCGAATATGCCCCTTTTTATTAAAGTCTGGTAATCTAAGAATTAGGGAACAGGCACCCTAATTGACGCGAATCCTAAAGATAGATCTATTGGGCCTAACAAACCCCATCCAAAGTACCGGATGCTTTAGTACTTCGAAATTTATATCATGTCCGAAGGAGGATCCCGGAATGATAGGGGATATTCTTATATGTATCTAGTTAATGTCGGTTACCAGGTGTTCGCCATATGAATGATTATTTTTGTCTCTATGCATGGGACGTATTTTATGAGAACTGAAAATGAAATTCTTGTGGTCTATTAAAATGATGGAAATAAATGATTATGATAAACTAATGAACTCACCAACCTTTTGGTTGACACTTTAAAGCATGTTTATTCTCAGGTGTTAAAGAAATCTTCCGCTGTGCATTTGCTCATTTTAAAGATATTACTTGGAGTCTTTCATAGTGAAATGTCCCGTTCTTATTGATTAAAAACGTTCCATATTAATTGATTTCGTTGCGAGGTTTTGACCTCTATATGAGACGTTTTTCAAAGACTGCATTCATTTTAAAACAAACCATAACCTTTATTTCATAAATAAAGGTTTAAAAAGCTTTACGTAGATTATCAAATAATGATAATCTAAAATATCCTGTTTACACACGACCATTACATAATGGTTTACAATACAAATATGTTACATCGAAATCAGTTTCTTGAATGCAGTTTTTACACAATATCATACAAACATGGACTCCAAATCTTGTCCTTATTTTAGTATGCAACAGCGGAAGCTCTTAATATTCACCTGAGAATAAACATGCTTTAAACGTCAACAAAAATGTTGGTGAGTTATAGGTTTAACCTATATATATCAAATCATAACAATAGACCACAAGATTTCATATTTCAATACACATCCCATACATAGAGATAAAAATCATTCATATGGTGAACACCTGGTAACCGACATTAACAAGATGCATATATAAGAATATCCCCATCATTCCGGGACACCCTTCGGATATGATATAAATTTCGAAGTACTAAAGCATCCGGTACTTTGGATGGGGTTTGTGAGGCCCAATAGATCTATCTTTAGGATTCGCGTCAATTAGGGTGTCTGTTCCCTAATTCTTAGATTACCAGACTTAATAAAAAGGGGCATATTCGATTTCGATAATTCAACCATAGAATGTAGTTTCACGTACTTGTGTCTATTTTGTAAATCATTTATAAAACCTGCATGTATTCTCATCCCAAAAATATTAGATTTTACAAGTGGGACTATAACTCACTTTCACAGATTTTTACTTCGTCGGGAAGTAAGACTTGGCCACTGGTTGATTCACGAACCTATAACAATATATACATATATATCAAAGTATGTTCAAAATATATTTACAACACTTTTAATATATTTTGATGTTTTAAGTTTATTAAGTCAGCTGTCCTCGTTAGTAACCTACAACTAGTTGTCCACAGTTAGATGTACAGAAATAAATCGATAAATATTATCTTGAATCAATCCACGACCCAGTGTATACGTATCTCAGTATTGATCACAACTCAAACTATATATATTTTGGAATCAACCTCAACCCTGTATAGCTAACTCCAACATTCACATATAGAGTGTCTATGGTTGTTCCGAAATATATATAGATGTGTCGACATGATAGGTCGAAACATTGTATACGTGTCTATGGTATCTCAAGATTACATAATATACAATACAAGTTGATTAAGTTATGGTTGGAATAGATTTGTTACCAATTTTCACGTAGCTAAAATGAGAAAAATTATCCAATCTTGTTTTACCCATAACTTCTTCATTTTAAATCCGTTTTGAGTGAATCAAATTGCTATAGTTTCATATTGAACTCTATTTTATGAATATAAATAGAAAAAGTATAGGTTTATAGTCGGAAAAATAAGTTACAAGTCGTTTTTGTAAAGGTAGTCATTTCAGTCGAAAGAACGACGTCTAGATGACCATTTTAGAAAACATACTTCCACTTTGAGTTTAACCATAATTTTTGGATATAGTTTCATGTTCATAATAAAAATCATTTTCTCAGAATAACAACTTTTAAATCAAAGTTTATCATAGTTTTTAATTAACTAACCCAAAACAGCCCGCGATGTTACTACGACGGCGTAAATCCGGTTTTACGGTGTTTTTCGTGTTTCCAGGTTTTAAATCATTAAGTTAGCATATCATATAGATATAGAACATGTGTTTAGTTGATTTTAAAAGTCAAGTTAGAAGGATTAACTTTTGTTTGCGAACAAGTTTAGAATTAACTAAACTATGTTCTAGTGATTACAAGTTTAAACCTTCGAATAAGATAGCTTTATATGTATGAATTGAATGATGTTATGAACATCATTACTACCTTAAGTTCCTTAGATAAACCTACTGGAAAAGAGAAAAATGGATCTAGCTTCAATGGATCCTTGGATGGCTCGAAGTTCTTGAAGCAGAATCATGACACGAAAACAAGTTCAAGTAAGATCATCACTTGAAATAAGATTGTTATAGTTATAGAAATTGAACCAAAGTTTGAATATGATTATTACCTTGTATTAGAATGATAACCTACTGTAAGAAACAAAGATTTCTTGAGGTTGGATGATCACCTTACAAGATTGGAAGTGAGCTAGCAAACTTGAAAGTATTCTTGATTTTATGTAACTAGAACTTGTAAAATATATGAAGAACACTTAGAACTTGAAGATAGAACTTGAGAGAGATCAATTAGATGAAGAAAATTGAAGAATGAAAGTGTTTGTAGGTGTTTTTGGTCGTTGGTGTATGGATTAGATATAAAGGATATGTAATTTTGTTTTCATGTAAATAAGTCATGAATGATTACTCATATTTTTGTAATTTTATGAGATATTTCATGCTAGTTGCCAAATGATGGTTCCCACATGTGTTAGGTGACTCACATGGGCTGCTAAGAGCTGATCATTGGAGTGTATATACTAATAGTACATACATCTAAAAGCTGTGTGTTGTACGACTACGAATACGGGTGCATACGAGTAGAATTGTTGATGAAACTGAACGAGGATGTAATTGTAAGCATTTTTGTTAAGTAGAAGTATTTTGATAAGTGTCTTGAAGTCTTTCAAAAGTGTATGAATACATATTAAAACACTACATGTATATACATTTTAACTGAGTCGTTAAGTCATCGTTAGTCGTTACATGTAAATGTTGTTTTGAAACCTTTAGGTTAACGATCTTGTTAAATGTTGTTAACCCAATGTTTATAATATCAAAAGAGATTTTAAATTATTATATTATCATGATATTATGATGTACGAATATCTCTTAATATGATATATATACATTAAATGTAGTTACAACGATAATCGTTACATATATGTCTCGTTTCAAAATCATTAAGTTAGTAGTCTTGTTTTTACATATGTAGTTCATTGTTAATATACTTAATGATATGTTTACTTATCATAATATCATGTTAACTATATATATAAAACCATATATATGTCATCATATAGTTTTTACAAGTTTTAACGTTCGTGAATCACCGGTCAACTTGGGTGGTCAATTGTCTATATGAAACCTATTTCAATTAATCAAGTCTTAACAAGTTTGATTGCTTAACATGTTGGAAACATTTAATCATGTAAATATCAATCTCAATTAATATATATAAACATGGAAAAGTTCGGGTCACTACAGTACCTACCCGTTAAATAAATTTCGTCCCGAAATTTTAAGCTGTTGAAGGTGTTGACGAATCTTCTGGAAATAGATGCGGGTATTTCTTCTTCATCTGATCTTCACGCTCCCAGGTGAACTCGGGCCCTCTACGAGCATTCCATCGAACCTTAACAATTGGTATCTTGTTTTGCTTAAGTCTTTTAACCTCACGATCCATTATTTCGACGGGTTCTTCGATGAATTGAAGTTTTTCGTTGATTTGGATTTCATCTAACGGAATAGTGAGATCTTCTTTAGCAAAACATTTCTTCAAATTCGAGACGTGGAAAGTGTTATGTACAGCCGCGAGTTGTTGAGGTAACTCTAGTCGGTAAGCTACTGGTCCGACACGATCAATAATCTTGAATGGTCCAATATACCTTGGATTTAATTTCCCTCGTTTACCAAATCGAACAACGCCTTTCCAAGGTGCAACTTTAAGCATGACCATCTCTCCAATTTCAAATTCTATATCTTTTCTTTTAATGTCAGCGTAGCTCTTTTGTCGACTTTGGGCGGTTTTCAACCGTTGTTGAATTTGGATGATCTTCTCGGTAGTTTCTTGTATAATCTCCGGACCCGTAATCTGTCTATCCCCCACTTCACTCCAACAAATCGGAGACCTGCACTTTCTACCATAAAGTGCTTCAAACGGCGCCATCTCAATGCTTGAATGGTAGCTGTTGTTGTAGGAAAATTCTGCTAACGGTAGATGTCGATCCCAACTATTTCCGAAATCAATAACACATGCTCGTAGCATGTCTTCAAGCGTTTGTATCGTCCTTTCGCTCTGCCCATCAGTTTGTGGATGATAGGCAGTACTCATGTCTAGACGAGTTCCTAATGTTTGCTGTAATGTCTGCCAGAATCTTGAAATAAATCTGCCATCCCTATCCGAGATAATAGAGATTGGTATTCCATGTCTGGAGACGACTTCCTTCAAATACAGTCGTGCTAACTTCTCCATCTTGTCATCTTCTCTTATTGGCAGGAAGTGTGCTGATTTGGTGAGACGATCAACTATTACCCAAAAAGTATCAAAACCACTTGCAGTCCTTGGCAATTTAGTGATGAAATCCATGGTAATGTTTTCCCATTTCCATTCTGGGATTTCGGGTTGTTGAAGTAGACCTGATGGTTTCTGATGCTCAGCTTTGACCTTAGAACACGTCAAACATTCTCCTACGTATTTAGCAACATCGGCTTTCATACCCGGCCACCAAAAATGTTTCTTGAGATCCTTATACATCTTCCCCGTTCCAGGATGTATTGAGTATCTGGTTTTATGAGCTTCTCTAAGTACCATTTCTCTCATATCTCCAAATTTTGGTACCCAAATCCTTTCAGCCCTATACCGGGTTCCGTCTTCCCGAATATTAAGATGCTTCTCCGATCCTTTGGGTATTTCATCCTTTAAATTTCCCTCTTTTAAAACTCCTTGTTGCGCCTCCTTTATTTGAGTAGTAAGGTTATTATGAATCATTATATTCATAGATTTTACTCGAATGGGTTCTCTGTCCTTCCTGCTCAAGGCATCGACTACCACATTTGCCTTCCCCGGGTGGTAACGAATCTCAAAGTCGTAATCATTCAATAATTCAATCCACCTACGCTGCCTCATATTCAGTTGTTTCTGATTAAATATGTGTTGAAGACTTTTGTGGTCGGTATATATAATACTTTTGACCCCATATAAGTAGTGCCTCCAAGTCTTTAATGCAAAAACAACCGCGCCTAATTCCAAATCATGTGTCGTATAATTTTGTTCGTGAATCTTCAATTGTCTAGACGCATAAGCAATCACCTTCGTTCGTTGCATTAATACACAACCGAGACCTTGCTTTGATGCGTCACAATAAATCACAAAATCATCATTCCCTTCAGGCAATGACAATATAGGTGCCGTAGTTAGCTTTTTCTTCAATAACTGAAACGCTTTCTCTTGTTCATCATTCCATTCAAATTTCTTCCCTTTATGCGTTAATGCAGTCAAGGGTTTTGCTATTCTGGAAAAGTCTTGGATGAACCTTCTGTAGTAACCAGCTAGTCCTAAAAACTGGCGTATGTGTTTCGGAATTTTCGGGGTTTCCCACTTTTCAACAGTTTCTATCTTTGCCGGATCCACCTTAATACCTTCTTTGTTCACTATGTGACCGAGGAATTGAACTTCTTCCAACCAAAATGCACACTTTGAAAACTTAGCGTACAATTCTTCCTTCCTCAATACTTCTAACACCTTTCTCAAATGTTCACCGTGTTCTTGGTCATTCTTTGAGTAAATAAGTATGTCATCAATGAAAACAATGACAAACTTGTCAAGGTATGGTCCACACACTCGGTTCATAAGGTCCATGAACACAGCTGGTGCATTAGTTAAACCAAACGGCATGACCATAAACTCGTAATGACCGTAACGTGTTCTGAAAGCAGTCTTTGGAATATCATCTTCTTTCACCCGCATTTGATGATACCCGGAACGTAAGTCAATCTTTGAATAAACAGACGAGCCTTGTAATTGATCAAATAAGTCGTCGATTCTCGGTAGTGGGTAGCGGTTCTTGATGGTAAGTTTGTTCAACTCTCGGTAGTCGATACACAACCTGAATGTACCATCTTTCTTCTTGACAAACAAAACAGGAGCTCCCCACGATGATGTGCTTGGTCGAATGAAACCACGCTCTAAAAGTTCTTGTAATTGGCTTTGCAGTTCTTTCATCTCACTGGGTGCGAGTCTGTAAGGAGCACGAGCTATTGGTGCAGCTCCTGGTACAAGATCTATTTGAAATTCAACGGATCGATGTGGGGGTAATCCCGGTAATTCTTTCGGAAATACATCGGGAAATTCTTTTGCAATGGGAACATCATTGATGCTCTTTTCTTCAGTTTGTACTTTCTCGACGTGTGCTAGAACAGCATAGCAACCTTTTCTTATTAGTTTTTGTGCCTTCAAATTACGAATAAGATGTAACTTCGTGTTGCCCTTTTCTCCGTACACCATTAAGGGTTTTCCTTTTTCTCGTATAATGCGAATTGCATTTTTGTAACAGACGATCTCTGCTTTCACTTCTTTCAACCAGTCCATACCGATTATCACATCAAAACTCCCTAACTCTACTGGTATCAAATCAATCTTAAATGTTTCGCTAACCAGTTTAATTTCTCGATTCCGACATATATTATCTGCTGAAATTAATTTACCATTTGCTAATTCGAGTAAAAATTTACTATCCAAAGGCGTCAATGGACAACTTAATTTAGCACAAAAATCTCTACTCATATAGCTTCTATCCGCACCCAAATCAAATAAAACGTAAGCAGATTTATTGTCAATAAGAAACGTACCCGTAACAAGCTCCGGGTCTTCCTGTGCCTCTGCCGCATTAATATTGAAAACTCTTCCGCGGCCTTATCCATTCGTGTTCTCCTGGTTCGGGCAATTCCTAATAATGTGGCCCGGTTTTCCACATTTATAACAAACTACATTGGCATAACTTGCTCCAACACTACTTGCTCCGCCATTACTCGTTCCGACACCATTTGTTCCTTTCGTTCTATTAACCCTTGGTCCATAGACCTCACACTTCGCCGCGCTATGACCATTTCTTTTACACTTGTTGCAAAATTTGGTGCAGAACCCCGAGTGATTCTTTTCACACCTTTGGCATAGCTACTTCTGATTGTTGTTGTTGTTGCGGTTATTATTGTTGTTGGGATGATTGTTGTAGTTGCTGTTGTTGTTGTTGTTGTTGTTGTTGTTGGGCCGTTTGTTGTAGTTGCGATTGATGTTGCGATTGCTGGGATAATTGTTGCGATTATTGTTGTAATTGCTGTTGTTGTTGTATTGGTGATTCTTATCACCGTTTTCCTCCCACTTTCTTTTGACTTGCTTCACATTGGTCTCTTCAGCAGTCTGTTCTTTAATTCTTTCTTCAATCTGGTTCACTAGTTTGTGAGCCATTCTACATGCCTGTTGTATGGAGGCGGGCTCGTGTGAACTTATATCTTCTTGGATTCTTTCCGGTAATCCTTTCACAAACGCGTCGATCTTCTCTTCCTCATCTTCGAACGCTCCCGGACACAATAGGCACAATTCTGTGAATCGTCTTTCGTACGTGGTAATATCAAATCCTTGGGTTCGTAACCCTCTAAGTTCTGTCTTGAGCTTATTAACCTCGGTTCTGGGACGGTATTTCTCGTTCATCAAGTGCTTGAATGCTGACCACGGTAGTGCGTAAGCATCATCTTGTCTCACTTGCTCTAGATAGGTATTCCACCATGTTATCGCAGAACCTGTGAAGGTATGCGTAGCGTACTTCACTTTATCCTCTTCAGTACACTTACTTATGGCAAACACCGATTCGACCTTCTCGGTCCACCGTTTCAATCCGATCGGTCCTTCGGTTCCATCAAATTCCAAAGGTTTGCAAGCAGTGAATTCTTTGTAGGTGCATCCTACACGATTTCCTGTACTGCTAGATCCAAGGTTATTGTTGGTATGTAGCGCAGCCTGTACTGCGGCTATGTTTGAAGCTAGAAAAGTACGGAATTCCTCTTCATTCATATTCACGGTGTGTCGAGTAGTCGGTGCCATTTCCTTCAAAATAGTCAAATGGAACAAGTTAATCATACAGAATATTAAGAGTAGTTAATAGTATTTCGTAGCATAATATGAACTCATTTATAAAAGCTTTTTCTTCATATTAGCGTTTTATAAGTTTAAATTCGGGTAGTACCTACCCGTTAAGTTCATACTTAGTAGCTAATATACAATTCAACTACTACAATTCTATATGAAAAACTGATTATAATAATATTTCGCGTTCAAACTTTTATACAATATTTTACAAACTTACAATACCGCTTATTTTACATAAAGCATGAAATATAGCACACAATAACTTTGATACAAGATAGTTGTAAAGATAATTCTAGCTAGTACACAAGTCGTTCAGCAAAGGCAATAAAGACACGTAATTCATACGTCCAGAAACAAGTCATGCATTCTGGTTTTACTAGGACTACTTCCCATCCTTGGTCTTGTGCAACATAACCGTTATGGCCGTTGATAAGACAGCGTGTTGTAACGTCGTCAAAGGGACGAGGGTTACGTAATGTCCAACAGTCCCGTAACAATCTAAAAACCTCATTTCTTACTCCAATTACCGACTCCGTCACTTGTGGAAACGTTTTGTTTAATAGTTGTAGCCCGATGTTCTTGTTCTCACTTTGGTGAGAAGCAAACATTACTAATCCGTAAGCATAACATGCTTCTTTATGTTGCATGTTAGCCGCTTTTTCTAAATCACGAAGTCTAATATTCGGATATATTGAGTCAAAATAATTTCTTAACCCGTTGCGTAAAATAGCATTTGGGTTCCCCGCAATATATGCATCAAAGTAAACACATCGTAACTTATGGGTTTCCCAATGTGATATCCCCCATCTTTCAAACGAAAGTCTCTTATAAACCAAGACATTCTTGGAACGTTCTTCGAATGTCTTACAAACTGATCTCGCCTTAAATAGTTGTGCCGAGGAATTCTGACCGACTCTAGACAGGATTTCATCAATCATGTCTCCGGGTAGGTCTCTTAAAATATTGGGTTGTCTATCCATTTTGTGTTTTTAAACTGTAAAATAGACAAGAGTTAGATTCATAAAAAAAATACTTATTAATACAAGCAATTTTTACATATATCATAAAGCATAAGCACACTATATTACATATATTACACCACACGAATACAACTATCTTATTCCGACTCACTCGTTTCTTCTTCTTCGGTTTTGGTTCGTTTTGCCAAGTTGCTAGGGATATATGATGTTCCCCTAATACGAGCCGTCGTTTTCCACATTGGTTTAGAAAAACCTGGTGGTTTAGAGGTTCCCGAGTCATTGTTACAACTTAAGGACTTCGGGTGTTGACGATACATATAAAGTTCATCGGGGTTGGAATTAGATTTCTCTATTTTTATGCCCTTTCCCTTATTATTTTCTTTTGCCTTTTTAAATTCAGTTGGGGTAATTTCTATAACATCATCGGAATTCTCGTCGGAATCCGATTCATCGGAGAATTGGTAATCCTCCTAATATTTTGCTTCCTTGGCGGAAACACCATTGACCATAATTAACCTTGGTCGGTTGGTTGAGGATTCTCTTTTACTTAACCGTTTTATTATTTCCCCCACCGGTTCTATTTCTTCTTCCGGTTCCGATTCTTCTTCTGGTTCCGATTCTTCTTCCGGTTCCGACTCCTCTTCCGGTTCCTCTTCGGGAACTTGTGAATCAGTCCACGAATCATTCCAATTTACATTTAACTCTTCATTATTATTAGGTGAGTCAATGGGACTTGTTCTAGAGGTAGACATCTATCACATAATATCAAACACGTTAAGAGATTAATATATCACATAATATTCATATGTTAAAAATATATAGTTTCCAACAAAAATGTTAAGCAATCATTTTTAAAGAAAACACGGTCGAAGTTCAGACTCACTAATGCATCCTAACAAACTCGATAAGACACACTAATGCAAATTTTCTGGTTCTCTAAGACCAACGCTCGGATACCAACTGAAATGTCCCGTTCTTATTGATTAAAAACGTTCCATATTAATTGATTTCGTTGCGAGGTTTTGACCTCTATATGAGACGTTTTTCAAAGACTGCATTCATTTTAAAACAAACCATAACCTTTATTTCATAAATAAAGGTTTAAAAAGCTTTACGTAGATTATCAAATAATGATAATCTAAAATATCCTGTTTACACACGACCATTACATAATGGTTTACAATACAAATATGTTACATCGAAATCAGTTTCTTGAATGCAGTTTTTACACAATATCATACAAACATGGACTCCAAATCTTGTCCTTATTTTAGTATGCAACAGCGGAAGCTCTTAATATTCACCTGAGAATAAACATGCTTTAAACGTCAACAAAAATGTTGGTGAGTTATAGGTTTAACCTATATATATCAAATCATAACAATAGACCACAAGATTTCATATTTCAATATACATCCCATACATAGAGATAAAACTCATTCATATGGTGAACACCTGGTAACCGACATTAACAAGATGCATATATAAGAATATCCCCATCATTCCGGGACACCCTTCGGATATGATATAAATTTCAAAGTACTAAAGCATCCGGTACTTTGGATGGGGTTTGTGAGGCCCAATAGATCTATCTTTAGGATTCGCGTCAATTAGGGTGTCTGTTCCCTAATTCTTAGATTACCAGACTTAATAAAAAGGGGCATATTCGACTTCGATAATTCAACCATAGAATGTAGTTTCACGTACTTGTGTCTATTTTGTAAATCATTTATAAAACCTGCATGTATTCTCATCCCAAAAATATTAGATTTTAAAAGTGGGACTATAACTCACTTTCACAGATTTTTACTTCGTCGGGAAGTAAGACTTGGCCACTGGTTGATTCACGAACCTATAACAATATATACATATATATCAAAGTATGTTCAAAATATATTTACAACACTTTTAATATATTTTGATGTTTTAAGTTTATTAAGTCAGCTGTCCTCGTTAGTAACCTACAACTAGTTGTCCACAGTTAGATGTACAGAAATAAATCGATAAATATTATCTTGAATCAATCCACGACCCAGTGTATACGTATCTCAGTATTGATCACAACTCAAACTATATATATTTTGGAATCAACCTCAACCCTCTATAGCTAACTCCAACATTCACATATAGAGTGTCTATGGTTGTTCCGAAATATATATAGATGTGTCGACATGATAGGTCGAAACATTGTATACGTGTCTATGGTATCTCAAGATTACATAATATACAATACAAGTTGATTAAGTTATGGTTGGAATAGATTTGTTACCAATTTTCACGTAGCTAAAGTTTCATATTGAACTCTATTTTAAATCCGTTTTGAGTGAATCAAATTGCTATAGTTTCATATTGAACTCTATTTTATGAATCTAAACAGAAAAAGTATAGGTTTATAGTCGGAAAAATAAGTTACAAGTCGTTTTTGTAAAGGTAGTCATTTCAGTCGAAAGAACGACGTCTAGATGACCATTTTAGAAAACATACTTCCACTTTGAGTTTAACCATAATTTTTGGATATAGTTTCATGTTCATAATAAAAATCATTTTCTCAGAATAACAACTTTTAAATCAAAGTTTATCATAGTTTTTAATAAACTAACCCAAAACAGCCCGCGGTGTTACTACGACGGCGTAAATCCGGTTTTACGGTGTTTTTCGTGTTTCCAGGTTTTAAATCATTAAGTTAGCATATCATATAGATATAGAACATGTGTTTAGTTGATTTTAAAAGTCAAGTTAGAAGGATTAACTTTTGTTTGCGAACAAGTTTAGAATTAACTAAACTATGTTCTAGGGATTACAAGTTTAAACCTTCGAATAAGATAGCTTTATATGTATGAATCGAATGATGTTATGAACATCATTACTACCTTAAGTTCCTTGGATAAACCTACTGGAAAAAAGAAAAATGGATCTAGCTTCAATGGATCCTTGGATGGCTCGAAGTTCTTGAAGCAGAATCATGACACGAAAACAAGTTCAAGTAAGATCATCACTTGAAATAAGATTGTTATAGTTATAGAAATTGAACCAAAGTTTGAATATGATTATTACCTTATATTAGAATGATAACCTACTATAAGAAACAAAGATTTCTTGAGGTTGGATGATCACCTTACAAGATTGGAAGTGAGCTAGCAAACTTGAAAGTATTCTTGATTTTATGTAACTAGAACTTGTAAAATATATGAAGAACACTTAGAACTTGAAGATAGAACTTGAGAGAGATCAATTAGATGAAGAAAATTGAAGAATGAAAGTGTTTGTAGGTGTTTTTGGTCGTTGGTGTATGGATTAGATATAAAGGATATGTAATTTTGTTTTCATGTAAATAAGTCATGAATGATTACTCATATTTTTGTAATTTTATGAGATATTTTGTAACATCCCGCGTTTTTCCGTTAAATTTATTTTTAACACCGTATTTTTTTTTTTAATAATACCTTTCGTTATTTAAATTCATAGTTTCCGTGAGTAACGTTCATTATATTTCCGCTATTTAATTTTGACATCACCCGTTTACTCGAGCGTTTTAAAATATTCGATCGGTTAAATCCCGCACCCGCTTCTAAACTCGAGGGACTAAAATTGACACGGGGCAAACTAGTTGACTAGGTCAACTAGTCCACCCCAATCACCACCATTCAATCCCTCCATCTCTCTCTCTTTCTCTCTAGCAAGAACACACACACAAACACCCAATTCAATCATTCATCATCTAAATTCGATCTAGGAGGCTTACAACAAAACAAATTATATATTTGGAATCCTCTCTTCATCCTCTACAATTTGATACCAACTTCATCTCGTTTGGGTAACATTTCTAAAACACTAAATTTTCTCTAAATTCGTGTTTTTGACTTGAAATTGTGTTAGTTAGTGTCTATGGCTCGTGTGTAACATGAATATATGTTTTGTTTGCTCGATTTGTGGTTTGGAGTAACTAGTTTGAGTTTTTGAAATGGGTTTGCTTAATCCTTGATTTTGGATGAGTTAATGTTGTTAGATTGTTAAAGTGCATGTTTTAATTGTGTTACTAGTATCATTAGCCACATTTGGATGTGTAGGTTGATTAAGAAAACTTCAAAAACCCGATTAATGATTTTGTGATGTTTGACTAGGGTTTGATAGTTCTTGACATGAACTTTTGGATGCTTAAATGCCATGGAATGTTAATTGTTAGTGTTTAGTAGTAATGTATGCTTCATTACCTTCAAAACGGCATATCATATGTGTGAATTGGATTTCCGAATCATAAAATACGTTTTACGAACTTGAAACTTTGAAAATAAACCTTTCTTGATCACTTGATGAGATTTCAGCTATTGTAAATGATGTTTTTGTTTGATGATATGTGGTTAGTTGTATTGCTCGTCAAAATACCTTTCCGAGGATATAAGATACATGTTTTGGTTGTTTGCGGATCATAAATGGTGAATGTCTGATGTTTGGTTCGTGCATACTTTGAAAAACTGGCCAGAAATCTCTGCCCAGATGGTGGCGCGGCGCGCCCCATCCCCGCGCGGCGCGCGGATTGGCCTGGCCAGATTCTGCTTTGTTTGGCGCATTTCACGCGAAATGTTTGACTAGCTATCGACCTCCGATTCACATGAAACTTGTTTTAATATACTTGTATATGAATATTTAGCATAGAAAAATAGTCCGGGACCCGACCCGAACGCGTTGACTTTTTCGTTGACTTTGACCAAGTTTGACTTTTAGTCAAACTTAACCAAACTTTTATACAATCATTCTAACATGCTTTTATACTTGTTTCTTGTATGAAACTTGACAACGTGATTCACATGCTATACTTAATCGAGTCGTAACGAGCCATAGGACTAATTGAACACATTTCACCCGACCTTGTGTCGTAACCGGTTAATTGATACAACTTATTTGTTTAGGTCAAGGCTAAGCAACTTTCATGCACACATTTACTTTGTGAAGTACATTTATACTCGTGCACTCGAGGTGAGATCATAGTCCCACCTTTTCAACAACTTTTTATACTTTTAAATTGTGGGCTGAGAAACATATACTTTGTTACATTTTGTACTACTTGCTTTTATACTTTGAACACAAGTACAAGGAAAACAAACATTCCACAGCGAGTTAGAACAAAAATCCTCAATTCGATTATCATTAGTTACACTTGCAGGGTGTAAGCGAGAACTTATATTGTGTGGCCATACGGGTTTGACAAACCCTCATTACGGACGGTTCGCTACCGTCTACGGATGAAATATATTTTCGAGAAACAGTGTATGTTCTAACACTATTGTGATGGGGTTCTATGGAAGGAAACGTTAAGTCTTGATAATTGGGTGCTCGCGAACAATACTTTTGGAATGCAAATGATTTTGATAATCAACTATGGGAATACTAAATCTTGTGGTTCAAAAACAACGTTTACAAATACATCTATGATTTCACCAACGTTTTTTCGTTGACAGTTTTCTATATGTTTCTCAGGTTCATACTCGGCTACTTGATACATGCTTCCGCACACTTTGATTTCTTGCTTGAGGTCAAGCATACATGCATACGCTAGTGATAGCACTTTTGGATTAAACCTTAAAGCATACATACTTACGCTATTTATAGCAACTGTGATTTTCAACTTATATTATGTCGCAAGTTATTTCATTTATACTTTACAATTTTTGTAATCTTAAACTTGTTGTCGAATTGTTTGTAAACTAAACTTTGCAAGACTTGTACGTTTCAAATGAATGCGACATAATTTTGGTCAAACGAGTCTCATATAGGGACTACGACCACGCAATGGGACCTAAGTTAACGGCGCCGTCAATAACGGTTTTGGTCGGGTCGTTACAAGTGGTATCAGAGCGTTGGTTGTAGGGAACTAGGACGTGCATTAGTGTGTCTAACAGAGTCGTTAGGACGCATTAGTGAGTCTAGACTACAACCAGATAGTTAGCCATTGCATTCTGACATACATTTGCTATAGATAGCACTTACTTGACTACTTGTGCATTATACTTGAATCATTCTTAGGAAAACTTTTTAATGGTACCCAACCTTCATTATACGAACTCGTATCCTGCCACTTTAGTTCGGGAACTCTGACTCCTTGGTTGTTATTCACCCCGTCTCATCTTACTATCCATGAGTATTGTAAAGTCACTGTCACTACTCTAGATGAGTATCGTCATCACTATTTATCGCTACGGTTGCGTACTACTCGCTATCATGACTCGTTACTCTTTTCATACCTAACTACGTTATTGTCTGATTCGAACCGCATTGACGTGAACAATCACTTATACACTTCCCTCGGGGAACGCATCTTTAGAGTTGCACTAATCCTTTCGATTCAATACGAATCATGTTTGAGACGTCGTTACATTTTGTTCATTTTAGATTTTCACGATGACACGAACTTGAACCCATGGAGTGATGTGGGAATGGAGGTATGATTTGGCGTAATATAACGACACTCGATCAACGTGGTTATATTACGGTAAGACATACCAAAGTTCTAGTGACGGTGATGGTGGTTAGACTCGATCAACCTAAACACCACCATGTGCCATGTACATGACTTCATCTTTTCAGGTTTGGACATCCGAAAACTCCGAGAATATTTATAACAACCATACCGGGGACACACCTTCAATTATTGTCAAATTATATTTATGCTTCCGAATGAATTACCGATTCCTCTCGGCTTCAACCGTATGTTACACGTGTATACTAGCTCGTCCTCGCACAGTCTTATTGACTAACTACAACTTACTCGTTATGCTCACATCGGGGCGGAAACTTCTTTTGCATCACCCTCGTACTTCCGGTTCAGGAGGTCCTTATTCTAAATTCCCAATGGAGAGAGACTCTCCACGTTATACTAGTATTCACCTCGAGGGTGAATAGTTCCGACGAACGTTTTTGGAAACCGATAAATCTTCCGCGACGCGAATTTTCTTGAGAAACTTGTCCTAGCTAATGTTTTCAATTCCTAGCAAACTTGTTCAATATGCCTTAGGGAAATGTACCCCGTTTCGGATCGAGATCCTCGTTTCACTTCTAGATTTTGGAGTACCTTACAAAAAGCCTCGGGACCGCGTTTAGACATGAGTACCGCGTACCATTCACAACCCGACGGACCGAACAAACATGCGATTTAAACCTTGGAAACCATAATACAAGTTTGTATTACCAACTTCAAATTTACTTGAGAAAAGTATTTTCTTTTAACCGAATCCTCGTACTACAATGATTTTCATTCGAGTTTTAACGTCACTCCTTTTGAAACCACATGTGACCGGAAACGTCATTCTCCTTTGTCGAACCAAGTAAACGATGATCAATTCACCGGGGCCGAGGTTATTCATGAGCAACCGAGAAAATTTATTCATATTCAGGTAAAACCCTACGCGACTCGTAATCACCAAGAGCTACGCCGATGTTAGACGTAAACATTTCAAATTCCACGTGGGAAACCGCGTCACGTTAAGAGTCGCACCTTGGAAAGGTGCAATCCGTTTCGGGAAAACGTAGGAAGCTAAATCCGCGATATTTTGATCCTTTAAATTCTTGGGGTGTTTTGGACCCGTCGCTAGCCGTTTAGACTTTTCCGACTCATTTTGGGTCTCCGTTTATCCTACATTCGATGTATCAACTCAAAGACGTGTTTTGCGAAACGAGAACTTGTTATCTCCTTTGGTGAACTCACTATCGACGATAACCCTCACTTCCTAGGAGGACCGGTTGAAACCATAAATCGTGAAGCCAAACCTTAAAACAACATATGATCCCGACCGTCAAAATTCGTTGAAATACCCTAGGACGTACTTCTCTCTCATTCGTAGAATTGGCAACACAAGATCTGGGGAAGATTCAACAACTACTACTTCCAACTAAATTTCGGGACGAAATTTCTTTTGAGGTGTGGATAATGTAACATCCCGCGTTTTTCCGTTAAATTTATTTTTAACACCGTCTTTTTTTTTAATAATACCTTTCGTTATTTAAATTCATAGTTTCCGTGAGTAACGTTCATTATATTTCCGCTATTTAATTTTGACATCACCCGTTTACTCGAGCGTTTTAAAATATTCGATCGGTTAAATCCCGCACCCGCTTCTAAACTCGAGGGACTAAAATTGACACGGGGCAAACTAGTTGACTAGGTCAACTAGTCCACCCCAATCACCACCATTCAATCCCTCCATCTCTCTCTCTTTCTCTCTAGCAAGAACACACACACAAACACCCAATTCAATCATTCATCATCTAAATTCGATCTAGGAGGCTTACAACAAAACAAATTACATATTTGGAATCCTCTCTTCATCCTCTACAATTTGATACCAACTTCATCTTGTTTGGGTAACATTTCTAAAACACTAAATTTTCTCTAAATTCGTGTTTTTGACTTGAAATTGTGTTAGTTAGTGTCTATGGCTCGTGTGTAACATGAATATATGTTTTGTTTGCTCGATTTGTGGTTTGGAGTAACTAGTTTGAGTTTTTGAAATGGGTTTGCTTAATCCTTGATTTTGGATGAGTTAATGTTGTTAGATTGTTAAAGTGCATGTTTTAATTGTGTTACTAGTATCATTAGCCACATTTGGATGTGTAGGTTGATTAAGAAAACTTCAAAAACTCGATTAATGATTTTGTGATGTTTGACTAGGGTTTGATAGTTCTTGACATGAACTTTTGGATGCTTAAATGCCATGGAATGTTAATTGTTAGTGTTTAGTAGTAATGTATGCTTCATTACCTTCAAAACGGCATATCATATGTGTGAATTGGATTCCCGAATCATAAAATACGTTTTACGAACTTGAAACTTTGAAAATAAACCTTTCTTGATCACTTGATGAGATTTCGGCTATTGTAAATGATGTTTTTGTTTGATGATATGTGGTTAGTTGTATTGCTCGTCAAAATACCTTTCCGAGGATATAAGATACATGTTTTGGTTGTTTGCGGATCATAAATGGTGAATGTTTGATGTTTGGTTCGTGCATACTTTGAAAAACTGGCCAGAAATCTCTGCCCAGATGGTGGCGCGGCGCGCCCCATCCCCGCGCGGCGCGCGGATTGGCCTGGCCAGATTCTGCTTTGTTTGGCGCATTTCACGCGAAATGTTTGACTAGCTATCGACCTCCGATTCACATGAAACTTGTTTTAATATACTTGTATATGAATATTTAGCATAGAAAAATAGTTCGGGACCCGACCCGAATGCGTTGACTTTTTCGTTGACTTTGACCAAGTTTGACTTTTAGTCAAACTTAACCAAACTTTTATACAATCATTCTAACATGCTTTTATACTTGTTTCTTGTATGAAACTTGACAACGTGATTCATATGCTATACTTAATCGAGTCGTAACGAGCCATAGGACTAATTGAACACATTTCACCCGACCTTGTGTCGTAACCGGTTAATTGATACAACTTATTTGTTTAGGTCAAGGCTAAGCAAATTTCATGCACACGTTTACTTTGTGAAGTACATTTATACTCGTGCACTCGAGGTGAGATCATAGTCCCACCTTTTCAACAACTTTTTATACTTTTAAATTGTGGGCTGAGAAACATATACTTTGTTACATTTTGTACTACTTGCTTTTATACTTTGAACACAAGTACAAGGAAAAAAAACATTCCACAGCGAGTTAGAACAAAAATCCTCAATTCGATTATCATTAGTTACACTTGCAAGGTGTAAGCGAGAACTTATATTGTGTGGCCATACGGGTTTGACAAACCCTCATTACGGACGGTTCGCTACCGTCTACGGATGAAATATATTTTCGAGAAACAGTGTATGTTCTAACACTATTGTGATGGGGTTCTATGGAAGGAAACGTTAAGTCTTGATAATTGGGTGCTCGCGAACAATACTTTTGGAATGCAAACGATTTTGATAATCAACTATGGGAATACTAAATCTTGTGGTTCAAAAACAACGTTTACAAATACATCTATGATTTCACCAACGTTTTTTCGTTGACAGTTTTCTATATGTTTCTCAGGTTCATACTCGGCTACTTGATACATGCTTCCGCACACTTTGATTTCTTGATTGAGGTCAAGCATACATGCATACGCTAGTGATAGCACTTTTGGATTAAACCTTAAAGCATACATACTTACGCTATTTATAGCAACTGTGATTTTCAACTTATATTATGTTGCAAGTTATTTCATTTATACTTTAAAATTTTTGTAATCTTAAACTTGTTGTCGAATTGTTTGTAAACTAAACTTTGCAAGTCTTGTACGTTTCAAATGAATGCGACATAATTTTGGTCAAACGAGTCTCATATAGGGACTACGACCACGCAACGGGACCTAAGTTAACGGCGCCGTCAATAACGGTTTTGGTCGGGTCGTTACATATTTCATGCTAGTTTCCAAATGATGGTTCCCACATGTGTTAGGTGACTCACATGGGCTGCTAAGAGCTGATCATTGGAGTGTATATACCAATAGTACATACATCTAAAAGCTGTGTATTGTACGAGTACGAATACGGGTGCATACGAGTAGAATTGTTGATGAAACTGAACGAGGATGTAATTGTAAGCATTTTTGTTAAGTAGAAGTATTTTGATAAGTGTCTTGAAGTCTTTAAAAAGTGTATGAATACATATTAAAACACTACATGTATATACATTTTAACTGAGTCGTTAAGTCATCGTTAGTCGTTACATGTAAATGTTGTTTTGAAACCTTTAGGTTAACGATCTTGTTAAATGTTGTTAACCCAATGTTTATAATATCAAAAGAGATTTTAAATTATTATATTATCATGATATTATGATGTACGAATATCTCTTAATATGATATATATACATTAAATGTAGTTACAACGATAATCGTTACATATATGTCTCGTTTCAAAATCATTAAGTTAGTAGTCTTGTTTTTACATATGTAGTTCATTGTTAATATACTTAATGATATGTTTACTTATCATAATATCATGTTAACTATATATATAACCATATATATGTCATCATATAGTTTTTACAAGTTTTAACATTCGTGAATCACCGGTCAACTTGGGTGGTCAATTGTCTATATGAAACCTATTTCAATTAATCAAGTCTTAACAAGTTTGATTGCTTAACATGTTGGAAACATTTAATCATGTAAATATCAATCTCAATTAATATATATAAACATGGAAAAGTTCGGGTCACTACACATAGCATATTTCGAAGAACGTTGCATTCGAGTCATTGAGTTCATCAAAGATTATTATTAAATCAATTTATAGTTGGATTGTGGATATTATGAAATGGTATGCATGCCTGTCAATTTTCGATGTAAAAAAGTTTGTCTTTTAAAAACGAATGCAATGTTTGTAAAATGTATCATATAGAGGTCAAATACCTCGCAATGTAATCAACTATTGTGAATCGTTTATAATGTATATGAACGGCTCCTTTCAGTTGGTATCAGAGTTGTGGTCTTAGCGAACCAGGTCTTCATTAATGGGTCTAACTTATAAGTCGTTAGGATGCATTAGTGAGTCTGGACTTCGACCGTGTCTGCATGTCAAAAGTTTTACTTATCATTCTAGTCGGAAATCATCTGCTTATCATCCTTATGAAATTACCTACTTATCATTATTAATCTAGACACGTCTTCCTACATTAATTGCATGAGTAGTGTATAGACAAAATTCTTATCTTAGCGTATCTGCTAAATCATATCTTATCGTATCTATTACTTTAAACTTTGCCTGACTTATCCCGCAAATTCCTCCGTAATCTACGAAATCTTTTGATCTATATATATAGATATCCTATGTAAATAGAATATCACCCGATAGCCGGAAAAATCATTTTATATCGAAAAATCCTTTATCAAATCGTACGAAATGGAATTCGTCTTTAGTTTAAGTCACTCGGATTCCGAAATTGAATCTCACTCAAGCTCCGAAAGCAGTGTGACCGTAATGGATCAATCAATCAGTCATCACCTATTCTGGATGAATTGGGGATGGGTTCGTAGCCTCCTCAATCATTGGAGACAAGAAGAAGGTGATCCCTTCCATCCACCACATTGCCCTCTTGACGAAGAACCTGAAGCACTTACCGGCGAACCTGTCCGAAACACCATTTTCTCGCTCATTTTCAGAGTATCTCGTCACGATTATATATTACATCAAATTTTAGATTTTATTTATCCGCTCGTCCGAACCGACAATCACTCCGGTGTAATAGAAGAAGTCAACGAGCTTCGCACTCGGATAGTGGCTTTGGAGAATATGGTGTAGAGATTACAAACACCAACAGCAGCATCAGCAGCATAACCAGTACCACCATCATCAACGCCAACAGTACCATTACCACCTCCAACCACAACCGCGTCGTAAACCTCAACTTCACAATCTGTCCCACGAGCATCAACGTCATATGCACCATAGATACCAAGGAGTACCAACAACAATAACTGATAAAGTATTAATTCATAACTTCATTGGAGAAACATTCCGCGGCGATTATGTAATCTCTAAAGTCTTAGAGATTATCTAATCTAGCCCTAACCATAAATCAGTTAAGCGAACCAAAATGATAGAAGGAAGAGTAGAAACCCTGACAAAAATGGTGTGTGATTAACAAGCTAAACTTTCTTTACCAACATCATCAACATTACCGTCAGCGTTACCAGCATCGTCAGTACAGTCAACATCCGAATCAACAACACAGATAACATCACAAACTCCGTCAGTTCAAGAATCACTGTGGACATCATTACGAATCAATAACGTGTATATTGTATCAACGAGTTATGAAGAATTAACTCATTCCCTCTGAAGAAATTATATGTATATTATATATATATATATATATATATATATATATATATATATATATATATATATATATATATATATATATATATATATATATATATATATATATATATATTGAAATAAATCTTTCCGTGCTAAGCTATTGTGTGTGAATCTTAACTACTCGGTTAATTCATATTACAAATATGCAATAATGTACGTCCTTCGGCCGCAACTTAACCAGCGTTAACTACAATCTCTGTCGCAATTCAACAAATTCCAATTCATAATAAATCAAGTATATATTTAATTTTACAATTTCATCATCGAAGTACCCAAAACTTTTCAGATAACATCATTCATACTTTGCGAAATTCACAAGAATTCCATGAACTGAACATCATACATCAACAAATAACGAAGTATTGATTCATAATCTCAATGTCATTAAAGAAATACTGCGTAAAAGTTATGTACTTTTTAAAGCCTTTAAGGATTATTCAATTCTAGTTTCAACCGTAAATCAAATGAGTTTAATTTAACATTAACTCATTAAATCTATGTTACATCTGAAGAAAATATACATATATATATATTTTCATAAAGACTGTAATAAAATTCTTTTGTACAAAATATTAATTGTGAAATTTTTTTAACGGATAGGTAATACCCGAGAGATATATAAATTCACAATTAATATGTTACATTCTTCGAATCTGATTCAGCAAATCATCCATTATACTCTCTACTTTCACAACAATATACATTCTTTTATAGAAATCAAAACAACCATACTCATTCAAAATTTAGTTACATATTCTGATTTTGAAATCTCAAAACAACCATACATTCTTGAGATATGACCAAAATTATCACTCTTAGATCCTTACATCTTTCACAAGCTATATTTTGACTTCAAAACTGTGTTAGAACATCAAATGTATGTTAACGATTACAATCTGTGTTCAAACCCTTCGAAAATTTCTGAAGACACTTCGAATGATGAGCAATCGAGATGATGATCCAACCACATGTTACCCACAGTTATGTACCCGAAAAACTCTTGAAACCAAAGTAAAAGTTTAAACAACGTATCCGCGTCAGATTCTTTGGCATTTATTAGCAAAAATAACTTTGCGACTCCTATTCAAAGTAGCCAGTTTTGTCACAGCTCCAGCATGTCAACTTCGACTTTTCAGTCAGACTAACCTTATTATAACCTTGAGATATACACCATCGTTACCAGGGAACCTTTTACATTCCACCACATTATTAGCAGATGTACCAACAACTTCATTACCTTTTGACTTTAGCCTCTCCAAAAAAAGTCATTATAATTATTCATTGAAACCCCATCATTTACTCATTCGCATCTTGTAATGAGAATTGCCATACGAATCATTGGGAATTAGCAATCAGTATTTTGAAATCTCGCAGCATGTCTATGCCAACAGTTATATGTGTATATATAACGTCTATCTTCTGGACTTAATTTGAATGTGAAGTTTCTGAAAAATACTCCGAACTACGAATTGGTTCTCCGAAAAAAAATGCTGATGAACCAGCAAAAACTATAAACAACTTTAAACGATAAAAGCTGGATGATAATGATGAAGTGTGCTGGCAAAGCGCAGAAAAAGAGAAGTTTTGGAACTGGAAAACGGATTGAGCAAAGTAGGAAAGAGGCTGTGGACAAATTACAAAGACTGAACCTGACTTCAAAGGATCCAAATGATTCAGTACCTGCTGAAGTCATTAACGAATACCTTGCTCCTGACTCTAAACCCCTGCGGACAATATTCTTCATCATCCTCTGATATTAGAAATTCTAAAATATAATCATATCTTTCATTATAAATATCATCCATATTTCTGAAGATATTTTCTTAATTTTTCTTATTTGAAATCATTTACCTCTTCGCGCTATCTGTATTACATCATAAAAGAAACTATTTTAGTTTCTAAATTCTGAAACATTCAAGTTTAAAATAGGAATATTTTGAAGTAGTGTTGGGAACTGAAGCATGAATTAGTATAATATAATGACACTTGATCAATGTGATTATATTACAGTAAGTCATGCTGAGTTTCTAAATGGAACGTGATGACTCACAGATCATAACATCATCATGTGCCATGTTATACGACTCTTGTATTCTATTTAACCTTTAAAATATCAAGAAAATATTTCTTGATGATTCGGCCTTTTCCAAGGTATTCTAGTAATTTGACAAGTCAAGATCGTGCCATCACAATTTCCTTCCTAGAACATTAACAATGTTCATTCCGAAATTCATATCTGTGAATTCTGGACCATTACAAGCGGTGCTTAATCGCAAGAAGAAGAAACAAAAGGACAAAACTCCGAAATAGAAATTGGGGTATAAATTGCATCAAATAAAAGAGAGCATTAACTGTGAATGATAATGATTATAGAAGACAGAAACAGAGACTTTGAAATATAAGGGAACATATAAAGCCCAACGACAAACCAGAAATTATAAACCATATATATCGATGCATATAGCAATATAAAGACACGGGAGAACTAGAAACACTATAAACCCAAGAGTATAGTAGAAGTAAATAGATTCTTCCGGCGGTAGATGAAAAAGAAGAGTGACCGATATGAAAGTTAGAAGTATATCGAGAATCAGAACTGGATGGAGCATATTGATGAATACTTTAAAATATGAGTTGAGGGGGAAAGAATAGAAGGTGATGAAACATGACTAGGAACTTAGAAATCAACATATTTAACTCACACAATGGCGGAATAAGTGAATCAAACCCTCTAGTGAATAGGTTAAGTTTTTTTTTTTTTTTAATAATTTAGTCAAACCACAACTAAATCAAGTGTGATTAGATCAACACCTAGAGCTATTATTCACCACCTGGGTGATTTGGACTGAGAGAGAATCGGAGGAGCTCACCAGATCTGAGTGTGTGTAACAAATGAGAGGCTTAACCTAAAAATGAAGAATATAAGTCTTTATATACCCTTGCTGTTGACTCACCCGTACGATTCATCCATCACACGTACGAGTTGGCTTCATCAGCCGTACGAGTGATCACTCACTCGTGTCTTCTCATTTAGGTTGTAATTGTGACTTAGCTCAGCATCAACCGTGCGTATGAGCCTGTCAGCCGTACTAGTGAGGCTTCACTCGTACGTCTGACTAAGTCTAACATAGTCAAACATCCAAATCTCGTTCCTGTAGTTTCTGTAACCACATACAAACACAGATAGGATAATAACGAGCAATCATGGTGGCCTGTAACTGTTGTACCTGCAATGGACGTGGGTAGATGTCTAGGAACTTGCATAAAATGCATCAACAGAAGGTGTGAGTTGTAAGGAAACGAATGAGGTGAATTTATAAGAAAATCTCCGACAGAACAATTAAAATAGATGATCAATTTAAAGCGGATCCTAATTCCCTTGATTACCGGAGAGTCAAATCTTATTAAGAAGATTTTCTTCAAATCCCTTGAAATCTGAGAATCAATCATATCTACGTCAAATGATAAGATGAATCTACACTTACTCATTTCACTCTTCTATGTTAGCTTCATTTGTACTCTTCATATAAATGGATTGTTTATCCAAATTATTCGCTGATGATAAAACTCTAATTTTCAGCCCGTATGCTGTAGTGACCCGAACTTTTCCATGTTTATATATATTAATTGAGACTGATATTTACATGATTAAATGTTTCCAACATGTTAAGCAATCAAACTTGTTAAGACTTGATTAATTAAAATATGTTTCATATAGACAATTGACCACCCAAGTTGACCGGTGATTCACGAACGTTAAAACTTGTAAAAACTATATGATGACATATATATGGATATATATATATATTTAACATGATACTATGATAAGTAAACATATCATTAAGTATATTAACAATGAACTACATATGTGAAAACAAGACTACTAACTTAATGATTTTTAAACGAGACATATATGTAACGATTATCGTTGTAAAGACATTTAATGTATATATATCATATTAAGAGATATTCATACATGATAATATCATGATAATATAATAATTTAAAATCTCATTTGATATTATAAACATTGGGTTAACAACATTTAACAAGATCGTTAACCTAAAGGTTTCAAAACAACACTTACATGTAACGACTAACGATGACTTAACAACTCAGTTAAAATGTATATACATGTAGTGTTTTAATATGTATTTATACACTTTTGAAAGACTTCAATACACTTTTCAAAATACTTCTACTTAACAAAAATGCTTACAATTACATCCTCGTTCAGTTTCATCAACAATTCTACTCGTATGCACCCGTATTCGTACTCGTACAATACACAGCTTTTAGATGTATGTACTATTGGTATATACACTCCAATGATCAGCTCTTAGCAGCCCATGTGAGTCACCTAACACATGTGGGAACCATCATTTGGCAACTAGCATGAAATATCTCATAAAATTACAAAAATATGAGTAATCATTCATGACTTATTTACATGAAAACAAAATTACATATCCTTTATATCTAATCCATACACCAACGACCAAAAACACCTACAAACACTTTCATTCTTCAATTTTCTTCATCTAATTGATCTCTCTCAAGTTCTATCTTCAAGTTCTAAGTGTTCTTCATATATTCTACAAGTTCTAGTTACATAAAATCAAGAATACTTTCAAGTTTGCTAGCTCACTTCCAATCTTGTAAGGTGATCATATAACCTCAAAAAATCTTTGTTTCTTACAGTAGGTTATCATTCTAATACAAGGTAATAATCATATTCAAACTTTGGTTCAATTTCTATAACTATAACAATCTTATTTCAAGTGATGATCTTACTTGAACTTGTTTTCGTGTCATGATTCTGCTTCAAGAACTTCGAGCCATCCAAGGATCCGTTGAAGCTAGATCCATTTTTCTCTTTTCCAGTAGGTTTATCCAAGGAACTTAAGGTAGTAATGATGTTCATAACATCATTCGATTCATACATATAAAGCTATCTTATTCGAAGGTTTAAACTTGTAATCACTAGAACATAGTTTAGTTAATTCTAAACTTGTTCGCAAACAAAAGTTAATCCTTCTAACTTGACTTTTAAAATCAACTAAACACATGTTCTATATCTATATGATATGCTAACTTAATGATTTAAAACCTGGAAACACAAAAAACACCGTAAAACCGGATTTACGCCGTCGTAGTAACACCGCGGGCTATTTTGGGTTAGTTAATTAAAAACTATGATAAACTTTGATTTAAAAGTTGTTATTCTGATAAAATGATTTTTATTATGAACATGAAACTATATCCAAAAATTATGGTTAAACTCAAAGTGGAAGTATGTTTTCTAAAATGGTCATCTAGACGTCGTTCTTTCGACTGAAATGACTACCTTTACAAAAACGACTTGTAACTTATTTTTCCAACTATAAACCTATACTTTTTCTGTTTATATTCATAAAATAGAGTTCAATATGAAACCATAGCAATTTGATTCACTCAAAACGGATTTAAAATGAAGAAGTTATGGGTAAAACAAGATTGGATAATTTTTCTCATTTTAGCTACGTGAAAATTGGTAACAAATCTATTCCAACCATAACTTAATCAACTTGTATTGTATATTATGTAATCTTGAGATACCATAGACCCATATACAATGTTTCGACCTATCATGTCGACACATCTATATATATTTTGGAACAACCATAGACACTCTATATGTGAATGTTGGAGTTAGCTATACAGGGTTGAGGTTGATTCCAAAATATATATAGTTTGAGTTGTGATCAATACTGAGATACGTATACACTGGGTCGTGGATTGATTCAAGATAATATTTATCGATTTATTTCTGTACATTTAACTGTGGACAACTAGTTGTAGGTTACTAACGAGGACACCTGACTTAATAAACTTAAAACATCAAAATATATTAAAAGTGTTGTAAATATATTTTGAACATACTTTGATATATATGTATATATTGTTATAGGTTCGTGAATCAACCAGTGGCCAAGTCTTACTTCCCGACGAAGTAAAAATCAGTGAAAGTGAGTTATAGTCCCACTTTTAAAATCTAATATTTTTGGGATGAGAATACATGCAGGTTTTATAAATGATTTACAAAATAGACACAAGTACGTGAAACTACATTCTATGGGTGAATTATCGAAATCAAATATGCCCCTTTTTAAAAAGCTTGGTAGCCTAAGAATTAGGGAACAGACCCCCTAATTGACGCGAATCCTAAAGATAGATCTATCGGGCCCAACAAGCCCCATCCAGAGTACCGGATGCTTTAGTACTTCGAAATTTATATCATGTCCGAAGGAGGATCCCGGAATGATGGGGATATTCTTATATATGCATCTTGTTAATGTCGGTTACCAGGTGTTCACCATGTGAATGATTTTTATCTCTATGTATGGGATGTGTATTGAAATATGAAATCTTGTGGTCTATTATTATGATTTGATATATATAGGTTAAACCTATAACTCACCAACATTTTTGTTGACGTTTTAAGCATGTTTATTCTCAGGTGATTATTAAGAGCTTCCGCTGTCGCATACTTAAATAAGGACGAGATTTGGAGTCCATTCTTGTATGATATTGTGTAAATACTGCATTCAAGAAACTTATTTTGTTGTAACATATTTGTATTGTAAACCATTATGTAATGGTCGTGTGTAAACAGGATATTTTAGATTATCATTATTTGATAATCTACGTAAAGCTTTTTAAACCTTTATTGATGAAATAAAGGTTATGGTTTGTTTTAAAATGAATGCAGTCTTTGAAAAACGTCTCATATAGAGGTCAAAACCTCACAACGAAATCAATTAATATGGAACGTTTTTAATCAATAAGAACGGGACATTTCAGTTGGTATCCGAGCGTTGGTCTTAGAGAACCGGTATTTTGCATTAGTGTGTCTTATCGAGTTTGTTAGGATGCATTAGTGAGTCTGGACTTCGACCGTGTTTACTTGAAAAATGATTGCTTAACAAATTTTGTTGGAAACTATATATTTTTAACATGTGAATATTATGTGATATATTAATCTCTTAACGCGTTTGATATTATGTGATAGATGTCTACATCTAGAACAAGTCCCATTGACTCACCTAATAATAATGAAGAGTCAAATTTAAATTGGAATGATTCGTGGACTGATTCACAAGTTCCCGAAGAGGAACCAGAAGAAGAGTCGGAACCGGAAGAAGAATCGGAACCGGAAGAAGAATCGGAACCGGATGAAGAAATAGAACCGGTGGGGGAAATAATAAAACGGTTAAGTAAAAGAAAATCCTCAACCAACCGATCAAGGTTAATTATGGTCAATGGTGTTTCCTCCAAGGAAGCAAAATATTGGGAGGATTACCAATTCTCTGATGAATCGGATTCCGACGAGAATTCTGATGATGTTATAGAAATTACCCCAACTGAATTTAAAAAGGCAAAAGAAAATAATAAGGGAAAGGGCATAAAAATAGAGAAATCTAATTCCAACCCCGATGAACTTTATATGTATCGTCAACCCCCGAAGACCTTAAGTTGTAACAATGACCCGGGAACCTCTAAACCACCAGGTTTTTCTAAACCAATGTGGAAAATGACGGCTCGTATTAGGGGAACATCATATATCCCTAGAAACTTGGCAAAATGAACCAAAACCAAAGAAGAAGAAACAAGTGAGTCGGAATAAGATAGTTGTATTAGTGTGGTGTAATATATGTAATATAGTGTGCTTATGCTTTATGATATATGTAAAAATTGCTTGTATTAATAAGTATTTTTTTTTATGAATCTAACTCTTGTCTATTTTACAGTATAAAAACACAAAATGGATAGACAACCCAATATTTTAAGAGACCTACCCGGAGACATGATTGATGAAATCTTGTCTAGGGTCGGTCATAATTCTTCGGCACAACTATTTAAGGCGAGATCAGTTTGTAAGACATTCGAAGAACGTTCCAAGAATGCCTTGGTTTATAAAAGGCTTTCGTTCGAAAGATGGGAGATATCACATTGGAAAATCCATAAGTTACGATGTGTTTACTTTGACGCATATATTGCAGGGAACCCAAATGCTATTTTACGCAATGGTTTAAGAAATTATTTTGACTCAATATGTCCGAATATTGGACTTCGTGATTTAGAAAAAGCGGCTAACATGCAACATAAAGAAGCATGTTATGCTTACGGATTAGTAATGTTCGCTTCTCACCAAAGTGAGAACAAGAACATTGGGCTACAACTATTAAACAAAACTTTCCCACAAGTGACGGAGTCGGTAATTGGGGTAAGAAATGAGGTTTTTAGATTGTTACGGGACTGTTGGACATTACGTAACCCTCGTCCCTTTGACGACGTTACAACACGCTGTCTTATCAACGGCCATAACGGTTATGTTCCACAAGACCAAGGATGGGAAGTAATCCTAGTAAAACCAGAATGCATGACTTGTTTCTGGACATATGAATTACGTGTCTTTATTGCCTTTGCTGAACGACTTGTGTACTAGCTAGAATTATCTTCACAACCATCTTGTATCAAATTTATTGTGTGCTATATTTCATGCTATATGTAAAATAAGCGGTATTGTAAGTTTGTAAAATATTGTGTAAAAATTTGAACGCGAAATATTATTATAATCAGTTTTTCATATAGAATTGTAGTAGTTGAATTATATATTAGCTACTAAGTATGAACTTAACGGGTAGGTACTACCCGAGTTTAAACTTATAAAACGCTAATATGAAGAAAAAGTTTTATAAATGAGTTCATATTATGCTACGAAATACTATTAACTACTCTTAATATTCTGTATGATTAACTTGTTCCATTTGACTATTTTGAAGGAAATGGCACCGACTACTCGACACACCGTGAATATGAATGAAGTGGAATTCCGTACTTTTCTAGCTTCAAACATAGCCGCAGTACAGGCTGCGCTACATACCAACAATAACCTTGGATCTAGCAGTACAGGAAATCGTGTAGGATGCACCTACAAAGAATTCACTGCCTGCAAACCTTTGGAATTTGATGGAACCGAAGGACCGATCGGATTGAAACGGTGGACCGAGAAGGTCGAATCGGTGTTTGCCATAAGTAAGTGTACTGAAGAGGACAAAGTGAAGTACGCTACGCATACCTTCACAGGTTCTACGTTAACATGGTGGAATACCTATCTAGAGCAAGTGGAACAAGACGATGCGTACGCACTACCGTGGTCAGCATTCAAGCACTTGATGAACGAGAAGTACCGTCCCAGAACCGAGGTCAATAAGCTCAAGACAGAACTTAGAGGGTTACGAACCCAAGGATTTGATATTACCACGTATGAAAGACGATTCACAGAATTGTGCCTATTGTGTCCGGGAGCATTTGAAGATGAGGAAGAGAAGATCGACGCGTTTGTGAAAGGATTACCGTAAAGAATCCAAGAAGATATAAGTTCACACGAGCCCGCCTCCATACAACAGGCATGTAGAATGGCTCACAAACTAGTGAACCAGATTGAAGAAAGAATTAAAGAACAGACTGCTGAAGAGGCCAATGTGAAGCAAGTCAAAAGAAAGTGGGAGGAAAATGGTGATAAGAATCACCAATACAACAACAACAGCAATTAAAACAATAATCGCAACAATTATCCCAACAATCGCAACATCAATCGCAACTACAACAAACGGCCCAACAACAACAACAACAACAACAACGGCAACTACAACAATCATCCCAACAACAATAATAACCGCAACAACAACAAGAGTCAGAAGCAGCTATGCCAAAGGTGTGAAAAGTATCACTCGGGGTTCTGCACCAAATTTTGCAACAAGTGTAAAAGAAATGGTCATAGCGCAGCGAAGTGTGAGGTCTACGGACCAGGGGTTAATAGAACGAAAAGAACAAATGGTGTCGGAACGAGTAATGGCGGAGCAAGTAGTGTCGGAGCAAGTTATGCTAATGTAGTTTGTTATAAATGTGGAAAACCGGGCCACATTATTAGAAATTGCCCGAACCAGGAGAACACGAATGGACAAGGCCGCGGAAGAGTTTTCAATATTAATGCGGCAGAGGCACAGGAAGACCCGGAGCTTGTTACGGGTACGTTTCTTATTGACAATAAATCTGCTTACGTTTTATTTGATTCGGGTGCGGATAGAAGCTATATGAGTAGAGATTTTTGTGCTAAATTAAGTTGTCCATTGACGCCTTTGGATAGTAAATTTTTACTCGAATTAGCAAATGGTAAATTAATTTCAGCAGATAATATATGTCAAAATCGAGAAATTAAACTGGTTAGCGAAACATTTAAGATTGATTTGATACCAGTAGAGTTAGGGAGTTTTGATGTGATAATCGGTATGGACTGGTTGAAAGAAGTGAAAGCAGAGATCGTTTGTTACAAAAATGCAATTCGCATTATACGAGAAAAAGGAAAACCCTTAATGGTGTACGGAGAAAAGGGCAACACGAAGCTACATCTTATTAGTAATTTGAAGGCACAAATACTAATAAGAAAAGGTTGCTATGCTATTCTAGCACACGTCGAGAAAGTACAAACTGAAGAAAAGAGCATCAATGATGTTCCCATTGCAAAAGAATTTCCCGATGTATTTCCAAAAGAATTACCGGGATTACCCCCACATCGATCCGTTGAATTTCAAATAGATCTTGTACCAGGAGCTGCACCAATAGCTCGTGCTCCTTACAGACTCACACCCAGCGAGATGAAAGAACTTCAAAGCCAATTACAAGAACTTTTAGAGCGTGGTTTCATTCAACCAAGCACATCACCGTGGGGAGCTCCTGTTTTGTTTGTCAAGAAGAAAGATGGTACATTCAGGTTGTGTATCGACTACCGAGAGTTGAACAAACTTACCATCAAGAACCGCTACCCACTACCGAGAATCGACGACTTATTTGATCAACTACAAGGATCGTCTGTTTATTCAAAGATTGACTTACGTTTCGGGTATCATCAAATGCGGGTGAAAGAAGATGATATTCCAAAGACTGCTTTCAGAACACGTTACGGTCATTACGAGTTTATGGTCATGCCGTTTGGTTTAACTAATGCACCAGCTGTGTTCATGGACCTTATGAACCGAGTGTGTGGACCATACCTTGACAAGTTTGTCATTGTTTTCATTGATGACATATTTATTTACTCAAAGAATGACCAAGAACACGGTGAACATTTGAGAAAGGTGTTAGAAGTATTGAGGAAGGAAGAATTGTACGCTAAGTTTTCAAAGTGTGCATTTTGGTTGGAAGAAGTTCAATTCCTCGCTCACATAGTGAACAAAGAAGGTATTAAGGTGGATCCGGCAAAGATAGAAACTGTTGAAAAGTGGGAAACCCCGAAAACTCCGAAACACATACGCCAGTTTTTAGGACTAGCTGGTTACTACAGAAGGTTCATCCAAGACTTTTCCAGAATAGCAAAACCCTTGACTGCATTAACGCATAAAGGGAAGAAATTTGAATGGAATGATGAACAAGAGAAAGCGTTTCAGTTATTGAAGAAAAAGCTAACTACGGCACCTATATTGTCATTGCCTGAAGGGAATGATGATTTTGTGATTTATTGTGATGCATCAAAGCAAGGTCTCGGTTGTGTATTAATGCAACGAACGAAGGTGATTGCTTATGCGTCTAGACAATTGAAGATTCACGAACAAAATTATACGACGCGTGATTTGGAATTAGGCGCGGTTGTTTTTGCATTAAAGACTTGGAGGCACTACTTATATGGGGTCAAAAGTATTATATATACCGACCACAAAAGTCTTCAACACATATTTAATCAGAAACAACTGAATATGAGGCAGCGTAGCTGGATTGAATTATTGAATGATTACGACTTTGAGATTCGTTACCACCCGGGGAAGGCAAATGTGGTAGCCGATGCCTTAAGCAGGAAGGACAGAGAACCCATTCGAGTAAAATCTATGAATATAATGATTCATAATAACCTTACTACTCAAATAAAGGAGGCGCAACAAGGAGTTTTAAAAGAGGGAAATTTAAAGGATGAAATACCCAAAGGATCGGAGAAGCATATTAATATTCGAGAAGACAGAACCCGGTATAGGGCTGAAAGGATTTGGGTACCAAAATTTGGAGATATGAGAGAAATGGTACTTAGAGAAGCTCATAAAACCTGATACTCAATACATCCTGGAACGGGGAGGATGTACAAGGATCTCAAGAAACATTTTTGGTGGCCGGGTATGAAAGCCGATGTTGCTAAATACGTAGGAGAATGTTTGACGTGTTCTAAGGTCAAAGCTGAGCATCAGAAACCATCAGGTCTACTTCAAAACCCGAAATCCCAGAATGGAAATGGGAAAACATTACCATGGATTTCATCACTAAATTGCCAAGGACTGCAAGTGGTTTTGATACTATTTGGGTAATAGTTGATCGTCTCACCAAATCAGCACACTTCCTGCCAATAAGAGAAGATGACAAGATGGAGAAGTTAGCACAACTGTATTTGAAGGAAGTCGTCTCCAGAAATGGAATACCAATCTCTATTATCTCTGATAGGGATGGCAGATTTATTTCAAGATTCTGGCAGACATTACAGCAAGCATTAGGAACTCGTCTAGACATGAGTACTGCCTATCATCCACAAACTGATGGGCAGAGTGAAAGGACGATACAAACGCTTGAAGACATGCTACGAGCATGTGTTATTGATTTCGAAAACAGTTGGGATCGACATCTACCGTTAGCAGAATTTTCCTACAACAACAGCTACCATTCAAGCATTGAGATGGCGCCATTTGAAGCACTTTATGGTAGAAAGTGCAGGTCTCCAATTTGTTGGAGTGAAGTGGGGGATAGACAGATTACGGGTCCAGAGATTATACAAGAAACTACCGAGAAGATCATCCAAATTCAACAACGGTTGAAAACCGCCCAAAGTCGATAAAAGAGCTACGCTGACATTAAAAGAAAAGATATAGAATTTGAAATTGGAGAGATGGTCATGCTTAAAGTTGCACCTTGGAAAGGCGTTGTTCGATTTGGAAAATGAGGGAAATTAAATCCAAGGTACATTGGACCATTCAAGATTATTGATCGTGTCGGACCAGTAGCTTACCGGCTTGAGTTACCTCAACAACTCGCGGCTGTACATAACACTTTCCACATCTCGAATTTGAAGAAATGTTTTGCTAAAGAAGATCTCACTATTCCGTTAGATGAAATCCAAATCAACGCAAAACTTCAATTCATCGAAGAACCCGTCGAAATAATGGATCGTGAGGTTAAAATACTTAAGCAAAACAAGATACCAATTGTTAAGGTTCGATGGAATGCTCATAGAGGACCCGAGTTCACCTGGGAGCATGAAGATCAGATGACGAAGAAATACCCGCATCTATTTCCAGAAGATTCGTCAACACCTTCAACAACTTAAAATTTCGGGAAGAAATTTATTTAACGGCTAGGTACTGTAGTGACCCGAACTTTTCCATGTTTATATATATTAATTGAGATTGATATTTACATTATTAAATGTTTCCAACATGTTAAGCAATCAAACTTGTTAAGACTTGATTAATTGAAATATGTTTCATATAGACAATTGACCACCCAAGTTGACCGGTGATTCACGAACGTTAAAACTTGTAAAAACTATATGATGACATATATATGGATATATATATATAGTTAACATGATACTATGATAAGTAAACATATCATTAAGTATATTAACAATGAACTACATATGTAAAAACAAGACTACTAACTTAATGATTTTTAAACGAGACATATATGTAACGATTATCGTTGTAAAGACATTTAATGTAAATATATCATATTAAGAGATATTCATACATTATAATATCATGATAATATAATAATTTAAAATCTCATTTGATATTATAAACATTGGGTTAACAACATTTAACAAGATCGTTAACCTAAAGGTTTCAAAACAACACTTACATGTAACGACTAACGATGACTTAACGACTCAGTTAAAATGTATATACATGTAGTGTTTTAATATGTATTTATACACTTTTGAAAGACTTCAATACACTTATCAAAATACTTCTACTTAACAAAAATGCTTACAATTACATCCTCGTTCAGTTTCATCAACAATTCTACTCGTATGCACCAGTATTCGTACTCGTACAATATACAGCTTTTAGAGTATGTACTATTGGTATATACACTCCAATGATCAGCTCTTAGCAGCCCATGTGAGTCACCTAACACATGTGGGAACCACCATTTGGCAACTAGCATGAAATATCTCATAAAATTACAAAAATATGAGTAATCATTCATGACTTATTTACATGAAAACAAAATTACATATCCTTTATATCTAATCCATACACCAACGACCAAAAACACCTACAAACACTTTCATTCTTCAATTTTCTTCATCTAATTGATCTCTCTCAAGTTCTATCTTCAAGTTCTAAGTGTTCTTCATATATTCTACAAGTTCTAGTTACATAAAATCAAGAATACTTTCAAGTTTGCTAGCTCACTTCCAATCTTGTAAGGTGATCATCCAACCTCAAGAAATCTTTGTTTCTTACAGTAGGTTATCATTCTAATACAAGGTAATAATCATATTCAAACTTTGGTTCAATTTCTATAACTATAACAATCTTATTTCAAGTGATGATCTTACTTGAACTTGTTTTCATGTCATGATTCTGCTTCAAGAACTTCGAGCCATCCAAGGATCCGTTGAAGCTAGATCCATTTTTCTCTTTTCCAGTAGGTTTATCCAAGGAACTTAAGGTAGTAATGATGTTCATAACATCATTCGATTCATACATATAAAGCTATCTTATTCGAAGGTTTAAACTTGTAATCACTAGAACATAGTTTAGTTAATTCTAAACTTGTTCGCAAACAAAAGTTAATCCTTCTAAATTGACTTTTAAAATCAACTAAACACATGTTCTATATCTATATGATATGCTAACTAAATGATTTAAAACCTGGAAACACGAAAAACACCGTAAAACCGGATTTACGCCGTCGTAGTAACACCGCGGGCTGTTTTGGGTTAGTTAATTAAAAACTATGATAAACTTTGATTTAAAAGTTGTTATTCTGAGAAAATGATTTTTATTATGAACATGAAACTATATCCAAAAATTTTGGTTAAACTCAAAGTGGAAGTATGTTTTCTAAAATGGTCATCTATACGTCGTTCTTTCGACTGAAATGACTACCTTTACAAAAATGACTTGTAACTTATTTTTCCGACTATAAACCTATACTTTTTCTGTTTAGATTCATAAAATAGAGTTCAATATGAAACCATAGAAATTTGATTCACTCAAAACAGATTTAAAATGAAGAAGTTATGCTTAAAACAAGATTGGATAATTTTTCTCATTTTAGCTACGTGAAAATTGATAACAAATCTATTCCAACCATAACTTAATCAACTTGTATTGTATATTATGTAATCTTGAGATACTATAGACACGTATACAATGTTTCGACCTATCATGTCGACACATCTATATATATTTCGGAACAACCATAGACACTCTATATGTGAATGTTGGAGTTAGCTATACAGGGTTGAGGTTGATTCCAAAATATATATAGTTTGAGTTGTGATCAATACTGAGATACGTATACACTGGGTCGTGGATTGATTCAAGATAATATTTATCGATTTATTTCTGTACATCTAACTGTGGACAACTAGTTGTAGGTTACTGACGAGGACAGCTGACTTAATAAACTTAAAACATCAAAATATATTAAAAGTGTTGTAAATATATTTTGAACATACTTTGATATATATGTATATATTGTTATAGGTTCGTGAATCAACCAGTGGCCAAGTCTTACTTCCCAACGAAGTAAAAATCTGTGAAAGTGAGTTATAGTCCCACTTTTAAAATCTAATATTTTTGGGATGAGAATACATGCAGGTTTTATAAATGATTTACAAAATAGACACAAGTACGTGAAACTACATTCTATGGTTGAATTATCGAAATCGAATATGCCCCTTTTTAAAAAGCTTGGTAGCCTAAGAATTAGGGAACAGACCCCCTAATTGAAGTGAATCCTAAAGATAGATCTCTCGGGCCCAACAAGCCCCATCCAAAGTACCGGATGCTTTAGTACTTCAAAATTTATATCATGTCCGAAGGAGGATCCCGGAATGATTGGGATATTCTTATATATGCATCTTGTTAATGTCGGTTACCAGGTGTTCACCATATGAATGATTTTTATCTCTATGTATGGGATGTGTATTGAAATATGAAATCTTGTGGTCTATTATTATGATTTGATATATATATATATATATATAGGTTAAACCTATAACTCACCAACATTTTTGTTGACGTTTTAAGGATGTTTATTCTCAGGTGATTATTAAGAGCTTCCGCTGTCGCATACTTAAATAAGGACGAGATTTGGAGTCCATGCTTGTATGATATTGTGTAAAAACTGCATTCAAGAAACTTATTTTGTTGTAACATATTTGTATTGTAAACCATTATGTAATGTTCGTGTGTAAACAGGATATTTTAGATTATCATTATTTGATAATCTACGTAAAGCTTTTTAAACCTTTATTGATGAAATAAAGGTTATGGTTTGTTTTAAAATGAATGCAGTCTTTGAAAAACGTCTCATATAGAGGTCAAAACCTCGCAACGAAATCAATTAATATGGAACGTTTTTAATCAATAAGAACGGGACATTTCAGTTGGTATCCGAGCGTTGGTCTTAGAGAACCAGAATTTTGCATTAGTGTGTCTTATCGAGTTTGTTAGGATGCATTAGTGAGTCTGGACTTCGACCTTGTTTACTTGAAAAATGATTGCTTAACAAATTTTGTTGGAAACTATATATTTTTAACATGTGAATATTATGTGATATATTAATCTCTTAACATGTTTGATATTATGTGATAGATGTCTACCTCTAGAACAAGTCCCATTGACTCACCTAATAATAATGAAGAGTCAAATGTAAATTGGAATGATTCGTGGACTAATTCACAAGTTCCCGAAGAGGAACCGGAAGAAGAGTCGGAACCGGAAGAAGAATCGGAACCGGAAGAAGAATCGGAACCGGATGAAGAAATAGAACCGGTGGGGGAAATAATAAAACGGTTAAGTAAAAGAAAATCCTCAACCAACCGATCAAGGTTAATTATGGTCAATGGTGTTTCCGCCAAGGAAGCAAAATATTGGGAGGATTACCAATTCTCTGATGAATCGGATTCCGACGAGAATTCCGATGATGTTATAGAAATTACCCCAACTGAATTTAAAAAGGCAAAAGAAAATAATAAGGTAAAGGGCATAAAAATAGAGAAATTTAATTCCAACCCCGATGAACTTTATATGTATCGTCAACCCCCGAAGACCTTAAGTTGTAACAATGACCCAGCAACCTCTAAACCACCAGGTTTTTCTAAACCAATGTGGAAAACGACGGCTCGTATTAGGAGAACATCATATATCCCTAGAAACTTGGCAAAACGAACCAAAACCGAAGAAGAAGAAACAAGCGAGTCGGAATAAGATAGTTGTATTAGTGTGGTGTAATATATGTAATATAGTGTGCTTATGCTTTATGATATATGTAAAAATTGCTTGTATTAATAAGTATTTTTTTATGAATCTAACTCTTGTCTATTTTATAGTATAAAAACACAAAATGGATAGACAACCCAATATTTTAAGAGACCTACCCGGAGACATGATTGATGAAATCTTGTCTAGAGTCGGTCAGAATTTTTCGGCACAACTATTTAAGGCGAGATCAGTTTGTAAGACATTCGAAGAACGTTCCAAGAATGCCTTGGTTTATAAAAGGCTTTCGTTCGAAAGATGGAGGATATCACATTGGGAAATCCATAAGTTACGATGTGTTTACTTTGACGCATATATTGCGGGGAACCCAAATGCTATTTTACGCAATGGGTTAAAAAATTATTTTGACTCAATATATCCGAATATTGGACTTCGTGATTTAGAAAAAGTGGCTAACATGTAACATAAAGAAGCATGTTATGCTTACGGATTAGTAATGTTCGCTTCTCACCAAAGTGAGAACAAGAACATCGGGCTACAACTATTAAACAAAACGTTCCCACAAGTGACGGAGTCGGTAATTGGGGTAAGAAATGAGGTTTTTAGATTGTTACGGGACTGTTGGACATTATGTAACCCTCGTCCCTTTGACGACGTTAAAACACGCTGTCTTATCAACGGCCATAACGGTTATGTTCCACAAGACCAAGGATGGGAAGTAATCCTAGTAAAACCAGAATGCATGACTTGTTTCTGGACATATGAATTACGTGTCTTTATTGCCTTTGCTGAACGACTTGCGTACTAGCTAGAATTATCTTCACAACCATCTTGTATCAAATTTATTGTGTGCTATATTTCATGTTATATGTAAAATAAGCGGTATTGTAAGTTTGTAAAATATTGTGTAAAAGTTTGAACGCGAAATATTATTATAATCAGTTTTTCATATAGAATTGTAGTAGTTGAATTGTATATTAGCTACTAAGTATGAACTTAACGGGTAGGTACTACCCGAATTTAAACTTATAAAACGCTAATATGAAGAAAAAGCTTTATAAATAAGTTCATATTATGCTACGAAATACTATTAACTACTCTTAATATTCTGTATGATTAACTTGTTCCATTTGACTATTTTGAAGGAAATGGCACTGACTACTCGACACACCGTGAATTTTTGATGAACGGATTAGAAGTTATAATCAATTGAATTTTCGATATTTTTAAAAATGATTATTATTATCGTCGTTTTTATCGTCGTTCTAGTTTTATCTTATTATTATCATTATTATTATCTTTATCAATAAAAGGGATTTATCATTAAAAATTGTTATTTTTTTTTATTATTACTATCGCTATTATCGTTAAAGTTATAATTAGTATTATTATTATTATCCAATTATTATTATTATTATTATTATTATTATTATTATTGGTATTGTTATTGTTATTGTTATTGTTATTATTATTATTATTATTATTATTATTATTACTATATTATCATTAAGATGATTATTAGTATTATCGTTAATAATGTTATAGTAACTATCATTATTAATATTAGTGTAATTAAAACAAATATTTGTAACACCTAATTATTTTGATTACTATTATTATCATTATTATGAACACGATATAAAAGTCGATTAAAAGCTAATAAATGAAACGATTAGGAAATAATGGGTAAGAGTATCATGATGAAATTAAAATATTATAATATATTGATTTAGATAAAATTATCGTTCTTATTATTTTTATCATTACTATTATTATTAAAAGTATCGTTAGTATTAAAACTATCATTTTAACAAAAATTATCATTTTAATAGAAATGTCATTGTTACTATAAAATATCATTATTATTATTATTTTAAATAGAATTATTACTTTAAAGATAATATTAAAAATTATCGTAAATATTAAAGTTATCATAATTAGAATTATCGTTTTATCATAATGTCATCTTAGTAATTATAAATATTGATATTTTTATAATAATAATTATTTTATCAAATAAATATGTGATACAAACATATTTTACTACGTGTAATAACTTACTTTAATAATACCTATCATATTATCTTTATAATTTTAAATGAACCCTATAAATTTTATTACTTAATATATATAAAAGTATATTTTATTATATAAATTTAATATAAAATTTTATTTATTAATAAATAAATTATATTATTTACTCTAATAAATCTTTTAAAAATATTTAAAAATATAAAACGACGATATTTAAACTATATATTAATCATGTATAGATTTTTGGAAATTATTTTGAGTCAAATTTACTTTTGTTGACTTTTGCATATTAGTCTCGAGCATTAGGATTGTGGTACACTATGACTTGACCTAATTTGTTAGACAAATATTGACCAACACATAAATATATATATATAATTAATTTAGGTTCGTGAATCCGAGGCCAACCTTGCACTTGTTCAATGACGTTATATGTATTTTTACTACGAAATACAGTATGGTGAGTTTCATTTGCCTTTTTACCCTTTATATTTTTGAGACTGAGAATACATGCTCTTTTATAAATGTTTGACGAAATAGACACAAGTAATTGAAACTACATTCTATGGTTAAATTATCGAAATCGAATATGCCCCTTTTTATTAAATTCTGGTAATCTAAGAATTAGGGAACAGACACCCTAATTGACGCGAATCCTAAAGATAGATCTATTGGGCCTAACAAACCCCATCCAAAGTACCGGATGCTTTAGTACTTCGAAATTTATATCATGTTCGAAGGAGGATCCCGGAATGATAGGGGGTATTCTTATATGTATCTAGTTAATGTCGGTTACCAGGTGTTCACCATATGAATGATTATTTTTGTCTCTATGCATGGGACGTATATTTATAAGAACTGGAAATGAAATTCTTGTGGTCTATTAAAATAATGGAAATAAATGATTATGATAAACTAATGAACTCACCAACCTTTTGGTTGACACTTTAAAGCATGTTTATTCTCAGGTGTTAAAGAAATCTTCCGCTATGCATTTGCTCATTTTAAAGATATTACTTGGAGTCTTTCATAGCATATTTCGAAGAACATTGCATTCGAGTCATTGAGTTCATCAAAGATTATTATTAAATCAATTTATAGTTGGATAGTGGATATTATGAAATGGTATGCATGCCTGTCAATTTTCGATGTAAAGAAAGTTTGTCTTTTAAAAACGAATGCAATGTTTGTAAAATGTATCATATAGAGGTCAAATACCTCGCAATGTAATCAACTATTGTGAATCGTTTATAATGTATATGAACGGGTCCTTTCAGATTGGCTGTCCAGGGTAAAGCCAGAAGTTATCTGTGGAGAGAAGATTCTTCGTATACCTCGCGAAGATGGTGAGCCACTAATTGTTTACGGGGATAGATGTAGCCCAAAGCTAAACCTTATTAGTTGCATGAAGGCACAAAAGGTCATGAGAAAACGGCATTTTGCTATTTTGGTGCACGTGAAGAAGTTGGAAACTGAGGAGAAAAGCGTGGATGATGTATAAATTGTAAACGAATTTCCCGACGTCTTTCTAGAATAATTGCCGGGATTACCCCCACCACAATCAGTGGAGTTCCAGATTGATCTAGTGCCAGGAGCTGCACTCGTAGCTCGTGCACCTTATCAACTTGCACCTTCCGAACTGCAAGAGTTGCAGAGTCAACTACAGGAATTGCTAGACTGTGGATTTATTCAACCGAGTTCATCGCCTTGGGGCGCACCTGTTTTGTTCGTGAAGAAGAAGGACGGATCTTTCCGCATGTGTATCGATTATTGTGAACTAAACAAGTTGACGATCAAGAACCGGTATCGCCTTGCCAGGATTGACGATATATTTGATCAGCTGCAAGGATCCAGTGTTTACTCCAAGATCGATTTGCGATCGAGGTTATCACCAGTTGAGGGTGAAGGAGAGCGATGTACTGAAGACTGCATTCCGAACTCGTTATGGTCATTATGAGTTTCTCGTGATGCCATTCGGTTTAACTAACGCACCTGTCGTGTTTATGGATCTCATGAATCGCGTATGCAAGCCATACCTAGACATGTTCGTTATCGTCTTCATAGATGATATCCTAATCTATTCCAAAAGCGAAGAAGAACATGAGCAACATCTCTTGACTCGTGCTTAAACTCTTGAGACAAGAACAACTCTATGCCAAATTCTCCAAGTATGAATTCTGGTTGAAGGAGATTCATTTTCTCGGTCATATCGTGAGCAATCAGGGTATCAAAGTTGATCCCGCAAAGATTGAAGCCATCAGCAAGTGGGAAACCCCTACTACTCCTACTCATATCCGCCAATTTTTAGGCCTCGCTGGTTATTATCGTAAGTTCATCGAAGGTTTCTCTTTGATTGCGCGTCCTTTGACCGCGCTAACTCATAAGGGGAAGAAGTTCGTTTGGGAAACCGAGCAAGAGTCGGCATTCCAAACCCTGAAGTAGAAGTTAACCAACGCTCCTATCTTATCCCCCCATGGAAGGCAGTGATGACTTCATTGTGTATTGCGATGCCTCCCGACAAGGTTTTGGGTGTGTATTGATGCAACGAAAGAAGGTTATTGCTTACGCCTCCCGACAATTGAAGATTCACGAGCGAAACTACACGACTCACGATCTCGAACTTGGAGCTGTTGTCTTTGCACTCAAACTGCGGAGACACTATCTGTATGGAACCAAGAGTACTATATTCACCGACCACAAAAGCCCCCAATACATATTCGATCATAAGCAACTGAACATGAGACAACGACGGTGGATCGAGACTTTGAACGATTATGATTGTGAACTTCGTTACCATCCTGGCAAGGCGAATGTTGTAGCCGACGCCTTGAGCCGAAAGGAGAGAATAGTACCTCTTCGTGTCCGAGCCTTGAATATCACCATCTACACGAATCTCAAAAGCCAAATCCGTGTAGCTCAAGAGGAGGCTCTCAAAGAGGAGAATATTTCTCATGAGCACTTGAACATTCTCGTCTCTCGATTCGAGGTCAAAGAGACTGGACTCAGATATTTTGTTGGAAGAATTTAGGTGCCTAGTTATGGGAATTTACGAAGCCTTATTCTAGATGAAGCCCACAAGTCAAGGTATTCGATTCATTCATGAGCTGGTAAGATGTACCACGACCTCAAGGAGCAATATTGGTGGCTAAACCTTAAGAAGGGTGTTGCTGTTTACGATGGAAAGTGTTTAACTTGTTCCAAGATCAAAGCCGAACATCAGAGGCCATCCAGGTTACTTCAGCAACCCAAAATCCCGCAATGGAAGTGGGAAGGAATAACCATGGACTTCATCACGAAGCTACCAAAGACGGTAGGAGGATATGATACCATCTGGGTTATTATTGATCATCTTACCAAATCTACTCACTTCATAGCCATGAAGAAAACTGATACGATGGAGAAACTCGCGCAGCTATACATAAAGGAGATTGTATCTCGTCACGGTGTGCCCTTATCGATTATTTCAGACCGAGATGCCCGTTTCGCTTCTAGATTTTGGCGTTCTTTTCAAGAAGCTTTGGGAACACATCTGGACATGAGTACCGCGTATCACCCGCAAACCGATGGACAAAGCGAGCGCACGATTCAAACCTTGGAGGACATGTTACGAGCTTGTGTTATTAATTTTGGGAAAGCTTGGGAGAACCACTTGCCTCTAGCCGAATTATCTTACAACAATAGTTACCATTCAAGCATTAAGGCCGCACCTTTTGAAGCTTTATATGGTCGCAAATTCTGTTCTCCTATTTGTTGGGCCGAAGTAGGTGAGAAGCAAATCACTGGACCTGAACTCATCCATGAAACAACCGAGAAGATTGTCCAAATTCAAGCGAGGCTCAAGGCAGCCCGTGATCGCCAAAAGAGCTATGCCAACCTTAAACGTAAAGATCGCGAATTCCAAGTAGGTGACCGCGTAATGTTGAAAGTCGCACCATGGAAAGGTGTAATCCGTTTCGAAAAGCGTGGGAAGCTAAATCCGCAATATATTGGTCCTTTCGAAATCTTGGAGCGTGTTGGACCCGTTGCTTACCATTTGGATCTTCTGAATCAGTTGAGCTCAGTTCATCCCACTTTCCACGTACCGAATCTAAAGAAGTACCTTGCTGAACCAGAACTTGTCATACCTCTTAAGGAGCTTACGATTGATGACGAACTCCACTTCGTGGAAGAACCTGTTGAGATCATGGACCGTGAGGTCAAAACCTTGAAACACAACAAGATTCTAATCGTCCGAGTCCGTTGTAATGCTAAACGAGGACCCAAGTTTACTTGGGAGCGAGAGGATCAGATAAAGCAGAAGTATACTCACCTCTTCACAACTCTACCGTCTACTTCAGCTTAAAATTTCGGGACGAAATTTTCTTTAACAGGTGGGTAATGTAACGACCCGACTTTTTCGACTTATATTTGTGCTTGTTACTTTCACGAATCTGCGTATTTGTGCGTACTATTTTAGATTATATTATGGGATCTTATTTCATGTTGATTACTTCGTTTATATTTTAGAACGTGTTTTTAAGTACTTAGTTACTTAACTTGATCCTCGAATGCTTTTATGACCGTTAGTGTCACTTGACGTTTAGAACGAGCTATGTATTTTGGTACACGTTTAACTTTTGTTGTAATTGGAATATTATGACTACGTAATACTAATTGTTATTTTCTAATGACAATTACTTGGCTTTTTGGTTGCTTAATTACGCTTAGTAATTTACTTATGCTCACTAGTTAGTCTTGTTGGACTTTCTACCTTATTGGACTTAAGCCCACCCTACTCTAGCTATTGTACTTTTAAGTTAGCCAAATTTTAATAAGTTTATGACCCATTAAGATGTAGGACAAAAACCCATTAAGAGGAGCCAACATACTAGCATTTTTGTTAACCATTACTACAAATGTTGCATGGGATCCCAACAATAAGTACCACCTTTAGACCACCACCATGCAAAAAGCAAAAAGTTGTCCCATTATCCCCCATGTAACCCACGGCCATGAGGCCTCACCACCACTATAAATACCAAGCTTATTTCACCCATTTCACACTTGATCTCATTCACATTTTACACACACTTGCTCTCTAATTTTCTCTCTAGTCTTTCTCACACTAAAAATTGTAAGTTTTAAATTTTCTTCTTGTCATAATCACGACATCATCATCATAGAAAGATCAAGCTTTTTAGCTTTTTGATCTTGTTATATCTTGTAGATTCAAACTTTGATTTGAATCCTTCAAGAACATGAAAAATTCAAGCTTTTTAGCTTTGAATCTTCATTACTTTATTGGATCTAAGTTTTCTAGCTTATAATCTCATTATTTTGTTAAAAATATCAAAACTTGTGTTTATGATCTTCATGAAACTTGAAGATCTAGCCTTTTGCTTTAAAGATCTTCAAGAACATAAAAGATTCAAGCTTTATAGCTTTGAATCTTCATTACTTTGATGGATCTAAGCTTTATAGCTTAAGATCACTTTGTTTTTGCTAAAAGATCAAAACTTATGTTTATGATCTTCATGAAACTTGAAGATCTAGCTTCTTGCTTTAAAGATCTTCAAGAACATAAAAGATTCAAGCTTTCTAGCTTTGAAATCTCATAATTATTTGTTAAGGGATCCAAGCTCTCTAGCTTAGGGTTCCATTACTTTGATTTATCAAATCTATGTCTTGCTTATTTGATTGAATCAAAGTTTGTAGCTTTAATCTTGAATAGAACTTGTATTTGTGTTAAGACTAAGAACATGATGTAACCTTGGTTCATCATCCTTCTAAAACTCTTAAGTGAGTTGTATTACTTCTTAGTCTTGACATTGTGTGTTGATGGTTGAAACTTGGTCAAAGTGATGCTAAAACATCAAGGGTTGAACTTGCGGGCATAGCTCAATGGTTCTCCCCATGTACTTTGTGTCATGGGATAGAGAGAGGTCATGGGTTCGATCCTTAGGGATGACATGATTTTCTTTAAACCAATTGAACACCAATAATGGTGGTATATATTGACCCTATAGGGAGGTTTTACCGGATTCGTTCACGGACCCCTACCCGGAACCACTGCCCGAATGGATGTGTTCCCGGGTACGGTCGATCGGGTTTGGGTTTCCGCTCGAAAGTGTGTGTTACGTGCAAATGATGAGGGTCGTTGAAAGAAATGATCTACTCATGCCAAAAAAATCGCCGTTCAAAAAAACATCAAGGGATGTACACTTGAAGCTTACACGTATCAGGGATGAGAACCGTGATGACCATCAAGCACCAAGAAACCCACCGGAACACTTGTTTACTGTTTTTTTCTGGGTCTGATCAGACACCTGGGACATTTGGAAAATTGATTTTCAGATAGTTCGTTTCGATTAGATGACTTTTCATTTAAGACTCGCCTAAATCCTTTCATGACCCGTCCTAATCCATCTGGACCAATACATTACATTTGTTTACATCACGAGGTACTTGACCTCTATATGAGACATTTTACAAACATTGCATTCGTTTTTAAAAGTCAAACTTACATTACATCGAAAGTTGACGGCATGCATACCGTTTCATAATATGTCCAACTATAATTGACTTAATAATAATCTTGATGAACTCAACGACTCGAATGCAACGTCTATTGAAATATGTCATGAATGACTCCAAGTAATATCTTTAAATTGAGCAAATGCACAGCGGAAGATTTCTTTTATACTTGAGAATAAACATGCTTTCAAGTGTCAACCAAAAGGTTTGTGAGTTCATTAGTTTATCGTAAACAATCTTTTCCATCAGTTTAATGTAGTGACCCGGAAAATTTCGACTAATTTTAAATCAAACTCTCGATACGATATTGTATTTTCAACACGATAAGCAAAGTCTGTTAGGTTGGATCTCAAAAATTTTGAACTGTTTCATATATTCAATTGACCTTCGACCATTCCCGACAATTCACGAACAACTATTTGTAAATCGTTACATATATATTTATATATATATATATATATATATATATATATAATAATAGATATAAAAATATATATATAAATATTACTTGTAAATATATAATGTTATATTTAGTTGTTTAAAAGAATATAATTAATATATTTATTAACTTAAACTTGTTAATTAAGATTTGATATATATATATATATATATATATATATATATATATATATATATATATATATATATATATATATATATATATATATATATATATATAATGTGTATATTGTAAATGGATGATTACGAGCCTAATTAGTAAACGTCAGTGACACTTGGTTGACGTTTTGTTAGTTTTAATATAGATATAATACATGTTCTTGAATGATTAAGATAAAAGTTGAATTGCAAATTGATTACGAAGATTTTAGATTTGTTAAAAATATTTTTACATTTTTAAGTTTAAATATTAGTACTCCGTACATATAAATTGGAACAGAAAATAAACAATTATCGAACCTTTTTTATCAGGTTTCAAACAGTTAATGAGTGAAATAATTAAATATTTTTAATCTAAAAGTTTGGGATTTTTAAGAACACTTTTATGCGTTATGTGATGCCCCGTACAAAACCATCGTGTACGAATCATCAACAACAGGATCATTACAAGGTTAAGTACTATATGCTGTAATTAAAGAAGTTGCATTCACGATAAAAAGGTGATGTCATAACCGACATCAAATGTTTTACATTTCAAAAGCATGCTTCACTAAGTAGAAGCAAATAAATAAGTGTACGTGACCCCAAAGGTCGTTACATAACATAGTTTCAAAAGTAAATAAGTTTGAATGTACGATAAGAAGTCATGCGATAACAACTCTAAGCAGCGGGTTCTACAGCACGACTAGTACACAGAGGAAGCAACCTCAAGAACCTGAGAAATACATGCTTAAAAACGTCAACACAAAGGTTGGTGAGCTATAGTTTAAGTATAACAGTATGTAAGGTAGGCCACCAGATTTCTGTGCTACAAAGAGCGTTTCAAAACAGTATGATAAAGTATATGTTAACCGTGGGCACTTGGTAACTAACTTAACGTTTATACCCCCTGAAAGTACACTTGGCAAGTGCGTATGTTTATGAAGTATTAAACACTCATTAAATGCTAGCGCTACTAGCCCGAGTGGGGATGTCAAACCCTATGGATCCATATCTAAGATTCGCGTTCACGGTTCAAAAACCAATGATTAAACGTTAACGAGCTAAAGGGAATGTTTATGCCGTTGTATAACCCACACATATATAAGTTTAAGTACTCGTGCCTAGTATGTAAAACATAAAATCCGCATGTATTCTCAGTTCCCAAAATAAGTTAAAGTAAAAAGGGAATGCTATAACTCACAATGATATGTTGCGGTAAAGTAGTAGTCGGGAAAGGTGTGCAAGTAAATGGTCCGAAGTCCTCAACCTAAGTCAAATAGTACTAGGTCAGTAAATCGTCTTAATAGGTTTAAAAGTATGCAATTAAGGTCTTAAGGGTCATCATCATTCATCATCAAACAAAAGGCGTAAAGTAAGTTTCGTTTATGAAAGTAGTTTTCAACAAAGTCTGATTTCAGTCAGTCACCACGACCTCTACCCTTACTGAATTAAGGTAAGACCAGTGGACATGGCTCCGTATATGAGTCTCTTAAGTGTGGTAAAATTTACAGAAGCAAACTCGTCTTGGTTTGACCGTGGAGACGGTCTAAGTGCGAGTAGGTCAGAAATTTCTGCACAACGTTAAAGGACATAGTAACGATCGGAGGGCCATAAATCCTAAATCGTAACTCGGATTAAGACGAGTCCTATATGAAAAGTTATCTACTCGAAAATTTCTATCTAAAAATCAAGGTTAGAACAGCCCAGGTCTACTGGTATGTTACAGAATTATCAGACTAGTAGCTTTTGGACAGAATAGTGAGTTTAAAAGGGTTCCGGTGGTCTTGGTGCTTGATGTTCATCATGGTTCTCATCCTTGATGCATATAGCTTCAAGTGTACAACTCATTGATGTATCTACATCATCTTAACCAAGTCTTGACCATCATAACCCATGTGCAAGTCTAAGACATGAAGCACAACTCACTTAAGAGTTGTATGAAGTTTGATGAACCAAAGTTGCATCAAAGTCTTAGATCTAACACATACATGGACTTTAAAGCGAATAACAAGTTACAAACTTGAAAGTAAACTAACTAATCAAGATCTTAAAATGTAGAACATAGTTCTTAGTTAGATCTTGAAGATCCAAGACTCAAAAGTCTAGATCAAGCATAAGTATACAAAGTTATAATTAAAAAGTTTCATTTATATGTTCTTGAACTTTTAAGTTAACTTTTAGTTCCAAGAGATATGAGATCAAGACTAACTTGTAGTACTTGACCATATAATCTAACTACATGAAATTAAAGTGCATAAATTGAAGAAGTAAACTTAAATAAACAAGAAAAGGATTCATGGTTGTTCATACTTTTTAAAGATTCAACCAAAGTTGATCTTTAAGTAAAGTAAACTTTAAGTTTACTTCCATGACTTACAAGTATGATTTTATAAAACCATGAACTTAAATCTTTTGATGCAACATATGTAGAACATAAACTAGTAAGCTTAGTTCTTGTTTGTTCTTGAAAGCACAAGATACTATGAAGAATTCAAACTAGTAAGTTTGATTCTTGAAAGCTAGTAATTAAGTAACAAGAAACTACAAAGTAAGTAACAACAACATGATTTAAATAACTAGTAATCAAAGACAAGTAACATTTAAGTAAAAGAATGATGATGATGAAGATGTAGAATTCAGTTTTTAGAAGTAAAAAGAGAAGAGAATTAATTGTTTCAAGTCACTTACAAGATGAGAGAAAGAGAGAAAATGAAGCAAGTAAAGTGTGTGTTTGAATGGGAGGGAATACAAGTGAAGTAGTATTACATAAAATGAAACAAAAAGGCACTCCCAAGGCCTCAAAATTTCGGCCAACAGCAGCTCACAAAGGGGGGGAGGGCTTTGTTTAGTGGTCTCTAGCATGTAAAGCTTCAAAAGTTGGATAAAATGGGTGTTTGCATGGGAATGAACAAGTAACTTGATTCCTTACTAAGTTAACTAACTAGTTACAAGTTAAAGTGATACTTACACTTTGAAAGAGTGGGCTAACTAAGCCCACTTAAAGGTAGGGTGGGCTTACAAGTCTTAATTCATGAGTCCATTAACTAATCAAAGCCCAAGTTCAAATAAATCACAAGTTAAACCAATTAAAGCCCAAGTAACTAACTAACAACTTTAGTTAATTAAAATGATTAATAAACTAATCATAAATGTAAATAATATCTAAAAATATTATTCGTGAAAGTTCCGGGTGTCACAAAGACGTTTCGGGCAACTTAAAAGTCAAGTACGGGCAATCATGGTAACATGTAAATGTAATAACATACATTCGTTTAATCACACGTATTAATAATAATAATTATTAATAAATAAACGTTGGAAATTCCAGGGTCGTTACATTACCCACCTGTTAAAGAAAATTTCGTCCCGAAATTTTAAGCTGAGGTAGATGGAGGAGTCGGGAAAAGGTGAGGATACTTTCGCATCATTTGATCCTCTCGTTCCCAAGTAAACTCAGGTCCTCGTTTGGCATTCCATCGTACCCGTACAATCGGAATCTTGTTGCGTTTCAAAGTTTTGATCTCACGATCCATAATTTCAACAGGTTCCTCCACAAAGTGGAGTTTGTCGTCAATAGTAAGTTCTTCCAATGGTATGATAAGTTCGGGTGCAGCAAGACACTTCTTCAAGTTTGATACATGGAAGGTAGGATGAACTGAGCTCAATTGTGCTGGTAGATCCAAACGGTATGCAACGGGTCCAACACGTTCCAAGATTTCAAAAGGACCAATGTATCGTGGGTTTAACTTTCCACGTTTTCCAAAACGGATCACACCTTTCCAAGGTGCAACCTTCAACATTACACGATCACCAACGTTGAATTCAAAGTCTTTACATTTAAGATCGGCATAACTCTTTTGACGATCACGGGCAGTCTTAAGTCTAGCTTGGATCTGAGAAATCTTCTCCGTGGTTTCGTGGACTACCTAGGGTCCGGTGATTTGCTTTTCGCCTACTTCGGCCCAACAAATAGGAGATCGGCACTTACGGCCATACAATGCTTCAAAAGGTGCAGTATTAATGCTAGAGTGATAACTGTTGTTGTACGAGAATTCGGCGAGTGGCAAATGTCTTTCCCAGGCCTTTCCAAAATCAATGACACATGCACGCAGCATGTCCTCCAAGGTCTGAATCGTTCGATAACTTTGCCCGTCAGTCTGAGGATGATAAGCAGTGCTCATGTTGAGACGAGTTCCCATGGCTTCTTGCAAAGAACGCCAAAATCTAGAAGCAAATCGGGGATCGCAATCGGAGATGATCGATAAAGGTACACCGTGTCGTGATACAACCTCCTTAATGTATAATTGAGCAAGTCTTTCCATTGTATCAGTTTCCTTCATCGCTAGAAAGTGTGCAGATTTGGTAAGGCGGTCAACAATAACCCAAATAGTATCGCATCCGCCCACCGTCTTTGGCAGCTTAGTAATGAAATCCATTGTGATCCTTTCCCACTTCCATTGTGGGATTTCCGGCTGTTGAAGTAACCCAGAAGGTCTCTGATGTTCGGCCTTAACTTTCGAACAAGTCAAACACTTCCCAACATAAGTTGCAACGTCCTTCTTAAGATTCGGCCACCAATACTGTTCTTTAAGGTCGTGGTACATTTTACCCACTCCAGGATGAATCGAATATCTCGACTTGTGTGCTTCATCAAGTATCAGGTTTCGTAGATCTCCATAATAAGGTACCCAAATTCTTTCGGCATAACATCGGAGTCCAGACTCCCTAACCTCGAATCGAGAGACAAGTATGTTCAAATGTTCGTGAGATATGTTCTCCTCCTTGAGAGCCTCAACTTGGGCTACTCTGATCTGGTTGTTGAGGTTCGAATGGATGGTGATGTTCAGAGCCCTAACACGAAGAGGTGCCGTCCTCTCCTTTCGGCTTAAAGCGTCAGCTACAACATTGGCCTTGCCAGGGTGATAACGGAGTTCACAATCGTAGTCGTTGAGCATCTCAATCCATCGGCGTTGTCTCATATTCAGTTGCTTCTGATCAAAGATGTGCTGGAGACTCTTGTGATCGGTGAAGATAGTGCTCTTAGTTCCATACAAATAGTGTCTCCATAATTTAAGCGCAAAGACAACGGCTCCAAGTTCAAGATCATGTGTAGTGTAGTTCCGCTCGTGAATCTTCAATTGGCGAAAAGCATAGGCAATAACCTTTGATCGTTGCATCAGTACACAACCAAAACCACTCTTCGATGCATCACAATAAACAACAAAGTCGTCACTGCCTTCAAGAAGTGATAGGATAGGTGCGGTGGTTAACTTCTTCTTCAAAGTTTGAAATGCCGATTCGTGTGCGGGTTCCCAAATGAACTTCTTGCCCTTGTGAGTCAGTGCGGTCAAAGGACGCGCAATAAGAGAAAATCCTTCGATGAATCTTCGGTAATAACCGGCGAGACCTAGGAATTGGCGAATATGCGTCGGAGTAGTGGGGGTCTCCCACTTGCTGATGGCTTCAATCTTGGTGGGATCAACTTTGATACCCTGGTCGCTCACAACATGACCCAGAAACTGTACTTCCTTCAACCAAAATTCACACTTGGAGAATTTGGCATAAAGTTGTTCTTGTCTCAAGAGTTCAAGTACTAGTCAGAGGTGTTGCTCATGTTCTTCTTCGCTCTTAGAGTAGATGAGGATATCATCTATGAAGACGATAACAAACTTGTCCAAGTAAGGCTTGCAGACACGATTCATGAGGTCCATGAACACGGCAGGTGCATTTGTCAAACCGAATGGCATCACGAGGAACTCATAATGACCATAACGGGTTCTGAATGCAGTCTTCATCACGTCACTTTCCTTCACCCTCAACTGGTGATAGCCGGATCGCAAATCGATCTTTGAATAAACGCTCGATCCTTGTAGTTGATCAAAAAGATCATCAATTCGCGGAAGATGTGATGACCCGGAAATTTCTGACCAAATTTAAACTTAATCTTTAACGTTTCCGACACGATAAGCAAAGTCTATGAATTTGAATCTCAAAATTTTGAACTATACAATTACCCTTCGACTGTTCTCGATGATTCGCGAACAATTATATGTAAATAGATACCTATATATACTATAACCTGAAAGCGTAATAAGGTATTAATTGTATGATACCGTACATTGAACTTATTGGTTTATATATCTATTTGAATATATATGATAAGTTGGAATAGTAATTGTATGAATAACTTGCGACGTATATTTAAAACGTGGTTATGAATATTGAATATAATTAGTTCTAGAAAACTAAATTTTATAATATTTATATATGAAATGATAAAAATTTACTATTAAACGATGCTTTTTCTATTTAAAAATTTTACGTATTAAGTCGTTTTATTTTTATGATATAATTTTTGTAATTTTTTTTAAGAAACGAAGTTAAATTAAAAATGTACAATTTGTAAAGCATAACGTACAACAACGTGTAGCTTAAATAGTTGAATTTAAATTAATTCATTTACTATTCATTGAATAGTAAATGAAACGAAATTAATTAATTTACTATTCACATGAAAGCGACATGATAGAAATTATTAATTATAAGTTACATAATATAACCCTGAAGTATTTAATAAATACGACTTTTTTTAAACATTTACGATTCAAATTTGATTCTAAATATATTATTATATTATTATATTTTATTTCAATATTATTATATTATTATATATATTATATTTAAATATGTCGACAAGGAAAACAACAAAAATGATTATTATTTTATTATTTTATTATATTATATTAATGTTTTATTATATTATTAAATTTAAAATATCTACATCTATATCTCTATATATATACGCATATGGATAGATAGATGGATTACACTCAATCATTTTTTTTTTTTAAAACACACTTGTTACTTCATAGTATCAATATTTTATTATTATACTTAATATTATTATTATCAATTTTATTACTATTAGTATTATTATTTTTATGATACAAAAATAATAATATACATAAAATACAACGACGGGGTTATGTTCGGGTGATTTTGAAAACGAGTTTCAAGTGGGTTATAGCTAAGGAGGTTATGGATAATGTTCGGGTGTATTGTTCGTGAATCTCAGACCAACTATGCATTCGTTGTTGTCATTGCATCTACATATTTTGCCTACAATATTGAACCACAATATTGAAATCTGAGTTTCATAAGAACCCTTTTTCTCTCAATATTTTTGGGCTGAGAATACATGCAAATGCTTTATTAACTGATTTACAATATTTATATGGGTGAGTTTCATACGATCCCTTTTTAATTGCTTTTGCAATATATATTTTTGGGCTGAGAATACATGCACTTTATTTTAAACATAATGGATACAAGTACATACTAAATTCTACACCGAGTTTGAACCGAAAATCCCTTAGCTTTGGTAACTGTTAACTGCCAGTTATAAGAACTGGTGGGCGCGAGTAGTAGTATATGGATCCATAGGGTTTGACATCCCCGTCTGTTCCAGGTATAGAAATCCTATCCTGAACTATAAAACAGACGTATGCTATTTGAGTGTATTGTACATGTTGGTTGCATGTTAAACGAGGGGTACTTATTATATAGACGTTAAAGCTTAGTTACCAGGGTGCTCATTCTTGTAGAATATTTTGATAACCATTTATGGAAGAAACAACTGAAATCTTGTGATCCATCTTTATATACAGATTATGCGAAACATATAAACTATGAACTCACCAACCTTTGTGTTGACACTTGTTAGCATGTTTATTCTCAGGTTCCCTAGAAGTCTTCCGCTGTTTGCTTATATGATATACAAGCTATGTGCATGGAGTCTTACCTGACATATTTTTCAAGAAAACGTTGCATTCACCAATTCATCACCATGTACCTTATTTGACTGTATTGTCAACGAAAGCACTATTGTAAACTATTATATACGGTGATTGTCTATATGTAGAAATCATCAGTTATCGAAAACCTTTGATTTAAATATACATTTATGGTGTTCCTTTTCAAAAGAATGCAATGTTTACAAAACGTATCATATAGAGGTCAAATACCTCGCAATGAAATCAACGAATGACGTGTTCGTCCATATGGATTTGGAGCGATCGTCACAGTTGGTATCAGAGCGTTGGTCTTAGCGAATCAGGTCTTGCATTAATGTGTCTAACTGATAGATGTTAGGATGCATTCGTAAGTCTGGACTTTGACCGTGTCTGCATGTAAAAAGTTTTGCTTATCATTTCTTGTCGGAAATTACCTGTTTATCAATCTTACGTCTTGACACGTGTTTTTGCATTTATTGCATACACGGTGTATATACAAATTATATCCTATCATATCTACTACAGTGAATCTTATTTGGCGCTTTTCGAAATTTCCTCCGTAAATTACGGAATCCTTTTACTATATATACGTATGCGAGAAGACGAAGGTATCATCCAGTATTCAACCCTCAATTTATACCAAGAATCATTTCATAACTTTCTGTGAACACGTAAGATGGCCTCCTCGAATAGACCAAGTCCCTCCAACTCCGAAGACAGCGTGACGGGACCGCATCGACCGATCAACTACCGTGATTTCTTTAGAAAGTGGAGATGGGTTAGTGAAATACTTACCCTATGGAGAAATGAAGAAGGTACTCCATACCACGAGCCGAACCTACCGCCTAACGTCGGAATACTCGATCCACTTACTGGCGAACCTGTTCGCAACACCGTTTATACTCTTTTTGCGAGAATTTTTCATCTTGAAGCTACCATTAACGGAACCAGAAAAGATATCCGACCTCACACCGATAACCAACCAGGGTTAGTAGAAGAAGTTAAAGAACTTCGAGCTCGAGTGTTAACTTTAGAGAGCACGGTACACAATTTACAAACACCAGCAGTATCACCAACACCAGTAACATCACCATCCTCAGCACCAACAGCACTAGTACCACTGACAACAACACCAACAGTACCATTACCACCACCAACAACATCCACATCACACGCCTCAACATCACGATCTGTACCTCGGATATCAACATCATACGCACCATAGATACCAAGGAGTATCAACAACAATAAACGATGAAGTATTGATTCATAACTTCATCGGAGAAACATTCTACGGCGATTATGTAATTTCTAAAGTTTAGAGATTATCTATTCAAGCCTTAACCATAAATCAGATAGATTAGAAACCTTGATCGGAATAGTGAATGATTTACAAGTTAGACTTGTTATATCACAATAACAACAATACCCTTAGCCTCACCAGCACAGTCAGTGCTGTCAATATCGTTAGAATCGTCAGCACCTCTAACATCACAAGCTCCTCTAGGTCAAGAATTACCGTGGACATCATTACGAATCAATAACGCGTATATTGAATCAACGAGTTATAAAATAATAACTCATTCCCTCCGAAGAAATTATATGTATATCTTATATATATATAAATTTTAAACCCTAATAAATCTTTCTGTGCTAAGCTATTATGTATGAAACTTAACTACTCTGTTAATTCATATTACTAATATGATATGATGTACAACCTTCGTTAACTACAATCTCTGTTTCAATTCAATGAATTTCGTTTCATAATAAACCAAGTGTATTATTCAATAACATGGTTGATTTTACACTTTCATCTTCGATGCACTCGAAACTTTCTAGAAAACATCAATTGCACCTTGCAAAGTTAGCAAGAATTCCACGAATACCAACATCCTTTATTGAGGAATATTAATAAGAATAAATAATGAAGTATTGATTTCATTAGTGAAATACTCCGCGAAGATTATGCAACCTCTAATGTTTTAGAGATTATTCATTTCTAATTCAAGCCAAAAATCAAATGAGCTTAATATGATATTAACTCATTAAATCTGTATTACATCTGAAGAAAATATACATACATATATTTTCATAAAGACTGTAATAAAAATTCTTTTGTACAAAATGTTAATTGTGAAATCTTTAACGGGTAGGTAATACTCGGGAAATATATAAGTTCGCAATTAATATGTTAGATTGTACATTCTTCAACTTTGATTCACAAATCTATTAATCATGCTCACAATGATACCCAATCATCTCATACAAATTCAATTACACATTCTGATATTGACAGATCAGAATCCAATTCATAACTCTGAACCGGTGACATCATTCTTAGATCTCTACATCTTTCAAAGCTATACTTTGACTTCAAAACCGTGCAAGATCCTTTAGCGTTGTTTTTACCGAAAATAATCTTGCAATTCCTTTTCAAGGTATCTAGTGTTATCACCCTTGCAACCAGTAAATTTCGACCTTTCAGATTTGTAACCTTGACATATATGATATTGTTACCGGGGAACCTTTTATGTTCCACCACATTTACCAACAACTTCATTTGTTCTTGACCTTCTGAAAAATCCGTATACTCATTATAACCCTATCATGTACTCATCCACATCTCTTAACAATAATTGCCATACGAATTAAAGGAAATTAGCAATCAGTATTTTGAAATCTTGCAGCACCTCTACGCCAACAGTTACATACTTTGAATGTGAATTTTCTGAAAAACACCCTGAACTGCGAACTAGTTCTAGAAATGCTGATGAAGCAGCAAAAACTGTAAACGACTTTAACAGTCAAAAGTTTGATGATAAAGAATGGTATGATGGTAAAGCTGAGAAAAGAGGAGGTTGGAACTGGAAAACGGATTGAGCAAAGTATGAAGGAGGATAAATCACAAAGATTGAACCTGCCTTCAAAGAATTCAAATGATTCAGTATCTGCCGAAGCCATTAACGAATACCTTACTCCTTACTCTAAAACCCTTACGGATAATATTCTTCATCATCATCTTATCTTGAATATTCTAAGATATCATCGTATCTTTCATTATAAATATCCTCAATATTTCTGAGGATAATTTCGTGACTATCTGAAATTATTCATTCCTTCACGCTATCTGTGTTACATCATAAAAGAAACTGTGTTAGTTTCTAAATTCTGAAAAATTCAAGTTTAAAATATGAATGTTATGAAGTAGTGTTGAGAACTGAAGCATGAATTAGTATAATATAATGACGTCAGGCCAACGTGATTATATTACAGTAAGTCATGCTGAGTTTCTAATGGAACGTGATGAAGGTTCACAGATCCCACCCTCATCATGAACCATGTTACATAACTCTTTCATTCTATTTAACCTCTAAAATTATCAAGAAAACATATTTCTTGATGATTCGGCCTTTTCCAGATATTCTGGTAATTTGACAAATCAAGATCGTGCCATTACAATTTCTTTCCTTGAACATTAATTATGTTCATTCCGAAATCCATACCTACGAATTCTGGACCATTATTCGCTTGACTTAAAGTCGGGAAGAGAGAACGAAAGCATGGAGCTCCGAAATATAACGGAGGATATAAAACCCTGGAACAACCCCGAAATTACAAACCGTGTATATCAATACGTATAGCAATATAAAGACACGGGAGAATGAAAAACACTATAACCCCAAGGTAATTGTAGAAGAAAGTAACTTCCTCTGGTGGTAGATGAAAAAGAAGAATGACAGATATGAAAGTTAGGAGTATATCAAGAATCAGAACTGGATTAAGCATTTCACAATCTGTTGAAAGTATGAAATAAGGAAGAAGATTATAGGAGTGGTGAAAATAAATGAAACGGAAGTGGTCAATTTATAGCGAAATATCAGATATAGCAATCGAGGTAGATTACGCATTCAATCAAAGGAAAACTTAATTTCCCTAATTCCCGAAGAATCAAATCTTATTTAGATTATGAAGATTTTCTATTCCTTAAATTCCGGAAATCAATCGTTACTACATCAAAAGTTAAGACGAATCTCTATTCCTTCAAATTCACTATTATGCGATAACTTCTCTCTTACGCTTCGAGTAATCGGATTGTTATATCCATATTATTCAACGGTGATAAAACTCTATTTATCGACTCATATACGTCATGAAAACATTGTTATTATTAGCCATTACGACCTCACTCAAATTTCGGGACGAAGTTTCTTTAACGGGGGGATACTGTGATGACCCGGAAATTTCTGACCAAATTTAAACTTAATCTTTAACGTTTCTGACACGATAAGCAAAGTCTATGAATTTGAATCTCAAAATTTTGAACTATACAATTACCCTTCGACTGTTCTCGATGATTCGCGAACAATTATATGTAAATAGATACCTATATATACTATAACCTGAAAGCGTAATAAGGTATTAATTGTATGATACCGTACATTGAACTTATTGGTTTATATATCTATTTGAATATATATGATAAGTTGGAATAGTAATTGTATGAATAACTTGCGACGTATATTTAAAACGTGGTTATGAATATTGAATATAATTAGTTCTAGAAAACTAAATTTTATAATATTTATATATGAAATGATAAAAATTTACTATTAAACGATGCTTTTTCTATTTAAAAATTTTACGTATTAAGTCGTTTTATTTTTATGATATAATTTTTGTAATTTTTTTTAAGAAACGAAGTTAAATTAAAAATGTACAATTTGTAAAGCATAACGTACAACAACGTGTAGCTTAAATAGTTGAATTTAAATTAATTCATTTACTATTCATTGAATAGTAAATGAAACGAAATTAATTAATTTACTATTCACATGAAAGCGACATGATAGAAATTATTAATTATAAGTTACATAATATAACCCTGAAGTATTTAATAAATACGACTTTTTTTAAACATTTACGATTCAAATTTGATTCTAAATATATTATTATATTATTATATTTTATTTCAATATTATTATATTATTATATATATTATATTTAAATATGTCGACAAGGAAAACAACAAAAATGATTATTATTTTATTATATTATATTAATGTTTTATTATATTATTAAATTTAAAATATCTACATCTATATCTCTATATATATACGCATATGGATAGATAGATGGATTACACTCAATCATTTTTTTTTATAAAACACACTTGTTACTTCATAGTATCAATATTTTATTATTATACTTAATATTATTATTATCAATTTTATTACTATTAGTATTATTATTTTTATGATACAAAAATAATAATATACATAAAATACAACGACGGGGTTATGTTCGGGTGATTTTGAAAACGAGTTTCAAGTGGGTTATAGCTAAGGAGGTTATGGATAATGTTCGGGTGTATTGTTCGTGAATCTCAGACCAACTATGCATTCGTTGTTGTCATTGCATCTACATATTTTGCCTACAATATTGAACCACAATATTGAAATGTGAGTTTCATAAGAACCCTTTTTCTCTCAATATTTTTGGGCTGAGAATACATGCAAATGCTTTATTAACTGATTTACAATATTTATATGGGTGAGTTTCATACGATCCCTTTTTAATTGCTTTTGCAATATATATTTTTGGGCTGAGAATACATGCACTTTATTTTAAACATAATGGATACAAGTACATACTAAATTCTACACCGAGTTTGAACCGAAAATCCCTTAGCTTTGGTAACTGTTAACTGCCAGTTATAAGAACTGGTGGGCGCGAGTAGTAGTATATGGATCCATAGGGTTTGACATCCCCGTCTGTTCCAGGTATAGAAATCCTATCCTGAACTATAAAACAGACGTATGCTATTTGAGTGTATTGTACATGTTGGTTGCATGTTAAACGAGGGGTACTTATTATATAGACGTTAAAGCTTAGTTACCAGGGTGCTCATTCTTGTAGAATATTTTGATAACCATTTATGGAAGAAACAACTGAAATCTTGTGATCCATCTTTATATACAGATTATGCGAAACATATAAACTATGAACTCACCAACCTTTGTGTTGACACTTGTTAGCATGTTTATTCTCAGGTTCCCTAGAAGTCTTCCGCTGTTTGCTTATATGATATACAAGCTATGTGCATGGAGTCTTACCTGACATATTTTTCAAGAAAACGTTGCATTCACCAATTCATCACCATGTACCTTATTTGACTGTATTGTCAACGAAAGCACTATTGTAAACTATTATATACGGTGATTGTCTATATGTAGAAATCATCAGTTATCGAAAACCTTTGATTTAAATATACATTTATGGTGTTCCTTTTCAAAAGAATGCAATGTTTACAAAACGTATCATATAGAGGTCAAATACCTCGCAATGAAATCAACGAATGACGTGTTCGTCCATATGGATTTGGAGCGATCGTCACAGAAGAGGATACCGATTCTTGATTGTCAATTTGTTGAGCTCACGGTAGTCGATACACATACGAAAGGATCCATCCTTCTTCTTCACAAATAGAACAGGTGCGCCCCAAGGCGAGAAACTTGGTTGGATAAACCCTCGATCTAACAGCTCTTGTAGTTGACTCTGTAATTCTTGCATCTCGAAAGGTGCGAGTCTATAAGGTGCGCGAGCTACAGGTACAGCTCCTGGCACTAAATCAATCTGAAATTCTACGGCTCTCGGCGGTGGTAATCCAGGCAATTCCTCTGGGAAGACATCGGAAAATTCGTTCACAATTCGAACGTCATTCACGCTCTTCACCTCAGTTTCTACCGCTTTCACATGTGCTAGGACAGCAAAGCGTCCCTTCTTCATAATCTTTTGCGCTTTCACGCAACTAATGAGGTTCAACTTCGAGGTACATCTCTCTCTATAGATAACCAGTGGTTCGCCATCTCCTTGTGGTATGCGAAGTGCTTTATCTCCACAGATAATATCGGCCTTTATCTTGCTCAACCAATCCATACCAACGATCACGTCAAAACTTCCCAGTTTGATAGGTATCAAATCAATTTCGAAATCTGCACCAGCTATGTTGATAATAGCTCCTCGACTAATGTGGTCAACTTTTTCAAGTTTTCCATTTGTGACCTCGACAAGCATACTCTCTTTTAACGGGACTAATGACCAATTAATCTTATCGCAAAAATGTCTACATACATAACTTCTATCCGCACCAGTATCAAACAAGACAGAAGCTAAAAGATTGTTGATTTTGAATATACCTGTCACCAAGTCAGGGTTATCGCGTGCATCCCTTGCATTAACATTAAAAGCTCTACCACGGGGTGGCCCGCCATCTTTTCGCTTGTTGGGGCATGCGTTTCTGAAATGGCCCGTTTGTCCACATTCATAGCACTTCTTAGGTCCATTGGTGTTCGGCTTCCCATTCAAAGTAGTGACCTTGCAGTCCTTCCCGATGTGCCCGGCCCGTTGGCACTTCTCACAGACAACATTGCAATACCCAGTGTGGTGTTTGTAGCACCGTTTGCATTGTGGTAAGGTTCCTTTGTAGTTCGGGTTGGTGTTGGTGTTGTTGTTGGGATTAGGGTTTCCACCATTGTTGTGCCTCTTGGCGGGGGTTTGATCGTAGTTTCTCCCCCTGCTGTTGTTGTTGTTGTTGTTTTTGTTGTTGTTGTTGTTGTTGTGGTTGTTGTGGTTGTTATGGTTGTTGTCCCATTTCCTCTTTTCACTACTACCGGCTTCAAACTTAGCCTTCTCCGGCTCGTCAAGGATGATTTGATTCAGGAGAGTATGCGCCATGCGCATTGCTTCGGGAACATTCGGTGGTTTGGATGAGGTAACATTACCCTTGATGGACTTAGGAAGTCCCGAGAAGTATTTCTCCAAGCGCTTAAATTCGGGGGTGACCATGGTCGGACACATCAGTGCTAACTCCAAAAACCTACGATTGTAACTGTTAAGGTCGTTCCCTACGGCCTTCAACTGCATGAATTCAATTTCCATCTTCTGAATTTTGGTTCTCGGACAATACTCATCAATCATAGCCGCCTTGAATTCCTCCCATGGCGTAGCATACGCCTCATCGATACCTTTCGCTTGAGCTAACGTGTTCCACCACGTTAGCGCGCCGTCAGATAGCGTGCAAGATGCAAACTTGGTCTTATTATCCTCCGAACAGTTGCTAACTCGGAATACTGATTCAAGTTTCTCGAACCATCTGGTGAGACCAACTGGTCCCTCGGTGCCGTTGAAGTTATGCGGTTTGCAGCTCTGGAATTCCTTGTATGTACACCCATTTCGAACGGGTGGAATAACCGGTGGTGGTGGCGGTGGTGCTTCGAGATTTCTTTCTGCTAGGGCTGCAGTGACCCGTTCGTTGATCATGCCCTCAATCTGGGCGGTAGTAGGTGTGGATCTTCCGTTAGCCATGGTATTCTAAACAAAAATTTTGACCCAAGTCAAAATCCAGTATGCAAGTAGTAGTAATACAGTATATAGTGACCAACATGGAATCAAAACATCACATGTTATTAAATAATGCATCTAGGTACAAATACCACAGAATCATCGTACAGCAATGTAAATAGAATATCGTGCAAGAATTAAATAATGCAAAGTTCCATTCATTAATAATAATAAGTTTCATACATCTGAATAAGTTCGTACAATACATATGAAATACATGAAACTATATCTAGATTACATCATGAAATCTAAATACAAGGTCCTACGGTGAAGGCGGGTGAACTGCTCCTCGAGCCAACTGCTCCTCGAGCTCAGTGACTCGAGCTCGGAGAGTCTCAGTCTCCCTCATCAGTTCCTCGTTAGAGGGAGCTGGTGGGGCAGGTGGTGCAGGTGGGGCGGGTGGTGCCGGTGGTGCTGATGTAGATGGTCCGGCTCCGGATGTAGACGGTACGTCCCTAGATGTAAGTGGTCCGTATCTAAATCTAGGTGGTACGGTTCCAGGAATAGTCAATACGTAACGGGGAACCTTACGTATCTGTGGGTCGGCAGGGTATGGCACAACTCGTTTACGAGCAGTAACCCTACGATGATGGCCAAAAGCGTCAGTAAAAGCACGACCTCCATTCACCCCTGGAATGACGGTGCCGTCGGAACGGTACCGCTTCTTCGGCGGGGTGGAGGGTACCTGAATAGGTCTATCAGCAGGATCCTCATCATCGTTGGAGTCGTCTGATGATGAAGAATCGGCGGATGATGAGTCATCCGAATCGTGTGGTGGTGACACTGGTGGCTGAGCTGGTAATCCGAAGCGTCCGAAGGCGGCCAACATCTGTCTGTGTCTGCCTGGAGGAATCACGACTAAACGTCCGTCGGGAGTGCGTCGGCAAGGCGTGCGCATGTGGTTACGAAACGGCCCTTCCCCGAACTCCGCGGGGATCTCAATACCACCAATGCGGGGCTGTGACCTCGAGGGTCCGGGAGCAGACACTGGGGCAGGTACACTAGTACCAGCTCCAGAAGTGGAAGCGCCGGGATCACTAGTGGGTGTCGGGGCCGGTGTATCGGCAGTAGCAGCAGCAGGTGTAGTAGTAGGTAGGGCGACGGGGTCTGAGTCTGTACTACCCGAAATGCCAGCAGGTGGAACATCCGACATCTGAACAAGGAAAAATAAATTTTCCATGTCAGTATGTCATAAAGCAAGCAAATAATAGGCCAACAGTTTAAATCATGTATAACGGTAACTAGCATGGCAATAATAGTAATTCGTATGAAAGTAGCATGCAATCGAAAGCAAGTAGCATCATGCAGTAGTGAAATCATGTAATAGCATATGGCATATAGCAGTAACAGTAAGCAGCAGCATGCAGTAAGTTCAGCAGAAACACGTAAACTAGCAAGTTGTAGATTAGTCCTATTAGTGAATCCTACTCGGGTCGGTCTTAGACTCACTAATGCAACCTAATTCCCTACAACCAATGCTCTGATACCAAATGTGATGCCCCGTACAAAACCATCGTGTACGAATCATCAACAACAGGATCATTACAAGGTTAAGTACTATATGCTGTAATTAAAGAAGTTGCATTCACGATAAAAAGGTGATGTCATAACTGACATCAAATGTTTTACATTTCAAAAGCATTCTTCACTAAGTAGAAGAAAATAAATAAGTGTACGTGACCCCAAAGGTCGTTACATAACATAGTTTCAAAAGTAAATAAGTTTGAATGCAAGATAAGTAGTCATGCGATAACAACTCTAAGCAGCGGGTTCTACAGCACGACTAGTACACAGCGGAAGCAACCTCAAGCACCTGAGAAATACATGCTTAAAAACATCAACACAAAGGTTGGTGAGCTATAGTTTAAGTATAACAGTATGTAAGGTAGGCCACGAGATTTCAGTGCTACAAAGAGCGTTTCAAAACAGTATGATAAAGTATATGTTAACAGTGGGCACTTGGTAACTAACTTAACGTTTATACCCCCTGAAAGTACACTTGGCAAGTGCGTATGTTTATGAAGTATTAAACACTCGTTAAATGCTAGCGCTACTAGCCCGAGTGGGGATGTCAAACCCTATGGATCCATATCTAAGATTCGCGTTCACGGTTCAAAAACCAATGATTAAACGTTACCGAGCTAAAGGGAATGTTTATGCCGTTGTATAACCTACACATATATAAGTTTAAGTACTCGTGCCTAGTATGTAAAAAATAAAATCCGCATGTATTCTCAGTTCCCAAAATAAGTTAAAGTAAAAAGGGAATGCTATAACTCACAATGATATGTAGCGGTAAAGTAGTAGTCGGGAAAGGTGTGCAAGTAAATGGTCCGAAGTCCTCAACCTAAGTCAAATAGTACTAGGTCAGTAAATCGTCTTAATAGGTTTAAAAGTATGCAATTAAGGTCTTAAGGGTCATCATCATTCATCATCAAACAAAAGGCGTAAAGTAAGTTTCGTTTATGAAAGTAGTTTTCAACAAAGTCTGATTTCAGTCAGTCACCACGGCCTCTACCCTTACTGAATTAAGGTGAGACCAGTGGCCATGGCTCCGTCTATGAGTCTCTTAAGTGTGGTAAAATTTACAGAAGAAAACTCGTCTTGGTTTGACCGTGGCGACGGTCTAAGTGCGAGTAGGTCAGAAATTTCTGCACAACGTTAAAGGACATAGTAACGATCGGAGGGCCATAAATCCTAAACCGTAACTCGGATTAAGACGAGTCCTATATGAAAAGTTATCTACTAGCAAAGTTCTCTCTAAAAATCACGGTTAGAACAGCCCAGGTCTACTGGTCTGTTACAGAATTACCAGACCAGTAGCTTTTGGACAGAACAGTGAGTTTAAAAGGGTTCCGGTGGTCTTGGTGCTTGATGTTCATCATGGTTCTCATCCTTGATGCATATAGCTTCAAGTGTACAACTCATTGATGTATCTACATCATCTTAACTAAGTCTTGACCATCATAACCCATGTGCAAGTCTAAGACATGAAGCACAACTCACTTAAGAGTTGTATGAAGTTTGATGAACCAAAGTTGCATCAAAGTCTTAGATCTAACACATACATGGACTTTAAAGCTAATAACAAGTTACAAACTTGAAAGTAAACTAACTAATCAAGATCTTAAAATGTAGAACATAGTTCTTAGTTAGATCTTGAAGATCCAAGACTCAAAAGTCTAGATCAAGCATAAGTATACAAAGTTATAATTAAAAAGTTTCATTTATATGTTCTTGAACTTTTAAGTTAACTTTTAGTTCCAAGAGATATGAGATCAAGACTAACTTGTAGTACTTGACCATATAATCTAACTACATGAAATTAAAGTGCATAAATTGAAGAAGTAAACTTAAATAAACAAGAAAAGGATTCATGGTTGTTCATACTTTTTAAAGATTCAACCAAAGTTGATCTTTAAGTAAAGTAAACTTTAAGTTTACTTCCATGACTTACAAGTATGATTTTATAAAACCATGAACTTAAATCTTTTGATGCAACATATGTAGAACATAAACTAGTAAGCTTAGTTCTTGTTTGTTCTTGAAAGCACAAGATACTATGAAGAATTCAAACTAGTAAGTTTGATTCTTGAAAGCTAGTAATTAAGTAACAAGAAACTACAAAGTAAGTAACAACAACATGATTTAAATAACTAGTAATCAAAGACAAGTAACATTTAAGTAAAAGAATGATGATGATGAAGATGTAGAATTCAGTTTTTAGAAGTAAAAAGAGAAGAGAATTAATTGTTTCAAGTCACTTACAAGATGAGAGAAAGAGAGAAAATGAAGCAAGTAAAGTGTGTGTTTGAATGGGAGGGAATACAAGTGAAGTTGTATTACATAAAATGAAACAAAAAGGCACTCCCAAGGCCTCAAAATTTCGGCCAACAGCAGATCACAAAGGGGGGGAGGGCTTTGTTTGGTGGTCTCTAGCATGTAAAGCTTCAAAAGTTGGATAAAATGGGTGTTTGCATGGGAATGAACAAGTAACTTGATTCCTTACTAAGTTAACTAACTAGTTACAAGTTAAAGTGATACTTACACTTTGAAAGAGTGGGCTAACTAAGCCCACTTAAAGGTAGGGTGGGCTTACAAGTCTTAATTCATGAGTCCATTAACTAATCAAAGCCCAAGTTCAAATAAATCACAAGTTAAACCAATTAAAGCCCAAGTAACTAACTAGCAACTTTAGTTAATTAAAATGATTAATAAACTAATCATGAATGTAAATAATATCTAAAAATATTATTCGTGAAAGTTCCGGGTGTCACAAAGACGTTTCGGGCAACTTAAAAGTCAAGTACGGGCAATCATGGTAACATGTAAATGTAATAACATACATTCGTTTAATCACACGTATTAATAATAATAATTATTAATAAATAAACGTTGGAAATACCAGGGTCGTTACACGTTAACTGTTTAGCAATGGACACACCCCGTGAGGAGTGTCGGTAGATAAAAACAATAAGGAAGGCTGCTGTACTATTCCTCATGCACATTCTTTCAATTTAATTGATTAAGTTATTATTATTATTATTATATTATTATTATTAATTATTAAATTAGTTTTATATTTATAGAATTTACATATATCTGTATATATATGTATGAGACACATATGTCATAAGAAAACACTCATCAACACCATTATCTCCGCCACCTTGCCGACGTTTACAGCCACCATCTCTCTTCTATACCACCATCATCAACTTCGCTTGATCAGCTACTAACTCACACCCACCATCGAATACCACCACCCATCTCTCTTGTTCTCTCTCTCTATGGAAACCGAGACCACCATCATCATCGAGAATCATAACCATAGAACAACCATTACCTTGTGTTTCGTTATGATTATTCGGTCACCATCTTCACCTATACGTGAACAACTACACCATCGGTACCACCGGCCGACACCTATGACCACCATGGCCATCATTTTTCTCGACAATCATCACCACACATCACTCTATAAACAACGACCAACACCTTCCTTCATCCGTCACCACCAACATAACTACAACTGCAGCAGCAATTTCTGTTGAAAGAATCATCACGAACCACCAACAACTAACCGCTACCCCCTCTCTCTATATATATGTATATATCTCTCTCTATATATATATCCCTTCTCCTTATGTTTAACCGTGATCGAACCAACACTTACAATCACCAATAACGATCACTAAACTGTCTCCAAAACACCACCTTGTAAACAGTGTAGCTGCTATTGCTACTGCACAATTTTTCTTGTTGCTACAGTGCCATTTTCCCTCGCTTTTACTATTTAAAAATGACCAAACTAGACTGCTTGCTGCTCGTTTATTTCGGTTACTGTGATAACGATTTGAATGATGAGGATGATTTTAATGATGATACGTTACAGCGAAGTATGATGAGGATGAACACTAGACGAGTTGATGAATCATAAGATGATGAGTAAAATGTTACATGAAATCATAAAGATAATAATCTGGTATTGTTTTTTTTTTTTCCTGATTCAACTCCATTATCGAATGGAACATAACAGATCACCATTTTCACCAAAACTCACTTAGGTTCATCGAAAACTCCTACAACCTGCAAATTTGTTTTTCTTTTTCTTTCTACTGTATCTTCGATCATCAAACCATCATATATCATTTTCTCTTCTGTAACAGCCGGGTTACTATCACTCCTGTTCGGCCAGGAAAAGAAACCGAACCCAATATTTTTTTTTCTGTGATCTTTTCCGATAGTGTAACATATGATCCCCTGTACACGTGTTGAACCATTTAAACCTCATAACAGACTGTAAATTAGTCAGGCCATTTAATTAATGGACTAAAGATATGTTTGGGCTGCAACGTTTGGTGGGCTTTTGAAATGGATTGAGATAAATTATGATGAAGTGATTAATGGGAAAGATGAAATCGATAAATTATGGTTTATATACTTTAAGATAGAAATTATTCAGAAAGACAGCACAGATCGAATGGTTAAGGGGTGTTGGTGATTACTGAGAGGTCGCGGGTTCGAGTCTCGTTTGGAGCATTCTTTTTATAAAAGCTTTTTATAAGGGTATACTCTTTTTTATTTTAGATGATTATTATTATTATTATTATTATTATTATTATTATTATTATTATAATTATTATTATTATTATTATTATTATTATTATTATTATTATTATTATTATTATTATTATTATTATTATTATTATTGATTTATTAAGTATTAGTACTATTATTATTATTGTTTGTATTATTATTATCCTTAAACTAGTATTACTACAATTGATAATATAACAAAACAAAAGATATATATATAAATATCAAGTATACTAATATGACATAAAATTTCGTTTTTACTAATAACATTAATTAAATATCAAGTAAGTATTAATAAAATTATATATATAAGAATATCAATCTTAATACATAAAATAATATGTATACACTTGATTGATTACAAGTATATGTTTTAATATATATATATATATATATATATATATATATATATATATATATATATATATATATATATATATATATATTATATATATATATATTCACTATAAATAAGTATACTAATACGACATAAAATTTCGTTTTTACTAATAACATTAATTAAATATCAAGTAAGTATTAATAAAATTATATATATAAGAATATCAATCTTAATACATAAAATAATATGTATACACTTGATTGATTACAAGTATATGTTTTAATATATATAAAAATGATATAGGTTCGTGAATCCAAGGCCAACCCTACAATTGTTCAATGTCGTAATATGTATTTTACTACAAAATACAATATGGTGAGTTCATTTGCTCCCTTTTACTCTTTACATTTTTGGGACTGAGAATACATGCGCTGTTTTTACAACTGCTTTATTAAATGCTTTTGAAATATATTTTGAACTGCGAATACATGAAATGCTTTTATAAATGTTTGACGAGATAGACACAAGCAAAACATTCCTCGAATGAATTATTATGCAGACAGAAGTTCTGCGGATTATTATTGAATTATGTGGACATGATAATTGCCACCATTGAATTATGTGGACATGATAATTGCCTCCGTTGAATTATGTGGACATGATAATTACCACCATTGAATTATGTGGATATGATAATTGCCACCATTGAATTATGTGGACATGATAATTGCCACAAATTGATGTGAATATTATGTATCGAGAGAATGATTTTTATACACAGGTTATGTGTATTAGTTTTTGTGCACGAGATGTGTGTACGGTTACTAAGATTTATGAAAAATGGTTTCGTACACGAGAAATGTATACTGTATTTAAAAGATATCGCATGTACATTACAGGTGGGTATAGGATTCGGGCCCAATTGTACCATGCACATTTAAATCTTGTGGTCTATCAAAATTACAGAATTTTATTGTTTTATGATAAACCTATGAACTCACCAACCTTTTGGTTGACACTTGAAAGCATGTTTATTCTCAGGTATGAAAGAAATCTTCCGATGTGCATTTGCTCATTGTAAAGACATTATTTGGAGTCAATCATCGCAATGGAACCAGATGTTGGTGACTTTGTCCAGAAGGATTAGGACGGGGTATGACATGTGGTATCAGGGCGGTGGTCTTAGCGAACCAGGTCATGCATTAGTGTTTCTAACTGATAGTTGCTTAGATGCATTAATGAGTCTGGACTTCGACCGTGTCTGCATGTCAAAAGTTTTGCTTATCATTTCGTGTCAAAAATTACCTGCTTATCATTCTTAGGGAATCACTTGCTTATCATCTTAAGTCTAGACACGTCTTACTGCATTTAGTGCATCGATAGTGTATAGACAAAATTCATATCTTAGCGTATCTGTTACTATAGACTTTTCCTGACAGTTTCCGTAGATTTCTCCGTAACTTATGGGATTTTAGTATTATATATGCATATGTAAATTATGTATTGCAGGGTACAGATCTACATCCTATAATCTATTTCTTATTGAAAAGTCCTTCAGCTGATCGTACGAGATGAATCCCTCAACCAGTTCGAATTCCTCGGATTCCGATAACTATTCCAATATGGATTTTCACTCGAGCTCCGAAAAGCAGTGTAACCAGAATGAATCAACCAATCAGTTATCCCCAATTCATCTGATGGGTTCATAGTTGACTTAATCAAAGGAGACACGAAGAAGGCGATCCCTTCCATCAACCAAATTCACCTCTTGGCGAAGAACCTGAAGCACTTACCGGTGAACCAGTCTGAAATATCATTTTCACCCTCATTTCTCGAATATCTCGTCATGATTACATAATATCTCAGATTATAAACCTTATTCATTCGCTCGTTCCAACCGACAATCATCCCGGAATAATAGAAGAAGTCAACAAACTTCGCGCTCGAAAAATAAATTTGGAGAAAATGGTGCAAAATTTACCAGCTTCAACAACATCACCGGCACCAACAGTACCACCAACAACCCAACTTTCAACATCACATGCCTCAACATCTCATTCTGTACCTCGAGTATAATCATCGTTCTACATGACTGGAAATTTCCAACCAAATTTAAACTTTAATCTTTATATGTTTCCAACACGATAAGCAATATTTGTTAAGTTAAATTTCAAGAATTTTAAACTATGTTCATACATTCATTCAACCTCGACCAAGTTCCAACGATTCACGAACCATTAAACGAATATGATTATATATGTATATGTGTATATATATTATAACTTGAAACGTAAACATAATATTAGATTAAATACTTTATATGATTGTATCTGTTTCAAAATGTTTATCAATTAGAAGATAAGATCAAATGATTGAATTATCAGATATATTGAATTATGATTACAAGTCTCTGTTGAAAGGCCCACGTTGATTTGAGAAATCTTTCCATTTTAACAATATTCGGAAAATGGTAAAGTGATTTATAAATAAGAACAAATTGTCAATCATTGAGAACTAGACAAAGGATAGTGGAAGATTGAATCTCATAAAGACTCGATTGATCTATTTAGTTTCAAACGTACAAAAACGTTTTCAGTTTAAAAAGAACTTTATTATTAAAATGTATATAACTTTTATAAATATCTAGAACCACTTTTGACAACTCATTACTTAACTAGTATGATAAAGATAACGATATTTATATTTTATTTTATTAAAAATATATTACGATTTAAATTAATATTATATATATTTATACGCGTATTATACGTACATAGTTTTATACTTTTACTATACTTAAACTTTACCTTTACTTTATTTTTACTTTACTTTAACTTTAATAATTCACTTTAATAATTCATACTTTAATAATTCACTTTAATAATTCATACTTTAATAATTCACTTTAATAATTCATACTTTAATAATTCACTTTAATAATTCATACTTTAATAATTCACTTTAATAATTCAAAAATCTATTATAAATAGAATTCAATATGTTTCATTATTTCATAGAAACTTGAAAATATTTTTCTCTAAACTCTCTCAATCGATTTACATATATATATTTACTCCGTATTATTTCAAGATATTATTAGTATACATAAAATATTACGACGGAGTGCTGTCCGAGTGATTTCGAAATTGTTTTTCGAGTAGGATAGGATTAAGAAAATTATGGGTTATAGCTATGGAGGTGATTGAGTATGGTTCATGGGTATGCTCGTGAGGTCAATATAGTGTTTATCATTTCCGTTGCATCTACGTACCTTTCCTGCAATATTGAATCTCAATATTGATACGTGAGTACTCATAATTTAACTTTTACATACTAATAGTGTATCCATGACTACTGCTCGAGTATTTAGGATTATGCATGCTTGTACTTTTGATATTGCCCTTAGACAGGTTAGGTTGAATCTTGAATTAGTTACACTTGCGGTTGAGATAATGTCATAACCCGACCTTAACCATAAGGACGAATACAATAACATATGATTTCATCGCGAGGTATTGACCTCTATATGTGACGTTTTTCAAAAACTGCATTCGTTTTTACAATACAAACCATAACTTTTATTACAAATACAAGGTTTAAACAAGATAATAATGATTATCGTTTAGCGATAATCTTAGACTTACAAACTTTACATGTGATAATAACAATACGACTTCCAACATATTTTACATTACAAATCCTCCGATATGCAGTTTTATTTTTGACACAAATATGCATACTCAAGATCTTGCTTAAATTCAACATGTTGCAGCGGAAGCTTTTAGTTATCACCTGAGAATAAACATGCTTAAAACGTCAGCATAAATTTGGTGAGATATAGGTTTAATGCCGACAGCGTTATGAATATAGACCACAAGATTTCATATATAAACGTTTTAATAAGCATATTCTAAGTTGTTGAGCACTTGATAACCATACTTAACATTTAATCAACGTCGCATATTCCCTTTATTATGAAATCTTACTACACCGTACCAAGTGTAGTCACCGAAATGAAGTACTGTGCAACCGTTGAATACTGGTCGTCCAGTCCGGTTGGGGTTGTCAGGCCCGATAGATCTATCAACAGGATTCGCGTTTACAATACCGCATGTAAATAGTAGTTACCAAGTTACAGGGAGAGATGCCAGTGGTACAACTCAACGTAGAATATATAATTTTAATCACTTGTGTCCATAACGTAAATCATAAAATGCATGTATTCTCATCCCGAAATATTTAGAGTTTAAAAGTGGGACTATATACTCACCTTTTTCTTGAAGGTATTTAACTCGACTTGGTCTCCGATAGATATCACGAACCTAACCATATATATAATATATCAACATATTTTCTTTTCAAGTAATCGTTACATATATATATACTTATAATACTTTTAATATTTTCTTAGTCTGTAGTTAGCAGTCTATTGTTAATGGTCCACAATTAGTTGCTCAATAAAATAAATAAAGACCCCATCGTATTCGTATTGATCAGAATTAATCTCGACCCATGGTACCATGTTCTCAAATGACGTGTTGCGTACATAAAGTACCGTGTTGTCAGATGACGTGTTGCGTACAATCATAAGGTCTTATGATTAATCTTCTCATGTTGTTTACGGGTGGTCCTGAAATATATCAAATCATAAGTAAATATATATTAAATATTATGTTAATTAGCCAAGATATGATTAATTCGATTTTGTCATAATATGATATATTACAGGTTTTGAAGTGTTTAAAAATCAAATTAGAAGGATCTATTTAGTTTGCGAACAGGTTTGAAATCATTCAAACTATGTTCTTGTTGTTAAAAATTTTATAACACAAAATAAGATAGCTATATAAATATGAATCGAATAAGATTATGAATAAGGTTACTACCTCAAGTTACTTGGATAAAGCTACTGGAAAAGATAGAAAATAATCTTGATCAAACTTTCTTATGATGATTATAGGTTGTTCATGAAGCTAGTTCTTCATGAGTATTTTCTGAGATTGTGAAGAACACTTAGAGTTCCTAAGAATGTGTTTTTGGTTAGAGAAAGATGGTTGTAAGAATGAAATGAAAAACCAAGGTGATGGTGATACTTATAGGACAGTCTGGTTGTTGAGGGAACAAGGACAAATTATTGCGTTGAATTTTTGAGTAATAATGTATGCTAGCTTACAAATAAGATTCCCTCTTATCTAGGGCAGATCTAAGGCTGATAAGGATATTGATTTGATGTGTATTTACCAATAGTAAATACGTATAGATGATGGGTATGATACGGTAAAAGAAGCTCAAAATCGAGCTTTTATTTTGGGTCCAACCGGGCCAAAAATAAAATTTTAAGACATTTTTAATAAAGCAATGTTAGCCCAAAAAAAAAGCAATGCTGGCTCGACCCCAGCCAGAGGCTCTGCCCCTTGGACCCTGCTAGGGGTTGCCACCCCTTGGACCCCGCTTATCAGGGGCGCTGCCCCCGAACCCCCGTCATAATCAAGATAAGTTCAAACAAGTGTGCACTCCACACTTCCCCAAACTTGTTCGATATTTATCAAGATTATTTTGGTTACAAATTAATCCCATTACACTTAAATCATATTGGTGACATAAATCACAACACATTATAGATTGTAAGTATATATGTCAAAGAACGTTACATATAGTTATCGTTTTGAAAACTTAAGTTAGTGGTCTCAAAGTATACTTATAACTCATTGTTGTTAGTTCACAATGAAATGTTAAACCATCCTTAAATCATGTTAAATATGTATAGATATGTACATATACATAATCGTATAATTATCTTGTGTTATATAGTTCGTGATATCATTGGTCAAATTGGACGGTCAAACGTTGTGTAAAACTTTTTTTCAAAAATATAAGTCTCAACAGTTTGGATTGCTTATCATGTTGGTAAGGTTTAATTTATGTAAATATTAATCTCATAAGTATAGAACGATCGGAAAATTCCGGGTCATTACAGTACCTACCCGTTAAATAAATTTCGTCACGAAATTTTAAAATTGTACCTATTTTGCGTTCTCGGGAAACAAATGTGGGTACTTTTGTTTCATCTGATCCTCTCGTTCCCAAGTAAACTCGGGACCCCTTCGAGCATTCCAACGAACCTTAACGATTGGTATGTTATTATTATTATCATTATTAATATATATATCATTATTTAAAAATGGTTATTGTTATTGTTATTATTATTATTACTATATTATCATTAAGATAATTATTAGTATAATCGTTAATAATGTTATAGTAACTATCATTATTAATATTAGTGTAATTAAAACAAATATTTGTAACACCTAATTATTTTGATTACTATTATTATCATTATTATGAACACGATATAAAAAACGATTAAAAGCTATTAAACGAAACGATTAGGAAATAATGGGTAAGAGTATCATGATGAAATTAAAATATTATAAGATATTGATTTAGATAAAATTATCGTTCTTATTATTTTTATCATTACTATTATTATTAAAAGTGTCGTTAGTATTAAAACTATCATTTTAACAAAAATTATCATTTTAATATAAATGTCATTGTTACTATAAAATATCATTTTTATTATTATTATTTTAAATAGAATTATTATTTTAAAGATAATATTAAAAATTATCGTAAATATTAAAGTTATCATAATTAGAATTATCGTTTTATCATAATGTCATCTTAGTAATTATAAATATTGATATTTTTATAATAATAATTATTATTACAAAATAATACAACTTTTACTTACTATCATTATAGATATTATTTTATCAAATAAATATGTGATACAAACATATTTTACTACGTGTAATAACTTACTTTAATAATACCTATCATATTATCTTTATAATATTAAATGAACCCTATAAAATTTTATTACTTAATATACATAAAAGTATATTTTATTATATAAATTTAATATAAAATTTTATTTATTAATAAATAAATTATATTATTTACTCTAATAAATCTTTTAAAAATATTTAAAAATGTGAAACGACGATATTTAAATTATATACTAATCATGTATAGATTTTTGGAAATTATTTTGAGTCAAATTTACTTTTGTTGACTTTACCATATTAGTCTCGAGCATTAGGATTTGTGGTACACTATGACTTAACATAATTTGTTAGACAAATATTGACCAACACATAAATATATATAATTAATTTAGGTTCGTGAATCCGAGGCCAACCTTGCACTTGTTCAATGACGTTATATGTATTTTTACTACGAAATACAGTATGGTGAGTTTCATTTGCCTTTTTACCCTTTATATTTTTGGGACTGAGAATACATGCGCTTTTATAAATGTTTGACGAAATAGACACAAGTAATTGAAACTACATTCTATGGTTGAATTATCGAAATCGAATATGCCCCTTTTGATTAAAGTCTGGTAATCTAAGAATTAGGGAACAGACACCCTAATTGACGCGAATCCTAAAGATAGATCTATTGGGCCTAACAAACCCCATCCAAAGTACCGGATGCTTTAGTACTTCGAAATTTATATCATGTCCGAAGGAGGATCCCGGAATGATAGGGGATATTCTTATATGTATCTAGTTAATGTCGGTTACCAGGTGTTCGCCATATGAATGATTATTTTTGTCTCTATGCATGGGACGTATTTTATGAGAACTGAAAATGAAATTCTTTTGGTCTATTAAAATGATGGAAATAAATGATTATGATAAACTAATGAACTCACCAACCTTTTGGTTGACACTTTAAAGCATGTTTATTCTCAGGTGTTAAAGAAATCTTCCGCTGTGCATTTGCTCATTTTAAAGATATTACTTGGAGTCTTTCATAGCATATTTCGAAGAACGTTGCATTCGAGTCATTGAGTTCATCAAAGATTATTATTAAATCAATTTATAGTTGGATAGTGGATATTATGAAATGGTATGCATGCCTGTCAATTTTCGATGTAAAGAAAGATTGTCTTTTAAAAACGAATGCAATGTTTGTAAAATGCATCATATAGAGGTCAAATACCTCGCAATGTAATCAACTATTGTGAATCGTTTATAATGTATATGAACGGGTCCTTTCAGTTGGTATCAGAGCGGTGGTCTTAGCGAATCAGGTCTGCATTAGTGTGTCTAACTGATAAGTCGATAGGATGCATTAGTGAGTCTGTACTTTGACCGTGTCTGCATGTCAAAAGTTTTGCTTATCATTTTGTGTCAAAAATTAACTACTTATCATCCTCAGGAAATTACCTGCTTATCATTTTTAGTCTAAGACACGTCTTGCTGCATTGATTGCATGAATAGTGTATAGACAAAAATTCATATCTTAGCATATCTGCTAAATCATATCTTATCGTATCTGTAATTTTAAACTTTGCCTGACATATCCCGCAAAGTCTTCCGTAACTATGTAATTAGAAAACCATCCGTTAGCCAAAATCATTTCATATCGAAAAAAAAAATATCCTTTATCCAATCGTACGAAATGGAATTCGTCATCAGTTCAAGTCACTCAAATTCCAAAATGGAATCCCATTCAAGCTCCGAAAGCAGTGTGACCGGAATAGATCAACCAATCAGTCATCACCTATTCTGGATGAATTGGGGATGGGTTCGTAGCCTCCTCTATCATTGGAGACAAGAAGAAGGTAATTCCTTCCATCCACCTCATTGCCCTCTTGACGAAGAACCTGAAGCACTTACCGGCGAACCTGTCTGAATCACCATTTTTTCGCTCATTTCCAGAGTATCTCGTCACGATTATATATTACATCAAATTTTAGATTTTATTTATCCGCTCATCCGAACCGACAATCACCCCGGTGTAATAGAAGAAGTCAACGAGTTTCGGGTAGTGGCTTTGGAGAATATGGTGCAGAGATTACAAACACCAGCAGCAGCATCAGCAGCATAACCAGTACCACCATCATCAACGCCAACAGTACCATTACCACCTCCAACCACAACCGCATCGTAAACCTCAACTTCACAATCTTTCCCACGAGCATCAACGTCATACGCACCATAGATACCAATGAGTACCAACAACAATAACTGATGAAGTATTAATTCATAACTTCATTGGAGAAACATTCCGCGGCGATTATGTAATCTCTAAAGTCTTAGAGATTATCTAATCTAGCCCTAACCATAAATCAGTTAAGCGAACCAAAAATGATAGAAGGAAGAGTAGAAACCCTGACAAAAATGGTGTGTGATTAACAAGCTAAACTTGCTTTACCAACAGCATCAACAGTACCGTCAGCGTTACCAGCATCGTCAGTACAGTCAACATCCGAATCAACAACACCGATAACATCACAAACTCCGTCAGTTCAAGAATCACTTTGGACATCATTACGAATCAATAACGTGTATATTGTATCAACGAGTTATGAAGAATTAACTCATTCCCTCTGAAGAAATTATATGTATATTATATATATATATATATATATATATATATATATATATATATATATATATATATATATATATATATATATATATATATATATATTGAAATAAATCTTTCCGTGCTAAGCTATTGTGTGTGAATCTTAACTACTCGGTTAATTCATATTACAAATATGCAATAATGTACGTCCTTCAGCCGCAACTTAACCAGCGTTAACTACAATCTCTGTCGCAATTCAACAAATTCCAATTCATAATAAATCAAGTATATATTTAATTTTACACTTTCATCATCGATGTACCCGAAACTTTTCAGATAACATCATTCGTACTTTGCGAAATTCACAAGAATTCCACGAACCGAACATCATACATCAACAAATAACGAAGTATTGATTCATAATTTCAATGTCATTAAAGAAATACTGCGTAAAAGTTATGTACTTTTTAAAGCCTTTAGGGAATATTCAATTCTAGTTTCAACCGTAAATCAAATGAGTTTAATTTAACATTAACTCATTAAATTTATGTTACATCTGAAGAAAATATACATATATATATTTTCATAAAGACTGTAATAAAATTCTTTTGTACAAAATATTAATTGTGAAATTTTTTTTAACGGGTAGGTAATACCCGAGAGAGATATATAAATTCACAATTATTATGTTACATTCTTCGAATCTGATTCAGCAAATCATCCATTATACTCCTTACTTTCACAACAATATACATTATTTTATAGAAATCAAAACAACCATACTCATTCAAAATTTAATTACATATTCTGATTTTGAAATCTCAAAATTCAACTTGAGATATGACCAGAATCATCACTCTTAGATCCTTACATCTTTCACAAGCTATATTTTGACTTCAAAACTGTGTTAGAATATCAACTGTATGTTAACGATTACAATCTGTGTTCAAACCCTTCGAAAATTTCTGAAGACACTTCGAATGATGAGCAATCGAGATGATGATCCAACCACATGTTACCCACAGTTATGTACCCGAAAAACTCTTGAAACCAAAGTAAAAGTTTAAACAACGTATCCTCGTCAGATTCTTTGGCATTTATTAGCAAAAATAACTTTGCGACTCCTATTCAAAGTAGCCAGTTTTGTCACAGCTCCAGCAAGTCAACTTCGACTTTTCAGTCAGACTAACCTTATTATAACCTTGAGATATACACCATCGTTACCAGGGAACCTTTTACATTCCACCACATTATTAGCAGATGTACCAACAACTTCATTACCCTTTGACTTTAGCCTCTCCAAAAAGTCATTATAATTATTTATTGAAATCCCATCATTTACTCATTCGCATCTTGTAATGAGAATTGCCATACGAATCATTGGGAATTAGCAATCAGTATTTTGAAATCTCGCAGCATGTCTACGCCAACAGTTATATGTGTATATATAACGTCTATCTTCTGGACTTAATTTGAATGTGAAGTTTCTGAAAAACACTCCGAACTACGAATTGGTTCTCCGAAAATGGAAAAAATACTGATGAAGCAGCAAAAACTATAAACAACTTTAAGCGGTAAAAGCTGGATGATAATGATGAAGTGTGCTGGCAAAGCGCAGAAAAAGAGAAGTTTTGGAACTGGAAAACGGATTGAGCAAAGTAGGAAGGAGGCTGTGGACAAATTACAAAGACTGAACCTGACTTCAAAGGATCCAAATGATTCAGTACCTGCTGAAGTCATTAACGAATACCTTGCTCCTGACTCTAAACCCCTGCGGATAATATTCTTCATCATCCTCTGATATTAGAAATTCTAAAATATCATCATATCTTTCATTATAAATATCCTCCATATTTCTGAAGATATTTTCTTAATTTTTCTTATTTGAAATCATTTACCTCTTCGCGCTATCTGTATTACATCATAAAAGAAACTATTTTAGTTTCTAAATTCTGAAACATTCAAGTTTAAAATAGGAATATTTTGAAGTAGTGTTGGGAACTGAAGCATGAATTAGTATAATATGATGACACTTGATCAATGTGATTATATTACAGTAAGTCATGCTGAGTTTCTAAATAGAACGTGATGATTCACAGATCATAACATCATCATGTGCCATGTTGTACGACTCTTGTATTCTATTTAACCTCTAAAATATCAAGAAAATATTTCTTGATGATTCGGCCTTTTCCAAGGTATTCTAGTAATTTGACAAGTCAAGATCGTGCCATCACAATTTCCTTCCTAGAACATTAACAATGTTCATTCCGAAATTCATATCTGTGAATTCTGGACCATTACAAGCGGTGCTTAATCGCAAGAAGAAGAAACAAAAGGACAAAACTCCGAAATAGAAATTGGGGTATAAATTGCATCAAATAAAAGAGAGCATTAACTGTGAATGATAATGATTATAGAAGACAGAAACAGAGACTTTGAAATATAAGGGAACATATAAAGCCCAACGACAAACCAGAAATTATAAACCATATATATCGATGCATATAGCAATATAAAGATACGGGAGAACTAGAAACACTATAAACCCAAGAGTATAGTAGAAGTAAATAGATTCTTCCGACACGATAAGCAATATTTGTTAAGTTAAATTTCAAGAATTTTAAACTATGTTCATACATTCATTCAACCTCGACCAAGTTCCAACGATTCACGAACCATTAAACGAATATGATTATATATGCATATGTGTGTATATATATTATAACTTGATACGTAAACAAAATATTAGATTAAATACTTTATATGATTGTATCTGTTTCAAAATGTTTATCAATGGAATTAGAAGATAAGATCAAATGATTAAATTATCAGATATATTGAATTATGATTACAAGTCTCTGTTGAACGACCCACGTTGATTTGAGAAATCTTTCCATTTTAACAATATTCGGAAAATGGTAAAGTGATTTATAAATAAGAACAAATTGTCAATCATTGAGAACTAGACAAAGGATAGTGGAAGATTGAATCTCATAAAGACTCGATTGATCTATTTAGTTTCAAACGTACAAAAACGTTTTCAGTTTAAAAAGAACTTTATTATTAAAATGTATATAACTTTTACAAAAATCTAGAACCACTTTTGACAACTCATTACTTAACTAGTATGATAAAGATAACGATATTTATATTTTATTTTATTAAAAATATATAACGATTTAAATTAATATTATATATATTTATACGCGTATTATACGTACATAGTTTTATACTTTTACTATACTTAAACTTTACCTTTACTTTATTTTTACTTTACTTTAACTTTAATAATTCTCACTTTAATAATTTACTTTAATAATTCATACTTTAATAATTCATACTTTAATAAATCACTTTAATAATTCACTTTAATAATTCAAAAATCTATTATAAATAGAATTCAATATGTTTCATTATTTCATAGAAACTTGAAAATATTTTTCTCTAAACTCTCTCAATCGATTTACATATATATATTTACTCCGTATTATTTCAAGATATTATTAGTATACATAAAATATTACGACGGAGTGCTGTCCGAGTGATTTCGAAATTGTTTTTCGAGTAGGATAGGATTAAGGAAATTATGGGTTATAGTTATGGAGGTGATTGAGTATGGTTCATGGGTATGCTCGTGAGGTCAATATAGTGTTTATCATTTCCGTTGCATCTACGTACCATTCCTGCAATATTGAATCTCAATATTGATACGTGAGTACTCATAATTTAACTTTTACATACTAATAGTGTATCCCTGACTAGTGCTCGAGTATTTAGGATTATGCATGCTTGTACTTTTGATATTGCCCTTAGACAGGTTAGGTTGAATCTTGAATTAGTTACACTTGCGGTTGAGATAAGGTATAAGATATGCATGTCCTTGGAAAGCTAGCGAAAAATTAAGAACTTTTCCTTTAGATATCGAATGGTTTCGATGAACGGATTAGAAGTTATAATCAATTGAATTTTCGATATTTTTATTAAAAATGATTATTATTATCGTCGTTTTTATCGTCGTTCTAGTTTTATCTTATTATTATCATTATTATTATCTTTATCAATAAAAGGGATTTATCATTAAAAATTGTTATTTTTTTTATTACTATCGTTATTATCGTTAAAGTTATAATTAGTATTATTATTATTATCCAATTATTATTATTATTATTATTATTATTATTATTATTATTATTATTATTATTATTATTATTATTGGTATTATTATTATTATTATCATTATTAATATATATATTATTATTTAAAAATGGTTATTGTTATTGTTATTATTATTATTACTATATTATCATTAAGATAATTATTAGTATTATCGTTAATAATGTTATAGTAACTATCATTATTAATATTAGTGTAATTAAAACAAATATTTGTAACACCTAATTATTTTGATTACTATTATTATCATTATTATGAACACGATATAAAAGACGATTAAAAGCTATTAAACGAAACAATTAGGAAATAATGGGTAATAGTATCATGATGAAATTAAAATATTATAAGATATTGATTTAGATAAAATTATCGTTCTTATTATTTTTATCATTACTATTATTATTAAAAATATCGTTAGTATTAAAACTATCATTTTAACAAAAATTATCATTTTAATAGAAATGTCATTGTTACTATAAAATATCATTATTATTATTATTATTATTTTAAATAGAATTATTATTTTAAAGATAATATTAAAAATTATCGTAAATATTAAAGTTATCATAATTAGAATTATCGTTTTATCATAATGTCATCTTAGTAATTATAAATATTGATATTTTTATAATAATAATTATTATTACAAAATAATACAACTTTTACTTACTATCATTATAGATATTATTTTATCAAATAAATATGTGATACAAACATATTTTACTACGTGTAATAACTTACTTTAATAATACCTATCATATTATCTTTATAATATTAAATGAACCCTATAAAATTTTATTACTTAATATATATAAAAGTATATTTTATTATATAAATTTAATATAAAATTTTATTTATTAATAAATAAATTATATTATTTACTCTAATAAATCTTTTAAAAATATTTAAAAATGTAAAATGACGATATTTAAATTATATATTAATCATGTATAGATTTTTGGAAATTATTTTGAGTCAAATTTACTTTTGTTGACTTTTGCATATTAGTCTCGAGCATTAGGATTGTGGTACACTATGACTTAACCTAATTTGTTAGACAAATATTGACCAACACATAAATATATATAATTAATTTAGGTTCGTGAATCCGAGGCCAACCTTGCACTTGTTCAATGACGTTATATGTATTTTTACTACGAAATACAGTATGGTGAGTTTCATTTGCCTTTTTACCCTTTATATTTTTGGGACTGAGAATACATGCGCTTTTATAAATGTTTGACGAAATAGACACAAGTAATTGAAACTACATTCTATGGTTGAATTATCGAAATCGAATATGCCCCTTTTTATTAAAGTCTGGTAATCTAAGAATTAGGGAACAGACACCCTAATTGACGTGAATCCTAAAGATAGATCTATTGGGCCTAACAAACCCCATCCAAAGTACCGGATGCTTTAGTACTTCGAAATTTATATCATGTCCGAAGGAGGATCCCGGAATGATAGGGGATATTCTTATATGTATCTAGTTAATGTCGGTTACCAGGTGTTCGCCATATGAATGATTATTTTTGTCTCTATGCATGGGACGTATATTTATGAGAACTGAAAATGAAATTCTTGTGGTCTATTAAAATGATGGAAATAAATGATTATGATAAACTAATGAACTCACCAACCTTTTGGTTGACACTTTAAAGCATGTTTATTCTCAGGTGTTAAAGAAATCTTCCGCTATGCATTTGCTCATTTTAAAGATATTACTTGGAGTCTTTCATAGCATATTTCGAAGAACGTTGCATTCGAGTCATTGAGTTCATCAAAGATTATTATTAAATCAATTTATAGTTGGATAGTGGATATTATGAAATGGTATGCATGCCTATCAATTTTCAATTTAAAGAAAGATTGTCTTTTAAAAACGAATGCAATGTTTGTAAAATGTATCATATAGAGGTCAAATACCTCGCAATGTAATCAACTATTGTGAATCTTTTATAATGTATATGAATGGGTCCTTTCAATGTCGTTCTACATCATTTATCTTCGTTTGATATGGCGATTATGTAATCTCTAATATTTTAGAGATTATATATTCCTGTTCTAACGGTAAATCAAATGAGTCTAATATCATATTGACTCATTAAATCCATGATTACATCTGAGGAAAATATATATGCAAGTATATTTTCATAAAGATTGTAATTAAAAATTCTTTCGGACAAACTGTTAATGGTGAAAATATTTTAACGGGTAGGTAATACCCGAGTATTATTTAGATTTCACATTAATAAGTTACATTATACATTTTTCGAATCTGATTCAACAGTCATTTACTATCCTACTTACATCCACAGATATATGTATCCGTTCACCGCATAATAACCATTTTTATTCAAATTCATATTTGGATTTTGATCTATCGGAATCCAACAAGTGGCATAATGAAGAAAACATTGGACAAAATAAAATTTGTTAGAAACAAACAAATTAACTATGAGAAAATTTGTTAAGAATCCACGCTAACTGTTCCTAGCTAACAGTTCCTAGCTAACTGTTAATTCCGTATTACCTTTTATTTATCGCAATTTATTTATCGCATTTTATTTATCGCAATTTTAATTCTCGCAATTTTATTTATCGTCATTTAATTTCTGTTATTTATTTTATGCACTTTAAATATCGGGACACGTATACAAGGTTTTGACATATCATATCGACGCATCTATATATATTATATGGAATAACCATAGACACTCTATATGCAGTAATGCTGGAATTAGCTATACATGGTTGAGGTTGATTCTACAATAATATATATAGTTTGAGTTGTGATCGAGTCTGAGACGTATACGGGTCACGACACGTATTAATTAATTCGAGTATTATACATTAAACTATATATGAATTATTGGACTGTCAACTGTGGACTATCGACTATGGACTAATAACATTGGACAATTAAAATGAATTAAAATATTGATTATAACATATGAAACTAAACAATTCTTCAAGTTTGCCACTTGATTTCATCTTAAACCTCATTTGTATCTTGACGATTACAATCTGCGTTCAAACCTTTCATGATTCTTGAAAACACCTCAATCGAAAGGATGAACCAACCGTACTTCATCTACGGAAGGAAAGATTTATGCATACAGCTATACATCTGAAAAACTCTCGGAAACTGAGTAAACAATTAACTCATAACCGTTCTAATTTCTTTAGCGTTATTATTACCCAAATTAACTTTGAAATTCTATTTCAAAATAGCCAATTTTGTCACAGCTCCAGCAAGACAACTTCGACTTTTCATTCAAAACAACCTTATTATAACCTTGATATATATGCGTGCTCATTTATTGTTACCAGAGAACCATTTACATTCCACCATACTTCCATCAGCGTTTAATTATCTAAAAACACAATTCTCCTGAAATCACCTCAGATTGATAACCGATGATTCAGATATCGTAGTATTGAATGCAGAGGAAACAGAAAAATCATAGATGGTCTAAACGGCCAAAAGTTTGATAATAAGAATGGAATGTTGGGAACGCTCGATAGAAAATTTGGTGCTGAAAAATGGATTGAGTTAACATGAAGGAGACCAAGGACAAATACAAGGACCAAACCCTATATTCAAAGAATCCAGGTAATTCTGGATCCGATGAAATCTTTAGAGAATATCTTGCTCCGAAGTCATGTTAAAATCTTGCGAAAAATCTTTCTTCATCAACCATCGAACTTAGAAATTCCAAAATATCATCATAAATATCTTCGATATTTCTGAAGATATTTTCATAAATATTCTCGTCTGAAATTATTTATCTCTTCATGCTATCTATATTACATCATAAAGGAAACTACTTTAATTTCTAAATTTCTTTAAAATTCGAATTTAAAATATGAATGTTATTGAAGTAATGTTGAGAACTGATGCATGAGTTAGTATAATATAATTGTACTTGATCAACGTGATTATATTACAGTAAGTCATGCTGAGTTTCTAAATGGAACATGATGATTCACAGATTATAACGTCATCATGTGTCATGTTACATAACTCTTTCATTCTGATTAACTTCTGAACATATCAAGAAACTATATTCTTGATAGTTCTATTCTCAGTGATTCAGGTAATTTGACAAATCAAATCGTGCGATTACGTTCTTTCTTGTTTAGAACATTAAGTTCATTTGAAGCTCCATACTTACGAATTCTGGACCGTTACTCGCTTTACTAGAGGTCGAGAGGATAATAAAAAGGCAAAAAGATCCAAAATATTAGAGAAAATATAAGGCCCAATAGCAACACGGAGGATACAAGTCATGGATATTAATACGAATAGCAATATAAAGACACGGTATAATTAAGAATAGTATCACCCGAGGAAATAGCAGAAGTAAACAGATTTTTTTGGTGGAAGATGGAAAAGAAGGATGACAGAAATGATAATTAGAAAAAAAAACTAGTTGCGGAGCCCTCGCTTCGCGCCGGGGGCTCCGTTTTGAATGCGAATTAAAAAAAAAAAAAGTCTTGATCTATTTTGTAAAAAAGAATTTTTTTCGACATCTAACATTGAAGGTTTGTTCCTTTTGTGAAATTTGCTTCTTTTAGCGTTCGGGTGTTTTAAAAAAAAATAAAGTTAGTTGATCTATTTTGTAAAAAAGAATGTTTTTCGGCATCTTTTGGTAGCATTGAAGGGTTGTTCCTTTTACGAAAGTTACTTCCTTTATCGTTGAAAAAAAAGAAAAAAAAATTAGCCCAATAGTGGCCTATGTGGGTTCTACTGTTTCAGCGCAGTGTACAAGTCGGTAAAGCATGGTGGGTGTTATTATTCAATATTTTTGGTGTTAGTGATGGGATAAATAATAATTTAAAATATAGGTATAAAGTGAGGGGTTCAATTTGTATTTTAATGAAAGTTAGGGGGTTAGGTTTATGAAAAACGAAAAAATAAATAGTCCTATTCATAACTAATAAGACAAATTTTGTCTATTATTTATATTGGTAATATCAAAGATTAGAACGGGATTAAGCATTTTTACAATCTTTTGAATGTATGGACTAAGAAAGAAAGTATAGGAATGGTGAGAATAATGGAATGGAAAAGCTTAATTTATAATGGAAATATCAGACAGAGTAATTGAGGCATATCACCGTATTTAATTTTAGAGATCTTAATTTCCTTACTCGCCTAAGAATCAAATCTTTTAGATTTCGAAGATTTTCTTTAAATTCCTTGAATTCCGAAAATCCGCCAAGACTACGTCAAAAGTTCAGACGAAACATTTCACTCTTTTGTGATAGCTTTACTCGTACGTTTCACATGATCGAATCGTTTTATCTATATTAATCAATAATGATAAAACTCTAACTCATATTCATCATGAAAACATTTTTATTGTTAGCCATGACGACCTCACTCAAATTTTGGGACGAAATTTCTTTAACGGGTAGGTACTGTAGTGACCGGGAAAATTTCGACTAATTTTAAATCAAACTCTCGATACGATATTGTATTTTCAACACGATAAGCAAAGTCTGTTAGGTTGGATCTCAAAAATTTTGAACTGTTTCACATATTCAATTGACCTTCGACCATTCCCGACAATTCACGAACAACTATTTGTAAATAGTTACATATATATTTAAATATATATATATATATATATATATATATATATATATATATATATATATATATATATATATATATATATATATATATATATATATATATAATATATATATATATATATATATATATATATATATATATATATAATAGATATAAAAATATATATATATAAATATTACTTATAAATATATAATGTTATATTTAGTTGTTTAAAAGAATATAATTAATATATTTATTAACTTAAACTTGTTAATTAAGATTTGATATATATATATATATATATATATATATATATATATATATATATATATATATATATATATATATATATATATATATATATATAATGTGTATATTGAAAATGAATGATTTCGAGCCTAATTAGTAAACGTCAGTGACACTCGGTTGACGTTTCGTTAGTTTTAATATAGATATAATACATGTTCTTGAATGATTAAGATAAAAGTTGAATTGTAAATTGATTACGAAGATTTTAATTTGTGAAAAATATTTTTACATTTTTAAGTTTAAATATTAGTACTCCGTACATATAAATTGAAACAGAAAATAAATAATTATCGAACCTTTTTGATCAGGTTTCAAACAGTTAATGAGTGAAATAATTAAATATTTTTAATCTAAAAGTTTGGGATTTTTAAGAACACTTTTATGCGTTAACTGTTTAGCAATGGACACACCCCGTGAGGAGTGTCGGTAGATAAAAATAATAAGGAAGGCTGCTGTACTATTCCTCATGCACATTCTTTCAATTTAATTGATTAAGTTATTATTATTATTATTATTATATTATTATTAATTATTAAATTATTTTTACAATTATAGAATTTACATATATCTGTATATATATGTATGAGACACATATGTCATAAGAAAACACTCATCAACACTATTATCTCCGCCACCTTGCCGACGTTTACAGCCACCATCTCTCTTCTATACCACCATCGTCAACTTCGCTTGATCAGCTACTAACTCACACCCACCATCGAATACCACCACCTATCTCTCTTGTTCTCTCTCTCTATGGAAACCGAGACCACCATCATCATCGAGAATCATAACCATAGAACAAGCATTACCTTATGTTTCGTTATGATTATTCGGTCACCATCTTCACCTATACGTGAACAACTACACCACCGGTACCACCGGCCGACACCTATGACCACCATGGCCATCACTTTTCTCGACAATCATCACCACACATCACTCTATAAATAACGACCACCACCTTCCTTCATCCGTCACCACCAACATAACTACAACTGCAGCAGCGATTTCTGTTGAAAGAATCATCACGAACCACCAACAACTAACCGCTACCCCCTCTCTCTATATATATGTATATATCTCTCTCTATATATATATCCCTTCTCCTTATGTTTAACCGTGATCGAACCAACACTTACAATCACCAATAACGACCACTAAACTGTCTCCAAAACACCACCTTGTAAACAGCGTAGCTGCTATTGCTACTGCACAATTTTTCTTGTTGCTACAGTGCCATTTTCCCTCGCTTTTACTATTTAAAAACGACCAAACTAGACTGCTTGCTGCTCGTTTATTTCGGTTACTGTGATAACGATTTGAATGATGAGGATGATTTTAATGATGATACGTTACAGCGAAGTATGATGAGGATGAACACTAGACGAGTTGATGAATCATAAGATGGTGAGTAAAATGTTACATGAAATCATAAAGATAATAATCTGGTATTGTTTTTTTTTTTTTCCTGATTCAACTCCATTACCGAATGGAACATAACAGATCACCATTTTCACCAAAACTCACTTAGGTTCATCGAAAACTCCTACAACCTGCAAATTTGTTTTTCTTTTTCTTTCTACTGTATCTTCGATCATCAAACCATCATATATCATTTTCTCTTCTGTAACAGCCGGGTTACTATCAATCCTGTCCGGCCAGGAAAAGAAACCGAACCCAATATTTTTTTTTCTGTGATCTTTTCCGTTAGTGTAACATATGATCCCCTGTACACGTGTTGAACCACTTAAACATCATAACAGATTGTAAATTGGTCGGGCCATTTAATTCATGGACTAAAGATATGTTTGGGCTGCAACGTTTGGTGGGCTTTTGAAATGGATTGAGATAAATTATGATGAAGTGATTAATGGGAAAGATGAAATCGATAAATTACGGTTTATATACTTTAAGAAAGAAATTAATTTAAAAAGACAGCACAGATCGAATGGTTAAGGGGTGTTGGTGATTACTGAGAGGTCGCGGGTTCGAGTCTCGTTTGGAGCATTCTTTTTATAAAAGCTTTTTATAAGGGTATACTCTTTTTATTTTAGATTATTATTATTATTATTATTATTATTATTATTATTATTATTATTATTATTATTATTATTATTATTATTATTATTTTTATTATTTTTATTATTTTTATTATTATTGATTTATTAAGTATTAGTACTATTATTATTATTGTTAGTATTATTATTATTATCCTTAAACTAGTATTACTACAATTGATAATTTAACAAAACAAAATATATATATATATATATATATATATATATATATATATATATATATATATATATATATATATATATATATATATATATATATATATATATATTCACTATAAATAAGTATACTAATACGACATAAAATTTCGTTTTTACTAATAACATTAATTAAATATCAAGTAAGTATTAATAAAATTATATATATAAGAATATCAATCTTAATACATAAAATAATATGTATACACTTGATTGTTACAAGTATATGTTTTAATATATATATAAAAATGATATAGGTTCGTGAATCCAAGGCCAACCCTACAATTGTTCAATGTCGTAATATATATTTTACTACAAAATACAATATGGTGAGTTCATTTGCTCCCTTTTACTCTGTGATGACCCGGGAATTTCCAACCAAATTTAAACTTAATCTTTATATATTTCCGACACGATAAGCAAAGTCTGTAAGGTTGAGTCTCAAAAAGTTTGAACTGTTTCCTATATTCAATTGACCTTTGACTGCTCTCGACGATTCACGAACAATTAATTGTAAATAGATATGTGTGTATGTATATATAAATTATAGGCTTATTAAAAATATATTTATTTTAGAACTTTTTATACTTTACCTGCAATCGAGAGCGGATAGTTGAGTTAATTTTTATTTAATAATTCTTAAACAATTAATAACCAAATTTTATACCATAATGATTAAAATAATTAAAGATAATTACTGTAAAAATTTGGGATTTTTCCAAAGACTTTTATTCGTCAATATTATATACTAAGCACGTTTATATGTTGGATATCAATTGTCAAAGAGAATGAGCTGGATTCCATTTGGCTAATATTTTGTTTAACATATTGCAGACTATCAATATTATATATATCTTTCTCATTTTTGCTTTATAATGATAAGTTCAAACACTGCATCAAGGGATTAGTGTTACTTTCTGCTTTTTCTTTAAACCACCAACACCACATAAACTTCTATATTTCTTTTTCTTCTTCTCGGTTACTAGTTCAACTACACAAACCCACCACTTCATAACTTGATCACCAATCTTCTTTCTCCTTTATTACTTCATTTCTCATATATCAAATGAACTACCATCTTCTACAAACGATAAAACCATCACATGCGTATATTTTTTTCTGTCTCTTCCTTTTCTGGTCGAGCTTCACACCCACCAAAACCATCATACAAACACCACCCTATCCGCCACCTTCAATATCTCTTTAACCATCACCATAATCCGTAAACCATCATTAACAATCCACTATCAAAACAACTAACGCGTTTTTCTTTCTTTTCTCGATTAACTACTATTATCACCACCACCATCGTCAATCTTCAAACACCCATGATCACCGCCACCTTTCCCCACCCTCAAACCCCACAATCACGGTTACCATCAACCACCACATCATGGAGATCACAACCACCTGCTTCACCAAGGATCATCACCACCAATCACCTCATCACCGAGAGTTTCCAACACCACCTTCTATCATAACCATCACCCTCGGACTCAAATTAACGACCACCATCAAACCCACGTTTCTTGTCCACGTGAACAACCTTCACCACCATCACGATTATTGCTCGGTTTCGATTACAACACAAACTATTATCATCACTACCACAACCCAAACCGAAATCCACTTTAACTTATCACTCGATTTTCCTACTGCATATTTACTTTTCTTGTTTATTTTAATAACCACTCTCAAAACCACCATAAGTCACCATCAACCGCCATATATATTGAACTACCACTGCTACAGCGACTACCTTTTTGTTTCTGTTTTAGTCCGGTCATCACAGCAGCATGTTGCTGCATCTTTTGGTCACCATACAACCACACTCTCTCATCATCACGAAAAACCCATCACCTTCGAATTACTGTTGCTATCTATTTCTGTTTCGTCTGAAAAACAGTACTAGAGACCCACTAAACCTGCTGCAGCTCTCTTGTTTTTAGTTTATGTTAAACGAGACAACAAGGATACAGTGGAAAATAATGGAGGTGATGTATAAAATAATGAAAATAATAAGGATGTAAGTAACACGATTAGTATATAGACAGAAGATGATGGCGTGCGTTTTATTTAATCATATTTTTTTCCCACAATCACGACCACTTTAATCTTTATGTTATTTTATTGCTGCTACTGAATCCAGTATGAAGTTTGGGTTGTGTTTTGTTTTATCTGGGCCGAAAACTTTGATTTTGATATTGGGTTTAATAACTATAAAACTTGGGCCGTTATGTTGGGTTACAAGTTCCTGATCGGGCATGAAGACGGGATATATAGGGTAGAGTCGAATGCAAAACGTGAATGAATGGGAGGAGGAATGGTTGATAGTGTTGATGGGGTTTCGGGAGGTCGCGGGTTCGAGTCCCCTCCCCGACAGTTTATTTTTTTTTATGCTTCTAAGGTATAATTTGATATTCTTATTATTATTATTATTATTATTATTATTATTATTATTATTATTATTATTATTATTATTATTATTATTATGATTATTATTATTGTTATAATTATTATTATTATTATTGTTTTTGTTATTATTGTTGTTGTTATTATTACCATTATTATGAGTTTTTGTTATTTTTACAAGTATTACAATTGTTATTATTATTAATATTAACATTATAATCAACTACAACTTTTAACTACTATAATATCAAGTATATAAAAATATATTTATAAATAATATTACATATAAGTATGAATATATTATATTAACAATTTTTATATAAATATTCATATAAAACAAAGTAGATATTTTTAATATATATACATATATATATATAAATAATAATCATTTTCAAATATATATACAAATTAAATAAATAAAGTTATAATATATGAAATTGGTCTATTACGATTATATGTACTAATATAAATACAAATGATATAGTTTCGTGAATCCGAGGTCAACCCTACAATTGTTCAATGTCGTCATGTGTATTTTTACTACAAAATACATTAGGTGAGTTTCATTATTCCCTTTTTAAATGCTTTCGCAATATATATTTTTGGGACTGAGAATACATGCGCTGTTTTTTTATAACTGTTTTACGAAATAGACACAAGTAACTGAAACTACATTATATGGTTGAATGATCGAAATCGAATATGCCCCTTTTTATTAAGTCTGGTAATCTAAGAATTAGGGAACAGACACCCTAATTGACGCGAATCCTAAAGATAGATCTATCGGGCCCAACAAGCCCCATCCAAAGTGCCGGATGCTTTAGTACTTCGAAATTTATATCATGTCCGAAGGAGGATCCCGGAATGATGGGGATATTCTTATATACATATTGTGAATGTCGGTTACCAGGTGTTCAATCCATATGAATGATTTTTGTCTCTATGTATGGGACGTATGTTTATGAGTAATGGAAATATGAAATCTTGTGGTCTATTAAAATTATGAAATGATTATTTATGATAAACTAATGAACTCACCAACCTTTTGGTTGACACTTTAAAGCATGTTTATTCTCAGGTACGAAAGAAATCTTCCGCTGTGCATTTGCTCATTTTAGAGATATTACTTGAAGTCATTCATGATATATTTCAAAAGACGTTGCATTCGAGTCATTGAGTTCATCAAGATTATTATTAAGTCAATTATAGTTAGATACATTATGAAATGGTATGCATGCCGTCAACTTTCGATGTAATGAAATATTGTCTTTTCAAAAACGAATGCAATGTTTGTAAAATGTATCATATAGAGGTCAAGTACCTCGCGATGTAATCAACTATTGTGAATCGTTTATAATCGATACGGACTTCATCTGGATGGATTAGGACGGGTCCTTTCAGTTGGTATCAGAGCGGTGGTCTTAGTGAACCGGGTCTGCATTAGTGTGTCTAACTGATAAGTCGTTAGGATGCATTAGTGAGTCTGGACTTCGACCGTGTCTGCATGTCAAAAGTTTTGCTTATCATTTTTGTCATAAATCATTTGTTTATCATCCTTAGTAAATTACCTGCTTATTATTCTTAGTCTAGACACATCTTATTGCATTGATTGCATGAATAGTGTATAGACAAAAATTCATATCTTAGCGTATCTGCTAATTCATATCTTAGTGTATTTGTTATTGTTATCCTTACCTGACAGCTTCCGTAGATTCCTCCGTAACTTATGAGATTTTAGTACTACATATGCATATGTAAATTATGTATTGCAGGATACTAATCTACATCCTATAATCTATTTCTTATCGAAAATCCTTCATCTGATCGTCCGAGATGAATCCCTCAACTAGATCGAGTCCCTCGGATTCTGACAGCTATTCCGATAGTTATCCCGACAGTTATTCAGAATGGATAGTCATCTAAGCTCCGGAAGCAATGAAACCAGAATAAATCAATCAATCATCCATCCCCAATTCATCTGATGGATTCATAGTCGACTTAATCAATGGAAACGCGCAGAAGGGAATCCCTTCCACCAACCGAATTCACCTCTTGACAATGAACCTGAAGCGTTTACCGGTGAACCTGTTCGAGACACCATTTTCAGTCTCATTTCCAGGGTAACTCGACAAGATTATATTCTATCCACAATTCTGAACCTTATTCATCCGCTCGTTCCGACCGACAATCATCCTAAAGTAATAAGTCATCGAACTTCGCGCTCGAATAATCAATTCGAAGAATATGGTGTAAAATGTACCAGCTTCAGCAACATCACCGGCACCAACGGTACCATCAATAACAGCACCAGTACCATCAACAATCCATGCTTCAATATCATCATCTGTACTTTGAGTATGATCTTCGTTCTACGTATCGTTCTACCTCATTTATCTTCGTTCGACATGACGAATATGTAATCTCTAAAGTTTTAGAGATTATTTATTCTAGTTCCAACCGAAAAGCAAATGAGTTTAATATCATATTAACTCATTAAATCCATGAATACATCTGAAGAAAATATAAATGTATATATGTTTTCATAAAGATTGTAATTAAAAATTCTTTTGTACAAACTGTTAATGATGAAAATATTTTAACGGGTAAGTAATACCCAAAGAATATTTAAGATTTCACATTTATAAGTTACACTGTACACTCTTCGAATCTGATTCGACGGTCATTTACTATCCTACTTACATCCACAGATATAAGTATCCGTTCACCGCAGTATAACCATTTCCTTTCAATTTCATACTTAGATTTTGATCTATCAGAATCCAACAAGTGGCATAATGAAGAAAACATTGGACAAAATAAAATTTGTTAGAAACAGACAATTTAACTATGAGGAATTTTGTTAAGAATTCACGCTAACAAAATCCTAGCTAACTGTTCCTAGCTAACTGTTAATTCCGTATTACATTTTATTTTATCACCATTTATTTTATCGCAATGTAATTCTCACAATTTTATTTATCGTCATTTACTTTCTGTTATTTATTTTACGCACTTTAAATAACGGGACACGTATACAAGGTTTTGACATATCATATCGACGCATCTATATATATTATTTAGAATCACCATAGACACTCTATATGCAGTAATGATCGAGTTCTCTATACAGGGTTGAGTTTGATTCTACAATAATATATATAATTTGAGTTGTGATCGAGTCTGAGACGAATACGGGTCACGATACTTATTAATTAATTCGAATATTATATATTAAACTATATATGAATTATTGAATTGCTAACTATGAACTATCAACTGGGGACTACCAACATTGAACAATTAAAATGAATTAAAATAATGACTATAACATATGAAACTAAACAATTCTTCAAATTTGCCACTTGATTTCATTTAAAACCTCATTTGTATCTTGACGACTACAATCTGCGTTCAAACCTTTCATGATTCTTGAAAACATCTCAACCGAGAGGATGAACCAACCACACTTCATCTACAGAAAGAAAGATTGATGTGTATAGTTATGCACCCAAAAACTCTCGGAAACTGAGTCAACGTTTAACATGTAGCTGTGTTAATTCCTTTAGTGATATTATTACCTAAAATAACTTTGCATCTGCTGTTCGAGATAGCCAATTTTGTCACAGCTCCAACAAGTCAACTCCGACTCTTCGTCCGAAACAACCTCATTATAACCTTGATATATATGCGTACTCTTTATTGTTACTGGGGAACCTTTCATATTTCACCATGTTACCATCAGCGTTTAATCATCTAAAAACACAATTCTCTTAAAACTACTTTGGAATGATAACCAATGATTCAGATATAGTAACAGTAAACGTAGAGGAATCGGCAATCAGTACTTTGAAAACGCACAGCCTGTCTACATCAACAGTTATATGTATAACATTTATCTTTTAGAATTATGGTCTTTCATTCTAAAATTCTGAACAGCACTCAGCCTACAAATCAATACTATGAATGTTGAAAAAGTTGAATGAAGCAGCAGAAACCATAGACAGCCATAAACGACCTTAATCATCGGAAGTTGTTGATAAAGAATAGTATGTTGGAAAAGCTCAGAACGTTGGAACTGGAAAACGGATTGAGCTAACCACGAAGGAGACCAAGGACAAATACAAGGACCAAACCCTATATTCAAAGGATCCAGGTAATTCTGGATCCGATGAAATCTTTAGAGAATATCTTGCTCTGAGGTCATGTTAAAATCTTGCGGAAAATCTTTCTCCATCACCCATAGAATTTAGAAATTCCAAAATATCATCATCAATATCTTCGATATTTCTGAGGATATTTTCATAAATATTCTCGTCCAAAATTATATACCTCCTTGTGCTTCCTGTGTATCATTATATTGGAAACATTCAAGAAAAAAATTTTAGTACCGAAAAGCAGATTATGCGAAACTATCAAGAAAGCCGTGGACAAATCATAAAGAATAAGTTTGACTTCAAAGAATCCAAATGATTCAATGTCTGCTAAAGTCTTTAGTGAATGTCTTGCTCCATACTCTAAACCCTTGCAGACAATAGTTTCTATCATCCGCTGATCTTAGATATTCCGAGATATAATCGTATCTTTCATTATAAATATCCTCCATATTTCTGGAGATATTTTTATAACTATTCTTATCTGAAATCATTAATCTCTTCGTGATATCAATATTACATCATATAGAAACTGTTAGTTTCTATATTCTGTAAACTTTCGAGCTTAAAATATGAATGTTATTGAAGTAATGTTGGGAACTGATGCATGAATTAGTATAATATAATGACACTTGATCAACGTGATTATATTATAGTAAGTCATGCTGAGTTTCTAAATGGAACATGATGATTCACAGATTATAACGTCATCATATGTCATGTTACATAACTCTTTCATTCTGATTAACTTCTGAACATATCAAGAAAATATATTCTTGATAGTTCTATTCTCAGTGATTCTGGTAATTTGACAAACCAAGTCGTGCTACTACCTTTCCTTTCTACCTGGTATATTATGATAATTTGAAACTCCATACCTATGAATTCTGTACTGTTACTTGCCAAAAGTAAACCAAAGCATGAAGCTCTGAAATAGAAAGGGGGTATATATCGCAGTAATTAAGAGAGCGCATTAACTGTGGATGACAATAATTCTAGGAGACAGAAATAGGGACATTGAAATATAAGGGAAGATATAAAACCCAATCACAACACAGAAGTTACAAACCATGGATATTAATACGATTAGCAATATAAAGACACGGTATAATTAAGAATAGTATCCCCCCAAGGTAATAGTAGAAGTAAACAGATTTTCTGGTGGAAGATTGAAAAGAAGGATGACAGATACATAGATAAGAAAATATCAAGAATCAGAACAGGATGGAGCATTTCCCCAATATTTTAGAAGTAGAAATAGAGGAAGAAAGTATAGGAATGGTGAAAGTAATGGAACGGAAGAAGTTCATTTATAGTGAAAATACCAGACAAAGAAATCAAGGCAGATTTCCGCATTAATTATATAAATCTTAATTTCCTTACTCGCCGAAGAATCAAATCTTTTAGATTTCGAAGATTTTATTTAAATCCCTTGAATTCCGGAATTCAACCCTCTACGTCAAAAGCTATAACGCACCATATATTCTAAATTCAACCATGACTAGTAAAAGTTATGACGAAACTTTATTTTCTCATTTCACTCTTTGGTTATAGCTTCACTCGTACTCTTCGAATAGTCGAATTATCTTATCCATATTACTCAACAGTAATAAAACTCTATTCATCAGCTCGTATTCGTCATGAAAACATTTTTTTATTATTAGCCATGACCACCTCACTCAAATTTCGGGACGAAATTTCTTTAACGGGTAGGTACTGTGATGACCCGGGAATTTCCAACCAAATTTAAACTTAACCTTTATATATTTCCGACACGATAAGCAAAGTCTGTAAGGTTGAGTCTCAAAAAGTTTGAACTGTTTCCTATATTCAATTGACCTTTGACTGCTCTCGACGATTCACGAACAATTAATTGTAAATAGATATGTGTGTATGTATATATAAATTATAGGCTTATTAAAAATATATTTATTTTAGAACTTTTTATACTTTACCTGCAATCGAGCGCGGATAGTTGAGTTAATTTTTATTTAATAATTCTTAAACAATTAATAACCAAATTTTATACCATAATGATTAAAATAATTAAAGATAATTACTGTAAAAATTTGGGATTTTTCCAAAGACTTTTATTCGTCACTAATTATCCATGGGACACGATATATTCCCAGTATTAAAAGTGTCAGCAGACAATCTCTTAAATATCTTAAGAATTATTTGAGGCTGCTAATAATTCTATTAATATTATATACTAAGCACGTTTATATGTTGGATATCAATTGTCAAAGAGAATGAGCTGGATTCCATTTGGCTAATATTTTGTTTAACATATTGCAGAATATCAATATTATATATATCTTTCACATTTTTGCTTTATAATGATAAGTTCAAACACTGCATCAAGGGATTAGTGTTACTTTCTGCTTTTTCTTTAAACCACCAACACCACATAAACTTCTATATTTCTTTTTCTTCTTCTCGGTTACTAGTTCAACTACACAAACCCACCACTTCACAACTTGATCACCAATCTTCTTTCTCCTTTATTACTTCATTTCTCATATATCAAATGAACTACCATCTTTTACAAACGATAAAACCATCACATGTGATGTGTTAAATCTAGTATATAAATTATCTCTGGAAATATGCCTGGTTAAAGATTACTACACACTTACGGGCAGTGTACCCGATCGTGTAATAGTATAAAAATGGTAATTTCAAGTATCGTTCCAAGGACAGTATTAACGTGAGAATTAAGTTTGAAACTAATAAAAGTAAACTAAGTTAAACTATGAAAATTGAAATTACGAGATAGTTTGTTTTGCGGCTATTTAACGATTAGCCAAATCAAGATAGCTTTAAAAGTAAAAGACAATATTTTTGGATTTTTAAGTTTAGATAAAAGAAATACAGACTCAACGGAAAAATAAAGATATTTGAATTCAATGGATAAAAGAATGTTCGCCTAGATATCCTATTCGCAGTGTTGGATGATTTGTTATTAAGCACTAGTTCTATTAATCAATGCACGCAATTACAGAGTCGGTTCACCCAGAGTTCTCTTTTAGCAAACACATCAAACTAGGACTTATTGGCTTAGGGTTCCCTTTCACCAAAAACCATCATTCATTTGTGACTTAGTAACTAGCTAATTATAAGATTAAGATTCAATTGGTTACGCGTTCGCTCCACACAATTCACCCCTATTTTGGTTAATTACGTTACACGGTTTACCCCCTTGGTCCAGTAAGCACCCAATCGGTTAAGACAAATCAATTGGAAATTAGATCACTAAATTGAAACAGGGTTCCCTTTGTTCAAACAAGTTTCACTAATCAACCTAGTAACAATAATTAACACCCACAAGAATGGTTCTTTAATCAAAACTCATAATTAATCATGCATCAATCAATAAAACATTAAAGTATCATCCAAACACTTGCAAATATTCAATCTAGACAAACATTAAAAGTTTAGCCTACAATCATGGCTGAAATCAAAATAACAATCAAAAACATAGAGAAATTCATTGTTGATAACAAAAGAATAATCCTAATCAAAGATTGAAATCTGAACGATACACGAATCGAGACTTGTTCCCGGAATGATTAGTACCTTAGAATGACCTTGAAGATCTCCAAAAATCACCTAAGTTCGTCAAAAAGTGGCTGGAATTCGTCTGGATACGATTATGAATAATTAGGGTTAAATTCGGGCTTAAATACTTGCCAAAATAGCTGAACCGACAGGACTGCCGCGCCGCGGCTTTATTTGTCGCGCCGCGGAGAAACAAAGGAATTTCGGGCATTGTTAACTGGCTTTCTGATCTGGAAATTAGCATTGTGTCGCGCCGCGGAGGCTGTTATCGCGCCGCGGAAAATAACTGTTTCTGAATCCTTTGTTTATTTTTCACTTTTTACTCACTTGCATACTCTAGAAACCAACATACGCCATAAATACTGAACATATTCATCCTCGGTGCGCCTTTAGCAATAACAAACTAACAAAACACCTCAAAATCATCATAAATTACCACTAATCAACAATTACCTCTTCAAACTCGAATCTTCTCAAAATTACCAAGATAACCGCCAAATCGTATCCGAATGGACCAAAATGTAACCGATATCGCCAATGAAAATGTGTATAAAATACGCGATATCAAACCACCCCACACTAGAGTTTTGCTTGCCCTCAAGCAATAGAACTCGAAAATTATCTTCTACCAAATAATGACGTCTTCAAATATGAATGTAAAACCAATGAAAAAGAATCCAAACAAGCATCTAGCGTGGACACGATTTGGCATAACTAACAACCATGGTTCCCACTTGCATTCCCCCAATGTAACTTCCCAAACCGCAATCAATATGAATCATTATAATAACCAAAAGTAATCTCGATAACGTACCATAATGATGAAGTAGAGAATCTCAAATATAAGTCTTCAAAGAAACCGGGAATCAAGTGGGAACCAAGCACCAAAGATGTAACAATCGAACCATGTGTGCCAAGAGAACGTACGGGCTACCCCGCAATTGGTCAAGCCAAGCCTCCCACAGTACCTAACATCGCGAGATGTCGGTAGAAAATAATGTGCTTAGGAGGATACACATTACGTCCAGATATCATCGACGGTTATGAGGTAACCGTCTAATCCGTTAAGTCAACCATAAAGATTGAGGTTCATCAGGCTTAAAAGCTGATATCTTACCTTTCCGGAGGTTATCCACTGGGAATCTGATCAATCACTGACATTTTGTGTATCATGGTGCGCTTCCCATTAAGCTAGCAAATCTCCCTCATTGAGATAAGCTTCAACTACCAGTTTCCCTGTTTGATGTTGAGGCCTGGTAGATTTCCAGTCGATTTTAGCAATGACTTTTCAAGGTTTTTCGTCACCCTACAACTGGTCTGGACTACAACTTCTGAAACAAATCAGCAAGTGTGTCGTTCGGGAGACTTGACTCCCTTTAGGATGGAGTGGATTCATCCTGTATGGTCATAAAAGGTGGTCGAGCGCATGCATTGTCCTTGTTAGGAGAAACAATGAAGACCGCCCTATAAAGTTTTCGATCTAGCGTATGGCCCGGCTTCGACCACACGATCCAATCACCGTTCATACGGTTGACACCCGTTTTTGTACAAGTGACCTACGTATGAACTGAATGTTCATGTAGGATTTCACATTCAAAATAATGAACGTGTTTTGAAAGTTCAAGACTTTCTCCTCTAACAGTACCTCATCGTGAAATGATGGGTAATGAAATAGCACGCTTAAGAGGTATACGTACCAAGTAAGACAATCGGAAGACTTTACTTCCTTAATGAGTGGATCTGAGTCACTCGGAAGTGCCAATCTGTTTCACTTGACACCGGTTTTGTAAAATCCCGAAAACCTTCGGGTTCCATAGCTTTTGGCTATGGTTTGTGTTGTCTAAGCAAACACAAGCACGTAGCTATTGCTCCTGAAAAGGACAGCACTGGTGAAGCTCAAGGCTCCTCTTCCCACAGTATCACATCATTAAATGATGTAATAATAAAATGATATAGTTTCGGAAGTCTGCTATACCAAGTAACCAAAAGTTTTTGATCTGGCACGTGATTCGGTCACAATCACGCTATGCAATCACCGCTCTCTCACGGTTTACACCCGTTTTGGTACAGGTGACCTACTATTGAGTTCTTCGAACTCGTAGGATTTCATGTTCAATGGTAATGAACATGTGGAACAACTTTGGCTTCTTTAAACATCATGAAATATAAATACCAAGCCATACTTAAACAAGGGTTTTGGTCGAATTTTTAACTACATTTTATATATTTTTTTTTTCTTTTTTTCACTAACTAATTTTTTCATTTTTTTTTTTATTTTTCCCTAAATTTTTCAATTTTTTTTTTACGACCAAAACCCCGTGAAACGTCAAGTCTTTTAAATATCAAAACCAAAATAATGATGATTCTATTAATAACCAACCCGAGAGATTTTACATCCCCCACCCCACACTTGAGATCAAGTAATGTCCCCATCACTTGAGATCAAAAATGGATTAAAATCAAAAGGGTAAGAAAAATAAAAACTTATCGAGCATAACCACAGATCGTGGAATGACAGTGACAGATGGCGCTGAACTGACTGCCAGCATAAGAACATCGTCCATTCCCGATTCTCACACCAATATCATCACGCAAGTAGTTTTGCTGAACTTAATGCCAGACTTGAAAAACCGTTTCACCAACAACCTAATAAAAAGAAAAGCAAGCAAACTACATAAATGGGCAAGGTGGTACCACCCGGTACCGAAACGCCTTGCCCCGAATAAGTCTCAAGTACATCATACGAAAAATAAAAATATCAAGTACAACCAAATCGAAAAGAAAATAGTCTAAAACCAATACAACAAGATCTACGGGCACGCAGGCCCTCATCACTGAAACCCGTCATACGGCCAGCTGCCGTACGGGTACTGCTGCTCATATCTGCGCTGGGCATCCTGAAATCTCTCCCTCTCATCATAAATCGGGGCCTCAACACGTGGCCGAACATCACTGCGGTAATAGACCGGTGTCTGAGCTGTGGTGCCATAGTAATTATTCGGATCGTAATAATAGAGGCGATCATTGTGGCGCTGCCAGTCATTGCCATAGGCAATCCACTGCTGATCATGGTTTATCTCATCTAACCTTTCCTCCTGCCTAGAATTACTCGTCTCTATTCTCTGTTGGCTCGCCCACATTCTGTTATCATGTTCCCGCTGATCACTCCGGAAATCACTAAACCCACTTGACATACCAACCTGTATATTACCCACTGATGAAACCAAACCATCCCAAATTTCTTGGGAAATTCCCCATTGCTGCTCACCCCCAGCTTGCACATTTGGAGCAACCGGCTCCGGCTCATTTACACCCTGATTAGCACCCCCAACCTCGGGTGCTTGTGGCTCAACAAACGGCACCACAACATCTCGACTCTCATTCCACATAACGAAATTTGCATTAAAATAAAACCTTAGATTAAAAGGTTTCATAATCTGCAGCTGATCAGTCAATCTGGTACACCTGCTGAAATCTATATTGAAAAACTTTGCAATTCGCGTAACATAATGGCCACCAAGAATTGGCCATGTGGCTCGAATCTCTCGTGAATGATTTGACAAATATGTGCCAATAAGATTGCACAAATCCACATGTGCACCTCGCGTATACCTAAACAAAATCCATAGCTCGGTGGAATTTACTTTATCATTCCCATTCCGTCGGGCACAAAAAGTACTTGATAAAAGCTTTTGAAACAACCGTAAGTCTTTTCGTTGAATATCAGAGCCCTTGGATTCATTTGACACAAAAGGCACCAAACCCGATATTTCCTCCCAAAAATCACGCTCAAGATAGCCTTCCTGACTACCAATAAACTCTGTCTCCTGTAAATACCGTTTCAAAAGATTATCGGTCCACCCTTCAAACAAATTCAACGCTCGCGCCAAATCGAATCGACTCATCGCCCTTCTCTCGCCCCCCAATCGAAAAGTTAAGAACCCTTTATCTTCCCCATTTCGTCTAGTACGAAAGCTAAGAGAGGAGAAAAATTCAACAATTAATTCCCTATAAAGATCCTCTCTTAGGGACATAGCGCGTTCCCATGCATCTAGTTCGAACCCACAATAAGACAACGACAATATGGAAGCAATTTCCTCTTTAACCTCATCAGATGCTCTGTCTAACTCATCCCAGCTGAAGAACCAAGTAGCTTGGATGTTTCGAACCGAAATAAATGCATAGTATTGAGGAAATTCTTCCTGAACTGTTTCCAACCACACTTCCGGGTTGGTTCGTCGTTCTTCCTCCATACGGGCCTGAGCCGTGGAGGATGATGGTGCACTCGATCTGTTTCTCTGCACAAATTAAACAAAAACAAATCCAAACACAAAACATTTAAGAGTTAGCGTTAAGCGAAATCAACATGTTCCACATACTTGCATCAATTGCCATCAAACTCGTTTCAACTTCAATTAAGCATTTAAACAATAGCAAGTATCCAAAACATATGTTTGTGTTTTATGTTATCACATTCAAACTAATTCCAAAACTCTTAAAGCTTAAAAATTCCTCATTAAACAACTCACTTTAAACTCCATATAACAAACTTCATCATATCAAATAACCAACTTCAATCCAAGTTAAACAACTCCAACATCCAAATAATCATCGCATGAATCACAATTCTTATCAAACTTAACCAATTTCAAAAACACAAATAAAACCCGCCCAAATTACCCCACACTATCTTAAAACATACCATCATTAACCATCATTAACCATCAACACCCTTTCAAACAAAATCCCCAAATATTTAACATAAAATTCGGATTTAATCACTACCATAATTTCAAGAATAAATATCATGCATAATCAACACAATAAATCATGAAGAAACACAATAATATCATATTCATTAACAATTAATTCATATAAGAGCATAAAAGATTCAATTAACATAAACCCTTAAATTTTCAAACATAAACCCTAAAATTAACAAGATTAATCAAGATTAATGAAAGAAAAAGCAGAAGATTAGTTAAAATCGGACCTTGACCGGCATGTTGTAGCAATTAATTGAAGAAATTAAGAAGTGATTTGGGTTAATTGAATTTAGGGTTTGAAGCCTTAGGTGTTCTTGAGAGAATAGTGTGTGAATTTGTGGTGAAAAACTGAGGCAAACACCCTAAAAAGGGGTTAAAAACGCGACGGGTCATGTAACTATTCGGGTTGGCCCATTTAACTTTAAATAAAATACCGGGGTCAGAATCAGGCCGGCTGAATTGTCGCGCCGCGACATTAAGTGCCGCGCCGCGGTATTACACTTGTTCAAAAATCCATTTTTTTTGGGCCACTTCTGTTTCCAGCTTAACCCTATTCTCGCGCCGCGAAGGGCCTTGCCGCGCCGCGGCGAAACACAGGAACCTGGTACTTCGTTTTTTTATAATTCAGCACCTTTTAAAACCTTCAATAACCAAAAACTAAAACAAATCCAACTAGAAATCAATCATTTAGCAATTTGGATGCAGCAAACCCGTGATCACACCTAATTATACAAACTACACAACATTGTGAACCTTATTTAACGAGTCGTTCACGCGACTCGTCCCCAACTTCAAGTGGCGTTGGGATCGGGTTCAACGTGAACCTCATCATTAATCTCTAACGGACCATCAAAATACTTCTTCACACGATGTCCGTTAACTTTAAAGGTAATACCATTTGCATTTTTCAACTCGATCGTACCGTATGGGTACACCTTAACAACCTCAAATGGTCCCGTCCACCGGGACTTAAGTTTTCCCGGTAAAAGCTTTACTCTTGAGTTAAACAAAAGCACTCGGTCGCCTTCGTTAAACTCTTTTGGACCCTTCAACTTCCTATCATGCCATTGCTTGGTCTTTTCTTTATAAATCACCGAATTTTCGTACGCATCAAGGCGTAATTCACCAAGCTCATTCAATTGCCCCGCCCTTAGGCGTCCGGCTTCCTTCAAATCTAAATTGCACTTTTGAAGTGCCCACATAGCTTTATGCTCAATCTCCAATGGGAGATGGCACGCTTTCCCATAAACCAACCGATAAGGAGTGGTACCAAGTGGCGTTTTGAAGGCGGTTCTAAACGCCCACAAAGCTTCATCGAGCTTATTTGCCCACTCCTTCGGATTCGAACCCACAGTTTTCTCAAGAATACTTTTAAGAGCTCGATTGGTATTCTCAACTTGTCCGCTCGTTTGGGGATGGTATGAAGTAGAAACTTTATGGACAACTCCATATCGCTTCAATACCTTCTCCATTTGAGCGTTACAAAAATGAGTACCCCTATCGCTAATTAAAGCTTTAGGAGTTCCAAATCGAGAGAATAAACGCTTAAGGAACGAAATCACAACTCGTGCATCATTTGTGGGTAAAGCTTGCGCTTCGGCCCATTTAGACACGTAGTCGATGGCAACGAGTATGTAACTATAATTCTGAGATTTCGGAAATGGCCCCATAAAGTCAATTCCCCAAACGTCAAATACTTCGCAAACTTGGATGCTTTGTTGAGGCATCTCATCACGTTTGGTGACTTTACCGGCCCTTTGGCACGAATCACATGACTTACAAACCAGGTGGGCATCTTTGAAGATTGTCGGCCAATAAAAGCCGGCATCATAGACTTTACGCCCCGTAATTTGGGGTCCAAAATGCCCACCGGTAGGCCCACTATGGCACTCGGTTAGAATTCGCATACACTCATCACCGGAAACACACCGGCGGATAACTCCATCGGGACAACAACGAAAAAGATAGGGATCCTCCCAGAAATAGTACTTAAGGTCACTGAAGAATTTCTTCCTCTTTTGATGTGACCACCCTTTCTCCAAGAATCTCCCAACGAGATAATTAGCAATGTCCACGTACCACGGCTCATCAACCTTATCCACCTTCATGAGATATTCGCCGGGAAAATCATCATGAATGGTAGTCTCATCGAGAACCTCACGGGAGGGGTTCTCAAGACGTGAAAGGTGATCGGCCGCCAAGTTTTCAGCACCCTTTTTATCCCGGATCTCCACATCAAATTCTTGCAAAAGCAAGATCCATCTAAGAAGTCGTGGTTTTGCATCCGGTTTAGCAAAAAGGTACTTTAGAGCAGAATGGTCCGTAAAGACAATAGTCTTAGATAAGACTAAGTAGGACCGGAACTTATCAAACGAAAAGACCACCGCAAGGAGCTCTTTTTTAGTGGTAGTATAATTTAATTGCGCTCCTTGCAAGGTCTTGCTTGCATAGTAGATGGGTCGGAAATGCTTCTCGACCCTTTGACCCAAAACTGAGCCAACAGCGAAATCAGATGCATCGCACATAAGCTCGAACGGAAGGGACCAATTCGGAGCAATTATGATTGGCGCATTGATGAGTTTCTCCTTCAAAAGCTCGAATGCCTTTTGGCATTCGTCGGAGAATTTCCACGGGGTGTCCTTTTCAAGGAGTTTATTCATCGGGTTTGCAATCTTAGAAAAATCTTTAATGAATCGCCGGTAAAAACCGGCGTGCCCGAGAAAACTCCTAACACCCTTAACATCGGTAGGGGGTGGAAGGTTCTTAATAGCGGTAACCTTTGCGGGATCCACCTCTATACCGTTTTTAGAAATCTTGTGCCCGAGAACGATGCCCCCTTGAACCATGAAATGGCACTTCTCCCAGTTGAGCACAAGATTAGATTTTTCGCACCTGACCAACATCCGTTCTAAATTAAGAAGGCATGAATCGAAAGTGTCACCGAAAACCGAGAAGTCATCCATGAACACCTCCATGCAATCTTCGATCATGTCATGGAATATGGCCATCATGCACCTTTGAAAAGTGGCCGGAGCATTGCAAAGGCCAAAGGGCATGCGTCGATAAGAGAACGTGCCATACGGGCACGTGAAAGTAGTCTTCTCTTGGTCCTCGGGCGAGATAGGAATTTGAAAATAGCCCGAGAAACCATCGAGAAAGCAATAGAAACTGTTTCCCGCCAACCTCTCTAGCATTTGATCCATGAAAGGTAGCGGGAAGTGGTCTTTACGTGTGGCGTCGCTCAACTTACGGTAGTCGATACAAACACGCCACCCCGTGACAGTCCGGGTGGAAATTAACTCATTTTTATCATTGGTGGTAACAGTCATACCACCTTTCTTAGGTACACAGTGTACCGGGCTAATCCATGGACTGTCAGAAATCGGGTAAATCAGACTTGCATCAAGGAGCTTTATTATCTCTTTCTTCACGACATCTTGCATGTGCGGGTTCAACCTCCTTTGGCGTTGCACCACGGGTTTGGAGTTATCCTCCATTAGGATTTTGTGGGTGCAATAGGAGGGACTAATACCCTTAATGTCGTGAATCTTCCATGCAATGGCCGGTTTATGGGCCTTTAGCATGGTTACAAGCTCAGTTTTCTGACCTGCTGAAAGAGAAGAAGAAATAATTACCGGAAGCTTAGATTCCTCATGCAAGTAAGCGTATTCCAAATGATCTGGAAGTGGCTTCAATTCAAGCTCGGGAGGTTCTTCAATTGAAGACTTGCTCCGGTAATTTGAATCACGTTCGAGTTCTTTGAACTCCTCTTCAGTCGGCTCATAGCCGTTTTCCATCAAGGTGGTTAAAAGATCCACCTCCTCAACCTGCACATCCTCATCAATCTCAACCAATGAGCATTCTCCTGAACCCTGTAACTCTGGGAATTCCTGCAAAAACTCAGACTGGACATTCACAGTGTTAAGAAAATAACATGTATCATCAGTATAACCAGGGTATTTCAAAGCATGGTCAATTGAGAATGTTGCACTCAAATCATCTATCCTAAGGGTCAACTTTTGGCCATACACATCAATCATACACCTAGCAGTATTTAAGAATGGCCGACCCAAAATTAGTGGAATCCTTTCATCCACTTCCATATCCAAAACCACAAAATCTGCCGGAAAAACTAACGACCCGGTCTTCACTAGCATATTCTCTATGATTCCACGAGGGAATTTAATAGAGCGGTCGGCTAGCTGCACAGCCATACGCGTGGGTTTTAACTCCCCGGGGTCTAGCTTTAAGTAAATAGAATAAGGCATTAAATTAATGCTAGCCCCCAAATCCGCCAAAGCCCTCATACAGTCCAAATTACCAAGTAAACAAGGAATGGTAAAACTTCCAGGATCTTCAAGCTTCTCGGGAAGCTTGTTTGCAACAACCGCTGAGCATGCGGCATTCAACCTGACTGAAGACACGTTCTTCAGCTTCTGCCTGTTAGTCAGCAAATCTTTGAGAAACCTCGCATACTTAGGCATACCTGCAATAACATCAATAAAAGGCATATTTATGTTAACTTTTTTAATCAAGTCCATGAACTTGGACTTTTCGGCCTCTAGCTTCTCCAATCGCTGTTTCCTCGGGAATGGGAGCGGTGGTTGATACTCTCTAACTACCGGTTTAGCAGCAACAGTAACCGGTTCCTTAACAACTTTTTCAGCCACCTGTTCAGGCTCCTTTTCCCTTGCCGGTTCACTTTCAACAACCGGCTCACTATCATTAACTAACGGTACCCTCAAATCATACTCGTCGGGCTTCCTCGGTGGATAATATGCTAAACCACTTCGGGTGGTGATAGCATTAACATGCCCGTTTTTCGGGTTAGTATCCGTCTTGCTCGGTAACTCCCCCGGTTTTCTCTCACTATTCTTATTAGCAAGTTGACCAATCTGTTGTTCTAGATTATGAATAGCTGCTTGTTGATTTCGAAACATTTGGTCATTCTTTTCATTATTCTAAGTAACGGTAGTGACAAGTTGAGTCTGAGATATCACTAACTTCTCGATCATAGCCTCAAGGTTGGACTTTTTCTCTTCGACCTGTGGTTTCTGAAAATAACCGGGAGCTTGCTGCTGAAAACCTCCACTAGAACCCGGTTGGAACCTCGAACCCTGATTACCTTGCGGATTATAAGGATTATTGAAATTCCTATTAAACTGAGCACGTCCCTGAAACTGATTGTTATTCTGCTGACTAATATAGTTGACCTCTTCTTTCTGATTCATAGTCAAACCCGCATCACAATCTTTGCCCAGATGCAAACCTCCACAGTATTCACAACCAACCTTCATACCATGAATATCCTTGTTCATCTTCTCCAAATTCCTACCAAACGAATCCAACTTAGCACTGAAAGACCCAAAATCATCATAAGCACCTGTACCTGTAGTCTCTGTTCTCTTAACTGAAGCTGAAGGGTAAGATTCATGATCCTGATGCCACTCATGAGAATAAGCAGCTTGCTTTTCAATGATCTCTAACGCCTCTTCTTCAGTCTTATCCATTAACGTACCACCTGCAGCTTGATCAATACTCTGACGCGTAGGAATATCACAACCTTTGTAGAAAATCTGAACCTTCTGTAAATCATTCAACCCGTGTTGCGGGCACGAGCGTAACAAAGTAGCAAAACGGTCCCAAGCATCAAACAATGTCTCACTGCTCTTTTGTCTAAATTGAGAAATATCTGCTTGAAGTCGAGCAGCTCGAGATGCAGGGAAAAACTTTGACAAAAACTTATCCTCCAAAGTCTCCCAAGATCTAATCGTACCTTCTGGTTGCTTATCTAACCATCTCTTAGCTTCTCCCTTAAGAGTCCAAGGGAAAAGTCTTGTCTTAATTGAAGTGTCGGCAACCTCATGTAGCTTAAATAAGTTACAAACATCATTAAAATTACGAAGATGCTCGTTAGCATCCTCGGTATCTTTGCCATAGAATCGGCAATCAGAAGAAATCAAATTCAGGATCGGCCCTGTAATTTGAAAAGGCTGAGTAATATTCGGTTGAGTAATCGAATTGCCTTGGCCTCCTCGGGTGGCCTTTAACTTTTCAGCCATAGTCTGAGGACGGGGTGCTTCTCCTTCGGCCATTTCTTCAGTTTCTGTAGTATCAGATGAAGCGTAAGAGTCTTCTTCGTTAAAAATTTCAGGTGGTGTCTCGGGCACCACAGTCTCAGAAGTACTACCCAAATTAACGTAAGTATCACCCGATAAAACTGATGAATCCACTGTTAACTTTTGCTTCTGACTTAAAGCTTTAAACAACTCTCTTTCAGGCTCGTCAAATGGTTTAACAATTGGAGAATCTGAAGAACGCGTATGTTGCATGCACTACCTGTAACTGCAAGAACACAGCTAACAAACCGATTAAACGCACCGACTCAATTAGAATTAAAATAAACTAAACGGTTAAAATTAACTAAGAACAAACTTAATTATCAAACTTAATTTTCAACACAACTGTCCCCGGCAGCGGCGCCAAAAACTTGATGTGTTAAATCTAGTATATAAATTATCTCTGGAAATATGCCTGGTTAAAGATTACTACACACTTACGGGCAGTGTACCCGATCGTGTAATAGTATAAAAATGGTAATTTCAAGTATCGTTCCAAGGACAGTATTAACGTGAGAATTAAGTTTGAAACTAATAAAAGTAAACTAAGTTAAACTATGAAAATTGAAATTACGAGATAGTTTGTTTTGCGGCTATTTAACGATTAGCCAAATCAAGATAGCTTTAAAAGTAAAAGACAATATTTTTGGATTTTTAAGTTTAGATAAAAGAAATACAGACTCAACGGAAAAATAAAGATATTTGAATTCAATGGATAAAAGAATGTTCGCCTAGATATCCTATTCGCAGTGTTGGATGATTTGTTATTAAGCACTAGTTCTATTAATCAATGCACGCAATTACAGAGTCGGTTCACCCAGAGTTCTCTTTTAGCAAACACATCAAACTAGGACTTATTGGCTTAGGGTTCCCTTTCACCAAAAACCATCATTCATTTGTGACTTAGTAACTAGCTAATTATAAGATTAAGATTCAATTGGTTACGCGTTCGCTCCACACAATTCACCCCTATTTTGGTTAATTACGTTACACGGTTTACCCCCTTGGTCCAGTAAGCACCCAATCGGTTAAGACAAATCAATTGGAAATTAGATCACTAAATTGAAACAGGGTTCCCTTTGTTCAAACAAGTTTCACTAATCAACCTAGTAACAATAATTAACACCCACAAGAATGGTTCTTTAATCAAAACTCATAATTAATCATGCATCAATCAATAAAACATTAAAGTATCATCCAAACACTTGCAAATATTCAATCTAGACAAACATTAAAAGTTTAGCCTACAATCATGGCTGAAATCAAAATAACAATCAAAAACATAGAGAAATTCATTGTTGATAACAAAAGAATAATCCTAATCAAAGATTGAAATCTGAACGATACACGAATCGAGACTTGTTCCCGGAATGATTAGTACCTTAGAATGACCTTGAAGATCTCCAAAAATCACCTAAGTTCGTCAAAAAGTGGCTGGAATTCGTCTGGATACGATTATGAATAATTAGGGTTAAATTCGGGCTTAAATACTTGCCAAAATAGCTGAACCGACAGGACTGCCGCGCCGCGGCTTTATTTGTCGCGCCGCGGAGAAACAAAGGAATTTCGGGCATTGTTAACTGGCTTTCTGATCTGGAAATTAACATTGTGTCGCGCCGCGGAGGCTGTTATCGCGCCGCGGCAAATAACTGTTTCTGAATCCTTTGTTTATTTTTCACTTTTTACTCACTTGCATACTCTAGAAACCAACATACGCCATAAATACTGAACATATTCATCCTCGGTGCTCCTTTAGCAATAACAAACTAACAAAACACCTCAAAATCATCATAAATTACCACTAATCAACAATTACCTCTTCAAACTCGAATCTTCTCAAAATTACCAAGATAACCGCCAAATCGTATCCGAATGGACCAAAATGTAACCGATATCGCCAATGAAAATGTGTATAAAATACACGATATCAACATGCGTATATTTTTTTCTGTCTCTTCCTTTTCTGGTCGAGCTTCACACCCACCAAAACCATCATACAAACACCACCCTATCCGCCACCTTCAATATCTCTTTAACCATCACCATAATCCGTAAACCATCATTGACAATCCACTATCAAAACAACTAACGCGTTTTTCTTTCTTTTCTCGATTAACTACTATTATCACCACCACCATCGTCAATCTTCAAACACCCATGATCACCGCCACCTTTCCCCACCCTCAAACCCCACAATCACGGTTACCATCAACCACCACATCATGGAGATCACAACCACCTGCTTCACCAAGGATCATCACCACCAATCACCTCATCACCGGGAGTTTCCAACACCACCTTCTATCATAACCATCACCCTCGGACTCAAATTAACGACCACCATCAAACCCACGTTTCTTGTCCACGTGAACAACCTTCACCACCATCACGATTATTGCTCGGTTTCGATTACAACACAAACTATTATCATCACTACCACAACCCAAACCGAAATCCACTTTAACTTATCACTCGATTTTCCTACTGCATATTTACTTTTCTTGTTTATTTTAATAACCACTCTCAAAACCACCATAAGTCACCATCAACCGCCATATATATTGAACTACCACTGCTACAGCGACTACCTTTTTGTTTCTGTTTTAGTCCGGTCATCACAGCAGCATGTTGCTGCATCTTTTGGTCACCATACAACCACACTCTCTCATCATCACGAAAAACCCATCACCTTCGAATTACTGTTGCTATCTATTTCTGTTTCATCTGAAAAACAGTACTAGAGACCCACTAAACCTGCTGCAGCTCTCTTGTTTTTAGTTTATGTTAAACGAGACAACAAGGATACAGTGGAAAATAATGGAGGTGATGTATAAAATAATGAAAATAATAAGGATGTAAGTAACACGATTAGTATATAGACAGAAGATGATGGCGTGCGTTTTATTTAATCATATTTTTTTTCCCACAATCACGACCACTTTAATCGTTATGTTATTTTATTGCTGCTACTGAATCCAGTATGAAGTTTGGGTTGTGTTTTGTTTTATCTGGGCCGAAAACTTTGATTTTGATATTGGGTTTAATAACTATAAAACTTGGGCCGTTATGTTGGGTTGCAAGTTCCTGATCGGGCATGAAGACGGGATATATAGGGTAGAGTCGAATGCAAAACGTGAATGAATGGGAGGAGGAATGGTTGATAGTGTTGATGGGGTTTCGGGAGGTCGCGGGTTCGAGTCCCCTCCCCGACAGTTTATTTTTTTTTTTATGCTTCTAAGGTATAATTTGATACTCTTATTATTATTATTATTATTATTATTATTATTATTATTATTATTATTATTATTATTATTATTATGATTATTATTATTGTTATAATTATTATTATTATTATTGTTTTTGTTATTATTGTTGTTGTTATTATTACCATTATATTATGAGTTTTTGTTATTTTTACAAGTATTACAATTGTTATTATTATTAATATTAACATTATAATCAACTACAACTTTTAACTACTATAATATCAAGTATATAAAAACATATTTATAAATAATATTACATATAAGTATGAATATATTATATTAACAATTTTTATATAAATATTCATATAAAACAAAGTAGATATTTTTAATATATATATATATATATATATATATATATATATATATATATATATATAATAATCATTTTCAAATATATATACAAATTAAATAAATAAAGTTATAATATATGAAATTGTTCTATTACGATTATATGTACTAATAAAAATACAAATGATATAGGTTCGTGAATCCGAGGTCAACCCTACAATTGTTCAATGTCGTCATGTGTATTTTTACTACAAAATACATTAGGTTAGTTTCATTATTCCCTTTTTAAATGCTTTCGCAATATATATTTTTGGGACTGAGAATACATGCGCTGTTTTTTTATAATTGTTTTACGAAATAGACACAAGTAATTGAAACTACATTATATGGTTGAATGATCGAAATCGAATATGCCCCTTTTTATTAAGTCTGGTAATCTAAGAATTAGGGAACAGACACCCTAATTGACGCGAATCCTAAAGATAGATCTATCGGGCCCAACAAGCCCCATCCAAAGTGCTGGATGCTTTAGTACTTCGAAATTTATATCATGTCCGAAGGAGGATCCCGGAATGATGGGGATATTCTTATATACATATTGTGAATGTCGGTTACCAGGTGTTCAATCCATATGAATCATTTTTGTCTCTATGTATGGGACGTATGTTTATGAGAAATGGAAATATGAAATCTTGTGATCTATTAAAATTATGAAATGATTATTTATGATAAACTAATGAACTCACCAACCTTTTGGTTGACACTTTAAAGTATGTTTATTCTCAGGTACGAAAGAAATCTTCCGCTGTGCATTTGCTCATTTTAGAGATATTACTTGAAGCCATTCATGATATATTTCAAAAGACGTTGCATTCGAGTCATTGAGTTCATCAAGATTATTATTAAGTCAATTATAGTTAGATACATTATGAAATGGTATGCATGTCGTCAACTTTTGATGTAATGAAATATTGTGTTTTCAAAAACGAATGCAATGTTTGTAAAATGTATCATATAGAGGTCAAGTACCTCGCGATGTAATCAACTATTGTGAATCGTTTATAATCGATACGGACTTCATCCGGATGGATTAGGACGGGTCCTTTCATACTCTTTACATTTTTGGGACTGAGAATACATACGCTGTTTTTACAACTGCTTTATTAAATGCTTTTGAAATATATTTTGAACTGCGAATGCATGAAATGCTTTTATAAATGTTTGACGAGATAGACACAAGCAAAACATTCCTCGAATGAATTATTATGCAGATAGAAGTTCTGCAGATTATTATTGAATTATGTGGACATGATAATTTCCACCATTGAATTATGTGGACATGATAATTGCCACCGTTGAATTATGTGGACATGATAATTTCCACCATTGAATTATGTGGACATGATAATTGCCACCAATTGATGTGAATGTTATGTATCGAGAGAATGATTTTTATACACAGGTTATGTGTATTAGTTTTTGTGCACGAGATGTATGTACGGTTACTAAGATTTATGAAAAATGGTTTCGTACACGAGAAATGTGTACTGTATTTAAAAGATATCACATGTACATTATAGGTGAGTATAGGATTCGGGCCCATTTGTACCATGCACATTTAAATCTTGTGGTCTATCAAAATTACAGAATTTTATTGTTTTATTATAAACCTGTGAACTCACCAACCTTTTGGTTGACACTTGAAAGCATGTTTATTCTCAGGTATGAAAGAAATCTTCCGCTGTGCATTTGCTCATTGTAAAGACATTATTTGGAGTCAATCATCGCAATGGAACCAGATGTTGGTGACTTCGTCCAGGCGGATTAGGACGGGGTATGACATTTAATAAACCACAAGATTTCATTCAATAATCATACACTCGCAAGTGTTTAAAATTCATTCATATGGATTGAACACCTGGTAACCGACATTAACAAAATGCATCTAGAATATCCCCATATAGAAATATCGAAGTACTAAAGCAGTTCAAATTCTCTGACTGGGGCGTGTCAAAGCCCATAGATCTATCTTTAGGATTCGCGTCAATTGGTGGCAATTATAATAAACACCAATTCTTAGGCTACCAAGTTCAACAAGGGCGATATCCGGTATAACAATTCAACCATAGAATGTAGTTTCAATTACTTGTGTCTATTTTGTAAAACAGTTATAAAAGCAGCGCATGTATTCTCAGTCCCAAAAATATATATTGCAAAAGCATATAAAAAGGGAGCAAATGAAACTCACTATAATGTATTTCGTAGCAAAAATACATATGACGACATTGAACAATGCAGGGTTGGCCTCGGATTCACGAACCTATATCATGTATATATATTTACACATTATAAATCAAATAAGTTTATATATATTTTGTTATGTATTAAGATTAATATTCTTATATAATTTCATTAACACTTATAAGACGTTATGATACTTATTTGATATTCAATTAATGTTACATCAATAATATTAGTTAAAACAAAATTTTATGTAATATTAGTATACTTCATATATTTTTATATAAATATCTTTCATTTGCAAAATTAATAATTTGAAGTAATACTAGCTTAAGGAAAATGATAATAGTGATAGTAATAATAAAAATGTTAATTTTAAAAATGATAGTTTTAATAAGGATAATAACTTTAATGTTAATGTTATATGATAGTTTTAATAATAAAAATGATACAATAATAATGAAACTAATAATATAGTAATAATAATTATAATGTTAATAATAATAATAATAATAATAATGATATTAATAATACTTATGATAATAATAAGTTTAATGATATTATTAATAATAATAATAATAATAATACTTTTAGTAATAATAATAATACTAATAATGAAAATAATAATAATAATAATAATAATAATAATAATAATAATAATAATAATAATAATAATAATAATAATAATAATAATAATAATAATAATAATAATAATAATAATAATAATAATAATAATAATAATAATAATAATAAATTACTACCTTAAGAGTATAAGCTCCAAAAATAAAACTGCCTCAATCCAGGCTCGAACCTGCGACCTCTAGTTCAATACCAATACCTCTAAACCATCCAACCATCATTTCATTTATGATTTCTACCCCATACTAAAATTTATATCCTATATCTATCTGTTTTCCTTTTTCCTCTACTTCATATCATTTCATCATCTTTAAGATTACTTATCACCTTTATCATTTATCAATTAACATGGCTTGGTGATGGTTTAGCCTATAAAACTTGAACATATCATCAACCCAACAATACGATTTAATGCTAAATAATTCGGTTTAAACCCAACATCCACCCATTTCATCATCTTGTAAAAAAAAAATAACGATAAGCCATTACACTAATTTGGGTCGGTCACTAATTGTAACTAGCCCCACTTGCATAGTATGTCTCAAAGATTAAAATTGTAATGAATAATTAACACACTCATATTGCTAAAGTTTAAACTGGACCCGTCATCATCTTCACTGCATATATAACACCATCGTATCATCAATATTATATTCATCATCATCATTCACTTATTATTATCATCATAGCATTCTACCAATATCATATAGCCATATGATCATCATCTCATATATGTATCATCACAGAATTTTTTATCATCATCCCACATCATTATTCTCGTTGTTTAATCTCATCATCACACATCATCTTCATAAATTAAAAGTCACGGTCCCAAAATAAAATTTAGAACATATAGTGGCCTACCACGAAAAATCAAAGTCCAAAAGCAAGGAAAAACAATTCGGTCACTTTTCTTGTTTTCAATTCTTACGGTTCTAAATAGGAAATGGTGGGTTTCCTTTAGCCTACCACGAAATGAAAAGACCAAAAGCAAAGAAAATGTAGGGTAGCAAGAAAGAAAAGCACCCACTAGTACTTTACAATGATAATATATACTGAAATATCAGCTATAAAATAGCAACTTCAAGCTGTTGTTGTTCGACGAGGGAAAAAAAATAAATAACCAAAACAGAAGAAAAATAATAGGTGGTCTGTGAAGGTAGTTTGAGAGGTTTACGATGGAATTAAATCAGTAAGATCAAGAGTGGTGTTTGATTGGTAATTTACGGTTGTAGCGACAGCAGTAATAGGGACACAACAACAGTAGGTAGCATTCGAAAGGTAAGCAGAAAGTAAGCATTGACACTTAACAGTTTTGTGGTTGTTTGTATGAATATAGAAACAGGAAAGAACAAGAAGCGAGGAGTGAGAGAGAAAAGAGATGGAGAGGTGGTTTCGAAGTGGTATCCTTGGTGGTTTACGATTATGGTCATTTATTCATGGTGGGTTATGGTTGATAATGATGATAGAAAGCAAAATGGTGGTGTGCTCATAACAGGAAAAATAACGGGGTTCAATGGGGGGTCGATCAACAACAAGTGGTTTCGTTTAGTGTTGGGTTCATTACCGAGATTAAAACAAAATTAGCAGCAACAGTTGTGGCATCAATACAAGGATTTTAGAAGGTGGTTCGTGGTTAGAGAAACTTGGACAGAGAGTGAGGGAGATGATTGGAGATAGTTAATATATCTCAAATGTATGTGATCATATATAGATATAATAATACATGATACACAGTAATCTTCAATCAATATTTCACTAACATATAATATTATAAGATAAATTAAAAGTAACACATGTGAATTACCTGTCATTCTATTCTATACCTGCCGACAGTTTTGGATTGATTATAATATGGACTAAATTTCGTACACCGTTGTTAAACGATGACAGATAAACTTATTTAGAAAAATCCCATATTTTTAAATTAACTATATTTATTTATTTTGGTCATTATGGTATAAAATTTGATGATTAATTTATTAAATAAAAATTACATCAACTGTCCCTCTCATTTATGGGTGAAATATAAAAAGTGTTAAAATTTAACAAATAGTTCCTAAATACATTTTTAATAAGCCTAAAATTTATAGAACTCATTTTCGTATCACAGTTTATTTTAAAATTACATAAGTTTGAATTTAACTTACTTAGTATCAATCGAAACATCAAACGCGTATTAAAACCATTTAATATTTATTTTTAATATACTTTATTTATATATAAAGATATATTTTAAATAATAATTATTATAATATCCTATTTTATTTTATAAATTTTTTATAAAAACAACATATAATACTTCAAATTATATTTTCAATTATTATATATATATATATATATATATATACACATCTCTATTTACAATTAATTATTCGTGAATCGTCGGAACTGGTCGAAGGTCAAATGATTTCATAAAATAGTTCAAAACTTTTGAGACTCAACATTATAGACTTTGCTTATCATGTCGAAATCATATAAAGATTAAGTTTAAATTTGGTTGAAAATTTCCGGGTCATCACAGTACCTACCCGTTAAAGAATTTTCGTCCTGAAATTTGAGTGGGATCATCATGGCTGACAATAAGTATGTTTTCATGACTCATATGAGCTGATAAATAGAGTTTTATTACTGTTGAGTAATATGGATAAGATAATTCGATTACTCGAAGAGTACGAGTGAAGCTATCGTAAAAGAGTGAAATAATAAATGCAAGTTCGTCTTAACCGATGACGTAGTTACAACTGATTTTCAAAATTTAAGGGATTTAGAGGAAATCTTCGTATTAAGATTTGGTTCTCCGGTAATTAAGGAAATTAGAATCTTCTTTGATTAAAAACTATAATTTGTTTCGATTGCCCTGTCGGATATTTCACTTTAAATGAACTTCTTCCGTTCCATTATTTTCACAACTCTCATCTTTTATACTTCAATTCATATTTGCGAAACATTTGCCAAATTATCAGAAGTTACTGAAAAAGATAGAATTATCAAGAAAATATATTCTTGATTTGTTTAGAGATTAGGTAGAATGTAAGAGTCGTGTACATGGCACATGATGACAGTAGGGTCTGTGAATCATCATGTTCCATTAGAAACTCAGCATGACTTACTGTAATATAATCATGTTGATCAAGTGTCATTATATTATACTAACTCATGCTTCAGTTCTCAATACTACTTCAATATCATTCATATTTTAAGTTTGAACTTTTCAGAATTTTAGAAACTAAAATAATTTCCTTTCTGATGTAACACTGATAGCACGAAAATATAAATGATTTCAGTTAAGAATAGTTATGAAAATATCTTCAGAATTATCGAGGATATTTATAATGAAAGATACGATGATATCTTAGAATTTCTAATATCGATGGATAATGAAGAAAATTTGTCTGTAAATGTTTAGAGTCAGGAGCAAGGTATTCGTTAACGACTTTAGCAGATACTAAATCATTTGGATTCTTTGAAGGTAGGTTTAGTCTTTGTAATTTATCCATAGCCTCCTTCATGGTTTTCTCAATTCGTTTTTCAGTATCAAAATTTTTGAGCTTTTTCAACACTCCATTCTTTATCATCAAACTTTTGACTGTTAAGGCAGTCTTCAGTTTTCGCTGCTGCATCAGCTTTTTCAAAATTTGGAGATCTAATTCGTAAGTTAGAGTGCTTTTCAAGAATTCAGAGATTTCGAATTGAAATTCATCAGTCCAGAAGATATACGTTATATATAGATGTATAACTATTGACGTAGGAATGCTGCGAAATTCAAGAATTAATGATTAATGCTTCTCGGTATTAGGTAATGCAACTATCGTTACGAGATACAGATGAGTAGGTGATAGGGTTTCAATGAATATAATAACTTTTCAGAAAGTCAAAGATCAATGAAGTTGCTGGTAAGTTTACTGCTAATGTGGTGGAATATAAACAGTTCTCCGGTAACGATGATGAAGGGGTAATCTTATATATCAAAGTTATAATAAGGCTAAATCGAATGAAAGTTGAAGTTGATTTGTTGGAGCTGTGACAAAATTGGCTAATTTGGAGAGAGATTGTAAAGTTATTTTCGGTAATAACAATGCCAAAGGAGCTAGCACAGATACGTGTTAAACGTTTACTCAGGTTCCGATTGTTTTCACGTGCATAATTATATGCATAAATCTTTTCTTCCATAGATGAAGTGCGGTTAGTTCATCCTCTCGGTTGAGGTGTTTTTAAGAATCATGAAAGGTTTTAACGCAGATTGTAATCGTCAAGATACAAATGAGGTTTAAGATGAAATCAAGTGGCAAAATTGAAGAAATGTTTAGTTTCATATGTTATAATCAATATTTTTAATTCATTTTAATTGACCAATATTGGTAGTCCACAGTTAGCAGTTCAATAATTCATATATAGTTTAATATATTATATTCGAATTAATTAATACATATCGTGACCCATTGTATACATGTCTCAAACTCGATCACAACTCAAAGTATATATATATTATTATAGAATCAACCTCAACCCTGTATAGCTAACTCAAGCATTACTGCATATAGAGTGTCTATGGTTATTCCAAATAATATATATAGATGCGTCGATATAATATGTCAAAACCTTGTATACGTGTCCCGATATTTAAATGCGTAAATAACAGTATTTAAATGACAATAAATAAAATGCATAAAATAAATAACAGAAATTAAATAACGATAAATAAAATTGCTAGAATTAAATTGCGATAAAATAAATTGCGATAATTAAAATGTAATAAGGAATTAGTAGTTAGCTAGGAACAGTTAGCTAGGATTTTGTTAGCGTGGATTCTTAACAAAATTTCTCATAGTTAATTTGATTGTTTCTAACAAATTTTATTTTGTCCAAATGTTTTCTTCATTATGCCACTTGTTGGATTCTGATAAATCAAAATCCAAATATGAAATTGGATGAAAATGGTTATTCTGTGGTGAACGGATACATATATCTGTGGATGTAAGTAGGATAGTAAATGACTGTTGAATCAGATTCAAAGAATGTACAGTGTAACTTATTAATGTGAAATCTAAATATTCCTCGGGTATTACCTACCCGTTAACATATTTTCACAATTAACTGTTTGTACAAAAGAATTTTTAATTACAATCTTTATGAAAACATATATACATATATATTTTCTTCAAATGTAATCATGGATTTAATGAGTCAATATGATATTAGACTCATTTGATTTACCGTTAGAACTAGAATATATAATCTCTAAAACATTAGAGATTACATAATCGCCATGAAGAACGAAGATAATTGATGTAGAACGATACGTAGAACGATGATTATGCTCGAGGTACAAAATCAGATGTTGAGGCGTGTGATGCTTGAACTTGGGTTGTTTGAGGTACTGGTGCTGTTACTGATGGTACTGTTGGTGCCGGTGATGTTGCTGAAGCTGGTAAATTTTGCACCATATTTTCCAAAGCTATAACTTGGGCGCGAAGCTCGTTGACTTATGCTATTACTCCGGGATGATTTTCGGTTCGGACGAGCGAATGAATGAGATCTAGAATCTGAGATAGTATATAATCGTGACGAGATACTCTGGAAATGAGGCTAAAAACGGTGTTTCGGATAGGTTCGCCGGTAAGTGCTTCAGGTTCTTCACCAAGAGGTAAATTCGGTTGGTGGAAAGGATCGCCTTCTTCGCGTCTCCATTGATTTAGTCGACTACTGAAATGCCCCGTTCATATTAATTATAAATGTTTCATATTAATTGGTTTCTTTGCGAGGTTTTGACCTCTATATGAGACGTTTTTCAAATCTTGCATTCGTTTTTTAAAAACAACCATAACCTTTATTATTGAATAAAGGTCTTAATGACATAAATTAGATTGTCTATCAAAGACAATCTCCTCAAATAAATAAGTTTTTACACAACCCATTACAATATGATCAAATATATTACAACAAATACTCCGAATGCAAGTTTAAACAATATAAACAATTATGCCAACTCCAAATCTTGACCTTTGGTTGGCATACGACAACGGAAGCATTTTTAATATTCACCTGAGAATAAACATACTTAAAACGTCAACAAAAATGTTGGTGAGTCATAGGTTTAATTTCTATATAATAATCATAACATTTAATAAGCCACAAGATTTCATTTAATTAAATGCGCGCGATCATTACAACTGCAAAAATCATTCATACGATGAGTCGCCTGGTAACCGACCTTAACATAGAGGGCTTAAGATATCTGGCATCATACATTCCACTATTCAAATGTATGACAAGAACCCTTCGAAGTACTAAAGCATTTCCACTATTCGAAAATGGGGGTGGTTGGTGCCCGTAGCTCTACCTTTAGGATTCGCTTCAATTAGTGTTTTGGCATCATACATTCCACTATTCGACCTTAACATAGAGCGCTTAAGATATCTGGCATCATACATTCCATTATTCAAACTAATGAACTCACCAACCTTTTGGTTGACACATTAAAGCATGTTTATCCTCATGTATGAAAGAAATCTTTCGCTGTGCATTTGCTCATATTAGAGACATTACTTGGAGTCAGTCATGACATATTTCAAAAGACGTTGCATTCGAGTCGTCGAGTTCATCAAGATTATTATTGAGTCAATTATAGATGGATATATTATGAAATGATATGCATGCCGTCAACTTTCGATGTAAAGAAAGTTTGTCTTTTAAAAAACACGAATGCAATGTTTGTAAAATGTATCATATAGAGGTCAAGTACCTCGCGATGTAATCAACTATTACGAATCGTCTATAATCAATATGGAATTCGTCCGGATGGATTAGGACGGGTTATGAAATTAATCACGACTATTATAAATTGTATTTTCATAAGTTCAGGAACAAGACATGTATAAATACATGTAGGATTCAAGGTAAGTTAGCTAGGATAAGGTTAGCATCCATTTTTATAAATCATGTCCGTAGCTAAAAAATAAGAAAAATATCCAATTTTGTTTTACCCATAATTTCTTCGTTACAAATCCGTTTTAAGTGATTCGAGTTGCCATGGTTTCGTATCGAACTCAATATTATTAATCTTAACAGAAAAAGTATAGGTTTATAGTCAAAAATACAGCTTAGGTGTCAAATAAGAGAAGATAGTCATATCAGTCGTAAGAACGACATCTTGATGACCCTTTTTGAAAAACATACTTCCACTTTGAGTTCAAACATGGATTTTGAATATATTTCATATCCATATAAAATAAGATTTTTCACCAAAGGAAATCTTTTAATTCAAAGTTTAAGATAGGTTTTTAAAATTAAACCCAGAACAGCCCCCGTTCGACTAAGACGGCGTATATTCGATTTTAAGGTGTTCTTCGTGTTTACAAGTTTTATATCCTTCTGTTAGCTTGACATAATGTCATAATACATGTGTTGAAGTGTTTTAAAAGTCAAGTTAGAAGGATTAAGTTTATTTGGAAACAAGTTTAGAAATAATCTAAACTATGTTCTTGTTGTTATTAGTTATAACTCAAAATAAGATAGCTATATGAATACGAATTGAATAAGATTATGAATAAGGTTACTACCTCAAATCAAATGAGTAAAGTTGCTGGAGAAATAAGGAGAATATCTTGAGTTCAAAGATACCCTTGATGGCTTGAAATTCTTGAAGTGTTCTTGATCAAGCTTTGTTATGATGATTATAACTTGGATTATGAGACCAATACTTGCTGAATTGAATGGAGGTTTGAGAGAGTGTTTGAGTATGTGTTTAGAGGGTAAAATTATGTAGTTAATTGGAATAAAATGGATGGTTATTTATCCTACATGTTGGCATCAAAATGGGGACAACAACATGGCTCCATGGTTTGTAATTTTATGCATTTAGTCATACTAGTTTCCAATCCATGGTTCCCACAAGTCTACATCATGTTTATACATGTCTCACAACTGATTGAGGGCTACTAAGATCAATTATTTGGTATGTATATACCCATAGTAAATACGTATAGAAGCTGGGTATTAAACGGGTATAAATACCGTATGAATACGAATAGGATTCTTGATAAAATTGAATGAGAAAATGAGTATAACTATCTTTATTGAGTATAAATATATTGATATATATTATTAAGTCTTTCAAAAGTGTATTAATACATATTAATACAATATATATACATACATTTTAATTTAGAAGTTATTACAACGTTAATCGTTATATATATGTATATAGTCTTGAAGTCTTTAAGTTAGTAATCTCATTTTATGTATATAACCAATTGTTATTATATATAATGAGATACTTAAATATCATTTTAACAAATCATAAGTGTGTATATATATATATATATATATATATATATATATATATATATATATATATATATATATCCATATATACATCATTATATAATTATTTTGAATTATGATGTTCGTGAATCGTCAGACAGACTGGGTGGTCAAACATTTGCATAAAATCCATTCCAAATATATATATCTTGACAAGTTTGATTGCTTAACATGTTGGAAACATTTAATTATGTAAATATTAATCTTCAATATATTAGCGGAAAAATTCGGGTCATTACATTACACACCCGTTAAATTAAATTTCGTCCCGAAATTTAGAATAGTACCTAGTTAACGTGCGATATCGAAAAATAAATGTGGGTACTTCAGCTTCATTTGGTCTTCTCATTCCCAAGTGAATTCAGGTCCTCTACGAGCATTCCACCGAACCTTGACGATTGGTATCTTACTTTGTTTAAGTCGTTTGACCTCACGATCCATAATTTCGACGGGTTCTTCGACGAAATTTAGTTTCTCGTCAATCTTAATTTCGTCTAAAGGGATAATGAGATCTTCGGTAGCTAGGCATTTCTTCAGGTTCGAAACATGAAAGGTGTTTTGAATCTTTTCTAATTGTGGAGGTAGTTCAAGTCGATAGGCCACCGGCCCAATGCGTTTTTCGATCTTGAATGGCCCAATGTATCTTGGGCTCAATTTCCCTCGCTTTCCAAAACGAATAACACCTTTCCAAGGTGATACCTTAAGCATAACCATATCACCCTCCTCAAACTCTAAAGGTTTCTTTCTAACATCAGCGTAGCTCTTTTGCCGACTCCGGGCTGTTTTCAATCGTTGCTGAATCTGAATGACCTTGTCGGTAGTTTCTAGGATAATTTCCGGACCTGTAATCTATTTTTCCCCCACATCACTCTAACAAATTGGAGACCTGCACTTCCTCCTATAAAGTGCCTCGAATTGTGCCACCTCAATACTAGAATGATAGCTGTTGTTGTAGGAAAACTCAGCTAATGGTAGATGTCGATCCCAACTGCTTCCAAAATCAATAACACATGCTCGTAGCATGTCTTCGAGTGTCTGAATCGTCCTTTCACTCTGCCCATCAGTTTGTGGATGATAGGCAGTACTTAAATCTAAACAAGTTCCCAACGCTTCGTGTAATGCCTGCCAGAATTTAGAAGTAAATCTGCTATCACGATCAGAGATAATAGAGATTGGTATACCATGTCTAGAAACAACTTCTTTCAGATATAATCGTGCTAATTTCTCTATACCATCCTCTTCTTTTATTGGCAGAAAGTGTGCTGACTTAGTAAGAAGATCGACTATTACCCAAATCATATCATAACCACATGCGGTTCTCGGTAACTTAGCAATGAAATTCATGGTAATGTTTTCCCATTTCCATTCTGGGATTTCAGGTTGTTGGAGTAGACCCGATGGTTTCTGATGCTCAGCTTTGACTTTAGAACAAGTTAAACATGCTCCTGCATATATGGCTATATCGGCCTTCATTCCTGGCCACCAAAAGTTTCTCTTGAGGTCTTGGTACATTTTCCCCGCTCCGGGATGTATTGAATATCTGGTTTTATGTGCTTCATCTAGTACCACTTTCCTCAAATCCCCATTCCTTGGAACCCAAATTCTTTCAGCTAAATACCTGGTTCCGTCTTCCCGAATATTAAGCTGTTTTTCTAATCCTTTGGGTATTTCCCTTCCAAAAATTCCTTCCTTCAAAACCTCCTGTTGTGCCTCTTTTATTCGAGTAGTAAGATTAGTATGAATAATCATGTCCATAGCTTTTACTCGAATAGGTTCTCTTTTCTTTCAACTCAAGGCATCGGCTACCACATTTGCTTTCCCCAGGTGGTAACGGATTTCACAATCATAATCATTTAGCAGCTCAACCCACCTACGCTGCCTCATATTTAGTTGCTTTTGATTTAAAATATGTTGGAGACTTTTGTGGTCAGTGTATATGATGAACTTGACCCCATATAGATAATGTCTCCACATCTTTAATGCAAAAACAATGGCGCCCAATTCCAGATCGTGTGTGGTGTAGTTTTGTTCATGAATTTTGAGTTGTCGAGAAGCATATGCAATCACCTTCTTCCGTTGCATAAGAACACACCCAAAACCCATTCTTGATGCGTCACAGTAGATAACAAAAACTTCCATTCTGTCAGGTAACGATAAAATAGGTGCCGTAGTCAACTTCTTTTTCAAAAATTGGAAGGCACCCTCTTGTTCGGAAGTCCATTCATACTTCTTCCCCTTATGTGTCAATGCGGTTAAAGGTTTGGCTACTCGGGAGAAATCTTGAATAAATCTCCTATAATAACCGGCTAAACCCAAAAATTGACGTATTTGCGTTGGAGTTTTCGGGGTCTCCCAATTTTTGATGGCTTCAATCTTGGCGGGATCAACTTTGATTCCATTACTACTGACTACGTGGCCAAGAAATTGTACTTCATTTAACCAAAAAGCACATTTAGAGAACTTAGCATAAAGTTGTTCTTTTCTTAACAGCTCTAACACAAGTCTCAAGTGTTGTTCGTGTTCTTGGTTATTCTTCAAATAGATAAGGATGTCATCAATAAAGACAATAACAAACTTATCTAAATATGGACTACATACTAGGTGCATGAGGTCCATGAAAACTGCGGGTGCATTGGTTAAACCGAATGGCATAACCATGAATTCGTAGAGGCCATAATGAGTTCTGAAGGCTGTTTTCGGTATATCGGCTTCTTTAACCCTCAGTTGATGATAACCCGACCTTAAGTCGATTTTGGAGTATACGCTCGAACCTTAGAGTTGATCAAATAGATCGTTGATTCGGGGTAAAGGGTATCGGTTTTTGATGGTTACTTTGTTCAGCTCACGGTAATCGATACACATGCGAAAAGACCCATCTTTCTTTTTAACGAACAAAATTGGAGCTCCCCATGGTGACGTACTCGGTCGGATAAAACCACGTTCTAATAATTCTTGTAGCTGACTTTGTAATTCTTTCATTTCGGTAGGCGCAAGTCTATATAGAGCACGAGCTATTGGTGCGACTCCTGGTACAAGATCTATTTGGAATTCAATGGATCGGTGTGGAGGTAGTCCCGGTAATTCGTCCAGAAACACCTCAGGAAATTCTCTTGCAACGGGAACGTCATCGATTTTCTTTTCTTCTTTTTCAACCTTCTCGACGTGTGCTAGTACGGCATAGCAACCTTTTCTTATTAGTTTGCGCGCCTTCAAACTACTAATAAGATTTAATTTGGCATTACCCTTTTCTCCGTACACCATTAAGGGTAACCCGTTTTCTCTCGGAATGCGAATCGCCTTCTCATGACAAACAACTTCGGCTTTTACCTTGGACATCCAGTCCATTCCAATAATTACGTCGAAGCTTCCCAATTCCACCGATATTAAATCAATTGCAAAAGTTTCGCTAACTAAACTAATTTTTCGATTTCAGCAAATTTTATCAACCTTAATTAGTTTACCGTTTGCTACTTCAACTATACACTTTTTATCCAAAGGCGTTAACGGGCAATTTAATTTGGCACAAAATTCTCTACTCATATAACTTCTATCGGCACCCGAATCAAATAAAACATAAGCAGGTGTATTGTTGATAAGAAACGTACCCGTAACAAGCTCCGGGTCTTCCTGTGCTTTCTCCCCATTAATGTTAAAGGCTCTCCCACGGCCTTGCCTATTTCCATTCCTACACTGGTTTATGGTATGGCCCGGTTTTCCATATCCATAGCAAACAACGCCGTTATTATTTGTTCCGGCATTATTTACTCCTTTGTTTCTATTTGGTCCGTAGACTTCACACTTTGCCGCAATATGGCCATTCCTATTACACTTGGTACATAATTCTCTACAAAACCATTCCGGATGAAACGTATCACACCTGGGGCATATAGTTCTTTGCCTTTTGTTGTTGTTGTTGTTGTTGTTATTATTGTTGTTGTTGTTGTTGTTGTTGTTGTTGTTGTTGTTGTTAGGGTTATTGTTGTTGAGTGATTGGGATTGTTGTTGTTGTTATTATTATTGGGATGGTTGTTGCGATTATTATTGCGGTTGTTGTTGCGATTATTGTTGTTGTTGGGGTGGTTGCGATTGTTGTTGTAGTTGTTGTTTTGATTGTTGTTGTTGTACTGGTGACCCTGATCACTGCTTTCCTCCCACTTTCTTTTTCCCTGTTTCATTATGGCCACCTCGACCGCTTCCTCTTTATCCTTCCTGTAATTTGGACTATCAATTTTTGGGCTATACGGCTCGCTTTCTGCATTGTTTCAGGGTCGTTAGCACCTACATGCTCTTGGATTCATTCCGGCAACCCTTTTATGAATGCTTCAATTTTTGCTTCTTCGTCCTCAAATGCTCCAGGACACATTAAAGCCAGTTCATTGAAACGTCGCTCGTAGGTAGTGACATCTAACCCTTGGGTTGTCAGTGCTTTAAGCTCTGCCTTGAGCTTGTTGATTTCGGTTCTGGGACGGTACTCTTCCATCATCATGTGCGTCAAAGAGGACCATGGAAGTGCGTATGCGGTATTCTGTCCTACGTAATCCATGTAGGTATTCCACCATGTCAAAGCAGTACCCCTGAAAGTATGTGTGGCATACTTAACTTTATCCTCTTCTGCGCAGTTGCTGATTGCGAACACGGCTTCAACCTTCTCTGTCCACCGCTTTAGTCCAACGGGTCCTTCAGTTCCTTCAAACTCATTGGGTTTGCAGGCTATAAAAACTTTGTAGGAACATCCTACCCGGTTGCCATTGTTTCCTCCACTGCTGGAACCCGATTGGTTATTGTTGTTCATTGCATTCACCACTGCAACCATAGTTGCAGCGAAAGCTTGAAGTTCTTCTGTGTTCAATTGTTGTTGTCTAGTAGCTGGAGGAGCCATTTCCTTCAAAAATAGCCGACTGAGTTAATCATATAGAATTTTAGAAATAGCCAAAAAGTATTTTGTAGCTTAATATGAACTTATTATTATAAAAGCCTTTTCTTCATATTAGCATTTTATAACTATAATAATGTTCATACTTAGCAGCTAACACACAAATTAACTACTAAAATTCTAATATGAAAAACTATGGTAAGTTATTACGTTACTACGTAATAATAAGTTGTAATAATAATAATAAACCTTCCATGCTTATTTTTATTATTATACAATCATAAGGAAAATTACATTGCGGATTTTCTTACAAACTTAAACACATAATATAATACATATTATACAATTCATGGAATACAGGATAGCTGCCGATGGTTCAAGAATGGCGAGATTTCTTAGATGTTGACGTTGTTTCTTTCTCGGCCAAACGTTTGGATTTTCGTTTGGATAGTTCTTTTTCCAATTCCTCCCAATTGGTTCTTTCGGCTAATTGTTTGGGAGCAAAACCAACAGTTGTTATATGAGCGGTCATTTTATAAACTGGTCTCTTAGGTGGTTCAGGTGGATGATCACAAACATTTTGGGTCATAATAGGTTCATCGGGTTCGGGATCGGGTATAATAGCCAAAGATTTTCCCAAATCACGTTGTGGTTCGGTAATTTCCACAACTTCTTTAGGATCCTCTTCTTCGGGTTCCTCTTCGGGATCTTCTTCTGGATCCTCTTCTGGAACCTCTACTGGAAATTGTGAATCTTCCCAATTTTTCCAACAATTTTCCACTTTAATGGTAGCACCAAAAGTTAACTTTTCCGTTGGTTCATAAGTCGTATGCTTTGACTCAGCCTCCGAATCACTTGATAAGTAAATGAAATCTGAATCACTAGAGATGCTTATATGATCGGATGAAGTCATCTATCACATAATAGCAGGCACGTTAAGAGAATGATATATCTTATAATATTTATATATTAATAATCTTATGTTTCCAATAATTATATTAAGCAATCATTTTTAAAATAATTACGGTCGAAGTCCAGACTCACTAATGCATCAAAAATCAGTTAGACACACTAATGAAAAATTTTCTGATTCTCTAAGACCAACGCTCGGATACCAACTGAAATGCCCCGTTCATATTAATTATAAACGTTTCATATTAATTGGTTTCTTTGCGAGGTTTTGACCTCTATATGAGACGTTTTTCAAATCTTGCATTCGTTTTTAAAAACAACCATAACCTTTATTATTGAATAAAGGTCTTAATGACATAATTTAGATTGTCTATCAAAGACAATCTCCTCAAATAAATAAGTTTTTACACAACCCATTACAATATGATCAAATATATTACAACAAATACTCCGAATGCAAGTCTAAACAATATAAACAATTATGCCGACTCCAAATCTTGACCTTGGGTTGGCATACGACAGCGGAAGCGTTTTTAATATTCACCTGAGAATAAACATGCTTAAAACGTCAACAAAAATGTTGGTGAGTCATAGGTTTAATTTCTATATAATAATCATAATATTTAATAAGCCACAAGATTTCATTTAATTAAATGCGCAGGATCATTACAACTGCAAAAATCATTCATACGATGAGTCGCCTGGTAACTAACCTTAACATAGAGCGCTTAAGATATCTAGCATCATACATTCCACTATTCAAATGTATGACAAGAACCCTTCGAAGTACTAAAGCATTTTCACTATTCGAAAATGGGGGTGGTTGGTGCCCGTAGATCTACCTTTAGGATTCGCGTCAATTAGTGTTTTTCACTAATTCTTAGGTTACCAAGCATAATAATAATAATAAGTACAGATATCCAGTATAACAATTCAATCATAGAATGTAGTTCCATGAACTTGTGCTTATTTTGTAAAACATTTATAAATTTTGCATGTATTCTCATCCCAAAATAATTTAAATAGTAAAAATGGGACTATAACTCACTTGTGATGATTTCTGAATAGATGGTGATAAGACTCGGCCTTTTGACAAATTCACGAACCTAATAATAATATTCTTGTGTCAAGATATATATATATATATATATATATATATATATATATATATATATATATATATATATATATATATATATATATATATATATATATATATATATAATTAATATTCCATACTTATGATACTTGTGATAATTTTAATTGTCCATTGTTAGTAGTCCAACGTTCGTAGTCCAATAGTCCAATAGTCCAACAGTATAAATATAAATGCGTATATTGTGTTAGAATTCACTAACACTATAATATATTGTCTTAATATAATAAGACAAATAATATGTATATTGTCTGAAGCAATCCGCGACCCATTGTATACATGTCTCAGGCTCGATCACAACTCAAAGTATATAGTATTTTGGAATCCACTTTGACCCACAGCTAACTCGAGATTACTGCCAATGGTATCTAATAGTTCGTTCCAATTATATATAGAAGAAGTCAAAATGATATGTCAAAACTTTGTATACGAGTCCACGGTGATCAAGTCATATATATATATATATATATATATATATATATATATATATATATATATATATATATATATATATATATATATATATATATATATATGTTGCCTTACGATCTTTATTAAGACTATAATATATTGTCGTAGAACTTAATTGTGACGACCCGGAAATTTCCGACCAAATTTAAACTTAATCTTTATATGATTTCGATACGATAAGCAAAGTATGTAATGATTAGTTTAGAAAATTTTGGAAACAATGTTCATATATTCAATTGACCTTCGACTGCTCTCGACGATTCACGAACAATTAATTATAAATGGATATGTGTGTAAGTATATATAAATAATAATTCGAAATATAATTTGAAGTATTATATGTAGTTGTAAATAAAAATTAATAAAAATAAAAATAGGATATTATAATAATTATTATTTAAAATATATCTCTATATATAAATAAAGTATATTAAAAATAAATATTAAATGATTGTAATACTTGTTTGATGTTTCGATTGATATTAATCAAGTTAAAAACGAACTTATATGATTTTAAAATAAACGGTGATCCAAAAATAAGTTTTATAAATTATTGGCTTATTAAATATATGTTTAGGAACTATTTGTTAAATTTTAAAACTTTTTATATTTTACTTGGGGGTGGGAGTGAATAATTAATGTATTTTTTTTATTTAATAATTAATGACCGAATTTTATACCATAATAAATAAATATAGTTAATTTAAAAATATAAAATATTTTCTGAACACTTTTATCCGCCACTGATCATCAACGGAGTACGATATAGCAGTCCGTGAAAACTGTCGGTAGAATACATCCAACAAGATTTCACGAAATTTAAATTATAAGATACTTTTACTATTGGCTTTTTGACTCTTAACCCATTATCACATATACATGTACATATTCATAGAAATATTCTTACCCACATGTGAAATCAGGCAAGTATCTATCTATCTATTTGTTTTATCTAATTGTTATCTTTCTTTCTATTTTCTATTCCAATAAACCCCACATCTTGTCTGCTCGAATTATTGTTGTTTTTGTTGGGCAAACAACAACAAACTCACCCCCTTTATTTATTTTTATATATACATACGTACATGATTTAAGATATATAACAATCACCTTTGTCTTTCTTTCAAACTAATGAATCACCACTTCACCTCTTAATTACACACATAAATGGATGAATGAAAACTTCACCACCTCATCTCTCTCCCCTTTCTTGATCGCGAACACAACAAACCAACTTCGATCAATTTTTTTTTCTCTTCTTTGCTACTACTTCCATTCATGTTTTCTATTCAATCAAACTAAGAACCAAGAACCCACTTGTTCAAACTAAGTTTCAAACCCAACTCAAAACCCACCTGCATGCTTCTGTTTTAACCATGACTCAACCATTCGAACACCCTTTTAGATTGTTGCTACTATTCAGTTTAAACACACATGCATGAACATCTTCAAACTTCAATCACCAACGTGAAATCATGATCATCAACCCAATTTCTTCTTCTTCTAATAAGGAACCGAGAACTACCTTTCTCTTCCACTACACACCACCTTCCTCCTTCTCTAGATCACCGTAGTACATCATCTTCCACCACCTTGAGTCTTCTCTCTATCTCCCCCTATGAATCACTATATTTTTCTGTTTCGATCGGTTTTCCTATCTATTAAACTCGACCACCACCTTCACCTCTGAGCAAACACCACCTTAACACCACTAGCATAACCATTTTCTGTTTATTGCTTCTGCTACAACTGACCGCTACTTCTATTCTATTTCTAAAATGAACACCAACCTCCACCGTAACAACTCCACTACAAAACCTATTTTTGTTTGTTTTAACATTCATTGTTACGTTTGCTTTGTTGACCACATTCAAAGAAGTTGATACGATAAATTGGATGAAGCTTTGCTCTGAATATAAAAACGCGTTCCTCAAGAAACATGAAGTGAGATTGTCGATTATTTTTCTGTTTAATATTCTATTTCGTGCCAAATTAGTGACAGAAGAAAACCAATCACTTACTTTTACTTTTAAAAGTTATAAGTAATTTATTCAATTTAGTGGCATTATGAACTAGGTAACTATCGGTTATGATTTAAGATTATGGAAAGTGGCTGTGTATTCATCTGTATTCATCTACTGTCGTTCAAAGATTCAATTACAAAAATAAAACAAACAAAAATTGAAGCTGGATCGAGGTTGTATTTGTGGACTTATAATACGAATTGGGCCACTATAATTCTTTTTACACTTAGACCATGAAGTTACTAAAATGGGCTGAGATTCAATTCATTTTTCTGCTGGGCCGTTTATTTAAGTGGACTGCAAAAGGATTTTTGTTGCTTGGGCTCCCTGTCGAATACTTGGAGAAGGAAAAGAGGAGAACAGAAGTGTTACGTTAAATAATAGGATTGTATTAAATATAGGAAAATAACAAATGGAGCATTGGTTTGATATGTTATTGGGTTTACGAGAGGTCGTGAGTTCAAGCCCTGTCTGGGGCATTTTGTTTTTGAAAAAGGCTTTTTAAGGTAGTTCTTATTACCATTATTGTTATTATTATTATTATTATTATTATTATTATTATTATTATTACTACTACCCTAACATAAATATTATACTTGTTAACGTTATTATTATCATTAAAATGAGTATTAGGATTATCATTACTATTATTATTATTATTATTAACATTATTAGTATTATCAGTTTTAAAATTATTATTATTAACAAAAGTTTTTTTTATTAAAATTATCATATCATTATTATTATTATTATCAATTATCAATATTACTATTAATGTTATTTATGTAAATACTTCCAAATAACAAACTATCGATTTTTAAATATAACATTAAACAAGTATGTATATAAATATAGATATATCAATATAACTATATAAATATTAACTATTATGAATATATACACAAATTAAACATACATAATATATAAAATAAATGTATAATAAGTAAATTTGTTCAGTTATGAATATATCTTTTAATATAGATATACAAATGATATAGGTTCGTGAATCCGAGGCCAACCCTGCATTGTTCAGTTGTTCAATATAGTCATATGTATTTTTACTACAAAATACAGTATGGTGAGTTTCATTTGCTCCCTTTTTAAATGCTTTTGCAATATATATTTTTGGGACTGAGAATACATGCGCTGCTTTTATAAATGTTTTACGAAATAGACACAAGTACTTAAAATTACATTATATGGTTGGATTATTAACCGAATATCGCCCTTCAAGTCTGGTAACCTAAGAATTTAGGGAAATGGCCCATGATTGACGCGAATCCTAAAGATAGATCTATGGACCTGACAAGTCCCATTCGGGGTACGAATGAAGGTATTTCGTATGCCCGAGAGACATATTAAATTAATGTGGCCATTATGTTTTGATCCAAGTCGGGTCATACCCAATAACAAGCTTACCGACACCTTAATCGTATTTTGATCTTAACGATTGAATCGTTGATTAAATTACGCAACACTTGAAATTTAAGAAAAATGGTTTTCTTAAATAATATTACTTGATGTGTATATATATATATATATATATATATATATATATATATATATATATATATATATATATATATATATATAAATTATGGAATAATTTATATAATAAGAATTTAATTATTTATAGGTTAAATAATTAATAAAGTTATGTTACATTTTATAAAATTGGTTTTATAAAATAATGTTAACATAACTTGCAATATGGAATTCATAAAAAATGAGTTTTATGAATAAGTATACATAATTTATAAAATGCAAGTTTATATAAATATGTTTTATAAAATCAATTTTATAAAAACAAGTTTATTAAATAAGCAAGTTTATAAAATATGTCTTGTTATATAAAATCATATTTTATAAAAACCATTTTAATTAAATGTTTGGAAGTGGCATGGGAGTCTTCACAAGCATGTCTTTCTTTACTTGGTTACTTGCATTCAAAGTGCATATTAACCAAGGTATTATTGGAGACCAAAAACACATGCATTTACACATCAAAGACTAGCAAAAAAAACTGCAAAAACTCTCCTAAAAACTGCTGTATTGCCGTGGCCTTTTGGAAGGTTTAAGGGGTTCATAATTTGTGTTTTTGCAAGCAATTTCAAGTGTCTACAAATCCTAACCAAAGTACAAGGTGTTGGTGATAAGTTTGGGGTATTACAACTTGAGGTTTCATTGTTTTGGAGCTCCATTCATCATCATCATCTTCTTCATTTACTAGCAAGCTTGGAGTAGGTATAATCACTTTACTTGCTTGTAGTTTGTAAGTATATATCACAACTTGATCCTAATTGGGATTTAACTTTAAATGGTTAAAGATTAACAAGTTCTAAATGGTAATTCATACATGCTTCCGCTTTAATTTGATTCTTAAAAGATTTTAAATATTATGGAACTTGTTAAATCCCAACAATGGTATCTAGAGCCGAGGTTGTTGAAATATGCTTCGAGATGGTTATTAAACTCACTATATATTTTGCATTTTATGTACATGCATGATTGTAAAATGCAAAAATTATATGTTTTGGATGGGGGTATTATTTTGGCCGAATTAAAGGGCTTCCAAAATGGGTTTGGAGCTTCAAGTTTGGCCAAGATTTGTTGTTGTTTTGGTTCACAATCATGCCTTGACCTTGTGGTTGGATTTGTGTGTGATTTGGTTGAATATTCATTCTTATGGTTTGTAATAATTATTCATTCATTTTGGTTTGTAATAAGTTGAAATTAATTTTGTAATTTCTTGATGTAATTTATTCTATTTGGTTTGTAAAATAGAATAGGTTGTTATTTCCTTTTCTTAGAGAAAATGTATTAGGTTATATATTTTTTGTAAAAGAAAAGTGAAGATTCATGAAGAAGATTACAAGATGGAACTTTGAAGATTACAAGATTTAGTGGGAGATTTTGTTTAAAATCTCTTACTTGTTTAACCCTTTAGGTAACACTTGTTTTGGCTAAACAAGTGCTTACCACTTTGGCATGATTGTGGACTTTTATTTTGCATGCTTGTATGTTTTTTTGTATGTGTATGGTTGATACAAAATCTCTTGAAACAACTTGCAAAAATGACATTATAATTGGTTATAATTATAACAACATGACACTAATAAATGGTTATTAGGTACTAGATGAAAATGTAAATAAAATGGTAATGAATTGGTAATTGGTTTACTAAAAGGATATGAAATAGGTTTTTCATAAAACACTACACACCAAATGCATGTTGGTGTATAGCATTTTTCTAAAACTAGAATGTAGAAAACATAAAATCCCTTTAACTAATACAAGGTAAACAAGTTAAATGCCATCCTTTTGTGGAAACACTTAGACATATTAGGAATCTCTTGATGGGATAAAGGTCACCTAACCGTCATGAGTGAACTAATATGAATAAGGTACACTTCGCATACATGTGGGATAAAGGTCACCTAACCACTTGTATGTTAAGTCTACATGTTTACACAAGTAGGACGACTTGATTTGGGAATCATGAACTTAGGGTCACCGAAGCATGAGGAATAAATAGGCGTTGATGGGATTAATATGCCATGCAAAAGGATTGCATGATCCCATAAAATTAGAAGTTGCAAAAGGATTGCAATTGTCATTATGACTACCTAGCTAAATCAAATGACGGTATAAAGGTCACCTAACCGAAATTTGATTTACCGATGGATTCTAATATTTAATAAAACAAATTAAAAGGGTATTGTTTATTAAATCTAAAATCGATACTTAAAATGAACTTTGTTGAATTTTGTAGATGGCCGCTAATAACAACAACAACATGCAAAACGCACCACTTAACATGAACAACCTATCGTTACGGTCTCTCCTCGAGAAAGACAAACTTAACCATACCAACTTTATGGATTGGTTCCGCAATCTTCGGATTGTCCTCAAACAAGAGGATAAAGCGTATGTACTTGAGAACCCCATTCCCGATCAACCGGATGAGAATGATGTGGAAGCAATGGCCTCTTATGATAAGTATTGCCACGACTCCCTTCAAGTCTCATCCTTAATGCTTGGGACTATGATACCCGAACTCCAAAAGGATTTCGAGCATCATAGTGCATACGACATGATAACGCAATTGAAGGAGATGTTCATCCAACAAGCGCGTGTCGAGCGTTTCGAAACGTGCTAACCGTCTTAACCTAAACATATCAAATGAGTTAGCCACCGATCTTATCCTTAACTCCCTATCAAAAAGGTTTGATCAATTTGTAATTAATTACAATATGAATGGGATGGATAAGAGCATAGGTGAGCTTCACGGTATGCTTAGAACGGCGGAAACTAGCATGGGTAAAAGGGCTTTACCCGTGTTAGCAATCGATCAAGGTGGGTCAAAAGGTAACACCTCTAAGCCAAAGGTGGCCAAGAGAAAAGGACCCGCCCATCAAGGCAAAGGGAAAGGGAAGATGGTTACCCCAACCATCAACAAGGCTAAGAAGCTAAAGGTAGCCGAGAAGGCAAACCCCAAAGAAGACCCATGTTTCGGTTGCGGTGAGATGGGTCATTGGAAACGAAACTGTCCGGTCTATCTTAAGGAGTTGAAGGACAAGAGGGATGCAGGGCAAACCTCAGGTAATATATATATGGTATATATAGAGCTTAGTATTACTTCTTCTAATACATGGGTATTAGACACGGGATGTGGAACTCATATTTTCAATTCTTTGCAGGGGTTCAAAAGAAGTGATCATGAGGCGGGAACATCAAGTCTCTATATGGGCAATGGTGCAAAGGTGCATGTTAAAGCTCAAGGAGATTTTATTTTGAAGCTTCCAAGCGGATTGGAACTTATTTTAGAAAATGTTTTGTATGCTCCGGATTTGTGTAGAAACATTATTTCTATTTCTCGCTTAAAACAATGTGGTTACGTTGTTAATTTTATTGATGATGATATTCATGTTTCTAAAGATAATGTATTCTATTTCAAGGCTTCGCCTTCAAATGGAATTTATGAATTGGTTCATGATGACACATCATCGAGCTCTATATACCATACTAGCACCAAGAAACTCAAAAGGGATTTGAGTGATTCCTACTTATGGCATTGTCGCCTTGGTCACATAAACAAGAACTGAATGCATACACTTCAAAAGAATGGACTCTTGAAATCAAATGAGATGGACTCGTTTGATGTGTGTGAATCTTGTTTACAAGGCAAAATGACTAAAGCACCTTTCAAAGGGACCTATGAAAGGGCTAAGGACTTATTGGGATTAATACATTCGGATGTATGTGGACCCTTTAAGCCCATAGCTAGGAATGGTGAAAGATACTTCGTTACTTTCATTGATGACTTCAGTCGTTTTGGATATGTCTACTTGTTAAGACATAAGGACGAAACTTTTGAAGCATTCAAAGAATATCAAAGCGAAGTACAAAATCAACTCAATAAGACAATCAAGGTACTTCGTACCGATAGAGGAGGTGAATACCTAAGCGATGCTTTCCAAGATCATCTTAGGAGTTGTGGGATTATCTCACAACTTACTCCACCTGGAACACCCCAACTTAATGGAGTTTCCGAAAGGAGGAACCGAACCCTAATGGATATGGTTCGATCTATGATGGCTAGAAGCACGTTACCTCTATCATTCTGGGGTTATTGTCTATGCTCCGCGGCTCGTATTTTAAATATGGCCCCAACCAAGAAAGTGGAACGAACTCCTCATGAGATGTGGTTTGGAAAACCTCCATCTCTATCATACTTAAAGGTATGGGGATGTGAAGCTTATCCTAAGCGTTACGTCCCTAATAAGTTGAATGTTCGATCCACGAAGTGTATCTTCATAGGATATCCCAAGGATGATATGGGATACTATTTCTATGATCCAACCGAGCAAAATGTATTTGTTGCTCGAAAGGCTGAATTCCTTGAAACTAAGTTCCTATTAGAAGGAAATAGTGAAAGGAAGATAGATCTTGAAGAGGTTCAAGATCAAGTAGATGATACACAATTGGTTGACACTAGCACTCAACATGAAAATGTCGAGAATGATCAGATGGATGATCAAAGTATACAAGACGTTCGCAGATCTGGTAGGATTAGTAATCCTCCTGAGAGATATGGGTTTCTCATGGATGATTGCTATGTGGTTGATTTGGATGAACCAACAAACTACCAAGATGCTTTATCAAGGATTGATAAAGATAAATGGCAGGAAGCCATGAACGCTGAGATGCAATCCATGTATGACAACCAAGTTTGGGAACTAGTTGTACAACCTACTAGCTCCAAGTTAGTTGATTGTAAATGGATTTTCAAGATGAAAACCGACATGCATTGAAACTTAAATACATATAAAGCTAGACTTGTAGCAAAAGGTTTCACTCAAACTCAAGGGATTGACTATGATGAAACCTTTTCGCCTGTGGCAATGCTAAAGTCTATTAGGATATTATTTGCCATTGCTGCTCATTATGATTATGAAATATGGCAAATGGATGTCAAGACCGCTTTCCTAAATGGATATCTTGAGGAAGATGTCTATATGGTTCAACCTGAAGGTTTTGTCGATCCAAAACATCCTAACAAAGTATGTAAGTTAAAGAAGTCAATCTACGGATTGAAACAAGCATCTAGAATGTGGAATCATCGTTTTAATGAGGAAGCCAAGAAATTTGGCTTCATTAAAAATGGTGATGAAGCTTGTGTATACAAGAAAGCTAGTGGGAGCACTATCATGTTCCTTGTATTATATGTGGATGATATATTATTATTTGGGAATGATATCCCGACAATGCAAGGAGTTAAAACTTGGCTAAAAGGCTGCTTCTCCATTAAGGATCTTGAAGAAGCACAATACATTTTGGAGATTAGGATCTACAGGGATAGATCCAAGAAATTGATAGGTTTGAATCAAAGTGCATACATTGAAAAGATCTTGAAAAGGTTCAAGATGGAGAACTCTAAGAAAGGTTTGGTACCTATTCAAAGAGGAACGCTCCTTAGTTCATCTCAGTGCCCCACCACGAAAGATGAACAGGAGAGAATGAAGAAAGTCCCATATGCGTCTGCCATTGGGTCAATCATGTATGCAATGATATGCACTAGACCGGATGTGTCATGCGCTCTTAGCTTGACAAGTAGATACCAGAATAACCCAGGTAACAGTCATTGGATTGCTGTCAAATGTATATTGAAATACCTTAGGAGGACTAAGGATATGTTTCTAATATATGGGTCTGGTGAAGAGGAACTTGCTGTAAAAGGTTACGTGGATGCGAGTTTCCAAACTGATCGAGATGATTCTCGATCACAATCCGGTTATGTCTTCACACTAAATGGGGGTGCAGTCTCTTGGAAGAGTTCAAAACAGGATGTTGTTGCTTTATCCACTACAGAGTCGGAGTACATCGCCGCATCATTGGCAGCTCAGGAAGCTGCATGGATGAAGAAGTTCATCGATGACTTAGGAGTAGTCCCTTCCATTCAGGACCCTCTTGAGATCTTTTGTGACAACGAGGGTGCGATTGCTCAAATCAAAGAACCTCGTGCTCACCAAAAGACCCGTCACATTGAGCGGAGATTCAACTACATAAGGGATGAAGTTGAAAAGGGAAAGATATGTATTCGCAAAGTTCACATAGATCTTAATATAGCGGATCCTCTCACGAAGCTCTTACATGGAGCAAAACATGCAGGACATGTTTGTGCGTTAGGGCTTCGATATTCTAGTGATTGGTCATGATCTGTTTTAAGTATTGTAATGGAACGAAATTTGTTCAAACTCATTAATATAATTATGGTGTTAATTTATTAATCCTGAGTCAGGTTCCTATTTTGCATATTTTATCCATGAATAAGCTCTTATTCTAAATTCCGTAGTCGATCACATTTGTGGGAGCAAGTGTGAGGTTTAGACTATTATGAACTTGGATTGGTATACATTCATGGACTGAATGTGGGGCAAGGTTGCTACCAAGGTTCATAGATATTTGTGGGATACAAATATTGGAAGACCCGCCCTCAAGATTCACTAAATAGAGCCTTTGTGGTTGATCACATGTAATCTTGAGTAAAGGCGAATATCATTGTATCCTCTGACCTGAGATACATATCGGGTTCGAATATTTACCAAGCATTCTACCTTGATTCTTTCCTTCGCTATTCTGAAATATGGTAGTCCATAAGGAAGGACTCAGGTGTGATGCAAAGTACATATCTAGGACATATGTTGTCAAAATGGAATTTGTCCCTCTTATTCGTTGAGAGTCAGATGTCTAAGGCCTAATAAAGTTAAATCTAGAAGAGAGTGATCACTCTGTGTCTCTTGGATTTAACATGACATCTAGGATGAAAGGATATAATGAAAGATTCACCTATTCATATTCGAGATGGGGACTCGAAAGGGATGATGTTATTGAATGGCACAAAGTCATAACATATTGGGGGTGATGGACGGTCGTTAGGTGGTATCCATCACTTGCATTAATTTCTCATGTTTCTCGTGCAAGTGGGAGATTGAAGGTATTTCGTATGCCCGAGAGACATATTAAATTAATGTGGCCATTATGTTTTGATCCAAGTCGGGTCATACCCAATAACAAGCTTACCGACACCTTAATCGTATTTTGATCTTAACGATTGAATCGTTAATTAAATTACGCAACACTTGAAATTTAAGAAAAATGGTTTTCTTAAATAATATTACGTGATGTGTATATATATATATATATATATATATATAAATTATGGAATAATTTATATAATAAGAATTTAATTATTTATAGGTTAAATAATTAATAAAGTTATGTTACATTTTATAAAATTGGTTTTATAAAATAATGTTAACATAACTTGCAATATGGAATTCATAAAAAATGAGTTTTATGAATAAGTATACATAATTTATAAAATGCAAGTTTATATAAATATGTTTTATAAAATCAATTTTATAAAAACAAGTTTATTAAATAAGCAAGTTTATAAAATATGTCTTGTTATATAAAATCATATTTTATAAAAACCATTTTAATTAAATGTTTGGAAGTGGCATGGGAGTCTTCACAAGCATGCCTTTCTTTACTTGGTTACTTGCATTCAAAGTGCATATTAACCAAGGTATTATTGGAGACCAAAAACACATGCATTTACACATCAAAGACTAGCAAAAAAAACTGCAAAAACTCTCCTAAAAACTGCTGTATTGTCGTGGCCTTTTGGAAGGTTTAAGGGGTTCATAATTTGTGTTTTTGCAAGCAATTTCAAGTGTCCACAAATCCTAACCAAAGTACAAGGTGTTGGTGATAAGCTTGGGGTATTACAACTTGAGGTTTCATTGTTTTGGAGCTCCATTCATCATCATCATCTTCTTCATTTACTAGCAAGCTTGGAGTAGGTATAATCTCTTTACTTGCTTGTAGTTTGTAAGTATATATCACAACTTGATCCTAATTGGGATTTAACTTTAAATGGTTAAAGATTAACAAGTTCTAAATGGTAATTCATACATGCTTCTGCTTTAATTTGATTCTTAAAAGATTTTAAATATTATGGAACTTGTTAAATCCCAACAACGAATGCTTTAGTACTTCGAGATTATTATACAGACGAGAGGTTCTGTTTTGGGGATATTCTATGCATTAAGTTAACGTCGGTTACCAGGTGTTCAATCCATATGAATGATATTTTTGTCTCTATGTATGGGACGTATGTTTATGAGAAATGGAAATATGAAATCTTGTGGTCTATTAAAATTATGAAATGATTGTTTATGATAAACTAATGAACTCACCAACCTTTTGGTTGACACATTAAAGCATGTTTATTCTCAGGTATGAAAGAAATCTTCCGCTATGATTTGCTCATATTAGAGACAATACTTGGAGTCATTCATGATATATTTTAAAAGACGTTGCATTCGAGTCATCGAGTTCATCAAGATTATTCTTGAGTCAATTATAGATGGATATATTATGAAATGATATGCATGCCGTCAACTTTCGATGTAAAGCAAGTTTGTCTTTTAAAAAAAACGAATGCAATGTTTGTAAAATGTATCATATAGAGGTCAAGTACCTCGCGATGTAATCAACTATTACGAATCATCTATAATCAATATGGACTTCGTCTGGATGGATTAGGACGGGTTATGAAAGTTGGTATCAGAGCGGAGGTCTTAGTGAACCAGGTCTGCATTAGTGTGTCTAACTGATAAGTTGTTAAGAGGCATTAGTGAGTCTGGACTTCGACCGTGTCTGCATGTCAAAAGTTTTGCTTATCATTTTTGTCGGAAATCATCTGTTTATCATCCTTAGGAAATTACCTGCTTATCATTCTTAGTCTAGACACATCTTACTGCAATGATTGCATGAATAGTGTATAGACAAAATTCGTATCTTAGTGTATCTGCTAATTCATATCTTAGCATATCTGTTACTGTAGACTTTGCCTGACAGATTCCGTAGATTCCTCCGTAACTTGTGGGATTTTAGTATTATATATGCATATGTAAATTATGTATTGCAGGGTACTAATCTACATCCTATAATCTAATTCTTATCGAAAATCCTTCATCTGATCGTACGAGATAAATCCCTCAACCAGTTCGAGTCCCTCAGATTCCGATAGTTATTCCGATAGTTATTCCGACAGCTATTCCGATATGGATTTACACTCGAACTCCGAAAGCAGTATAACCAGAATGAATCAACCAATCAGCCATCCCCAATTCATCTGATGAGTTCGTAGTCGACTTAAACAATGGAGACGCGAAGAAGGCGACCCTTTCCATCCACCAAATTGCCCTCTTGGCGAAGAACCTGAAGCATCTACCGGCGAATCTATCTGAAGCACCATTTTCAGACCCATTTCCAGAGTAGTTCGACACGATTATATTCTATCCACAATTCTAAACCTTATTCAACCGCTCGTTCCGACCGACAATCATCCCGGAATAATAGAAAAAGTTAGCGAACTTCGCGCTCGAGTAATCAATTTGGAGAATATGGTGCAAAATCTACCAGCTTCAGCAACATCACCGGCACCAACAGTACCATCAATAACAGCACCAGTACCATCAACAATCCATGCCTCAATATCACCATCTGTACTTCGAGTATGATCTTCGTTCGTCGTATCGCTCTACCTCATTTATCTTCGTTCGACATGGCGAATATGTAATCTCTAAAGTTTTAGAGATTATTTATTCTAGTTCCAACCGAAAACTAAATGAGTTTAATATTAAGTTAACTCATTAAATCCATGATTACATCTGAAGAAAATATATATGTATATATGTTTTCATAAAGATTGTAATTAAAAATTCTTTTGTACAAACTGTTAATGGTGAAAATATTTTAACGGGTAGGTAATACCCGAGGGATATTTAAGATTTCACATTAATAAGTTACATTGTACATTCTTCGAATCTAATTCAACAGTCCTTTACTATCCAACTTACATCCACAGGTATACGTATCCGTTCACCGCCTAAAAACCATTTTTCATTCAATTTCATATTTGAATTTTGACCTATCAGAATCCAACAAGTGGCATAATGAAGAAAACATTTGACAAAATAAAATTTGTTAGAAACAGACAAATTAACTATGAGGAATTTTGTTAAGAATCCACGCTAACTGTTCCTAGCTAATTGTTCCTAGCTAACTGATTACATTTTTTTTATCGCAATTTACATTCTCGCAATTTTATTTATTGTCATTTAATTTCTGTTATTTACTTTACGCACTTTATTTATCGTCATTTTATTTCTGTTATTTATTTTACGCTCTTTAAATATCGGGACACGTATACAAGGTTTTGACATATCATATCAACGCACATATATATATTATTTGGAATCACCATAGACACTCTATATGTAGTAATGATCGAGTTCTCTATACAGGGTTGAGGTTGATTCTACAATAATATATATATTTTGAGTTGTGATCGAGTCTCAGACATGTACACGGGTCATGATACGTATTAATTAATTCGAATATTATATATTTAACTATATATGAATTATTGAATTGCTAACTGTGGACTATCAACTGAGGACTAATGATATTGGACAATTAAAATGAATTAAAATATTGATTATAACATATGGAACTAAACATTTTTTTTTTCAAGTTTGCCACTTGATTTCATCTTAAACCTCATTTGTATCTTGACGATTACAATCTGCGTTCAAACCTTTCGTAATTCTCGAAAACACCTCAATCGAAAGGATGAACCAACCGCACTTCATCTACGTAAGAAGAGATTGATGCATATAGTTATGCACTTGAAAACTCTTGGAACCTGAGTAAACGTTTAACACGTATCTGTGCTAATTCCTTTAGTATTATTATTACCAAAAATAACTTGGTAATTCCTTTTAAAGTAGCAAATTTTGTCACAGCCCCGGCAAGTCAACTTCGACTTTTTGTTCGAAACAACCTTATTATCACCTTGATTTATATGTATGCTCTTTTATTGTTACCGGGGAACCTTTTATATTCCACCATATTACCAGCAGATGTACCAGCAACCTCGTCGCTCCTTGGTTTAAATCTCTCCGACAAATCACTATATTTATCTATTGAAGTCTCATCATGTACTCATCCGCATCTTGTAACAAGAATTGTCATACCAATTACCGGAAATCAACAAATCTGTATGGTGAGTCTCGCAACGTTTCCACATCAACAGTTATATGTATCCATATAACAATTATCTCTTAGAACTATGATCTTCCATTCTGAAATTCTGAAAAGCACCCAGTCTGCAAATTAATACTCTAAATTTTGAAAAGTTGAATGAAGCAACAAAAACTGTAAACGACCTCAACAGCCAAAAGTTGATGATAAAGAATTATATGTTGTCAAAGCTCAGAAAAAGTTTGAAACTGAAAAACTGATTGAGCAAACTACGAAGGAGTCTCTGAACAAATCACAAGTACTAAACTTGTACATTAAGAATCCTAATGATTCTGTTTCTGATGAAATCTTTAGCGAATACCTTGCTTCTAACTCCAAACTCTTGCGGACAAATTTTCTTCACCATCCTTCGATATTAGAAATTCCAAGACATCATCGTATCTTTCATTTTAAATATCCTCCATATTTCTGAAGATATTTTTTTAACTATTCTTATCTGAAATCATTAACCTCTTCGTTCTATCAGTGTTACATCATATAGAAACTGTTAGTTTCTATATTCTGTAAATTTTCGAGCTTAAAATATGAATGTTATTGAAGTAATGTTGGGAACTGATGCATGAGTTAGTATAATATAATGACACTTGATCAACGTGATTATATTACAGTAAATCATGCTGAGTTTCTAAATGGAACATGATGATTCACAGATTATAACCCCATCATGTGTCATGTTACATAACTTTTTCATTCTGATTAACTTTTGAACATATCAAGAAAATATATTCTTGATAGTTCTATTCTCAGTGATTCTGGTAATTTGACAAATCAAATCGTGCTACTACCTTTCCTTTCTACCTTGTATATTATGATAATTCGAAACTTCACACCTACGAATTCTGGACCATTACTTACGAAAAGAAAACAAAAGCATGAAGCTCCAAAATAGAAAGGGGGTATAAATCGCAGCAAAAATAAGAGAGTATTAACTGTGAATGACAATGATTATAGAAGACAAAGGCAAGGACTCTGAAATATAAGGGAGAATATAAAGCCCGATAACAACACATAAATTACAAGCAGTGGATATTAATACGAATAGCAATATAAAGACACGGTAGAATTAAGAATAGAATCACCTCAAGGTAATAGTAGAAGTAAACAGATGCTTCTGGAGGAAGATTGAAAAGAATGATGACAGAAATAATAATTAGGAAAATATCAAGGATTAGAACTAAATTAAGCATTTTCACAATCTTTGGGTGTATTAACTAAGAAAGAAAGTGTAGGAATGGTGAGAATAATGGAACGGAAGAGTTTAATTTATAATGGAATTATCAGACAGAGTAATCGAGGCAGATCTCTACATTGAATTAGAGAGATCCTAATATCCTGAATTACCAAAGAATCAAATCTTATATAGATTTTGAAGATTATCTCTAAATCCCTTAAATTCCGAAAATCAACCATGAATACGTCACCAGTTAAGACAAATATGCATTTATTCATCTCAATCTTTTATGATAGCTTCACTCGTACGCTTCGAGTAATCGAATTGTTTTATCCATATTACTCAATGATGATAAAACTCTATTTATCAACTCATATTCGTCATGAAAACATTTTTATTGTTAGCCATGACCATCTCACTCAAATTTCGGGACGGAATTTCTTTAACGGGTATGTACTGTGACGACCCGGAAATTTCCGACCAAATTTAAACTTAATCTTTATATGATTTCGATACGATAAGCAAAGTATGTAATGATGAGTTTAGAAAATTTTGGAAACGATGTTCATATATTCAATTGACCTTCGACTGCTCTCGACGATTCACGAACAATTAATTATAAATGGATATGTGTGTAAGTATATATAAATAATAATTCGAAATATAATTTGAAGTATTATATGTTGTTGTAATTAAAAATTAATAAAAATAAAAATAGGATATTATAATAATTATTTTTAAAATATATCTCTATATATAAATAAAGTATATTAAAAATAAATATTAAATGATTGTAATACTTGTTTGATGTTTCGATTGATATTAATCAAGTTAAAAACGAACTTATATGATTTTTAAATAAACGGTGATCCAAAAATAAGTTTTATAAATTATTGGCTTATTAAATATATGTTTAGGAACTATTTGTTAAATTTTAAAACTTTTTATATTTTACTTGGGGGTGGGAGTGAATAATTAATGTATTTTTTTATTTAATAATTAATGACTGAATTTTATACCATAATAAATAAATATAGTTAATTTAAAAATATAAGATTTTTTCTGAACACTTTTATCCGCCACTGATCATCAACGGAGTACGATATAGCAGTCCGTGAAAACGGTCGGTAGAATACATCCAACAAGAATTCACGAAATTTAAATTATAAGATACTTTTACTATTGGCTTTTTGACTCTTAACCCATTATCACATATACATGTACATATTCATAGAAATATTCTTACCCACATGTGAAATCAGGCAAGTATCTATCTATCTATTTGTTTTATCTAATTGTTATCTTTCTTTCTATTTTCTATTCCAATAAACCCCACATCTTTGTCTGCTCGAATTATTGTTGCTTTTGTTGGGCAAACAACAACAAACTCACCCCTTTATTTATTTTTATATATACTTACGTACATGATTTTAGATATATGACAATCACCTTTGTCTTTCTTTCAAACCAATGAAACACCACTTCACCTCTTAATTACACACATTAATGGATGAATGAAAACTTCACCACCTCATCTCTCTCCCCTTCCTTGATCGCGAACACAACAAACCAACTTCGATCAATTTTTTTTTCTCTTCTTTGCTACTACTTCCATTCATGTTTTCTATTCAATCAAACTAAGAACCAAGAACCCACTTGTTCAAACTAATTTTCAAACCCAACTCAAAACCCACCTGCATGCTTCTGTTTTGACCATGACTCAACCATTCGAACACCCTTTTAGATTGTTGCTACTATTCGGTTTAAACACACACGCATGAACATCTTCAAACTTCAATCACCAACGTGAAATCATGATCATCAACCCAATTTCTTCTTCTTCTAATAAGGAACCGAGAACTACCTTTCTCTTCCACTACACACCACCTTCCTCCTTCTCTAGATCACCATAGTACACCATCTTCCACCACCTTGAGTCTTCTTTCTATCTCCCCCTATGAATCACTATATTTTTCTATTTCAATCTGTTTTCCTATCTATTAAACTCGACCACCACCTTCACCTCCGAGCAAACACCACCTTAACACCACTACCATAACCGTTTTCTGTTTACTGCTTCTGTTACAACTGATTGCTACTTCTATTCTGTTTCTAAAATGAACACCAACCTCCACCGTAGCAACGCCACTACAAAACCCATTTTTGTTTGTTTTAACGTTCATTGTTACGTTTGCTTTGTTGACCACATTCAAAGAAGTTGATACGACAAATTGGATGAAGCTTTGCTCTGAATATAAAAATGCGTTCCTCAAGAAACATGAAGTGAGATTGTTGATTATTTTTCTGTTTAATATTCTATTTCGTGCCAAATTGGTGACAGAAGAAAACCACTCACTTACTTTCACTTTTAAAAGTTATAAGTAATTTATTCAATTAGTGGTATTATGAACTATGTAACTATCGGTTATGATTTAAGATTATGGAAAGTGGCTGTGTATTCATATGTATTCATCTACTGTCGTTCAAAGATTCAATTACAAAAACAAAACCCACAAAAATTGAAGCTGGGTCGAGGTTGTATTAGTGGACTGATAATACGAATTGGGCCACTATAATTCTTTTTACACTTAGACCATGAAGTTACTAAAATGGGCTGAGATTCAATTCATATTTCTGCTGGGCCGTTTATTTAAGTGGACTGCAAAAGGATTTTTGTTGCTTGGGCTCCCTGTCGAATACTTGGAGAAGGAAAAGAGGAGAACAGAAGTGTTACGTTAAATAATAGGATTGTATTAAATATAGGAAAATAACAAATGGAGCATTGGTTTGATATGTTATTGGGTTTACGAGAGGTCGTGAGTTCAAGCCCTGTCTGGGGCATTTTGTTTTTGAAAAAGGATTTTTAAGGTAGTTCTTATTACCATTATTGTTATTATTATTATTATTATTACTACTACCCTAACATAAATATTATACTTGTTGACGTTATTATTATCATTAAAATGAGTATTAGGATTATCATTACTATTATTATTATTATTATTAATACCATTATTAGTATTATCAGTTTTAAAATTATTATTATTAATAAAAGTTTTTTTTATTAAAATTATCATATCATTATTATTATTATCAATTATCAATATTACTATTAATGTTATTTATGTAAATACTTACAAATAACAAACTATCGATTTTTAAATATAACATTAAACAAGTATGTATATAAATATAGATATATCAATATAACTATATAAATATTAACTATTATGAATATATACACAAATTAAACATACATAATATATAAAATAAAGGTATAATAAGTAAATTTGTTCAGTTATGAATATATGTTTTAATATAGATATACAAATGATATAGGTTCGTGAATCCGAGGCCAACCCTGCATTGTTCAGTTGTTCAATATAGTCATATGTATTTTTACTACAAAATACAGTATGGTGAGTTTCATTTGCTCCCTTTTTAAATGTTTTTGCAATATATATTTTTGGGACTGAGAATACATGTGCTGCTTTTATAAATGTTTTACGAAATAGACACAAGTACTTAAAATTACATTATATGGTTGGATTATTAACCGAATATCGCCCTTCAAGTCTGGTAACCTAAGAATTTAGGGAAATGGCCCCTGATTGACGCGAATCCTAAAGATAGATCTATGGACCTTGATAAGTCCCATTCGGGGTACGAATGCTTTAGTACTTCGAGATTATTATACAGACGAGAGGTTCTGTTTTAGGGATATTCTATGCATTAAGTTAACGTCGGTTACCAGGTGTTCAATCCATATGAATGATGTTTTTGTCTCTATGTATGGGACGTATGTTTATGAGAAATGGAAATATGAAATCTTGTGGTCTATTAAAATTATGAAATGATTGTTTATGATAAACTAATGAACTCACCAACCTTTTGATTGACACATTAAAGCACGCTTATTCTCAAGTATGAAAGAAATCTTCCGCTGTGTATTTGCTCATATTAGAGACATTACTTGGAGTCATTCATGACATATTTCAAAAGACGTTGCATTCGAGTCGTCGAGTTCATCAAGATTATTATTGAGTCAATTATAGATGGATATATTATGAAATGATATGCATGCCGTCAACTTTCGATGTAAAGCAAGTTTGTCTTTAAAAAAAACGAATGCAATGTTTGTAAAATGTATCATATAGAGGTCAAGTACCTCGCGATGTAATCAACTATTACGAATCGTCTATAATCAATATGGACTTCGTCCGGATGGATTAGGACGGGTTATGAAATTAATCACGACTATTATAAATTGTATTTCCATAAGTTCGAGAACAAGACATGTATAAATACATGTAGGATACAAGGTAAGTTAGCTAGGATAAGGTTAGCATCCATTTTTATAAATCATGTCCGTAGCTAAAAATTAAGAAAAATATCCAATTTTGTTTTACCCATAATATCTTTGTTACAAATCCGTTTTGCGTGATTTGAGTTGCCATGGTTTCGTATCGAACTCAAAATTATTAATCTTAACATAAAAATTATAGGTTTATAGTCGAAAATATAGCTTAGGTGTCAAATAATAGAAGATAGTCATATCCGTCGTAAGAACGACATCTTGATGACCCTTTTTGAAAAACATACTTCCACTATGAGTTTAACCATAGATTTTGGATATATTTCATATCCATATAAAATAAGATTTTTCACCAAAGGAAATCTTTTAATTCAAAGTTTAAGATAGGTTTTTAAAATTAAACTCAAAACAACCCCCATTCGACTAAGACGGCGTATATTTGATTTTAAGGTGTTCTTCGTGTTTATAAGTTTTATATCCTTATGTTAGCTTGACATACTGTCATAATACATGTGTTGAAGTGTTTTAAAAGTCAAGTTAGAAGGATTAAGTTTATTTGCAAACAAGTTTAGAAATAATCTAAACTATGTTCTTATTGTTATTAGTTATAACTCAAAATAAGATAGCTATATGAATACAAATCGAATAATATTATGAATAAGGTTACTACCTCAAATCAAATGAGTAAAGTTGCTGGAGAAATAAGGAGAATATCTTGAGTTCAAAGATACCCTTGATGGCTTGGAATTCTTGAAGTGTTCTTGATCAAGCTTTGTTATGATGATTATAACTTGGATTATGAGACCAATACTTGCTGAATTGAATGGAGGTTTGAGAGAGTGTTTGAGTATGTGTTTAGAGGGTAAAATGATGTAGTTAATTGGAATGAAATGGATGGTTATTTATCCTACATGTTGGCATCAAAATGGGGACAACAACATGGCTCCATGGTTTGTAATTTTATGCATTTAGTCATACTAGTTTCCAAGCCATGGTTCCCACAAGTCTATATCATGTTTATACATGTCTCACAACTGATTGAGGGCTGCTAAGATCAATTATTTGGTATGTATATACCCATAGTAAATATGTATAGAAGCTTGGTATTATACGGGTATAAATACCGTATGAATACGAATAGGATTCTTGATAAAATTGAATGAGAAAATGAGTATAGCTATCTTTATTGAGTATAAATATATTGATATATATTATTAAGTCTTTCAAAAGTGTATTAATACATATTAATACAATACATATACATACATTTTAATTTAGAAGTTATTACAACGTTAATCGTTATATATATGTATATAGTCTTGAAGTCTTTAAGTTAGTAATCTCATTTTATGTATATAACCAATTGTTATTATATATAATGAGATACTTAAATATCATTTTAACAAATCATAAGTATATATATATATATATATATATATATATATATATATATATATATATATATATATATATATATATATATATATATATATATACATCATTATATAATTATTTCAAATTATGATGTTCGTGAATTGTCAGACAGACTGGGTGGTCAAACATTTGCATAAAATCCATTCCAAATATATATATCTTGACAAGTTTGATTGCTTAACATGTTGGAAATATTTAATTATGTAAATATTAATCTTCAATATATTAGCGGAAAAATCCGGGTCGTTACAACTACGAACCCATCAAATGAATTGGGGATGGCTGATTGGTTGAATTCATTTTGATGACGCTGCTTCTGGAGCTTAGGTGAACATTCAGGTCGGAATAGCTGTCGGGTTCCGAAGAACTTGAACTAGTGACGAGTTCCATTTCGTACGATTGAGTAAAGGGTTTTTCGGTATGAAATGATCTTTCGACTATCGGATGGTATTCTAATTACATAGAATATCTATATATATAGAACAAAAGATTTCGTAGAATACGGAGGAATTTACGGAATATGTCAGGAAAAGTTTACAGTAACAGATACGCTAAGATATGAATTTTGTCTATACACTATTCATGTAATCAATACAGTAAGATGTGTCTAGACTAAGAATGATAAGCAAATGATTCCCTAAGAATGATAAGCAGGTAATTTTTGACACGAAATGATAAGCAAAACTTTTGACATGCAGACACGGTCAAAGTCCAGACTCACTAATGCATCTAAACAACTATCAGTTAACACACTAATGCAAGACCTGGTTCGCTAAGACCATCGCTCTGATACCAAATTTCATGACCCGTCCTAATCCATATGGACGAATACATTACATTTGGTTACATCGCGAGGTACTTGACCTCTATATGAGATATTTTACAAACATTGCATTCATTTTTAAAAGACAAACTTTCATTACATCGAAAGTTGACGGCATGCATACCATTTCATAATATGTCCAACTATAATTGACTTAATAATAATCTTGATGAACTCAACGACTCGAATGCAACGTCTTTTGAAATATGTCATGAATGACTCCAAGTAATATATTTAAATTGAGCAAATGCATAGCGAAAGATTTCTTTCATACCTGAGAATAAACATGCTTTCAAGTGTCAACCAAAAGGTTGGTGAGTTCATTAGTTTATCGTAAACAATCTTTTCCATCATTTTAATAGACCACAAGATTTCATTCAATAATCATACACTCGCAAGTGTTTAAAATTCATTCATATGGATTGAACACCTGGTAACCGACATTAACAAAATGCATCTAGAATATCCCCATATATAAATATCGAAGTACTAAAGCAGTTCAAATTCTTTGACTGGGGTGTGTCAAAGCCCATAGATCTATCTTTAGGATTCGCGTCAATTGGTGGCAATTATAATAAACACCAATTCTTAGGCTACCGAGTTCAACAAGGGCGATATCCGGTATAACAATTCAACCATAGAATGTAGTTTCAATTACTTGTGTCTATTTCGTAAAACAGTTATAAAAGCAGCGCATGTATTCTCAGTCCCAAAAATATATATTGCAAAAGCATTTAAAAAGAGAGCAAATGAAACTCATTATAATGTATTTTGTAGGAAAAATACATATAACGACATTGAACAATACAGGGTTGGCCTCGGATTCACGAACCTATATCATGTATATATATTAACACATTGTAAATCAAATAAGTTTATATATATTTTGTTATGTATTAAGATTAATATTCTTATATAATTTCATTAATACGTATAAGACGTTATGATACTTATTTGATATTCAATTAATGTTACATCAATAATATTAGTTAAAACAAAATTTTATGTAATATTAGTATACTTCATATATTTTTATTTAAATATCTTTCATTTGCAAAATTAATAATTTGAAGTAATACTAGCTTAAGGAAAATGATAATAGTGATAGTAATAATAGTAATAATAACTTTAAGGAAAATGATAGTTTTAATAAGGATAATAACTTTAATGTTAATGTTATATGATAGTTTTAATAATAAAAATAATACAATAATAATGAAACTAATAATATAGTAATAATAATTATAATGTTAATAATAATAATAATAATAATAATGATAATGATATTAATAATACTTGTGATAATAATAAGTTTAATGATATTAATAATAATAATAATAATAATAATAATAATAATAATAATAATAATAATAATAATAATAATAATAATAATAATAATAATAATAATACTTTTACTAATAATAATACTAATAATGAAAATAACAATAATAATAATAAATTACTACCTTAAGAGTATAAGCTCCAAAAATAAAACTGCCTCAATCCAGGCTCGAACCTGCGACCTCTAGTTCAAGACCAATACCTCTAAACCATCCATCCATCGTTTCATTTCTGATTTCTACCCCATACTAAAATTTATATCCTATATCTATATGCTTTCATTTTTCCTCTACTTCATATCATTTCATCATCTTTAAGATTACTTATCACCTTTATCATTTATCAATTAACATGGCTTGGTGATGGTTTAGCCTATAAAACACGAACATATCATCAACCCAACAATTCGATTCAATGCTCAATAATTCGGTTTAAACCCAACATCCACCCATTTCATCATCTTGTAAAAAAAATAACGATAAGCCATTACACTAATTTGGGTCGGTCACTAATTGTAACTAGCCCCACTTGCATAGTATGTCTCAAAGATTAAAATTGTAATGAATAATTAACACACTCATATTGCTAAAGTTTAAATTGGACCCGTCATCATCTTCACTGCATATATAACACCATCATAGCATTCTACCAATATCATATAGCCATATGATCATCATCTCATGTACGTATCATCACAGAATTTTTGATCATCATCCCACATCATTCTTCTCGTTGTTTAATCTCATCATCACACATCATCTTCATAAATTAAAAGTCACGGTCCCAAAATAAAATTTAGAACATATAGTGGCCTACCACGAAAAAGCAAAGTCCAAAAGCAAGGAAAAACAATTCGGTCACTTTTCTTGTTTTCAATTCTTACGGTTCTAAATAGGAAATGGTGGGTTTCCTTTGGCCTACTAAGAAATGAAAAGACCAAAAGCAAAGAAAATGTAGGGTAGCAAGAAAGAAAAGCACCCATTAGTACTTTACAATGATAATATATACTGCAATAGCAGCTGTAAAACAGCAACTTCAATCTGCTGTTGTTCGACGAGGAAAAAATAAATAAATAACCAAAACAGAAGAAAAATAATAGGTGGTCTGTGAAGGTAGTTTGAGAGGTTTACGATGGAATTAAATCAGTAAGATCAAGGGTGGTGTTTGATTGGTGATTTACGGTTGTAGCGACAGCAGTAATAGGGACACAACAACAGTAGGTAGCATTCGAAAGGTAAGCAGAAAGTAGGCATTGACACTTAACGGTTTCGTGGTTGTTTGTATGAATATAGAAACAGAAAAGAACAAGAAGCGAGGAGTGAGAGAGAAAAGAGATGGAGAGGTGGTTTCGAAGTGGTATCCTTGGTAGTTTACGATTATGGTCATTTATTCATGGTGGGTTATGGTTGATAATGATGATAGAAAGCAAAATGGTGGTGTGCTCATAACAGGAAAAATAACGGGGTTCAATGGGGGGTCGATCAACAACAAGTGGTTTCGTTTTGTGTTGGGTTCATTACCTAGATTAAAACAAAATTAGCAGTAACAGTTGTGGCATCAATACAAGGATTGTAGAAGGTGGTTCGTGGTTAGAGAAACTTGGACAGAGAGTGAGAGAGATGATTGGAGATAGTTAATATATCTCAAATGTATGTGATCATATATAGATATAATAATACATGATACACAGTAATCTTCAATCAATATTTCACTAACATATAATATTATAAGATAAATTAAAAGTAACACATGTGAATTACCTGTCATTCTATTCTATACCGGCCGATAGTTTTGGATTGATTATAATACGGACTAAATTTCGTACACCGTTGTTAAACGATGACGGATAAACTTATTCAGAAAAATCCCATATTTTTAAATTAACTATATTTATTTATTTTGGTCATTATGGTATAAAATTTGATCATTAATTTATTATATAAAAATTACATCAACTGTCCCTCTCATTTATGGGTGAAATATAAAAAGTGTTAAAATTTAACAAATAGTTCCTAAATACATTTTTAATAAGCCTAAAATTTATAGAACTCATTTTCGTATCACCGTTTATTTTAAAATTACATTAGTTTGAATTTAACTTGCTTAGTATCAATCGAAACATTAAACACGTATTAAAACCATTTAATATTTATTTTTAATATACTTTATTTATATATAGAGATATATTTTAAATAATAATTATTATAATATCCTATTTTATTTTATAAATTTTTAAGAACAACAACATATAATACTTCAAATTATATATATATATATATATATATATATATATATATATATATATATATACACACACACATCTCTGTTTACAATTAATTGTTCGTGAATCGTCGGAACCGGTCGAAGGTCAAATGATTTCATAAAATAGTTCAAAACTTTTGAGACTCAACATTATAGACTTTGCTTATCATGTCGAAATCATATAAAGATTAAGTTTAAATTTGGTTGAAAATTTCTGGGTCATCACAAATCCGATATACAATTTAGGATTTATAGCCTTCCGAAAATCACTACGCCTTTGTAACGACGTGCTAAAAATTCTGACCTACTCGCGCTTGAACCGTCGCCATGGTCAAACGACATCGAGTTAGGATCTGAAAATTGGATAGTGGTACGAGGACTCACATACGGAGCCTTGGCCACTGACCACACGTCTTTTCGGTTTGTATAGAGGTCGTAGCAGCTGTCCGAAGTCAGCCTTTTGTTTCGATCTCTATTCTTGTTGAAAACTTACTTTATCTTTTACGAATGATGATGATGATGATGATGATGATGATGATGATGATGATACTTAAGACTTAATTTATTCACTTTAAACCTTTTGGGACAATATACGGACTTAGTAACCTTTGACTTAGGTTGAGGACCTTTCGGACCGACTTACTACTTGCATACTTTTCATATCGACTTTTACCGCATTTTTCACTGTGAGTTATAGCTCCCTTTATACTTCACTATTTTTGGGACTGAGAATACATGCGCTTTTTATGTTTTACTTACTTGACACGAGTACTTAAACTTTATATATGTGTGGGTTATATAACGGCATAAACTTCCCCTTAGCACAGTAACGTTTAACTATTGATTTTTGAACCAGTAGACGCGAATCTTAGATATGGATCCATAGGGTTTGACATCCCCACTCGGACTAGTCGCGCTAGCATTCAACGGGTGTTTAATACTTCGAGAACATACGCACTCGCCAAGTGTACTTTTAGGGGGTAATATATTATTTTTACGATAAGTTAGTTACCGGGTGCCCATGGATAAGCATATACTTTTCATACTGTTTTGAAAACGAAATCTCATAGTCTACATTACATTGTTGTTTACAAAAACTATAGCTCACCAACATTCGTGTTGACTTTTTAGCATGTTTTTCTCAAGTGCTTAAACGTTGTTGCTTCCGCTGTTAGACTGCTGTTAGACCTGCTGTGTTAGACTTCCGCTGCATTACTTAGAGATGTCTCAATCATGAAACTTTTATTTTTCATTCACAACTTATGTTATTTTTGAACAATGGCTTTGTAATGACCTTTATGTCACGTACTTATGTTTATGCTTTCGATTCGTAGAAGCACGTTATCTTTTGTAAAACGTTATCTTTTCATGAATGCAAAACTTGTTTTTAAACTTCATATAGTATTTGACCTTGTAATGATCCTGTTGTTGATGATCCGTACACGTTGGTTTTGTATGGGGCGTCACAGTTATAGTGGTCTCGGGTAATTTGCTTGTTGTCACATCGGGTTCATTGTGAGTCGGGAAGTGTTACGGTGGATTTGGTTATCTAAGGTGAGTGGGTGAACTCACGAGTTTGGTGCGTGCTTAGTCACCCTAAGTAGTGGCTACACTATTGAGATTGTTATTGGATATAGTTACCCATCGTAACTAGGATGACCGAGTAATGTGTGCGTGTGTGTGCGTCGAAGACTTAAATTCCGTAATAGGATGCAACAAGACTAATGTTTGTAGTATTGGGTTACACTCGGTAGAGTGTGTGGTTAGAGAATCGTGTAAGGATTCTAGTTGTGAGTCCCCTTGGAATCGGAAAATCGAGGAGTCTTCGGGTCGTTAAACTCATGGGAGTGAGACACATATGACGATGTTTTCGTTAGTGTGTTAGTGTGTTAGTGTGTTGTGGATTATAGGGTAATATTCCTAACGGAATATCCCATGTAGTTGTTCTTGTGCCGATGTGTGGAAGGGTGTAAGACGTGGTGTTCTCGAGAATCTCTTTAGTGTTAGATGAAAAGGTTTCGTTAGGCTATATCGTTTTGTCCTTGTGGGATTGCGGGTAGCGTGTGATCGCAAGGAACTATTGATAAGACAATCAACCGTAAATTTTTTCGGGTACGTATGACTTCGGGTCATTATTATGGAGAGATGGGTGACATCGGGTGTATGGAACCCAAAGATCGAGTTTCTAAATCTCGGTAGATTGTGGTGGGAGACTGCATGACACTGCGTCTGGTGCCTTCTTATACCTACTAGTGTAATGTTCGACTTTGGTAGTGATGTGATACTTTATGCTTAGGGTGCCCGTGAGATACCCTTAGATGTAGTGTCGATTACAATACTGATTGGCGGGTAAAGATGACCGGCGAGCCGGTGATGGACTTAATGGTCTGTTAGGTCGAAGGTTGTGATGAAGTGTTGATATTGCGGTCGATGCAATTATTGTGTCAGATTGGTCACTCTTCTCCATGAGAGTGAGCAATTGTTGATAAAGGTTCGTTGAGTGGAAGGTCGGGTGATCTCTTTTAAGAAGCATGACTGATTTAGCGGAGTGGCATATGCCTAGGCTTAGAGGTGTATGTAGGACTTCGGTGGAGTTCGCTTTGCGAACAATGAAGGGCTGTTAATTGTGAATTGTGGTATGAAGGTGCAATGTCGTCGCGTGTACGACATCTCAAGTGATTGTGTATGTCGGATCTAAGATCCTAATTCGCGGTGATTTGGTATATATGACCAACGATGATAGTGGTCATGTGTGTCGTGGAATGATAATTCCGTGGGATGTTATCATCTTGGCGGTGAGAATGTGGAGCTGAATCCTAAGTGGGGGAGTTTTTACTGCCGTCCGAGGAAGCTCCAGGGGTGTTAAGTCTAGAAAAGTGTCAGAGTGTACCGTGCTAGGCCTCAATAGGGATTCGGAGTTCCTAACAAGGAAGAGTGATGGGTTGTTGATGTCGAATCGAGATCGTGTGATACGATTTTGGAGTGTTATGCGTGGAGTTTGTGATGATGGGATTGAGTGAAGTGTAAGTCTTCTTAGGTAAGGTGGTCGTGAAGTACTAAGGGATGGTACGAGACCTAATGAGAACACATAAGATCCCGTAGTCAGAGAATGAAGCTGTCGTTACGGGTGCTCTCGTAATGTAAATCTGGGTTGCTGTGAAACTCGAATAGTACTATTAAGTAGGTACGAGTTTGATGTTGTGGTAAATGCTGTATTTTCCCTGTCGGGAAAGGTGGTCGTGAAAAATCGTCAGTGGATTATTCCACTTTATGGACGATTGTGAGGCAGGGAGTACCGGTTCCGATTATCTCACATAGAGACACGCGGATGTTGTTTGTTTCGAGGGTGTTTTCCCTAGTGATACGACCCGTTAGTTGCATCAAAATGTCTAGGACATCCTTAACGGACGGTCGAGACAAGAGGATTCACCCGCCGTTGGTGGATATTTTTGCGGGTCGCATGGAAAATTGCGAATTGTTGTGATGATAATTCGATGTTGACGGGATTCTAGTACATGAATAGTTTACATGCTAGTACTAGGAAGTCGTATTGTATGGTTGGTTGTAGGGTTTAGAGGAGAAACCCTGTGTCTAGTACTGATGTATTGCCTAGCACGTGGTGTCCTGTTGTCGTCCGGGATTAATCCCAGAGACAGATGCTCGTGTGCGGATCGATTAATGGGAAGATTGAGTTCTAGTGTGATTATTTGGTGATAATGAATTTTCTTCGTTGAAGGAATAACCTGGTTGTTATGACGGGGTTAGTTGGTTCTTGATTCAGAGAACATACATGATTGATCGATTGAGTGGTGCGTTTATGAACCGATGAAGTACGGAGTTTTAACGTGGCATCCTTCTCGATTTGGATTAATGCAAGACTTGGTTCACGGCGTAATGGACCTAGTAGATCGTATTGGGCGCTATAGTTATGGACGTAGCTTTTTGCGGGTTGTATCCCGAAAGGACTTATAGGGATACATGGTGTTTTTCGTATTTCCTAAGTGGGTGTTTTGGGCGTTGATTGTACGACATACCGCTTGTTACGGTGATGCATGCTAGTAATTATTAGCGTGTGGTGAGATCTTTGGATTAACGGAAGATGTTATGGGCGTCAGGCTTGGTTGTGTTCGTAGGATCGTGGGGCATGGTTCCTAGTTGTAAGTAGTTGCGAAGGCATTGGTGCACTTACCTCTTGGTAAATGATGAGGATTACGGGGATGTGATCCAGACTAAGTGGGAGAGAGTTGTAACACCCCGTTTTTCGAATACATATTGCTTTGGACGTCATATGAAACTCCAAGGTACGAAATCGATCTTTAAAGGGTGAAACCTTGACCACATTTAACTTAAAATTATCAAAAGATGCGAAGTTGCTGGAGCAGGAGGCTCGCGCTAGCGACCACTTAACTCGTGGTCGCGAGATAACGTCACGGAACCAGCTCGTTTGTTTTGCAATGTCGAGGTCGCGACTAGGGACCTCGCGGTATCAAGGTGTGTGTCTGGCAGCAATTTTTGAACGTGTTTTTGAGTTTTAAAGAATGGGTAAAATGGTCTTTTCACTTGTGAACGTGTATATGGCTTGAGATCTGATCAAGATCTCATCTTATCCTCATTTTTCGCCAACCAAACTCTAGAGAGGGAGAGAGGAGAGTTCTAGAGAGAGGAAGCTTCAAATGGTGAAGAAGATGATGATTCTTGCCCAAATTGCAGTGGATCTTGGTGCATCTTGACGATTCTAGCTACTAGGAATCGTTTTGGTGCTAAGGTAAAAACCCTAAATCTGAATTTTAGTGTTTGATTCTTATTTTGAGTTAGGATTTGAGTTAGTGATGGGTTATAAACCACATTTCTTATGAATTTGGGGGGTTTGGTGTATTATTTGGATAAAGGAACCCTAATATTGTGGGTTAGGGTTAGATGACGAATTTGGTTATATTTGTCATGGATTTGAGTGTTAATCACTAGATTTTAAGTGTGTTGGTGATTTTGATGTTCATAAGAACATGTTGTGAGTCAAATTTAGGTGTTGACTTTAATTTAATGTCAATTTAAGATTTGAGTCAAGTTTTGGTGAATCAAGCATTTGAATACTTGATTTATGTGTTAATTGTTGTTTTGAGACATAATCACTAGCCATTAGTGATTTTGTGTCAAATTTGACATAAGTTAAAGGAGGTCAAGTGTGATATAGGTCAATGTTGCACGTGTTGTAGTTTTAGTGTAAATGATGTTTTGAAATGATCACTACCTAAGTAGTAATCTAGTGTCGGGACTTAGGTTGGTCAACTTGGTGTCAAGTATAATTTGGGTTAAATTTTACTTTAGAGTGTGGGTTTGAATTACCACCCGAAGTGGTAATTGGATTGTGTCAATTAGCTGTTGAATGTGCAGATTTTGGCGAGCAAGGTGTGATCCCTCGGCTAAGGGATGATTGTTTCGGGTTCTCTTTTAGAGAATGGTTATTTATGTGAATATTGTGCCTATGTGTGATATAGGTGGTTACATGCTCGGATTTGAGGACGGAGATCATGTATTACATGACTTGTGCGGGCATTGCAAGGTGAGTGGAATAATTATACTTGTATGTATATAGTGTATTTATTTGTGCTATGGTATGACCCAAGTGCCGGTAGTACCATAGCGTGTCCGTAACGGGTGCTATGATGTGAACCAAAGAGTCAGTAGCATCGTGGCATTTGTGTTGTGGTGTGAACCAAAGAGCCGGTAGCACCTTAGCGTGAGTATGATCATGTGTTATGATGTGAACCAAAGAGCCGGTAGCATCATGAGAATTGCGTAATGGCGTGAACCAAAGAGCCGGTAGGACCATAGAATGGGGATTGTTAACCATATTTTGTGTGTTGTTTATTTAGCATTTTATATTGTGATAAATATATGCTATTGGTGATCCTAGATTGTTGTGAATTGTGAGTATTTAGCATTATACATTGTGATTGTATGCTAATTGGATTGCTAGCTCGTATGCGGTATTTCTGAAAGTGAAGGCAAGTATGTAGATTATATATGTATATGTATAATTGTTTCATTCACTAAGCGTAAGCTTACCCCTCATTGTTGTTACCTTTTTATACGTACCGGTTGTTAAGGAGAAGACTTCTAGTTGCTAGACTAGTTGCTTTTGGGTTGCTTGAGCTTGTGATGGGGTAGCTTTTGGAGATTCGTACGTGGATTGGGGACTTGGTGAATCCCTGAGGTTATGCTCTTGGTATCGGGTTGGGTTATTGAGTCTTAACCCGGTTTGTAACGTAAATGGGTCGTAATTACTCACTTGTTGTATAACGGGTCGAAAGGTGTCGAAGTGTACGATTTGGACTTGGTCATATGTTAAACATGTGTTTCATTGTATATTGGGCACGTTAAAACTAGTGTTAAACGGATCGTGCGTTTTGACATATTTAACTTTGTTTAAAAAAAGAATGTTATCGTTTTTGGATAAACGGATGTAGGTTGTTTCACCATAGTCCACATGAGTGGTGTATGTGGGAGGTGAGTTGTAGACAATCGTTTCCCTATCCGAGAATAAAAACAAGTCATTTCTCCACCTAGAGTGAAACACTCTCAAAGTAGATAAAGTCATCCCTCTCTCTATTCGACGGATAAAGAGATTGTTTCCGAGTGGACCTCCAGCCAATAAGTAGGTATTTTAAAAAAAATAGTAAATTAAAATTAAAAATAAAATTGAGACGTCATGACAATGGTAGAATTAAATTACTATGGATTTTAAATCCTGCCTGGTTGAAGAAATGCTTAATTACGGAAGTTCTGGTTGAGGATTATTGCATGTAATAAGAAATGGTTGTACATCTACTCCTTCCTGAACTGTTCTTTGCGCTTGATCACTAAGGAACTTAAAAAATTTAGACTTAACGTAGCGCGCTTCATAGAAGATAGCCAACGCACCATTCCCATATATAGTAGCCTCAACATACTCATTGATATGGACTATTCGAGTCGACCGTTAACTCCAAAGAAATATAGAAATATAGAGAGGAACAAGGATTTAGCTTAAAGCCAATTTTCATTTATCAATGAAACAAATGGAATCAAGTACAATGTATACTAGCTACCAACTGTTACTTGAAATAGACGTGTATCTACCATTACTAAACATGGGTAACTAAAATGCCTAAATATAGGGAAACCTGATGATATGCAGAGATCATGCAACTTGATGACTATTAATGAGGATCAGAGTCGGATTTAGGGGGGGGGGGGGGGGGGGGGGCCGGTGGATTTCGAAATTTTAGTGTAAAAATTTTGAATTTTTCGACTTTGCCGCCGGTGGTTTTTTTTTTTTTTTTTTTTTGCCCCAAAACCTATATATTTTGCCCCAAAACCTTCAAATTTTGTCCAAAATTCTCTAAATTTTGCCCCAAAACCTTCAAACTTTACCCAAAAATCTTCAAATTTTGCCTAAAACTTCAATTTTTTGTCCCAAAACCTCCATATTTTACTCAAAAAAATTGCTATGGTTTTGAAAAAAAATTCGCCCCCGGTGGAAAAAAATCCTGGATCCGCCACTGATGAGGATAATGGATTGACTCCAATAACTTCATTTGTATGTCAACTACTTCATGAACTACTTCAATTGCTACCAGGCTCCAACATGGATCAAAGCCCAATGATCCATTAGCAAAGCCCAATGACCCATCAACTTTGTAATACTTAGACTTGTCCAAGATGCTATCAATGAACTTCAACCTTGTCCTCAAGGTTGGAATTTGTTGGGGGAAGAGCTTTTTGAGGTCTCGAGGAACAAGAATTGCGGTGGATAGCAACAGTGACCCGGGTATAATTTTTCCAGGCAACGAAAGCACAAACCTTGGCTAAGTCGTTGTTGAACTTCGGCTTGGGTCAAGCGTTTTACTGGAAGGGATGTGGCTCGAGTGTTAGAGTCGGGTGGTGCGGGTAAAAGTGGGTAGTAGAAGCAGCCACGTTTGAGGAACATCGGTGTTGGGGCAAGGCAGGTAGGGTGTGGAAGGTATGTGTAACAACCCGACATCGTTTTACCAAAAATACGCCTTAAAATTTTTTTTTTTTATGGCAGTGTATCTGGACGGCGTCCAGTTATCTGGACGGCGTCCAGTATTGAAAGACAGGACGGCGTCCCAAGCATTTGGACGGCGTCCAAATGAACTAAAGTGGACTGATCAGTTTTTCAATTTCACACGAGTGGAAAACCCGCTTCCCGATACTTTTAAAACGAAACGACTTTCGCAACACATCATATTAAGTAAAACTAAGAGATTTCCACAATAAAAATAAGTTTTACAACACCGAGCCCACAATGACCCGTTTTACAAATAATGTAGCAATTTCGACCCATTTAACTCTTTAGACGGATTAAGACTCTACAACCCAACCCGATACCAAGAGCATAATCCCGAGGACTACTAATCCCCAATCCGCGTTCAATATCCAAAAGCTACCCCATCGAGCCCAAGCGCTCCTATGCATCTAGCTTAACAAACTAGCTAGCTTCAACCACAATACCTGTAAAAAGGTAAACAACGAGAGGGGTAAGCTTAACGCTTAGTGAATGTAATAATTATACATATACATATATAATGTACCTACTTGCATACACTTACTCACATACCGCTTACATGCTAGCAATATAATTAGCAAACCATCTCAAGTATAAAGCTAATAACCTCCAATATCGCAAGCTAGCATAACCAATAGCATATACTCAAACAATATAATATGCTACACTACAACACATACACAAATCATATGGTTAACCATAAACGCTATGGTGCTACCGGCTCGTGGTTCACACCATACGCAATGCTATGACGCTACCGGCTCCTTGGTTCACGCCACTACGCATTTGAGTCATACTCTTTTATAGTGCTACCGGCTCGTGGTTCACACTTTGATGCTACCGGCTCGTGGTTCACATCTCATTTTATAGTGCTACCGGCTCGTGGTTCACACTTTGATGCTACCGGCTCGTGGTTCACATCTCATTTTATAGTGCTACCGGCTCGTGGTTCACACTTTGATGCTACCGGCTCCTGGTTCACATCTCGACACTCATCACATACATGTTATGGTACTACCGGCTCGTTGGTTCATACCATAACATTCACAAATAAATACACTATATACATACATGCATAATTATTCCACTCACCTCGAAATGCCCGCATAAGTCATGTATGTAAATCGCCTCCAAACGCAACCGAGCAAACCTTTTACCTATAATACGCATATAGATATACAAACAATCAACATACATTCTCTACGAGAGAATTCGACTCCAACACCCTTAACCAAGGGTTTATACCTACCTCCACAAACCGCCCATTTAGACAACTAAAGTGGACTTCACCAATGACCACTACGGGTGGTAATTCCGACCCATCCAACAAGTACAATTTAACCAAAATTGCTTATCATCCAATTAATCTAAAATTAAAGTCATTACCAAATTTGACCCATCTAAGTCAACCCATTTTGACATAAGTCCCAAAAACATCTTTAATCACTAACGGCTAGTGGCTAACTTTCCAAAGTACCATTTAACACTTGAATCAAACATTTATATACTTGGTTCATCAAATCTTGACCCATAACTTAGTTTGACACCGAATCAAGCTCACTTGACCCAAAATACCCATTCGACCCATTGTGACCTAGATTAGGGTTTACACCCAAAAATCAAGTCAATACAAGTGTTCTAAGGTTTAACTAACACATGCAAGGTCCAAACTAACAATTCCATCAATTGAAACCCTAAGTCACCAATTCGGGTTTACATACATGAATCTTCCCCAAAAACCCCCAAACTTCACAATAAATGGGTTATAACTCTAACTAGCACAAACTTTAACTCAAACAATAATCTTAACAAAGAAATTCGGATTTAGAGCTTACCAACACTACCACCACGTAGCCGTGAACGAGGTGAACAACTTTAACTCTCGAGCTTTGACCCGAAACGCTCATCTTCTTCACCAAACCAAGCTTTCTTACTCTAAATTAACCCTCTCTCTCTAAAATAAGATGAGAGTGTTTTGTGTGGGTGAGAATGAGCTCCAAATGGAGTTCTAGATCATTTTTGATGATCCCAAACCGACCCCAAGTGAAAAGACCCAAATACCCCTTTTAATTTGAGTAAAATAGAGCTGCTGGCCCGTCAGGCCTTCTGGACGGCGTCCAAAAAGCTTGGACGGCGTCCTAACCTTCATTGTTGGACGGCGTCCTAAAGTCTGGACGGAGTCCCAAAGTCTGAGTCTGAAACTGAACTTGTTTTGGTCGTAACTTTCAAACCGTAACTCCGTTTTTGACGAATCAAATATCGTTGGAAACGTAATGAGATTTACTATCCAATGGTAAGGTTTTAGAACATCAACTCCCACTTTATTTGGGATCCAAATATACACTTACATGCCTCGTATTTCGAATGACGCTCGAAATAACGTGTAACTGAAAAACGGGTGTTACAACTCTCCCCCACTTAAATTGGATCACGTCCTCGTGATCCGCACAAACACTAGAAGTTAAGCACTTCTCCCACGAACATTTCCGCTTCCAACGCGGAGTCACACAAGTAGTAAACTCATCCGAATCCTCGCTTCGTGCACTAACGCATCATAATACCACAATATTGGGTAATCAACCCACGAGTCGAAACAACCGTAACCGTTGCTCCTACGCCGAGTATCCAAACTCATACCGTACACTTCACAATCGTCCTAAGAGTAGAACAATTTGCCGACAAACATCGTCGTCACGCCTCACGATCTTACGAAACACAACCAAGCCCGACATCCATAACATCTTCTACAAATCCGAAGATCTAACCACACGCTAATAATCACTAGCGTGCACTACCGCAACAAACGATAACTCATACACTCAACGTCCAGAGTTTCCATATAGGAAAATACGAAAATCACTACATATACCTTCAAGTTCTCTCGGCTACAACTCGCCACAAGCTACGTCCGTAACCATATCACTCAATCAGTCAATCCGCACACGACCAATCCGTCACTGGATTAATCCAGGACGACAATAATACACCACGAATTAGACGAAGCATCAACACATCGTCATAGGGTTTCTCCTCTGAACCATACAATGCGGCTTCCTAGTACTAGCATAGAAGCTATTCGTATACCAAAATCCCGTCAACGGCGAATCATCATCACAAAATTTCCGCAATTCGCCACACGACTCACAAAAATATTCACCACGCCGGGTGAACTTTCCTACCTAGACCGTCCGTTAAGGATGGTCTCAACATTTCAATGCAACTAACAGTCGCATCACTAAGGAGCACACTCTCGTAAACAAACAACATCTGCGTGTCTCGATGTAAGACAATCAGAATCGACACTCTCCGCCTCACATTCGTCCATAAAGTGGAATAATCCACTGACAATCTCCACGATTGCGTTTCCCGACAGAAAAAATAAGATATTCGCCACGATATCGAACTCGTTCCCATTCAATTATACTGTCCGGGTTTCATGACAACCCAGATTTTTCACTACGGGAGCACTCGCAACGACACTTCATTCTCTCACTCCGGGATCTCAAACTTCACATTTGGTCTCATACCGCACATTGGTACTACACGACCACCTTACATAGGAAGTCTTACACTTCCTTCGATCCCATCATCACAATCTTCACGCATAACATTCTAGAGTTGTAACTCGCAATCGTAAAGCACGATCTCGAGTCGACATTAGCAACCCGTCACTCTTCCTCGTTAGGAACTCCGAATACCTATTGAGGCTTAGCACGGTACGCTCCGACATTTCACTATACATAACACCACTGGAGTTTTCCTCGGGCGACAGTAAAAACTCCCCCACTTAGGATTTATCTCCCTATTCTCACCGCCAAGATGATAACATCCCGCGGAATTGAAATTCCACGTCACACCTGACCATTGTCACCGTTGGTCATAAACATCAATTCACCGCAAATTCACTTTAAGCTCTCAGAGCCGACAGACACAATCACTTGAGACGTCGTACACGCGATGAAATCGCACCTTCATACCACAATTCACAACTAACTACCTTAATCGTTCGAAAGGCAAACTCCACCAAAGTCTTACATATGCCTCTAAGCCTAGGCATATGTCACGCCGCTTACTTAGTCGTGATTCTCAGTCGAGATCACCCGACCTTCTACGCAACGAGCCTTATCAATAATTGCTCACTCTCATGGAGAAGAGTGACCAATTCCGACACTATAATTGCGTCCACCACAATATTAACACTTCATCATACCCTTCGGACTAACCGACCCTTAAGTCCGTCACCGGCTCACCGGTCATCTTTACCCGTCTATCACTTAAGAGCAACAAGATTCGCGCACCCGTCTCTTCATAAGAAGTATTCATCACAATGCTCTTAAACTTCGACTTTCAGAACCGTCGATTTACTATCACCCGTCGATCCCTATTATAATCTCTGATGCTTCCAAGGGTATCTCACGGGCACCCTAAGCACAAAGTGATCACACCACTACCGGAGTTGAACATTACACTAGCAGGTATAAAGAGGCACCTGACGCAGTGTCATGCAGAATCCCACCACTATCAATCGAATTTTAGAAAATCGATCTTTAGGTTCCATACACCCGATGTCACCCATCTCTCTATAATAATGACCCGAAGTCATACCTACCCGAAAACCTTACGGTTTATTGCCTTATCGAAAGTTCCTAGCGATTACACGCTACCCGCAATTTCCACAAGGCCAAACGATATAGCCTAATGAAGCGTTTCATCCAACACTAAGGAGATGCTCGGGAACACCAAGTCTTACACCCTTCCACATATCGGCACAATCACAACGACCGGGGTATTCCGTTAGGAATGTTACCCTCTAATCCACAACGCATTAACGCAACCATTGTCATACGGATCTCGCTCATGCGAGTTTACCGACCCGAAGACTCCTCGATTCGCCAATTCCAAGGCGACTCACAACAAGAATCCTAACACGATTCTCTAACCACACACTCTACCGAGTGTAACTCAAAACTACAATCATTAGACTTGTCGCATTCCATTACAGAATTCAAGTCCTCGTCGCACACACGCAAACGTAAATCGATCTTCCTAGTTACGATGGGTAACTAAAACCAATAACAATCTCAATAATGCACCCACTACTTAGGGTGGCTAAGCACGCACCAAACTTGTGAGTTGGCTCACTCACTTAACTAACCGAATCCATCGTAACACCTCACGACTCGCAACGAACCCGATGCGACTACAAGCACATCACCCGAGACAACTATCACTTAGGAACCAATAAAGATTCCTCATTTATCCCGAATCTACCCCAACCATGCACGTTTCCTCCGTTCGGTACTCGTCATGTCATGCTTGATGTCAAGATACACTTTCGTAATAATGGTGATCGGTCACTATTACAAATGCGTACCTTACCATTTCCACATGGTCATGCAAAGTACTTTACCCGGACTGACGCAACATTCACACAAAATAACACGCGATAACTCCTAGTACCCGAATGACCAAAGTCCTTACCGTGAACTTAATCACTCAAAACCGCCAAACATACGAATCTCCCCAATAGATTCATCCCTAGGATACCGCACAAAAGATACCTGTATATATACACCTATATACAACATAATAATAAATATACACAAGTACACCGCAATAACACGTCATCCTACAGCCTAGGTGACTATCACTAAAACAACGTCCCCGTTCGCCTAATTACCTTAGGCACTAGCAATCTAAGGCACTAATTTACACGCGAAATAAGGCCCCACATAATCCCACATTGGACAAGCACTAGTCCTAGTTAGTCACCTACTCTAAGGCACTAACAAATCTCAATCCGACCCGTACTCCTACAAGCCCCGCAAATAATGCACAATCGCCAATAAGTCTAAGACTAGGCACCTATCCCAAGGTCACCTAATTCCCTTAGACTATGCTCTGATACCACTTGTAACAACCCGACATCGTTTTACCAAAAATACGCCTTAAAATTTTTTTTTTTTTTATGGCAGTGTATCTGGACGGCGTCCAGTTATCAGGACGGCGTCCCAAGCATTTGGACGGCGTTCAAATGAACTAAAGTGGACTGATCAGTTTTTCAATTTCACACGAGTGGAAAACCCGCTTCCCGATACTTTTAAAACGAAACGACGTTCACAACACATCATATTAAGTAAAACTAAGAGATTTCCACAATAAAAATAAGTTTTACAACACCGGGCCCACAATGACTCGTTTTACAAATAATGTAGCAATTTCGACCCATTTAACTCTTTAGACGGATTAAGACTCTACAACCCAACCCGATACCAAGAGCATAATCCCGAGGACTACTAATCCCCAATCCGCGTTCAATATCCAAAAGCTACCCCATCGAGCCCAAGCGCTCCTATGCATCTAGCTTAACAAACTAGCTAGCTTCAACCACAATACCTGTAAAAAGGTAAACAACGAGAGGGGTAAGCTTAACGCTTAGTGAATGTAATAATTATACATATACATATATAATGTACCTACTTGCATACACTTACTCACATACCGCTTACATGCTAGCAATATAATTAGCAAACCATCTCAAGTATAAAGCTAATAACCTCCAATATCGCAAGCTAGCATAACCAATAGCATATACTCAAACAATATAATATGCTACACTACAACACATACACAAATCATATGGTTAACCATAAACGCTATGGTGCTACCGGCTCGTGGTTCACACCATACGCAATGCTATGACGCTACCGGCTCCTTGGTTCACGCCACTACGCATTTGAGTCATACTCTTTTATAGTGCTACCGGCTCGTGGTTCACACTTTGATGCTACCGGCTCGTGGTTCACATCTCATTTTATAGTGCTACCGGCTCGTGGTTCACACTTTGATGCTACCGGCTCGTGGTTCACATCTCATTTTATAGTGCTACCGGCTCGTGGTTCACACTTTTGGTTCACATCTCATTTTATAGTGCTACCGGCTCGTGGTTCACACTTTGATGCTACCGGCTCGTGGTTCACATCTCATTTTATAGTGCTACCGGCTCGTGGTTCACACTTTGATGCTACCGGCTCGTGGTTCACATCTCGACACTCGTCACATACATGTTATGGTACTACCGGATCGTTGGTTCATACCATAACATTCACAAATAAATACACTATATACATACATGCATAATTATTCCACTCACCTCGAAATGCCCGCATAAGTCATGTATGTAAATCGCCTCCAAACGCAACCGAGCAAACCTTTTACCTATAATACGCATATAGATATACAAACAATCAACATACATTCTCTACGAGAGAATTCGACTCCAACACCCTTAACCAAGGGTTTATACCTACCTCCACAAACCGCCCATTTAGACAACTAAAGTGGACTTCACCAATGACCACTACGGGTGGTAATTCCGACCCATCCAACAAGTACAATTTAACCAAAATTGCTTATCATCCAATTAATCCAAAATTAGAGTCATTACCAAATTTGACCCATCTAAGTCAACCCATTTTGACATAAGTCCCAAAAACATCTTTAATCACTAACGGCTAGTGGCTAACTTTCCAAAATACCATTTAACACTTGAATCAAACATTTATATACTTGGTTCATCAAATCTTGACCCATAACTTAGTTTGACACCGAATCAAGCTCACTTGACCCAAAATACCCATCCGACCCATTTTGACCTAGATTAGGGTTTACACCCAAAAATCAAGTCAATACAAGTGTTCTAAGGTTTAACTAACACATGCAAGGTCCAAACTAACAATTCCATCAATTGAAACCCTAAGTCACCAATTCGGGTTTACATACATGAATCTTCCCCAAAAACCCCCAAACTTCACAATAAATGGGTTATAACTCTAACTAGCACAAACTTTAACTCAAACAATAATCTTAACAAAGAAATTCGGATTTAGAGCTTACCAACACTACCACCACGTAGCCGTGAACGAGGTGAACAACTTTAACTCTCGAGCTTTGACCCGAAACGTTCATCTTCTTCACCAAACCAAGCTTTCTTACTCTAAATTAACCCTCTCTCTCTAAAATAAGATAAGAGTATTTTGTGTGGGTGAGAATGAGCTCCAAATGGAGTTCTAGATCATTTTTGATGATCCCAAACCGACCCCAAGTGAAAAGACCCAAATACCCCTTTTAATTTGAGTAAAATAGAGCTGCTGGCCCGTCAGGCCTTCTGGACGGCGTCCAAAAAGCTTGGACGGCGTCCTAACCTTCATTGTTGGACGGCGTCCTAAAGTCTGGACGGAGTCCCAAAGTCTGAGTCTGAAACTGAACTTGTTTTGGTCGTAACTTTCAAACCGTAACTCCGTTTTTGACGAATCAAATATCGTTGGAAACGTAATGAGATTTACTATCCAATGGTAAGGTTTTAGAACATCAACTCCAACTTTATTTGGGATCCAAATATACACTTACATGCCTCGTATTTCGAATGACGCTCGAAATAACGTGTAACTGAAAAACGGGTGTTACAGTATGGTGGCAGTAGGCAATTGGTGATCTGTTGCTAACTTATCTTCAACAAGTTTAGCCATACCATAAGTTTGGTGAAGGGCGGTGGGGCGAAGAGTAGCAATTTCCCGTTGTATATCCAAGCGTCGCCCGGAGATACAGCAATTCAAAAGGGCGGTGTGGGGTAAGCCAGTGACATAATTACTAAGACTTTCGAAATCAGCTTGGTATGCAGCAACCGAGCCAGTTTGTTGTAGCTTGAATAAAGCTGTTTGATGGTTTTCTTTATGTTCCAAAACGTAACTCCACGCGTTTTGTGAAGTGAGACCAGTCTCCTAAAAGTTGGTTATTGTGTAGGTATTTAAAGCAACTCAAGGCCTCACCATGGAAGTGGAATGAGCGAGGGCTATCCGCTGATCTGGGGGAATATTGTAGAACCAGAATACTGATCGCTTGAAAAAGCCAATCCAGGGGCGCAGTGCCATCGACGGATGGTAGGTGTATTTTTGGTGTTTTGAGGGAAGAATTAAGTGAACCAAATTGCAAGGGTAGAGTGGTTTGAAGAATTTTTGGTATGTGAATCTGTTTTTGTAACAGCCTGGGCAGTCAGTTTGTTGGCAACTTGGTCGATGTGATTTTTGGTGATCAATCTGAGAAGAGACATAAAACCCTAATCAATATGAAGATCCTTTAATAAGGTTAAGCGAGATTATTGACAAACAAAAAATCAGTATTGCATAACAATCGAAATCAGCAGGCTGAAGAAATATCAAAAGGCATGTGCTCGTTCAACAAGATGACTTGGCCAGAATTGGACAAACATCTTTACAGTATCTACAGGTTGCTCATTAAAGCGTTTATAGACATAGTGAAACAAATTATACATTTGGTATTGCCTACACGAGATGTTAATAGCATCAATCAATGCAGTACTCTGAAAAACCTGTTTAAGCTTCAACTACTAGTTTCACCAGCTCGATTAAGAACCACATTAATTCATTTCAGATGCAATTAGTTCTTTTAGACATTTCATCAAACACATCATGCTACAATAACACCAACACGAAGGTATAAAAACATATGCAATGATATCATCTTTGATGCACGAAATCTAACATTGCACTAGAATAAATACCAAGAATCCAAATACATGATTATTTTGTACTCCTTTCAAATTGACATAAAAGAGATCAAATACATTAGACTACAATAATATAATTATTAAGTTCTTTTCTTGACATGCTGTATTCTGTCTGGAGATTGTTTGGATGTGGCCAATTTGTAGATCCCGTAAACCTTTTAACCAAAAACACAAGAAATAAACAAAATCAAAGGGGTTTAATTGCGATCGAGATGATGTAAATAAAAAAGGGTACCTACCAATGCAATGACGTGAGCAGCAATGAGTAAAAGGACCATAAACGGTGCCGTATCAAGGATCTTCGTTTGATTCTGCTTACCCATCTCGTGTTGAATCGTCATTTATTATTTGCAATACGAAATTGATGAAGGGGATTAGGGTAATCGGAAGATGTTAAATACGCTGTAAGCCTGTAAATCCCTTTTGTTACAAGTTAAAACAAGAGTTATACAACTGGCCCATGTGATTTAGTCAAAACTACAGATGATTCTTTTTCTTTTTATATTTATTTATTATAAATAATAAATAATTTATTTATAATCCGCGAATTGGCAAGTCTACTATCCAAACAAAAGTTTTAAGTTATAAATTTCAATAAAAGTGTTTTTATATATTAAATAAAAGTTAAGTTATAAATTCTAATAAAAGTGTTTTTTATATTATTATAATATTATAACATGAGAAGAATAATAGTTTTAAATGATTATTCTTTAACATTACTTAGGACCTATGTGTCAATGTACCCTATTTGTTGTGAAAAAAAAAAAAAGGATTCTTATTTCTAAGGATCGATAGATGTGGATTGTAATGTTTAGTTCACTCATTGTGAGCTATCGTTGTGTGTACTATATGTACTTTCACTAACATGTAAGTAATGAGTTTTTACAATCAACATCAGTTTACGTTTAAGTTACTCGATCCAAGAGGTTATTCATATAAGAGAATCGAAACTCAGCGCCACACCTAATGAGTAAAGAGTGATATTTGAGTTTTGACGTGAATTTTAGTAATCCAGTTGAGCCTGCTTGACATTTTATATTGACCAATTAAAACTCGGTGATCTTATAAGGATATTGATAATAATTGCTTTTGTGATGATTTAATATGATGAACACAAAAGAAACAATAATATAATTGTGAAGAAAAGAATTGAAGATGTTTTAGTCTTGTTAGTCAGCAACAAAAAGTAAAACAAATGCAAATGGGGAAAATATAGTTATGTTAGTAAACTCTCTTCAATATTACACATTATATTATATTATATTATATTATATTATATTATATTATATTATACTTGCATACTAAACCTCCTCCCATTTTTAGTCGTTTCAGTTTTAACGAATTGTCGTTTTGAGTTTGCGTTCACACTACAAAACGGTCCTCCAACTTTCGCACAAATTACACAACAACCCCTCAACTTTACACTTTTTCAGGGGTAAAAAACGTAAATTTATAATTTAATTAAAATAAAAAAACCTTACTCCACCCGAATTTATAACGGGCTCTATCTTCTCGCTCGGTGCGAGTTAAATTTTTCCGAGGCCACCGTTCAACTCGAAAAAATCTCACGAACCTCCTCCCATTTTTAGTCGTTTCAGTTTTAACGAATTGTCGTTTTGAGTTTGCGTTCACACTACAAAACGGTCCTCCAACTTTCGCACAAATTACACAACAACCCCTCAACTTTACACTTTTTCAGGGGTAAAAAACGTAAATTTATAATTTAATTAAAATAAAAAAACCTTACTCCACCCGAATTTATAACGGGCTCTATCTTCTCGCTCGGTGCGAGTTAAATTTTTCCGAGGCCACCGTTCAACTCGAAAAAATCTCACGAACCCAACGGGACTAACTATATGCAAAACGGACATCGTTAAAAAAACACTAAATAACGGGCCCTATATTCACGCTCGGTGCGAGTTAAATTTTTCCGAGACCACCGTTCAACTCGAAATAATTTTACGAACACAACGCGACTAACTATACGCGAAACGGACATCGTTAAAAAAAAAATAGTTCGGGCTATATTACATACATATATATACATATACAACACGACTAACTATACGCGAAACGGACATCGTATATCCAAATTGGACCGCGCGTCGAATACAACCGCAGCAACGCGCAGTCGGATTTTTTCTAGTTGTAGGTATTTTGTATATTGAAGGCCTGAAAATCCCTCTTTCATTTACCTTACTTATATAGTAATCACAAGTAAATGAAGCAATACGGAGATATAGCTTGACCAATACAGATCATGACTCCCCTTCTCCGGCAAGATTACTGGCTCCTGTTAGTTTCTATTATTATTATTATTTATTTTTTTATTTTTTTGATGATGAACTATGTCAAAATACAAGTTGTTACTTCATTTTGAGACTATTTTCTACCTTCTTTTTCTTTAGAAAAAGAAGATGCATTTTTGTATAAATACAAGAACATGGGATTCTCTTCCACATCTTCCGTGTTTTAATGATAAACAAAAGAAATGTAGAAGGCGTTTTTTTTAAACCTTTATAACGACCCTCACTTTTCCATTCCTACTTTTACTATATTGCCCTTAGGATTTTTGTGTGCTCGTAAACTTTTCTTAACAAAACGTTGATCAAATAGTAAACTTTTAGTCGACACTCACTGTTAATTAAGGTTTATGTTTTTCTGTGATATTAAACTTTAGGTAATTAATGAAATGTGACATTTCCCTAAACTAATAAACTTTTGGAGAACAATTTAAATTAAAATACAGCCGTAGGTCTAATTAAATAAAATAAATACTCCCTCCGTCCCATTACAAGTGTCCATTTACTTTTTGCACACAGTTTTAGGAAATTCCACTAACTTCATTCTCCACCAATCAGAAATCTTCTCTCTCCAGAATAACCTCTTCTCATTGGTTGAAACACAAAGTGGACACTTGAAATTGGACATCCCAAAATGGAAATGTGGACACTTGTGGTGGGACGGAGGTAGTAATACTTATTATATATATCAAAAAAAAAAATAATAATAATAATAGTGTATATAAATAAAAAAAAATTCAGCTAGGAAAGAAAGGAAAAAAAAAAAACTTGATCCCTAAGCTAATCTAATCATAATCCTAATCAAACTCAATTTCCTTGCATCCTAATCTAGTTCTAAGTCTTTAAGCAAATCCTAATCCTTGATCATCAAGTATTTCCTAAAATCCTAACATGATTACAACTCTAGAACTCAACTATAAAAAGGCATCATGCTTTCCATATTGGCATCATAAATAAAAACCACAAAATCCCTCCCATCCTCTTGTGATGGTCGACAGTTTTGCAGCCATAATCCCACCACTTGCATCGACTACAAACTCCCCCAAAACAGCCTGCACTCGACACCCATTCGGCCCTCCAAATCGTCACCTCTGTGCAGTCCAAAACAGTCCATAAAAGTCGACTTTTGCAGCCTCTTGTTGCTGTGATATTCGACACCAAAACAGCCCATTCCGGCCTCCCATTCGCCACCCTGTTTCACGCCAAACAGCTGCCCAAAACCCTGTGACTCCCCCAAATAGGGCCTGGGGTATTTGTGTCTAATTATATCAAATCACAGTTGTATAAACGAGAACGACTCTACATGAGACGTTTTGTTGAGTTTTGCAGCGGAAGATAAATATGTCTTTAATTGATATGATATGTAATGAAGACTCCAAGCATAGCAAGCAATCATCATCAAGGCAGTAGATATACAGCGGAAGCAATATTTAAGTACCTGAGAATAAACATGCTTAAAAAGTCAACACGAGGTTGAGTGAGTTCATATGTTTGTCATAAATAATGATTTCAGTAATAGTGTTAGACCACAAGATTTAGTTTGTAAAGTAGATCTCGCAAGATCCAAAAGTTGATCTCCCGCAGGATCAAAAAGTTATGCCAGTGCGTGATATTTAGACTAAACGTTGTTTGCCCCGTGACAAGTTGTTTTGTCCTTGTCGTTTAATTTCATTATCAAGTAATACAAAGACTTAGTCAAATGTATCGGGGACGTTACTCCCGATAGGCCTATCCCCAATAATTAAGAATGCCGCAGCAATTAAAAATATCACTGTAGGGACTTAGTCGGACATAGCCGGGTATAGCATAGTTTTAACAGTTGGTACTGATATTTAGACTAGACTTTCAAGTTTGCCCCGTAACAAGTTATTGTTTATACTTGTCGGTTGGGGACTTGCTGGTCATAGCCCAACATATCACAGTTTAATAGTTGGTACTTGTATTCAGACTAGACTTTCAAGTTTGCCCCGTAACAAGTTATCGTTTATACTTATCGGTTGGGGACTTGCTGGTCATAGCACAACATATCACAGTTTAATAGTTGATACGTGTAAAATAGTTATAAAAGTTGCGCATGTATTCTCAGTCCAAAAATGTAAAGAGTAAAAGAGATCATATGAAACTCACAATACGATAGTTTGTATGATATGCATATGATAGCACTGAACAAGTACAGAGTTGTCCTCGGATTCACGAACCTATATCAGTTATGTATATATTAAAACATATAATAACAATTAATCAGTTTATATATTTTAATATTATTAATATACTTCTGGAATAAATAATTAATTATTTAGCTATATTCATTTTTATATAAATATTTAATGTTTATATATATATATATATATATATATATATATATATCAGTTTTAAAGTATATGATATGTCAATATCATATATTGATGTTTAGGAATTTTATATCATGTATTACAGCTTAATATATATGTGTGTGTATATATATATATATATATATATATATATATATATATATATATATATATATATATATATATATATATATATATATATATATAATTGAAATATTTATTTGTACTAATACTAATAACAGTGATAATAATAATGATTAATAACTCATCATAATTAAGATATATTTATTTTCAATATTTGAAATAATTACTCAATAGTAATTTAAAAAGGTAAATTATCAATGTTAATGTGTTTAAATTAAAATATCTTAGTATTACTAATAATAATCTTGAAGATAATAATATTAGTATTCATATTAATAACAATAATAACAATTGTAGTGTAATCATGTTAATAATAATAATTATAATAAAAATGATGAGTTTAAAAATAGTGTTTCCTTTAATAATAATAATAATAATAATAATAATAATAATAATAATAATAATAATAATAATAATAATAATAATAATAATAATAATAATAATAATAATAATAATAATGAGAAAGAAAACTACCTTAGAATAAGCCTTTCTAAAAAAAAATGCGCAAGACGGGACTTGAACCCGCCACCTCTCAAATACCCGTCAACACCCTTAACCATCACGCTATATCAGTTTTTCTGATTATAATCTGTATCCTAATATATTTAACCTCTCTTTTGATTCTTTCTTCTTCTTCTAACTCGAACAACTCAGGGACCAGGGGTGTTTTATCTAATTCAGTGATTTAACATAATAATAATAAATTCATACTAAGTTTAAATGTTATATTAATTGAAAGAATGGGAAATATATATATATATATATATATATATATATATATATATATATATATATATATATATATATATATATATATATATATATATATATATATATATCATAACAGCATATGCTGTTCGACGCAGACCAAGAAAAAAATTAAAGTTTTCGATTTTTTTGACATTTTTAGATCACGATTTCTTCACGAACTATTTTCCAAATCACTACTAGAAACTAATGGAATCATCAATTAACTCTGAAACATAACCAAGAATTCGAATTTTAAGATGAATCAAAACGTTTGACTTTTTATATAAAAACTTTGACTTCAAAATTTGAGTTTGATAAGATGAACTGGAGCTTCATTTTTTGCAGATCGTTTGAGTAAAATGTTCCTAACAAGACTGCATTAATGGATTTTTAAATGGATTTCGAAATCAAATTTTGGCAAAAATTGATCAAGAACAGGGAGTCGACTCTTTTTTTTTTTTAACTTTCTGTTTTGATTCTTCCTTGATTTGCAGTAATCTACAACCTATATATAATGATGATGTTATTCGACTGGTACTCCATAATACAGAATTGGATTGATTTTTATAATGAATTTGTGGGTGTCGACTATGAATCCCAAACAGAAATATATAAAAATTTATAAAGCAGATAAAAAAACATAAAAGCAGATATGATTGACTTAAAAGCAGATATACCTATTTGTTTTTATAAATAATGAAATCAGATAGGATCACATTTTAAAAAAATATACAGATAGTGTCTTAACCTAATTTAGGTATTACTCTTTTTCATTTTATTTAATTAAGATTAATAATTAATAATTATATTAATATTAATAATAATAACAATAATAATTATATTAATAATAATAATACTTCTAATATTATTGATAAAAGTAATGTAAATAGTAAGAATAATGATATTTTATAATAATATTAATAATAATATCATTAACAATAATAATAATAAATGATAAAGATCATAATGATAATGATAATAATCATGTTAATAATACTATTAATAATAATAATAATACCATTAGTAATAAGTTGTATTAATATTAATGATATTTATAATAACCTTAATAATTTTAGTAAAAGTGCTAATACTAATAATATTAATAATAATATATTAGTATTATATTAATGATATTAATAATTATTAGTAATAATAATATTAATAATACTGATAATAATAATAATGATTGTAAATGATAATATGGTTTAAAATAATATTATTAATAATACTAATACGTAATAATTGTTCGTGAATCGTTGGTATTTCATTCAAAGTTAAATGAAGTCATGTAGAGGTTTTTGTTTAAATAAACTCGGAAATTTTCGGGTTGTCACAGTATCCCCCTGTTAATAGAAATTTCGTCCCGAAATTTTAGTTGTTGCCATCCATTGGCGTTGTTTGTAAACAGGTGAGGACATTTTTGTTTTATTTGGTCTTCACGTTCCCAGGTATGCTCGGGGTCTTGCGTGAATTCCAACGGATAGAATATTGTTTTGTTTCAAGAGTTTAAATCATATGAATCCATAAATTTTACGAAGTGCATTTTATTATTAATGCGGAAGTTATCTAAAGGATTTAACAAGAGTGTCATTGATTAGGTTTCCTCAGAAGCATTTCAATACTCATGAAATATGTTATGAATAATAGTGAACTTATTTAAATCTTGAGCGTTTATGCCACAATATTATGGTAGTCAAAATAGAGAGGAGTTCATGAAAATCATAATCATGAAATTTGATAGAGATCGTCATTGTTTACAACATGGATATTGTAATGATGAATATGAGTTGAAAAAATAGAGTTTTATCGACATTAAATAATACGGATAAAATGATTCGATTATAGAAAGAGTATACGAAGCTATCGTAAAAGATTGAGATGAGGAAATTAAATGTTTGCCTTAACTTTTGATATAGTTAAAGTTGATTTTCGGAATTCAAGGGATTTAAAGAAATCTTCATAATCCTTATAAGATTTGATTCTCCGGTAATTACGGAAATTAGAATTTTCTTTAATTAAATGCGGTGAATTGCCTCGATTGCTGTGTCTGAAATTTTGCTATAAATTAGCTTCTTCCGTTTCATTATCTTCACCACTTCTATACTTTCTTTCCTCAATTCATATTTCCAAAAGATTTGTTAATATGCTCAATGTCTTGTTCTTGACCTTATATTGGTTATCGCCACAATCTTCCTTCTTTTCCAACTCCCACCAGAGGAGTCTGTTTACTTCTATTATGCTCTAGGATTTATTGTGTTTTTAGTTCTCCCATGTCTTTATATTGCTATACGCATTGATATACACGGTTTGTAATTTCAGTATTGTTATCGGGCTTTATATTTTTCCTTATATGTCGGAGCTTCATGCTTTCGTAAAGCAAGTAACGGTCTAGAATTTGTAGGTATGAAGTTTTGAATGATCATAATATACAAAACAGAAGGAAAGGTAATAACACGATTTGATTTGTCAAATTACCAGAATATCCGGAAAAGACCGAATCATCAAGAAAAATATTTTCTTGATATGTTTAGAGTTTAAATAGAATGTAAGAGTCGTGTAACATGGCAAATGATGATTATAAAGTCTATGAATCATCATCTTCCATTAAAAATTTAGCATGACTTACTGTAATATAATCACGTTGGCCTGACGTCATTATATTATACTAACTCATGCTTCAAGTCCCAACACTCCTTCAAAACATTCATAATTTAAACTTGAATTTTACAGAATATAGAAACTAAAATAGTTTCCTTTATGATGTGATAAAGATATCGCAAGGAGACAGTTAATTGCGGTCAAGAATCGTTTTAAAGATATCTTCGGAAATATAGAGGATATTTATAACGAAAGATTCGGTGATATCTTAGAATTTCTAAGATCTAATGACGAGGAAAATTCTTTTGTTTCCTCTGCATTTAATGCAGCCATATTTGAATCATTGGTTATCAATCCGAGATGGTTTCAAGAAATTTTATTTTTAGATGATTAAACACTGATTGTAATCGTCAACGAATCTAATGGTTAACGAATAGGCTGTAACATCCGTGTTACATCCGTCCCACATCGGTTGGAGAGGGGAACGAAGCATGCCTTATAAGGGTGTGGAGACCTTTCCTAGCATGACGCGTTTTGGGACCACAGGCGCAGCAGATCCCATGAGAACTCTGCAGTTAAGCGTGCTCAGGCGAGAGCACTACCAGGATGGGTGACCTCCTGGGAAAGTGTTCGTCATCTTTGGTCACCAAGAAAAATCCGTGCGCCTACGGGCAAAGTGGACAATATCATGCAACGGAGAACGTGTTACCTGGGATGTTACATATGGTATCAGAGCCAGGCCCCGGGCCAAACGTGCACAGCGAGGACACTGTGTCCCATTAGGGGAGAGGATTGTAACATCCGTGTTACATCCGTCCCACATCGGTTGGAGAGGGGAACGAAGCATGCCTTATAAGGGTGTGGAGACCTTTCCTAGCATGACGCGTTTTGCGACCACAGGCGCAGCAGATCCCATGAGAACTCTGCAGTTAAGCGTGCTCAGGCGAGAGCACTACCAGGATGGGTGACCTCCTGGGAAAGTGTTCGTCATCTTTGGTCGCCAAGAAAAATCCGTGCGCCTACGGGCAAAGCGGACAATATCATGCAACGGGGAACGTGTTACCTGGGATGTTACATAGGTGTTCTTGATTTTAAAAGTAATGAATGATAATTTTGGTGGTTTGATGTGATAATTCATTGCAGAATACGAATGAATATAATTCATGAATGTAGTAATCTTTAGGAAGATAACACCTGCTAAAGCTTTACTTGAATTCTGATATGTTAATTTCAGAATGTGTAATTGATTTTGTATGAAGACGATTGTGTATCATTGTGAAGGTAGTGCGTATATTTAATGATTTATGAATCGAAATTGAAGAATGTACAGTGTATTAATGTGAGATGTAAATATTTCTCGGGTATTACCTACCCGTTAAAATATTTTCACAATTAACTGTTTGTACAACAGAATTTACAATCTTTATGAAGATATACGTTCATATATGTATTCTTTAGATATAATCATGGATTTAATGAGTTAATATATATTAAACTCATCTGAATTGCGGTTTGGAACGAGAGTAAATAATCTCCAAAACCTTAGAGATTTCATAATTGTCGCGAAATATTTCGCTAATGAAGTTATGAATCAATACATTCATCGTTACACTTGATTTATTATGAAATGGAGTTTATTGTGTTGAAGCAGTGATTAACAATTGTTAAGTCATTAACGAAGGGTGTACATCATAGCATATTAGTGATATGAATTAACCAAGTAGTACATACTAGTTGAGATTCTCACGTAATTGCTTAGTACGACAAGATTTATTATTGTTCTAAATCATATATATATATATATATATATATATATATATATATATATATATATATATATATATATATAAGGTATACATATATAATTCTTCACGAAGAATGAGTCAATACATCTTAACCCTTTATTGCTAATATTCCTTGGTATCTTTTAGGCGTATGATGTTGATATCCGAGGTACCGAGTGTGATGTTGAGGCGTGGGATGCGGATATTGTTGTTGGTGAAGCTGATGCTGTTGGTGGTGATGTTGATGGTGCCGATGGTACTGGTGTTGCTGTTGCTGATACTGGTGCCTTCAGTGCTTGTGGTGTTGGTGATGTTGGCGGTATTGCTAGTACTGGTGGTGCTGGTTATGCTGCTGGTGTTGCTTGTGGTACTTGGGTAGTAGGTGTGAGCCTAGCTTCCAAATCGTGCACCGTTTCCTCCAGGGTTTCTACTTTACGCTCGAGTCTATGGATTTGTTCTACCCATTCCTCCGTAAGGTTTGTCAATTCTTGATATTTAGTTCGAAGTCTTCTAACTTCTTCTAATAACCCAATCTGGTTAGAATTTGGGAGTAGAGGACGAATACTATCTTAGGCTACATCGAGTCGACCTTCGAGGCGGAAAATCCTTGCGAAAAGTGTGTAAACGGTATTACGAACAGGTTCGCCGGTAAGCGGATCGAGTACTCCGATGTTTGGTGGTAAGTTTGGCTCGTGATAAGGAGTACCTTCTTCATTTCTCCATAGGGTGAGTATTTTGCGAACCCATCCCCATTTTCTGAAGAAATTACGGTAATTGATCGGTGGGTGTGCTCCCGTCACGTTATCTTCAGAGCTAGAGGAACTTGAGGAATCAGGTGAGAAATTCATATTATGTGTTTGGAATAGGGTTTGATATGAAATGGGTGTTGAATATTAAATGATATATTCGTTTCCTTGAATACATATATATAACAAAAAGATTTTCGTGATTTACGGAGGAAATTTAGGAAAAGTAGTAGACAAGGTTTACTGGGATAGATATGATAAGATATGATAAGATATGATGTGTCCCCCATTTATGTAATAATGGCGGTATGACGTGTCGAGATAAGTATGTAACCAGATAATCTTTCGATTTAAAGAAATTCGTAATGGCCTATTCATGTCTAGGGGCTTGAGCTATAGGATCCTTTAAATCGGTAATCCAAACCCTTCCATCCTAGAGTTTCGTAGACGTCATCCGTCAAGAAAGTTCAATGATCAAAATATCGAGAAAGCAAAGATGTTGAAAGTAATGAATATGAAGAGTGATGACATTATAATGTCTTTGAGATTCTTGATAACCCAATGACATTTTTTGGTTCGCTAACCGAAGCATAAAGGCATAAGGCATATAGGTACGTGATATAACAGGGAGTTATATACGTTTGAGTATGAATAGTAACAAATATAGGAGTTTCAAAAATCATGGATAATATTTCATGTAATATATATGTAATACACAAAACCATGATAGATGACATAGGAATGTCGAGAATTTCAAAAATCTTGGTGTTGCATTTAAATGTGGTGGCAGAATTAGATAGTACTTAGGAAAATGAGCAGAGTTCTTAGATTGGCACGATATTCTAAGATAAGTAAAGTTTCTAAAGTATAGTATAGCATTTAACAGTTTAAGGCAACAATTAAAGGCACTATGGTCAAGGAAAGTTGTAGTCCTACATTGCTAAGGTACCTAATTGTATAAGGTAAATATAAAATTCAATCCTGGTTCTCTACAACAACCTGCTCTGATACCAATATGTGACATCCCCAAATAGGGCCTGAGGTATTTGTGTCTAATTATATCAAATCACAGTTGTATAAATGAGAACGACTCTACATGAGACGTTTTGTTGAGTTTTGCAGCGAAAGATAAGTATGTCTTTAATTGATATGATATGTAATGAAGACTCCAAGCATAGCAAGCAATCATCATCAAGGTAGTAGATATACAGCGGAAGCAATATTTAAGTACCTGAGAATAAACATGCTTAAAAAGTCAACACGAGGTTGAGTGAGTTCATAGGTTTGTCATAAATAATGATTTCAGTAATAGTGTTAGACCACAAGATTTAGTTTGTAAAGTAGATCTCACAAGATCCAAAAGTTGATCTCCCGCAGGATTAAAAAGTTATGCCAGTGCGTGATATTTAGACTAAACGTTGTTTGCCCCGTGACAAGTTGTTCTGTCCTTGTCATTTAATTTCATAATCAAGTAATACAAAGACTTAGTCAAATGTATCGGGGACGTTACTCCCGATAGGCCTATCCCCAATAATTAAGAATGCCGCAGCAATTAAAAATATCACTGTAGGGACTTAGTCGAACATAGCCAGGTATAGCATAGTTTTAACAGTTGGTACTGATATTTAGATTAGACTTTCAAGTTTGCCCCGTAACAAGTTATCGTTTATACTTGTCGGTTGGGGACTTGCTGGTCATAGCCCAACATATCACAGTTTAATAGTTGGTACTTGTATTCAGACTAGACTTTCAAGTTTGCCCCGTAACAAGTTATCGTTTATACTTGTCGGTTGGGGACTTGCTGGTCATAGCCCAACATATCACAGTTTAATAGTTGATACGTGTAAAATAGTTATAAAAGTTGCGCATGTATTCTCAGCCCAAAAATGTAAAGAGTAAAAAGGATCATATGAAACTCACGATACGATAGTTTGTATGATATGCGTATGATAGCACTGAACAAGTACAGAGTTGTCCTCGGATTCACTAACCTATATTAGTTATGTATATATTAAAACATATAATAACAATTAATCATTTTATATATTTTAATATTATTAATATACTTCTTGAATAAATAATTAATTATTTAGCTATATTCATTTTTTATATAAATATTTAATGTTTATATATATATATATATATATATATATATATATATATATATATATATATATATATATATATATATATATATCAGTTTTAAAGTATATGATATGTCAATATCATATATTGATGTTTAGGAATTTTATATCATGTATTACAGCTTAATATATATATGTGTGTGTGTGTGTGTATATATATATATATATAATTGAAATATTTATTTGTACTAATACTAATAACAGTGATAATAATAATGATTAATAACTCATCATAATTTAGATATATTTATTTTCAATATTTGAAATAATTACTCAATAGTAATTTAAAAAGGTAAATTATCAATGTTAATGTGTTTAAATTAAAATATCTTAGTATTACTAATAATAATCTTGAAGATAATAATATTAGTATTCATATTAATAACTTTAATAACAATTGTAGTGTAATCATGTTAATAATAATAATTATAATAAAAATGATGAGTTTAAAAATAGTGTTTCCTTAAATAATAATAATAATAATAATAATAATAATAATAATAATAATAATAATAATAATAATAATAATAATAATAATAATAATGAGAAAGAAAACTACCTTAGAATAAGCTTTTCTAAAAAAAATTCGCAAGACGGGACTCGAACCCGCGACCTCTCAAATACCCGTCAACACCCTTAACCATCACGTTATATCAGTTTTTCTGATTATAATCCGTATCCTAATATATTTAACCTCTCTTTTGATTCTTTCTTCTTCTTCTAACTCGAACAACTCAGGGACCAGGGGTGTTTTATCTAATTCAGTGATTTAACATAATAATAACAAATTCATACTAAATTTAAATGTTATATTAATTGAAAGAATGGGAATATATTTATATATATATATATATATATATATATATATATATATATATATATATATATATATATATATATATATATATATATATCATAACAGCATATGCTGTTCGACGCAGACCAAGAAAAAAAAAATTTAATGTTTTCGATTTTTTTGACATTTTTAGATCACGATTTCTTCACGAACTATTTTCCAAATCACAACTAGAAACTAATGGAATCATCAATTGACTCTGAAACATAACCAAGAATTCGAATTTTAAGATGAATCAAAACGTTTGACTTTTTATATAAAAACTTTGACTTCAAAATTTGAGTTTGATAAGATGAACTGGAGCTTCATTTTTTGCAGATCGTTTGAGTAAAATGTTCCTAACAAGACTGCATTAATGGATTTTTAAATGGATTTCGAAATCGAATTTTGGCAAAAATTGATCAAGAACAGGGAGTCGACTCTTTTTTTTTTTAACTTTCTGTTTTGATTCTTCCTTGATTTGCAGTAATCTACAACCTATATATAATGATGATGTTATTCGACTGGTACTCCATAATACAGAATTGGATTGATTTTTATAATGAATTTGTGGGTGTCGACTATGAATCCCAAACAGAAATATATAAAAATTTATAAAGCAGATATGATTGACTTAAAAGCAGATATACCTAATTGTTTTTATAAATAATGAAATCAGATAGGATCACATTTTAAAAAAATATACAGATAGTGTCTTGACCTAATTTAGGTATTACTCTTTTTCATTTTATTTAATTAAGATTAATAATTAATAATTATATTAATAATAATAACAATAATCATTATATTAATAATAATAATACTTCTAATATTATTGATAAAAGTAATGTAAATAGTAAGAATAATGATATTTTATAATAATATTAATAATAATATCATTAACAATAATAATAATAAATGATAAAGATCATAATGATAATGATAATAATAATGTTAATAATACTATTAATAATAATAATAATACCATTAGTAATAAGTTGTATTAATATTAATGATATTTATAATAACCTTAATAATTTTAGTAAAAGTGCTAATACTAATAATATTAATAATAATATATTAGTATTATATTAATGATATTAATAATTATTAGTAATAATAATATTAATAATAATGATAATAATAATAATAATGATTGTAAATGATAATATGGTTTAAAATAATATTAATAATAATACTAATACGTAATAATTGTTTGTGAATCGTTGGTATTTCATTCAAAGTTAAATGAAGTCATGTAGAGGTTTTTGTTTAAATAAACTCGGAAATTTCCTGGTTGTCACAAACCCCCACTGCAGCCGCTAGTTTTCCTGTGTTCCTGCTGCTTTTTTTGAGCCACAACAGGCTAGAAATTGTAGCTGTTATGCCGCCACCCAAACAACCCTTTATTCGACATCCAGCTCCTGTTCTTCTGCTGCATACTCGTGATCCAAACAGCCACACAAGGTGCTCATTTTTGCTGCGTTTTTCTGTTGGTTTCTTATTGTTTCTGTCGTGACCAAGAAGACCCAAAACCCGTTCGTTTTGATCTTGTTTTCTGCTGCTGCTGACGTGACCCATTAACCTCCTGGTTGGGTCGTGTTTTGCTGTTAGATTTCTATGTTTGGTTCGGTCCATGTTCATCACCTCTTCTTGATTCTAATTTTGTTGAGGTATATCTAGAATCCTAACTTAATCTTGCTTTTTAATCTATTACTATTAAGTTTTTATGTTGTTGATAATAACTATGATTATAAATTGATCATGAACATGATTAGGATAAGTAAGATTAAGAATGTTGAATTATAAGTATTATTGTTAAGTTATTATGATATTGAACTAGTTAATTATTATGAATAAAGTGTTATGAATATAAACTCTAAATAATTATGAAGATCATAAAACTAGATTAATAAGTTAGAGATTATGAATATGAGTAAATATTATGATTATGCTTATGAATAAGTTAGGAAATTATTTTATGATTATGATTAGTTATTATAATGAAAGATTATGATTGTTGATTAATAAGCTAGTTAAATAAATGGAGTATTATATTTATAAGATTAGGGTTGTTGAATATGATTAATATAATAAAAAGGTTATGATTTTATGTGGTGATGATTAATGTATTAGGTTATGATTATGATAAAAAGTTCTGGTTTTATAGATTAATAAGTTGTAATGATCATGATGTACATGCATGCATGCATGCATACGTATGTATGTGTATGTATACATTGTAGGTATATGTGTGTGTATATATGTAAATATATACATACGTGTATATGTATGTGTATATATGTATGTATATTGTGTAAGTAAATAAGATTAGTAAATACAAAAAGGTAAAGTAGTTATATGTATATATATGTACCACCTTTACATTAATGTATATATAACACTTACATATATTATACATATATATATCACATAGCTATAAACATATATATGTATATATATGTATGAAAATAAATAAAGAATATATATATGTATGTATCACATAGGTGTATATTTATATATGTAACATATAATGATAAGATTAAATAATAGTTGATTAATTAAAGAATATACTACTATTATTATTATAACTTATACACTTATCTATATAGTAACACCATAAATTACACTAAGTATATTATCACCTATATATATATATATATATATATATATATATATATATATATATATATATAATTAATAAGTATATTAATAACTTGTTATGTATATACACCTATAACGTGAAGGTTATAATTAAAGATAGCGTACAAAGACTATAATATAACTTGTTATGTGTATACACCTATAACGTGAAGGTTATAATTAAAGATAGCGTACAAAGACTACAAACATCACCGCTACTTGTGGCCTAGGGTGGTCCTTGTTGCCTTAGGGGAACCGCTTGTAGATTTCGAATGCCATGACTTAGATTCTGGTCAAGAATCCTGGGCTCCCGGTAACAACAGATCATTCGAGTGACTTGTATGTTAATGGTATCTGGAAGAATAAACACCGAGCACCAATATAATTTCATAGCTGTGAGAACCGATATAATAAGATGAACTCGCTCTGCAAACGAAAGAAACTTGTTTTTCCAATCATTAATCTTAATCCTCACTCTATCAACAAGAATTTTACAGTCTCGATACAAAAGCCGGGAGGAAATTAGTGGAACTCCCAAGTAGCGAATAGGTAAGCTTCCTTCCTCAAATGGAAGTGTAGCTAAAATTTGATTCTTTGTAACCGCACTAACTTGGGCAAAAAAGGCAGTGCTTTTTGGCAAACTAGGGGATAAACCAGAGCATTGTTTGAACTTATCAATAGAATCCCAAATGATTTTAACCAAAGCAACGTCCGCATGGAACAAAAATAAGTCATCGGCAAAACATAAGTTAATGATCTCCAACTTATCGCACTTAGGGTGAAACCGAAATTCACCACTTTGCAAAATATTCCTCTTCAACATTAATGTGAGAACTTCCATGACTAGAGTAAATAAATAAGGGGACATTGGGTCACCTTGTCTTAACCCCCTCTTACCTTTAAAGTACCCATGAAGATCACCATTTATACATATAGAAAACGAGGTTGAAGATACACAAGCCATAATCCATTTAATCATCTTACTCGGGTAGCCGAAACAAATAAGAGTAGCCTCAAGAAAATTCCAATCAACCGTGTCATACACTTTCTGAATATCAACCTTGAAAGCACATCTCAGAGTCCCACGGTTCAAGTGATAATTTCTCATGATTTCTTGAGTTAGAAGAATGTTATCCGCAATCCTCCTACCGGGAATAAATGCAGATTGATTCATACTAACCACCTCATCCAAGCTAGCCTTAATTCTTGACGTTATTATCTTACTAATGCATTTATAAATCACATTACAACAAGAAATATGATGATAGTCGGTAACCTTGCTTGGGGTTCGGACCTTAGGGACTAAAGAAATAATGGAATTATTAATCTCCTTTAAAAGTTGACCATTTGTAAAAAAATCTTTAATAGCACGAACCACATCACCACCGACAATATCCCATTCCTCTTTAAAAATGTTGACGTATAACCATCTGGACCCGGGGATTTATTATCACCAATACCAAACATCGCATCTTTTATTTCAGACTCAGTTACCAGTCTAACCATATCAAGAGCACATTGCTGGCTAATTCTATTCGTAAATAAAGATCTTGGGTCTCGAAATTCTTCGCATGCCGATGCACCTCCAAGAAAATTCTCATAGTGTTGCACGAACTGAGGAGGTACCAAGTTTCCCTCTACCATAACATCATTTGAATCCATCATTGCTTTAATACAACTACGGTTCATTCTGCCTTTTACAACTCGATGGAAATATGCTGAGTTTCGATCACCTACTCTAAGCCAATCAATTTTAGACTTTTGTTTTAATAGGCTTTCCACCTCAAGTAATGCTTGGTTATAAGCTTTTAAGGCATTGCACACCTTCTCCCTACAACTACTCAACTCAGGAGCATCATCAAGCTCCTTTTGCGCTATATCCAACTCTTGATGACTTTTTTTAACCTTCTCAAGTACATCACCATCAGACCACATAAGTTTCCTCATAGGTTTCTTTAGCATATGCAAGCATTTTACAACTTGGTACATTGAATGCCCATGCACTTGTACATTCCAACCATCCTTAACAGTATCTTTAAAGTCATCCCTTTTAGCAATATAATTGCTAAATTTAAAAGGGCTTGCCTTCTTTTCCATATCAATTGGAACTCTAAGAACCGCGGGACAATGATCTAAAATACAATAAGGTTGAAAAATGACATACGCATTAGTAAAGATGCTAATAAATACGTCGTTGGCCATCACCCTATCGATCTTTTTCAAGATTCCTAATGATGAGTTTGGACGTTGATTCCATGTATATTGGAACCCACAATGATTGACGTCCGCCATATCAATATTCTCTATATATTCCCGGAACTCTCTCATCACCAAAGTACAACTCGAAGAGCTAGCTGTCGACTCTTCAATATCCAACGAGACATTAAAGTCCCCAAGAATTACCCATGGTTGAACCCCAATCGACACTTTATGGTAGTTCAAACTATTCCAAAGTTGCCTTCTTTTAATATAGTAATTATCCGCGTATGCAAAAGAAAGAAAACATTGCCATTTATCAGCAACTATCTTAACAACACAATGAATAACTTGATCTGCCATAGCCAATATCATCAACCTAACCTCATTGGGGTTCCATCCAATAATGATGCGAGTACCATGAGCGCAGACACTATTATTCGATAACCAACTCCAAGAGGTAAAAATGAAGTTACAAATATCATTTAATCTTGCTATAGAGACATGGGACTCCAGAATAGCACATACCGAAAGCTTGTTACTATTAACCACATCGTGAACCTCCTTTTGTTTAAGGATTAGGTTCAAACCCCTTATGTTCCATGAAGCTATGTTTATCATTGTAAAACCCCTAAACCGGGAGTGCTTGCCCCCTCAGAAGGTTTTTTAGAACCCATAAATATCGATGTTTCGTCTTGATTCTCTATGATATCGTCCTCTTCATCCCTTAAATGCATGTCACTACGATCTTCCTCATTAGTATTTAAAACATCAAACGAATTAGAAGTATGCACCCCAACTTTACTTGGTCCTACATCCTTCTTACCAGTCCCATCTGTTCTGCCATTCCCATTATTAAATTTAGGATCAGCATGCAACTTTGGCTTATAGACCAACTTAGGCTTCACTTGACCCATGACAAAATTTTGTTGCTGTTTACCTTTATCCTTGCCTTTACTATCTTGTTTTTTACCAGTAACTTTCACAAATCCCTCATCATCCACCACCTTTTCCTTCACATGAGCAACATGTATGCTTTTTGGGCATTGAGAGTCCTTATGACCAAACACATTGCAACATGAACATCTCGCGGGCTTCCACTCATACTCTATATGAACAAAATCTGTGATGCCCCGTACTAAATCATCATGTACGGACCATCAACAACATGATTATTACAAGGTTAAGTACTATATGCGATTTCAAAAAGAGTTTGCATTCATATCAAAAGGTGACGTCATAACTAACGTCAATGTTTTACATCAAAAGTATGCTTCAATGAACAGAAGCAAAGTTAATAGTACGTGACCCTTAGGTCGTTACAATTCATAGTTCAAAAGTAATCAAGTTTGAATGCAAGATAAAGTAATTCATGCGGAGATAACTCTAGAGCAGCGGGTGTCTACAGCAAGACTAGTACACAGCGGAAGCAAGCAAACCTTAATCACCTGAGAAAAACATGCTTAAAAACGTCAACACGAATGTTGGTGAGCTATAGTTTAAGTATAACAGTATGTAAGGTAGACCACGAGATTTCAGTGCTACAAAGAGCGTTTCAAAACAGTAATCCAAATCAGTATGTTTAAGTATATGCTCAACCGTGGGCACTCGGTAACTAACTTAACGTTTATACCCCCTGAAAGTACACTTGGCAAGTGCGTATGTTTACGAAGTATTAAACACTCGTTAAATGCTAGCGCGACTAGCCCGAGTGGGGATGTCAAACCCTATGGATCCATATCTAAGATTCGCGTTCACCGGTTCAAAAACTAATGACTAAACGTTACCGAGCTAAAGGGAATGTTTCTGCCATTATATAACCCACACATATATAAAGTTTAAGTACTCATGCCTAGTATGTAAAACATAAAATCCGCATGTATTCTCAGTTCCCAAAATAAGTTAAAGTAAAAAAGGAATGCTATAACTCACAATGATAAAGTAGCGGTAAAGTATGAGTCGGAAAGTAAGCAAGTATGTAGGTCCGGAAAGTACTTAACCTAAGTCAAATAGTAATAAGTCAGTAAATCGTCCGAATAGGTTTAAAACTATGTAAATTAGGTCTTAAAGGTCATCATCATTCATCATCAAACAAAAGGTGTAAAATAAGTTTCGTTCATGAAAAGAGTTTAAAACAAAGGCTGAGTTCGGTCAGTCACCACGGCCTCTATACCTACTGAAATAAGGTGAGACCAGTGTAAATAGCTCCATCTATGAGTCCTTTAATTGTGGTAAAAATTACAGAAGCAAACTCGTCTTCGTTTGACCGTGGCGACGGTCTAAGTGCGAGTAGGTCAGAATTTTCAGCACAACATTAAATGGACATAGTGACGATCGGAGGGCCATAAATCCTAAACCGTAACTCGGATTAAGATGAGTCCTATATGAAAAGTTATCTGCTCGAACAGAGCTATCTGAAAATCATAGTTACAGTAGCCCAGGTCATACGGGTCAGTCACAGAAACAGTGGAACAGTAGGGTCAGTAGGTTCCGGTAGTTCTTGGTGCTTGATGCTTATCATGGTTCTCATCCTTGATGCATATAGCTTCAAGTGTACAACTCGTTGACGTGTTTGCATCGTTTTCACCAAGGTTTGACCATCATAACCCAAGTGTAAGTCTAAGACATGAAGCATAACTCACTTAAGTGTTGCAAGTGTTTTGATGAACCAAGGTTACATCAAGGTCTTAGATCTAACACATACATGAACTTTAAAACTAATAATAAGTTACAAACTTGAAAGTGAACTTATGAAATCAAGATCTTGAGTTGTAGAACATAGTTCTTAGTTTGATCTTGAAGATCCAAGACTCAAAAGTCTAGATCTAACATAAGTGTACCAAGTTATAATTATAGAAAGCTTACTTACATGTTCTTGAACTTTCAAAGTTAATTTTAGTTCAAGATTAATGAGATCAAAGTTAACTAGTAACATTTGACCAATAACAACCAACAAACATGAAATGTAAAAGTGCATAATATAAAGAAATAACTAAGTAAACAAGTAGTTAGTTCAAGGTTGTTCATACTTTAAAGATTCAAACCAAAGTTTGATCTTTAAGAAAGTAAACTTTAAAGTTTACTAACATGAATTACAAGTATGATTTACAACACATGAACCTTAAATCTTTTAAAACAAATGTGACGATCGCTCCAAATCCATATGGACGAACACGTCATTCATTGATTTCATTGCGAGGTATTTGACCTCTATATGATACGTTTTGTAAACATTGCATTCTTTTGAAAAGGCATACCATAAATGAATATTTAATTCCAAGGTTTTCGACATCTGATGATTTCTACATATAGACAATCACCGTAAATAATAGTTTACAATAATAATACTTCCGTTGACAATGCAGTCAAAATAGATACATGATGATGGTTTTGTGAATGCAACGTTTTCTTGAATAAAGCATGCAAGACTCCATGCACATAGCTTGTATATCATGTAAGCAAACAGCGGAAGACTTCTAGGGAACCTGAGAATAAACATGCTAACAAGTGTCAACACAAAGGTTGGTGAGTTCATAGTTTTAATGTTTCGTATAATCTGTATATAAAGGTGGATCACAAGATTTCAGTTGTTTCATCCAGAAATGTTTATCAATAGATTATATAAAAGTGGATCACAAGATTTCAGTTGTTTCATCCAGAAACGTTTATCAAAATATTCTACGAAATTGAGCACCCTGGTAACTAAACTTTAACGTATATATAATTTGTACCCTTTGTATAATCATCTTAATAATACACGCAAACCAACGTGTACGCTTCTCAAATAGCATACGTCCGTTAAAAGGCTAGTGCTCTAGCTCGGACGGGGATATCAAGCCCTATGGATCCATATACTACTACTCGCGCCCACCAGTTCTTATAACCGGCAGTTACTAGTTACCAAAGCTAAGGGATTTTCGGTTCAAACTCGGTGTAGAATTTAGTATGTACTTGTATCCATTGCGTTTAAAATAAAGTGCATGTATTCTCAGCTCAAAAATATAGATTGCAAAAGCAATTAAAAAGGGAGCAAATGAAACTCACGCATATAAATCTAGTATTTTTAGTATTTATAAACAGTCGCATGTATTCTCAGCCCAAAAATATATTGAGTAAAAGGGATCATATGAAACTCACACAAAATCAGTTTTAGTATTTGTATCCATTTAGTAAAACAATTTATAAAACTGCGCATGTATTCTCAGCCCAAAAATATATTGAGTAAAAGGGATCATATGAAACTCACTGTTTTATATTGATATACAATATTGCAGGAAAGCACGTAGACGCATTGGATATAATAAGCACGAGGTTTGATTCACAAAAATACCCCCGAATATTACCCATAACCTCCTTGGCAATAACCCATATTTTCCTTAGCTCTAGCTTTCTCGGAAACTCGTTTTGAAAAATTACTTGGACAGCACACCGTCGTAATATTTTATGTACATTATTATTTTTGTATCGCAAAAATAATAACACTAAAAATAAAAATAATAAGATTAATAATAATCTTATTATTATTAATAATAATAATAATAATAATAATAATAATAATAATAAAATAAATAAATACGGAGTAAAAATAATATATGTGTGTGTGTGATTTATCTGGCCAAAACTCGAGAATTTATAGCACTTGGCCTGAAATCTGGAGTCATGCGACTCGCATGGAAATGGCCTTCTGGCCATGCGACTCGCATGAGGACCAGGGACAGCTCACATTGTTTTTGTCCTAACATTTGTCGACATAATAAAATATAAATATAATATATATAATTTAAATTAATTAATTATATATTATATTAAATTCACTGCATAGTTGACTTGTAATTTTTGTTCCGATAAGTCGTACGTTGTCACTCGACTTATGTCCCGGTTCCGGTTTTTCGAACGCCCTTTCGTACGCTGAGAAAACTTGTACTTTACGTTTCGTGAATCGTACCTTTGTCAAAATATAGTCTTAAATCATCCATAAAATATACCACTGTAGCAAAGTTACTGTAGCAAAGTCAATTTTTACTGTAGCAATTCACTGTAGCAAATAGTGATTTTCGAAAACACTGTAGCATTTTGAGTAATGTGGCAATTTGAAAACACTGTAACAAATTAGTGTTTAACTGGTTCATCTTAAATGCTTTAGTTAACTTATCTAAATATCAATTGAATCAATAAACGAATGTTACTATCGTTTATTTTATATATGTATATATCTTTTTAATATACATAAATCAGTTTTTAAATACACATTGGAAGTTATTTATAAATAAATTTTAATAATAAATATTTCAACTTATCATATACATTCAAATAGATATTTAAACCAATAAGTTTAATGTACGGTATCAAACAATTAATACATTGTTACCTTTTCATGTTATAGTATATATGTATCTATTTACATATAATTGTTCGCGAATCGTCGAAAACAACCGAAGGGTATTTAAATATATAAAAGTAATTCAAAATTTTTGAGATTTAGTTTTACAGACTTTGCTTATTGTGTCGGAAATGTTAATCATACAAAGATTAAGTTTAAATTTAGTCGAAATTTTCGGGTCATCACAACAAATAAGGTAGAATCATAAACTAGTAAGTTTATGTTCTTGAGTGTTCTTGTAAATACAAGATAAAAGAAGAATCAAACTAAAGAGTTTGATTCAAAATAACAAGTAAGTAACTACAAGTAAGTAACAAATAATCAAAGACAAGTAACATTTAACAAAAGAGTGATGATGATGAAAGTGCATGGTCACGGTTTTGGAGAGAAAAAGAAAAGAAGAAGTCTTATTACTTACAAATTGAGAGAGAAATGAGAGCAAAAGATGAGAGAAATGAGAGCAAGTAACTTGTGTGTGTGTGAAGTGAAATGAATAAGTGAAAGAAGTAATACAAAAAAATGAAAATGGAACACTCCCCCATGACTTAAAGTGGACGGTTTTGGCAAGGAATGGGGGGAGGGATTTGTCTACTAGTTTATGCATGGTAAAGCCTTAAAAAGTTGGATAATAAGGGAGCTTGCATGGGGATAAGGTGGTAACTAGATTCCTATTACCTTAAACTAACTAGTTACACTTAAATGGGTTACTTACATGTAAGTATGGGCTAATAAGTTCACTAAAGAAGTAGGGTGGGCTTCATAGGTCCATTAATACTAATAAAGGCCCAAGTTCAAGTAACTAACAAGTTAATCCAACAAAAGCCCAAGTAACTAACTAATAACCATAGTTAATTAAAATGATTAATAAATTAATCATGAATGTAAATAATATTCAAAAATATTATTCGTAAAAGTTTCGTGTGTCACAAAGACGTTTCGGGCAATTAAAGTCAAGTACGGGCAATCATGGCAACATGTAAATGTAATAACATACATTATTTTAATCACACGTATTAATAATAATAATTATTAATAAATAAAAGTTGGAATTTCCAGGGTCGTTACATTACCCACCTGTTAAAGAAAATTTCATCCTGAAATTTTAACGAGTGACCAACAATGGTACCGTATTCGAATAAGAAGGAGCGTATCATAGTTCTGTGAGGCCCGTGGGCTCAGAAGTAAGTTATCTACCTTGAAAGGTACTTCGGCATATGAAAGTGAGAATAGGTATATGCCGTTAATTAAGCCTCTTGTCCTAAGAGGTTAACAAATTGATTTCATTTCTGATTAACAGGAGTATGCCATCTGAATGTATATCCAAAAAAGGAAAGATGGTGTGTTTAGCCTTACAGGCACCTTCAGTAAGCTGGATGCATGAAATGCATCATGAATGTTTCTAAGCTCATCTAAAACATTGAGCGTGTATGTCGTAATACGAAGCTGACAGGTAGGATGGAAAACATGGTGATCACAACCATGTGATTTGATGTCTGGATAGTGTTAGCCACGGATTTTACTAACCCCTTGGTTTCGGAAGGTGACCATAGGCATAAGGAACTCGATATTTAAGAACGTTTCATTTGAATAAGTGAATTGAAATTTTAGCTAAAAGTGACCAATCGGACTTGCAAGCCATAATTATTCATAGTGTCTTCAGGACGGTCTGAACGAACAATGAAGGATATCACCTAGTTTACCATACTGCAGGTGAACCTATCTTTGGATGAAATGAAAAGCACAGTTCCGTAATGTAATTTCATCCTTTCAGTTACATGTTGAAGTTAGGGTTAACGTTAACTAGAGCAACATACAGTTGCAACCAATGAAGGAAGGAATGTGTAAAGTAACCACATCAGTGTCGTAGATGTTTTAAGCAGTCCCCTTCCAAGAGGATAACAAGATTCCTAGGTTCTCAAGGAATCTTATATTACATTTTCGAAAGAAAGTCGCACGAAAGGCGTGAGAGTGAACTCTTCGAGTGGTTCGTTCTGAATTTATCCGTGTACTTAAGGGGATGTGCAGATGAGAAGATACGTGAACCCTTGGTCCTAACGAATGGTTTACTCCAAGTGAAAAGAATCTCCAAAAATGATCCTTGTGTCTCAACTTACCGATTCATAGAGAAGAGATTTACGAGCGTGTTGTGATTAGCCGTGGAACGTTGAGAGTAGAAACCCGTCTAGAGCCTTTCCTACGGTAGGGTGACCACTAGGTGTACCTCAGAAAACTGATTTATCGGCCCGTGCTTTTTGTCATGTCTAGTTTTAAAAGAACATTTTATGGGTGTAAAGATTTTCTAACAAATTTTATAAGATTGCCATCCAAAGTGGCTCAAGAATTTTTCACAAAAGATCTTAATAGTAAGTTTCATCTCTTAACAGAGGGCGAGAAAAAGTGTGGTCCACACATGGTGTAGTCTGATACGAAAACTTTTAATAAAATCAACTAAGGGAGTTTTGAAAAACAAAACCTTTAAACGTTTGTTGTGACAACATAAACGGAACGAAGTTCCTAGTAAATTTAGAAGTATGTACAACTTGTACCATTTTGCACAAAACTATTTGACTTAAGTTGAATAATTCGGTAAAGGAGCGGATTTTTTTTTTTTTTTTAATAATTTGAAGATATAACTTAGTATCAAAATAAGTAAGCATAAATTTATGTATGTATGATTTTATAAATCGTATAAGTGATAGAAAAGTTTTTAAATCTCGTGAGGACTGCACAAATAAGCAACGGGTAAAAATTTTGATAAACATGGTTTTTCGTATTTCAAAGGTTACGAGTTGGAAAAAAAAATTTGAGTGGAAAAGCTTTGAATCATCGGGTGACCAGTTACTAGGTAATGAAAACTAATGACATAAATGTAGTTTTGGTAATTATTAGAACACAAGTCTTTGGGCCAAAAATATTCACGTGCGAAGCCGTTGCTAAAAGTGAGGTACGAAGGATAGAGCACGAGGATGAGAAGTTAATTGCTTCTTGAATTTGCAAGGTGCCAAACAGGTCGTGACTAATAATAAAGTCGGAATACTGATGGTATTAATACCACTAAATGAGGATCCCTTGGAATGAGTCAGGACTTAGAGCCATGTAAGAAAGAGCATTGTTCCAACAGGTGTGGTGAAATAAATCCATGAGGTAACGCAAGAGTTTTGAATGGTTTGAGTGTTAGCGGATGCCCGAAGGCCTTGCATGACGTGGTGGTCAGTGCCTTTATCCCATACACACGAACCTCTCGATTTCGACGGTTATAAAGCCTTTATGATGACTTGGATACGAATAACACGAAAAGTTTTATATAATAAGCAACGAAAGTTTTATAGAAATTGTTTATGGTGACAATGTAAGAGAAGAAACGAAGTTCTTAGTAAATTAGGGTTATGTACAACACGTACCGTTCAAAGTATAATATCTTTTAAATGAAAGATTTGATTTGTAAAAGTGAAAGTAAAGTTTCATATGTATTTGTCAAAAGTAATCATTTACTTTATTTTATATAACGGGTACGATTTCAAAAATTTTGCATGAATGGCAAACAAAATAAATTTATTTTTATAAAGCTTTGAGAGGATAGCATAGTAAAATAATATGTGTAAAATTTTGGCAAACAAAATTTTCATATTTCGGAGGTTACAAGTTGGAAAAGATTGATGAGAATCGAGTAAAAGACTTTTGAAAATCTCGAGTGATATTTGAGGTAATAAAAACCATTGAATTTGGATGTGATTGACAACTATTAATAGGACATAAGTCCTTTGACCAAAAATGCTTAAGTGTGAAGTTATTGCTTATAAGTGAGATACGAATGGAAGAGTATGAGGGTGAGAGTTAACCACTCATTGATTTTAGGAAAATTTCGAACTGGATTGACTAATATCGAGGTAAGAAGGATGACGTTGTGGTTTTCATCGAATAAGAAATTTCTCGTAATGAGTTAGGGTTTAGAGTGGCGTAGGAATGAGTATCAAATGGATTCTTGGGAAATCTTCAATATAGAATTTGAATTGCTGAAGTGACGGAATACAATTTCCTTTGAGTATCGTTGTGCAAGTTTGTCCATTGTATCGGTTTCTTTCATGGCTAGAAAGTGAGCAGTCTTGGAGAGATGGTCAATAATAACCCAGATGATGTCCTAACCGCCCTACCGTCTTTGGTAGTTTAGTGATGAATTTCTTCCCATTTCCATTGTGGGATTTCGGGTTGTTGTCATGTAACTAATAAGGTTCAGTTTTCGGGCTACATCTCTTCCCATAATAGTTTCACCATTCTTGCGAGGTATACGAATAAATTTTTCCCTCATTATAAATAATTTCCGCTTTCATCCTTGAAAGTCAGTTTGTTCCAACTATTTCATTAAAGCTTCCTAACCTGATGAGTATTAGGTTAATCCCAAAGTTCATCCCAACTATTGCATCTAATTTCCCAAATTGACGGGTGTTAGGTAAATCTTAAGGTTTATTCCAACCAATCTTATTATACTGCCGTGAAAAGTTTATCAATCTTCTCAAATAACATATGCCTGTGTGTAGGTAACTAATCCTTTTCAACTACTACATTAAAACTTCCAAGTTTGGTTAATATGAGGTCATCCCCAAATGACCTACCTGTTAATCCTAAAGTACTACCTTAAATTATTCCTCTATCTTTCTCAGCTTACCATTTGCTTGTCCTATAAAATACTTAACCTTCATGGTTGTTAATGGCTTATTAGTCATAACACTAAGGTGCTTAAATATAAGGTTTCTATCGTTCAAGTATTAAACAACCTTGAGACAATAAAACGTTGTGATGAAACGTACCCTAACTAAGATCAGGATCCATGCGATTTTCCATAACTGAGATAACGATTGCGCTACCGCAAGTCAGTACAAGGTTTTTCCTATTTGAGAACTTTTTCCTTAAATGTCCAGGGTGTCGATCTCTAATACAAATTTTCGGGTTATCAATTCTGCAATCAAGGCCCTTCTTGTACAGTATCTGGGCTACGTGGTTATTCTTTCCCTACCTTTAACAGGCTACAATGTGTATGCTCAAGTGATTCCTAACAAAATTTTCCCTGGATCACCATATATTCCTCATGTAGTAACATTGGAACTTCTGCATGATTTACTTCAATATAATCACGCTGGCCTGGCGTCATTATATTGTACTAAATCGTACGTTCATTCCAATATCAATCCATATGGTCAATGTAATGTGATCACTTCTAATTATACACAATTTCATCTAACGGTGCTTTATCTATGCCATCTTAAAATAGAATCGACATAACTAATCTCGCAGTTTCTCGATGTGGGTGCGTAGGTTCCGTAGACCATGTATTAATGCTTAAGTGTCCCGAAGTTTCTTCAAAGGTTCGAATTCAGGTAACGTTGTTAGGTTCCTTCTAAACATTCAATCTGGGTCTCGCGTCGGGTTGTACGTGTAGTAAGTAGTAATACGATGTGTTTGAGCATCAGTAGAAGGTACTATGACCTTGTGAAAGGAGATGTCCTCCCGACTTATCCAATGTCTAGGAGTGTTAGGGACCTAAGTCCAGAAGTGTTGTTAGATCGTCGAGCAGTGGTAAAGAATGAAAGAGTTAAGTGACGGTCATGAAATCGTACAGGGTATGTATCAACTAAACAATCTTCTAGATTGTGTGAAGAGATGCTTCGATCTCTGGAATGGTGGAACAGTAGTAACAGGTGGATTACACTATAGTTCTTAGGGTTAGACGAGCGGGAAAGTAGTTCAGGAAAACATCTAAACTGGGAAGGATAAGTTCTCCAAGTCGGTATAGCGAATAGTAGGCATGTAGCAAGAGCGTAATCAGGCATATCAGCTACAGCAGCCTAGATCATTTACAACAGCACGTAGCAGGACAATAGTAACAGTATCATACCGACGTAACATACTAGAAGCAGATAGTAGCACGCAGTAACGAGAATAAGCAAATGCATACAGCGAGTTTACATAGCAGTAAAAGGAAACGGTAGCATGTAGTAAGTTCATACAGCAGTAGAAGTGAGCAGTGGCATGTAGTAGTAGTAAGCAGTATCATGCAGTAATATAACACAGTAGCATGCAGCAGGTTTCGCAGAAACAAGTAAACTAGCAAGTTGTAGATTAGTCCTATTAGTGAATCCTACTCGGGTCGGTCTTAGACTCACTAATGCAACCTAATTCCCTACAACCAATGCTCTGATACCAAATGTGATGCCCCGTACTAAATCATCATGTACGGATCATCAACAACAGGATCATTACAAGGTTAAGTACTATATGCGATTTCAAAAAAAGTTTGCATTCATATCAAAAGGTGACGTCATAACTAACGTCAATGTTTTACATCAAAAGTATGCTTCAATGAACAGAAGCAACATTAATAGTACGTGACCCTTAGGTCGTTACAATTCATAGTTCAAAAGTAATTAAGTTTGAATGCAAGATAAAGTAATTCATGCGGAGATAACTCTAGAGCAGCGGGTGTCTACAGCAAGACTAGTACACAGCGGAAGCAAGCAAACCTTAATCACCTGAGAAAAACATGCTTAAAAACATCAACACGAATGTTGGTGAGCTATAGTTTAAGTATAACAGTATGTAAGGTAGGCCACGAGATTTCAGTGCTACAAAGAGCGTTTCAAAACAGTAATCCAAATCAGTATGTTTAAGTATATGCTCAACCGTGGGCACTCGGTAACTAACTTAACGTTTATACCCCCTGAAAGTACACTTGGCAAGTGCGTATATTTATGAAGTATTAAACACTCGTTAAATGCTAGCGCGACTAGCCCGAGTGGGGATGTCAAACCCTATGGATCCATATCTAAGATTCGCGTTTACCGGTTCAAAAACTAATGACTAAACGTTACCGAGCTAAAGGGAATGTTTCTGCCGTTATATAACCCACACATATATAAAGTTTAAGTACTCGTGCCTAGTATGTAAAACATAAAATCCGCATGTATTCTCAGTTCCCAAAATAAGTTAAAGTAAAAAGGGAATGCTATAACTCACAATGATAAAGTAGCGGTAAAGTATGAGTCGGAAAGTAAGCAAGTATGTAGGTCCGGAAAGTCCTCAACCTAAGTCAAATAGTACTAAGTCAGTAAATCGTCTGAATAGGTTTAAAAGTATGTAAATTAGGTCTTAAAGATCATCATCATTCATCATCAAACAAAAGGTGTAAAATAAGTTTCGTTCATGAAAAGAGTTTTAAACAAAGGCTGAGTTCGGTCAGTCACCACGGCCTCTATACCTACTGAAATAAGGTGAGACCAGTGGAAATGGCTCCATCTATGAGTCCTTTAATTGTGGTAAAAATTACAGAAGCAAACTCGTCTTCGTTTGACCGTGGCGACGGTCTAAGTGCGAGTAGGTCAGAATTTTCAGCACAACATTAAATGGACATAGTGACGATCGGAGGGCCATAAATCCTAAACCGTAACTCGGATTAAGATGAGTCCTATATGAAAAGTTATCTACTCGAACAGAGCTATCTGAAAATCATAGTTACAGTAGCCCAGGTCATACGGGTCAGTCACAGAAACAGTGGAACAGTAGGGTCAGTAGGTTCCGGTAGTTCTTGGTGCTTGATGCTTATCATGGTTCTCATCCTTGATGCATATAGCTTCAAGTGTACAACTCGTTGACGTGTTTGCATCGTTTTCACCAAGGTTTGACCATCATAACCCAAGTGTAAGTCTAAGACATGAAGCACAACTCACTTAAGTGTTGCAAGTGTTTTGATGAACCAAGGTTACATCAAGGTCTTAGATCTAACACATACATGAACTTTAAAACTAATAATAAGTTACAAACTTGAAAGTGAACTTATGAAATCAAGATCTTGAGTTGTAGAACATAGTTCTTAGTTTGATCTTGAAGATCCAAGACTCAAAAGTCTAGATCTAACATAAGTGTACCAAGTTATAATTATAGAAAGCTTACTTACATGTTCTTGAACTTTCAAAGTTAATTTTAGTTCAAGATTAATGAGATCAAAGTTAACTAGTAACATTTGACCAATAACAACCAACAAACATGAAATGTAAAAGTGCATAATATAAAGAAATAACTAAGTAAATAAGTAGTTAGTTCAAGGTTGTTCATACTTTAAAGATTCAAACCAAAGTTTGATCTTTAAGAAAGTAAACTTTAAAGTTTACTAACATGAATTACAAGTATGATTTACAACACATGAACCTTAAATCTTTTAAAACAAATAAGGTAGAATCATAAACTAGTAAGTTTATGTTCTTGAGTGTTCTTGTAAATACAAGATAAAAGAAGAATCAAACTAAAGAGTTTGATTCAAAATAACAAGTAAGTAACTACAAGTAAGTAACAAATAATCAAAGACAAGTAACATTTAACACAAGTGTGATGATGATGAAAGTGCATGGTCACGATTTTGGAGAGAAAAAGAAAAGAAGAAGAAGTCTTATTACTTACAAATTGAGAGAGAAATGAGAGCAAAAGATGAGAGAAATGAGAGCAAGTAACTTGTGTGTGTGTGAAGTGAAATGAATAAGTGAAAGAAGTAATACAAAAAAATGAAAATGGAACACTCCCCCATGGCTTAAAGTGGACGGTTTTGGCAAGGAATGGGGGGAGGGATTTGTCTACTAGTTTATGCATGGTAAAGCCTTAAAAAGTTGGATAATAAGGGAGCTTGCATGGGGATAAGGTGGTAACTAGATTCCTATTACCTTAAACTAACTAGTTACACTTAAATGGGTTACTTACATGTAAGTATGGGCTAATAAGTCCACTAAAGAAGTAGGGTGGGCTTCATAGGTCCATTAATACTAATAAAGGCCCAAGTTCAAGTAACTAACAAGTTAATCCAACAAAAGCCCAAGTAACTAACTAATAACCATAGTTAATTAAAATGATTAATAAATTAATCATGAATGTAAATAATATTCAAAAATATTATTCGTAAAAGTTTTGTGTGTCACAAAGACGTTTCGGGCAATTAAAGTCAAGTACGGGCAATCATGACAACATGTAAATGTAATAACATACATTCGTTTAATCACACGTATTAATAATAATAATTATTAATAAATAAAAGTTGGAATTTCCAGGGTCGTTACAACATCGGTAGTACTCATTTTTCCATCACTGTTTGGCGTACCCACTTTAATCAAATCTATTAGCACTTTAGTTGCCGAAACCTCAATCATCGCTCTCGCATAATTCGGGCGACCCCATGATTCCAAGCACATAGTGCTCGTATATGCATCCAACATCATCGGTCTCCCAATCTTAGAAGCAATAACACTTAGCCCAACCTCCGTGTAACCTGCCAACGGAATATCATGCAACTTAACCCACACCGGTACCTTCGTAAGATCTTCTTTTGTAAGTGAGATAGCCGGTGACCACTTGTTTAGAATAATAGGAATCATACGAATCATCCATGGACCATTCTGCAGTACATTCATCATACCCTCTTCCGTTGCAAACTTGAAGAAGAAGAAGCCTTTCGCATTCATCATCATCTTTTCAATTCCATACTTCTTCCATGCATTCATAGCATAGTTTTGGACAACAGGAAAAGCCACCCTTCGTCCCAAGAAATAGCCATACAACGTGTTATTGTACCTCTTACTAGCTTCCACAACTGATTCGACAGGGATAATAACATCAATATCATCTTCTACGGGTTTTTCCAGTTCAATCATGCGAAAATTAACACTTTGTTTCTGCACAGATCCTGCCACAGCATTAACATATGAACCTGTAGGCTTAACAGTTTCATTGACATGCTCCACTTTTCCTTCAGAATTAAGACCTCTATCAATATTTTCAGTTTTACTTGGAGGCATATTATTTTTCTCATTCAATTCAGCCAATTTAACCGGGATATCCCCAGTTTGGTCTTCTTCTCGACTATCATCTTTGTTCTCTAGAGCATCCCATGAATCAACACTATGAACACTGATCCGATCATCGTTATCAGTTATACTTTCTTCCTCATCAACATGTGTTCTAATTTCTTGCTCATCAACATGCATCTGATTAGGGATTCCTTGAGTGGTACTCCCCGTTATTTTACTTGCCTCTTATGTCGAACCCCTATCAGACTCATATTCTGACGAAGTATTGTTCTCCTCACCCTCCTTTAAGGAATCACTTTGTTCAGCACCCACCAAACGATTACGTAACACCCCTAATTGCAGTAGTCGGATTTTTCTTCTTCTTTTTACCCGCCATGAAATCGTAACAGCCAGGAGAAAGATGATTCAATAACGTGTGCAATAAAGAAAATCAACAGCAAGCCGGAACTCTAAAGTCGCCGGACAGAGTCGCGAAAAAACCGGAGCGGCTAGGGTTTTTTTTTTTATCTCCACTACTAGTTATATATTTCCATGTACATGATGTCATAATTAGTAATTAGTTAAATTTTAAATATAATTTGTATTACTAATTACTAATTACTACTAACTAGATGGAGGTCCGGAGTGACCCACTCCGTTGGGCTAGTTAAACGGGATGAAAAACGTAAAAAAAAAAAAGAAACCACTAAAAGACGAAATAGGTGACATCGTGATGACATCATCAGATTACTATTCATTGGTGTTGGCTAATATACTTAACAAGAAATTGGGCCAGCCCGCTACGCTGGGCCCAATTGCTGTAGCCCACCAAAAAAAAACGTTAAAGCTAGGTTCGAACTCGAGACCTGCTGATCAGCAAACCAATGAGGCGGCCTTCCATTTTAGTATTTCATTACATTCCATTTTTATTTATCCACTTAAAAAAATCGAAAATCAAACTACCCCTCAATTTAGAGTTAATTACGAATTTAGCCTAATGGAATAGTATTTTTTTTTGTCTTTTTCTGTTTTCTAATTGAATCTATGTATAATATAAATTATTCAAAAAATATAAAATTATAAAAAAAAATTAAAAATACGGAGCATGAGCTTAGTTCAAAAGCCACGCGTGCCTGACAAAAACTCTCGCCTGCCAAAATTTTTCTGCAACTTTCAGCCATCTTCTCATCTTTATTTCAAATTCAAACATCTCCATCTTCATCCATCATCTTCTTCATTAATCATCTTTATTTTCTTCACCAAAGAATAAGGTCAAACATCTCCTTCTACACTGCCAACCTTTTGTCTCCAGCTCTCTCATCGAACAATCGCTGTCATTATCCAACAAACTACATATGGGTAGGAATGGCAATGGATCGGATATGGATCGGGTGATGCCATATCCACATCCATATCCATTTAGTTTTTGTTCATTCATATCCATATCCATATCCATTTAATTTTTGTTCATCCATCCATATCCATATCCGTTGGATTAAGCGGGTTAATGGATATCCGTTGAATATTAAATGAAACGTTAATCTAACGAAAATTTTGACAATTTTATATAGAGCATAACAAATGTAAATATTTAATCTTAATATTATTGGTTTCTTACTAAGGTTTGGATGTAATTTGTCTCCGATTTTGACTTTATTGAGCAAAATGCGTTATAATATAAGTAAATATACGTTTAAACTATTATAAATGTGTTATTTAAGTGTTGTTATTAACAAAATAATAATTGTGTCGATCATAACCCTTATTTTTATTAATAAATTAAGAATTTATATGTTATATGTATATGTATATCGATATGTAGATGTTTATAAATATATTTTAGTACGTTTATATCAATATATGAATATATTTCGGGTGGTAATGTATATATCCATGGATGACATATTGTCATTCATATCCGATCTACGAAATATTTAAATCATCCATATCCGTATCCATATCTATTAACCGTCCATTTACATCGTACATATCCATTATAAATGGATCCGATCGGATCGGGTGGATATGCATGGAACATCCCTTGCCATCCCTACGTAGCAGGAAGGTATGCCGAAATCGGGATTTTCTTTACATCTAACAAAATACTTTGAGTTTTGATTTATTAAGTTCTTCTTTTACTAACAATTACTGGGTTAGGCGATTTTTAGGGTTTACTAACAATTCTCAATTCTCAGCTTGCTACAAGAATACTGAAGGCATGCTGATTGGGTATCGATCTGATGTTCACATTCATCTTCTTTCTTGCTCATCTTCTACCTGGGTATCAACCATATTTTCATTATTGTTTCTTCAAGTTCGATTTTTTGTTTCAGATTAAATAGAAATCGTTTGTGTTTGTTTCAGATTTAAATAGAAAGTGATGAATAATCGATGTTCATTGAATGTCTTACATCGTTGCTTTTGTTTTGGTGTTTATCTTGAGTTATGAATTACGATTTGATGTAAATTAAATTTAAAAGTTAGACCTTTCTTTGAAATTATGAAGTTATAGATGTTAAATGAAAATCGATGCTTATGATGAGTTTTCGGCAGCAAAGAAAAATTATGTAATAGGAATAATGTACTAAGAAAAAGTTGAGACAGGTTCTGTTTCTATGATTAACATGTAACTACATGATACACACTAAGTGTTTGATGAAATGTCCAAATTTAAAAGGTCCAATTTTATGAATTTAGACTGGTTCTGTTTCTATGATTAACAGGTTCTGTTTTTATGAAATTTTAAGCGGAAGTTGAGATGGAAAATATATATTCAGTAGTCTTCTTTGCCGTCAGGTATTTCACTAGCATCTAACTAAGCATCACATTCCAACTAAGATGTTTAGATCAACTTAAGGTGTACTACTATGTTTAATGCTATATAAGTTATAGCATGATGCTTATATGGATCTAACATTGTGAACCAGTTAGAACTGAAATAGTGTTGAATTCTAGAACTATAAAATTGACAACAATGTGTCTCTGTAAATTTGGCTTTAGAATGCTACTTTATGAACTATTATTTTGGTTTTTTTAGTCTTTTAGAGATGTACATGAAAATAAGTGATATATGGCAGGTATAGTTAATGACTGAGCAAACATTTTGTAAATTTCCTGTTGAATGAAGTAACTAACTGTTGAAGTAATACTAATCAATTATTTTGCTTCTTTTGCTCTAACTAAGTAATGGGAAATATTATCTGCCAAAATTGTTATGTTAGTTAAATAGGTTGGTGTAAGTTCACTACATTATTAATGGGTCATCAAACCCATTTTGTATTTTTATTTAGTTTTTCTTAATAAGGTTGCATTAAGAAGTTGTGTAATGGGTCATCATGACTAATCGTAGTGAAAATCAAAGTCAGTTGGGTCTAACCTTGAAAAGTAATTTGTGTTAGATATGCTTATATTTCCAGTAGAATAAGGGTTTGTTGGGTATGAAATTGATTCCAATATTTTTTGCTATATATTTTATGTTTATATAGAAGTTAGATTTTGATGTTTATGTAGAACTTGAATTTTTCTTTTTGTATAGAACTTGAATTTTTATATAAGTTTTCTGTTTTGATTTTAACCCATATAATTTTCTATAAAGTCAAGTTGTTTTGAGTTAGTCATGATAATTAATGTCATCCTAGGGTGCTAACATGGATACTGCATGAGGTAAATGTTGACGGTGTCCATGAGGTTGCTATATGGAAATACGAGATATGGCCAACACCAAGTTAAGGAAATTCAGTATTACAGTGGTGTATTCAATGTCTCGGATCAAATCTTTTTGCTTATTCTAAACCACATCCTTTATTGATCGTCTTTATTTTTGAAATTGTAGTGATAATGAATTTTTTTTAGAACATTGACTTTATATTATAAAATTTTAGTAATAATGTATTGTTCTGCAACATTTCTTTTTGAAAGTTTTTAATGTTTTATTTTTAACAAACCCATCTAACTTAATGTTTCAATTGTTGCATAAGCCTCATGTTCTCTTTCCTCATATGTCACAAGTTCTCTTTTCGTGCTTAACTTGTGGCAGTATTCTTAAACTTTATAATTTATCTTGGTCTCAAGTCTAAAATGTTCATGATGTATATTTGAAATGGTTTATATATCAATCTCTTTTGGTTTATTTGTTTTTTGAAAATAGGTGCTTCAACAATATTTCCTTTGTTAATATATTTTTCTAATCCCATCAGCATGTTAATTTTTTGGTGATAGACTGATAGCAGAAGGATTGAGCAACTCTTTTTGGTTGAGCTTGAACTAGGAACTATTTTAGTTGAGGTTGATAAAGTAGTAAATGTGTTAACTATCTTGATATCATTACAGCTGATTGTTTTGATTATTGTGATGATTGTTCATCTTTTTAAATTAAACCAACTTTCAGCTAGACAAGCCTTAAAATAGAACATAAAGCTTAGGGAGGGCCGAGGGTTTTCTCTTGAGGAATTGAAGGTACCATTACTTGATTTTTTTTTTTTTTTTTTTTTTTTTTTATTTTTTTTTTTATTTTTTTTTTAAGTTGCTTCTTATTAGTGACAATACAAAATACAATATTATTGATGTAAAAGAACTGATGGTGACAGGTTCAAATTTATAGGCATTATCCTTTTCATGTGTATCATCCTCATCTCTATGTGTATTAATCTATTTCCAGTATTCAATGTGCTTCATTAAGAGTATACATATTACCTTTTTTTATTTAAATCTTCATCTTAATTTGTATTATGTGTGGGTTTACAGGTTGGTTTTGTTACTAGAAAGAGCTACTGCAGATGGATCAAGAGTGTGTGTCATAGAAGGGTTGAAGTCATTATAATTCATATTCATAATCTATTATAATCTTATATTTGACTAAGAAGATGTGTCATGAACAAGCTTTGCACTTTGTTGTGTTGATCATTTAGCCTATATTGTAGGTTGAAAGGGATAGTATTTGAAGTGTTATTTGTAGGTGGTGAAATGGGTAGGCCAATAGTAGGTTTGGTTGAGCTTGTCAAAATGGGTACAAGTCACGATGAATATAATTTCTCTTTTGTAATGTTGAGGACCAAGGGTGAATTCAAATTAGGTATCCATCTTTTTTACCTAGACTTTTTAAACATCTCTCATCAAGCTATTAGGTGTAATTATGATCATGCTTTGAAATTTATAGCTGGTCAGATGATTTAAGTGTCGATGTGCAAGTGTTTCAAGTTATTGAAAAAATCCAAGTTTCATCAGTTCCTAATTTTTTTGTTCCAACTATGTTTAGAATGATTGTATATAGCAGTAGAATTGAAATATACAAAGATATGTTCATGAGAAAAGACTAGAAGAAAAAAAGAATGAAAGTAGATCATGTGGTAAAGAGATATGATCAACTCTTCATGTAAGATTTGATATATAAAGTTTTGTCACTATTAAGTACATAGGCATATAAACACTAAACATTTGTCAAAACTAAATATTATTCAAATAATGTCAACTAAATATCATTCAAATAATGTTAAAAGAACATTTTTCATCTATTAAATATCATTCAACAATTTTTCCTAAACAAGCTTCCCTAGTTCTTCTGATTTTGAGAGAATATGCAAAAAGGAAAAAGAGATTGGGAAGTTGCAAACTCAATGTTGACATTTTTGTACTATGAAAAGATAAGTTTCGACCTGCAACCAATCACATCGTGGAACATCACTGCATCACTACATTTTTAAAGGTTTTTTAGGTTTCATTAGGTCCGATGCAAAAACCAAACCAAACACAGTGTACATCATCATCACATTTTTATATTTTTAAGTTCACATTAAATGGAATTGTTTCATATCATTTAAAAAAGGAAAAAAAAAACAAAAAGGTAAATCCGGAGTTTGAAACTCCGGTTTTCTGTACACATGGCAAAAAATACACAAACCGAAGTTCGAAACTTCGAGTTCACCAAAATCGGAGTTTCAAACTCCGGTTTTACTATTTTTGTAACAAATCTTTTCATATTTCTATTTTTGCAAAAAACACATAAAAAAAAAAAATACTATTTAAAAAAAAATTCCACAGTTCTCTTCACCACCACTTGAAGTCTATAACCACCATCACTACGAATATGAATAATAATAGTAGTAGTAGAAAAAACAACAACGCATCTAATTCACCGGAATTCGAATTCTGGAGTACATCTGCTCAATTACAAACACCTCTTCATTCCGCCGATCAATTATTCTCCGACGGCATCCTCCTTCCTCTTCACCGTGACACCACCAAAAAACCACCCAAAAAACAACAAAATATCACACCAAACCCAGAAAAAAACAACAATATTACATATGAATCCGAACTCAAATCAACATATACATCATCATCCAAAAGATGGAAAGATATTTTCAAGAAAAACCCAGACACATCAAATCAAAACGTCGATAAAAAGAAAAAGAAAAACGAACCGCCGGTTCGACAGGCAGTCCGGTTCGCTCAAGTAGCCGGAGCTAAATATAAACTTATGGCCCTTCTCTAGAAGCAGATCGGCGAGTAACAGTGGAACTAGACCACAAACAGTCATTGGGAACCGGAAAGTAAGTAGCGCTCCGTGTTCAAGAAGTAACTCGGCCGGTGATAAGTACAGGAAATGGCAGAGTAGTCCGGGTCGGCCTGGGGTTCATTTGGGCCGGAGTAGTCCGGTTTGGCAAGTGAAACGACTCGGACAGAGCCGGAATCTACACGATAACCTTCTACGGAACACTGCCGAGAAGATTTCGCTGCCGACGAAATGTTCTACTGCCGGTACCGGAGTAAATATTCAGACATCTATGGTTTATCGAGAACTTATGAGTTGTCGGAGTGATGTGATGAATGAGAGTAGAAGTGTTGCCAGAGGAAACGGTAATATAACGCCGACAAGTGTCGCCGGTGAAGGTGGAATGTTTAATTTTAGAAGTCTGTTTACAAAGAAGTGTTTTGACTTTTTTATTTATTGTTTAATTTTTAATTTTGATTTAATGTAATATATTAATATTTAATATTAATATTAATATTAATAATATAATAAATTATAAATACTATTATTATTATTATCATTATTATTATTATTATTATTATTATATATGGAGTATATATTACTATTATTATTACTCCCCATCTCAATATAATTGTTTTCAGAGAAATATAATAAAAGTATTATACTTTTTGTTAATTTTTCGATTTTATCATTATTTTTTTCTCTTAATCTTATTCAGATACATTAAGAATACAATAAAACTCAAGTTTCTTATTTTTTATTATTATAGGTATTTATAGGTATTTTTTGGGATTATTTATATTTTCCCTTTATTATTTTTGGTTTAATATGTGTAAACTATTACTCGTAATATTCTAATATTAATTTTGATTTTGAAAATAGAAAGTACTAGCTTTTCTAACCTGTTTAAATCTGTCTTGTTTCTACTTTATATTCTGTCTTTTTGAACCAATATGACACATCTACGACTTTAACTAAATAAAAAGTAATAAGCCTGATAGTAACTACTTCTTACTAAGTAAATGCGTAGTATCTGGCCCGGATCTTTTCAAAATGTAGGAACGATTAAACGGTATTAATCGATCTAATTTTCAATATCGAGTGCAGAATAACTCGATATTGGGTTTGTATATCAAAAACACTTAACAAAACTATGATCTTATGATATAAATAGACTTATAGATGTTATAGACCGTATAAACTAAGTGTTAGAACCTCTGGAGATCGAAAACACGGCATAGGGTTGTTTGGAATTCGTAACCCTAACAATGAACCCGAAATCGATTATTAATAATGTCTGCACTCGCAACCGTGCGGTTGCATTCTGTACCCGTACGGATGCATTCTGCATATGTGCGGTTACACCAACAGTGAGTAAATCAACTTTAAATGCATACGAACACTTATTCTATTACTCACTGCACATTAACCTCTACGAATACGTTATAATGAACTTGGGACTAACGTTTATGCACTAACAAACTCTCCCTAGGAGCCAGTTCATTATTTTACAATTAAATTAAACATTAAGTCATTGTTAAACCAAACAAACATTCAAATAAAACAATCATCAAATAGTTCAAACATTCAAATCTAATTATTACAACCAAATTGAAATAAAAGAAACGGTTAAGTCCACCATTTACAAGAATTCATGAACTCAAAGATAAGACGTTAAGTGCACAAATCATATGCATAACATGTACGAACGACACAGTTATAAGAATTGAAATAAAAGAAACGTTTAAGTCCACCGTTTACAAGAATTCATGAATTCAAAGATAAGGCATTAAGTGCACAAATCATATGCATAACATGAACGAACAACACGGTTAAAATGAATCGCCTGCTCCATGTTTTGCAGCTCGTGAAAGATTGGGTGTCGTCTCAACACCTTAATATCAGCCTTACACATATTCCTAATCCACCTTGGATCGAATATCCTTATCTGATCCAGCTCTTTCTCAGATTCTAAAATTATCACTGCTTCCTCAGTTCGACCATCATAATACCACCACTTGAATTTATTACCAAAGTTCTGTGGCATCTTACGAACTGAAGCATACCTCATCGTCTTCGCACACTTATACTTCACAATCTTAATTCTCCTCCCAGTTTCTTTATCTGTTCTATAAGATATCTTCGAAAACTGCGGAGCCAACACTGACCAACCATACTTAAACTCTCTCTTGATCTTAATTTGCATCCACTCACCCCAACCATCAGTTTTCCAGTACATTAGGGGCAAGCGAGCAAGCTCTATCATCTCAAAATATGGAAGTGTCTTAAAATCAACAGCGTGTTTGAAGTAATCGACACCGTTTTCCCTTCTTATTGCATAGCAATCCAAATCTTTGAAAAACGCCCAGCTAAGAATCTTACCACCAGTCACTTTACCCATTCTGTCATAAAACAATATGTACTTGGGCTCCAACGGCAACTTTTTAAACCAGGACTTGGTATTCTTTTGATATTCCATCCATTCTTGATTCTTTTGTTTATTCACTTCATCAAGATTTTCACTTTCCTTATTCACACCAGATGAATCTCCCTCCTCAGCAGTACGCTTCTCATCTACCTTTCTGTTCAAGACATCGTCACTTTATTGTTTAAATAAATCAGCAAATTCCAGTAAGTCATCCTGAGTAGCATCATTCAGAGAATCTTCATCATCAGAAGCATCCTCAATGATAACCTCCTCAGCACTATCATCTCCTGTATGTCTATGTACACATGTTCGCACAGTATTAGGAGTATTCTCACAAGCAATTAATTGCTCAACCTCTATACCAAACATTCTCGCTATCTCTTCATTACTCATTGTATGTACAATTTCTCCCTCTTCGACATCATAATTCAGCGAGTTGATCACTGTACCTTGATTGTTCATAAATATGTTAACTTGTGAATATCAACAGAGATAGGTTTAGGGAAATCTACCTCCTGAATTTCACTTACGTTCTCAGGTCCGTCTGAAGATGAATCAAAAGAAGCATCACTCTCAGTAGATACCAGATCGTCTTCCATATTTTTCAGCCAAATTGTACCATCGTGTTTATCACCACCCAATTTATCTTTAAACCTCCTCTCAGGGCGATCCAAGCGTCTGATTCATTTAGCTTGTTTCTCTGTAAGTGTCTTAAAATCAAGCGTCTCCTTCTTTGATTTCTCAAGCTCAGTCGTCAAAAGATTTACTTTCGCTTGCAAATCATCAATCACTTTATTCTTTTCTTTATTGCGAGACTTGATATTTCCGTACTTGTTAACAAGATTCAGAACCATCGACTGAAGGCTTAATATATCAGCAATGCTTATCTGCAGAACAGATAGAGCCATTGAACTACCATCCTGAGTTGTCGGTTCCAGTGGTGGTGGAACTTGTGGTGTTTGTTATTGATTCGGTGGAACTGAAGGTGCTGTGATGGTTGTGTTGGTTGTGTAAATGGAACCTGAGATGTTGGTGTGGATGATTGAGTGTTAGAAGCAGCAGCATATGACGACACATCAGTCCTCTTCTTAACATGATACATGGTCCTGCTCATACGACCTCTAATCTGTTCATCATCGGCAACCTCTCTCCTTTTCAAAGACAGCAGAATATCCCCACTCTCATTAACTTCCACCTCATCATTCAAACTAAACTCTTCCATCTCATCCACGATAGGAACCGAGTGAGAACTAGTACCTTGAGCACCCTCTTCCTCTTCGGAATCAGTAAACACAGGAAACATCTTCATCACTTGAATCACTGTCATCATTTCTCCACTTTCTATTATTGCAAGCCACATAGTCAGCTTTCAGCAGATGTCCAAATAAAGGACGATTTGGTGGTGCGGATTTTCCCTTATAATACTTCATTCGTATCACAACTTCATCGGTCATGATGTTCAGTTTAATAAGATCCTATGGATCCCTCACCAGCTCATTATGTTGTGAGTCGATGATAAGTTGGAGGAATCGAGGATATAGCAGATACGGATCCGACTTGTACTTCAAATTCTCGACCATATAGTCAAATATCATGCTAGAGAAATTGAATGACAGATTCAGAATAGGAGGAACCATGAGTGATTGCATGACTGTGTTCAGCTCGTCATGACCTTCCCTCCTAGAGCTCAAGTAGTGAAGAATCACATGAGAAAAATACTTAAACGTCGGAAAGAACCCCGACTTCAAAACCTTAGATTTTATAATCTTCCCAGTATACTTGCACCTTTGTAAACAGCCTTTGACCAGTCCCATGTTTAGCTTACTTCTCATATCAGCAGTATCATTGAAACCCCAAAGTCTTCGAATATGCCCTTCAATACCAACTACGAGCTTCCCTTGAACCACACTCTCCATCACAGCAACCCTGCGATCACCATCCATGGTTTTGGACAAAGTCGCGTTCTTCCAGAACTCACGCTTATATGAGGGCACATCGAAAGAAATGGCCTTGTAGATCCTCGACCGTAGCAGAAAGTCCATCATGCCATGATAGTCAGCTGTGTTGTTGTTACCGCCAACCTGTAGCTCGTTGTTGTGCTCAGAAGATTTCTTTGATCTAGACATAGTCACACGCTTCTGCTTAGTTCGCTTCTCAGAAGCAGCCCTTTGAGTTCGTCTACCGGTACCCTCAGCAGTTGGAACATTCGACACTGGAGTTCCAAACACGATCAAACTGCAAGAATACGTTAGATAACGCAAACACAAGGATTTAAAATACAAAAATCAAAAATTAGGGTTTCTGATGTGCATCCCTACAATTCCACTATGATTAAACACGGTTGCAGTTGTAACCGTACGCGTGCACTGTCAACACACACGGATACACATTATAATATAAATTTTGAAAATGAGGTGTGGTTGCATGAAAAATAAATACGGATGCACGACCAACCGTGCGGTTGCAGGGTGCAACCGTACGGTTGTGTTCTTCACAGCTGTTAGGGTTTTAAAACCCAAAATCCCTCCTAATGTGTTTTGATCATCAAAATACCAATTGTTGAAGGTCCTAGGACCTTCGACCAACATGTTTAGCCCAACAATTTCAATTAAAACGGCCTTAAATGACATGTATTGATCCAAGGGTTTCAAAAACTTAAAAAGAATTAAAACTAGAGATTTAGGGCTCAAAATTGATACCTGATATGATGAATAGATTCACAATAACGAGTAGGATTTGAAAAACAACAGCAAAAACTCCCCTAAGCACTTGGTCAATTTAGATGAAATTTAAAACACAAAAATATGAAAGCATAAGCAAACCCGGATCTGGTTTTGGGTATTTATACCTACCCTGCAACTGTGCGGTTGAAGGGTGTAACCGGCCAAAAATATTGCAACCGTGCGGGTGCAAGGTGTACCCGTACGGATGCATCTTAAGTTCAAACACCCTCAAATCACTTGTAACCGTACGGTTTCATGTTGTATTCATCCGGTTGCACTGTGTAACCGTACGGATGCAATTCCACAATTAAAAATTTAAACTTTTAAGTCCAGGTTTTCACACGCTGTCGAAACACGCTAATTCAACTCTAATCCTCTTGATTAACTTAGATGTTCACAACTAGCTTATTAGGGTCACCATAATTCACAAGATCCATTTCCAATAAATGAATGAACCAAGTAACCTAATACCCGATCATTGACTTTTAGGTTAATTATGGATCTCTCAAATTTCCTAATTCCCCCTTTCCACACATATGGAGTTTAAGAAGTAACCACCAACTGTCTAGCAATACCTTTTTGTATTTCAAATGAAAAAATGCTAAAATAGACTAAAATCTTTTTATATGCAAATGAAAATGCAAACAGCATGGTGAATTAATACGAAGATACTAATGGCATAGTGAACATTACAAGCAGGAATTATAAACTAATCAACTCGCTATCAATGATACACACCTAAGACAGATTTAACAGCTATTGAAACATAAACACGTATTTTTGTGAGAATGTGAGTTTATCAGATTTTCAGGGATCAAAACTGAACTTAATTTGCAGTTTTAGCATCGTTAATCCTTTTCATTTACTGATTTAAGTACCTACACTTTTAGTCTTTGAAAATCAATAGACTCGTCGAATTTTCCATTCAGAATTTTTGAAGATCATGTTAGCATTAATTACTTGAACATAATTCTATGTCTTCTTAAATCATAGACCCAGTCATCATTTGAGATCGCACAATTTATTAGGTAGTCAATTAAGCACAAATTATTGACGTTGTCCGTTATCACTTCGATGTACTTTCGATTTAATTGAACAGGAATATTCTCACGGTGTTTCTAGCAACCCTGGCAACCATGAGATTCTACCTTAAACTCATACCTTTCATTTCAGAAAGCTTTGCTTATCTCAATTTTATTGCATACTCCGAAAGAAAACGCATTTAGGTACCAACGGCTATAAACCCAGTGCTTGAGCGGAAAGCATATAATGATGGAATGATATGATGTATTTGGGAGTGATGGAATTCTAAGTTATAATATCCTCCGAAAAATGTCCCCAGCTATCTTGGTCAATTGGCACAACCCATACCACAGACAATAGAAGCAAACTCCTGCTAAATTATAGCTTCATGGACAGAATGATTTGAGTTCTCTAGATTTGATACACATTCCTCCCTGATGTGTGCGAGGTGGTGTACAAAATAGATATATTTATATAAGGAAAAACTATTAAATACGATACAATTTTACACAAGTTATTTATTTATTTATAGAATGGATATACCTAAACCTTGCTACAACACTTATAGGCAGTGTACCTAATCGTACAGTAGTGTAGTTTTTAGTAAGTCCGGTTCATTCCACAGGGATCTTAGCCAAGTTTAATGCTATATTTTTAACTTATGATTGTAAAAATACAAAAATATATATATGTAGTATTATTATTATAAAAGGGGGATTTTACCGTTTAATGACCGGTTTGTCAATTTTAAAACTTTAGTCGCAGTTAAAACCTAATGTAAAATATTAAAAATAAATACAACTTAATTTAAAGCGTAAATTAAATAACGATAATGAAATTGCGATAAATAAAAGTGCGATAAAATAAAATTGCGATAATTAAATAGAACGATAATTAAAAATGACAATAAATAAAAGTGCGATAATTAAAAGTGCAATTAAATATGAAATAAAAGAATTATGCTTATTTAAACTTCCGTAATCATGATGTTCGACGTGTTGTTTTTAGTTCATTCCCATGGGTTAATTGTCCTTTGTCCTGGATTATTTGATATGTCAATACAGATTTGTCCATAATAGTCCATCAGTCATAATCATAAAGTGCGGAAGTCTTCGTCAAATTATTCTTATTCCCGAAGTCAAATATTCCAACTAATTGGGGATTCGAATTGTAACAAGGTCTTAATACTTTGTTTAATGAATACACCAGGTTATCGACTGCGTGTAAACCAAGGTTTTACTACTTTGTTAACAATTATACCAATTACCTTTGAATGTAATCCACCCTTGTTTCAACAAGTCTATTAACTATTAATCCAGTTCCGTGTCCGGTAAAATAAACAATTATTGGTATTTATAGATATCCCGCCCACCGTACCTAGTCAAGCGTATGTGGTTATATATAAATACGTCAAATTATAAGTCTATATATTAAATTAACGAGGTATCATTTAGTTAATATAAAGCCCATTAATAGCCCATAGTCTAATTTCCACAAGTGTCGTTCTTTTATCCAAACCCCAATTATGGTCCAAAGCACAATTACCCAATTTTAATATTTAGCCCAACATCACGATTACTTCGGCATTAAATAAGCATAATAATAACTTAGCTACGAGACATTAATTTAAAAAGGTTGAACATAACTTACAATGATTAAAAATAGCGTAGCGTTACACGGACAAAATTTCGACTTACACCCTTACAACATTCGCTAACATACCCTTATTATTAGAATTTAAAATTAAAATTAAAATTAAAATATAATATATATATATATATATATATCGTTGAGTGAATGAAGAAGAAAAAGATATGTTTATTTTGGCCAAAACACGTTGCATTTATAGGACCTGGGCTGGATTTTTCAGCCATGCGATAGCTTGGAATTAACTCTTCCAGACCATGCGATCGCATGGCCAGCTGGGAGAGTTCACATGACTTTGTTTTCTTTCTTGCCGACGGTTTTTAATAATAATATAATATATAAATAATTTATAGAATTATTTAAATATTATATTATATTCGTGTGCATAGTTGACTTGTAATTTTTAGTCCGTTGCGTCGAGCGTTGAGAGTTGACTCTGGTCCCGGTTCCGGATTTTCGAACGTCCTTTCGTACAATTTAATATCTTGTATTTTGCATTTTGCGACTTGTACTCTTGTAATTTTGAGACGTTTCTCATCAATAATTTGAACCACTTTGATTGTACTTTGTACTTTTGAGCTTTTTGGTCGTTTGCGTCTTCAATTCATCGAATCTGTCTTTTGTCTTCACCTTTTATTATTTAAACGAATATCACTTGTAAATAGAACAATTGCAACTAAAAGCTTCTCTTTCTTGAGGGATAATGCTATGAAATATATGTTCGTTTTTAGCATTATCAAATATTCTCATACTTGAGCATTGCTTGTCCTCAAGCAATATAGTCTTGGAATAAAAATACTAGAATCACTTCTTTATTCTTCACACTTTGTACATCAGTGAATTCTATACGGCGATATAAACAATGATAATAACGGTGTGGTTTTCAGTCCCACATGACTATAAAAATTTAGATCCTTAAGGAAATTGGATCTTTATGAAAACATTTGATCTTTTGAAAATTCAATCTAGCTTTTACCCTAGATAAGTTTTCCGGAATAACCTTTCACCTGTGTTTGCAAATTGTTTTTGTGGGTTTAACGGGTTTCAGATTTGAAAATTTTAGCTCAAAACTTGCGGTTTTGTGTCACCCACTTGCTAACCTTGTATTAGGAAAGCAACACGTCCAGTATACTTGCTCCGTATATTACCTTTCGATAAACTACCGTCCGGTTGTAAAGGAAAGCATTGAACAAGCAACTGTTAAGGCAATGTCCCCTGACATGCTTTTAATTATGGTCTATAACGTGTCGGATGCAATTACTATCCTTTGTAGGAGCAATAGTAAAGCTCACCCTATAGTTTTTCGGTCTGGCACAAGGTCCACTTTAATTCTCAAAAATCATGTTTAGGATCAAAGTTTGGATCATTTAGCTACCTAAACATGTTACACTACTTAATTTAGCAATAATTCATGACAAAAATCGGCCATAACCTGTTTATATCAAAAAGTCCCAAATTGCTCAAGAACACAAACCCTAGATTTCTAAAATTTTTGAAGTTTTTGGCTTCAAATCATGTTAAATAGCATCAATCTAGGTTATACATGCCTAATATACTAACAATTTAACTCTAATTACACTAGAAATTAACAAAATCAAATTAGGTAAAATTTAGCTCAAGAACATTAAAAATCAAATTTAAAGAGGTTTAGGAGTGAAATTGTTACCCTTCTTGATAAACTTCTTATCAAATTCATGTTTAGAGCGAATTGTAGCGAGAAATTTGGTGAAAAAATGATGAAATTTGAGAGGTTTTTGGAGAGTGCTCGTGTTTTGTGTGTGTGTATTTTGTGGACAGAAGCAGACTCGCTGGGTTTTATGATTCCGACCTGAATTCCAGCCTCATGCGATCGCATGAGGTTACAGGGTAAATCTCATGCGATCGCATGAGGTTCCCTTTTTTTTTTTTTTTTTTTTTTTTAATAAAAACCTTATAACTTTTAAAACATAAATTAATAAAATTTTAAAATTTGTTTCTTTTTAGGAGTGAGGGTGTTTCAGATCGTTGTCCTAGTTCGTCCCTCGACAAAATTTTAAAATTTGTCATTTTTAAGCGCAGTTTTAAAAGCAAAGATTTTTGGGTTTTTTTAAATGTTTTTAGCATACTTTAGTTCAATAAGATTAAAAATAATGATAATAAAAGTTTTCGTCCCTCCCTTGGGTAAAGCAATTTCGGTTCAACGACCTAGTTTTCAACTCACGACGAATTTTAAAAATCATATTTTTATCTTAGTGAAATAAAGTAAATTTTTGTTTTTAAATTCACACCAAACTTAAATTTAAAATGCATAAAATTAAAAATTTATATATTTTTTTATTTTTTTCATACAAACTTTATATTAAAAATTTTGTTTTTAAACATACGAACTTATATTAAAAATATTAAATTTTCAAATATGTACAAACTTAAATATATTAATTTTAAAAAAGTTTACAATAATAATTTAATATTAATTTTAAAAAAAACAAAGTAAAATTAAAATTAAAAATCTTTTTGGTCTTTTATCCCACTTTAATCAATCAAATATTATTAAAAATATACGCCCCTCTTTTCGGTAAAGTAATTTCGGCTATATTACCTAGTTTTACTCCTGACGAATTTCAGAAATATTTTGGGTTGATTGATTAAAGATATTTATACCTTAAGAATAAACGGTAAATTTCGCAGTGATGTAATAAATTTTTGTATGATATCAATAATTTCGGTCGCAAAACCTAATTTTATTGAATATCAATTTAATATTTTATAGCGAACGATTTAGCATTTATTATCAAAAGGTTAAAAGCAATAAAATAAAAATAAAAACTGTACATACTTACCTGTGTGATAGAATTCTCAGTGACCTGCTTTAGCCCACTCATAAGATAGTCGGACTAATTGGTTTTCCATAGCTACATAGGCATAACCTCGAGCATTCAACGATTTTTCTTCGAAACATATGAACGGTCCTTCTCTACATAAAGTAACGAACTCGGTATTGGAATATGTCTGATTCGTCGAGCATTTTCCTTCGTGTGACCATTTTCCGCATTTGTGACATCTTTCAAGGTGTCGTGCTCTTCTTTTCGCTGCGGATTTTGATTTTCCTTTACCAAAATGTATCTTATTATGATCATTTCTGAGTTCTTTTCTTACTCCGTCCAATTTGGCTCTTATTACTGATACCAGGTCACTCGGGAGTGTGTCATTATTACGTTTAGTGATCAAAGCGTGTAACATTAGACCATGGTTCAGATCAAAGGAATTCTTCATCTCGTAAAACCTAAAAAAATAAAAATTCAGAATTGGGGGAGAAGACTAGTTCTTTAGGGTCTGCTAGGGAAAGACCATTCGGATTCCATTCTCGAGAACTACACGAAAACAGAATATCTAACTCTAACAGAAATATATGTTACCCTAAAAAGATTCGAACCTCCCCACACTTAGTTAGATGTGGTGTTGAAATCGTGATTAACTTCATTGTCAACTTCCATCAGACCATGTATGTAATGTTTAACTCTGTGACCATTAACTTTAAATTCAATCCCATTTGAATTTATTAACTCTACTGTTCCGTACGGGAAAATTCTTTTGACTATGAATGGTCCAGACCATCTTGATTTCAATTTTCCAGGAAATAGCTTGAATCGTGAATTGAAAAGAAGAACTCTGTCTCCTTCTTTAAATTCTTTTGAACTTCTGATTCTTTTATCATGCCATTTCTTCGTTCTTTCTTTATAGATTAACGAATTTTCATATGCTTCATGTCTTAATTCTTCTAATTCGTTTAATTGACTTAACCGTAGACGTCCGACTTCATGTAAATCAAGATTACATGTCTTCAAAGCCCAAAATGCTTTGTGTTCAATTTCTACTGGAAGATGACATGCTTTTCCATAAACGAGTTTAAAAGGTGTGGTTCTAATTGGAGTTTTGTAGGCTGTTCTAAAAGCCCAGAGTGCATCCTCCAATTTCATGGACCATTCCTTCGGATTTGATCCTACGGTTTTCTCTAGAATACGTTTTAATGCTCGGTTGGTATTTTCAACTTGTCCACTTGTTTGTGGATGATAAGCAGTTGAGATTTGATCCATATCTTTTGAGAACTTTCTCAAGTTGATTATTACAAAAATGAGTACCCGATCACTTATTAAAGCTTTCGGTGTTCCAAACCTAGCAAAAAGACGTTTTAAAAAGTTGACTACAACTCGTGCATCATTAGTTGGGAGAGCTTGTGCTTCCGCCCATTTAGATACATAATCAATGGCAACGAGAATGTAGAGATTATTATGAGATTTTGGAAATGGACCCATAAAGTCAATACCCCAAATGTCAAATACTTCACATACTTGAATGACATTTTGTGGCATTTCATCACGTTGACTTATTTTTCCGGCCCTTTGACAAGCATCACAGGATTTGCAAAGAAGGTGTGCGTCTTTGAAAATTGTAGGCCAATAGAATCCAGCATCGTAAACTTTTCTTGATGTAAGTTGAGGCCCATAATGCCCTCCTGTTGGTCCTGTGTGACAATGGTTTAAGATTTGACTAGCTTCATCTCCGAATACACATCGGCGTATTATTCCATCGGGACAACTTTTAAACAAATGTGGATCTTCCCAGAAATAGTATTTTATATCACTAAAGAATTTCTTTCGTTTTTGGTACGATAAACCTTTTTCAAGGAATCCACATACTAAGTAGTTTGCATAGTCTACAAACCATGGAATTTCATTATAATCTATCTTCAATAGATATTCATCAGGAAAGTTGTCTTGTATGGCCGATTCATTTAGAAATTCTAATTCGGGATTTTCAAGACGAGAAAGATGATCAGCGGAGAGATTTTCTGCTCCCTTTTATCTCGGATTTCAATATCGAACTCTTGTAAGAGTAAGATCTAACGGATTAATCTTGGTTTGGCATCTTGTTTCAAAAATAGGTATCTAAGAGCAGAATGGTCGGTATAGACCACCGTTTTTGCTAGAACGAGATATGAATGAAATTTGTCAAAAGCAAAGACAATAGCAAGGAGTTCTTTTTCAGTAGTTGTGTAATTCATTTGTGCTCCTTGTAACGTCTTACTAGCATAATAAATAGGTTGAAATCGTTTTTCAATCCTTTGTCCTAAAATGGCTCCCATTGCAAAATCACTTGCATCGCACATTAGTTCAAATGGTAGATTCCAATTTGGAGTTATCATGATCGGCGCATTAGTGAGTTTTTCTTTAAGAATATTAAAAGATTTGATGCATTCATCTGAAAAGATGAATGGAGTATCCTTTTCTAGGAGTTTATTCTTAGGAGTGGCAATTTTAGAAAAATCTTTTATGAAACGTCGGTAAAAACCGGCATGCCCTAGAAAACTCCTAACTCCTCTAACATTGGTGGAATGTGAAAGTTTAGCAATTACATCTACTTTAGCTCTATCCACTTCAATTCCTTCCTTTGAAATTTTATGACCAAGAACGATGCCTTCTTTAACCATGAAATGGCATTTCTCCCAATTAAGTACTAGATTTGATTGTTCGCATCTAATAAGCATTCGTTCAAGATTAACTAGACATGATTCAAATGTATCACCAAAGACTGAAAAGTCATCCATGAATACATCCATGCATTCTTCTATCATGTCATGAAAAATCGCCATCATGCACCTTTGAAAGGTTGCATGGGCGTTGCAAAGTCCAAATGACATGCGTTTGTAAGCAAAAGTACCATAAGGGCACGTGAACGTGGTTTTCTCTTAGTCCTCGGGTGCTATTGGAATTTAAAAATATCCGAAAAAACCATCAAGAAAACAATAGTAACTATTTCCGGCTAATCTTTTCAACATTTGATCAATGAAAGGTAAGGGAAAGTGATCTTTTCTGGTGGCGTCATTTAATTTTCTATAATCAATACAAACACGCCATCCTGTTACAGTCCTAGTAGGAATAAGCTCATTTTTTTCATTTGTGATGACAGTCATGCCACCCTTCTTAGGTACGCATTGAACTGGGCTTACCCATGGACTATCAGAGATTGGATAAATTAAACCTGCATCTAGAAGTTTAATAATTTCTTTCTTAACAACATCTTGCATATTAGGATTTAGTCTTCGTTGGCGTTGCACATACGTTTTATGACCTTCTTCCATAAGGATTTTATGTGTGCAATACGAAGGACTTACGCCTTTAATATCATGAATCTTCCATGCAATAGCTGGTTTATGAGCTTTTAGCACAGAAATGAGTTGAGATTTTTCATTTTTAGTAAGAGAAGACGATATTATTACAGGTAATTCAGATTCACCATGTAAATAAGCATATTCCAAATGGTTTGGAAGTGGTTTTAACTCTAATGTTGGTGGTTCTTCTATTGATGATTTGTATCGATATCTGTCTTCTTCTTTTAGCATTTGAATTTCTTCTATTGTTGGTTCATATCCATTAGCCATAAGTGTAGCTAACATTTCAGTTTCATCAATTGGTTCAGTTCCTTCTCCTAAAGAACATTCTCCTGTTCCTTGTAATTCTGGAAATTCTTCTAACAATTCTGCATGTGAATCTATAGTTTGAATATAATAACATGTATCATCTGCAGATTGTGGTTGTTGCATGGCTCTATCAAATGAAAAGGTAACACTCTCATCCTCTCTACTTAGGGTCAGTTTCTTACCGAACAGATCTATTATTTCTTTAGCCGTGTTTAAGAATGGTCTTCCTAATATGAGAGGAACTCGAGAATCTTCTTCCATGTCCAGAATAACAAAATCTACTGGAAATACTAAAGTACCAACTTTAACTAGCATGTTCTCCATTATCCCTCTAGGATATTTTACTGATCGATCGGCTAGTTGTATATTTATTCGTGTTGGTTTCAATTCTCCAAGGTCTAGTTTAGCGTATAGTGAATACGGCATTAAATTTATACTAGCACCTAAGTCTGCCAATGCTTCTATTGAACTAAGACTACCCAGAAAACATGGAATTGTGAAACTTCCTGGATCTGATAATTTTTCTGGTATCTTATTCAACAATAATGCAGAGCAATTAGCATTCATAGTAACAGCCGAGAGTTCTTCCATTTTCTTTCTATTCATGATTAGATCTTTCAGAAATTTAGCATATCTAGGCATTCCTGAAATCACATCAATGAAAGGAAGATTGACATTTATCTGTTTAAACATATCCAAGAATTTGGATTGCTCGGCTTCAAGTCGCTCTTTTCTCATTTTACTCGGGTAAGGAAGTGGTGGTTGGTATGGTTTAACATAAGGTTTAGCTTTAACTGTGTTATCTTCATTAACCTTCTCAACTACCGGTTCTTTTTCCTTATCTTGCTCAGATTGTGGTTCTTGTGGAGTAGGAATAGCTTCATCAGAAATTACAGGCATTTCAGGTGGTTTAAGTGTAATACCACTTCTTGTGGTAATGACTTTAGCTGTTTCATTCTGGGGGTTAGCATTTGTATCGCTAGGTAGACTTCCCGGTTTTCTTTCACCTATCAACCTTGCTAGGTTACTCACTTCTTGTTCCAGATTTTGAATAGAAGCTTGTTGATTTCTAAATGCTTGAGCATTTTGTTTATTGGTTTGTTTCTGAGATGTGAAAAACTGTGTTTGAGAATCAACTAGCTTTGACATCATATCTTCTAAATTTGGCTTTTTATCATCGGTTTGTGGTGGTTTATTTTGAAAAATAGGTCTTTGCTGATTGTAAGTATTATTGGATACTTGTTGATTTCTAGGACCTTGTTGGTTGTTGTATGGAACATTTCGGTTATAATTCTAATTTTGATTGTAAATTGGTCTTGGCGGTTGATAATTATTCTGATAATTATTTCCAGGCCTTTGGTTTATGTATGAAACATTCTCTCTTTGTTCCATTGTTAGTTCAATACTGAGACAATCTTTTGTCAAATGTGGTCCTCCACACTGCTCACAACTAATTCGTATTGAGTGAATATCTTTAGTCATCTTCTCCATTCGTCTCTCAACAGTATCTATCTTTGCGGAAATAGAATCTAAGTCATGGCTAGAATCGGCTCTAGCCGCTTTAGATGATCTAACGATATCGCAGTGTTATCAATAATTTTGTAAGCTTCAGTTGCGGTTTTCTTCATAATGGAACCACCAGCTGCTATGTCGATGTCTTTCATTGTAGTGATGTCGCATCCTTGGTAGAATATTTGTACTATTTGACAAGTGTCTAAACCATGTTGCGGACATCCTCTTAATAACTTTCCAAATCTTGTCCACGATTCATATAAAGTTTCATTTGGCTTTTGTGTGAACGTAACAATTTCTCCTTGAAGTCTTACGGCTTTAGATGCCGGAAAGAATTGTTTAAGAAATTTTTCAACTAAAACTGTAGTGACCCGAACTTTTCCATGTATATATATATATATTAAATGAAATTGTTATTTACATGATTAAGTGTTTCCAACATGTTAAGCAATCAAACTTGTTAAGACTTGATTAATTGAAATAGGTTTCATATAGACAATTGACCACCCAAGTTGACCAGTAACGTTGAAACTTGTAAAAACTATATGATGACATATATATGGATATATATATAGTTAACATGATATTATGATAAGTAAACATATCATTAAGTATATTAACAATGAACTACATATGTAAAAGCAAGACTACTAACTTAATGATTTTGAAACGAGACATATATGTAATGATTATCGTTGTAACGACATTTAATGTATATATATATATATATCATATTAAGATATATTCATACATCATAATATCATGATAATATAATAATTTAAAATCTCATTTGATATTATAAACATTGGGTTAACAACATTTAACAAGATCGTTAACCTAAAGGTTTCAAAACAACACTTACATGTAACGACTAACGATGACTTAACGACTCAATTAAAATGTATATACATGTAGTATTTTAATATGTATTCATACACTTTTGAAAGACTTCAAGACACTTATCAAAATACTTCTACTTAAAAAAATGCTTACAATTACATCCTCGTTCAGTTTCATCAACAATTCTACTCGCATGCACCCGTATTCGTACTCGTACAATACATAGCTTTTAGATGTATGTACTATTGGTATATAAACTCCAATGATTAGCTCTTGGTAGCCCATGTGAGTTACCTAACACATGTGGGAACCATCATTTGGCAACTAGCATGAAATATCTCATAAAATTACAAAAATATGAGTAATCATTCATGACTTATTTACATGAAAATAAAATTACATATCCTTTATATCTAATCCATACACCAACGACCAAAAACACCTACAAACACTTTCATTCTTCAATTTTCTTCATCTAATTGATCTCTCTCAAGTTCTATCTTCAAGTTCTAAGTGTTCTTCATAAATTCTACAAGTTCTAGTTTCATAAAATCAAGAATACTTCCAAGTTTGCTAGCTTACTTCCAATCTTGTAGAGTGATCATCCAACCTCAAGAAATCTTTCTTATTTATAGTACGATATCTTTCTAATATAAGGTAATACTCATATTCAAACTTTGATTCAATTTCTATAACTATAACAATCTTATTTCGAGTGGAAATCTTACTTGAACTCGTTTTCGTGTCATGATTCTACTTCAAGAACTTTCAAGCCATCCAAGATCCTTTGAATCTAGATCCATTTGTTTCTTTTCCAGTAGGTTTATCTACAAAACTTGAGGTAGTAATGATGTTCATAACATCATTCGATTCATACATATAAAGCTATCTTATTCGAATGTTTAAACTTGAAATCACTAGAACATAGTTTAGTTAACTCTAAACTTGTTCGCAAACAAAAGTTAATCCTTCTAACTTGACTTTTAAAAACAACTAAACACATGTTCTATATCTATATGATATGCTAACTTAATGATTTAAAACCCGAGAACACGAAAAATACCATAAAACTGGACATACGCCGTCGTAGTAACACCGCGGGCTGTTTTGGGTTTGATAATTAAAAACTATGATAAATTTTGATTTAAAAGTTGTTCTTCTGGGTAAATGATTTTTCTTATGAACATGAAACTATATCCAAAAATCATGGTTAAACTCAAAGTGGAAGTATGTTTTTCAAAATGGTCATCAAGACGTCGTTCTTTCGGCTGAAATGACTACCTCTTACAAAATCGACTTGTAACCTATATTTCTGACTATAAACCTATACTTTTTCTGTTTATATTCATAAAATAGAGTTCAATATGAAACCATATCAATTTGATTCACTCAAAAAGGATTTAAAATGAAGTAGTTATGGGTAAAACAAGATTGGATATTTTTTTGATTTTTGTAGCTACGGGAAATATTAATAATTCTATACAAATCATATCCTAGCTAACTTATATTGTATTATACATGTATTCTAAATTATTATGTAATCTTGGGATACCATAGACACGTATGCAAATGTTTTAACATATCATATCGACCCATATATATATATTATTTGGAACAACCCTAGACACTCTATATGCAGTAATGTTGGAGTTAGCTATACAGGGTTGAGGCTGATTCCAAAAATATATATACTTTGAGTTGTGATCTAGCCTGAGACGTGTATACACTGGGTCGTGGATTGATTCAAGATAATATATATCGATTTATTTCTGTACATCTAACTGTGGACAACTAGTTGTAGGTTACTAACGAGGACAGCTGACTTAATAAACTTAAAACATCAAAATGTATTAAAAGTGTTGTAAATATATTTTGAACATACTTTGATATATATGTACATATTTGTTATAGGTTCGTGAATCGACCAGTGGCCAAGTCTTACTTCCCGATGAAGTAAAAATCTGTGAAAGTGAGTTATAGTCCCACTTTTAAAATCTAATATTTTTGGGATGAGAATACATGCAGGTTTTATAAATGATTTACAAAATAGACACAAGTACGTAAAACTACATTCTATGGTTGAATTATTGAAATCGAATATGCCCCTTTTTATTAAGTCTGGTAATCTAAGAATTAGGGAACAGACACCCTAATTGACGCGAATCCTAAAGATAGATCTATTGGGCCTAACAAACCCCATCCAAAGTACCGGATGCTTTAGTACTTCGAAATTTATATCATATCCAAAGGGTGTCCTGGAATGATGGGGATATTCTTATATATGCATCTTGTTAATGTCGGTTACCAGGTGTTCACCATATGAATGATTTTTATCTCTATGTATGGGATGTGTATTGAAATATGAAATTTTGTGGTCTATTGTTACGATTTGATATATATAGGTTAAACCTATAACTCACCAACATTTTTGTTGATGTTTAAAGCATGTTTATTCTCAGGTGAATATTAAGAGCTTTCGCTATTGCATACTAAAATAAGGAAAAGATTTGATGTCCATGTTTGTATGATATTGTGTAAAAACTGCATTCAAGAAACATATGTCGATGTAATATATTTCTATTGTAAACCATTATGTAATGGTCGTGTGTAAACAGTATATTTTAGATTATCATTATCTTATAATCTACGTAATGTTTTTTTTTAAAAACCTTTATTGATAAAATAAAGGTTATGGTTGTTTTAAAAAATGAATGCAGTCTTTGAAAAACGTCTCATATAGAGGTCAAAACCTCGCAACGAAATCAATTAATATGGAATGTTTATAATCAATATGAACGGGACATTTCAGTTGGTATCTGAGCGTTGGTCTTAGAGAACCAGAATTTTGCATTAGTGTGTCTTATCGAGTTTGTTAGGATGCATTAGTGAGTCTGGACTTCGACCGTGTTTACTTGAAAAATGATTGCTTAACAAATTTTGTTGGAAACTATATATTTTTAACATGTGAATATTATGTGATATATTAATCTCTTAACGTGTTTGATATTATGTGATAGATGTCTACCTCTAGAAAAAGTCCCATTGACTCACCTAATAATAATGAAGATCAAATGTAAATTGGAATGATTCGTGGACTGATTCACAAGTTCCCGAAGAGGAACCGGAAGAAAATTCGGAACCGGAAGAAGAATCGGAACCGGAAGAAGAATCGGAACCGGAAGAAGAAATAGAACCAGTGTGGGAAATAATAAAATGGTTAAGTAGAAGAAAATCCTCAACCAACCGACCAAAGTTAATTATGGTCAATGGTGTTTCCGCCAAGGAAGCAAACTATTGGGAGGATTTTCAATTCTCCGATGAATCGGATCCTGACAAGGATTCCGATGATGTTATAGAAATTACCCCAACACAATTTAATAAGGCAAAAGAGAACAATAAGGGAAAGGGCATAAAAATAGAGAAATTTGATTCCAAACCCGATGAACTTTATATGTATCGTCAACACCCGTATTTCTTAAGTTGTGACAATAACCCGGGAACCTCTAAACCACCAGGTTTTTTTTAAACCAATGTGGAAAATGACGGCTCGTATTAGGGGAACATCATATATCCCTAGAAACTTGGCAAAACGAACCAAAACCGAAGAAGAAGAAACGAGCGAGTCGGAATAAGATAGTTGTATTCGTGTGGTGTAATATATGTAATATAGTGTTCTTATGCTTTATGATATATGTAAAAATTGCTTGTATTAATAAGTATTTTTTTTATGAATCTAACTCTTGTCTATTTTACAGTATAAAAACAAAAAATGGATAGACAACCCAATATTTTAAGAGACCTACCCGGAGACATGATTGATGAAATCTTGTCTAGAGTCGGTCAGAATTCCCCGGCACAACTATTTAAGGTGAGATCAGTTTGTAAGACATTCGAAGAACGTTTCAAGAATGCCTTGATTTATAAAAGGCTTTCGTTCGAAAGATGGGGGATATCACATTGGGAAATCCATAAGTTACGATGTGTTTACTTTGACGCATATATTGCGGGGAACCCAAATGCTATTTTACGCAGTGGGTAAAGAAATTATTTTGACTCAATATTTCCGAATATAGGACTTCGTGATTTAGAAAAAGCGGCTAACTTGCAACATAAAGAAGCATGTTATGTTTACGGGTTAGTAATGTTCGCTTCCCACCAAAGTGAGAACAAGAACATCGGGCTACAACTATTAAACAAAATGTTCCCACAAGTGACAGAGTCGGTAATTGGGGTAAGAAATGAGGTTTTTAGGTTATTACGAGACTGTTGGTCATTACGAAACCCTCGTCCTTTTGACGACATTACAACATGCTGCCTAGCTAATGGTCATAACGGTTATTTTCCATAAGACCAAGGATGGGAAGTCGTCTTAGTAAAACCAGAATGCATGACTTATTTCTGGACTTATGAATCACGTGTCTTTATTTTCTTTGCTGAACAACTTGTGTATTAACTAGATTTATCTTCAAAACTGTCCTGTATCATAGTGTACTATATTTCATGTTATTTGTAATATAGCGAAGTTGTAAGTTTGAAGAATATTTGTATGTGATATATTATTATAATCAGTTTTTCATATGGAATTGTAGTAGTTGAATTGTATATTAGCTACTAAGTATGAACTTAACGGGTAGGTAGTACCCGAATTTAAAGTTATAAAACGCTAATATGAAGAAAAAGCTTTTATAAATGAGTTCATATTATGCTACGAGATACTATTGAATACTCTTAATATTCTGTATGATTAAATTGTTTCATTTGACTATTTTGAAGGAAATGGCACCGACTACTCGACACACCTTGAATATGAGTGAAGAGGAATTTCGTGCCTTTCTTGCTTCAAACATAGCCGTAGTACAGGCCGCACTACATACCAACAATAACTCTGAATCTAGCAATACAGCTAACGGTGCAAGAAATCGTGTAGGATGTTCCTACAAGGAATTCACTACCTGCAAACCTTCAGAATTTGATGGGACCGAAGGACCAATCGGATTGAAACGGTGGACCGAGTAAGTTGAATCGGTGTTTGGCATAAGTAAGTGTGTTGAAGGAGACAAAGTGAAGTACGCTACGCATACCTTCACATGTAGTGCGTTAACATGGTGGAATACCTATCTAGAGCAAGTGGGACAAGATGTTACTTACGCGCTACCGTAGTCAGCATTCAAGCACTTGATGAACGAGAAGTACCGTCCCAGAACCGAGGTCAATAAGCTCAAGTCAAAACTTAGAGGGTTACGAACACAGGGATTCGATATTACTTCGTACGAAAGACGATTCACAAAATTGTGCCTATTGTGTCCGAGAGCATTCGAAGATGAGGAAGAGAAGATCGACGCGTTTGTGAAAGGGTTACCGGAGAGAATCCAAGAAGATATAAGTTCACACGAGCCTGCTTCCATACAAAAGGCATGTAGAATGGCTCACAAACTAGTGAACCAGATTGAGGGAAGAATTAAAGAACAGGTGGCCGAAGAGGCCAACGTGAAGTTAGTCAAAAGAAAGTGGGAGGAAAACGGTGATAAGAGTCACCAAAACAACAATTTTCCCAACAATCGCAACATCAATCGCAACTACAACAAACGGCACAACAACAACAACAACAATAACTACAACAATCATCCCAACAATAATAACAACCGCAACAACAACAACAATCAGAAGCAGCTATGCCAAAGGTGTGAAAAGTATCACTCGGGGTTCTGCACCAAATTTTGCAACAAGTGTAAAAGAAATGGTCATAGCGCGGTGAAGTGTGAGGTCTACGGACCATGGGTTAACAGAACGAAAGGAACAAATGGTGTCGGAACGAGTAATGGCGGAGCAAGTAGTGTCGGAGCAAGTTATGCCAATGTAGTTTGTTATAAATGTGGAAAACCGGGCCACATTATTAGAAATTTCCCGAACCAGGAGAACACGAATGGACAAGGCCGCGGAAGAGTTTTCAATATTAATGCGGCAGAGGCACAGGAAGACCCGGAGCTTGTTACGGGTACGTTTCTTATTGACGATAAATCTTCTTATGTTTTATTTGATTCGGGTGTGGATAGAAGCTATATGAGTAGAGAATTTTGTGCTAAATTAAGTTGCCCATTGACGCCTTTGGATAGTAAATTTTTACTCGAATTAGCAAATGGTAAATTAATTTCAGGTGATAATATATGTCGGAATTGAGAAATTAAACTGGTTAGCGAAACATTTAAGATTGACTTGATACCAGTAGAGTTAAGGAGTTTTGATGTGATAATCGGTATGGATTGGTTGAAAGAAGTAAAAGCAGAGATCGTTTGTTACAAAAATACAATTCGCATTATACGAGAAAAAGGAAAACCCTTAATGGTGTACGGAGAAAAGAGCAGCGCAAAGTTAAATCTTATTAGTAACCTGAAGGCACAAAAACTAATAAGAAAAGGTTGCTATGCTGTGCTAGCACACGTCGAGAAAGTCAATTCCGAAGAAAAGAACATCAATGATATTTTCGTCGCAAAAGAATTTCCCGATGTATTTCCGAAAGAATTATCGGGACTTCCTCCACACCGATCCGTTGAATTTCAAATAGACCTTGTACCGGGAGCTGCACCAATAGCTCGTGCTCCATACAGACTCGCACCTAGCGAAATGAAGGAACTTCAGAGCCAATTACAAGAACTTTTAGAGCGTGGTTTCATTCGACCAAGCACATCACCGTGGGGAGCTCCTGTTTTATTTGTCAAGAAGAAAGATGGTACATTCAGGTTGTGTATCGACTACCGAGAGTTAAACAAACTTACCATCAAGAACCGCTACCCACTACCGAGAATCGACGACTTATTTGATCAACTACAAGGCTCGTCTATTTATTCAAAGATTGACTTACGTTTCGGGTATCATCAAATGCGAGTGAAAGAAGATGATATTCCAAAGACTGCTTTCAGAACACGTTACGGTCATTACGAGTTTATGGTCATGCCGTTTAGTTTAACTAATGCACCAGCTGTGTTCATGGACCTTATGAACCGAGTGTGTGGACCATACCTTGACAAGTTTGTCATTGTTTTCATTGATGACATACTTATTTACTCAAAGAATGACCAAGAACACGGTGAACATTTGAGAAAGGTGTTAGAAGTATTGAGGAAGGAAGAATTGTATGCTAAGTTTTCAAAGTGTGCATTTTGGTTGGAAGAAGTTCAATTCCTCGGTCACATAGTGAACAAAGAAGGTATTAAGGTGGATCCGGCAAAGATAGAAACTGTTGAAAAGTGGGAAACCCTGAAAACTTTGAAACACATACGCCAGTTTTTAGGACTAGCTGGTTACTACAGAAGGTTCATCCAAAACTTTTCCAGAATAGCAAAACCCTTGACTGCATTAACGCATAAAGGGAAAAAATTTGAATGGAAGGATGAACAAGAGAAAGCTTTTCAGTTATTGAAGAAAAAGTTAACTACGACACCTATATTGTCATTACCTGAGGGGAATGATGATTTTGTGATATATTGTGACGCCTCAAAGCAAGGTCTCGGTTGTGTATTAATGCAACGAATGAAAGTAATTGCTTATGCGTCTAGACAATTGAAGATTCACGAACAAAATTATACGACACATGATTTGGAATTAGGCGCGGTTATTTTTGCATTAAAGACTTGGAGGCACTACTTATATGGGGTCAAAAGTATTATATATACCGACCACAAAAGTCTTCAACACATATTTAATCAGAAACAACTGAATATGAGGCAGCGTATGTGGATTGAATTGTTGAATGATTACGACTTTGAGATTCGTTACCACCCGGGGAAGGCAAATGTGGTAGCCGACGCCTTGAACAGGAAGGACATAGAACCCATTCGAGTAAAGTCTATGAATATAATGATTCACAATAACCTTACTACTCAAATAAAGGAGGCGCAACAAGGAGTTTTAAAAGAGGGAAATTTAAAGGATGAAATACCCAAAGGATCGGAGAAGCATCTTAATATTCGGGAAGACGGAACCCGGTATAGGGCTGAAAGGATTTGGGTACCAAAATTTGGAGATATGAGAGAAATGGTACTTAGAGAAGCTCATAAAACCAGATTCTCAATACATCCTGGAACAGGGAAGATGTACAAGGATCTCAAGAAACATTTTTGGTGGCCGGGTATGAAAGCCGATGTTGCTAAATACGTAGGAGAATATTTGACGTGTTCTAAGGTCAAAGCTGAGCATAAGAAACCATCAGGTCTACTTCAACAACCCGAAATCCCGGAATGGAAATGGGAAAACATTACCATGGATTTCATCACTAAATTGCCAAGGACTGCAAGTGGTTTTGATACTATTTGGGTAATAGTTGATCGTCTAACCAAATTAGCACACTTCCTGCCAATAAGAGAAGATGACAAGATGGAGAAGTTAGCACGACTGTATTTGAAGGAAGTCGTCTCCAGACATGGAATACCAATCTCTATTATCTCTGATAGGGATGGCAGATTTATTTCAAGATTCTGACAGACATTACAGCAAGCATTAGGAACTCGTCTAGACATGAGTACTGCCTATCATCCACAAACTGATGGGCAGAGCGAAAGGACGATACAAACACTTGAAGACATGCTACGAGCATGTGTTATTGATTTCGGAAACAGTTGGGATCGACATCTACCGTTAGCAGAATTTTCCTACAACAACAGCTACCATTCAAGCATTGAGATGGCGCCGTTTGAAGCACTTTATGGTAGAAAGTGCAGGTCTCCAATTTGTTGGAGTGAAGTGGGGGATAGATAGATTACGGGTCCGGAGATAATACAAGAAACTACCGAGAAGATCATCCAAATTCAACAACGGTTGAAAACCGCCCAAAGTCGACAAAAGAGCTACGCTGACATTAAAAGAAAAGATATAGAATTTGAAATTGGAGAGATGGTCATGCTTAAAGTTGCACCTTGGAAAGGCGTTGTTCGATTTGGTAAATGAGGGAAATTAAATCCAAGGTATATTGGACCATTCAAGATTATTGATCGTGTCGGACCAGTAGCTTACCGACTTGAGTTACCTCAACAACTCGCGGCTGTACATAACACTTTCCACGTCTCGAATTTGAAGAAATGTTTTGCTAAAGAAGATCTCACTATTCTGTTAGATGAAATCTAAATCAACGAAAAACTTCAATTCATCGAAGAACCCGTCGAAATAATGGATCGTGAGGTTAAAAGACTTAAGCAAAACAAGATACCAATTGTTAAGGTTCGATGAAATGCTCGTAGAGGACCCGAGTTCACCTGGGAATGAGAAGATCAGATGAAGAAGAAATATCCGCATTTATTTTCAGAAGATACGTCAACACCTCCAACTGCTTAAAATTTCGGGACGAAATTTATTTAACGGGTAGGTACTGTAGTGACCCGAACTTTTCTATGTTTATATATATGTTAAAAGAAATTGTTATTTACATGATTAAGTGTTTCCAACATGTTAAGTAATCAAACTTGTTAAGACTTGATTAATTGAAATAGGTTTCATATAGACAATTGACCACCCAAGTTGACCGGTGATTCACGAACGTTAAAACTTGTAAAAACTATATGATGACATATATATGGATATATATATATAGTTAACATGATATTATGATAAGTAAACATATCATTAAGTATATTAACAATGAACTACATATGTAAAAGCAAGACTACTAACTTAATGATTTTGAAACGAGACATATATGTAACGATTACCGTTGTAACGACATTTAATGTATATATATATATATATCTATCATATTAAGAGATATTCATACATCATAATATCATGATAATATAATAATTTAAAATCTCATTTGATATTATAAACATTGGGTTAACAACATTTAACAAGATCGTTAACCTAAAGGTTTCAAAACAACACTTACATGTAACGACTAACGATGACTTAACGACTCAGTTAAAATGTATATACATGTAGTGTTTTAATATGTATTCATACACTTTTTAAAGACTTCAATACACTTATCAAAATACTTCTACTTAACAAAAATGCTTACAATTACATCCTCGTTCAGTTTCATCAACAATTCTACTCGTATGCACCCTTATTCGTACTCGTACAGTACATAGCTTTTAGATGTATGTACTATTGGTAAGTACACTCCAATGATCAGCTCTTAGCAGCCCATGTGAGTCACCTAACACATGTGAGAACCATCATTTGGCAACTAGTATGAAATATCTCATAAAATTACAAAAATATGAGTAATCATTCATGACTTATTTACATGAAAACAAAATTACATATCCTTTATATCTAATCCATACACCAACGACCAAAAACACCTATAAAAACTTTTATTCTTCAATTTTCTTCATCTAATTGATCTCTCTCAAGTTCTATCTTCAAGTTCTAAGTGTTCTTCATAAATTCTACAAGTTCTAGTTTCATAAAATCAAGAATACTTTCAAGTTTGCTAGCTTACTTCCAATCTTGTAGAGTGATCATTCAACCTCAAGAAATCTTTCTTATTTACAGTACAATATCTTTCTAATATAAGGTAATACTCATATTCAAACTTTGATTCAATTTCTAGAACTATAACAATCTTATTTCGAGTGGAAATCTTACTTGAACTTGTTTTCGTGTCATGATTCTACTTCAAGAACTTTCAAGCCATCCAAGATCCTTTGAAGCTAGATCCATTTGTCTCTTTTCCAGTAGGTTTATCCACAAAACTTGAGGTAGTAATGATGTTCATAACATCATTCGATTCATACATATAAAGCTATCTTATTCGAAGGTTTAAACTTGAAATCACTAGAACATAGTTTAGTTAATTCTAAACTTGTTCGCAAACAAAAGTTAATCCTTCTAACTTGAATTTTAAAATCAACTAAACACATGTTCTATATCTATATGATATGCTAACTTAATGATTTAAAACCCGAAAACACGAAAAACACCGTAAAACTGGACATACGCCGTCGTAGTAACACCGCGGGCTGTTTTGGGTTTGATAATTAAAAACTATGATAAATTTTGATTTAAAAGTTGTTCTTCTGGGAAAATGATTTTTCTTATGAATATTAAACTATATCCAAAAATCATGGTTAAACTCAAAGTGAAAGTATGTTTTTCAAAATGGTCATCAAGACGTCGTTCTTTCGATTGAAATGACTACCTCTTACAAAAATGACTTGTAACTTATATTTTCGACTATAAACCTATACCTTTTCTATTTATATTAATAAAATAGAGTTCAATATGAAACCATAGAAATATGATTCACTCAAAACGGATTTAAAATGAAGAAGTTATGGGTAAAACAAGATTGGATATTTTTTTATTTTTGTAGCTACGGGAAATATTAACAATTCTATACAAATCATATCCTAGCTAAATTATATTCTATTATACATGTATTCTAATATATTATGTAATCTTGGGATACCATAGACACGTATGCAAATGTATTGACATATCATATCGACCCATGTATATATATTATTTGGAACAACCATAGACACTCTATATGCAGTAATGTTGGAGTTAGCTATACAGGGTTGAGGTTGATTCCAAAAATATATATACTTTGAGTTGTGATCTAGCCTGAGACATGTATACACTGGGTCGTGGATTGATTCAAGATAATATATATCGATTTATTTCTGTACATCTAACTGTGGACAACTAGTTGTAGGTTACTAATGAGGAAATCTGACTTAATAAACTTAAAACATCAAAATGTATTAAAAGTGTTGTAAATATATTTTGAACATACTTTGATATATATATATATACATATTTGTTATAGGTTCGTTAATCAACCAGTGGCCAAGTCTTACTTCCCGACGAAGTAAAAATCTGTGAAAGTGAGTTATAGTCCCACTTTTAAAATCTAATATTTTTGGGATGAGAATACATGCAGGTTTTATAAATGATTTACAAAATAGACACAAGTACAAGAAACTACATTCTATGGTTGAATTATCGAAATCAAATATGCCCCTTTTTATTAAGTCTGGTAATCTAAGAATTTGGGAACAAACACCGTAATTGACGCGAATTCTAAAGATAGATCTGTTGGGCCTAACAAACCCCATCCAAAGTACCAGATGCTTTAGTACTTTGAAATTTATATCATATCCGAAGGGTGTCCCGGAATGATGGGGATATTCTTATATATGCATCTTGTTAATGTCGGTTACCAGGTGTTCACCATATGAATGATTTTTATCTCTATGTATGGGATGTGTATTGAAATATGAAATCTTGTGGTGTATTGTTACGATTTGATATATATAGGTTAAACCTATAACTCACTAACATTTTTGTTGACGTTTAAAGCATGTTTATTCTCAGGTGAATATTAAGAGCTTTCGCTGTTGCATACTAAAATAAGGACAAGATTTGAAGTCCATGTTTGTATGATATTGTGTAAAAACTGCATTCAAGAAACATATGTCGATGTAATATATTTCTATTATAAACCATTATGTAATGGTCGTGTGTAAACAATATATTTTAGATTATCATTATTTGATAATCTACGTAATGTTTTTTTTAAAACCTTTATTGATAAAATAAAGGTTATGGTTGTTTTAAAAAATGAATGCAGTCTTTGAAAAACGTCTCATATAGAGGTCAAAACCTCGCAACGAAATCAATTAATATGGAACGTTTATAATCAATATGAACGGGACATTTCAAAAACATCCCATGTATCAATCGCCCCTTCAGGTAACGATTCCAACCAATCTTTGGCTTCTCCCTTTAAAGTCCAGGGAAATAACATGAGATAGATCTGTTCATCCTCCACTTCTCTTATTTTAAATAGAGTGCAGATCCTATTAAATGTATGAAGATGTTCGTTTGGATCTTCCTTCGGCGCACCACTAAATTGGCATTGATTTGTTACCAAGTGTAGGATTTGTCCTTTGATTTCATAATCTGGCGCATTAATGTCTGGTTGAGTAATTGCGTAACCTTGGCCAGTGCGTTTAGCTCTCATTCGGTCTTCCATACTTAGAGGTTCCAGATTCTTCATGATTGAATTTGTTGAATCTGAATCACTATAGGATTCTGATTTAATTGGTTGTTCCTCGACAATCTCCGTTTGAATGATTGGTGGTTCCAGATGAAAGATTAGTGGTTCAGGATCTCTGAATTGTCCCTGAATATCCTCCGGATTCTCAATTGTAAGGTCGGGTTCAAAAAATGGATTATCGGAAATTTGAATTGGAGTACTTGGTTGAATGGATGACGATTCTAAAGAAAAATCAACGGCGACAATATTGGCTAGATGTCTTGATCGAGTTACAGGTGGTGAACGTACAAAAGGTGGTGAACATTTTGCTCGGTGCATTTACTGAATATCCTATTAGTTATAAAAATAAAAATTATATAAGTTATCAAATTAATAGACTTTTCTGCTTTTACCCACGTTTCAAATAGCCAATAGATGCAGCAGGGAGCCAGAACCCTTTAAATCGGAAGCTCACAACTCAGCCACTAACAAATCCAACTATTACTACGAAACAGAAAATTTGGATGTTTATCAATTTAACCGCTTAAAATAATTTTTCGTTGAAATTTAAAGAAATTTTAGAGAAGAAATAGAAAATTCTATGTCCTAAAAACTATAGTGGTGAAAAATAAGAAAGAAAAAGAGCGCGTCTAAAAACGTCGAAAAATAAAAGGTCGAAAAATAATAGGCGTCGAAAAATAAAAATAAGAAAGTAGCGCGTTGAAACTTAAAAAGGAACTAAAAACTAAGAATTAAAAGTTACGTCTAAAAATATTAAAGCTTACAAGAAATACTATATCCCAAATAGCAATAACTTAGAAAGGGACTAAAATATAAAAACGGCGTCACAAAATTCTAAAGCACCTAAATCTTAGTCTAAAGAAAAAGCACTTAAGGGATTTTATGGCAAAGCCTAAAAATCTAGAAATAAAAATAACTACGGCAAAAACTATGACTTAAAACTAAATACGAGCGAAAAATACAAATATTACGCTAAAACAAATAAAAAAATAAACTTAAACATAAACTTAAAGTTATAAAAAGTACAATTTTTATAAAAATATTATTTTTATATTATTTATTTTATAAAACTATTAATTTTATAATTTATTAAAACTAATTAAACTAAATAATACAAATTAATTAAAAACTAAAAATAAATAATTAAAAACATTAACCCTAGTTAGGGTTTTAATTAAATAATAATAATAATTACCCCGTAATTAATGCAGTACCAGGTCACATGGGACGTGTCAGATTACTTCATGCGGTCACATGAAATTTTGCCTTCGGGTTCATGCGATCGCATGAAGTAGGGTTTTGGGCCAAATGCTGGGCTGCAACAGTGATCGGGCCGAGTACTTTTTATATTTTTTTTTTCTGTTTTGCTGTTTTTAAAATAAATAAATATTTATATAAAATAATAAAATACTTATATTTAAAAACTAAAATAGAAATAAAAATACTTTTTTAACTTTATAAATTTTAAACAAACTCTTAAAAATAAATATATAGATATTTTTTTTATATTTTTTTAAAAACGTATATTTTTAATAAAAACTTAATAAAACTCTAATAAAATCTTTTTTTTATATAGCGTTACGCTTTCGGCTTTTAAGCAAGAAGTCCCCGGCAGAGGAGCCAAAAATACTTGATGTGTGCGAGGTGGTGTACAAAATAGATATATTTATATAAGGAAAAACTATTAAATACGATACAATTTTACACAAGTTATTTATTTATTTATACAATGGATATACCTAAACCTTGCTACAACACTTATAGGCAGTGTACCTAATCGTACAGTAGTGTAGTTTTTAGTAAGTCCGGTTCGTTCCACAGGGATCTTAGCCAAGTTTAACGCTATATTTTTAACTTATGATTGTAAAAGTACAAAAATATATATAAGTGGTATTATTATTATAAAAGGGGGATTGTACCGTTTAATGACCAGTTTGTCAATTTTAAAACTTTAGTCGCAGTTAAAACCTAATGTAAAATATTAAAAATAAATACAACTTAATTTAAAGCGTAAATTAAATAACGATAATGAAATTGCGATAAATAAAAGTGCGATAAAATAAAATTGCGATAATTAAAGAGAACGATAATTAAAAATGACAATTAATAAAAGTGGGATAATTAAAAGTGCAATTAAATACGAAATAAAAGAATTATGCTTATTTAAAGTTCCTTAATCATGATGTTCGACGTGTTGTTTTTAGTTTATTCCCATGGGTTAATTGTCCTTTGTCCTGGATTATTTGATATGTCCATACGAATTTGTCCATAATAGTCCATCAGTCATAATCATAAAGTGCGGAAGTCTTCGTCAAATTATTCTTATTCCCGAAGTCAAATATTCCAACTAATTGGGGATTCGAATTGTAACAAGGTCTTAATACTTTGTTTAATGAATACATCAGGTTATCGACTGCGTGTAAACCAAGATTTTACTACTTTGTTAACAATTACACCAATTACCCTTGAATGTAATCCACCCCTGTTTCAACAAGTCTATTAACTATTAATCCAGTTCCGTGTCCGGTAAAATGAACAATTATTGGTATTTATAGATATTCCGCCCACCGTACCCAGTCAAGCGTATGTGGTTATATATAAATATGTCAAATTATAAGTCTATATATTAAATTGACGAGGTATCGTTTAGTTAATATAAAGTCCATTAATAGCCCATGGTCTAATATCCACAAGTGTCGTTCTTTTATCCAAACCCCAATTATGGTCCAAAGCCCAATTACCTAATTTTAATATTTAGTCCAACATCACAATTACTTCGGCATTAAATAAGCATAATAATAACTTAGCTACGAGACATTAATTTAAAAAGGTTGAACATAACTTACAATGATTAAAAATAGCGTAACGTTACACGGACAAAATTTTGACTTACGCCCTTACAACATTCGCTAACATACCCTTATTATTAGAATTTAAAATTAAAATTAAAATTAAAATATAATATATATATATATCGTTGAGTGAATGAAGAAGAAAAAGATATGTTTATTTTGGCCAAAACACGTTGCATTTATAGGACCTGGGCTGGATTTTTCAGCCATGCGATCGCATGGAATTAACTCTTCCAGACCATGCGATCGCATGGCCAGCTGGGAGAGTTCACATGACTTTGTTTTCTTTCTTACCGACGGTTTTTAATAATAATATAATATATAAATAATTTATAGAATTATTTAAATATTATATTATATTCGTGTGCATAGTTGACTTGTAATTTTTAGTCCGTTGCGTCGAGCGTTAAGAGTTAACTCTGGTCCCGGTTCCGGATTTTTGAACGTCCTTGCGTACAATTTAATATCTTGTATTTTGCGTTTTGCGACTTGTACTCTTGTAATTTTGAGACGTTTCTCATCAATAATTTGAACCACTTTGATTGTACTTTGTACTTTTGAGCTTTTTGGTTATTTGCGTTCTTCAATTCGTCGAATCTGTCTTTTGTCTTCTCCTTTTATTATTTAAACGAATATCACTTGTAAATAGAACAATTGCAACTAAAAGCTTGTCTTTTTTGAGGGATAATGCTATGAAATATATGTTCGTTTTTAGCATTATCACTCCCCCTCGAATATAGATAACTTCAGCCATTGTGATCAGCACATTGTTTGATCACCTCTCTTGTATAGACTTTAATTCCCGTTTATCCTTAAAGCTTGATTGTGTATGTGGTGCACCATCTTTATTTACAAACATAAACTAATTTTATTTTTATTTTTTGGATTTTCTGATGTTGCGCTTTAACTTTTTCAAATAAATAATAAATAACATGAAACGAAATAAATTCACAACTTTGATGATGATGCACCACAATATTGAAGTGATAGATGAATCACACTGTAGCCTTAACCTTTGGTGTTGAAGTAGTCCCCTTCCATTGTCGTCACTTTCTCAAATCAATAAGAATTGCACTTTTCAACCCGTTCATAGTAAGAACACTCCCCTTTGGATACCTGACTGAACTACTAGGAGCGTTTTGGCCCAAGCATTAAGGGTAAATAGAAACTGGTATGCATTCTAGACAGAGTAGACTCACCTTGTGGACTTATTTAGAAATCTTCACTTGAATATAAATCGTAGTAGGGGAGACCTCAACCATCTGTTGAGTTCCTGAACGATTATTTCTTAGTGATAGTTAGGTGACTACCATCAACCGCATGATCATCACATTCCAAAATTCAATCATTTAAGTCTATCAACGTATCATCAACTAATCATGTATTACTTACTTTATACGCAAAACGATAAACATGCAGGTTCAATAATACAATCATTTCCCTTTTTGCATAACGACTTCTCTTTTTTATGACTTTCAGCTTTTTATGGTTTTTCATTTTATCAATTTTTGTATTTTCTGGTGATGCCATTTTCTCCACTAATCTACTAAAACAAAATCTTTTTTTTTTCTAATAGAATCGAATCTATCCATAAGAAATGTACAAAACGGAAAGTAAAATGATCATGCAAAACAGAAAAGAAGCTAGCTAAACATGCAAAATGACGCAACATGCAAATGAAAATGTACAAATGTTATAGAATGGATGGTTACTTCAACAACTCCTTATTGGACACGACCTCTGCCCTATCCTTCACACCTATCACATTTAACAGAAATAGGAAATGCGGTCAGTCGAAAGCCTTAGTAAAAAAATCAACATGTTGGGTTGTGGTACCTATTTGTAGGACATCTATTAATTTCTTTTCATAGCCGTCCCTAATGAAATGGTACTTGATGCTTATGTGTTTGGTCTTGGAATGATTAACAGTGTTCTTAGTCACAACAGTAGCAGCAATATTATCAACATAGATAGGAGTGTTATAAATATGCAAACCGTAATCACACAGTTGTTGCTGAATCCAGAAAACCTGAGAGGTACAGCTTGAAGCAGCAATATATTCAGCTTCACACGTTGATTGTGCAGCAGTAGTTTGTTTCTTGCACTGCCAACTCACTAACATGCTACCCAGAAACTGACAACCACCAGAGGTAGATTTGAAATATCTTTTACATCCTCCATAGTCAGAATTGTGACAACCCGGAAATTTACAACCAAATTTAAACTTAATCTTTGTATAAGTAATGTTTCCGATACGATATGCAAAGTCTGTTATGTTGAATCTCAAAAATTTTGGAACTACGTTAATGTATTCAATTACCTTTCGACTATTCCCAGCGATTCACGAACAATTATATGTATATATATATGACATTCGTGTATTGATTCGATTAATATTTCTATAAGTTAATTAGAACGTTTGAGAAGTTAAAATAAACATTGGTACATAAATGAGTTATATCGATTTAAGTTTTAAAATGTAAACGTTACAATTTAAATAATTTTAAAATATAATGAACTTTAAATATATTTAGTTTTGAAAAACTAAACAATTTATTGTTAAATAAAGATTACGATATTATATATAAGGTGTACAAATTTTTATTATATATGTTTTATGATGTGATAATATATAATAGTAATTTAGATATAAAACGTTTTGATATTATTAATTATATTTTAATTGGTAACGAGATGTTGATTTAAGGAAGTAAATGACCAAAACACTCAAATGATTAAGTTATACTTCGGGTAATATAGTTTATCATTGATTAAGTCTAATTATTGATAAATGTACACGTCGCGAAATGTAAAGTACAGATTTTTTAAGTGTACGAAAGGACGTTCAAAAAACCGAAATCGGGACATTAGTCGAGCACCAACGTACAAGTCATCGGAACTAAAAGTACAAGTCACCTATACACGAGAATATAATATAATAAATATATAATTAATATAAATTATATATATATATAAATATGTCGACGAACAACTAGACAAAATCATTTTGAGCTGGACAGCGAAGCCATGGGATCGCATGGCCTTTACACTAGTTTCCCATGTGATCGCATGAGGACTGAATTCAGAAACTACCTATAAAGCTCGATCAATTGTCTGGCCAAATCCATATCTCAATCTCTCGATCTCTCTCTATTGATATTTATTATCATTATTATTATTTATATTATTATTATTATTATTATTATTATTATTATTATTATTATTATTATTATTATTATTATTATTATTATTATTATTATTATTATTATTAATCTTATTATTATTAGTAGTATTAGTATTATTATTATTATTACATAAAATATTACGACGAGGTTATGCCTAAATGATTTCAAAACAAGCTTTTCGAGCGGGATAGAGCTAAGAAAATTATGGGTTATAGCTATGGAGGTTATGAGTATTGCTTGGGGGTTATGATTATGAGTTAAAGGTCAACCTAACGTTTATCATTTTCGTTGCGTCTACGTACTTTCCTGCAATATTGAATCACAATATTGATATGTGAGCATTCATATCTTATCTTTTATATATTAATAGTGTATCCCTGTCTAGTACTCGAGTATATATGTTTTTGCATGCTTGTATGCTAAATTTCGTCGTTAGATAGTTTTATGATGAATCACAAATTTAATACATATACTACTGATATAAGGTATATGATATGCATGTCATTGGAAAGCTGTCAAAAAATTAATAACTTTTTATTTAGAAATCGCGTGATTTCGGTGAACGAATTAAAAGTTATGGTCAACTGAATTATGATTGACGTTAATTGAAATTGCTTTTGAATCTACAATTAATATTTAAACAACTTGTTTATAAGATTAATAAATTGGATTTTTGAATACTACTAGTCGAGTAAATGAATTCGTATGTAAGACACGTCTCGTTTTGTTAAACAATTGTCAAAGTTGACTTTTTGAGATGAATTTTGCTAACTTTTGCATGTCGGTCTCGAGCATTAGGATTGTGATACACTATGACCCAACCTAGCTTGTTAGACATGTATTGACCAACATATGTTCTCTAGATTGAGATCTACGGTTATTTTGCATTCCGAGTTTCGGTCACATTTCGGTGAATGACCTTATGTGCTGCTAAGGTGAGTTTCATTTGCTCCCTTTTTAATTGCCTATGAAATCTATATTTTTGGGCTGAAAATACATGCACTTTATTTTAAACGCAATGGATACAAGTACATACTAAATTCTACACCGAGTTTGAACCGAAAATCCCTTAGTTTTGGTAACTAGTAACTGCCGGTTATAAGAACTGGTGGGCGCGTTAGTTATATATGGATCCATAGGGCTTGACATCCCCATCTGTTCCAGGTATAGAAACTCTAGCCTGAACTATAAAACAGACGTATACTATTTGAGTTTAGTACACGTTGGATTGCGTGTATTGTACATGTTGGTAGCATGTATGTTAAAATAGGGGTACTTATTATAATGTTAAAGTTTAGTTACCAGGGTGCTCAATCTTGTAAAATATTTTGATAAACGTTTCTCGATGAAACAACTGAAATCTTGTGATCCACCTTTATATACAGATTATGCGCAACATTAAAACTATGAATTCACCAACCTTTGTGTTGACACTTTTAAGCATGTTTATTCTCAGGTTCCGAGAAGTCTTCCGCTGTTTGCTTATATATGATACAAGCTATGTGCATGGGGTCATACATGCTTTATTAGAGAAAACTTTGCATTCACAAAATCATCACCATGTATCTTATTTTGACTGCATTATCAACGGATGTAGTATTGTAAACTATTATTTATGGTGATTGTCTATATGTAGAAATCATCAAACGTTAAAACCCTTGGAATTTGATATTCAATTATGGTGTGCCATTTCAAAAGAATGCAATGTTTACAAAACGTATCATGTAGAGGTCAGTACCTCACTGTGAAATCGATGAATGATGTATTCGTCCAAATGGATTTGGACGGTTCATCACAAGAATCATTGTAAGCTGTTAGTTCAAACCTATCCTTCCGTGGATACCACAAACCCAAACTAGGAGTCACCTTGAGATACCGCATGATCTTCTTTGCAGCTAACATATGATTCACATTCGAATTCGCTTGATAACGAGCACACAAGAAATTTGCGAACATGATATCAGGGCATGATACCGTAAGATACATTAAGGAACCAATAATAGCACGATATAGGGTCTGGTTGACTTTCTCTCCCTGATTTTCTGGTGTAATCTCGTGATTCACCGATAGAGGATTCTTAGCAACATGTTCATCTTCCATCTTGAACGGGCTCAAGATGTTAGCTACATACTTCGTTTGATGTAGAAAGATGATTTTTTCGGTTTGATCAACCTGTAGCCCTAAAAAGAAACTAATGGTACCCAGTGAACTCATGTTGAATCTTTTCTACATAACATCTTGAAATTCATCTACCATTGTCTGATCTGTAGATCTAAAGATGATATCATCCACATAAACCTGTACCAACAAAATGTCGTCGCCCTTTTCCTTGATAAATAGAGTCTGATCGATGACTCCTCTCTTGAAACCTTTCTCTATTATGTAGTTTGACAGAGTAGCATACCAAGCTCTCGGGGCTTTGTGAAGACCATATAAAGCTTTCTCTAAAAGATACACCTTTTTTGGATGATGTGGATCGATTAAACTCGGTGGCTGATTCACATACAACGTCTCTTGAAGAGTACCATACAAGAATGCACTCTTAACATCCATCTGATATACCTTAAAACCTTTGAAAGAAGCAACCGCCAAAAAAATACGAATAGCCTCTTGTCTAGCAACCGGAGCATAAACCTCATCATAATCAATTTCTAAAATCTGCTGATAACCTCTAACCACCAATCTTGCTTTGTTCTGGATCACAATACCGTGTTCATCTTTCTTATTTTTCAAAACCCACTTCAGGCTATACGGTTTATAGCCTTTCGATGGAATCACCAACCTCCAAACACCTAAATGATTGAACTGTAGCAGTTCTTCCTGCATAGCTATAACCCACTCATGATACTGCAATGCCTCTTTGACGTCTTCAGGTGCAACTTGCAACACAAAGTAGGAGTGCGCATTCCTGTAGATTTTACCGGTCTGATTCAAATGAGTATAAAAAATAGTTACAACATTTCAGAGGGTGTGACACGTTCATCTGAGGTAGAGGATCCATCCCCTGCAGCACCTGAAACACCTGCAGGGTCAAGAACATAATCATCAAAATGTTTAGTGGGAGATACCGTTCTACTTGACCGTCTTAATTCCTCAGTCTCAGTAGGTTTTTCAGTTGTGGTCTGAACAGGTTCCTTAGCCACTACACTACTTCTTCAATTACTTCTTCCCCCTCAGATGGTAACACAGTCTCCTCTAATTATGGGATAGAATCATCAGAATTGGATTCATCATTATTCGGCCCAAGTTCAGGAGCACTAGACTCAGTTTCAATTGGAATATTAGATTGCACACGCACATCAGATACGCACTCAGAATAGATAAACATATTATACATCATTTGTGCAACAATCTCCTCGTCCTCAGAGTTCTCCTCAATAAGATGGAATGAATTAAATAAATCATCATAATCAAATTGCTACGAATACCCTATGCCAGCTAGAACATGAGAATGTCTTTGAATATCAATTTCAGTACCTCCTTCAACACACCGAGAATCCAGATTATATATTATTGGTTGAATGTTGGTTAATGAACTAAACGACAAAGTTAAGTATAATGATTAACCAAATAATATGTTTTGATGATGACACATACATATGCATAAGTGATGACTGACATCTTAACATAAAATACGCAAGGTCACTAATCGATACTTTATCTGGCGAATGACCATGTCAAACATAGCTTAAAGAATAGAATTAAAGATCAGCAAAATATACGGTCAAAGGTACGATTGACCGCATAGCCAGCCATATAACCTTAAACTAAATTGCAACATAGTTTTGTGAAAACAAGTTGCACGGTCACCACCACGGTCAACTGCAGTGCAACCGCGGTTTTCTCTGTTACCACTTTTGACCCAATTAAGTTTGACTACTTTTCGACATCTATAATACGTGAAACCTTTCTCAACATGCTTGGAATAGATGCCTTCTCCATACTTAATTGAGTTTTGGTCATAAAAACACTAATCGTGGTAAATTACGCCTAATGACATCTTAATAACAAATTAACCAGGATTAGGCATAACACATAAGTGTTAAACAACAACTTGTGATCTTAAATCTTATCTAGACATCCTTAGTATGATCATCAAGTACCAACACACTTAGGCCAATGTCACTAGAATAATAATTACTATTAAAGATGACTTAGTCATTAATTAAGGCTAAATGAAGAACAATGCTTTCAAGTGTAACTAGTAAAGACTTGTAAATCTAAAATACACCTAGATACATTTAGGATGGTCACCAAGTCCCAACTAGAGATTGCTCTTCCCTTGTGCATGTATTGGACATTAATGTATGCTTACACATTAATCATGCAATATGTTATATTGCAAGTAAGCTTGCTAAAAGCTTAAATTATAAGTTGTGCAAATGTCTATATGATTGATCTTAGAGTAACTATCTCTTGCTATGTGTGAGTATTACTTGCTACTTACCAATATGTTTAAATACTCATAAAATTGTCAACTTAATTAATATGCTTGCTATGTACTTACTAGTTAGAATATTAGGATTCAAGTAACTAGCCCACTCCAATGTATTAAGTGTTAAATGGTTCAAAATGGAATTATAGTCAATTGTTCATTTGGTCTTGTCTAAGTAACAAGTTGTGATTGCTTATTAAAGTATGACTTAACTTTGATGTCTCTACACACTTAATGATTATCTTAGAAAGACATTATTCAATTAATCTTTACATAATCTTAAAATGAACATGACTTGTGATTAATTGAAACTAGGAAGTTAATGACATACTGACTAGTCCTTAAAATTGAACCAAGTGCATTAATGTGACTAACTAAGTCTTGACCAAACTGAGATTTCCCAAAATTTCAATCAAGACACTTCTCCAAGAATGTTTGGTTTACTACTATTGGAGTGTTATGTCACTTTCACTCAATAAGACCAAATCTCACACACTTAATGCATATAGTACTTGTATAGGATATTGGGTTTGTTTTGCAGGTGCTAGATGGAGTAAAGGTTCCAAATTGTGGTGTTCAAATCTCAGTCAAACGTTCATACAACGGATGCATATTTTGAACTGGAGCACGCACGGTCGAACCACGGTCAATCATGATGGCTACCGTGTGACATCGGCTATTTTTTGAATCCTACTATAAAAGGAAAGCATTGAAGAGCATTTGAAGTTGACCGTCTTGCATATTTCAAAAGCTTATTTCCAGAGATTACAAGGGCTCTAATTACTACTCAAATGTGATCAAGCAAGAGCAGATTCTATGATCTTATAGATATAGAATTTGGTTGTTGTAAACTTACTAATCAAAATCATTAATCTTGTGAGTTTACTTAGTGTAATGTATGTCCTAGTATTGTCTTAGGATCATCATTACAAAGTGTATAAGTCTTGTAACTTCAATTAGTAGAAGCATAGGCTAGCTTAGTGATCTACTTCCTTAAAGGGACTTAAGAAGTTGATTAATCTCATTTGGAGATTAATACTTGTCCAAGGTGAAGACAAGTTGATCTAAGTTGGAGTTGATCTTTCAAAGGGATAGGAAGATTAAGTTTGTTGTCTACCAAAGAAGTTGAAGACTTGTAAATCGGATCTCCACCGGGGTTGGAGAAAAGTGCTTAGTGAAGCAACAAATACCGATTAGTGTAATCGGAGAGTGGATTAAGGTGGATTAGTTAACATCCACCCGAACCACTATAAATCCTTGTGTCTATGTTCTTAACATTACCTCATTCATCATTTTGAACATATACACTACACACATCAAGTTTGAGTTGAATTGGTTGATCATAGTTAATCGAATTTGGTGATCAATCGAAAAAGTGTTAAAAACGTATTAAGTAACTATTCACCCCCTCTAGTTACTTACAATTGGTATCAGAGCAGTTGCTCAAATCATTGCTCTGTAAACGTTTTTGGAAGTGTCAAAATTCATTTCGTGCAAAAACTTGAGTCAACGATTCTCAGATCAACTCAAACTATGGGATACTTAGAAGAATTGGTGAAAGAAGCACCAATATTTGATAAGAAAGATATTGATGTGTGGTAATTGAGATTTGAGACTTATCTCAAATCCAAAGATTGCTACTTGTGGAGAATAATCAAATTAGGAGACTTTGTTCCACAAGCAAGTTGAAGACTAGTGAAGACAACATTTCAAAGCAATGATGTTTTAAAAGAATTTGATGCAATTTCACTAATTCATGGAGTTCTTCCGAATGAAGAAAGAATAAAGATAATCTCATGTGAAAGTGCAAAAGAATGTTGGGATTCACTATGCTCTCAAGGAGAAGAAAACTCTAGGAGTTTAAAGGGCTTGAATGGAGATGAAGATGTTTGCCTCATGAGTTCTTGGAATGATCAAAATCAAGATGGTCAAAGTGAAGAAGAGGTTGAATCTCCCTTCAAAGAAGATGATGTCTCAAGCATGGATTGCAATGAGGTACATGTATTCTATCCTTCTAATTATGAAGAATTGTTAGATGATTACAAGGCTATTAAATTTGTGTATGATAGTAGTCATGACAAAGTAAAACTTTTAGAGAAAGAATTACACAAAGTTAGACAACTTAACAAAGTTTTAATTGATGAAAATAACACTTTGAAAAGAAAACTTGAAAGGATAACTATTTATGATTCATCAAAAAGATAAAATTGAAATGAGTGTGTGTCACGACTCTAGCAAACACAAATCATGTAATCAAAGTCCATTGTCTATCATTAGAAGAATTGAGAACATGGGAAAAATGGACCAAGCTAGCAATTTAATGGAAGGGATAAGTCAAGGATTGGGTAACCTTAAAATCAATCAAAACCAATGATCAAAATGTTAATGAGAATAACTTTTTCAAAACGACTTTGAATTAATGAAAGGTTTTTCTTACAAATGCAAAATTGTTTTTGAAAAATGATTTTAAAAGATTATTAAAGGAAGCTTACTTGCATTAGGATTGTGTGTTTATGTGAAACTATGTATTGCATGCTAAATACAAGATGGATGCGTTTTGTGTATACTATGTGTATGATTGAATATATATATATATATATATATATATATATATATATATATATATATATATATATATATATATATATATATATATAGTATATTACGTGTCATTGATGATTAAACATCGGGCGGATGTAATCATTCAATGTTAGGGAAAGAAAACTTGTCCTCAAGTATTCTATAGAACCTAAGAATCGTCAAAACGCACTCAAAAGAAGTAGAAGTGAAGAAATTGGTGATCAGAAGAATCCACGGCTGAATCACGGCTGACCGTATACTCGATCGCAGATTCATGTTCTATACGTTTGGAAATTCTCGCACGGCTGACACCACGGTGGACCGTGCTTCGACCGTGCGTGGTCTGATTCTGTTTTAAATTAAATAAAACCCTCACTTTTATTTCATTCAAACTCACTTCAAAACACACACACCTTACACACGGCCGAGGAGATCGACAACACGAAGAAGAACACTCATTCCTTCAATCTCAATTCCTACTTTCGGTATGATTAATCCTTGCTTTCCTTGCATTCAATTGTGTTTGTATAATGAATTAGGGTTATGGAGAAACCTTAACTAGAATGAATCAAAACTCAAATTGATGCAAACAATCAAATTTGTTCTTGAAGAACAATTTAGAAACGATTGTAGTGATGATTGTATTATATCTATGCATTGATTTAACTTTAGACAATCCTAGGGTTCATTATACATCTACGTTAGATTTTTATAGAATCATTGTTCATATGATATAAACAACATTGTTGCAAATTAAGTGTGATAATATTAGATGTCAAAACATGTGTTGATGATGATCTCAAAAGTCTAGAACACATATGAACTTTGTGAAAATTGTAATCTAGTTGCAAACTCATTAACACTAATGAAGAAGTGGAAATGTGAAGAACATTAACATCAAAACATCTAAGTATTGATGATAATTAAAGTTTGCAAAACTTGTTGCCTACAATTGAACTATACATACACTTTAAATTAATTTGAAGTGTCAATGTGTAGAAAATGGCCAATCAAGAAGAAAGCTCATCCAACTTTCGTCCACACCAATCGACACTCAATAGAGAAAAAGTAAGAAATCGAAAAATAGCAGAAGGAAGAAGAATTGAAGCGGAAGATTTTCCAGAAATGGTGGCAGCTTTCTCAGATTTAAACTCGGATGTATTTCTAGATTTAAACGAACCAATTTATCCATCACTCGTGCAAGAATTTTACTCTAGCTTCATTTATACCGAGGGTATAATTACATTTAGGTTGAAAGGAACAAGAAAAACGTTAACCCTTCAAGATTTCGGAAAACTCTTAGGAGTTCCAGCTAGTGGACAAAGGTTCTTTCACACAGGACATAGTCTAACTTATCCTCAGGAATTCATTAATAGAGACACTACTATTCGAACACTGTGCAAAGACAACGCTCCAAGAGAAGAAATTCTCAATCGAGGAGTACTGGGCAAACACCTGCGAAAGAAGTTCCGTGCATGGAACACAATGATCGATTACAATATTTACTGTAGAATGGGAAATCATTCTCATATTCACGTTGTTCAAATGGCTCTCCTTTGGTGTCTCGAAATGTAAGTACCGGTGAACATGGCTTATTTTATGGCAATACGAATGGGCAATGTACTAAATGACTCAACAAGAGCTCTTCCTTATGGAATGCATCTTACAAGGTTATTTGAAAAACTAAGAATAATAGATGACATTCAAATAAATCCAACCAATCAAATATTCAATTGCCATACATTAACACTGATGGGATCCGAAGATGAAGATGATTTTGATGAGATTGAAAGGGTCTATGAAGCTATGACCAACTCACAAATCAACCTGGAAGAAATATCCGACAGTGACAAAGAACTGTTTCCAGACGAAGCTAATGATCCTTTTTATGGTTTGGATAGGGGTTCAAAAGCAGAACGAATCTACCTGAATCAAGCTAAGATAAAGAAGTATCAATCTAAGATTCAACTGCTATTAAAGAAAGCAAAAAGGGCTTTCTCATGCTGAAGAAGCAACGAAGTGAGAAGTAGTGGAAGAAGTTGAATTTCCAATGTTGGTTGAAGTGCTTATGTGATGTAATACACTATGTGATTGATTGTTTTTAATGACTGTCTGAATATCTTTTGAATAATACTTGCATGAATAAGTCAACTTAGGCTAACAACAATTTGATAAAATTTCTCAGAACTCATGCGGTCAAGAACACGATCGACCGTAGGAACGACCGTACAACTATCTGACAGTTTCATCTTTTTCTCTCTCAAAGAATTAATGCACATTGAATCCCTCAAACCTAAATGGATCTAATTTCAAAATGTCATACATACTTTAACTTAATTTATCATACTTAAATATGACTTAATTCCTCAAAAGATTTAATTACTCCAAAAGGGAATAAGAGATTAAATGAAGACTCATCTTCTTCCCTTTAAATTGAGTAGATCATGATGGAAGACTCACTACACCATTTCACTCAAAATGAGTCAAACAAACAAGTCACCTAATAATCCTTTTATGATTGACTTATCCTCCTCCATCTTCGACTCCATCGATAATCACTTTCCTAACTCCCAAGAAGAGAGAGATGAGATCAATCACAACTGACAAATGGTTAGCACTAGACTAATTGTCGAGGGTTGTGTAGTCACTATTGAGCACTTTCCCAAGAATCTTCTCAAAAATTTTGCTCACATAAAATGGGATGCATTCTTGACCTTAAGAGGTCCTATTCACTCCACTCTAGTTCGAGAATTCTACGTGAACTATGAATTCATTCCACCAAACAACATCAAATTCCGGTTGTTTGACAAAGGATTTTCCATGTCTCTCAAGAACTTTGGAAAATTCATGCATGTGCCCGATGAAGGTGTGGAATTCTTCACCTACAGTCCATATCTCTATTGTCTTCCCGAATTTGTCACAAAAGGTGATATTATCAACACCTTCTGTCAGAGGCCCATCAACCACATTGTAATCGAAAACGATGGCCTTAATGCAAATCATCTTGCACCCAAGTTTGACCTTTGGCTTAAGGTCATAAATCAAAACATCTACTGCAAGGTAGAAAATCTCTCCATAAGAGTCCATGCCAGTGAAGCCTCCTTACTTTGGTGTCTCCAACACCGTATTCAAGTCAACATGGCACTATTCATGGCAAAAAGAATGAGTGGGTTGGTGTATAATGAATCACTCTCCCTTCCTTATGGAGCACATCTGACGAAACTATTCATGCAACTATGTGTTCAAGATCTTCATCATGTTGGTCTAACCACCCTCCCAGTCAATTATGATTCGGTTTGACCTTTTAATGAAGAAACAGAAGGAGAAAACACTCCCGCCTGGAGTGTCACATGATCCGATGACAGTATAGAAGATGACCAGTTCATTGCACTATTATCCTCCACTCAAATGTCCATTCTCCATCGTCAGAATTGTCGAACTCACAAAATCTTACGATGATTTCTGAACAATCTTGTTTGTGGAAAATGTTCATCTCGTCCAAGCCCCTCTCGTCCCATGTAGAACGAATCTAGAAATGACTTGTTATAATTTCCATGTATATTTTCATATATGCATAACAATGTTTCCTGCTTGGTTTGAATAAAATGTGTGCTTGTTATGTTTTAATAAATATTTTTCAACATGCACAATTTAAGGGGGAGCTTTGCTCTAATAGCGAGCATAGTTCTAGAGAGAGCAAACCTTTTTGCTTCGACAAAAGGGGGAGAAATATGGATACAAGTGATTGTTAACACTTGCGTATTTATATCAAAATGTCCCTCATCACTTTTATGTTTGTCATCATCAAAAGGGGGAGAATGTTGGTTGAATGTTGGTTAATGAACTAAACGACAAAGTTAAGTATAATGATTAACCAAAGAATATGTTTTGATGATGACACATACATATGCATAAGTGATGAACGACATCTTAACATAAAACACGCAAGGTCACTAATCCATACTTTATCTTGCGAATGACCAAGTCAAACATAGCTTAAAGAATAGAATTAAAGATCAACAAAATACACGGTCAAAGGTACGGTCGACCGCATAGCCAGCCGTAGAACATTAAACTAAATTGCAACGTAGTTTTATGAAAACAAGTTCCACAGTCGCCACCAGGGTCAACCACAGTGCGACCACAGTTTTCTCTGTTACCACTTTTGACCTAATTAAGTTTGACTAGTTTTCGACATCTATAATTCATGAAACCTTTCTCAACATGCTTAGAATAGATGCCTTCTCTATACTTAATTGAGTTTTGGTCATAAAAACACTAATCGTGGTTAATTACACCTAATGACATCTTAATGACAAATTAACCAGGATTAGGCATAACACATAAGTGTTAAACAACAACTTGTGATCTTAAATCTTATTTAGACATCCTTAGTATGATCATCAAGTACCAACACACTTAAGCCAATGTCACTAGAATAATAATTACTATTAAAGATGACTTAGTGATTAATTAAGGCTAAATGAAGAACAATGCTTTTAAGTGTAACTAGTAAAGACTTGTAAACCTAAAATACACCTAGATACATTTAGGATGGTTACCAAGTCCCAACTAGAGATTTCTCTTCCCTTGTGCATGTGTTGGACATTAATGTGTGCTTACACATTAATCATGCAATATGTTATATTGCAAGTAAGCTTGCTAAAAGCTTAAATTATAAGTTGTCTATATGATTGATCTTAGAGTAACTATCTCTTGCTATGTGTGAGTATTACTTGCTACTTACCAATATGTTTAAATACTCATAAATTTGTCAACTTAATTAATATGCTTGCTATGTGCTTACTAGTTAGAATATTAGGATCTAAGTAACTAGCCCACTCCAATGTATTAAGTGTTAAATGGTTTAAAATGGAATTATAGTCAATTGTTCATTTGGTCTTGTCTAAGTAACAAGTTGTGATTGCTTATTCAAGTATGACTCAACTTTGATGTCTCTACACACTTAATGATTATCTTAGAAAGACATCATTCAATTTTCTTTACATAATCTTAAAATGAACATGACTTGTGATTAACTGAAACTAGGAAGTTAATGACATATTGACTAGTCTTTAAAATTGAACCAAATGCATTAATGTGACTAACTAAGTCTTGACCAAACTGAGATTTCCCAAAATATCAATCAAGACACTTCTCTAAGAATGTTTGATTTACCAATATTGGAGTGTTATGTCACTTTCACTCAATAAGACCAAATCTCACATACTTAATGCATATAGTACTTGTATAGGATGTTGGGTTTGTTTTGCAAGTGCTAGATGGAGTAAAGGTTCCAGTGTAACATCCCGACTTTTTTTCCGTTATACTATTTTAAACTCCGTCATATGTTTATAACATCTCCAGTTATTACGCATTTTAAATTATCTTGTTTAGATAATTTTACGCACCCGCAAACCGAACTCGAGGGACTAGTTTCGCCAAAATGCCAAAGAGGTGACTAGCTTTTAACTAGTCAAACCCACCTCCCCATTTCTTTTCCTTTTTTTTTTTTTTCCATTTTCTCTAATTACTTTCAAAGTTTCTCTCAAATCTTCAAACAAGAATTCATCATCTAAAACAAATCGATCAAGCTTCAACCAAAACAAATTATATATTTGGAATCCTTGCAACTTCCTCTTCGATTTCATACCGATTTCATTACACTTGGGTAACTTTCTAAAATCACTAGATTTTGTGTTCTTCATGTTTTTAACTTATAAAGTTGTTAATTAGTGTCTATGGCTCAAGTCTAACATGAATATATGATTTATATGTTCGATTTTGTTATTTGAAGTAACTAGCATGAACATAAACTTTGGTGTGTTTGATTTGGTGATTTGGTTGTTTGAATGATGTTAAATGTTATAAATGCATGTATTAAATGTGTTCCTAGTATCACTAGCTTCAATTTGATGTGTAGTTTGCTTGAGAATACTCCATAAACTTGATTAGTGATTTTGGTGAATTTGGGTTAGGGTTTGATAAGCTTGAAATGAATATTTGATGCATTGAATGCCATGAATTATTGTTAGTAAGTAGTTAGTTGTATTGTATTCTCGATTACCCACAAAACGGCGTGTTGTATGCATGCATTAAATGCCCAAATCATAAATGTGCACTTAATAAATTTGAGTATTAAATGTGTGCATTGATTGATCTTTTGATTTGAAAAGTCAGGTATTTCAATTAATGTTTTCGGTTGGTGAAATGTGCTTAGTTGTCTTCCTTGTCAAAAGAGCTTTCCAACGACATAAGGTGCGAGTCATAAGTGTTTACGGTTTGTGTTTTGTGTTTGTTCGAAGTTCGGAATAAGACTTAAACATTTGAGACTGACCAGGTACCAGCACCCGTTATGTGCCGCGGCGCGGCAGCCTTGGGTCGCGGCGCGACATATAACGTGTCCAGGTTCTGACCTCCATGGTCAAATTATGGAAAATGTTTGGCACGCTATGGACCTCCGATTCACATGAGACTTGTTCTAACATGCTTATATATGAATAAAAACTTCAGAAAAATAGTTCGGGACCCGACCCGAACGTGTTGACTTTTTCGTTGACTTTGACCGACCAAAGTTTGACTTTTTGTCAAGCTTAACCAAATGATTATGCAATCTTTCTAACTTGTTTCTATACTTGTATCTTGCATGAAACTTGACAATTTGATTCGCATGCTACATAATCAAGTCATAACGAGCCATAGGACTAATTGAACATCTTTGACCTATAGTGTTTACCGTTATTGATACGACCTATTTGTTTAGGTCAAGACTAGCATTATCCTTTGCACACGTCACTTGTCGAAGTACTTATTTACTCTTGTGCTCAAGGTGAGATCATAGTCCCACTTGTACTCTTTTTGAACTTATATTTGGGATGAGAAAACATAAACGTTTCTTTTTAACTAAGTGAACACAAGTACATGAAAACAAACATTCTACATACGAGTTTAGAACGAAAGCCTCAATTCAATTATCATTAGTTACACTTGCAGGGTGTAAGTGTAGGCGTGAACTTATGTTGTATGGCCATATGGGTTTGACAAACCCTCATCTTGGACAGTTCGCTACCGTCCAAAGATGAAATATATTTTCGGGAAACAGTGTATGTTCTAACACTATTGTGATGGGGTACTATGGAAGGAAACGTTAAGCCTTGATAATTGGGTGCTCTTGAATATTAACTTTTAGAATGTATTACTATTTATCAATGTTGCAAATCTTGTGGTTCGACTTACTTTTACTCACTTACTTATTTAAACCTATGATTTCACCAACGTTTTTCGTTGACAGATTTCTATGTTTTTCTCAGGTCCTTGATCATTAGGTGATACATGCTTCCGCACTTTATTTTTGATACTTGCTTTGGATGTCGAGTACACTTGCATATGTGGAGCGTCTTTTGACTACTTTAAACTGTGTCGCACTTGTTTCATTTGTACTTTAAACATCGTTATGTACTAGTTATGGAAACTACTTTTGTAAACTTTGAAACATCCGCACTTATGAAATGAATGCGACATATTTTCGGTCAAACTTTGTCTTAAAGACTTATGACCATGTAATGGGACCTACGTAGACGGCGCCGTCAAACATGATTTGGTCGGGTCGCTACAGATGGTATCAGAGCATTGGTTGTAGGGATTTAGAGTTCATTGGTGTCAACCCCGAGTCATAGGGTACATTAGTGAATCTAGACTACAACAGGCATATAGACTCGAAGTAGGAATTACTTGACTACTTGTGCATTTATACTCGAACTCTTTTATCATATCTAACTCATATTCGATCTTGATCTTACGTTGATAAATTTTATTGACGCGCCACCTTGACTATATGAAGTAATGTCGAATGCACATATGAATTAGGATAATATAATTTCCGGGATTATATTACGGTGACTCATATGAACATTCCGACATTATGACATAAAGAATTTAAGGCGAGTCAAGGATAATTTTCTCTCTATCTTTATTCCATATCACGGTTAGTATTATTTTGAATACTAACCAACGGTATTCTTTTGTTTTGAAGGAACAATACCTTCTCGTCGTGTGCCACGCCATGATACTCCCGAACAAGCTCTACAACGAATGATAGCCACCGCCGTAGAGGCGGCTATGGCCGATCACTCCACCAACAACAACAACAATAACAACAACCAAGGGGCCGGTAACTCTAGCGAAGGGTGCTCCTACAAGGCTTTTATGGGGTGAAAACCTCACACTTATGATGGAACCGGGGGACCGGTTACTCTCACTCTATGGTTCGAACAAACGGAGGCCGTCTTTAGCATAAGCGGTTGTCGGGACCAAGACAAGGTCAAATACTCCTCTCACACTTTCGCCAGTGTCGCCCTCACTTGGTGGAACATCTATGTTCAATCGGTGGGTACCGATGAAGCTCATGCCCTCTCTTGGGCCGATTTAAGGGAAAAGATGATTGTAGAGTATTTCCCTCGCGAAGAAACCCGAAAGCTCGAACAAGAGCTAAGAACTTTGAAGGCGGTCGGAAACGATCTCAAGGCCTACAACCAACGCTTCGCCGAACTATCCTTGATGTGTCCTAATCTCGTAAACCCCGAATCTCAAAGGGTTGAACTCTATATGGACGGTCTTCCAAAAAGCATCAAACAAGGAGTGATGTCATCCAAACCCGTTAATCACCAAGTTGCTTTGAACATGGCCCGCCAATTGATTGAAACGGTTGACGAAATCGTAGTGCCGGATCCTAAGGCTGAGGACAAGTCGGGTGGCAATAAAAGGAAATGGGAAGCCACTCCATCAAGCAACTACAATAACAACACCTTCACTAAAAAGCCTTTCACCAACGACGGCAAGAAGGGTTATGCCAGAACTCAACCTTTTTACAACAAATGTCTCAAGCATCACTCGGGTGAATGTGGCAAGCTAATTTGTCACCGATGCCAAGGAGTCGGTCACAAGGCCAAAAATTGCACAAGCGCCGCCCCCGTCACTCGAAAGGGGCCCAATCCTTCAAAAACGGTCACTTGTTATGAATGTGGCCAAACGAGCCATTATAGAAACGCATGCCCGAAGAAGAAAGATAACGCCAATACGTGCGGCCGAGCTTTCAACATCAACACCGAGGAAGCCCGAGATGACAATGAATTAGTCACGGGTACGTTTCTTCTCAACAACACTTATGTTACTTGTTTATTCGATTCGGGTGCCGATAAGAGTTTTGTATCCAAGACTTTGACTCATTCTTTTAGCACTCCACCACTTCCACTAGATACCACTTATACCATTGAAGTGGCCAACGGGAAACTATTGAGTGCCGACACATATTACCGGGGGTGTACGTTAAACATTTTGGGTAATGAGTTTGAAATTGACTTGATACCCATGGAACTAGGAAGCTTCGATGTAATAATCGGTATGAATTGGCTAGCCAAAATGAAATCTCACATCCTTTGTGATCTTAACGCAATCCGAATTCCTATCGAGAATGGTGAACCCTTGATTGTCTATGGCGATAAGAGTTGCACCGGACTCAACCTTGTTTCGTGCATTAAAGTTAGAAAACTACTCCGTAAGGGTTGTTTTGCGATCCTTGCTCACGTTAAGAAAGTAGAGTCCGATGGGAAGCACATCGATGATGTGCCAATTGTTAGTACTTTTCCAATGTATTTCCCGACGAATTTTCGGGTCTTCCACCTCATCGACCGGTTGAATTCCAAATCGATCTTATCCAGGGAGCCGCACCCATAGCACGTGCACCATATAGACTCGCTCCATCCGAAATGCAAGAATTGCAAAGTCAAATCCAAGAACTACTTGATCGTGGTTTTATCCAACCTAGCCATTCACCTTGGGGCGCTCCGATTTTGTTTGTTAAAAAGAAAGACGGATCCCTACGAATGTGCATTGATTATTGTGAACTAAACAAATTGATGGTTAAGAACCGATATCCTCTTCCTCGCATCGATGACCTCTTTGATCAACTACAAGGGTCTTGTGTATATTCGAAAATCGATCTCCGCTCGGGTTATCATCAATTAAGGGTTAAGGGGGAAGATGTAGTGACCCGAACTTTTCCATGTTTATATATATTAATTGAGATTGATATTTACATGATTAAATGTTTCCAACATGTTAAGCAATCAAACTTGTTAAGACTTGATTAATTGAAATATGTTTCATATAGACAATTGACCACCCAAGTTGACCGGTGATTCACGAACGTTAAAACTTGTAAAAACTATATGATGACATATATATGGATATATATATATAGTTAATATGATACTATGATAAGTAAACATATCATTAAGTATATTAACAATGAACTACATATGTAAAAACAAGACTACTAACTTAATGATTTTTAAACGAGACATATATGTAACGATTATCGTTGTAAAGACATTTAATGTATATATATCATATTAAGAGATATTCATACATGATAATATAATAATTTAAAATCTCATTTGATATTATAAACATTGGGTTAACAACATTTAACAAGATCGTTAACCTAAAGGTTTCAAAATAACACTTACATGTAACGACTAACGATGACTTAACGACTCAGTTAAAATGTATATACATGTAGTGTTTTAATATGTATTTATACACTTTTGAAAGACTTCAATACACTTATCAAAATACTTCTACTTAACAAAAATGCTTACAATTACATCCTCGTTCAGTTTCATCAACAATTCTACTCGTATGCACCTGTATTTGTACTCGTACAATACACAGCTTTTAGATGTATGTACTATTGGTATATACACTCCAATGATCAGCTCTTAGTAGCCCATGTGAGTCACCTAACACATGTGGGAACCATCATTTGGCAACTAGCATGAAATATCTCATAAAATTACAAAAATATGAGTAATCATTCATGACTTATTTACATGAAAACAAAATTACATATCCTTTATATCTAATCCATACACCAACGACCAAAAACACCTACAAACACTTTCATTCTTCAATTTTCTTCATCTAATTGATCTCTCTCAAGTTCTATCTTCAAGTTCTAAGTGTTCTTCATAAATTCTACAAGTTCTAGTTACAAAAAATCAAGAATACTTTCAAGTTTGCTAGCTCACTTCCAATCTTGTAAGGTGATCATACAACCTCAAGAAATCTTTGTTTCTTACAGTAGGTTATCATTCTAGTACAAGGTAATAATCATATTCAAACTTTGGTTCAACTTCTATAACTATAACAATCTTATTTCAAGTGATGATCTTACTTGAACTTGTTTTCGTGTCATGATTCTGCTTCAAGAACTTCGAGCCATCCAAGGATCCGTTGAAGCTAGGTTCATTTTTCTCTTTTCCAGTAGGTTTATCCAAGGAACTTAAGGTAGTAATTATGTTCATAACATCATTCGATTCATACATATAAAGCTATCTTATTCGAAGGTTTAAACTTGTAATCACTAGAACATAGTTTAGTTAATTCTAAACTTGTTCGCAAACAAAAGTTAATCCTTCTAACTTGACTTTTAAAATCAACTAAACACATGTTCTATATCTATATGATATGCTAACTTAATGATTTAAAACCTGGAAACACGAAAAACACCGTAAAACCGGATTTACGCCGTCGTAGTAACACCGCGGGCTGTTTTGAGTTAGTTAATTAAAAACTATGATAAACTTTGATTTAAAAGTTGTTATTCTGAGAAAATGATTTTTATTATGAACATGAAACTATATCCAAAAATTATGGTTAAACTCAAAGTGGAAGTATGTTTTCTAAAATGGTCATCTAGACGTCGTTCTTTCGACTGAAATGACTACCTTTACAAAAACGACTTGTAACTTATTTTTCCGACTATAAACCTGTTTAGATTCTTAAAATAGAGTTCAATATGAAACCATAGCAATTTGATTCACTCAAAACGGATTTAAAATGAAGAAGTTATGGGTAAAACAAGATTGGATAATTTTTCTCATTTTAGCTACGTGAAAATTGGTAACAAATCTATTCCAACCATAACTTAATCAACTTGTATTGTATATTATGTAATCTTGAGATACCATAGACACGTATACAATGTTTCGACCTATCATGTCGACACATCTATATATATTTCGGAACAACCATAGACACTCTCTATGTGAATGTTGGAGTTAGCTATACAGGGTTGAGGTTGATTCCAAAATATATATAGTTTGAGTTGTGATCAATACTGAGATACGTATACACTGGGTCGTGGATTGATTCAAGATAATATTTATCGATTTATTTCTGTACATCTAACTATGGACAACTAGTTGTAGGTTACTAACGAGGACAGCTAACTTAATAAACTTAAAACATCAAAATATATTAAAAGTGTTGTAAATATATTTTGAACATACTTTGATATATATGTATATATTGTTATAGGTTCGTGAATCAACCATTGGCCAAGTCTTACTTCCCGACGAAGTAAAAATCTGTGAAAGTGAGTTATAGTCCCACTTTTAAAATCTAATATTTTTGGGATGAGAATACATGCAGGTTTTATAAATGATTTACAAAATAGACACAAGTACGTGAAACTACATTCTATGGTTGAATTATCGAAATCGAATATGCCCCTTTTTATTAAGTCTGGTAATCTAAGAATTAGGGAACATACACCCTAATTGACGCGAATCCTAAAGATAGATCTATTGGGCCTAACAAACCCCATCCAAAGTACCGGATGCTTTAGTACTTCGAATTTTATATCATATCCGAAGGGTGTCCCGGAATGATGGGGATATTCTTATATATGCCTCTTGTTAATGTCGGTTACCAGGTATTCACCATATGAATGATTTTTATCTCTATGTATGGGATGTGTATTGAAATATGAAATCTTGTGGTCTATTATTATGATTTTTTATATATAGGTTAAACCAATAACTCACCAACATTTTTGTTGACGTTTTAAGCATGTTTATTCTCAGGTGATTATTAAGAGCTTCCGCTATCGCATACTTAAATAAGGACGAGATTTGGAGTCCATGCTTGTATGATATTATGTAAAAACTGCATTCAAGAAACTTATTTTGTTGTAACATATTTGTATTGTAAACCATTATGTAATGGTCGTGTGTAAACAGGATATTTTAGATTATCATTATTTGATAATCTACGTAAAGCTTTTTAAACCTTTATTGATGAAATAAAGATTATGGTTTGTTTTAAAATGAATGCAGTCTTTAAAAAACGTCTCATATAGAGGTCAAAACCTCGCAACGAAATCAATTAATAATATGGAACGTTTTTAATCAATAAGAACGGGACATTTCAGTTGGTATCCGAGCGTTGGTATTAGAGAACCAGAATTTTGCATTAGTGTGTCTTATCGAGTTTGTTAGGATGCATTAGTGAGTCTGGACTTCGACCGTGTTTACTTGAAAAGTGATTGCTTAACAAATTTTGTTGGAAACTATATATTTTTAACACGTGAATATTATGTGATATATTAATCTCTTAACGCATTTGATATTATGTGATAGATGTCTACCTCTAGAACAAGTCCCATTGACTCACCTAATAATAATGAAGAGTTAAATGTAAATTGGAATGATTCGTGGACTGATTCACAAGTTCCCGAAGAGGAACCGAAAGAAGAGTCGGAACCGGAAGAAGAATCGGAACCGGATGAAGAAATAGAACAGGTGGGGGAAATAATAAAACAGTTAAGTAAAAGAAAATCCTCAACCAATCGACCAAGGTTAATTATGGTCAATGGTGTTTCCGCCAAGGAAGCAAAATATTGGGAGGATTACCAATTCTCCGATGAATCGGATTCCGACGAGAATTCCGATGATGTTATAGAAATTACCCCAACTGAATTTAAAAAGGCAAAAGAAAATAATAAGGGAAAGGGCATAAAAATAGAGAAATCTAATTCCAACCCCGATGAACTTTATATGTATCGTCAACCCCCGAAGTCCTTAAGTTGTAACAATGACCCGGGAACCTCTAAACCACCAGGTCTTTCTAAACCAATGTGGAAAACGACGGCTCGTATTAGGGGAACATCATATATCCCTAGAAACTTGGCAAAATGAACCAAAACCGAAGAAGAAGAAACAAGCGAGTCGGAATAAGATAGTTGTATTCGTGTGGTGTAATATATGTAATATAGTGTGCTTATGCTTTATGATATATGTAAAAATTGCTTGTATTAATAAGTATTTTTTTTATCAATCTAACTCTTGTCTATTTTACAGTATAAAACACAAAATGGATAGACAACCCAATATTTTAAGAGACCTACCCAGAGACATGATTGATGAAATCTTGTCTAGAGTCGGTCAGAATTCTTCGGCACAACTATTTAAGGCGAGATCAGTTTGTAAGACATTCGAAGAACGTTCCAAGAATGCCTTGGTTTATAAAAGGCTTTTGTTCGAAAGATGGGGGATATCACATTGGGAAATCCATAAGTTACGATGTGTTTACTTTGACGCATATATTGCGGGGAACCCAAATGCTATTTTACGCAATGGGTTAAGAAATTATTTTGACTCAATATATCCGAATATTTGACTTCGTGATTTAGAAAAAGCGGCTAACATGCAACATAAAGAAGCATGTTATGCTTACGGATTAGTAATGTTCGCTTCTCACCAAAGTGAGAACAAGAACATCGGGCTACAACTATTAAACAAAATGTTCCCACAAGTGACAAAGTCGGTAATTGGGGTAAGAAATGAGGTTTTTAGATTGTTACGGGACTGTTGGACATTACGTAACCCTCGTCCCTTTGACGACGTTACTACACGCTGTCTTATCAACGGCCATAACGGTTATGTTCTACAAGACCAAGGATGGGAAGTAATCCTAGTAAAACCAGAATGCATGACTTGTTTCTGGACGTATGAATTACGTGTCTTTATTGCCTTTGCTGAACGACTTGTGTACTAGCTAGAATTATCTTCACAACCATCTTGTATCAAATTTATTGTGTGCTATATTTCATGCTATATGTAAAATAAGCGGTATTGTAAGTTTGTAAAATATTGTGTAAAAGTTTGAACGCGAAATATTATTATAATCAGTTTTTCATATAGAATTGTAGTAGTTGAATTGTATATTAGCTACTAAGTATGAACTTAACGGGTAGGTACTACCCGAATTTAAACTTATAAAATGCTAATATGAAGAAAAAGCTTTTATAAATGAGTTCATATTATGCTACGAAATACTATTAACTACTCTTAATATTCTGTATGATTAACTTGTTCCATTTGACTATTTTGAAGAAAAAGGCACCGACTACTCGACACACCGTGAATATGAATGAAGAGGAATTCCGTACTTTTCTAGCTTCAAACATAGCCGCAGTACAGGCTGCGCTATATACCAACAATAACCTTGGATCTAGCAGTACAGGAAATCGTGTAGGATGCACCTACAAAGAATTCACTGCCTGCAAACCTTTGGAATTTGATGGAACTGAAGGACCGATCGGATTGAAACGGTGGACCGAGAAGGTCGAATCGGTGTTTGCCATAAGTAAGTGTACTGAAGAGGACAAAGTGAAGTACGCTACGCATACCTTCACAGGTTCTGCGTTAACATGGTGGAATACCTATCTAGAGCAAGTGGGACAAGACGATGCGTACGCACTACCGTGGTCAGCATTCAAGCACTTGATGAACGAGAAGTACCGTCCCAGAACCGAGGTCAATAAGCTCAAGACAGAACTTAGAGGGTTACGAACCCAAGGATTTGATATTACCACGTACGAAAGACGATTCACAGAATTGTGCCTATTGTGTCCAGGAGCATTCGAGGATGATGAAGAGAAGATCGACGCGTTTATGAAAGGATTATCGGAAAGAATCCAAGAAGATATAAGTTCACACGAGCCCGCCTCCATACAACAGGCATGTAGAATGGCTCACAAACTAGTGAACCAGATTGAAGAAAGAATTAAAGAACAGACTGCTGAAGAGGCCGATGTGAAGCAAGTCAAAAGAAAGTGGGAGGAAAACGGTGATAAGAATCACCAATACAACAACAACAGCAATTACAACAATAATCGCAACAATTATCCCAACAATCGCAACATCAATCGCAACTACAACAAACGGCCCAACAACAAAAACAACAACAACAACAGCAACTACAACAATCATCCCAACAACAATAATAACTGCAACAACAACAATAATCAGAAGCAGCTATGCCAAAGGTGTGAAAAGTATCACTCGGGGTTCTGCACCAAATTTTGCAACAAGTGTAAAAGAAATGGTCATAGCGCGATGAAGTGTGAGGTCTACGGACCAGGGGTTAATAGAACGAAAGGAACAAATGGTGTCGGAACGAGTAATGGCGGAGCAAGTAGTGTCGGAGCAAGTTATGCCAATGTAGTTTGTTATAAATGTGGAAAACCGGGCCACATTATTAGAAATTGCCCGAACCAGGAGAACACGAATGGACAAGGCCGCAGAAGAGTTTTCAATATTAATGCAGCAGAGGCACAGGAAGACCCGGAGCTTGTTACGGGTACGTTTCTTATTGACAATAAATCTGCTTACGTTTTATTTGATTCGGGTGAGGATAGAAGCTATATGATTAGAGATTTTTGTGCTAAATTAAGTTGTCCATTGACGCCTTTGGATAGTAAATTTTTACTCGAATTAGCAAATGGTAAATTAATTTCAGCAGATAATATATGTCGGAATCGAGAAATTAAACTGGTTAGCGAAACATTTAAGATTGATTTGATACCAGTAGAATTAGGGAGTTTTGATGTGATAATCGGTATGGACTGGTTGAAAGAAGTGAAAGCAGAGATCGTTTGTTACAAAAATGCAATTCGTATTATACGAGAAATAGGAAAACGCTTAATGGTGTACGGAGAAAAGGGCAACACAAAGCTACATCATATTAGTAATTTGAAGGCACAAAAACTAATAAGAAAAGGTTGCTATGCTGTTCTAGCACACGTTGAGAAAGTACAAACTGAAGAAAAGAGCATCAATGATGTTCCCATTGCAAAAGAATTTCCCGATGTATTTCCGAAAGAATTACCGGGATTACCCCCACATCGATCTGTTGAATTTCAAATAGATCTTGTACCAGGAGCTGCACCAATAGCTCGTGCTCCTTACAGACTCGCACCCAGCGAGATGAAAGAACTGCAAAGCCAATTACAAGAATTTTTAGAGCGTGGTTTCATTCGACCAAGCACATCACCGTGGGGAGCTCCTATTTTGTTTGTCAAGAAGAAAGATGGTACATTCAGGTTGTGTATCGACTACCGAGAGTTGAACAAACTTACCATCAAGAACCGCTACCCACTACCGAGAATCGATGACTTATTTGATCAACTACAAGGCTCGTCTGTTTATTCAAAGATTGACTTACGTTCTGGGTATCATCAAATGCGGGTGAAAAAAGATGATATTCCAAAGACTGCTTTCAGAACACGTTACGGTCATTACGAGTTTATGGTCATGCCGTTTGGTTTAACTAATGCACCAGCTGTGTTCATGGACCTTATGAACCGAGTGTGTGGACCATACCTTGACAAGTTTGTCATTGTTTTCATTGATGACATACTTATTTACTCAAAGAATGACCAAAAACACGGTGAACATTTAAGAAAGGTGTTAGAAGTATTGAGGAAGGAAGAATTGTACGCTAAGTTTTCAAAGTGTGCATTTTGGTTGGAAGAAGTTCAATTCCTCGGTCACATAGTGAACAAAGAAGGTATTAAGGTGGATCCGGCAAAGATAGAAACTGTTGAAAAGTGGGAAACCCCGAAAACTCCGAAACACATACGCCAGTTTTTAGGACTAGCTGGTTACTACAGAAGGTTCATCCAAGACTTTTCCAGAATAGCAAAACCCTTGACTGCATTAACGCATAAAGGGAAGAAATTTGAATGGAATGATGAACAAGAGAAAGCGTTTCAGTTATTGAAGAAAAAGCTAACTACGGCACCTATATTGTCATTGCCTGAAGGGAATGATGATTTTGTGATTTATTGTGACGCATCAAAGCAAGGTCTCGGTTGTGTATTAATGCAACGAACGAAGGTGATTGCTTATGTGTCTAGACAATTGAAGATTCACGAACAAAATTATACAACGCATGATTTGGAATTAGGTGCGGTTGTTTTTGCATTAAAGACTTGGAGGCACTACTTATATGGGGTCAAAAGTATTATATATACCGACCACAAAAGTCTTCAACACATATTTAATCAGAAACAACTGAATATGAGGCAGCGTAGGTGGATTAAATTGTTGAATGATTACGACTTTGAGATTCGTTACCACCCGGGGAAGGCAAATGTGGTAGCCGATGCCTTGAGCAGGAAGGACAGAGAACCCATTCAAGTAAAATCTATGAATATAATGATTCATAATAACCTTACTACTCAAATAAAGGAGGCGTAACAAGGAGTTTTAAAAGAGGGAAATTTAAAGGATGAAATACCCAAAGGATCGGAGAAGCATCTTAATATTCGGGAAGACGGAACCCGGTATAGGGCTGAAAGGATTTGGGTACCAAAATTTGGAGATATGAGAGAAATGGTACTTCGAGAAGCTCATAAAACCAGATACTCAATACATCCTGGAACGGGAAAGATGTACAAGGATCTCAAGAAACATTTTTGGTGGCCGGGTATGAAAGCCGATGTTGATAAATATGTAGGAGAATGTTTGACATGTTCTAAGGTCAAAGCTGAGCATCAGAAACTATCAGGTCTACTTCAACAACCCGAAATCCCGAAATGGAAATGGGAAAACATTACCATGGATTTCATCACTAAATTGCCAAGGACTGCAAGTGGTTTTGATACTATTTGGGTAATAATTGATCGTCTCACCAAATCAGCACACTTCTTGCCAATAAGAGAAGATGACAAGATGGAGAAGTTAGCACGACTGTATTTGAAGGAAGTCATCTCCAGACATGGAATACCAATCTCTATTATCTCTGATAGGGATGGCAGATTTATTTCAAGATTCTGGCAGACATTACAGCAAGCATTAGGAACTCGTCTAGACATGAGTACTGCCTATCATCCACAAACTGATGGGCAGAGCAAAAGGACGATACAAACGCTTGAAGACATGCTACGAGCATGTGTTATTGATTTCGGAAATAGTTGGGATCGACATCTACCGTTAGCAGAATTTTCCTACAACAACAGCTACCATTCAAGCATTGAGATGGCGCCGTTTGAAGCACTTTATGGTAGAAAGTGTAGGTCTCCGATTTGTTAGAGTGAAATGGGGGATATACAGATTACGGGTCCGGAGATTATACAAGAAACTACCGAGAAGATCATCCAAATTCAACAACGGTTGAAAACAGCCCAAAGTCGACAAAAGAGCTACGCTGACATTAAAAGAAAAGATATAGAATTTGAAATTGGAGAGATGGTCATGCTTAAAGTTGCACCTTGGAAAGGCGTTGTTCGATTTGGTAAACGAGGGAAATTAAATCCAAGGTATATTGGACCATTCAAGATTATTGATCGTGTCGGACCAGTAGTTTACCGACTTGAGTTACATCAACAACTCGTGGCTGTACATAACACTTTCCACGTCTCGAATTTGAAGAAATGTTTTGCTAAAGAAGATCTCACTATTCCGTTAGATGAAATCCAAATCAACGAAAAACTTCAATTCATCGAAGAACCCGTCGAAATAATGGATTGTGAGGTTAAAAGACTTAAGCAAAACAAGATACCAATTGTTAAGGTTCGATGGAATGCTTGTAGAGGACCCGAGTTCACCTGGGAGGCTGAAGATCAGATGAAGAAGAAATACCCGCATCTATTTCCAGAAGATTCGTCAACACCTTCAACAGCTTAAAATTTCGGGACGAAATTTATTTAACGGGTAGGTACTGTAGTGACCCGAACTTTTCCATGTTTATATATATTAATTGAGATTTATATTTACATGATTAAATGTTTCCAACATGTTAAGCAATCAAACTTGTTAAGACTTGATTAATTGAAATATGTTTCATATAGACAATTGACCACCCAAGTTGACCGGTGATTCACGAACGTTAAAACTTGTAAAAACTAAATGAGGACATATATATGGATATATATATATATATAGTTAACATGATACTATGATAAGTAAATATATCATTAAGTATATTAACAATGAACTACATATGTAAAAACAAGACTACTAACTTAATGATTTTTAAACGAGACATATATGTAACGATTATCGTTGTAAAGACATTTAATGTATATATATCATATTAAGAGATATTCATACATGATAATATCATGATAATATAATAATTTAAAATCTCATTTGATATTATAAACATTGGGTTAACAACATTTAACAAGATCGTTAACCTAAAGGTTTCAAAACAACACTTACATGTAACGACTAACGATGACTTAACGACTCAGTTAAAATGTATATACATGTAGTGTTTTAATATGTATTTATACACTTTTGAAAGACTTCAATACACTTATCAAAATACTTCTACTTAACAAAAATGCTTACAATTACATCCTCGTTCAGTTTCATCAACAATTCTACTCGTATGCACCCGTATTCGTACTCGTACAATACACAGCTTTTAGATGTATGTACTATTGGTATATACACTCCAATGATCAGCTCTTAGCAGCCCATGTGAGTCACCTAACACATGTGGGAACCATCATTTGGCAACTAGCATGAAATATCTCATAAAATTACAAAAATATGAGTAATCATTCATGACTTATTTACATGAAAACAAAATTACATATCCTTTATATCTAATCCATACACCAACGACCAAAAACACCTACAAACACTTTCATTCTTCAATTTTCTTCATCTAATTGATCTCTTTCAAGTTCTATCTTCAAGTTCTAAGTGTTCTTCATAAATTCTACAAGTTCTAGTTACAAAAAATCAAGAATACTTTCAAGTTTGCTAGCTCACTTCCAATCTTGTAAGTTGATCATCCAATCTCAAGAAATCTTTGTTTCTTACAGTAGGTTATCATTCTAATACAAGGTAACAATCATATTCAAACTTTGGTTCAAGTTCTATAACTATAACAATCTTATTTCAAGTGATGATCTTACTTGAACTTGTTTTCGTGTCATGATTCTGCTTCAAGAACTTCGAGCCATCCAAGGATCCGTTGAAGCTAGGTCCATTTTTATATTTTCCAGTAGGTTTATCCAAGGAACTTAAGGTAGTAATGATGTTCATAACATCATTCGATTCATACATATAAAGCTATCTTATTCGAAGGTTTAAACTTGTAATCACTAGAACATAGTTTAGTTAATTCTAAACTTGTTCGCAAATAAAAGTTAATCCTTCTAACTTGACTTTTAAAATCAACTAAACACATATTATATATCTATATGATATGCTAACTTAATGATTTAAAACCTGGAAACACGAAAAATACCGTAAAACCGGATTTACGCCATCGTAGTAACACCGCGGGCTGTTTTGGGTTAGTTAATTAAAAACTATGATAAACTTTGCTTTAAAAGTTGTTATTCTGAGAAAATGATTTTTATTATGAACATGAAACTATATCCAAAAATTATGGTTAAACTCAAAGTGGAAGTATGTTTTCTAAAATGGTCATCTAGACGTCGTTCTTTCGACTGAAATGACTACCTTTACAAAAATGATTTGTAACTTATTTTTCCGACTATAAATCTATACTTTTTCTGTTTAGATTCATAAAATAAAGTTCAATATGAAACCATAGCAATTTGATTCACTCAAAACGGATTTAAAATGAAGAAGTTATGGGTAAAACAAGATTGGATAATTTTTCTCATTTTAGCTACGTGAAAATTGGTAACAAATCTATTCCAACCATAACTTAATCAACTTGTATTGTATATTATGTAATCTTGAGATACCACAGACACGTATACAATGTTTCGACCTATCATGTCGACACATCTATATATATTTCGGAACAACCATAGACACTCTATATGTGAATGTCGGAGTTAGCTATACAGGGTTGAGGTTGATTCCAAAATATATATAGTTTGAGTTGTGATCAATACTGAGATACATATACATTGGGTCGTGGATTGATTCAAGATAATATTTATCGATTTATTTCTGTACATCTAACTGTGGACAACTAGTTGTAGGTTACTAACGAGGACAGCTAACTTAATAAACTTAAATCATCAAAATATATTAAAAGTGTTGTAAATATATTTTGAACATACTTTGATATATATGTATATATTGTTATAGGTTCGTGAATCAACCAGTGGCCAAGTCTTACTTCCCGACGAAGTAAAAATCTGTGAAAGTGAGTTATAGTCCCACTTTTAAAATCTAATATTTTTGGGATGAGAATACATGCAGGTTTTATAAATGATTTACAAAATAGACACAAGTACGTGAAACTACATTCTATGGTTGAATTATCGAAATCGAATATGCCCCTTTTTATTAAGTCTGGTAATCTAAGAATTAGGGAACAGACACCCTAATTGACGCGAATCCTAAAGATAGATCTATTGGGCCTAACAAACCCCATCCAAAGTACCGGATGCTTTAGTACTTCGAAATTTATATCATATCCGAAGGGTGTCCCGGAATGATGGGGATATTCTTATATATGCATCTTGTTAATGTCGGTTACCAGGTGTTCACCATATGAATGATTTTTATCTCTATGTATGGGATGTGTATTGAAATATGAAATCTTGTGGTCTATTATTATGATTTTTTATATATAGGTTAAACCTATAACTCACCAACATTTTTGTTGACGTTTTAAGCATGTTTATTCTCGGGTGATTATTAAGAGCTTCCGCTGTCGCATACTTAAATAAGGACGAGATTTAGACTCCATGCTTGTATGATATTGTGTAAAAACTGCATTCAAGAAACTTATTTTGTTGTAACATATTTGTATTGTAAACCATTATGTAATGGTCATGTGTAAACAGGATATTTTAGATTATCATTATTTGATAATCTACGTAAAGCTTTTTAAACCTTTATTGATGAAATAAAGGTTATGGTTTGTTTTAAAATGAATGCAGTCTTTGAAAAACGTCTCATATAGAGGTCAAAACCTCGCAACGAAATCAATTAATATGGAACGTTTTTAATCAATAAGAACGGGACATTTCAGAAGATGTCTCCAAAACTGCTTTCCGAAATCGTTATGGTAGTTATGAATTCCTTGTCATGCCATTTGGTCTCACTAACGCACCGACGGTGTTCATGGATCTTATGAACCGCGTGTGCAAACCGTTTCTTGACAAATTCGTTATCGTGTTCATCGATGATATTTTAGTTTATTCTAAAAGCGAAGAAGAACACGAGGAACACCTCCGACTTGTGCTTGAACTTTTAAGACAAGAACGACTCTATGCCAAATTCTTCAAGTGTGAATTTTGGTTGAAGGAAGTTCAATTTCTTGGTCATGTTGTAAGTGACCAAGGTATTAAAGTCGATCCATCGAAAATCGAAGGCATTAGTAAATGAGAGACTCCTACTACACCTACTCACATTCGTCAATTCTTGGGTCTCGCCGGATACTACCGTAGATTCATCAAGGATTTCTCTTTAGTTGCTCGTCCTCTAACCGCGTTAACTCACAAGGGAAAGAAATTCATTTGGACGACCGAACAGGAATCCGCATTTCAAATCTGGAAAACGAAGCTAACCACCGCTCCTATCTTGTCACTTCCCGAAGGCAACGATGATTTTGTTGTGTATTGCGACGCCTCGAAACATGGTTTTGGGTGTGTGTTGATGCAACGAACGAAAGTCAATTCTTATGCTTCTCGACAACTCAAAATTCATGAACGAAACTACACGACACATGATCTCGAATTCGGAGCCGTTGTCTTCGCACTTAAAATGTGGAGGCACTATCTTTATGGAACCAAGAGTACTATCTTTACCGATCACAAAAGTCTGCAACACATCTTCGATCAAAAGCAACTAAACATGAGACAACGAAGGTGGATTGAAACCTTAAACGATTACGATTGCGAACTTCGTTACCACCCCGGAAAGGCAAATGTAGTGGCCGATGCCTTAAGTCGAAAGGAAAGGGCGGTGCCTCTTCGTGTCCGAGCTTTAAACATCACCATCCACACTAACCTAAATAGCCAAATTCGGGTAGCCCAAGATGAGGCTCTCAAGGATGAAAACGTTTCACACGAGCTTTTGAATATTCTCGTCTCTCGATTCGAAGTTAGGGAGACCGGACTTCGATATTTCGCCAGAAGGATTTGGGTGCCTAGTTATGGGGACCTACGAAGTCTTATTTTAGATGAAGCTCAAAAGTCACGATACTCGATTCACCCCGGTGCCAATAAGATGTACCACGACCTTAAACAACAATATTGGTGGCTGAACATCAAAAGGGACGTAGCTACTTATGTTTCTAAGTGTTTGACATGTTCCAAAGTCAAAGCCGAACACCAAAGACCGTCCGGACTACTTCAACAACCCGAGATCCCGTAATGGAAGTGGGAAAGGATAACGATGGATTTTATAACTAAACTACCAAAAACGACGGGCGGCTATGATACCATTTGGGTTATTGTTGACCGTGTCACAAAATCCGCACACTTTCTTGCCATGAAGGAGACCGACAAAATGGAGAAACTTGCACAACTTTACATCAAAGAGATCGTAGCCCGTCATGGTGTACCTTTATCGATTATCTCCGACCGAGATGGCCGTTTTGTTTCTAGATTTTGGCGTACCTTGCAAGAAGCGTTGGGAACGCGTTTAGACAGGAGCATCGCATATCATCCTCAAACTGATGGACAAAGCGAACGCACAATTCAAACCTTGGAGGACATATTACGAGCTTGTGTAGTTGATTTTGGAAAAGCTTGGGACAAGCACTTACCTCTCGCCGAATTCTTCTATAACAATAGTTATCACGCGAGTATTAAAGCCGCACCTTTTGAAGCGCTATATGGCCGAAAATGTCGTTCACCTCTTTGTTGGGCCGAGGTAGGCGACATGCAAATCACCGGACCCGAACTCATTGACGAAACCATCGAGAAGATCGTACAAATCCGAGATAGGCTTCGGACGGCCCGGAGTCGTCAAAAGTGCTACACCGACAAAAGATGCAACGACCTCGAATTTCAAGTCGGTGATCGAATAATGTTAAAAGTCGCACCATGGAAAGGTGTAATCCGTTTTGGGAAATACGGGAAGCTAAATCCGCGGTATATTGGTCCTTTCGAAATCTTGGAGCGTATTGGAACCGTTGCTTATCGTTTAGATCTTCAGCCTCAATTGAACTCCGTTCATCCTACCTTCCATGTATCTAACTTGAAAAAGTGTCTTGCCGAACCCGATATCATCATCCCTCTTGAGGAACTTACTATTGATGACAAACTTCATTTTGTGGAAGAACCGGTTGAAATTGTGGACACCTCCGTCAAGACGTTGAAACAAAGCCGAATTCCGATTGTTAAAGTCCATTGGAACGCCAAAAGAGGACCCGAGTTTACTTGGGAAAGGCAAGATCAAATGCAAAAGAAATACCCTCACTTGTTCCCGGTTCCGGAAACGCAAGATTCCGAGGAAGAAACAACGACTACTACGCCTACTTAAATTTCGGGACGAAATTTCTTTTAAGGAGTAGGTAATGTAACATCCCGCCTTTTTTTCCATTATACTATTTTAAACTCCGTCATATGTTTATAACATCTCCCGTTATTACGCATTTTAAATTATCTTGTTTAGGTAATTTTACGCACCCGCAAACCGAACTCGAGGGACTAGTTTTGCCAAAATGCCAAAGAGGTGACTAGCTTTTGACTAGTCAAACCCACCTCCCCATTTCTTTTCCTTTTCTTTTCCATTTTCTCTAATTACTTTCAAAGTTTCTCTCAAATCTTCAAACAAGAATTCATCATCTAAAACAAATCGATCAAGCTTCAACAAAAAAAAATTATATATTTGGAATCCTTGCAACTTCCTCTTCGATTCCACACCGATTTCATTACACTTGGGTAACTTTCTAAAATCACTAGATTTTGTGTTCTTGATGTTTTTAACTTATAAAGTTGTTAATTAGTGTCTATGGCTCAAGTCTAACATGAATATATGATTTATATGTTCGATTTTGTTATTTGAAGTAACTAGCATGAACATAAACTTCGGTGTGTTTGATTTGGTGATTTGGTCGTTTGAATGATGTTAAATGTTATAAATGCATGTATTAAATGTGTTCCTAGTATCACTAGCTTCAATTTGATGTGTAGGTTGCTTGAGAAAACTCCATAAACTTGATTAGTGATTTTGGTGAATTTGGGTTAGGGTTTGATAAGCTTGAAATGAATATTTGATGCATTGAATGCCATGAATTATTGTTAGTAAGTAGTTACTTGTATTTTATTCTCGATTACCCACAAAACGGCGTGTTGTATGTATGCATTAAATGCCCAAATCATAAATGTGCACTTATCAAATTTGAGTATTAAATGTGTGCATTGATTGATCTTTCGATTTGAAAAGTCAGGTATTGCAATTAATGTTTTCGGTTGGTGAAATGTGCTTAGTTGTCTTCCTTGTCAAAAGAGTTTTCCAACGACATAAGGTGCGAGTCATAAGTGTTTACGGTCTGTGTTTTGTGTTTGTTCAAAGTTCGGAATAAGACTTGAACATTTGAGACTGACCAGGTACCAGCACCCGTTATATGCCGCGGCGCGGCAGCCTTGGGTCGCGGCGCGACATATAACGTGTCCAGGTTCTGACCTCCATGGCCAAAATATGGAAAATGTTTGGCACGCTATGGACCTCCGATTCACATGAGACTTGTTCTAACATGCTTATATATGAATAAAAACTTCAGAAAAATAGTTCGGGACCCGACCCGAACGTGTTGACTTTTTCGTTGACTTTGACCGACCAAAGTTTGACTTTTTGTCAAACTTAACCAAATGATTATGCAATCTTTCTAACTTGTTTCTATACTTGTATCTTGCATGAAATTTGACAATTTGATTCGCATGCTACATAATCAAGTCATAACGAGCCATAGGACTAATTGATCATCTTTGACCTATCGTGTTTACCGTTATTGATACGACCTATTTGTTTAGGTCAAGACTAGCATTATCCTTTGCAAACGTCACTTGTTGAAGCACTTATTTACTCTTACGCTCAAGGTGAGATCATAGTCCCACTTTTACTCTTTTTGAACTTATATTTGGGATGAGAAAACATAAACGTTTCTTTTTAACTAAGTGAACACAAGTACATGAAAACAAACATTCTACATACGAGTTTAGAACGAAAGCCTCAATTCGATTATCATTAGTTACACTTGCAAGGTGTAAGTGTAGGCGTGAACTTATGTTGTATGGCCATATGGGTTTGACAAACCCTCATCTCGGACGGTTCGCTACCGTCCACAGATGGAATATATTTTCGGGAAACAGTGTATGTTCTAACACTATTGTGATGGGGTACTATGGAAGGAAATGTTAAGCCTTGATAATTGGGTGCTCGTGAATATTAAATTTTAGAATTTATTACTATTTATCAATGTTGCAAATCTTGTGGTTCGACTTACTTTTACTCACTTACTTATTTAAAACTATGATTTCACCAACGTTTTTCGTTGACAGATTTCTATGTTTTTCTCAGGTCCTTGATCATTAGGTGATACATGCTTCCGCACTTTCTTTTTGATACTTGCTTTGGATGTCGAGTACACTTGCATATGTGGAGCGTCTTTTGACTACTTTAAACTGTGTCGCACTTGTTTCATTTGTACTTTAAACATCGTTATGTACTAGTTATGGAAACTACTTTTGTAAACTTTGAAACATCCGCACTTATGAAATGAATGCGACATATTTTCGGTCAAACTTTGTCTTAAAGACTTATGACCATGTAATGGGACCTACGTAGACGGCGCCGTCAAACATGATTTGGTCGGGTCGCTACATCCAGATTGTGGTGTTCAAATCTTAGTCAAACGTTCATACAATGGATACATATTTTGGACTGGAGCACGCACGGTTAAACCACGGTCGACCGTGATGGCAACCGTGTGACAACGGCTATTTTTTGAATCCTACAATAAAAGGCAAGCATCAAAGAGCATTTGAAGTTGACCCTCTTGCATATTTCAAAAATTTATTTCCAGAGATTACAAGGGCTCTAATTACTACTCAAATGTGATCAAGAAAGAGAAGATTCTATGATCTTATAGATATAGAATTTGGTTGTTGTAAACTTACTAATCAAAATCATTAATCTTGTGAGTTTACTTAGTGTAATGTATATCATAGTATTGTCTTAGGATCATCATTAGAAAGTGTATAAGTCTTGTAACTTCAGTTAGTAGAAGCATAGGCTAGCTTATTGATCTGCTTCCTTAAAGGGACTTAGTAAATTGATTAATCTCATTTGGAGATTAATACTTGTCCAAGGTGAAGACAAGTTGATCTAGGTTGGAGTTGATCTTTCAATGGGATAGGAAGATTAGGTTTGTTGTCTACCAAAGTAGTTAAAGACTTGTAAATCGGATCTCCACCAGGTTTGGAGAAAAGTGCCCAGTAAAGCAACAAATCCCGATTAGTGTAATCGGGGAGTGGATTAAGGTGGATTAATTAACATCCACCTGAACCACTATAAATCCTTGTGTCTATGTTCTTTACATTACTTCATTCATCATTTTGAATATATACACTACACACATCAAGTTTGAGTTGAATTGGTTGATCATAGTTAATCGAATTTGGTGATCAATCGAAAAAGTGTTAAAAACGTATTAAGTAACTATTCACCCTCCTCTAGTTACTTACATATACCCTTTTACACGCATTCTCATAACCCAAAAATCTTCCTGTAACCGCTTTCGGATTGAATTTACCACATGTATCCCGAATCATAATGGTACAAAGAGCACCAAACGGTTCAAGATGCTTGATGTTCGGCTTCCTTTTAAGTAGCAATTCATAACATATCTTGCCGTGTCGTTTGACAACAAGAACCCTATTCATTGTATAACACACATTTGAAACCGCTTCACTCCAAAATCTAACAGGTAATTTCAAGTCAGCCAACATCGTTCTGGCAGTCTCAATTAGAGTTCTATTCTTTCTTTCAGCTACACCTTCATTTTCGGAGTATAAGGTGAACTGAACTGTTGTTAAATACCTCTTTCATTACAGAACTCTTCCATCTTCCGACTTTTAAATTCTGTCCCGTTATCTGTGCGGATTCTTCTTACCTTCAACTTATAAAGTGTTTCAAGCCTTGTGATCAGCAACTTGATTTGATCAAAGTCTCAGCATTATTTTTCAGCATCACTACCCACATGAAACGCGAGTGATGCGTGTGGAACAATACATCATTTACCCTTAAAATTTATACAAGATTCAAATATTACAAATAAGCACGCACAACTAACGAGCACTTAGAACCTGGTTATTATAGCAATTAATGTAAGTATCCGTTTCAAGTTCGTCTTAAGAGAGCGGTATAAGCTGAATAATTGAAACTATTAATTGTCCTAGGGTTTGTTTGATTGGGGGGTGGGGTGATTTTTGATTGATTTTAACTATCGACTAAGCTTGCTCAAATAAACAAACCTAAACTTAGCAATTATAACTAGCAACAAGTAACAAGTAATTAAGAATTGAGATTTAAATAAATAAACAAAAGAGTGTTCACTTACCTAATCCTCTCTATGCTTGGATTACCCTATTTTACCCAATTTGATATCGCATTAGTTGTTGAACTATTAGTTGTTTAGCATTACTACCAAACTTTAATTAAATTATACTTTTGCAAACTCACATAAGCATTGTATCCTAAGATCAAGTTAAGTATGAGTGGTTATTGAGATTATGCTGTAACATCCCGCATTTTTTTCGTTAAATTTATTTTTAACACCGTTTTTTTTAGATAATATCTTTCGTTATCTAAATTTGTATCTTTCGTTAACTAACGTTCTTAATATTCCCGTTATTTAATTATAACATCGCTCGTTAATTTGCGTTTTTAAAATATTCGTTCGGTAAAATCCCGCACCCGCTTTTAAACTCGAGGGACCGGAGTTGCCAAGTGGCCAAACTAGTTGATGTTACAGCCAATTCAATCATTCATCATCTAAATTCGATCTAGGAGGCTTACAACAAAACAAATTACATATTTGGAATCCTCTCTTCATCCTCTACAATTTGATACCAACTTCATCTCGTTTGGGTAACGTTTCTAAAACATTAGATTTCTCTAAATTCATGTTATATACTTGAAATGGTGTTAGTTAGTGTCTATGGCTCGTGTATAACATGAATATATGTTTTGTTTGCTCGATTTGTTGTTTTGAGTAACTAGTTTGAACATTTGAAATGGGTTTGCTTAATCTTGCAGTTTGGAAGATTAAATGTTGTTTAAATGCTAAAGTCCATGTTTTAATTGTGTTACTAGTATCACTAGCTTCGTTTTGATGCATAGGTTGATTAAGAAAACTTCAAAAACATGATTATTGATTTTTGTGAATTTTGGTTAGGGTTTGATAAGCTTAAAACGAACTTTTGATGTTTTGAATGCCATGAAACGTTGTTGGTATGTGTTTAGTTGTATTGTATGCTTCACTACCTTCAAAACGGCGTATCGTATGTGTAAATTGGATTCCCGAGTCAAGAAATGCGTTTTATGAACTCGAAACTTCGATTTTGAACATTTAACGATCATTTATTGAGGTTTTCTTTGTTGTTAATGATGGAATTGATTCATGAAATGTGTTTAGTTGTATTCCTCTTTAAATTACCTTTCCAACGATATAAGATACGTGTTTTGAATGTTAACGAGTCAAAAGTTATGGTTGTTTGAAGTTGAAATCGTATAAGTGAAAACTGCCCCAGAATTGCTGATACAGCTGCAGATGCGGCACATCTGCCTCAGATGCGGCGCATCTGAGGCAGACTGCCCAAAAAGTCAATTTTCGCTTAATTCTAAGTATGCTACGCACCCCCGATCAACATGAAACTTAGACAACATGCTCATATATGATTTCTAAGCTTAGGAAAATAGTCCGGGACCCGACCCGACCCCGTTGACTTTTTCGTTGACTTTGACCAAGTTTGACTTTTATTCAAACTTAACAAAACACTTATGCAAACGTTCTAACATGCGTTCATACTTGATTCTTGCATGAAACTTGACAACGTGATTCACTTGCTATACTATTCGAGTCGTAACGAGCCATAGGACTAATTGAACACATTTCGCTCAACCTTGTGTCGTAACCGGTTAATTGATACAACTTACTTGTTTAGGTCAAGGCTAAACAACTTTCATGCACACGTTTACTTTGTGAAGTACCTTTATACTCGTGCACTCGAGGTGAGATCATAGTCCCACTTTTTCAACAACTTATATATTTTTAAATCGTGGGCTGAGAAACATATACGTTACATACTTATATACATTTCATATGTATATATACCTTTCATACTTTTATACATCGAACACGAATACGAATACAAATATACGGAGAGTTTGAACGAAAACCCTCAATTCAATTATCATTAATTACATCAGATGGTGTAAGCGAGACTATGTTGTGTGGATCCATACGGGTTTGACTAACCCTCATTCGGACGGTTCGCTACCGTTAAGCGAATGAAATATATTCTGGTACGGTGTATGTTCTAACACTTTTATGCTGAGGTAAATGATACGGTTAAGCTTTGATAATTGGGTGCTCGGTAAACAACAATACTTATGGAATTCAAACGATTCAGAAAATCGACTTATACTATAACTTGTGGTTCAACTTATTTTACTTACATACTCATTTACTAAACCTATGATTTCACCAACGTTTTTCGTTGACAGTTTTCTACATGTTTTCTCAGGTTCATATTTGGCTAATTGATACATGCTTCCGCGTACATTCATACTTGCTTGGGGTCGAGCATACATGCATACACTCTGATTACTTGCTTGGAGTCAAGCATGCATACATACTTACGCTATTTATAGCAACTGTGATTTTCAACTTATATTATGTCGCAAGTTATTTCATTTATACTTTACAATTTTAGTAATCTTAAACTTGTTGTCGAATTGTTTGTAAACTAAACTTTGCAAGTCTTGTACGTTTCAAATGAATGCGACATAATTTTGGTTAAACGAGTCTCATATAGGGACTATGACCACGCAACGGGACCTAAGTAGTCGGCGCCGTCAAAGACGATTTTGTTGGGTCGCCACAGATGGTATCAGAGCGTTGGTTGTAGGGAACTAGGATGTGCATTAGTGTGTCTGACAGAGCCGTTAGGACGCATTAGTGAATCTAGACTACAACCGGATAGTAAATCATTGCATTCTGACATACATTTGCTATAGATAGCACTTACTTGACTACTTGTGCATTATACTTGAATCATTCTTAGGCAAACTTCTTAATGGTACCAAGTTTTCATCATACGAACTCGTATTCTGCAACTTTCTGGTAACACGCGTAAATTCAAGATTCATACGCGTAAGGATGACGACGACTTCATTAGTCTCACTAGTTCGGGAACTCTGTCTCCCACGTTGTTATTCGCCAACCGTCTCAACCTACTATCGGTGTCACACCGGTGTTCCTTACTATCTACCATTTGGTGTTACTACCACCACTACTCTAGGTGAGTCTCGTCATCACTATTTATCACTACGGTTGCGTACTATTCGTTATCATGATTCGTTACACTTCTCGTACCGGAATACATTATTGTTTTACTTGAAACGCATTGACGTGACAATCATTTATACATTTCCCTCGAGGAACGCTTCTTTAGAGTTGCACTAATTCTTTTGATTCAATACGAGTCACGTTAGAGACGTCGTTACACTTTATTCATTTTAAATTTTCACGATTACACGAACTTGAATCTATGGAGTGATGTGGGAATAGAGGTATGAGATAGCGTAATATAACGACACTCGATCAACGTGGTTATATTACGGTAATTCATACCAAAGTTCTAATGACACGTGATGGTGATTGGACTCGATCAACCTAATCACCACCATGTGCCATGTACGTGATTTCATTTTTCTTGTTTGGACATCCGACAATTCCGAGAATACTGATAACAACCATACCTGGGACACATCGTCGATTATTATCGAACCATACTTATGCTTCCGAACGGATGACAAATTCTTTCAACTTCAAACATATGTTACACATGTATACTATCTCGTTTTCTTATGATTTTATCGACGAACTAAAATATGCTTGTTATGCTCACATCGAGGCAGAAACTTCTCTCGCCTTACACTCGTATTTCCGTTTAAGGAAATCTTTATTCTAAATTCTCAATGGAGAGAGAGACTCTTCACATTATACTAGTATTCGCCACGAGGGTGAATAGTCCTAACGAACGTTTTCAGAAACCGATAAATCTTTCGCGGCGTAAAATTCTTGAAAAAAATAAAAAATAAAAAAACTTGTTCAAATATATCTTGAGGAAATGTACCTCGTCTCGGATCGAGATTCTCGTTTCACTTCTAAATTTCAGAGTACCTTACAAAAAGCCTCGGGACCGCGTTTAAACATGGGTACCGCGTATCATCCACGCACTGACGAATAAAGCAAATGTACGATTTGAACCTGGGGAACCATAATACGAATTTGTGTTATCAACTTCAAAATTTCTTGAGAAAAGTCTTTGCCTTTAACCAAATTCTCTTACAACGATGGTTATCGTTCAAGTCTTAACGTCACACCTTTTGAAATCGTATATGACCGGAAACGTCATTCTCCTTTTGTAGAACCAAGTAAATGATAATCAAGTCACCGAACCTTGACTCATTCATGGTGTAACCGTTAAAATCCTTTCAATCCGAGAAAGGCTCGAGACGGCCCGTAGTCGCCAAAGGAGCTATGCCAATGTTAGATGTATACCTTTCGAATTCCATGTGGGAAACCGCGTAACGTTAAAAGTCGCACCTTGAAAAGGTGTAGTTCGTTTCAGAAACGTAGAAAGCTAAATCTGCGATATTTTTAATCCTTTTGAAATCTTGGGGCGTGTTGTGCCCATTGCTTACCGTTTCGAACTTCCGACTCAAACAAATTCCGTTCATCCTACATTCTGTGTATCAAACTTAAAGGTGTGTCTTGCGAAACAAGAACTTGTTATCCTCTTCGATGAACTTACTATCAATGATAAACTTCACTTCCTAGGAGAACCGGTTGAAATTTTGAATCATGAAACCAAACTTGGAAACAACATAAAATCCCGACCGTCAAGGTTCGTTGGAATGTCCAAGGAAGTACCTTCACTTATTCGTGGAATTGGCAATGCAAGATCTCGAGGGAGAAACAACGACTACTACTTCTAACTAAATTTTGGGACGAAATTTCTTTTAATGTGTAGGTAATGTAACATCCCGCATTTTTTTTCGTTAAATTTATTTTTAACACCGTTTTTTTTAGATAATATCTTTCGTTATCTAAATTTGTATCTTTCGTTAACTAACGTTCTTAATATTCCCGTTATTTAATTATAACATTGCTCGTTAATTTGCGTTTTTAAAATATTCGTTCGGTAAAATCCCGCACCCGCTTTTAAACTCGAGGAACCGGAGTTGCCAAGTGGGCAAACTAGTTGACTAGGTCAACTAGTCAACCCACTTTCTACCATTTATTCATTTTCATCATCTCCCTCATCTCTTTTTCTCTCCATCTCAAGAACACACAAACACCCAATTCAATCATTCATCATCTAAATTCGATCTAGGAGGCTTACAACAAAACAAATTACATATTTGGAATCCTCTCTTCATCCTCTACAATTTGATACCAACTTCATCTCGTTTGGGTAACGTTTCTAAAACATTAGATTTCTCTAAATTCGTTTTATATACTTGAAATGGTGTTAGTTAGTGTCTATGGCTCGTGTATAACATGAATATATGTTTTGTTTGCTCGATTTGTTGTTTTGAGTAACTAGTTTGAACATTTGAAATGGATTTGCTTAATCTTGCAGTTTGGAAGATTAAATGTTGTTTAAATGCTAAAGTCCATGTTTTAATTGTGTTACTAGTATCACTAGCTTCGTTTTGATGCATAGGTTGATTAAGAAAACTTCAAAAACATGATTATTGATTTTTGTGAATTTTGGTTAGGGTTTGATAAGCTTAAAACGAACTTTTGATGTTTTGAATGTCATGAAACGTTGTTGGTAAGTGTTTAGTTGTATTGTATGTTTCACTACCTTCAAAACGGCGTATCGTATGTGTAAATTGGATTCTCGAGTCAAGAAATACGTTTTATGAACTCGAAACTTCGATTTTGAACATTTAACGATCATTTATTGAGGTTTTCTTTATTGTTAATGATGGAATTGATTCATGAAATGTGTTTAGTTGTATTCCTCTTTAAATTACCATTACAACGATATAAGATACGTGTTTTGAATGTTAACGAGTCAAAAGTTATGGTTGTTTGAAGTTGAAATCGTATAAGTGAAAACTGCCCCAGAATTGCTGATACAGCTGCAGATGCGGCGCATCTACCTCAGATGCGGCGCATCTGAGGCAGACTGCCCAAAAAAGTCAATTTTCGCTTAATTCTAAGTATGCTACGCACCCCCAATCAACATGAAACTTAGACAACATGCTCATATATGATTTCTAAGCTTAGGAAAATAGTCCGGGACCCGACCCGACCCCGTTGACTTTTTTGTTGACTTTGACCAAGTTTGACTTTTATTCAAACTTAACAAAACACTTATGCAAACGTTCTAACATGCGTTCATACTTGATTCTTGCATGAAACTTGACAACGTGATTCACTTGCTATACTATTCGAGTCGTAACGAGCCATAGGACTAATTGAACACATTTCGCTCAACCTTGTGTCGTAACCGGTTAATTGATACAACTTACTTGTTTAGGTCAAGGCTAAACAACTTTCATGAACACATTTACTTTGTGAAGTACCTTTATACTCGTGCACTCGAGGTGAGATCATAGTCCCACTTTTTCAACAACTTTTATATTTTTAAATCGTGGGCTGAGAAACATATACGTTACATACTTATATACATTTCATATGTATATATACCTTTCATACTTTTATACATCAAACACGAATACGAATACAAAGATACGGACGAGTTTGAACGAAAACCCTCAATTCAATTATCATTAATTACATCAGATGGTGTAAGCGAGACTATGTTGTGTGGATCCATACGGGTTTGACTAACCCTCATTCGGACGGTTCGCTACCGTTAAGCGAATGAAATATATTCTGGTACGGTGTATGTTCTAACACTTTTATGCTGAGGTAAATGATACGGTTAAGCTTTGATAATTGGGTGCTCGGTAAACAACAATACTTATGGAATTCAAACGATTCGGAAAATCGACTTATACTATAACTTGTGGTTCAACTTATTTTACTTACATACTCATTTACTAAACCTATGATTTCACCAACGTTTTTCGTTGACAGTTTTCTACATGTTTTCTCAGGTTCATATTTGGCTAATTGATACATGCTTCCGCGTACATTCATACTTGCTTGGGGTCGAGCATACATGCATACACTCTAATTACTTGCTTGGAGTCAAGCATGCATACATACTTACGCTATTTATAGCAACTGTGATTTTCAACTTATCGCAAGTTATTTCATTTATACTTTACAATTTTTGTAATCTTAAACTTGTTGTCGAATTGTTTGTAAACTAAACTTTGCAAGTCTTGTACGTTTCAAATGAATGCGACATAATTTTGATCAAACGAGTCTCATATAGGGACTATGACCACGCAACGGGACCTAAGTAGTCGGCGCCGTCAATGACGATTTTGTCAGGTCGCCACATATGCTTGGGTTGAAATCACTTAAAACCCTTTAACTATCAAAATCACTTAAGATAATCAAACACCACTATGTTGAACAAAGGTCAATTGAAAACCAACTTAGACTAAGAACACAATCACTTGAAATCCTTATTCTAGTTGTCTAGATCACCGAAGGTGTTGAAGCACAAATTGATTCACTTCTCAAACCACTAAGAGAGCTACTCAATCTATGTAATCAAAGTAAAACCTAAATCAAATCATAGTAATGGACCTCATAGCTAACACAATAACACTAGCTCATGTATTTCATTCAAGAACAACTTTATTCAATTGATATAGGGCAAATCCATACATTAGGGATTCATATATAAGTAAAGACAAACAAATTTAAGCTAACATCATGAGATAAACAAGAAAAAAATCAAAGAAACAACTGGTATTCATCATTACAAGTAGAGAAAATAAGAACAATTGCTAAAATGGAAAGGAAATTACAAAATGGAGAATGGATGATGTAGATCTAGCATCTAGCTTCACTAATCTTCAACTTGGATCATCAATTGATCTTTGATCTTGATAGAATGATGAAATGGACCCTTTTAGGGTTCCATTTCGAACCCCAATCGTAGCTCTCTCACTCAAAAATCTCAAATATGCTTTTATAGGTCGGCTGAATTTTTTGGTTGAATCAGCATCAGGAGCAGTGCTTTTGTGCTGGAGCGGCGCTTTTGGGAGGACAGGAGCGGCGCTTTTGGGTAGGAGCGGCACTTTTGGCACATAGGAGTGGCGTTTTTGTGCTGGAGCGGCGCTTTTGGCCACTGATCTTTTTAACTCTCGTTTTAGCATATAGGAGCGCTGCTTTTGACCTTAGAAGCGCCGCTTTTGACCCTGGAATTTCATTTTCACTCCAAAACTTCACTTGGTTCATTCCTTTAGCCCAAGGGTTAATTCCTTCGCATAAATATGAACTTTTAGACCACTTTTGTCCCGAAACGACTAAATACCACAAACCGCTCACTAATCATCACAACCTGTATCGAAATGCCACGAAAGTAGGGAGATATTGCGAAGATAAATATGTATATTTTGAGCAATATCAAATCCCCAACACTTGAACCTTGCTTGTCCTCAAGCAAGCCTAATCTTAACGATATCTTCACAATGATGACCAACTTTGACTAATACAAACTTGCAATTTCAAGTATGGTCTTTTTAACTTTCAATCCTTCAAGCACAATCTTAAAAAGTACTTGACAAACTTCAATGAATTACCTCACTGATTCTTGCCAATCGTTAAGCATTCAACAATCTTCAAACAAAAACAATTTCGATCATCAATTCTTCTAGTTTTAAAACTATGACTTCCAAGACTTTGACCATGTTTGACTTTCAAGGAATTGTGTTCAAGTCATCTCAACAATCTTCAAATTTAAACTTTCACACACCATAACCTTCTTCACATCTTTAACAAACTCCACTCAAAACCATCAAATTCAAGCTTAATACTAAATCTTCATCCATCATCCAATATCATTCAAAAACTTCACAACAAGCTTCTAAGAGGTCTAAAATCACCAAGTATCAACACAAAGCATAACCTCTAGCAAGCAACTATCAAATTCCTTAACTAGCACCAATCAAGCATCAAAACTCTTCAAATCAACCTTTGACCTTCTTTGACTTTGATCAACAACACAGTATTCGTGGGATAGCCACCAAATCACAAAATTACCCATCAAAATAACCTTAATTACCCAAAAGCATCTCAATCTAACCCAAACCAATGCAAAGTGACCCAAAATACCCAAATGTATGCAATAAGCTCCAAATCATGATGAAAATCTCAAAGTGTATCCAAAATGATCTCAAATGTACCCCAATTGTATACGAATCATAAATATCTCAAGAATCACAATCCAACCAAAGATCTCATCAAGCATAACGTGTATGTTTCCCAAAATATTTACTCACCTCTTCACCCCGCAATGGCTATCCCTCTTCCACCTCCATGCCCCCTAAACACCAATGATCATCAATTCCAAATATGATCGTCAATTCCAAATTTAGGTTAAGGTGGGTGTGCCACCCATATCTTTATTGGTCAACCCGGGCCCGGGATGACCGGCACTCATCAAGCTTTTTATCACAACTCTATGGTTTCTCTCATAGTAGGGCGAAAGCATTGACAGAGGTTCCTGGAATTAGGGCCCCATGTGGCTAATTAAGAGGTCCATAAATTCCATAGTTTGAAGCACTAGGAAGACTTTACTTCCTTAAAAGGGTCGAACTTGACTTGGGAGACTTTACTCCCAAGCTTGGAACACAACATAACTTGGAAGACTTTATTTTCAAGTTTGGAAGACTTGACTTCCAAAATGAAACGTTGGTGAAGCGACCCGTCCTAATCCATAAAGACGAATACAATAACATATGATTTAATTGAAAGGTATTTGACCTCTAAATGATACATTTTACAAACATTGCATTCGTTTTTAAAATACAAACTTTCATTTCATCGAAAGTTGACAGGCATGCATACCATTTCATAATATATCCAAACTATAAATGACTTAATAATAATCATTTTGAACTCAACGACTCGAATGCAACATCTTTTGAAATATGCCATGAACGACTCCCAGGAATATCTCTAAAATGAGCAAATGCACAGCGGAAGATTTCTTTAATACTTGAGAATAAACTTGATTAAAAGTGTCAACCAAAAGGTTGGTGAGTTCATTTGTTTATCATAATCAATCATTTCCAATAATATAATAGACCACAAGATACTCATATTTCGAAAACAATCTGTGCAGGTCTGCTCACTGCTGTAAAAATCATTCATACGAATTTAACACCTGGTAATCGACATTAACAAAATGCATCTAGAATATCCCCCGCATACAGGCATTTCGCAAACTGCATGCAAACAACATACAAATAGCCCACTCTTTTAAAAATGACGGTTGTGTACACCTCATAAACAGGTCATTCCTTTTAAAGCTGGCGGTTGTATACTAAAATCGAAGTACTAAAGCAGTTCAAATTCCCTAACTGGGGCTTGTCATGGCCCATAGATCTATCTTTATGATTCGCGTCAATTAGGGGGTCTGTTCCCTAATTCTTAGATTACCAGACTATAAAGGGGTGATATTTCGTCAAACATTTATAAAAGTAGCGCATGTATTCTCAGTCCCAAAAATATATATTGCAAAAGTATTTAAAAAGGGAGTAATGAAACTCACAATACTGTATTTTGTAGCAATTATGCAAATGACATCACTGAACAAGTGCAGGGTTGGCCTCGGATTCACGAACATATATTAAGTATATATATTGGTCAATATCTGTCTAACAATTTAGGTCAAGTCGTAGTGTATCGCAATCCTAATGTTCGAGTCCGATATGCAAAAGTCAACAAAAGTCAATTTGACCCAAAATGATTTCCAAAATCTATACATGTTTATTATATAACCTAAATATAGTGGTTTTATATATTTAAATATGTTTATCAGATTTTATTAAAAGTCATTTATTAATAAAAATTTATATTAAAATTTATATATAATAAAAATATACTTTTATATATCTTAAGTAATAATATTTATAAAGTTCACTTAATATCATAAAAATATAGTGGTATGTGTTATTAATAATTATACTACATGTGGTAAAAATATCTTTGTATTACATATTTATTTGATAAAATAATATTGATAATAATAATGAGTAAAAGTCGTATTATTTTATAATAATAATAATAATAATTATTCTACAAATAATATTAATAACAATATTTATGATTATAATAAAATGATAATTCTAATTATGACACTTTTAATAATAACGATACTTTTTAATATTAACTGTAATAATAATAATAATATTTTATATATAAAAATAATAAACCTATTCAAAAAGATAACTTTTAATAATAATAATACTAAAATAATAATAATAGTGATATTTTATAATAACAATGTAATTCTATTAAAAAAATGATAATTTTAATAAAAATAATAGTTTTACTATTAATGATACTTTTAATAATAATAATGATAAAAATAATGAAAATGATATTTTTATTTAAATCAATATCTTAATTCCATCATGATACTTATACTTATTATTTCCTAAATTGATTTGTTTAATAGCTTTTAGTCCTCTTTTATATTGCATTCATAATAATGATAATAATAGTAACCATAATAATTAGATGATACTAATATTAGTTTTAATGATAACGATACTAATAATAATAATAATACTAATGATAATACTAATAATTATTATAATGATAATAACAAGATTGAAGGTACGCGCTACGCGGCTAAATATTATTGATAAAAATTAGACAAATATAAGGGTTTGAAAAAAAGTAAACAATTAAAAATTAACCTTCAGAGGTTATAGTCATTCATTAGAAGTGGCATACCCATCGGAAATCATTTATCACAATTTACATCATCAATAACCTAAGTACTACAAGTTTAATGTCTAACCATCAAAAGACAAACACACTAGGTCAATAGATATATAAAAAACTTCTAATAATTCTGCATATGGTGCTGAAAATGTGCAGAATCTTAAGGTTGCATTGCTAAACAGATCAATCACATAAGCTCATCAAAGTCGTGAACGTCATCCCATGCAACGCAGAACCTGGTTTCAGTACGCTCAAAACTTCAATCATCATCGATCATTTGTATTACTACTACTACTTTATGCATTATTTAACAAAGGGAATGAAAACACGATGTACATATGCATAACAGATGTAAACATTAATAAGTTGAAAATGGATAGAAAGGGCTCTAAAAGTACCTACTAAGGAAATACAAAGCGTGACCCAGTTGAAGTTTCTTAGCAACAACTTGCCATTTTCTACTTCACCACTTTTAGAGACAAACATAAAAGACAATGACTTTATATAACAATTATTTTAACAAATATGACATCTAAAGCCCTAGATAAGAAGAGTGTGAATTTTAAAAATTATCTCATACACAAAACAACCCATCACTTTATCTTGTTGGTCAAGATTTTAATATTAAAAATCAACGTAGAAATAAGTAGGGGTGTGCATTAAATGGTTTCGACCACGAAACCAACCGAAACAAATTGATTTGGTTAAAGTGGGTTGACTTATTTGGTTTTGGTTTGGTTTTCTGGTTTCACCCGAAAATATTAATGGTTTTCGGTTTGGATTTGGTTTGTAAAATAATCATTTGGTTTCAAACCGAAAAACCGAATATACTACTACTATTTATGGTATATATATTGAATATTAAATATATTAGATATTAAATTTTTTTTATCTATATTGATATGGTGTAAAATTGAAATCGTGTACCTAATGTTTATCCATTACTCCATACTGTGAATTTATTGTACCTGGAAACTTAGTTGCTAATGCTTTCGTTTTTATTTCTATGATACTAAATTTTTGTACGGTTCGTTGATATAATTTAGATTGTAAATATAGGTTATAGTGCATGCTTGACCTTAAATATTGTACAAATTGTATACTTATAGTTTAATCAATAAAATATGTTTGCTTTTCTTAAAAAAAAACTACACACTTTTTTTATCAGTGAGTTTAATTTGGTTTTACCGAAACCGAACCATGTAAACCGATTTCTTATTTGGTTGGATTGGTTTGGTTTAGTCAAATTTGGTTTGGTTATTGGTTCTCGAAAATATTCTCGAAAACCGAATAAACCAAACCGAATAAACCACATAAACCATAAACCAACCGAATGAACACCCCTAGAAATAAGAATAGTTTATCTTACCAGGAGAAGAGCCGAAACCATAAGAGTAAAGAACTTTCGATAGTTTTTCTTGCCTAAGCAATTATTCAGCCACTGCAAAAACATTTTAAACAAATATATATAATTCATATGTGTTCTCTTAGAACCAAAAAAAAAGTTCATACATTATTATAGTTTATACATACCCTGCAATGATGACCAAATCGATTGACACATTTGTCGTAAACTCTACAATGTTTGTTGTACTTGTAAACCTGAAAATAATAAATCATTTATATGTATTATTAAATAATTGTTATATAACCTGAACGAAACAAATGTCCTCCTTTTCATAAAGTTATGAATGGCTCTCTTCATTCAACTCGATCCAAATACATCATCTGATCAACTGCACATGTGTTGGTAGGAAGTCAAACCTCATATAACACACACACACACACACACACACACACACACACACACACACACACACACACACACATATATATATATATATATATATATATATATATATATATATATATATATATATATATATATATATATATATATATATATAGGGACTTTTATAACGAACTATGATAACAAAAATATCAAATTGCATCAGTATTCTACATAACATATCAAATTGCAAACAGAGTTAAATAAAAATAACAAAAAATAAAAAATAAAAAATTGCAAATGAATGTAACTAACTCGAGGTTTATTCACCATGCCACCATCATCATAATTAAAAAAATCTAACCTGAATATATTGACATTCTTACTGTTTCAAAAATACCCAATTACTTTTATATACCAAAAAAGAACCCAACAAAAACTTAATTAAATTGTTATATATTTATTAAATTGTTGTAAACAGATGCATACAATGTTACATGTTTATAGATATTATCATTTTACAGTCTATAATGTTTTTATATATAGGATTATCATGTTGACATATAAGAAACTAAATTAAAAATGTACATAACAGACATATTATTGCAAAATAGAGAACTTTGGCAAACAAACATTAAAAATTAAAAAAAGGAAATCAAAACTAACTTGATATTATTGTCGATCATTAGATAAGTTTTTGTTGCTACCCACTTCTCATACTACCTTAGAAGTTCCCTAGCCAAAACCACCACATAAGTAGAAAAAACACACAAAAAACACTATAGTCATGAACCAAATAGAAGAAATATACTCAAAAGTTACAACTTCATAAACAATGCCTACAACATCAATCAGAAGCTGTAAAAATGAATTTCAGCAAAAATTTGAATAACAACATAACAATAACAAATAAAACATACATTTTACAAACTATAAACTCGTGCTTCTAAAAAATCACAAAACTCAGGAAAAACAAAAGGAATATCGATTTTACATAAAAAAACAATTGATACTGCTTTTCAACTTTAAGTGAAACCTAAATTAATTTTATCATCCGCATGAGCACATCGGTTATTATACAATAAAATATAAAAAAAAACATTAAACAAACCTTCGACTAATGTTTGAATCGAGAAGCAGAGAAATTATTGCAAAATTATAGGTTTTACATTCACCTTGTTGAAATGTTCGTCTTCAACTTCAGCCTCACTTCCATTGCCTCCATTCTTCGACAATCTCAAACTCTATTTCTGTATTTATATGTATGTAAATTTTAGTGTATATCACCGTGTTTAATGAATCATCAACAAAAACAGGGGTGGATTAACAAAACTGATGAAATCAAAGAAAACAATCATAGTAAATTAAAATCAGAATCAGATGGAACTACGCATGTATGAAGACATGAGAAAGTAAGAAATTGTATAAATAGAACTACAATCATAGTGATATACCTTCAACGTTCAAATAGATAGATGACTCGCAAAACGTGTGTGATTACCATGTATGCTGGAAGTAAATTGGTATGTTGGAATTAAATTGGTGCACCTACCTGAAACAACTGTCAACCAAACACACACATATATCAATGAACCGTGTACAAAGAACTCAACAATTTGCAAGTGAAGCTGCCATACTACTCTTGCAGAACTGAACAAATAAACAGATAAATGTATGCCTCTCAATTGAGTGTCATAATATAGACATCTATTCAAACAAAATCCTGTAACAAAAAAAAAAAATTGAATAAACCACTACAAAACATGAAAGAAAAAGTAAAACTACATTCTAACATAGGTGATGCCCATATTCATACCAGATTTCAGCAAGTAACAATAAACATAAACAATATGACTGTAAACAAACAAACTCAGCAATGTAGTTATTTGAGCAAAACATATTACACATACCATCATGTCCCTTGAACAATAGAAATAGCAACAGTGGCAGCAATGGTATCTACAGACGACGGTGGAGACGGTGAAATTTTCACAAATATTTCAATCGATTATAATGAATCGTACAAAAACCATTAAATTGGCCAACATCTTCACTCGATTCTAATGGTGAAATTTTACTCTTGAATTCTTAATATGAGTTTTAAAACATTGGATGCAGCAGATCTTTTTATCATCTAAAAAGATCAGCTAAAATGCTTGATCAATAACTTGAACGATGTGCGGGGAACGTGTGCGTCTAAGATCTTTGGCGATGTTCTCTACTCTGAAAGCGAAGGAAAACGTTTACATAGTTAATATATAAAACATAGAAATTTAAAATGGATCAAATTAAGTATATATATGTTTTATTTAAATGGCGATGGATTTCCTCAAGCTTTTTAAGTTATTATATGTTGCATTTTGCATTTACTACAGTTATGTCACAAATAAAAAAAAAGGAATTCATACCTAAGAGTACAACTGTGTTATTCAATATAGTTCATAGAGACCAATACTTCTTGTTTATTTGCCTCCAAATTTATTCAATATTGCAGCCAGCAAGAGAGCTGCGAACACAAAATAATTTTAATGTTATTGAATGCTGGAAGTAAAAGTATGTGTTTAAGAAATTAATTTAAATTATGATTATTTTGAGATAAAATGTTCCTTGCACACTAAGCATAAAAATGAATAAATTTTTTTCACTAAAATAATATTCTCAAATACCCCAAACAATCAGAAAGAAAAAACATACCTGCAACAGGTTGTCTGCATAACGTGTAGCAGGTATCCGGCATCCCAATGAGTTTAACCAACTGCCTAGTCGCCAAAAACATGCTTGCAGCATCCAACGTGTAATATTTTTGATAAGAAAACATATAAACATCAATGTCACTTTACACGTCACAACACTATCGCATTGTTATATCAATAACAAAGTACCTAAGGATTGAGATCGATGTAAGCAAGTATAACAGGCTTGGGATCCATATCGACCCAAACCATAGAAAGATTACCTTTTATTGAAGTACCCTAAAACTTTGCAGGCTCATGTAGAACAGTTTTGGCCAAACGCAGGGCTTGCGATCTGCTCCCACTGTACATTAGTTTTTAGGGTAGCAAAAAAACAATGGTAATACCTTTAAATAGAAGTGACCTTACCTATTAATTTCTTCCACCCTAAATTCGTGTAGATATATATGAATGCTTTGAAGAATGGGATCAATGTCAACCTGATATATGGTTCTTTAAAGAACCTGCACCACAAAAGTCAAGAACAAACAATCATATTTAGACAAAAAGTGTTAAAGGTCAATCTGTATTTAAATGTATTATGTAACTGTAAATACATGTGTATATATCATGAAATACTGAATGATGATACAGATTACAAAACAAAAATAAAAAACCTCATTGTATTTATAGCTAACCTATTGGTGTAACCTTTGGTGCCCAAATCATAAAGCAAGAGCAAATAGCCACCAACTAAAAAATTCTAATTACCTAAGAAAATCAATTAGTAATGAAATAAGAAACAGTTGGATTTCTTCATCACATAACATTGGACCTGTAACTCAAATAATCTATTTAGAATACTACAATAAAATCATTACAAAATCAAAACCGAAAATAAACAAAAATCTAATAACTAAAATTGGTATGATAATATATGTTCTTCCTGTTAAAACAAAAAACATAAACCTAAAAGGAAAATAATTCTCATTATCAACTCCATAGTCACTTACATACTTAAAAATGAAGATTGAATTTTAAAAAGATTCTTATCTTATTTACACTAACAATAACCAACTGAATCCTTACTCCTCCATATATCTCTCACTTACACACTCTTTTATCACTTCAAAATTCCTCATTAGAAGACTAAATTTAAATAGACTAATTTTAAAACTAACTTCTTATCTTATATATTTTTTCTAGAACGATTTTTTATGTACTTGATAATTTTAAAAAGTTGTAACCGAAGAACACTACAACCAGGCAAAAAAAAAAACCCGGTAAACTTAACAATCAAAAGCAAACAAAAAAATGAATTTGGTGAAATTAAAAAAAAATTTATGAATTATAAATAAAGCTATGAATCATGAGAATGACAGAAAGGGTTCAGACGTGATTCACCCTGTCTACAACGCACTAGATCCTGCCAAACAAACAACCACAACTAAGAATAGAAAACTGAAAATCAGAGAAATCGAAGCAATAAAAGAACATACCTGGAAATATGGTAGATGGTTGCTAAAAAACAATGCAACAATACTCAAATTTTCAGCCACAAATAGCAGTAATATTTATAATTAATCCAAAAACATAATGTGATGTTACCCTGATTGTTTCTCTTTGAGATGCCATCCTTCTTCATCCCAATTTTATGGCAAACGATTAATTTTCTGTGCGTTCTTGATTATCTACTACAAATTTAGGGCAAACATAAGAAACTAACAAAATTATACACATACTACAAATAACTGATTATATACATTTCAAACATAATTTAGTTTTTTTAAGATCCATAATTAGATTTTTCTGGCCACGGTAAACATTTAGGCGGTTTAAAAAAATCAGAGACACTAATAATGAAGTTACCTCTTGCTTTATGATTAAATTGAACTTGGGTCTTGAACTCCGGTAAGATTGCAGGTGTTTTACGCATGGTGTTTGCACTCCCTTTCACAATTTACTTGTTTACCTCTGGACGATATTTGATAATCGATTATTTGTAAACGTTTTTTTATAATCAGTTTTTTAGGGTTTTTAATTATGTACGTGGTGATAGAGAAGAAGAAAGGGGTATTGGAGTGTGGATTTGATAGAGAAGGTAGAAGGGATGGGTGAGGTAAGGTGGAAGGTATGGCATGAGACGTCCAAAAAATCCTACAATGGTAGAAGTGGTGCAAAAGGTGAGCAGTGGATACTTATTGGGCCAAAAAAAAATACGTAAACAGTAAACTTATGTGAGGGGAGCTGCCACGTGGACCAATCAGGTTGCGAGAATTACTTCTCATAATAGAAGATTAATAATAATAATAATAATAATAATAATAATAATAATAATAATAATAATAATAATAATAATAATAATAATAATAATAATAACCTTAGTGATAATAACGATAGTACTTATAATATCAATAACAATATTACTGATAATACTTATAACGATAATAATAATAATAATAATAATAATAATAATAATAATAATAATAATAATAATAATAATAATAATAATAATAATAATAATAATAGTTATTAGATAATGATAATGATAATCATAACCACGTTAATAATAATAATAATATTAGAATTAATAATAATTCAGTTGATCATATCTTTTAATTCGTTCATTGAAACCATACGCTTCCTAAATGAAAAGTTATAAATTTTTCGTCAGCTTTCCAACGACATGTATATCATATACCTTTTATTAGTAATAGATGTATTAAATTCGTGATTCATCATAAAACCAAATAACGACAAAAATTAGCATACAAGCATGCATAAACCTATATTCTCGAACACTAGACATGGATACACTATTAATATATAAAAGACAATATATGAATGCTCACGTATCAATATTAAGATTCAATATTGCAGGAATGTACGTAGACGCAACGGAGATGATAAACACTAGGTTGGCCTCAGGAGCTATACCCCCGAACCATACTCATAACCTCCATAGCTATAACCCATAATTTTCTTAGCTCTATCCCGCTCGAAAAACCCGTTTTGAAATAACTCGCTCATGACATCGTCGTAATATTTTATATGTATAATACTAATAATAATACATAAACTAATAATAAGATTAATAATAATCTTAATCTTAATCATAATAATAATAATTTTATTATATATATAGCTTGAGAGAGTAGAGAAATCTATGGATAATTTGTGAAATGAATTCGGCAGAACTTCGAACTTTATAGCACCTTGCCTGTCTCCCTTAGCCATGCGATCGCATGGCTGTGCAGGCCAAACTCTATGCAATCGCATGGACTGTTGATGCATTTTATGTAAGTCCCTAGACATCTAACCTACGTCTATTGTAGGTACTTCAGTTTATGGGATACCATGATCGCTCCTTATTATCCTATCTGTGTTTGTATGCGGTTACAGGTACTGCAAGAACGCGATATGGATGTTTGACTATGTTAGACTTAGTCAGACATGCGAGTGAAGTCTCACTCGTACGGCTGACAGGCTCATACGCACAGTTGATGCTGAGCTAAGTCACAATTATAACTTAAATGAGATGACACGAGTGAGTGATCACCCGTAGGGTTGATGAAGCCGACTCATACGTGTGATGGATGACGCGTACGGGTGAGTTAACAGCAGAGGTATATAAGTGTTATGTTCTTTATTTTAGGTTAATCCTTTCTCACACACACCACTCAGATCTGGAAAACCCTAATCCGGTTCTCTCTCAACCCAAATCACTCCTGGTAGTGAATAATAGCTCTAGGCATTAATCTAATCACACCCTTGTTATAGTTTGACTAATTTAATCCCAAAAAGCTCCTCATATTCACTAGTTATGGTTTGATTCACTAATTCCGCCTTTGTGTGAATTAAACCTGTTGATTTCGAAGTTCCTAGTCATGTTTCATCATTGGTATCATAGCTTTGGTTGTGATTTCTACATCATCTAGTGATTTTTGGTGATTAATGAGTTTATTATTTGGGTTTTTGAGTTAAAAGTGATTTTAATCAAAAAGGAATCATTTTTACGTGTGTAATTGTTTTTAGAGAGTGTGTTTATGTTAGTTTAGTGCTGGTATTGGATGAAGAAATTGATGTTTAGTATCAATTTCTAGGGTTTTTGGGTGATTTGAGCTGAACAGTAGTTCACACGAGTGGGTCAATTTTTTTAATCACACGCGTGGTTGACCACACGGTTGACTGTCACTCGTGAACTCACATGCACGGGTTAGCATAACCTTTTGAGGTTAAGTGACTACAATCTGATCACACGAGTGATCACGAGGTTGATAGTGACACATACGAGTAATCACACGGTTGATTTTCACTCGCACGTTTAAGACTTTGTGACTGGTTCTTTTGGTTAAGTTGTGACACGTACGATTGAGTAGTGACACGTACGCTTGAGACTGTGACACGTACGGTTAATACAATCACACGTACGGTTGATATCCTGAACCGCACGATTTACCTTTGGTAAAGTTTTCAAGATGTTTAATTCAAACGACTATGCGTTAGTTGCACCGTTAGTTCAGAGTATTACGAATATGACTCAACGATTACTTCTTGCTGAGAGTGAATTAGGAAGTGGTACGAAATGTCTGAGGTTAGTGAATATGGATAATTATTCTACTTGGAAGTCGAGATTTAAGATATGGTCTGATGGTCAGGACACGAAACTTTGGAAGTATATTGAAACCAAATTTCAATGGCCACGTTCACTTGTGACAAATGAACTGTATACGTTACATAATATGCCTTCGGAAGAACGTGATGAGTATAACTTGGAAAAGAAGATGTACTGTAACTTGACAAGTGCTCTTGATGGTCCGATTTTTCATCAATTTCTGTGTCATGATAACTCATTCAAGATATGGGAAGCACTTCGTACCTTCAATGAAGGGAATTCATCTTACAGAACAAGAAAAGGGTTAGAACTGAAAGCTGAGTTTGATCATTTTCACTGGCAAGTTGGAGAGTATATTACGGAATTGGTTGAAAGATATCGTCACTTGCTGGCTGAAATACACAAGCATGATGTAATCATTGAAGAGAAAGAAAAAGTAACATGTCTAGCTGGAGCATTACCGTTAGAATGGAATGGTTTCGTATTAACTATGAAGACCAGTGGAGAATTAGCTACTGCTACAGTGAACTCATTTATTACAAGACTTCAGGAAGAAGAACTAGAGTTGTTAAAAAATTCAAGAGGTCTAAACAAGTTCAAGACACGAAAATGTATTGTCCAAATGGTTATACACCGCCTAAGTCGGCTCATGCACCATTTCAAACAGCTTTGCTATGAACAATCAGAATATGTATGGTTTGAATGTAAGCAGTGCACCTATTCAACAAACTTCGTATCCACCACAAGTTTCACCATGTTCTCTCAATACTCAATCACAGCCTACTACCAATACTACAGAGTCATCTACACCGACTGCATCAGATGTTCTTTCTGCTCTTAAGATCGAGAACTTGAGGAAAGCTAGAAAAGAAAAGATTAGTGAAGATATAGCTTTGTTGTCAAGCCTTGTTAATTCTTATGACAGTTATCTTGATGGTCGTGTGGGTAACATTCATCTAACAACAGAAGATTATCATCAGCTTGATAAGATGGATATTATGTGGGGTATGGCAAATCTTGTGAGACGAGCTAGAGATTACGAAGAGCGAACTGGAAAACCAATCAGTCTGACCAAAGATACAAAACTGGGTTTTGATATGAATTCTGTTACTTGTTACAACTATGGAGAATTAGGTCATTTTTCAAGACAGTACATAAAACAGAAGAAGCAGGGTAATCGTAATCCGTTCAAGAATCAGAACTACAGTTCTCAGAGTCAATCTATAAAGCGTGAGATTTACATTACTGATAAAGTAAATGAAGCTGATACAGCTGAGGGTCAACAAAGCTTTAGTTGTCATTCATGGAGATGATGATGATTGGTCTATCAAATTGAATGTTGATGATCAACGACCTAAAGCTAACATGGCCAAGATTTCTGAAGAAAAAGAAGACTGTGTTATCGGTCAAAGTATAATTATGAAGCTGACTGCTCGTACTAATAGAGTTGAAAAGTTTTCACGAATCATTCGGAAAGAGAAGATTCAAAAGATGGTTAAAGATAAATTCAAGAAGGCGCGTGATTCAGTTCCTCGTACACCTGAATCTGGAAGTATTTCACCAACATCGTCAGAGGACTACTACTTCAACAGTTGGAAGGATAACTATGGTGATACCTCTGTGTTTGAAGAAAGTCTAGAGTCTAATCAGAGTGAAGTGACATTGGTTGATTCTGATACGGAACTAGACAAATGGGGTAAAATGTTTGCTACTGAATTGGAAATGTTAGTTCTTATAGGTGAAGGTTCAGATCTTGAGAGTGTAAGTTCAGATGTTGATGATTCGGACAAGACGTCAGAATCAGAGGTTGAAGATAAAGCTGATCATACTGGAGTGGATCAATCTGAGTTTGAAGCATTGAACAAGCAAGCAGTAGATTTACTGAAGATGTGCTTATCAGAAAGTGATCTTGAAAAGGTTTCCGGTTTGACAAGAGCTAAGGATATATGGGACAGACTTGAGCAGATTCATTTGGGTAAAGATGCTGATACATCAGAATTTCTTACAGACTCGTCAGAATCAGAAGATGAGCTCGATGATGGGAAGAAGACAGATTTCTTTCCATTTATGGCTGAGACTTCCTCATCAAATAACACTCAATAGGTATCTTTTGATCCATCTACTATTATTGAATGTGTTAAATGTGCTAAATCTAAGGTAACAATAGATAATTTAACAAAGGCATATGCGGAGATGAAAGAAAAATGGCATGCTGACCATGTGACCACTAAGGTTGAAAATGAATTGAAAGAGCAAATAAAAGTTTATAAAAAACAACTTCACGATCATAAATGTTATAACTTTGACATAAATTAAGCCTTAATTAAACGTGTTGACACAATTAATGAACTAAAGAAAGAAAATGAATGAGTTAAAGCTGATTTAAAGGCAATTTCAATCAAAATGAAATGTTGGGCAAGTGCATCACAATGGAATGCATTAATGGTGGAACTTAATGACACCAAGGAAAAGGGTATTGGATATAGTTCTGCATCTCCTCCTTTTCAGAACACATTTATTAATGCTAACGTAGTTGACGGTCGACCAGAATATTGTATCCCTCCTAGTTATGAAGATTATGTTGAAAAGAATAAAAAATGTAGTTCAACTAAGAATACAACTTCTGATGATACTGCTGAAGGTGCTCTAGATCATGAGGAAGATAGGAAAACTGGGTTAGGAGATAACTCTAAGTCAAGTAGAGTTAGAACACCAAAAGGTCCTGTTAAAATATTGAGAAATCCAAGATTTGCTAATAGACCGGTTCCTCCTGTTACACCGACACCTGTTCTAAGAAATAAAACAAATGATTATCCTGTGTTAGTAAGAACACAAGATCCGTCATCTTCAAATTCTAGTAACTTGTATGACTTTAGAGGACATAGGGAGTTTCGTCAATGTTTTAGTTGTGCTATTTTTAGACACATTGCTGCTAATTGTCCTAGGAGATATAGATCACCAAGACAGAAGATTGACCTTACATATGATGATCACAGATCATCTTATGCTCATAAAACTGGTTCACCTGTTAATGATGAAGTTCATGTTAAAAATCATACTACAAAGGTTGTCTATGGAGAGTATAAGAGAAAGAACGTCAATAGGTAATTTCTCCTGTGAAGATTAAGGTTCCTAAATCGGATACTAAGGCAAGAGTTGCCAAATCAAGTGATCATAGTAGAGCTTTTGAATAAAAGGCACGATCGCCTTCGCAAAAAGCTAGTCGTCTAAAATACTTTTCTTGTACCAGACCACGAGCTAATCGCTCCGAAGATGAGAAAAATGTGAAAAACCAGAAGAGCAATTTTGCTACTTCTAAATTGTCTAAGTTTATGGTTTCTAATGATGAGATTCCACCGGACTCAAACGGGAAATGGATAGAAGTTCAAGCTATGGGTGTTAATGGACAACCTACTGCCGTCCGGGCGTGGGTTCCCATTATCAATTAATATTCTTAATGTGATATGCAGGGAACCAGGGTACCTACAAACAACACCTGGATAGTGGAAAACGGCGCTTCGAGACATATGACTGGACAACTATCTCTTCTTTCGGATGTACACCCAATTAAGGGAGGTTATGTTGCATTTGCCGGAGATAAAGGAGGTCACATTTAAGCTCAAGGTTTATTGAAGAATGAAAAAGTTAGTTTCGACAAAGTGAACTATTATCAAGAGCTTGCAAATAATTTGTTGTCAGTTTTACAAATCTGTGAGAAATCTTTCAAGGTAGCATTTGATGACGAATTCAGCTACATTTTGAAACCAGAGTTTGTGATTCCTCCTGAAATGATTTTGATGAAGGCTCCTAGACAAGCTGATTTATATATGCTAGATATGAATGTTGCTACTTCAACTGCTGAACATCATCAAGCGTTTATTTCTAAAGCGACTGAACAAGATTCTATTACATAGTACAAACGCATGGGTCACTTAAGTTTTCGGAAGATGAACCATCTGGTTCACAACAATCTTGTAGAAGGTGTTGATCTTCGGTCTTTTCAGATTCTAGGAACATGTGTTCTGTGTAAGAATGGTAAGCAGAGCAAGAAAGCTCATAAGCTGGTGAAGTATAATCCAATCTCTGCTCTGCTTGAATTGTTACATATGGATCTTTTCGGTCCAATTCATTTTGAAAGCATTGATGGAAGTAAGTATTGTCTAGTGGTAACTGATGATTATTCAAGATTCTCTTGGGTAATGTTTTTGAAAGAGAAGTCTGACACATTTGATAATTTGAAAGTGCTAATCAATCGATTAGAAACAGGTTTTAATCTTAAGGTAAGGAAGATTCGATGCGATAATGGTACAAAATTCAAGAATCAGTATCTTGCAGGTTTTTGTATTGAGAAAGGTATCAATATGCAGTTCAGTTCTGCATACGCTCCTCAGATGAATGGTTTTGCTGAAAGAAAGAATAGAATATTGATAGAGACAGCTAGAACAATGCTAGCAGATTCGTCATTACCTGTTCATTTTTGGAGTGAAGCCGTTGCAAATGCATGTTACACTATGAATCGCGTTCTGACTGTTAAATGACTGGGTAAAACTTTCTATGAGCTATTGCATGGGAGAAAACCGTCTTTGAAGCATCTAGAACCATTTGGTGCACCCTGTACCATTTTGAAAAGAAAACCAGGAAGTAAGTTTGATTCAAAAGTGGTTACTGGAGTATTTCTTGGGTATAGTTCTCCTAACAAGCGAGTTTTCAACAATGAGACAAGATGTGTTGAAGAATAGTCTGAAGTTAACGTCCAAAGGAATCATATGAAGAATGTTCCGAAGAGTCATCTTTGGATTTATAACTATGACGAGCTGATTGACTCATTTAATCTTGCTCCAGATCAGATGGAGAATGAAGTTAAGTTACAAATGTTGTTTGATTTACAAAATGAACCAGAAGTATCTATATCTGCTCCAACTCCAACTCCATTACCCACTGTCAATGAACCAGTTCAAGATTCAGATCAAGATGTTGATTCAGTGTACGACACCTGCGGATCTGATATTTCAAGTGAAAATTCTGATAATCCTGAAGATATTGGAGATACCACGAATCTACAACCTAAGATACCTGTTCCGGCACAACCAGTTCCCAGAACTACAGCTGCTCATGCTAGAGAGAATATTATTGGAGATCCAAATGCATGTGTTAGAACAAAAAGGCAAGTTCAGTTTGATGGTCAAGTTGATATTCATATGATAGCTGCTGCTGCATATTAAGAGTACTCATGTCATATTTATAGAATAGAGCCAAAGACAACTAAGGAAGCCTTGAAGCATGTTGATTGGGTTATGGCAATGCAAGAAGAAATTCAAAAATTTCATCATCTAGATATTTGGAAGCTAGTTGTTAAACCGCATGGTGCTAAAGTTATTGATCTTAAATGGGTATGGAAGTGAAAATTTGACGAAGATGGCAATGTCATCCGTAACAAAGCAAGATTAGTCGCTAAAGGTTATCAACAAGATCCTGAATTCGATTATGATGAAGTTTTTGCTCCTGTTGTCAGATTGGAGGCCATTCGCATTTTTCTGACTTTTGCTTCATTTATGAAGTTCAAAGTGTTTCAAATGGATGTCAAAAGTGCATTTCTTTATGGCAAGCTAAACGAACGAGTATATGTCAGTCAACCTCCGGGTTTTGAAGATTATCTTCATCCTGACAAAGTTTACCGGTTACGTAAAGCTCTATATGGTTTACATCAAGCCCCAAGAGCTTGGTATGGACGTTTGTCAAGTTATCTGCTCGAAAAAGGTTATCAAATGGGCACGGTAGATTGTACTCTGTTCACAAAGGTTAAAGATGGTGATATAATTTTGGTCCAGATCTATGTAGACAACATTATTTTTGGTGCTACTAAGCAGGAACTCGTCGATGAGTTCGAACAGGTGATGAAGGACGAATTCGAAATGAGCAAATTGGGTCTCTTACATTACTTTCTTGGTTTACAAGTCGAACAGACTAGTAATGGTATTTTTCTTCATCAAGCAAAGTATGTAAATGATATACTCGAACGTTTTGGTATGACTCAAGAGCGTCCTGTGCCGACCCCGCTAGCTGTGAATCATGGAATTTCGTTAGACTATGAAGGGGAGCCTGTTGATCCTACATACTATTGAGCAATCATCGGATCACTTATGTATCTCACTGCATCTAGGCTGGATATTATGTTCGCAACATGTCTATGTGCTCGTTATCAAGTTAATCCAAATACAGTTCATCTTACAACTACCAAAAGAATTCTTCGTTATCTGTTGCATTCTCCCAATCTCGGCATATGGTATTCGAACGAAGAAAAGTTTGATCTTGTGGCATATAGTGATTCAGACTATGCAGGTTGCAAAATCAACAACAAATCTACATCAGGAGGATGTCAATTTTTAGGTGAAAGGCTGGTGACCTGGCAATACAAGAAACAAACTGCAGTTGCGCTTTCCACATGTGAAGCTGAATATATTGCTGTTGCAAGTTGCTGTTCGCAAGTTGTTTGGATCCAACAACAACTTCGCGATTACGGACTAAGAATCTCTTTCTCTCCTCTTTATATTAATAATACTGCTGCTATTGTAATTACTAAGAATCCTGTGCAACATTCTAAGGCTAAACACATAGGTGTTAAATATCATTTTCTTAGGGATTGCCATGAGAAAAAGATTATTGAGGTTAAGAGAATAGGTACTAAGGACCAGAGGGCTGACTTATTCACTAAGGCTTTTGATAAACCTAGGTTCTTGCTACTGTTAGAGATGAATGGCATTGTTGATCGAGACAAAGTAATTTCGGATGCTGATTGTGAGGGTTAATCAAACTTTTAGACTTTACATGTAGGATGCATGACATTTAGATTTTAGTTTTTAATCTGCACTGCATATTTTTACTTTCTGTCTGCATTTCCTTGATTACATGCTAGTCTGTAGTTATTTTCTGTTTTTCCTTCGTTAAAATGCTAAAATACAAAAAGATTTTATGTTTTAGTATTTTTGGGGGAGTATGTGCTTCAACAGAAAATTCCTAAAAAGTGTAAAATGCCTCACCAGAAAACCCTAAAAAGTTGAAAAATCCGAAAATGAGCTTGTTTTGATTAATATGATGGATGTGAAGAAATTACTGTACTGAGAATTGATATATTTGATTAGTAATGACTGATTTAAATGCTTATGTTTATCTGTTGTGTGATGTACTGATAGATGTGACTTATGAATTCTTGGCATTAGATAATCATAATAAGAATAACGATCATCTGAGATTCAGAAATCATGAACGATCTATTGCATTTGAAGGTAGTCACCTAATTATCTCCGAAATCGTATCTAATGATAATTGTTGAGGAACTCAACAGTCGGTTGAGGGTATCCCCTATCATAATTGATAATCGTTAGAGAAAGTTGGGGGTGAATTTTAAGTTGAGGATTATCTGTTTGGCTTGTGCATACCACGTTGTCACGGGCCTAAGACTTTATAATCGAAACTAAACCCTAAAAATATCAGAGAAAATTAGTTTATGTTGAAAGTAAGTGTCCCTTCTCACTTAAGGTTGAAAAGTATAATTCCTTATTGCGGACCGTTCAAGTAACAAGTAACAAGTAACAAGTAAACTTAGCAATTATAACTAGCAACAAGTAACAAGTAATTAAGAATTGAGATTTAAATAAATAAACAAAAGAGTGTTCACTTACCTAATCCTCTCTATGCTTGGATTACCCTATTTTACCCAATTTGATATCGCATTAGTTGTTGAACTATTAGTTGTTTAGCATTACTACCAAACTTTAATTAAATTATACTTTTGCAAACTCACATAAGCATTGTATCCTAAGATCAAGTTAAGTATGAGTGGTTATTGAGATTATGCTGTAACATCCCGCATTTTTTTCGTTAAATTTATTTTTAACACCGTTTTTTTTAGATAATATCTTTCGTTATCTAAATTTGTATCTTTCGTTAACTAACGTTCTTAATATTCCCGTTATTTAATTATAACATCGCTCGTTAATTTGCGTTTTTAAAATATTCGTTCGGTAAAATCCCGCACCCGCTTTTAAACTCGAGGGACCGGAGTTGCCAAGTGGCCAAACTAGTTGATGTTACAGCCAATTCAATCATTCATCATCTAAATTCGATCTAGGAGGCTTACAACAAAACAAATTACATATTTGGAATCCTCTCTTCATCCTCTACAATTTGATACCAACTTCATCTCGTTTGGGTAACGTTTCTAAAACATTAGATTTCTCTAAATTCATGTTATATACTTGAAATGGTGTTAGTTAGTGTCTATGGCTCGTGTATAACATGAATATATGTTTTGTTTGCTCGATTTGTTGTTTTGAGTAACTAGTTTGAACATTTGAAATGGGTTTGCTTAATCTTGCAGTTTGGAAGATTAAATGTTGTTTAAATGCTAAAGTCCATGTTTTAATTGTGTTACTAGTATCACTAGCTTCGTTTTGATGCATAGGTTGATTAAGAAAACTTCAAAAACATGATTATTGATTTTTGTGAATTTTGGTTAGGGTTTGATAAGCTTAAAACGAACTTTTGATGTTTTGAATGCCATGAAACGTTGTTGGTATGTGTTTAGTTGTATTGTATGCTTCACTACCTTCAAAACGGCGTATCGTATGTGTAAATTGGATTCCCGAGTCAAGAAATGCGTTTTATGAACTCGAAACTTCGATTTTGAACATTTAACGATCATTTATTGAGGTTTTCTTTGTTGTTAATGATGGAATTGATTCATTAAATGTGTTTAGTTGTATTCCTCTTTAAATTACCTTTCCAACGATATAAGATACGTGTTTTGAATGTTAACGAGTCAAAAGTTATGGTTGTTTGAAGTTGAAATCGTATAAGTGAAAACTGCCCCAGAATTGCTGATACAGCTGCAGATGCGGCACATCTGCCTCAGATGCGGCGCATCTGAGGCAGACTGCCCAAAAAGTCAATTTTCGCTTAATTCTAAGTATGCTACGCACCCCCGATCAACATGAAACTTAGACAACATGCTCATATATGATTTCTAAGCTTAGGAAAATAGTCCGGGACCCGACCCGACCCCGTTGACTTTTTCGTTGACTTTGACCAAGTTTGACTTTTATTCAAACTTAACAAAACACTTATGCAAACGTTCTAACATGCGTTCATACTTGATTCTTGCATGAAACTTGACAACGTGATTCACTTGCTATACTATTCGAGTCGTAACGAGCCATAGGACTAATTGAACACATTTCGCTCAACCTTGTGTCGTAACCGGTTAATTGATACAACTTACTTGTTTAGGTCAAGGCTAAACAACTTTCATGCACACGTTTACTTTGTGAAGTACCTTTATACTCGTGCACTCGAGGTGAGATCATAGTCCCACTTTTTCAACAACTTATATATTTTTAAATCGTGGGCTGAGAAACATATACGTTACATACTTATATACATTTCATATGTATATATACCTTTCATACTTTTATACATCGAACACGAATACGAATACAAATATACGGAGAGTTTGAACGAAAACCCTCAATTCAATTATCATTAATTACATCAGATGGTGTAAGCGAGACTATGTTGTGTGGATCCATACGGGTTTGACTAACCCTCATTCGGACGGTTCGCTACCGTTAAGCGAATGAAATATATTCTGGTACGGTGTATGTTCTAACACTTTTATGCTGAGGTAAATGATACGGTTAAGCTTTGATAATTGGGTGCTCGGTAAACAACAATACTTATGGAATTCAAACGATTCAGAAAATCGACTTATACTATAACTTGTGGTTCAACTTATTTTACTTACATACTCATTTACTAAACCTATGATTTCACCAACGTTTTTCGTTGACAGTTTTCTACATGTTTTCTCAGGTTCATATTTGGCTAATTGATACATGCTTCCGCGTACATTCATACTTGCTTGGGGTCGAGCATACATGCATACACTCTGATTACTTGCTTGGAGTCAAGCATGCATACATACTTACGCTATTTATAGCAACTGTGATTTTCAACTTATATTATGTCGCAAGTTATTTCATTTATACTTTACAATTTTAGTAATCTTAAACTTGTTGTCGAATTGTTTGTAAACTAAACTTTGCAAGTCTTGTACGTTTCAAATGAATGCGACATAATTTTGGTTAAACGAGTCTCATATAGGGACTATGACCACGCAACGGGACCTAAGTAGTCGGCGCCGTCAAAGACGATTTTGTTGGGTCGCCACAGATGGTATCAGAGCGTTGGTTGTAGGGAACTAGGATGTGCATTAGTGTGTCTGACAGAGCCGTTAGGACGCATTAGTGAATCTAGACTACAACCGGATAGTAAATCATTGCATTCTGACATACATTTGCTATAGATAGCACTTACTTGACTACTTGTGCATTATACTTGAATCATTCTTAGGCAAACTTCTTAATGGTACCAAGTTTTCATCATACGAACTCGTATTCTGCAACTTTCTGGTAACACGCGTAAATTCAAGATTCATACGCGTAAGGATGACGACGACTTCATTAGTCTCACTAGTTCGGGAACTCTGTCTCCCACGTTGTTATTCGCCAACCGTCTCAACCTACTATCGGTGTCACACCGGTGTTCCTTACTATCTACCATTTGGTGTTACTACCACCACTACTCTAGGTGAGTCTCGTCATCACTATTTATCACTACGGTTGCGTACTATTCGTTATCATGATTCGTTACACTTCTCGTACCGGAATACATTATTGTTTTACTTGAAACGCATTGACGTGACAATCATTTATACATTTCCCTCGAGGAACGCTTCTTTAGAGTTGCACTAATTCTTTTGATTCAATACGAGTCACGTTAGAGACGTCGTTACACTTTATTCATTTTAAATTTTCACGATTACACGAACTTGAATCTATGGAGTGATGTGGGAATAGAGGTATGAGATAGCGTAATATAACGACACTCGATCAACGTGGTTATATTACGGTAATTCATACCAAAGTTCTAATGACACGTGATGGTGATTGGACTCGATCAACCTAATCACCACCATGTGCCATGTACGTGATTTCATTTTTCTTGTTTGGACATCCGACAATTCCGAGAATACTGATAACAACCATACCTGGGACACATCGTCGATTATTATCGAACCATACTTATGCTTCCGAACGGATGACAAATTCTTTCAACTTCAAACATATGTTACACTTGTATACTATCTCGTTTTCTTATGATTTTATCGACGAACTAAAATATGCTTGTTATGCTCACATCGAGGCAGAAACTTCTCTCGCCTTACACTCGTATTTCCGTTTAAGGAAATCTTTATTCTAAATTCTCAATGGAGAGAGAGACTCTTCACATTATACTAGTATTCGCCACGAGGGTGAATAGTCCTAACGAACGTTTTCAGAAACCAATAAATCTTTCGCGGCGTAAAATTCTTGAAAAAAATAAAAAATAAAAAAACTTGTTCAAATATATCTTGAGGAAATGTACCTCGTCTCGGATCGAGATTCTCGTTTCACTTCTAAATTTCAGAGTACCTTACAAAAAGCCTCGGGACCGCGTTTAAACATGGGTACCGCGTATCATCCACGCACTGACGAATAAAGCAAATGTACGATTTGAACCTGGGGAACCATAATACGAATTTGTGTTATCAACTTCAAAATTTCTTGAGAAAAGTCTTTGCCTTTAACCAAATTCTCTTACAACGATGGTTATCGTTCAAGTCTTAACGTCACACCTTTTGAAATCGTATATGACCGGAAACGTCATTCTCCTTTTGTAGAACCAAGTAAATGATAATCAAGTCACCGAACCTTGACTCATTCATGGTGTAACCGTTAAAATCCTTTCAATCCGAGAAAGGCTCGAGACGGCCCGTAGTCGCCAAAGGAGCTATGCCAATGTTAGATGTATACCTTTCGAATTCCATGTGGGAAACCGCGTAACGTTAAAAGTCGCACCTTGAAAAGGTGTAGTTCGTTTCAGAAACGTAGAAAGCTAAATCTGCGATATTTTTAATCCTTTTGAAATCTTGGGGCGTGTTGTGCCCATTGCTTACCGTTTCGAACTTCCGACTCAAACAAATTCCGTTCATCCTACATTCTGTGTATCAAACTTAAAGGTGTGTCTTGCGAAACAAGAACTTGTTATCCTCTTCGATGAACTTACTATCAATGATAAACTTCACTTCCTAGGAGAACCGGTTGAAATTTTGAATCATGAAACCAAACTTGGAAACAACATAAAATCCCGACCGTCAAGGTTCGTTGGAATGTCCAAGGAAGTACCTTCACTTATTCGTGGAATTGGCAATGCAAGATCTCGAGGGAGAAACAACGACTACTACTTCTAACTAAATTTTGGGACGAAATTTCTTTTAATGTGTAGGTAATGTAACATCCCGCATTTTTTTTCGTTAAATTTATTTTTAACACCGTTTTTTTTAGATAATATCTTTCGTTATCTAAATTTGTATCTTTCGTTAACTAACGTTCTTAATATTCCTGTTATTTAATTATAACATTGCTCGTTAATTTGCGTTTTTAAAATATTCGTTCGGTAAAATCCCGCACCCGCTTTTAAACTCGAGGAACCGGAGTTGCCAAGTGGGCAAACTAGTTGACTAGGTCAACTAGTCAACCCACTTTCTACCATTTATTCATTTTCATCATCTCCCTCATCTCTTTTTCTCTCCATCTCAAGAACACACAAACACCCAATTCAATCATTCATCATCTAAATTCGATCTAGGAGGCTTACAACAAAACAAATTACATATTTGGAATCCTCTCTTCATCCTCTACAATTTGATACCAACTTCATCTCGTTTGGGTAACGTTTCTAAAACATTAGATTTCTCTAAATTCGTTTTATATACTTGAAATGGTGTTAGTTAGTGTCTATGGCTCGTGTATAACATGAATATATGTTTTGTTTGCTCGATTTGTTGTTTTGAGTAACTAGTTTGAACATTTGAAATGGATTTGCTTAATCTTGCAGTTTGGAAGATTAAATGTTGTTTAAATGCTAAAGTCCATGTTTTAATTGTGTTACTAGTATCACTAGCTTCGTTTTGATGCATAGGTTGATTAAGAAAACTTCAAAAACATGATTATTGATTTTTGTGAATTTTGGTTAGGGTTTGATAAGCTTAAAACGAACTTTTGATGTTTTGAATGTCATGAAACGTTGTTGGTAAGTGTTTAGTTGTATTGTATGTTTCACTACCTTCAAAACGGCGTATCGTATGTGTAAATTGGATTCTCGAGTCAAGAAATGCGTTTTATGAACTCGAAACTTCGATTTTGAACATTTAACGATCATTTATTGAGGTTTTCTTTATTGTTAATGATGGAATTGATTCATGAAATGTGTTTAGTTGTATTCCTCTTTAAATTACCATTACAACGATATAAGATACGTGTTTTGAATGTTAACGAGTCAAAAGTTATGGTTGTTTGAAGTTGAAATCGTATAAGTGAAAACTGCCCCAGAATTGCTGATACAGCTGCAGATGCGGCGCATCTACCTCAGATGCGGCGCATCTGAGGCAGACTGCCCAAAAAAGTCAATTTTCGCTTAATTCTAAGTATGCTACGCACCCCCAATCAACATGAAACTTAGACAACATGCTCATATATGATTTCTAAGCTTAGGAAAATAGTCCGGGACCCGACCCGACCCCGTTGACTTTTTTGTTGACTTTGACCAAGTTTGACTTTTATTCAAACTTAACAAAACACTTATGCAAACGTTCTAACATGCGTTCATACTTGATTCTTGCATGAAACTTGACAACGTGATTCACTTGCTATACTATTCGAGTCGTAACGAGCCATAGGACTAATTGAACACATTTCGCTCAACCTTGTGTCGTAACCGGTTAATTGATACAACTTACTTGTTTAGGTCAAGGCTAAACAACTTTCATGAACACATTTACTTTGTGAAGTACCTTTATACTCGTGCACTCGAGGTGAGATCATAGTCCCACTTTTTCAACAACTTTTATATTTTTAAATCGTGGGCTGAGAAACATATACGTTACATACTTATATACATTTCATATGTATATATACCTTTCATACTTTTATACATCAAACACGAATACGAATACAAAGATACGGACGAGTTTGAACGAAAACCCTCAATTCAATTATCATTAATTACATCAGATGGTGTAAGCGAGACTATGTTGTGTGGATCCATACGGGTTTGACTAACCCTCATTCGGACGGTTCGCTACCGTTAAGCGAATGAAATATATTCTGGTACGGTGTATGTTCTAACACTTTTATGCTGAGGTAAATGATACGGTTAAGCTTTGATAATTGGGTGCTCGGTAAACAACAATACTTATGGAATTCAAACGATTCGGAAAATCGACTTATACTATAACTTGTGGTTCAACTTATTTTACTTACATACTCATTTACTAAACCTATGATTTCACCAACGTTTTTCGTTGACAGTTTTCTACATGTTTTCTCAGGTTCATATTTGGCTAATTGATACATGCTTCCGCGTACATTCATACTTGCTTGGGGTCGAGCATACATGCATACACTCTAATTACTTGCTTGGAGTCAAGCATGCATACATACTTACGCTATTTATAGCAACTGTGATTTTCAACTTATCGCAAGTTATTTCATTTATACTTTACAATTTTTGTAATCTTAAACTTGTTGTCGAATTGTTTGTAAACTAAACTTTGCAAGTCTTGTACGTTTCAAATGAATGCGACATAATTTTGATCAAACGAGTCTCATATAGGGACTATGACCACGCAACGGGACCTAAGTAGTCGGCGCCGTCAATGACGATTTTGTCAGGTCGCCACATATGCTTGGGTTGAAATCACTTAAAACCCTTTAACTATCAAAATCACTTAAGATAATCAAACACCACTATGTTGAACAAAGGTCAATTGAAAACCAACTTAGACTAAGAACACAATCACTTGAAATCCTTATTCTAGTTGTCTAGATCACCGAAGGTGTTGAAGCACAAATTGATTCACTTCTCAAACCACTAAGAGAGCTACTCAATCTATGTAATCAAAGTAAAACCTAAATCAAATCATAGTAATGGACCTCATAGCTAACACAATAACACTAGCTCATGTATTTCATTCAAGAACAACTTTATTCAATTGATATAGGGCAAATCCATACATTAGGGATTCATATATAAGTAAAGACAAACAAATTTAAGCTAACATCATGAGATAAACAAGAAAAAAATCAAAGAAACAACTGGTATTCATCATTACAAGTAGAGAAAATAAGAACAATTGCTAAAATGGAAAGGAAATTACAAAATGGAGAATGGATGATGTAGATCTAGCATCTAGCTTCACTAATCTTCAACTTGGATCATCAATTGATCTTTGATCTTGATAGAATGATGAAATGGACCCTTTTAGGGTTCCATTTCGAACCCCAATCGTAGCTCTCTCACTCAAAAATCTCAAATATGCTTTTATAGGTCGGCTGAATTTTTTGGTTGAATCAACATCAGGAGCAGTGCTTTTGTGCTGGAGCGGCGCTTTTGGGAGGACAGGAGCGGCGCTTTTGGGTAGGAGCGGCACTTTTGGCACATAGGAGTGGCGTTTTTGTGCTGGAGCGGCGCTTTTGGCCACTGATCTTTTTAACTCTCGTTTTAGCATATAGGAGCGCTGCTTTTGACCTTAGAAGCGCCGCTTTTGACCCTGGAATTTCATTTTCACTCCAAAACTTCACTTGGTTCATTCCTTTAGCCCAAGGGTTAATTCCTTCGCATAAATATGAACTTTTAGACCACTTTTGTCCCGAAACGACTAAATACCACAAACCGCTCACTAATCATCACAACCTGTATCGAAATGCCACGAAAGTAGGGAGATATTGCGAAGATAAATATGTATATTTTGAGCAATATCAAATCCCCAACACTTGAACCTTGCTTGTCCTCAAGCAAGCCTAATCTTAACGATATCTTCACAATGATGACCAACTTTGACTAATACAAACTTGCAATTTCAAGTATGGTCTTTTTAACTTTCAATCCTTCAAGCACAATCTTAAAAAGTACTTGACAAACTTCAATGAATTACCTCACTGATTCTTGCCAATCGTTAAGCATTCAACAATCTTCAAACAAAAACAATTTCGATCATCAATTCTTCTAGTTTTAAAACTATGACTTCCAAGACTTTGACCATGTTTGACTTTCAAGGAATTGTGTTCAAGTCATCTCAACAATCTTCAAATTTAAACTTTCACACACCATAACCTTCTTCACATCTTTAACAAACTCCACTCAAAACCATCAAATTCAAGCTTAATACTAAATCTTCATCCATCATCCAATATCATTCAAAAACTTCACAACAAGCTTCTAAGAGGTCTAAAATCACCAAGTATCAACACAAAGCATAACCTCTAGCAAGCAACTATCAAATTCCTTAACTAGCACCAATCAAGCATCAAAACTCTTCAAATCAACCTTTGACCTTCTTTGACTTTGATCAACAACACAGTATTCGTGGGATAGCCACCAAATCACAAAATTACCCATCAAAATAACCTTAATTACCCAAAAGCATCTCAATCTAACCCAAACCAATGCAAAGTGACCCAAAATACCCAAATGTATGCAATAAGCTCCAAATCATGATGAAAATCTCAAAGTGTATCCAAAATGATCTCAAATGTACCCCAATTGTATACGAATCATAAATATCTCAAGAATCACAATCCAACCAAAGATCTCATCAAGCATAACATGTATGTTTCCCAAAATATTTACTCACCTCTTCACCCCGCAATGGCTATCCCTCTTCCACCTCCATGCCCCCTAAACACCAATGATCATCAATTCCAAATATGATCGTCAATTCCAAATTTAGGTTAAGGTGGGTGTGCCACCCATATCTTTATTGGTCAACCCGGGCCCGGGATGACCGGCACTCATCAAGCTTTTTATCACAACTCTATGGTTTCTCTCATAGTAGGGCGAAAGCATTGACAGAGGTTCCTGGAATTAGGGCCCCATGTGGCTAATTAAGAGGTCAATCAATTCCATAGTTTGAAGCACTAGGAAGACTTTACTTCCTTAAAAGGGTCGAACTTGACTTGGGAGACTTTACTCCCAAGCTTGGAACACAACATAACTTGGAAGACTTTATTTTCAAGTTTGGAAGACTTGACTTCCAAAATGAAACGTTGGTGAAGCGACCCGTCCTAATCCATAAAGACGAATACAATAACATATGATTTAATTGAAAGGTATTTGACCTCTAAATGATACATTTTACAAACATTGCATTCGTTTTTAAAATACAAACTTTCATTTCATCGAAAGTTGACAGGCATGCATACCATTTCATAATATATCCAAACTATAAATGACTTAATAATAATCATTTTGAACTCAACGACTCGAATGCAACATCTTTTGAAATATGCCATGAACGACTCCCAGGAATATCTCTAAAATGAGCAAATGCACAGCGGAAGATTTCTTTAATACTTGAGAATAAACTTGATTAAAAGTGTCAACCAAAAGGTTGGTGAGTTCATTTGTTTATCATAATCAATCATTTCCAATAATATAATAGACCACAAGATACTCATATTTCGAAAACAATCTGTGCAGGTCTGCTCACTGCTGTAAAAATCATTCATACGAATTTAACACCTGGTAATCGACATTAACAAAATGCATCTAGAATATCCCCCGCATACAGGCATTTCGCAAACTGCATGCAAACAACATACAAATAGCCCACTCTTTTAAAAATGACGGTTGTGTACACCTCATAAACAGGTCATTCCTTTTAAAGCTGGCGGTTGTATACTAAAATCGAAGTACTAAAGCAGTTCAAATTCCCTAACTGGGGCTTGTCATGGCCCATAGATCTATCTTTATGATTCGCGTCAATTAGGGGGTCTGTTCCCTAATTCTTAGATTACCAGACTATAAAGGGGTGATATTTCGTCAAACATTTATAAAAGTAGCGCATGTATTCTCAGTCCCAAAAATATATATTGCAAAAGTATTTAAAAAGGGAGTAATGAAACTCACAATACTGTATTTTGTAGCAATTATGCAAATGACATCACTGAACAAGTGCAGGGTTGGCCTCGGATTCACGAACATATATTAAGTATATATATTGGTCAATATCTGTCTAACAATTTAGGTCAAGTCGTAGTGTATCGCAATCCTAATGTTCGAGTCCGATATGCAAAAGTCAACAAAAGTCAATTTGACCCAAAATGATTTCCAAAATCTATACATGTTTATTATATAACCTAAATATAGTGGTTTTATATATTTAAATATGTTTATCAGATTTTATTAAAAGTCATTTATTAATAAAAATTTATATTAAAATTTATATATAATAAAAATATACTTTTATATATCTTAAGTAATAATATTTATAAAGTTCACTTAATATCATAAAAATATAGTGGTATGTGTTATTAATAATTATACTACATGTGGTAAAAATATCTTTGTATTACATATTTATTTGATAAAATAATATTGATAATAATAATGAGTAAAAGTCGTATTATTTTATAATAATAATAATAATAATTATTCTACAAATAATATTAATAACAATATTTATGATTATAATAAAATGATAATTCTAATTATGACACTTTTAATAATAACGATACTTTTTAATATTAACTGTAATAATAATAATAATATTTTATATATAAAAATAATAAACCTATTCAAAAAGATAACTTTTAATAATAATAATACTAAAATAATAATAATAGTGATATTTTATAATAACAATGTAATTCTATTAAAAAAATGATAATTTTAATAAAAATAATAGTTTTACTATTAATGATACTTTTAATAATAATAATGATAAAAATAATGAAAATGATATTTTTATTTAAATCAATATCTTAATTCCATCATGATACTTATACTTATTATTTCCTAAATTGATTTGTTTAATAGCTTTTAGTCCTCTTTTATATTGCATTCATAATAATGATAATAATAGTAACCATAATAATTAGATGATACTAATATTAGTTTTAATGATAACGATACTAATAATAATAATAATACTAATGATAATACTAATAATTATTATAATGATAATAACAAGATTGAAGGTACGCGCTACGCGGCTAAATATTATTGATAAAAATTAGACAAATATAAGGGTTTGAAAAAAAGTAAACAATTAAAAATTAACCTTCAGAGGTTATAGTCATTCATTAGAAGTGGCATACCCATCGGAAATCATTTATCACAATTTACATCATCTATAACCTAAGTACTACAAGTTTAATGTCTAACCATCAAAAGACAAACACACTAGGTCAATAGATATATAAAAAACTTCTAATAATTCTGCATATGGTGCTGAAAATGTGCAGAATCTTAAGGTTGCATTGCTAAACAGATCAATCACATAAGCTCATCAAAGTCGTGAACGTCATCCCATGCAACGCAGAACCTGGTTTCAGTACGCTCAAAACTTCAATCATCATCGATCATTTGTATTACTACTACTACTTTATGCATTATTTAACAAAGGGAATGAAAACACGATGTACATATGCATAACAGATGTAAACATTAATAAGTTGAAAATGGATAGAAAGGGCTCTAAAAGTACCTACTAAGGAAATACAAAGCGTGACTCAGTTGAAGTTTCTTAGCAACAACTTGCCATTTTCTACTTCACCACTTTTAGAGACAAACATAAAAGACAATGACTTTATATAACAATTATTTTAACAAATATGACATCTAAAGCCCTAGATAAGAAGAGTGTGAATTTTAAAAATTATCTCATACACAAAACAACCCATCACTTTATCTTGTTGGTCAAGATTTTAATATTAAAAATCAACGTAGAAATAAGTAGGGGTGTGCATTAAACGGTTTCGACCACGAAACCAACCGAAACAAATTGATTTGGTTAAAGTGGGTTGACTTATTTGGTTTTGGTTTGGTTTTCTGGTTTCACCCGAAAATATTAATGGTTTTCGGTTTGGATTTGGTTTGTAAAATAATCATTTGGTTTCAAACCGAAAAACCGAATATACTACTACTATTTATGGTATATATATTGAATATTAAATATATTAGATATTAAATTTTTTTTATCTATATTGATATGGTGTAAAATTGAAATCGTGTACCTAATGTTTATCCATTACTCCATACTGTGAATTTATTGTACCTGGAAACTTAGTTGCTAATGCTTTCGTTTTTATTTCTATGATACTAAATTTTTGTACGGTTCGTTGATATAATTTAGATTGTAAATATAGGTTATAGTGCATGCTTGACCTTAAATATTGTACAAATTGTATACTTATAGTTTAATCAATAAAATATGTTTGCTTTTCTTAAAAAAAAACTACACACTTTTTTTATCAGTGAGTTTAATTTGGTTTTACCGAAACCGAACCATGTAAACCGATTTCTTATTTGGTTGGATTGGTTTGGTTTAGTCAAATTTGGTTTGGTTATTGGTTCTCGAAAATATTCTCGAAAACCGAATAAACCAAACCGAATAAACCACATAAACCATAAACCAACCGAATGAACACCCCTAGAAATAAGAATAGTTTATCTTACCAGGAGAAGAGCCGAAACCATAAGAGTAAAGAACTTTCGATAGTTTTTCTTGCCTAAGCAATTATTCAGCCACTGCAAAAACATTTTAAACAAATATATATAATTCATATGTGTTCTCTTAGAACCAAAAAAAAAGTTCATACATTATTATAGTTTATACATACCCTGCAATGATGACCAAATCGATTGACACATTTGTCGTAAACTCTACAATGTTTGTTGTACTTGTAAACCTGAAAATAATAAATCATTTATATGTATTATTAAATAATTGTTATATAACCTGAACGAAACAAATGTCCTCCTTTTCATAAAGTTATGAATGGCTCTCTTCATTCAACTCGATCCAAATACATCATCTGATCAACTGCACATGTGTTGGTAGGAAGTCAAACCTCATATAACACACACACACACACACACACACACACACACACACACACACATATATATATATATATATATATATATATATATAGGGACTTTTATAACGAACTATGATAACAAAAATATCAAATTGCATCAGTATTCTACATAACATATCAAATTGCAAACAGAGTTAAATAAAAATAACAAAAAATAAAAAATAAAAAATTGCAAATGAATGTAACTAACTCGAGGTTTATTCACCATGCCACCATCATCATAATTAAAAAAATCTAACCTGAATATATTGACATTCTTACTGTTTCAAAAATACCCAATTACTTTTATATACCAAAAAAGAACCCAACAAAAACTTAATTAAATTGTTATATATTTATTAAATTGTTGTAAACAGATGCATACAATGTTACATGTTTATAGATATTATCATTTTACAGTCTATAATGTTTTTATATATAGGATTATCATGTTGACATATAAGAAACTAAATTAAAAATGTACATAACAGACATATTATTGCAAAATAGAGAACTTTGGCAAACAAACATTAAAAATTAAAAAAAGGAAATCAAAACTAACTTGATATTATTGTCGATCATTGGATAAGTTTTTGTTGCTACCCACTTCTCATACTACCTTAGAAGTTCCCTAGCCAAAACCACCACATAAGTAGAAAAAACACACAAAAAACACTATAGTCATGAACCAAATAGAAGAAATATACTCAAAAGTTACAACTTCATAAACAATGCCTACAACATCAATCAGAAGCTGTAAAAATGAATTTCAGCAAAAATTTGAATAACAACATAACAATAACAAATAAAACATACATTTTACAAACTATAAACTCGTGCTTCTAAAAAATCACAAAACTCAGGAAAAACAAAAGGAATATCGATTTTACATAAAAAAACAATTGATACTGCTTTTCAACTTTAAGTGAAACCTAAATTAATTTTATCATCCGCATGAGCACATCGGTTATTATACAATAAAATATAAAAAAAAACATTAAACAAACCTTCGACTAATGTTTGAATCGAGAAGCAGAGAAATTATTGCAAAATTATAGGTTTTACATTCACCTTGTTGAAATGTTCGTCTTCAACTTCAGCCTCACTTCCATTGCCTCCATTCTTCGACAATCTCAAACTCTATTTCTGTATTTATATGTATGTAAATTTTAGTGTATATCACCGTGTTTAATGAATCATCAACAAAAACAGGGGTGGATTAACAAAACTGATGAAATCAAAGAAAACAATCATAGTAAATTAAAATCAGAATCAGATGGAACTACGCATGTATGAAGACATGAGAAAGTAAGAAATTGTATAAATAGAACTACAATCATAGTGATATACCTTCAACGTTCAAATAGATAGATGACTCGCAAAACGTGTGTGATTACCATGTATGCTGGAAGTAAATTGGTATGTTGGAATTAAATTGGTGCACCTACCTGAAACAACTGTCAACCAAACACACACATATATCAATGAACCGTGTACAAAGAACTCAACAATTTGCAAGTGAAGCTGCCATACTACTCTTGCAGAACTGAACAAATAAACAGATAAATGTATGCCTCTCAATTGAGTGTCATAATATAGACATCTATTCAAACAAAATCCTGTAACAAAAAAAAAAAATTGAATAAACCACTACAAAACATGAAAGAAAAAGTAAAACTACATTCTAACATAGGTGATGCCCATATTCATACCAGATTTCAGCAAGTAACAATAAACATAAACAATATGACTGTAAACAAACAAACTCAGCAATGTAGTTATTTGAGCAAAACATATTACACATACCATCATGTCCCTTGAACAATAGAAATAGCAACAGTGGCAGCAATGGTATCTACAGACGACGGTGGAGACGGTGAAATTTTCACAAATATTTCAATCGATTATAATGAATCGTACAAAAACCATTAAATTGGCCAACATCTTCACTCGATTCTAATGGTGAAATTTTACTCTTGAATTCTTAATATGAGTTTTAAAACATTGGATGCAGCAGATCTTTTTATCATCTAAAAAGATCAGCTAAAATGCTTGATCAATAACTTGAACGATGTGCGGGGAACGTGTGCGTCTAAGATCTTTGGCGATGTTCTCTACTCTGAAAGCGAAGGAAAACGTTTACATAGTTAATATATAAAACATAGAAATTTAAAATGGATCAAATTAAGTATATATATGTTTTATTTAAATGGCGATGGATTTCCTCAAGCTTTTTAAGTTATTATATGTTGCATTTTGCATTTACTACAGTTATGTCACAAATAAAAAAAAAAGGAATTCATACCTAAGAGTACAACTGTGTTATTCAATATAGTTCATAGAGACCAATACTTCTTGTTTATTTGCCTCCAAATTTATTCAATATTGCAGCCAGCAAGAGAGCTGCGAACACAAAATAATTTTAATGTTATTGAATGCTGGAAGTAAAAGTATGTGTTTAAGAAATTAATTTAAATTATGATTATTTTGAGATAAAATGTTCCTTGCACACTAAGCATAAAAATGAATAAATTTTTTTCACTAAAATAATATTCTCAAATACCCCAAACAATCAGAAAGAAAAAACATACCTGCAACAGGTTGTCTGCATAACGTGTAGCAGGTATCCGGCATCCCAATGAGTTTAACCAACTGCCTAGTCGCCAAAAACATGCTTGCAGCATCCAACGTGTAATATTTTTGATAAGAAAACATATAAACATCAATGTCACTTTACACGTCACAACACTATCGCATTGTTATATCAATAACAAAGTACCTAAGGATTGAGATCGATGTAAGCAAGTATAACAGGCTTGGGATCCATATCGACCCAAACCATAGAAAGATTACCTTTTATTGAAGTACCCTAAAACTTTGCAGGCTCATGTAGAACAGTTTTGGCCAAACGCAGGGCTTGCGATCTGCTCCCACTGTACATTAGTTTTTAGGGTAGCAAAAAAACAATGGTAATACCTTTAAATAGAAGTGACCTTACCTATTAATTTCTTCCACCCTAAATTCGTGTAGATATATATGAATGCTTTGAAGAATGGGATCAATGTCAACCTGATATATGGTTCTTTAAAGAACCTGCACCACAAAAGTCAAGAACAAACAATCATATTTAGACAAAAAGTGTTAAAGGTCAATCTGTATTTAAATGTTTTATGTAACTGTAAATACATGTGTATATATCATGAAATACTGAATGATGATACAGATTACAAAACAAAAATAAAAAACCTCATTGTATTTATAGCTAACCTATTGGTGTAACCTTTGGTGCCCAAATCATAAAGCAAGAGCAAATAGCCACCAACTAAAAAATTCTAATTACCTAAGAAAATCAATTAGTAATGAAATAAGAAACAGTTGGATTTCTTCATCACATAACATTGGACCTGTAACTCAAATAATCTATTTAGAATACTACAATAAAATCATTACAAAATCAAAACCGAAAATAAACAAAAATCTAATAACTAAAATTGGTATGATAATATATGTTCTTCCTGTTAAAACAAAAAACATAAACCTAAAAGGAAAATAATTCTCATTATCAACTCCATAGTCACTTACATACTTAAAAATGAAGATTGAATTTTAAAAAGATTCTTATCTTATTTACACTAACAATAACCAACTGAATCCTTACTCCTCCATATATCTCTCACTTACACACTCTTTTATCACTTCAAAATTCCTCATTAGAAGACTAAATTTAAATAGACTAATTTTAAAACTAACTTCTTATCTTATATATTTTTTCTAGAACGATTTTTTATGTACTTGATAATTTTAAAAAGTTGTAACCGAAGAACACTACAACCAGGCAAAAAAAAAAACCCGGTAAACTTAACAATCAAAAGCAAACAAAAAAATGAATTTGGTGAAATTAAAAAAAAATTTATGAATTATAAATAAAGCTATGAATCATGAGAATGACAGAAAGGGTTCAGACGTGATTCACCCTGTCTACAACGCACTAGATCCTGCCAAACAAACAACCACAACTAAGAATAGAAAACTGAAAATCAGAGAAATCGAAGCAATAAAAGAACATACCTGGAAATATGGTAGATGGTTGCTAAAAAACAATGCAACAATACTCAAATTTTCAGCCACAAATAGCAGTAATATTTATAATTAATCCAAAAACATAATGTGATGTTACCCTGATTGTTTCTCTTTGAGATGCCATCCTTCTTCATCCCAATTTTATGGCAAACGATTAATTTTCTGTGCGTTCTTGATTATCTACTACAAATTTAGGGCAAACATAAGAAACTAACAAAATTATACACATACTACAAATAACTGATTATATACATTTCAAACATAATTTAGTTTTTTTAAGATCCATAATTAGATTTTTCTGGCCACGGTAAACATTTAGGCGGTTTAAAAAAATCAGAGACACTAATAATGAAGTTACCTCTTGCTTTATGATTAAATTGAACTTGGGTCTTGAACTCCGGTAAGATTGCAGGTGTTTTACGCATGGTGTTTGCACTCCCTTTCACAATTTACTTGTTTACCTCTGGACGATATTTGATAATCGATTATTTGTAAACGTTTTTTTATAATCAGTTTTTTAGGGTTTTTAATTATGTACGTGGTGATAGAGAAGAAGAAAGGGGTATTGGAGTGTGGATTTGATAGAGAAGGTAGAAGGGATGGGTGAGGTAAGGTGGAAGGTATGGCATGAGACGTCCAAAAAATCCTACAATGGTAGAAGTGGTGCAAAAGGTGAGCAGTGGATACTTATTGGGCCAAAAAAAAATACGTAAACAGTAAACTTATGTGAGGGGAGCTGCCACGTGGACCAATCAGGTTGCGAGAATTACTTCTCATAATAGAAGATTAATAATAATAATAATAATAATAATAATAATAATAATAATAATAATAATAATAATAATAATAATAATAATAATAATAATAATAATAATAATAACCTTAGTGATAATAACGATAGTACTTATAATATCAATAACAATATTACTGATAATACTTATAACGATAATAATAATAATAATAATAATAATAATAATAATAATAATAATAATAATAATAATAATAATAATAATAATAATAATAATAATAATAATAATAATAATAATAATAATAGTTATTAGATAATGATAATGATAATCATAACCACGTTAATAATAATAATAATAATATTAGAATTAATAATAATTCAGTTGATCATATCTTTTAATTCGTTCATTGAAACCATACGCTTCCTAAATGAAAAGTTATAAATTTTTCGTCAGCTTTCCAACGACATGTATATCATATACCTTTTATTAGTAATAGATGTATTAAATTCGTGATTCATCATAAAACCAAATAACGACAAAAATTAGCATACAAGCATGCATAAACCTATATTCTCGAACACTAGACATGGATACACTATTAATATATAAAAGACAATATATGAATGCTCACGTATCAATATTAAGATTCAATATTGCAGGAATGTACGTAGACGCAACGGAGATGATAAACACTAGGTTGGCCTCAGGAGCTGTACCCCCGAACCATACTCATAACCTCCATAGCTATAACCCATAATTTTCTTAGCTCTATCCCGCTCGAAAAACCCGTTTTGAAATAACTCGCTCATGACATCGTCGTAATATTTTATATGTATAATACTAATAATAATACATAAACTAATAATAAGATTAATAATAATCTTAATCTTAATCATAATAATAATAATTTTATTATATATATAGCTTGAGAGAGTAGAGAAATCTATGGATAATTTGTGAAATGAATTCGGCAGAACTTCGAACTTTATAGCACCTTGCCTGTCTCCCTTAGCCATGCGATCGCATGGCTGTGCAGGCCAAACTCTATGCAATCGCATGGACTGTTGATGCATTTTATGTAAGTCCCTAGACATCTAACCTACGTCTATTGTAGGTACTTCAGTTTATGGGATACCATGATCGCTCCTTATTATCCTATCTGTGTTTGTATGCGGTTACAGGTACTGCAAGAACGCGATATGGATGTTTGACTATGTTAGACTTAGTCAGACATGCGAGTGAAGTCTCACTCGTACGGCTGACAGGCTCATACGCACAGTTGATGCTGAGCTAAGTCACAATTATAACTTAAATGAGATGACACGAGTGAGTGATCACCCGTAGGGTTGATGAAGCCGACTCATACGTGTGATGGATGACGCGTACGGGTGAGTTAACAGCAGAGGTATATAAGTGTTATGTTCTTTATTTTAGGTTAATCCTTTCTCACACACACCACTCAGATCTGGAAAACCCTAATCCGGTTCTCTCTCAACCCAAATCACTCCTGGTAGTGAATAATAGCTCTAGGCATTAATCTAATCACACCCTTGTTATAGTTTGACTAATTTAATCCCAAAAAGCTCCTCATATTCACTAGTTATGGTTTGATTCACTAATTCCGCCTTTGTGTGAATTAAACCTGTTGATTTCGAAGTTCCTAGTCATGTTTCATCATTGGTATCATAGCTTTGGTTGTGATTTCTACATCATCTAGTGATTTTTGGTGATTAATGAGTTTATTATTTGGGTTTTTGAGTTAAAAGTTATTTTAATCAAAAAGGAATCATTTTTACGTGTGTAATTGTTTTTAGAGAGTGTGTTTATGTTAGTTTAGTGCTGGTATTGGATGAAGAAATTGATGTTTAGTATCAATTTCTAGGGTTTTTGGGTGATTTGAGCTGAACAGTAGTTCACACGAGTGGGTCAATTTTTTTAATCACACGCGTGGTTGACCACACGGTTGACTGTCACTCGTGAACTCACATGCACGGGTTAGCATAACCTTTTGAGGTTAAGTGACTACAATCTGATCACACGAGTGATCACGAGGTTGATAGTGACACATACGAGTAATCACACGGTTGATTTTCACTCGCACGTTTAAGACTTTGTGACTGGTTCTTTTGGTTAAGTTGTGACACGTACGATTGAGTAGTGACACGTACGCTTGAGACTGTGACACGTACGGTTAATACAATCACACGTACGGTTGATATCCTGAACCGCACGATTTACCTTTGGTAAAGTTTTCAAGATGTTTAATTCAAACGACTATGCGTTAGTTGCACCGTTAGTTCAGAGTATTACGAATATGACTCAACGATTACTTCTTGCTGAGAGTGAATTAGGAAGTGGTACGAAATGTCTGAGGTTAGTGAATATGGATAATTATTCTACTTGGAAGTCGAGATTTAAGATATGGTCTGATGGTCAGGACACGAAACTTTGGAAGTATATTGAAACCAAATTTCAATGGCCACGTTCACTTGTGACAAATGAACTGTATACGTTACATAATATGCCTTCGGAAGAACATGATGAGTATAACTTGGAAAAGAAGATGTACTGTAACTTGACAAGTGCTCTTGATGGTCCGATTTTTCATCAATTTCTGTGTCATGATAACTCATTCAAGATATGGGAAGCACTTCGTACCTTCAATGAAGGGAATTCATCTTACAGAACAAGAAAAGGGTTAGAACTGAAAGCTGAGTTTGATCATTTTCACTGGCAAGTTGGAGAGTATATTACGGAATTGGTTGAAAGATATCGTCACTTGCTGGCTGAAATACACAAGCATGATGTAATCATTGAAGAGAAAGAAAAAGTAACATGTCTAGCTGGAGCATTACCGTTAGAATGGAATGGTTTCGTATTAACTATGAAGACCAGTGGAGAATTAGCTACTGCTACAGTGAACTCATTTATTACAAGACTTCAGGAAGAAGAACTAGAGTTGTTAAAAAATTCAAGAGGTCTAAACAAGTTCAAGACACGAAAATGTATTGTCCAAATGGTTATACACCGCCTAAGTCGGCTCATGCACCATTTCAAACAGCTTTGCTATGAACAATCAGAATATGTATGGTTTGAATGTAAGCAGTGCACCTATTCAACAAACTTCGTATCCACCACAAGTTTCACCATGTTCTCTCAATACTCAATCACAGCCTACTACCAATACTACAGAGTCATCTACACCGACTGCATCAGATGTTCTTTCTGCTCTTAAGATCGAGAACTTGAGGAAAGCTAGAAAAGAAAAGATTAGTGAAGATATAGCTTTGTTGTCAAGCCTTGTTAATTCTTATGACAGTTATCTTGATGGTCGTGTGGGTAACATTCATCTAACAACAGAAGATTATCATCAGCTTGATAAAGATGAAGCAGAAAAGATGGATATTATGTGGGGTATGGCAAATCTTGTGAGACGAGCTAGAGATTACGAAGAGCGAACTGGAAAACCAATCAGTCTGACCAAAGATACAAAACTGGGTTTTGATATGAATTCTGTTACTTGTTACAACTATGGAGAATTAGGTCATTTTTCAAGACAGTACATAAAACAGAAGAAGCAGGGTAATCGTAATCCGTTCAAGAATCAGAACTACAGTTCTCAGAGTCAATCTATAAAGCGTGAGATTTACATTACTGATAAAGTAAATGAAGCTGATACAGCTGAGGGTCAACAAAGCTTTAGTTGTCATTCATGGAGATGATGATGATTGGTCTATCAAATTGAATGTTGATGATCAACGACCTAAAGCTAACATGGCCAAGATTTCTGAAGAAAAAGAAGACTGTGTTATCGGTCAAAGTATAATTATGAAGCTGACTGCTCGTACTAATAGAGTTGAAAAGTTTTCACGAATCATTCGGAAAGAGAAGATTCAAAAGATGGTTAAAGATAAATTCAAGAAGGCGCGTGATTCAGTTCCTCGTACACCTGAATCTGGAAGTATTTCACCAACATCGTCAGAGGACTACTACTTCAACAGTTGGAAGGATAACTATGGTGATACCTCTGTGTTTGAAGAAAGTCTAGAGTCTAATCAGAGTGAAGTGACATTGGTTGATTCTGATACGGAACTAGACAAATGGGGTAAAATGTTTGCTACTGAATTGGAAATGTTAGTTCTTATAGGTGAAGGTTCAGATCTTGAGAGTGTAAGTTCAGATGTTGATGATTCGGACAAGACGTCAGAATCAGAGGTTGAAGATAAAGCTGATCATACTGGAGTGGATCAATCTGAGTTTGAAGCATTGAACAAGCAAGCAGTAGATTTACTGAAGATGTGCTTATCAGAAAGTGATCTTGAAAAGGTTTCCGGTTTGACAAGAGCTAAGGATATATGGGACAGACTTGAGCAGATTCATTTGGGTAAAGATGCTGATACATCAGAATTTCTTACAGACTCGTCAGAATCAGAAGATGAGCTCGATGATGGGAAGAAGACAGATTTCTTTCCATTTATGGCTGAGACTTCCTCATCAAATAACACTCAATAGGTATCTTTTGATCCATCTACTATTATTGAATGTGTTAAATGTGCTAAATCTAAGGTAACAATAGATAATTTAACAAAGGCATATGCGGAGATGAAAGAAAAATGGCATGCTGACCATGTGACCACTAAGGTTGAAAATGAATTGAAAGAGCAAATAAAAGTTTATAAAAAACAACTTCACGATCATAAATGTTATAACTTTGACATAAATTAAGCCTTAATTAAACGTGTTGACACAATTAATGAACTAAAGAAAGAAAATGAATGAGTTAAAGCTGATTTAAAGGCAATTTCAATCAAAATGAAATGTTGGGCAAGTGCATCACAATGGAATGCATTAATGGTGGAACTTAATGACACCAAGGAAAAGGGTATTGGATATAGTTCTGCATCTCCTCCTTTTCAGAACACATTTATTAATGCTAACGTAGTTGACGGTCGACCAGAATATTGTATCCCTCCTAGTTATGAAGATTATGTTGAAAAGAATAAAAAATGTAGTTCAACTAAGAATACAACTTCTGATGATACTGCTGAAGGTGCTCTAGATCATGAGGAAGATAGGAAAACTGGGTTAGGAGATAACTCTAAGTCAAGTAGAGTTAGAACACCAAAAGGTCCTGTTAAAATATTGAGAAATCCAAGATTTGCTAATAGACCGGTTCCTCCTGTTACACCGACACCTGTTCTAAGAAATAAAACAAATGATTATCCTGTGTTAGTAAGAACACAAGATCCGTCATCTTCAAATTCTAGTAACTTGTATGACTTTAGAGGACATAGGGAGTTTCGTCAATGTTTTAGTTGTGCTATTTTTAGACACATTGCTGCTAATTGTCCTAGGAGATATAGATCACCAAGACAGAAGATTGACCTTACATATGATGATCACAGATCATCTTATGCTCATAAAACTGGTTCACCTGTTAATGATGAAGTTCATGTTAAAAATCATACTACAAAGGTTGTCTATGGAGAGTATAAGAGAAAGAACGTCAATAGGTAATTTCTCCTGTGAAGATTAAGGTTCCTAAATCGGATACTAAGGCAAGAGTTGCCAAATCAAGTGATCATAGTAGAGCTTTTGAATAAAAGGCACGATCGCCTTCGCAAAAAGCTAGTCGTCTAAAATACTTTTCTTGTACCAGACCACGAGCTAATCGCTCCGAAGATGAGAAAAATGTGAAAAACCAGAAGAGCAATTTTGCTACTTCTAAATTGTCTAAGTTTATGGTTTCTAATGATGAGATTCCACCGGACTCAAACGGGAAATGGATAGAAGTTCAAGCTATGGGTGTTAATGGACAACCTACTGCCGTCCGGGCGTGGGTTCCCATTATCAATTAATATTCTTAATGTGATATGCAGGGAACCAGGGTACCTACAAACAACACCTGGATAGTGGAAAACGGCGCTTCGAGACATATGACTGGACAACTATCTCTTCTTTCGGATGTACACCCAATTAAGGGAGGTTATGTTGCATTTGCCGGAGATAAAGGAGGTCACATTTAAGCTCAAGGTTTATTGAAGAATGAAAAAGTTAGTTTCGACAAAGTGAACTATTATCAAGAGCTTGCAAATAATTTGTTGTCAGTTTTACAAATCTGTGAGAAATCTTTCAAGGTAGCATTTGATGACGAATTCAGCTACATTTTGAAACCAGAGTTTGTGATTCCTCCTGAAATGATTTTGATGAAGGCTCCTAGACAAGCTGATTTATATATGCTAGATATGAATGTTGCTACTTCAACTGCTGAACATCATCAAGCGTTTATTTCTAAAGCGACTGAACAAGATTCTATTACATAGTACAAACGCATGGGTCACTTAAGTTTTCGGAAGATGAACCATCTGGTTCACAACAATCTTGTAGAAGGTGTTGATCTTCGGTCTTTTCAGATTCTAGGAACATGTGTTCTGTGTAAGAATGGTAAGCAGAGCAAGAAAGCTCATAAGCTGGTGAAGTATAATCCAATCTCTGCTCTGCTTGAATTGTTACATATGGATCTTTTCGGTCCAATTCATTTTGAAAGCATTGATGGAAGTAAGTATTGTCTAGTGGTAACTGATGATTATTCAAGATTCTCTTGGGTAATGTTTTTGAAAGAGAAGTCTGACACATTTGATAATTTGAAAGTGCTAATCAATCGATTAGAAACAGGTTTTAATCTTAAGGTAAGGAAGATTCGATGCGATAATGGTACAAAATTCAAGAATCAGTATCTTGCAGGTTTTTGTATTGAGAAAGGTATCAATATGCAGTTCAGTTCTGCATACGCTCCTCAGATGAATGGTTTTGCTGAAAGAAAGAATAGAATATTGATAGAGACAGCTAGAACAATGCTAGCAGATTCGTCATTACCTGTTCATTTTTGGAGTGAAGCCGTTGCAAATGCATGTTACACTATGAATCGCGTTCTGACTGTTAAATGACTGGGTAAAACTTTCTATGAGCTATTGCATGGGAGAAAACCGTCTTTGAAGCATCTAGAACCATTTGGTGCACCCTGTACCATTTTGAAAAGAAAACCAGGAAGTAAGTTTGATTCAAAAGTGGTTACTGGAGTATTTCTTGGGTATAGTTCTCCTAACAAGCGAGTTTTCAACAATGAGACAAGATGTGTTGAAGAATAGTCTGAAGTTAACGTCCAAAGGAATCATATGAAGAATGTTCCGAAGAGTCATCTTTGGATTTATAACTATGACGAGCTGATTGACTCATTTAATCTTGCTCCAGATCAGATGGAGAATGAAGTTAAGTTACAAATGTTGTTTGATTTACAAAATGAACCAGAAGTATCTATATCTGCTCCAACTCCAACTCCATTACCCACTGTCAATGAACCAGTTCAAGATTCAGATCAAGATGTTGATTCAGTGTACGACACCTGCGGATCTGATATTTCAAGTGAAAATTCTGATAATCCTGAAGATATTGGAGATACCACGAATCTACAACCTAAGATACCTGTTCCGGCACAACCAGTTCCCAGAACTACAGCTGCTCATGCTAGAGAGAATATTATTGGAGATCCAAATGCATGTGTTAGAACAAAAAGGCAAGTTCAGTTTGATGGTCAAGTTGATATTCATATGATAGCTGCTGCTGCATATTAAGAGTACTCATGTCATATTTATAGAATAGAGCCAAAGACAACTAAGGAAGCCTTGAAGCATGTTGATTGGGTTATGGCAATGCAAGAAGAAATTCAAAAATTTCATCATCTAGATATTTGGAAGCTAGTTGTTAAACCGCATGGTGCTAAAGTTATTGATCTTAAATGGGTATGGAAGTGAAAATTTGACGAAGATGGCAATGTCATCCGTAACAAAGCAAGATTAGTCGCTAAAGGTTATCAACAAGATCCTGAATTCGATTATGATGAAGTTTTTGCTCCTGTTGTCAGATTGGAGGCCATTCGCATTTTTCTGACTTTTGCTTCATTTATGAAGTTCAAAGTGTTTCAAATGGATGTCAAAAGTGCATTTCTTTATGGCAAGCTAAACGAACGAGTATATGTCAGTCAACCTCCGGGTTTTGAAGATTATCTTCATCCTGACAAAGTTTACCGGTTACGTAAAGCTCTATATGGTTTACATCAAGCCCCAAGAGCTTGGTATGGACGTTTGTCAAGTTATCTGCTCGAAAAAGGTTATCAAATGGGCACGGTAGATTGTACTCTGTTCACAAAGGTTAAAGATGGTGATATAATTTTGGTCCAGATCTATGTATACAACATTATTTTTGGTGCTACTAAGCAGGAACTCGTCGATGAGTTCGAACAGGTGATGAAGGACGAATTCGAAATGAGCAAATTGGGTCTCTTACATTACTTTCTTGGTTTACAAGTCGAACAGACTAGTAATGGTATTTTTCTTCATCAAGAAAAGTATGTAAATGATATACTCGAACGTTTTGGTATGACTCAAGAGCGTCCTGTGCCGACCCCGCTAGCTGTGAATCATGGAATTTCGTTAGACTATGAAGGGGAGCCTGTTGATCCTACATACTATTGAGCAATCATCGGATCACTTATGTATCTCACTGCATCTAGGCTGGATATTATGTTCGCAACATGTCTATGTGCTCGTTATCAAGTTAATCCAAATACAGTTCATCTTACAACTACCAAAAGAATTCTTCGTTATCTGTTGCATTCTCCCAATCTCGGCATATGGTATTCGAACGAAGAAAAGTTTGATCTTGTGGCATATAGTGATTCAGACTATGCAGGTTGCAAAATCAACAACAAATCTACATCAGGAGGATGTCAATTTTTAGGTGAAAGGCTGGTGACCTGGCAATACAAGAAACAAACTGCAGTTGCGCTTTCCACATGTGAAGCTGAATATATTGCTGCTGCAAGTTGCTGTTCGCAAGTTGTTTGGATCCAACAACAACTTCGCGATTACGGACTAAGAATCTCTTTCTCTCCTCTTTATATTAATAATACTGCTGCTATTGTAATTACTAAGAATCCTGTGCAACATTCTAAGGCTAAACACATAGGTGTTAAATATCATTTTCTTAGGGATTGCCATGAGAAAAAGATTATTGAGGTTAAGAGAATAGGTACTAAGGACCAGAGGGCTGACTTATTCACTAAGGCTTTTGATAAACCTAGGTTCTTGCTACTGTTAGAGATGAATGGCATTGTTGATCGAGACAAAGTAATTTCGGATGCTGATTGTGAGGGTTAATCAAACTTTTAGACTTTACATGTAGGATGCATGACATTTAGATTTTAGTTTTTAATCTGCACTGCATATTTTTACTTTCTGTCTGCATTTCCTTGATTACATGCTAGTCTGTAGTTATTTTCTGTTTTTCCTTCGTTAAAATGCTAAAAGACAAAAAGATTTTATGTTTTAGTATTTTTGGGGGAGTATGTGCTTCAACAGAAAATTCCTAAAAAGTGTAAAATGCCTCACCAGAAAACCCTAAAAAGTTGAAAAATCCGAAAATGAGCTTGTTTTGATTAATATGATGGACGTGAAGAAATTACTGTACTGAGAATTGATATATTTGATTAGTAATGACTGATTTAAATGCTTATGTTTATCTGTTGTGTGATGTACTGATAGATGTGACTTATGAATTCTTGGCATTAGATAATCATAATAAGAATAACGATCATCTGAGATTCAGAAATCATGAACGATCTATTGCATTTGAAGGTAGTCACCTAATTATCTCCGAAATCGTATCTAATGATAATTGTTGAGGAACTCAACAGTCGGTTGAGGGTATCCCCTATCATAATTGATAATCGTTAGAGAAAGTTGGGGGTGAATTTTAAGTTGAGGATTATCTGTTTGGCTTGTGCATACCACGTTGTCACGGGCCTAAGACTTTATAATCGAAACTAAACCCTAAAAATATCAGAGAAAATTAGTTTATGTTGAAAGTAAGTGTCCCTTCTCACTTAAGGTTGAAAAGTATAATTCCTTATTGCGGACCGTTCAAGCATTTAAGGGAGAACACCTTCGAGTGATCTGAGCACTCAACAAAGAAACATGAGTTCATGCATAAAAATGGAAAATCCATTCATGATGGCGTTCAAAATCAATATATCAAAAGACTGTTATATGCTGAAAAAGGAATATCAAAAGAAATTCAAAGTCAAAGATAATTGGCGTATCAAGATGGCAAAGTCCTGAAAGTATGAAGAATGTTGATTCATGATGTGCTCATAAAGAACTCAGATCATTCTTAGTGTGATGCCCCCGCGCAGCTTGAATTGTTTAATCACGACGTTCACACTGAACTATCAAGATTCTTGTCGTCTGCAATATAGAGTTATACCTATTAAGACCGTAAGTTAGAAAGATACTTATCTAGATATACTCTAATTAAATATATATATATATATATATATATATATATATATATATATATATATATATATATATATATATATATATATATATATATATATATATATATATATATATATATATATATATATATATATGAAAGTTTATCTTTTGATTCCGTTTTTCATGTCAATTTGAACATAATGAAGTTAAGGGCCTTGAGATTTATTTCGTGTGACGACTGGTTATCAGGCAAGTCTGCTTTAACTGTAGACCAATCCTCACGGTAAATAATGCGCCTATTCGGATAATCCAATATATTCTAAAATCTGCCGTTCCAACTAGATTGAAGATTATCAATACACTGATGGAAGCCAAGGGCTGACAGGGTTATTCAAAATGCCGTGAGAACCATCCTGTTAAATTTGAATGAAATACATGGAAAGAGATAACGGAAAGTTACGTGTAATGAATTGACAACCTAATAAAAACGCGCAATCATAAGTGATGGAAGAATCAAAGATTAATGAACTTAGAGTGATCTCAAAAATCATTGCTTTATAGTGTTCAAGTAATTAATGCCAAAATGATTGTCGAAGTGTCCGGAATGAATATGTTCATGTTTAATGAGGATTGATATAAGTATTGCATGATAATAGACATAGGCTGGATAATTAGGAATGAACAACAGAAATTGATTCAATATGTCAGTTCTGATCCATTTTTTAAATTGTTAATCATTTTGCTCACAAAAAGAATGTGAATTTATATGTTTGTTTATTTATTTATTCAAGTGTTTTGCATTGAAAACTGTGAAACAACAAATTTTTTTTTGGTTTTGCATGTTATTGCATTTCATTGTAGAATGTCTTCTCTTTGCATATTTTTAGTTGCATGACATTATATTTCAGAAAAGCTATAAAGATTTTATCTTTTCCTTATTTTTTGATTAATCCTCTGAATATGCATAACTACATCTGAAAGAATGATGTCAAAGCTAAGGGGTATAAAATACTATTAAATTTTAGCAGGAAATACTATTAAATACGATACAATTTTTACACAAGATATTTATTTATTTATTTAGAGAATGGATATACTTAAACCTTGCTACAACACTTATAGGCAGTGTACCTAATCGTACAGTAGTGTAGTTTTTAGTAAGTCCGGTTCGTTCTACAGGGAATCTTTTTAAACAAAGCTTAACGCTATATTAGTTTACTTTTATAAAAATACAAATATATATATAAGTAATATTATTATTATAAACGGGGTTTTTACCGTTTAATGACCGGTTTGTCGATTTTAAAACTTTAGTCGCAGTTAAAACCAAATGTAAAATATTAAAAATAAATACAAGACTTAAATTAAAGCGTAAAGTAAATAATGATAATGAAATTGCGAATAATAAAAATGCGATAAAATAAACTTGCGATAATTAAAAAGTACGATAATTAAAAGTGAAATTAAATACAATAACAATAAAAATGCGATAATTAGAAGTGCAATTAAATATAAAATAAAGGAAATTAAATATGAAATAAAAGAATTATGCTTATTTAAACTTCCGTAATCATGATGTTTGACGTGTTCATTTTAGTTTTATGCCCATGGGTTAATTGTCCTTTGTCCTGGATTATTTAATATGTCCATCTGGTTTTTGTCCATAACAGTCCATCAGTCATAAATATAAAGTGCGAGTATCCTCGTCAAATTATCCTTATACCCGAAGTTAAATATTCCAACTAATTGGGGATTCGAATTGTAACAAGGTTTTAATACTTTGTTTAATGAATACACTAGGTTATCGACTGCGTGTAAACCAAGGTTTTACTACTTTGTTAACAATTACACCAATTACCCTTGAATGTAATTCACCCCTGTTTCGACAAGTCTATTAACTATTAATCCAGTTCCATGTCTGGTAAAATGAATAATTATTGGTATTTATAGATATCCCGCCCACCGTACCCAGTCAAGCGTATGTGGTTATATATAAATACGTCGAATTATAAGTTTGTATATTAAATTAACAAGGTATTGTTTAGTTAATATAAAACCCATTAATAGCCCATAGTCTAATTTCCACAAGTGTCGTTCTTTTATCCAAACCTCAATTATGGTACAAAACCCAATTACCCAATTTTAGTAATTAGCCCAACATCATGATTACTTCGGATTAAATAAGCATAATAATAACTTAGCTACGAGACATTAATATAAAAAGTTTGAACATAACTTACAATGATTAAAAATAGCGTAGCGTTACACGGACAGAATTTCTACTTACACCCTTACAACATTCGCTAACATACCCTTATTATTAGGATTAAAATTAAAATTAAAATATAAATTATAAATATATATATATATTTTACGATATAGATAGAGAGATGGATGGATATATTGTAATTTTTGCGATCAGAATTCGTTTGCTTTTATAGGGATTTTCAGAGTTTGGGGCTCCACGACTCGCGGCATTTTTGGCCTTCAAACTCCGCGAGTCGCGGAGATTGTAAAAACAGCTCACCAGCTTTTGGAGTCTTTCTTGCCGACGATTTATTTATAAATATAATATATATATAATTAATATAATTAATTATATATTATATTATATTTATATACATAGTTAACTTGTAATTTTTAGTCCGTTGCATCGAGCGTTGAGAGTTGACTCTGGTCCCGGTTCCGGATTTTCGAACGTCCTTGCGTACAATTTAATATCTTGTACTTTGCGTTTTGAATCTTGTACTCTTGTAATTTCGAGACGTTTCTTATCAATAATTGGAACCTCTTTGATTGTCTTTTGTACTTTTGAGCTTTTTGGTCGTTTGCGTCTTCAATTCGTCGAATCTGTCTTTTGTCTTCACCTTTTATTATTTAAACGAATATCACTTGTAAATAGAATAATTGCAACTAAAAGCTTGTCTTTCTTGAGGAATAATACTATGAAATATATGTTCGTTTTTAGCATTATCAAATATTCTCACACTTGAGCGTTGCTTGTCCTCAAGCAATATCGTCTTGAAATACTAGAATCACTTCTTTATTCTTCACACTTTGTACATCAGTGATTTCTATACGGTGGTATAAACAATGGTAGTAACGATATGGTTTACAGTCCCACATGACTATAAAAATTTAGATCCATTAAGGAAATTGGATCTTTATGAAAACATTTGATCTTTTGAAAATTAAATCTAGTTTTTACCCTAGATAAGTTTTCCGGAATAACCCTTCACCGGTGTTTGCAAAATATTTTTGTGGGTTTGGTGGGTTTCAGATTTGAAAATTTTAGCTCAAAATTTATGGTTTTGTGTCACCCACTTGCTAGCCTTGTATTTGGAAAGCAACACGTCCAGTTTACTTGTCCCGTATATTACATTTCGGTAAACTACCGTCCAGTTGTAAAGGAAAGCGTTGAACAGGCAACTGTTAAGGCAATGTCCCCTGACATGCTTTTAATTATGGTCTATAACGTGTCGAACGCAATTACTATCCTTGGTAGGAGCAATAGTAAAGCTCACCCTTATGATTTTTCAGTGTGGCACAAGGTCCTGTCTTTGACCATGCTATGCAACCACCGTTCTTACGGTTGACACCCGATTTAGTTCAGGTGACCTAATGAATTCCAGGTGAATTCCTAGGATTTTACGTTCAATGGTAATGAACGCATTGAAAATAGGGTTTTCAGAAAACAAATCGGTTTGTAATTTTGATCAAAATATTTTCTCGTTCAAGCTCGAGTTTAGATATCATCGAATTCCATGAGTTTGTAATTCTCAATCTTTAAGGTCAATCTCTAGGATTGAGTAATATCAGGCTTAAAAGCTGATTTTTAATCTTTAAGGAGATTATCCTTTCTGGGGATCTGATTCATTAGTCTTATCCAGCTAATTTACATGGTGCCCCCCATTGTACGAGATAAATCCTTCTCATGGTTAGGATAAATCTGACCACTTGGCGACCCTGTTTAATGCTGAGGTCCGTGGATTTCCTGCTGATTTTAGTGATGACTTTTCTAGATTTTTCGTCAACCTACAGCTGGTCTGGACGACAACTTCTTGACCTAAATCAAGAAGCGCGTTTCTTTTTCGGAAGACTTTACTTCCTTTTAATGATGGAATTGATTCATCGTGTAGATCCATCTCTTCTTTTCTTTCATCGGGTAAAACAGTTTAGTTTAGTCCAAAGCAAAAGTATTTTCAGTTATTTGTACAAAAATATGTGATATATGTTTAAGATAACTTGGTAAATTTTCCCACACTTGGCTTTTATTTTCCTTTTTATCGTCCTCTATTCCATTTTAAATGAATTTTAACATTTTGGTTTGTTTCTCAATTTATGTCCTTTCCGAGGTTACAATAATTTCGGTGTTAAAACCTAGTTTTATCGTTCATAAATATGTATAAACATGATTTTGAGTTCATTTAATTAAAAATTTTGTAAAATTTTACTAGAATTGGGTAGTCAGTATATAAGACTAGGGCTGTTCTTTATTATCAGAGAGGACTAGATTCTAATACAACTACTGCTTTACTAGTATTTTTAATGGTAACCAAGTGTTTAAGATAAAAATTTTAAAATCCGAAAGAATTTAACCACTTCCCACACTTAAGATCTTGCAATGCCCTCATTTGCAAGAAATCAGTAACAATTTAAATTATTGAGGGTGATTTGTGTGAAAATGATTAAATTTTACCAAAGTTTCCAAATATATTGGCGTTTGTTTGCTGAATGATAAATGGTGCACATCATTTGTTCATTCCGTCTTGTTGTTATTTTACATATATTTTGCATCTTGTCGTCAAAATTAGTTGCTTTTGCTGAACTTAATGCCAGTCTTTAAAAATGCGTTGTTTTACCCTGTTGTGTGCATAAGATAAACTGCAAATATATATACATATTTTTGAAGTTTGGTATATTACCCCACATTCAAAAATTATTAAAATCTAAGAATAAAAGTTAGAAAATTATAACAACTATTACAATATTAACAAAGTATTAAATATATCAACATTACAAATTACAAAAAAATAAAACTAAGTAGACTAGGGATGATATTGATACCAATAGGGGTTCCAAGCATAACCATAGGTGCTATAAAATGCTTCGGCAGGGTTATACGTAGGATACGGTGGTTGCATCTCAATAGACCAGGGAGGGAATATGGGTTTTGGTGTAGGAATATAGTTTCTACCTATATGTTGGCAATGAGCTATGATTTGGTTCTGATGAACTTGCCAATCTTCAAATGCTCTCTGTCTAGCATTTTCGTACTCCTGTGAAGCTATAAACCTTTGCATTTCTTGCATCTCATTTCCCCCTCCTACATTACCTTGCTGTTGGTTTCTCTCAACCTGTGGATGTCTACCATGGTATTGTACTGCGGCGTTATTTCGCCTGTTCAAAACTTTCGCACCATGGTATACATTTAAACCTATAGTATCGCGGGGTTCTGGTTCTTCTACTAATAATCCCCCCTGATTTATATCCACACCGAGATATTCACCAATCAAAGTAATAAAAATACCACCTCCTATTATGCTATGCGGTCTCATCCCCCTAACCATAGCTGATAAATAATAACCCACACAATACGGTATACTTACGGCGCTTTGTGGGTCTCGAATACACATATGGTAAAACAAATCCTGTTCATTTACCTTTTCCTTGTTCTTACCTCTTTGTGTAATCGAATTAGCTAAAAACCTATGAATTACTCTTAATTCAGCTCTATCTATATCCAAATAAGAGTAATTTCCCCCTTTGAATCGGTGATGGCTTGTCATTTGACTCCATACACCGTGTGTATCAAAATTTTCATCTATCTTTCTACCATTTAGTATCAACCCTCTACAATCGGCAGATGCTAACTCCTCAGGCGTATATATACGTAAAGCCTGAGCCATGTCTAGTAAAGACATGTGGCGCATCGAACCTCCTAACAAAAATCTAATAAAAGATCGATCGGTTAAACTAGCTACCCGATCATTTAATTCTATACTACACAACAATTCTTCACACCATACTTTATATACAGGTCTACGCATGGTGAATAAACGTACCCAGTCATTAAAAGTAGAATTACCATACCTCTGTACAAGTAATTCCCTAATTGGCCCGGCCAATTCTACAGCTTCTAATGGTCCCCAGTCTATGACCCTAGGTACCTCAACAACTTTAGAATGAAGCGTATGCAACCCCCTTTGATACTTTGGATAATCTATTCAAAGTCTGTCAAATCTCAGGTTCGGATGCAAATATTCCAAGTGCATATCAGAAAATGTCATGACTGGATGAGGTATATCCTGCTTGTAGTAGTTATCCACCTCCTGTTGTTCCGCATTCTCAGCAGGAGCATTGCGAGCTTGGGATGAAGATTCACCCCTTTCAGTCTGCAAAACACATCAAACACAATTTTTGTGCATCCAAATATGCATTAGTGTCAGCAAAATCATCAATCAACATAATTACAATGACATGATCAATTTATATCAAACTTAAGCTCATTTTCATATTTTCATCAAATCTACACTTTTTCAAATAAGCATATACGAAAATGTTCGCCAAGTTCATAAGCATTCAACTCAAATAACATGTCAAAATAATCATTACTAGCAATTAAACAAGTTTCAAATGGCATTATCTCTCAAAAATCAAGTTCATGAATTTTAGACTTGAAAAAGTCCACTTTAATTCTCAAAATCATGTTTAGGCTCAAAGTTTGGATCATTTAACTACCTAAACATGTTACACTACTTAATTTAGCAACAATTCATGACAAAAATCGGCCATAACCTTTTTATATCAAAAAGCCCCAAATTTGCTCAAGAACACAAACCCTAGATTACTCAAAATTTGAAGTTTAAGGCTTCTAATCATGTTAAATAGCATCAATCTAGGTTATACAAGCATAATACATAAACAATTTAACCATAATTACACTAAAAAGCATCAAAATCAAATTAGGGAAAAAATTGCTCAAGAACACTAATTTTCAGATTAAATGGTGTTTAGGTGTAGAAATTTACCATTTTTCTTGAGTAATTCCTTGATAGCATCCTTCTCAACATGATTTTAGTAAAAGATTTGATGATTAACGGTTAAAAATTGTGATTTTGGGGGTGTTTTTGCGTGTATTTTCGGCAGTTATTTTCGCAGTTTTCTTTGAGTTTGTGGTGTGTGGTTTAAAACTGATCAGTTCGTTCAGCTATATTTTTTTTCTGGAATCCGATACCTCCGCGAGTCGCGGTGTTTGAAACTGCAAACTCCGCGAGTCGCGGAGTTTGCTTTTTTTTTTTTTTTTTTTTTAATAAAATCATTAACTTATAAAACAATTAAGTAATTAATTTTTAAAATTTTGTTTCCCTTGTTATTTAGGACGAGGTCGTTTCAGATCGATGTCCTAGTCCGTCCTTCGACAAAATTTTAAAATTTGTCTTTTTGTAGCGATTGTTTTAAAAGCTAAGATTTTTGGTTTTTTTTAATGTTTTTGGCATACTTTAATTCAATAAGATTAAAAATAATGATAATAAAAGTTCTCGTCCCTCCCTCGGGTAAAGCAATTTCGGTTCAAAGACCTAGTCTTCAACTTACGACGAATTTTAAAAATCATATTTTTAACTTAATGAGATAAAGTAAATTTTTGTTTTTAAATTCACACAATTTAAATATAAAATTCAAAATTAATATTAAAAATTCACACCAAACTTACAATTTAAAATGCATAAAATTAAAAATTCGTATTTTAAAAATTAAAAATTCACACCAAACTTAAATTAAATATTTATATTATAAATTCACACCAAACTTATATTAATTTTTCAAATATTTACAATTTTAAATATATTGTTTTTACAAAGTTTACAATATTAATTTAAGATTTATATATTAATTTTAAAAACATGGTAAAAATAAAATTAAAAATCTTTTTCGCTTTTTATCCCACTTTAATCAATCAAATATTATCAAAAATATGCGCCCCTCTTTTCGGTAAAGTAATTTCGGTTCCAAGACCTAATTTAACTCATGACGAATTTTTAAAATATTTTGGGTTGATTGTTTAAAGATATTTATACCTTAAGAATAAACATTAAATTTCGCAGTGATGTAATAAATTTTTGAATGATATCAATAATTTCGGTCGCCAAACCTAATTTTATTCAATACCAATTTAATACTTTTTAGCGAACAAATTAGCGTTTATTATCAAAAGGTTAAAAATAAAAAAAAATAAAAATAAAGACTGTACAGACATACCTGTGAAATAGATTTCTTAGTTATATGATCTATCCCATTCATAAGATAGTCGGTTTAATTGGTTTTCCATGGCTACATAGGCGTAACCTCGAGCATTCAGTGTCTTTTCTTCTAAACATATGAACGGTCCGTCTCTGCATAAAGTAACAAATTCGGTGTTTGAATAGGTTTGATTATTTGAACATTTACCTCCATGTGACCATTTTCCGCATTTGTGACATCTTTCTAGGTGTCGTGCTCTTCTTTTTGCTGCGGATTTTGATTTTCCTTTACCAAATTGTAACTTATTATCTTCGCATCTGGATTCTTTTCTAACTCCGTCCATTCTTTCTCTGATTACTGATACTATTTCACTCGGTAGTATGTCATTATTACGTTTAGTGATCAAAGCGTGTAGCATTAGACCATGGTTTAGTTCACAGGCAGTCTTCATTTTGTAAAAACCTAAAAAAATAAAAATTCAGAATGGGGGGAGAAGACTAGTTCTTTAGGGTCTGCTAGGGAAAGACCATTCGGGTTCCATTTTCGAGAACTACACAAAAACAGACAATCTAACTCTAACAGAAATACATATTATCCTTTAAAGACTTGATTCTCCCCATACTTAGTTAGCTGTGGTGTCGAAATTGTGATTAACTTCGTTGTCGACTTCCATCGGACTATGTATGTAGTGTTTAACTCTGTGACCATTAACTTTAAATTCAATCCCATTTGAATTTATTAATTCTATCGTTCCGTATGGAAAAACTCTTTTGATTATGAATGGTCCAGACCATCTTGATTTCAATTTTCCAGGAAATAGCTTGAATCGTGAATTGAAAAGAAGAACTCTGTCTCCTTCTTTAAATTCTTTTGAACTTCTGATTCTTTTATCATGCCATTTCTTCGTTATTTCTTTATATATTAACGAATTATCGTATGCTTCATGTCTTAATTCTTCTAATTCGTTTAGTTGACTTAATCGTAGACGTCCAGCTTCATGTATATCAAGATTACATGTCTTCAAAGCCCAAAATGCTTTGTGTTCAATTTCTACTGGAAGATGACATGCTTTTCCATAAACAAGTCTAAAAGGTGTGGTTCCAATTGGAGTTTTGTAGGCTGTTCTAAAAGCCCAGAGTGCATCCTCCAATTTAATGGACCATTCCTTCGGATTTGATCCTACGGTTTTCTCTAGAATACGTTTTAAAGCTCGGTTGGTATTTTCAACTTGTCCACTTGTTTGTGGATGATATGCGGTGGAGATTTTACGAGTTACTCCATATCTTTTAAGAACTTTCTCAAGTTGATTATTACAGAAATGAGTACCCCGATCACTTATTAAAGCTTTCGGTGTTCCAAACCTTGCAAAAAGACGTTTTAAAAAGTTGACTACAACTCGTGCATCGTTAGTTGGGAGAGCTTGTGCTTCCGCCCATTTAGATACATAATCAATGGCTACGAGTATATATAGATTATTATGAGATTTTGGAAATGGACCCATAAAGTCAATACCCCAAATGTCAAATACTTCACATACTTGGATGACATTTTGTGGCATTTCATCACGTTGACTTATTTTTCCGGCCCTTTGACAAGCATCACAGGATTTGCAAAGAAGGTGTGCGTCTTTGTAAATTGTAGGCCAATAGAATCCAGCATCATATACTTTTCTTGCTGTTAGTTGAGGCCCATAATGCCCTCCTGCTGGTCCTGTGTGACAATGGTTTAAAATTTTACTAGCTTCATCTCCAAATACACATCGGCGTATTATTCCATCGGGACAACTTTTAAACAAATGTGGATCTTCCCAAAAATAGTGTTTTATATCACTGAAGAATTTCTTTCGTCTTTGGTACGATAATCCTTTTTCAAGGAATCCACAAACTAAGTAGTTTGCATAGTCTGCAAACCATGGAATTTCTTTATAATCTATCTTCAATAGATATTCATCAGGAAAGTTGTCTTGTATGGCCGATTCATTTAGAACTTCTAATTCGGGATTTTCAAGACGAGAAAGATGATCAGCGGCGAGATTTTCTGCTCCTCTTTTATCTCGGATTTCAATATCAAACTCTTGTAAGAGTAAGATCCAACGGATTAATCTTGGTTTAGCATCTTGTTTTAAAAATAGGTATCTAAGAGCAGAATGGTCGGTATAGACCACCGTTTTTACTAGAACGAGATATGATCGAAATTTGTCAAAAGCAAAGACAATAGCAAGAACTTCTTTTTCAGTAGTTGTATAGTTCGTTTGTGCTCCTTGTAACGTCTTACTAGCATAATATATAGGTTGAAATCGTTTTTCAATCCTTTGTCCTAAAACGGCTCCCATTGCAAAATCACTTGCATCACACATTAGTTCAAATGGTAGATTCCAATTTGGTGCTATGATGATCGGCGCATTAGTTAGTTTCTCTTTAAGAATATTAAAAGATTTGATACACTCATCTGAAAAGATGAATGGAGCATCCTTTTCTAGGAGTTTATTCATAGGAGTGGCAATTTTAGAAAAATCTTTTATGAAACGTCGGTAAAAACCAGCATGCCCTAGAAAACTCCTAACTCCTCTAACATTGGTGGGATGTGGAAGTTTAGCAATTATATCTACTTTAGCTTTATCCACTTCAATTCCTTCTTTTGAAATTTTATGACCAAGAACGATGCCTTCTTTAACCATGAAATGGCATTTCTCCCAATTAAGTACTAGATTCGATTGTTCGCATCTAATAAGCATTCGTTCCAGATTAACTAGACATGATTCAAATGTATCACCGAAGACTGAAAAGTCATCCATGAATACTTCCATGCATTCTTCTATCATGTCATGAAAAATTGCCATCATACACCTTTGAAAGGTTGTAGGGGCGTTACAAAGTCCAAATGGCATGCGTTTGTAAGCAAAAGTACCATAAGGTCACGTGAATGTGGTTTTCTCTTGATCTTCGGGTGCTATTGGAATTTGAAAATATCCGAAAAATCTATCTAGAAAACAATAGTAACTATTTCCGGCTAATCTTTCTAACATTTGATCAATGAAAGGTAAGGGAAAGTGATCTTTTCTGGTGGCGTCATTTAATTTTCTATAATCAATACACACACGCCATTCTGTTACAGTCCTAGTTGGAATAAGCTCATTTTTCTCATTTGTAATGACAGTCATGCCACCCTTCTTAGGCACGCATTGAACTGGGCTTACCCATGGACTATCAGAGATTGGATAAATTAAACCTGTATCTAGTAGTTTAATAATCTATTTCTTAACTACATCTTGCATATTAGGATTTAGTCTTCGTTGGCGTTGCACATATGTTTTATGACCTTCTTCCATAAGGATTTTATGTGTGCAATACGAAGGACTTATTCCTTTAATATCATGAATCTTCCATGCAATGGCTGGTTTATGAGCTTTCAACACAGAAATGAGTTGTGATTTCTCATTTTCAGTAATAGAAGACGATATTATTACAGGTAATTCAGATTCACCATGTAAATAAGCGTATTCCAAATGGTTTGGAAGTGGCTTTAACTCTAATTTCGTTCTATCGATGATTTGTATCGATATCTGTCTTCTTCTTTTAGCATTTGAATTTCTTCTGTTGTTGGTTCATATCCATTAGCTATAAGTGTAGCTAACATTTCAGCTTCATCAATTGGTTCATTACCTTCTCCTAAAGAACATTCTCCTGTTCCTTGTAATTCTGGAAATTCTTCTAATAATTCTGCATGTGCATCTATAGTTTGAATATAATAACATGTATCATATGCAGATTGTGGTTGTTGCATTGCTCTATCAACTGAAAAGGTAACACTCTCATCCTCTATACTTAGGGTCAGTTTCTTACCGAACACGTCTATCATTGCTTTAGCCATGTTTAAGAATGGTCTTCCTAATATGAGAGGAACTTGAGAATCTTCTTCCATGTCCAAAAAAACAAAATCTACTGGAAATACTAAAGTACCAACTTTAACTAGCATGTTCTCCATTATCCCTCTAGGATATTTTATTGATCTATCGGCTAGTTGTATGCTTATTCTGGTTGGTTTCAATTCTCCAAGGTCTAGTTTAGTGTATAGTGAATACGGCATTAAATTTATACTAGCACCTAAATCTGCCAATACTTCTATTGAACTAAGACTACCCAGAAAACATGGAATTGTGAAACTTCCTGGATCAGATAGTTTTTTTGGTATCTTATTTAACAGCACTGCTGAACAATTAGCATTCATAGTAACAGCCGAGAGTTCTTCCATTTTCTTTCTATTTGAGATTAGATCTTTCAAGAATTTAGCATATCTAGGCATTCCTGAAATCACATCAATGAAAGGAAGATTTACATTTATCTGTTTAAACATATCCAAGAATTTGGATTGCTCGGCTTCAAGTTTCTCTTTCTTCATTTTACTCGGGTAAGGAAGTGGTGGTTGGTATGGTTTAACATAAGGTTTAGCCTTAACTGTGTTATCTTCATTAACCTTTTCAACTACCGGTTCTTTTTCCTTATCTTGATCAGGTTGTGGTTCTTGTGGAGTAGGAATAGCTTCATCAGAAGTTACAGGTATTTCAGGTGGTTTAAGTGTTGTACCACTTCTTGTGGTAATGGCTTTAGCTGTTTCATTCCGGGGGTTAGCATTTGTATCACTAGGTAGACTTCCTGGTTTTCTTTCACCTATTAACCTTGCTAGGTTACTTACTTCTTGTTCCAGATTTTGAATAGAAGCTTGTTGATTTCTAAATGCTTGAGCATTTTGTTCATTAGTTTGTTTTTGAGATGTGAAAAACTGCGTTTGAGTTTCAACTAGCTTTGTCATCATATCTTCTAAATTCGGCTTTTTATCATCGATTTGTTGTGGTGGTTTGTTTTGAAAATTAGGTCTTTGCTGGTTGTAAGTATTATTGGATATTTGTTGATTGCTAGGACCTTGTTGGTTGTTGTATGGAATATTTCGGCTATAATTCTGGTTTTGATTGTAAATCGGTCTTGGCGGTTGATAATTATTCTGATAATTATTTCCAGGCCTTTGGTTTATGTATGAAATATTCTCTCTTTGTTCCATTGTTAATTCAATACTGAGACAATCTTTTGTCAAATGTGTTCCTCCACACTGCTCACAACTAATTCGTATTGAGTGAATATCTTTAGTCATCTTTTCCATTCGTTTCTCGACAGCATCTATCTTTGCGGAAATGGAATCTAAGTCATGGCTAGAATCGGCTCTAGCTGCTTTAGATGATCTAACGATATCTTTTTTTTGGTGCCACTCATGTGAGTGGGAAGCAGTGTTATCAATAATTTTGTAAGCATCAGTTTCGGTTTTCTTCATAATAGAACCACCAGCTGCTATATCTATATCTTTCCTTGTAATGATGTCGCATCCTTGGTAGAATATTTGTACTATTTGACAGGTGTCTAAACCATGTTGCAGACATCCTGTTAACAACTTTCCATATCTAGTCCATGCCTCATATAGAGTTTCATTTGGTTTCTGTGTGAACGTAACAATTTCTGCTTGAAGTCTTACGGCTTTAGATGCAGGAAAGAATTGTTTAAGAAAATTTTCAACTAAATCATCCCATGTATCGATCGCCCCTTCAGGTAACAATTCCAACCAATCTTTGGCTTCTCCCTTTAAAGTCCAGGGAAATAACATGAGATATATCTATTCATCCTCCACTTCTTGGATTTTAAATAGTGTGCAGATCCTATTAAAGGTACGTAGATGTTCATTTGGATCTTCCTTCGGCGCACCACTAAATTGGCATTGATTAGTCACCATGTGTAGAATTTGTCCTTTGATTTCATAATCTGGCGCATTAATGTCTGGATGAGTAATTGCGTGACCTTGGCCAGTGCGTTTAGCTCTCATTCGGTCTTCCATACTTAAAGGTTCCAGATTCTCCATAATTGAATTTGTTGAATCGGAATCACTAGAGGATTCTGATTTAATGGTTCGTTCCTCAACAATCTCTGTTTAAATGATTGGTGGTTCCGGAGGAAAGTTTAATGGTTCAGGATCTACGAACCGTTCCTGAATATTCTCCGGATTCTCAATTGTGAGGTCGGGTTCAAAAAATGGATTATCGGAAATTTGAACTGGAGTACTTGGTCGACTGGATGACGTTTCTAAAGAGAAATCAATGGCAGTAATATTTGCTAAATGTCTTGATCTAGTTACAGGTGGTGAACGTACAAAAGGTGGTGAACGTCTTGCTCGGTGCATTCACTGAATATCCTATTAGTTTTTAAAAGGAAAGAAAAATTATAATAAGTTATCCAATCAATAGACTATTCTGATTTTGCCCACGTTTCGAATAGCCAAAAGATGCAGCAGAGGGGCAGGATTCATTTGGTCTCAATATAATTGAGGACTGTTTGGCTCCAATAACTCGGTCCACGTACAAATCCAACTATTACTACGAACCAGAAAATTTTGATGTCTATCAATTTAACCACTTAAAATAAATTTTCGTAATTTTAAGAAATTTAGATAAGAAGTAGAATAAAAATCTATGTCCTAAAACTAGAATAGCGAGAAATAAGAAAGAAAAAGAGCTCGTCGAAAAAGGTCGAAAAAGAAAATTGGTTGAAAAATAAAAGGTGACGGAAAAATAAAAGAAACTTATAAAACTTAAAAATACTTGACTAACCTAACCTTATTACTACAACTAACTTAAAATTATAATCGCAAATTGAGATTACTAATTGGAATGATAATTGATACATAGGTAAAAGTCGTCTAAAAATATTAAAGCTTACAGGAAAAACTAAATCCCAAATGGAAATAACTTAAAAAGAAACTAAAACTTAAAAAGGCGTCGCAAAATTCTAAAGCACCTAAGTCTTAGTCTAAAGAAAAACCACTTAAGGGATTTTACGGCAAAGCCTAAAAATCTAGAAGTAAAAATAACTATGGCAAAAACTAAGTTTAAAACTAAATATGAGCTAAAAATACAAATATTACGCTAAAACGATTAAAAAGGGATAAAATATAAAAATATACAAAAAGTTGTAAAAAGTACAATTTTTATAAAAATATTATTTTTATATTATTTATTTATTAAAACTATTAATTTTACAATTTAATTAAACTTAATAAACTAAATATACAAATTAATTAAAACTTAAATTAAATTATAAATTAATTAAATATTTAACCCTAATACAAATTAATTAATAATAATTAATAATACTTCGTAATTAATGCCTGATTAGGGTTCTGGTCAGCTGTGTCAGACGGTCTCCGCGACTTGCGGTATTCAAAGCATCAAACCCCGCGACTCGCGGGGTTTCAAAATTCAACTGACAGGTTAAAAATTCGACGCGTTTTTCTTTTTTATTTTTTTTATTTTCTGTTTTATAATTTTCTGTTTATATCAAAATATTTGTATAATAAAAAAAACTTATATTTAAAAACTTAAATAAAAATAGAACTTCTTTATAAATTTAAAAATATCTTAAAAATAGATTTATATATATATAAATATTTTTTTTTTCGGTTTTTTTATTTATAAAATATATTTATAAAATAAATTAAATAAAACTTATATTTTTACAAACTAAAGAAACTTTATAAAACTTAAATATTTATCAAAATCCTAAAAATATATAAATTTTTATTTTTCTTTTTATATTTTTGAATATTTAAAACGTATTTTTATAAAAACGAAATTTAATAAAAGTAAACTAAAATTTTTTTTTTATTAGCGTTGCGCTTCTGGCTTTTAAGAGATTCCCCGGCAGCGGCGCCAAAAATACCTGATGTCAAAGCTAAGGGGTATAAAATACTATTAAATTTTAGCAGGAAATACTATTAAATACGATACAATTTTTACACAAGATATTTATTTATTTAGAGAATGGATATACTTAAACCTTACTACAACACTTATAGGCAGTGTACCTAATCGTACAGTAGTGTAGTTTTTAGTAAGTCCGGTTCATTCCACAGGGAATCTTTTTAAACAAAGCTTAACGCTATATTAGTTTACTTTTATAAAAATACAAATATATATATAAGTAATATTATTATTATAAAGGGGGGTTTTTACCGTTTAATGACCGGTTTGTCGATTTTAAAACTTTAGTCGCAGTTAAAACCAAATGTAAAATATTAAAAATAAATACAAGACTTAAATTAAAGCGTAAAGTAAATAACGATAATGAAATTGCGAATAATAAAAATGCGATAAAATAAACTTGCGATAATTAAAAATTACGATAATTAAAAGTGCAATTAAATACAATAACAATAAAAATGCGATAATTAGAAGTGCAATTAAATATAAAATAAAGGAAATTAAATATGAAATAAAAGAATTATGCTTATTTAAACTTCCGTAATCATTATGTTTGACGTGTTCATTTTAGTTTTATGCCCATGGGTTAATTGTCCTTTGTCCTGGATTATTTAATATGTCCGTCTGGTTTTTGTCCATAACAGTCCATCAGTCATAAATATAAAGTGCGAGTATCCTCGTCAAATTATCCTTATATCCGAAGTTAAATATTCCAACTAATTGGGGATTCGAATTGTAACAAGGTTTTAATACTTTGTTTAATGAATACACCAGGTTATCGACTGCGTGTAAACCAAGGTTTTACTACTTTGTTAACAATTACACCAATTACCCTTGAATGTAATTCACCCCTGTTTCAACAAGTCTATTAACTATTAATCCAGTTCCGTGTCCGGTAAAATGAATAATTATTGATATTTATAGATATCCCGCCCACCGTACCCAGTCAAGCGTATGTGGTTATATATAAATACGTCGAATTATAAGTTTGTATATTAAATTAACAAGGTATTGTTTAGTTAATATAAAACCCATTAATAGCTCATAGTCTAATTTCCACAAGTGTCGTTCTTTTATCCAAACCCCAATTATGGTACAAAACCCAATTACCCAATTTTAGTAATTAGCCCAACATCATGATTACTTCGGATTAAATAAGCATAATAATAACTTAGCTACGAGACATTAATATAAAAAGGTTGAACATAACTTACAATGATTAAAAATAGCGTAGCGTTACACGGACAGAATTTCGACTTACACCCTTACAACATTCGCTAACATACCCTTATTATTAGGATTAAAATTAAAATTAAAATATAAATTATAAATATATATATATATATATATATATATATATATATATATATATATATTTTACGATATAGATAGAGAGATGGATGGATATATTGTAATTTTTGCGATCAAAATTCGTTTGCTTTTATAGGGATTTTCAGAGTTTGGGGCTCCGCGACTCGCGGCATTTTTGGCCTTCAAACTCCTCGAGTCGCGGAGATTGTAAAAATAGCTCACCAGCTTTTGGAGTCTTTCTTGCTGACGATTTATTTATAAATATAATATATATATAATTAATATAATTAATTATATATTATATTATATTTATATACATAGTTAACTTGTAATTATTAGTCCGTTGCGTCGAGCGTTGAGAGTTGACTCTGGTCCCGGTTCCGAATTTTCGAACGTCCTTATCAATAATTGGAACCTCTTTGATTGTCTTTTGTACTTTTGAGCTTTTTGGTCGTTTCCGTCTTCAATTCGTCGAATCTGTCTTTTGTCTTCACCTTTTATTATTTAAACGAATATCACTTGTAAATAGAACAATTGCAACTAAAAGCTTGTCTTTCTTGAGGAATAATGCTATGAAATATATGTTCGTTTTTAGCATTATCAAAGAACCAAGTCGAGATCAAGATATTTTTGGCCATCAAATCCATAAGATTGAAGTTTTTAGTGCTTGTGATTATTAGAAGGACTTTAATGATTTAAGGTTATTAGTGAACTCAAGATGATATTACACTGTAGGCTTTACTCTTGGAACATAGAATGTTTAGAGTAATAACCTTTGTTTGGGTTAGGATTTTTGATCTACCTAAGTGTTGATGATCATTTCTTGAAGGTTTAGTGATTTATGACTCTAATTGAAAGTGCTAGTTAGCTCTAAGATTGCGAAACGAGTCAAAATCCTAAGTTTGTGAAAATTGGAAAACTTGAAATTGCCTAAGTGGCCCACTCGCACGTTTGATGTGTGAACCGTACGAGTAACCACACGTGTGAGGTTAACCGTACAGATGACCTTGTTCTAAAATGTCCTAAGACATCAGGGTCACACACACGAGTGATTAGGTGAGACGCGCGGTCGATGGTGGATCATGTGATCAACCGTACGGTTGATCACGAGAGTATAAATAGGGAGTGTTGAGCACAGATGCTCACACTTGTGCTCCCAAAACTTTTTTTCTCTCAAATTTCGACCTTCACCGATCGAGTTTTCCACTGCAGCGTTTGTTTATCACATTATTCCGACCACAACGCCACCATCTAGGTAAGATTTTATCGAGTTTAAGCCTGTTAATTTGTTGTTTGAATGACTCAAAACCCTAGGGGTTTGTAAATCAAATTTTGTGTAATTGGTGCTTGTTTTGATCAGTGTTTGTTATTGTTTTGAGTTAAACGAATCCTTTATATGCTATTGTGATGTAAATCGGTCCCTAAAACGATCAAACATGTAATTTGTGGAATTTAAAAAGGCATTTATTACGGGTTTCATCAGATATGCACAAGTGATATCACTCGCACGCGTGAGACATGACTCGCACGAGTCAGTACACGGTTGATGATCAACCGTGTGAATCATTGAGCTCACTTGATTACGTTTGAATTGGTTGCTCACTCGTCTGACAGAGCTGACACGTGTGATCACACACACGAGTCACCACACGGTTGACTCACTCGCTTATAAACAGTACCTCAACCGTGCACCTTGTCTGAAACCATATTACTGCTCAAATGTGTTAACAGTGGCACGAGTGACTATATCACTCGCATGGTTGATCACTCAGCCGCACATGTGACATTATCACTTGCACGGTTTATCATGTTAATATGTTTATGATACTTTGATGTGAATGATTTGATATTTTATAATATGTGGGCCGTATTTCTAACATTTCTGTTAATGTTTCAGTTTGTTAAGATATCATCAAATGGCATAACAACAAGTCAATATTCAAGTAGTTAATGTAGAAGGACAGGGGGAGCAACAAGCTAATCCTCAAGCTAATCCTTTTAACCTGTGACAACCCAGAAATTTCCAACCAAATTTAAACTTTAATCTTTATATGTTTTCGACACGATAAGCAATATTTGTTAAGTTAAATTTCAAGAATTTTAAACTATGTTCATACATTCATTCAACCTCGACCAAGTTCCAACGATTCACGAACCATTAAACGAATATGATTATATATGTATATGTGTATATATATTATAACTTGAAATGTAAACAAAATATTAGATTAAATACTTTATTTGATTGTATCTGTTTCAAAATGTTTATCAATGGAATTAGAAGATAAGATCAAATGATTGAACTATCAGATATATTGAATTATGATTACAAGTCTCTGTTGAAAGGCCCACGTTGATTTGAGAAATCTTTCCATTTTAACAATATTCGGAAAATGGTAAGTTTAAAAAGAACTTTATTATTAAAACGTATATAACTTTTATAAATATCTAGAACCACTTTTGACAACTCATTACTTAACTAGTATGATAAAGATAATGATATTTATATTTTATTTTATTAAGTATATATATAACGATTTAAAGTAATATTATATATATTTATACTCGTATTATACGTACATAGTTTTATACTTTTACTATACTTAAACTTTACCTTTACTTTATTTTTACTTTACTTTAACTTTAATAATTCACTTAAATAATTCATACTTTAATAATTCATACTTTAATAATTCACTTTAATAATTCATACTTTAATAATTCACTTTAATAATTCATACTTTAATAATTCACTTTAATAATTCAAAAATCTATTATAAATAGAATTCAATAGTTTTCATTATTTCATAAAAACTTGAAAATATTTTTCTCTAAACTCTCTCAATCGATTTACATATATATATTTACTCCATATTATTTCAAGATATTATTTGTATACATAAAATATTACGACGGAGTGCTGTCCGAGTGATTTCGAAATTATTTTTCGAGTAGGATAGTATTAAGGAAATTATGGGTTATAGCTATGGAGGTGATTGAGTATGGTTCATGGGTATGCTCGTGAGGTCAATATAGTGTTTATCATTTCCGTTGCGTCTACGTACCTTTCCTGCAATATTGAATCTCAATATTGATACGTGAGTACTCATAATTTAACTTTTACATACTAATAGTGTATCCCTGACTAGTGCTCGAGTATTTAGGATTATGCATGCTTGTACTTTTGATATTTCCCTTAGACAGGTTAGGTTGAATCTTGAATTAGTTACACTTACGGTTGAGATAAGGTATAAGATATGCATGTCCTTGAAAAGCTAGCGAAAAATTAAGAACTTTTTCTTTAGATATCGAATGGTTTCGATGAACGGATTAGAAGTTATAATCAATTGAATTTTCGATATTTTTATTGAAAATGATTATTATTATCGTCGTTTTTATCGTCGTTCTAGTTTTATCTTATTATTATCATTATTATTATCTTTATCAATAAAAGGGATTTATCATTAAAAATTGTTTTTTTATTATTATTACTATCGTTATTATCGTTAAAGTTATAATTAGTATTATTATTATTATCCAATTATTATTATTATTATTATTATTATTAGTATTATTATTATTATTATTATTATCATTATTAATATGTATATCATTATTTAAAAATGGTTATTGTTATTGTTATTATTATTATTACTATATTATCATTAAGATAATTATTAGTATTATCGTTAACAATGTTATCGTAACTATCATTATTAATATTAGTGTAATTAAAAAAAATATTTGTAACACCTAATTATTTTGATTACTATTATTATCATTATTATGAAGACGATATAAAAGACGATTGAAAGCTATTAAATGAAACGATTAGGAAATAATAAGTAAGAGTATCATGATGAAATTAAAATATTATAAGATATTGATTTAGATACAATTATCGTTCTTATTATTTTTATCATTACTATTATTATTAAAAGTATCGTTAGTATTAAAACTATCATTTTAACAAAAATTACTATTTTAAATGAAATGTCATTATTAGTATAAAATATCATTATTATTATTATTTTAAATAGAATTATTATTTTAAAGATAATATTAAAAATTATCGTAAATATTAAAGTTATCATAATTAGAATTATCGTTTTATCATAATGTCATCTTAGTAATTATAAATATTGATATTTTTATAATAATAATTATTATTACAAAATAATACAACTTTTACTTACTATCATTATAGATATTATTTTATCAAATAAATATGTGATACAAACATATTTTACTACGTGTAATAACTTACTTTAATAATACCTATCATATTATCTTTATGATATTAAATGAACCCTATAAATTTTATTACTTAATATATATAAAAGTATATTTTATTATATAAATTTAAAATAAAATTTTATTTATTAATAAATAAATTATATTATTTACTCTAATAAATCTTTTAAAAATATTTAAAAATATAAAATGACGATATTTAAATTATATATTAATCATGTATAGATTTTTGGAAATTATTTTGAGTCAAATTTACTTTTGTTGACTTTTGCATATTAGTCTCGAGCATTAGGATTGTGGTACACTATGACTTGACCTAATTTGTTAGACAAATATTGACCACACATAAATATATTTAATTAATTTAGGTTCGTGAATCCGAGGCCAACCTTGCACTTGTTCAATGACGTTATATGTATTTTTACTACGAAATACAGTATGGTGAGTTTCATTTGCCTTTTTACCCTTTATATTTTTGGGACTGAGAATACATGCTATTTTATAAATGTTTGATGAAATAGACACAAGTAATTGAAACTACATTCTATGGTTGAATTATCGAAATCGAATATGTCCCTTTTTATTAAAGTCTGGTAATCTAAGAATTAGGGAACAGACACCCTAATTGACGCGAATCCTAAAGATAGATCTATTGGGCCTAACAAACCCCATCCAAAGTACCGGATTCTTTAGTACTTCGAAATTTATATCATGTCCGAAGGAGGATCTCGGAATGATAGGGGATATTTTTATATGTATCTAGTTAATGTTGGTTACCAGGTGTTCACCAAATGAATGATTATTTTTGTCTCTATGCATGGGACGTATATTTATGAGAATTGGAAATGAAATTCTTGTGGTCTATTAAAATGATGGAAATAAATGATTATGATAAACTAACGAACTCACCAATCTTTTGGTTGACACTTTAAAGCATGTTTATTCTCAGGTGTTAAAGAAATCTTCCGCTGTGCATTTGCTCATTTTAAAGATATTACTTGGAGTCTTTCATAGCATATTTCGAAGAACATTGCATTCGAGTCATTGAGTTCATCAAAGATTATTATTAAATCAATTTATAGTTGGATAGTGGATATTATGAAATGGTATGCATGCCTGTCAATTTTCGATGTAAAGAAAGTTTGTCTTTTAAAAACAAATGCAATGTTTGTAAAATGTATCATATAGAGGTCAAATACCTCGCAATGTAATCAACTATTGTGAATCGTTTATAATGTATATGAACGGATCCTTTCAGTTGGCATCAGAGCTGGTATAACGCCGTTCATGTGTGGTGGGTTAGTCGTAAAGGAGGTTCTCACAGTGTTACCTGTGACGAAGCATTGGCTCTTACTCCTTGCGATCCCTTACGAGGGTTGGAAATAGCCGAGAGGCAGGCCCTAAAATCAGTATCTGAGGTACACTCAGTGGTCACCAGACGGTTAGCTGGGAAGGCACTGGGTGGGACGGTGGTTGTCCCCAACTATATTTCAGTTGGTATCAGAGCGGTGGTCTTAGCAAACCAGGTCTTCATTAGTGTGTCTAACTGATAAGTCGATAGGATGCATTAGTGAGTCTGGACTTCGACCGTGTCTGCATGTCAAAAGTTTTGCTTATCATTTTGTGTCAAAAATTAACTACTTATCATCCTCAGGAAATTACCTGCTTATCATTTTTAGTCTAAGACACGTCTTGCTGCATTGATTGCATGAAGAGTGTATAGACAAAAATTCATATCTTAGCATATCTGCTAAATCATATCTTATCGTATCTGTTACTTTAAACTTTGCCTGACATATCCCGCAAAGTCCTCCGTAATCTACGAAATCTTTTGATCTATATATATATATATATATATATATATATATATATATATATATTTATTCTATGCAATTAGAATACCATCCGTTAGCTAAAATCATTTCATATCGAGAAAAAAAAAATCCTTTATCCAATCGTACGAAATGGAATTCGTCATCAGTTCAAGTCACTCAGATTCCGAAATGGAATCCCATTCAAGCTCAGAAAGCAGTGTGACCGGAATAGATCAACCAATCAGTCATCACCTATTCTGGATGAATTGGGGATGGGTTCGTAGCCTCCTCAATCATTGGAGACAAGAAGAAGGTGATACCTTCCATCCACCACATTACCCTCTTGACGAAGAACCTGAAGCACTTACCGGTGAACCTGTCCAAAACACCATTTTCTCGCTCATTTTCAGAGTATCACGTCATGATTATATATTAAATCAAATTTTAGATTTTATTTATCCGCTCGTCCGAACCGACAATCATCCCGGTGTAATAGAAGAAGTCAACGAGCTTCGCGCTCGGGTAGTGGCTTTGGAGAATATGGTGCAGAGATTACAAACACCAACAGCAACATCAGCAGCATAACCAGTACCACCATCATCAACGCCAACAGTACCATTACCACCTCCAACCACAACCGCGTCGTAAACCCCAACTTCACAATCTGTCCCACGAGCATCAACGTCATACGCACCATAGATACCAAGGAGTACCAACAACAATAACTGACGAAGTATTAATTCATAACTTCATTGGAGAAACATTCCACGGTAATTATGTAATCTCTAAAGTCTTAGAGATTATCTAATCTAGCCCTAACCATAAATCAGTTAAGCGAACCAAAATGATAGAAGGAAGAGTAAAAACCCTGACAAAAATGGTGTGTGATTAACAAGCTAAACTTGCTTTACCAACAACATCAACAGTACCGTCAACGTTACCAGCATCGTCAGTACAGTCAACATCCGAATCAACAACACCGATAACATCACAAACTCCGTCAGTTCAAGAATCACTGTGGAAATCATTACGAATCAATAACGTGTATATTGTATCAACGAGTTATGAAGAATTAACTCATTCCCTCTGAAGAAATTATATGTATATTATATATATATATATATATATATATATATATATATATATATATATATATATATATATATATATATTTTGAAATAATGCTTTTCGTGCTAAGCTATTGTGTGTGAATCTTAACTATTCGGTTAATTCATATTACAAATATGCAATAATGTATGTCCTTCGGCCGCAACTTAACCAGCGTTAACTACAATCTCTGTCGCAATTCAACAAATTCCAATTCATAATAAATCAAGTATATATTTGATTTTACACTTTCATCATCGATGTACCCGAAACTTTTCAGATAACATCATTCGTACTTTGCGAACACAAGAATTCCACGAACCGAACATCATACATCAACAAATAACGAAGTATTGATTCATAATTTCAATGTCATTAAAGAAATACTGCGTAAAAGTTATGTACTTTTTAAAGCCTTTAGGGAATATTCAATTCTAGTTTCAACCGTAAATCAAATGAGTTTAATTTAACATTAACTCATTAAATCTATGTTACATCTGAAGAAAATATACATATATATATTTTCATAAAGACTGTAATAAAATTCTTTTGTACAAAATATTAATTGTGAAATTTTTTTAACGGGTAGGTAATACCCGAGAGATATAGAAATTCACAATTAATATGTTACATTCTTCGAATCTGATTCAGCAAATCATCCATTATACTCTCTACTTTCACAACAATATACATTCTTTTATAGAAATCAAAACAACCATACTCATTCAAAATTTAATTACATATTCTGATTTTGAAATCTCAAAATTCAACTTGAGATATGACCAAAATCATCACTCTTAGATCCTTACATCTTTCACAAGCTATATATTGACTTCAAAACTATGTTAGAATATCAAATGTATGTTAACGATTACAATCTGTGTTCAAACCCTTCGAAAATTTCTGAAGACACTTCGAATGATGAGCAATCGAGATGATGATCCAACCACATGTTACCCACAGTTATGTACCCGAAAAACTCTTGAAACCAAAGTAAAAGTTTAAACAACGTATCCGCGTTAGATTCTTTGGCATTTATTAGCAAAAATAACTTTGCAACTCCTATTCAAAGTAGCCAGTTTTGTCACAGCTCTAGCAAGTCAACTTCGACTTTTCAGTCAGACTAACCTTATTATAACCTTGAGATATACACCATCGTTACCAGTGAACCTTTTACATTCCACCACATTATTAGCAGATGTACCAACAACTTCATTACCCTTTGACTTTAGCCTCTCCAAAAAGTCATTATAATTATTCATTGAAACCCCATCATTTACTCATTCGCATCTTGTAATGAGAATTGCCATACGAATCATTGGGAATTAGCAATCAATATTTTGAAATCTCGTAGCATGTCTACGCCAACAGTTATATGTGTATATATAACGTCTATCTTCTGGACTTAATTTGTATGTGAAGTTTCTGAAAAACACTCCGAACTACGAATTGGTTCTCCGAAAATGGGAAAAAAATGCTGATAAAGCAGCAAAAACTATAAACGACTTTAAACGGTAAAAGCTGGATGATAATGATGAAGTGTGCTGGCAAAGCGCAGAAAAAGAGAAGTTTTGGAACTGGAAAACGGATTGAGCAAAGTATGAAGGAGGCTGTGGACAAATTACAAAGACTGAACCTGACTTCAAAGGATCCAAATGATTCAGTACCTGCTGAAGTCATTAACGAATACCTTGCTTCTGACTCTAAACCCCTGCGGACAATATTCTTCATCATCCCCTGATATTAGAAATTCTAAAATATCATCATATCTTTCATTATAAATATCCTCCATATTTTTGAAGATATTTTCTTAATTTTTCTTATTTGAAATCATTTACCTCTTCGCGCTATCTGTATTACATCATAAAAGAAAGTATTTTAGTTTCTAAATTCTGAAACATTCAAGTTTAAAATAGGAATATTTTGAAGTAGTTTTGGGAACTGAAGCATGAATTAGTATAATATAATGACACTTGATCAATGTGATTATATTACAGTAAGTCATGCTGAGTTTCTAAATGGAACGTGATGATTCACAGATCATAACATCATCATGTGCCATGTTATACGACTATTGTATTCTATTTAACCTCTAAAATATCAAGAAAATATTCTTGATGATTCGGCCTTTTCCAAGGTATTCTAGTAATTTGACAAGTCAAGCTCGTGCCATCACAATTTCCTTCCTAGAACATTAACAATGTTCATTCCGAAATTCATATCTGTGAATTCTGGACCATTACAAGCGGTGCTTAATCGCAAGAAGAAGAAACGAAAGGACAAAACTCCGAAATAGAAATTGGGGTATAAATTACAGCAAATAAAAGAGAGCATTAACTGTGAATGATAATGATTATAGAAGACAGAAGCAGATACTTTGAAATATAAGGGAACATATAAAGCCCAACGACAAACCAGAAATTATAAACCATATATATCGATGCATATAGCAATATAAAGACACGGGAGAACTAGAAACACTATAAACCCAAGAGTAAAGTAGAAGTAAATAGATTCTTCCGACGGTAGATGAAAAAGAAGAATGACCGATATGAAAGTTAGAAGTATATCGAGAATCAGAACTGGATGGAGCATATTGATGAATACTTTAAAATATGAGTTGAGGGGGAAAGAATAGAAGGTGATGAAACATGACTAGGAACTTAGAAATTAATAGATTTAACTCACACAATGGTGGAATAAGTGAATCAATCCCTCTAGTGAACAGGTTAAGTTTTTTTTGATTAATTTAGTCAAACCACAACTAAATCAAGTGTGATTAGATCAACACCTAGAGCTATTATTCACCACCTGGGTGATTTGGACTGAGAGAGAATCGGAGGAGCTCACTAGATCTGAGTGTGTGTAACAAATGAGAGGCTTAACCTAAAATGAAGAACATAAGACTTTATATACCCCTGCTGTTGACTCACCCATACGATTCATTCATCACACGTACGAGTTGGCTTCATCAGCCGTACGAGTGATCACTCACTCGTGTATTCTCATTTAGGTTGTAATTGTGACTTAGCTCAGCATCAACCGTGCGTATGAGCCTGTCAGCCGTACTAGTGAGGCTTCACTCATACGTCTGACTAAGTCTAACATAGTCAAACATCTAAATCTCATTCCTGCAGTTCCTGTAACCACATACAAACACGGATAGGATAATAACGAGCAATCATGGTGGCCTGTAAACTGTTGTACCTGCAATGGACGTGGGTAGATGTCTAGGGACTTGCATAAAATGCATCAACAGAAGGTGTGAGTTGTAAGGAAACGAAGGAGGTGAATTTATAAGAAAATCTCTGACAGAACAATTAAAATGGACGATCGCATTTAAAGCGGATCCTAATTCCCTTGATTACCGGAGAGTCAAATCTTATTAAGAAGATTTTCTTTAAATCCCTTGAAATCTGGGAATCAATCATATCTACGTCAAATGATAAGATGAATCTACACTTACTCATTTCACTCTTCTATATTAGCTTCATTCGTACTCTTCATATAAATGGATTATTTATCCAAATTATTCGCTGATGATAAAACTCTAATTTTCAGCCCGTATGCATCATGAAAACATACTTATTATCATTCACGACCTTTTAACTCAAATTTCGGGACGAAATTTCTTTAACGGGTAGGTACTGTGACAACTCGGAAATTTCCAACCAAATTTAAACTTTAATCTTTATATGTTTCCGACACGATAAGCAATATTTGTTAAGTTAAATTTCAAGAATTTTAAACTATGTTCATACATTCATTCAAGCTCGACCAAGTTCCAACGATTCACGAACCATTAAACGAATATGATTATATATGTATATGTGTATATATATTATAACTTGAAACGTAAACAAAATATTAGATTAAATACTTTATATGATTGTATCTGTTTCAAAATGTTTATCAAAGGAATTAGAAGATAAGATCAAATGATTGAACTATCAGATATATTGAATTATGATTACAAGTCTCTGTTGAAAGGCCCACGTTGATTTGAGAAATCTTTCCATCTTAACAATATTCGGAAAATGGTAAAGTGATTTGTTAATAAGAACAAATTGTCAATCATTGAGAACTAGACAAAAGATAGTGGAAGATTGAATCTCATAAAGACTCGATTGATCTATTTAGTTTCAAACATACAAAAACGTTTTCAGTTTTAAAAGAACTTTATTATTAAAACGTATATAACTTTTATAAATATCTAGAACCACTTTTGACAACTCATTACTTAACTAGTATGATAAAGATAACGATATTTATATTTTATTTAAATAAATATATATATAACGATTTAAATTAATATTATATATATTTATACGCGTATTATACGTACATAGTTTTATACTTTTACTATACTTAAACTTTAACTTTACTTTATTTTTACTTTACTTTAACTTTAATAATTCACTTTAATAATTCATACTTTAATAATTCACTTTAATAATTCATACTTTAATAATTCACTTTAATAATTCATACTTTAATAATTCACTTTAATAATTCATACTTTAATAATTCACTTTAATAATTCAAAAATCTATTATAAATAGAATTCAATAGTTTTCATTATTTCATAGAAACTTGAAAATATTTTTCTCTAAACTCTCTCAATCGATTTACATATATATATTTACTCCGTATTATTTCAAGATATTATTAGTATACATAAAATATTACGACGGAGTGCTGTCCGAGTGATTTCGAAATTATTTTTCGAGTAGGATAGGATTAATGAAATTATGGGTTATAGCTATGGAGGTGATTGAGTATGGTTCATGGGTATGCTCGTGAGGTCAATATAGTGTTTATCATTTCCGTTGCGTCTACGTACCTTTCCTGCAATATTGAATCTTAATATTGATACGTGAGTACTCATAATTTAACTTTTACATACTAATAGTGTATCCCTGACTAGTGCTCGAGTATTTAGGATTATGCATGCTTGTACTTTTGATATTGCCCTTAGACAGGTTAGGTTGAATCTTGAAATAGTTACACTTACGGTTGAGATAAGGTATAAGATATGCATGTCCTTAAAAAGCTAGCGAAAAATTAAGAACTTTTCCTTTAGATATCGAATGGTTTCGATGAACGGATTAGAAGTTATAATCAATTGAATTTTCGATATTTTTATTAAAAATGATTATTATTATCGTCGTTTTTATCGTCGTTCTAGTTTTATCTTATTATTATCATTATTATTATCTTTATCAATAAAAGGGATTTATCATTAAAAATTGTTTTTTTTATTATTATTACTATCGTTATTATCGTTAAAGTTATAATTAGTATTATTATTATTATCCAATTATTATTATTATTATTATTATTATTATTAGTATTATTATTATTATTATTATTATTATTATCATTATTAATATGTATATCATTATTTAAAAATGGTTATTGTTATTGTTATTATTATTATTACTATATTATCATTAAGATAATTATTAGTATTATCGTTAATAATGTTATCGTAACTATCATTATTAATATTAGTGTAATTAAAACAAATATTTGTAACACCTAATTATTTTGATTACTATTATTATCATTATTATGAACACGATATGAAAGATGATTAAAAGCTATTAAACGAAACGATTAGGAAATAATAAGTAAGAGTATCATAATGAAATTAAAATATTATAAGATATTGATTTAGATAAAATTATCGTTCTTATTATTTTTATCATTACTATTATTATTAAAAGTATCGTTAGTATTAAAACTATCATTTTAACAAAAAATACCATTTTAATAGAAATGTCATTATTAGTATAAAATATCATTATTATTATTATTTTAAATAGAATTATTATTTTAAAGATAATATTAAAAATTATCGTAAATATTAAAGTTATCATAATTAGAATTATCGTTTTATCATAATGTCATCTTAGTAATTATAAATATTGATATTTTTATAATAATACTTATTATTACAAAATAATACAACTTTTACTTACTATCATTATAGATATTATTTTATCAAATAAATATGTGATACAAACATATTTTACTACGTGTAATAACTTACTTTAATAATACCTATCATATTATCTTTATGATATTAAATGAACCCTATAAATTTTATTACTTAATATATATAAAAGTATATTTTATTATATAAATTTAAAATAAAATTTTATTTATTAATAAATAAAATATATTATTTACTCTAATAAATCTTTTAAAAATATTTAAAAATATACAACGACGATATTTAAACTATATATTAATCATGTATAGATTTTTGGAAATTATTTTGAGTCAAATTTACTTTTGTTGACTTTTGCATATTAGTCTCGAGTATTAGGATTGTGGTGCACTATGACTTGACCTAATTTGTTAGACAAATATTGACCAACATATAAATATATATAATTAATTTAGGTTCGTGAATTCGAGGTCAACCTTGCACTTGTTCAATGACGTTATATGTATTTTTACTACGAAATACAGTATGGTGAGTTTCATTTGCCTTTTTACCCTTTATATTTTTGGGACTGAGAATACATGCGCTTTTATAAATGTTTGACGAAATAGACACAAGTAATTGAAACTACATTCTATGGTTGAATTATCGAAATCGAATATGCCCCTTTTTATTAAAGTCTGGTAATCTAAGAATTAGGGAACAGACACCTTAATTGACGCGAATCCTAAAGATAGATCTATTGGGCCTAACAAACCCCATCCAAAGTACCAGATGCTTTAGTACTTCAAAATTTATATCATGTCCGAAGGAGGATTCCAGAATGATAGGGGATATTCTTATATGTATCTAGTTAATGTCGGTTACCAGGTGTTCACCATATGAATGATTATTTTTGTCTCTATGCATGGGACGTATATTTATGAGAATTGGAAATGAAATTCTTGTGGTCTATTAAAATGATGGAAATAAATGATTATGATAAACTAATGAACTCACCAACCTTTTAGTTGACACTTTAAAGCATGTTTATTCTCAGGTGTTAAAGAAATCTTCCGCTGTGCATTTGCTCATTTTAAAGATATTACTTGGAGTCTTTCATAGCATATTTCGATGAACGTTGCATTCGAGTCATTGAGTTCATCAAAGATTATTATTAAATCAATTTATAGTTAGATAGTGGATATTATGAGATGGTATGCATGCCTGTTAATTTTCGATGTAAATAAACTTTGTCTTTTAAAAACGAATGCAATGTTTGTAAAATGTATCATATAGAGGTCAAATACCTCGCAATGTAATCAACTATTGTGAATCGTTTATAATGTATATGAACGGGTCCTTTCATAACCCACCTGCTCAGCAAGAGATTCCCCTAGAGAAGGGTGAACTGAACAATCAAGTCACCCTCTATGACACTACTTTAGAGAGAGGTGATCATTTTACAGAGATTATAGCTTTCCTTCAGAGATCAAGGATACACACTGCTATTTCTACTCCATGTACACCATACTACAGCCATCAGAGAGAATTCTGGAGAAACACTGTACTGGATGTATCTGAAGATAATGCTAAGCTTGTTAGTAACGTTCAAGGACATGAGATCACTGTTTCTAAGGAAGTGATAAGAAGGATTTTAGGTTTCAATGATGAAAACTGTTCTCACATGACGATCAGTCAAGAAAGAATTCATGGTTGTTTTAAGAGATGTGCTTATTCTGGTTACCTAAGTGGTAATTATGAACTGATGAAGACGCTTCTGCCTCCACAGTTTAGATATCTTGCTCACGTGATCATGTATTGTTTGAGTGGATGCAAGTCTGGTTTTGATAAGTTGAACGAGAAAGTGCATAGTATGTTTATGGCACTTGTCTTAAAGGCACCATACAATTTCTCAGGGTTTGTTCTACACTACTTCAAAGCGAATCTTTTCAGTACTACTCATAGATATCTGATCTATGCCCGTTTCCTTCAATTAATCATTAATGACGCCGCACCTGATCTACCTAAGCTTGAAGAGGATATTATCCACCTTAATCAGATGAATACGATTACTTTTTGAAGGATAGAGGAGATAAGGAATGAGGATTTAAAGCCTGACTTTAAAAGAAAGCTCATTTGTCATCTAATCAAGGAGAACTATCGATGTCCAGCAGGTAATGCTTGGAGGAATGAGGATTCAGACTCTAACTACGAAGTTACCGATGAGGAAGGTGAGGGTGATAATCAGAAAGCTACTGGTAATGTTTAAGGAGGAGGTAATGTTGATGATGAGATTATCGTGGGTGATGATGAAGCGACAGAGGAGGATGTTAGCTTGATTCAGAGGAAAAGGAAAGGAAAGGATCCTATGACCTCAGAACAACTCAAGAAGAAGGAGAAAATAACGAAGTATTCTTATGAGTCACCTCAGAAGTCATCACAGGGAGGTTCAAAACAACAAGCTTAGAGGAAACCATTCAGGTTTATGAAGGATGCAAGAGCTGCTGTTACCTCACCGAAACCTTCCACAACAACACCTCAGGTCACGCCAGATGAATACAAGACACAACAAAATCTACTGATGTCTTTGATCACAAAAATAACCAATCTGGAGAATCAAGCTACTGAGGAGAAGAAGATTAGTAATGCTAAGATTGAATAGTTGGTGGAAGAGAACAAGAGGTTATCTGATAGGTTGGACCGACAGAAGAGTAGGACAGATAAGTTGAAGAAGAAGTTTTTGGCAATTAAGAGCGAGAACAAGGAGAAATTGAAGAAGTTAAATGAAAGAATCGAACAGCTTACCTCTGGTAAAACAAAGTTGATTAAGGAGAAAGGAGAAGAATTTTCTTCTGATTTGGGAAATGATGATGAGCAAGACGATGAAGAAGATGCTGGAATTGGAGGACCCTCTTTTGGATACCCGTTAGTGATACCTATTCGAAGTTTTAATGAATATGGTGAGGTCTTTACTGGTGAATATTATATGAATTATACAAATGTTTTTAATAATGCAGAAAAGGGGGACGTTCCACCAAGTGATTTTTCGATGGAACAGCTTGCTGCTCTGGCATACGATAGCGAAAATGATACAGAGGATGCAGAGACAGCTGAAGTTGAAAACAAGGCTCCACAAGAAGAGTCATTTTCCAGTATCCCTCCTGAATCAATCCAAAATATCAACTTAAGTGATTTTGATAATTTGTTTGCTGATGAGAAGAGTGAAGATTCTGTAGGTAAAGATAGTTTGAAAGAGGATGTGATTATTGAGTCCGAGGACAAATTTGTGGCAGAATCTGATGAAGAAGAAGAAGAAGAAGAAGAAGAAGTTGAGATTGTTATGCATTCCCTTGAGCCATACTCGCATCCGTCACTCAACACCTTAAGTGACTTCTTCAATTTGAGTTGTGAGGAGAAAAGAAAGAACTTAATTTAGTTAGAAAAGGCGAGGAAGGTATACAAAGAACAAGTGAAAGAAGTGGATGTTATGATAGAAAGGAACAAGAAGATCCGACATGAGAAACTGCTCGTTGAGAAAGAAAGAAAAGAAACTGAATTGAAAGATACGAAACTCCGAGCCAAACAAGCCGAGGCAGAGGGATGGAATGAGATTAAGAAATGGTTTATACGTGATAGGGTTAAAGTGAACAGAAACGCTGTAGAAGACGAGATCCGTCAGAGTTGGTGGAAACCAAACGTTGTTAACCCTGATCAGTTGAATAAGCCAGAACTTGAGCCGAAGTTTGTTAGTTTCTACGAAAGGGGAAAGAGAACCAAGAAGTATTCCAAGGGTAAAATACTAAGCTGGGGTTACTTCAAGGAGATCAATTGTTTCGCGATCAAGAGGGAAGGAGGAGTTGATTACATGGCACGTCCTAGTCACTTCAAAACTCTACCGTACTTCGAGATCATGTAACTTGCTATGCTGAAGATGTTGAATGCTGAAGATTGTGACCTTTCTAGGTGGTTTCAGAGAAAACTCAGATATGAGTATAAGACAGGGAAATGGGACATCTTTAAGTCAACAGCTGCCAGGTTTTCCATGCACCCGACAAAGAGAAATTCTAAAGGTGGACCTATACGTGTTGTTAAGTTCCGTCCAGCAAAGTACATGAAGAAATCTTCATTGATGCCCTTACCCAAGGATATTTGCAAAAACTTCAGATGGTGGTTCTACGATGAGTTGTCGGAGGAAGCAGTGATCTTGACTGCGATTGAAAAGGAAGATGGAAGCATACAGTTCAACAATGTGAGGATTCTAGATCCTATGTGGCTGAGGAACTTATCGAGATTTGATGTGGAGACTCTTCACCACCATCACATTACTTTTAGAGATGATCGAAAAGAGGAAGCTATGAGATATCAACATGTGATCGATGTCTACTATGCATACCTCAACAGAAAAAGTAATGCTCAAAGCTCAAACCAAGTTCAAGCCAGCTGATCTATGTCGGATACTGTGTTGCTCGTTTGTATTTTTTTTGATGATGATGTATTTAGGTGAGAGAGAGAATCTGGATATGTACTTGATGTTAAACTGATATTACTTTTGGACTTATATGTATTTCATGGATGTTTACTTTATTGTAATTGATGGTCTAGGTCTTAGGGGGAGTTGTTGATGCATTTTATGTAAGTCCCTAGACATCTAACCTATGTCCATTGTAGGTACTTCAGTTTATAGGATACCATGATCACTCGTTATTATCCTATCTGTGTTTGTATGTGGTTACAGGTACTGCAAGAACGCGATATGGGTGTTTGACTATGTTAGACTTAGTCAGACGTGCGAGTGAAGTCTCACTCGTACGAGTGACAGGCTCATACGCACGGTTGATGCTGAGCTAAGTCACAATTATAACCTAAATGAGATGACACGAGTGAGTGATCACCCGTACGACTGATGAAGCCAACTCGTATGTGTGATGGATGACGCGTACGGGTGAGTCAACAGCAGAGGTATATAAGTGTTATGTTCTTCATTTTAGGTTAAGCCTCTCTCACACACACACCACTCAGATCTGGAAAACCCTAATCCGGTTCTCTCTCAACCCAAATCACTCATGGTAGTGAATAATAGCTCTAGGCATTAATCTAATCACACCCTTTTTGTGGTTTGACTAATTTTATCCCAAAAAGTTCATCATATTCACTAGTTATGGTTTGATTCACTAATTCCACCTTTGTATGAATAAAACTTGTTGATTTCGAAGTTCTTAGTCATGTTTCATCATGGACAGCCTGTCCAGCACTCGATCTTCAACAAAACGTGGGCGGCCACAGTTTTATAATATATATATATATATAATATATTTAATTTATATAATTAATTATATAATATATTATATTTACATGCATATTTATTTTGTAAATTTAGTTCCGATAATTCGTACGTTGACACTCGACTAAAGTCTCAGTTCCGGTTTTTCGAACATCCTTTTGTACACTTAGAAAACTAACACTTTACGTTTCGCGACGTGTACCTTTACTAATATTTAGACTTAAATTAATGAAAAACAATCTCACTCAAAGTGTAACTTATTCATTTGAGTGTTTTGGTCATTTGCTTTTTTAAATCATTGTTTCACTATATATACAAATATAGATACATACAATAGTATTATTTTAAATCAAAATATTTTATATTAAAGTTATATTTTATCATTTGGAAAAAAATATATATATATTCATTTAGAAATATAAGTTTATATATATTAGAATTATTTATTTAGTAATATAGTATTTAGTTTTTCAAATACTAATTATATTTTAAAGTATAATTTAAGATCGTTTACATAATAGGATTTATTATATCATATGACGTTTTCATTTTAAAATTTAACTAAGTATAGTTCATTTATGTACTAGCGTTTATTTTAACTTCTTAACGTACTAATTGACATATCTAAATATCAATCGAATCAATAAGCGAGCGTTAAAATCGTTTACTTAATTAATTTGAAATCAAATATATCTCATATACATAAACACGTTTTAAATACACGTTACAAGTTATCTATATATTTAACAACCCATATTCCAACTCACGTTATTTAATCAAAGACATTTTAAATAATCAAGTTCTATTATATCGAAAAAAATGTTTTCGTACATTTGAAACTAAACCAATTGATTATTATGTAATTTAGTCTTCCACTAACTTTTGGCTAATTCTCGTTATTTGACACTTTTGTTCTTACTTGTAAATCACTTTACCATTTATTCTGATTTCCATTAAAAAGAACAGATTTCTTAAATCATAGTGGACCTTACAACAGAGACACGTAAATCATATCATAATGAATCTAGATAACTCAATCATTTGATATTATCTTGTAATTCCCTTGATAAAAAAATATTGGAACAAATACGTTTATGTAAAGTATTATACATTTAATACTTTGTTAACATTCTCAAGTTATAATATATATATATATATATATATATATATATATATATATATATATATATATATATATATATATATATATATATATATACATATATAATGGTTCGTGAATCATCGGAATTTATTCGAGGTTAAATGAATACATGAATAAAGTTTAAAATTTTTGAGATTCAACTTAACAAACTTTGCTTATCGTGTCGGAATTATATAAAGATTAAATTTAAATTTGGTCAGAAATTTTCGGGTTGTCACACTACCTACCCGTTAAAGAAATTTCGTCCCGAAATTTGAATGGGATAGTCATGGCTGACAATAAGTATGTTTTCATGACGCATACGAATTGAAAATTAGAGTTTTATCATCATCAATTAATATAGATAAAACAATTTATTTTTGTGAAGAGTACAAGTGAAGCTATCACAAAAGAGTGAAATGAGTAAATGCTGGTTCGTTTTAACCGGTGACGTAGTCACGGTTGATTTTCGGAATTCAAGGGATTTAGAGAAAATCTTCGTAATAAGATTTGGTTCTTCGGTAATTAAGGAATTTAGGATCTTCTTTGGTTAAATGCGACAATCTGTTTTGATTGCTCTGTCGGATAATTCACTATAAATCCACCCTCTTCTTTTCCTTATTTTCACAGCTCATACCTTCTATTCTTTCTCTCTCAATTCATACTTTAGAGCATTCGTCAATATGCTCCATCCAGTTCTGATTCTTGATATACTCCTAACTGTCATATCTGTCATTCTTCTTTTTCATCTGCTGCCGGAAGAATCTATTTACTTCTACTATACTCTTGGTTTTATAGTGTTTTTAGTTCTCCCGTGTTTTTATATTGCTATACGCATTGATATATACGGTTTATAATTTATGGATTGTTGTTGGGTTTTATATCTTCCCTTATATTTCGATGTCTCTGCTTCTGTCATTCTATAATCATTAACATCCACAGTCAATGCTCTCTCCTATTTGCTGCAATTTATACTCTCATTTCTATTTCGGATCTTTATGCTTTTGTTTTCTTTTCGCAAGTAATGGTCCAGAATTCGTAGGTATGGAGTTTCGAATGAACATGGCTAATGTTTTAAGAGAGAAATTGTAATAACACGATCTTGATTGGTTAAATTACCAGAATTCAAGAGAAGAGATAGAACTATCAAGAAATTATGTTCTTGATATGTTTATATATTAGATATAGTGTAAGAGTCGTGTAACAAGGCACATGATGACGTTATGATATGTGAATCATCACGTTCCATTAGAAACTCAGCATGACTTTTTGTAATATAATCACGTTGATCAAGTGTCATTATATTATACTAACTCATGCTTCAGTTCCCAACACTACTTCAAAAACATTCATATTTTAAACTCGAAGGTTTCAGAATTTAGAAACTAAAATAGTTTCTTTTATAATGTAACACAAATAACGCGAAGAGGTGAATGATTTCGGATAACAACAGTTATGAAGATATCTTCAGAAATATTGAAGATATTTATAATGAAAGATATGATGATATCTTAGAATATCTAAGATCATAGGATGATGAAGAATATTGTTCGCAAGAGTTTAGAGTAAGGAGCAAGGTATTCGCTAAAGACTTCAGCAGACACTGAATCATTTGGATTCTTTGAAGGTAGATTTCGTCTTTGTGATTAATCCACAGCCTCCTTCATGGTTTGCTCAATCCGTTTTCCAGTTCCAACCCTTCTCTTTTTCTGAGCTTTGCCAACACACTATTATTTATCATCAAACTCTCGACTGTTAAGGTCGTTTACAGTTTTTGCTGCTTCATCAGCATTTTTCCAAAATTCGGAGAACTAGTTCGCAGTTTAGGGTGTTTTTTCAAAGTATGTAAGTCTAGGAGATATACATTATATGTATATATATAATTGTTGGCGTAGAATTGATGTGAAATTCGAGAATAATGATTCAATCTTTTTGGTATGGCAACTACCGTTATAGGATGCAGATGAGTACATGATAGGGTTTCAATGAATAAGTATAGTGATTTTTCAGAGAGACTAAAGCCGAAGTTGCTGATACATCTGCTGATAATGTGGTGGAATATAAAAGGTTCCCCGGTATCAATGACAAAAAGGGTAACTTATATATCAGGGTTATAATAAGGCTATTCTGGATGAAAGTCGAAGTTGTCTTGTTGGAGCTGTGACAAAATTTGCTACTTTGAAAAAGAATTGCAAAGTTATTTTCGGTAATAACAACGCTAATGGCTCACGGATTTGTGTTAAACTTCTACTTAGGTTCCGGGAGTTTTCCCGATGCATGATTGTGGATAACATGTGGTTGGATCATCATCTCGATTGTTTCTTAATTGAGGTGTTTTCAAGAATCATGAAGGGTTTGAATGTAGATTGTAATGAATTTTGAATGATACAATTTTTTTTATGGGTTTAATGAATAGTAGTAATGTTCTAGCACAATTTTGAAGTCAAAGTATTGTTGGGATTCAAAAGATAACCAAGTTTCCATATCCATATATGTATATGTCTAAAATCATTTTTATAAACATAGAAAGCGGAAGCATGTTAAAACAATCTTTACAAAGTTTAACCATTTAAACATGAATCCCAAAATAGATCAAGTCAAGATAATATGCTTACATACAACAAGTTGGTTTAGTATTTTACCTCCTCAAGCTAGTTGAGGGTTACTACAATATGATGAAGAAGATGAAGATGAATGGAGCTCCAAATGTATGAAACCTCAAGAGATAATACCCCAAACTTATCACCAACACCCTAGCCTTTAGTTAGGATTTATTTGACACTTAAAATTGAGCTTCCAATAAACTCAAAGAACCCTTTTTGATGCTCAAAAGTTTCGGCCAGATTAGGGGAGAAGGAGAGCAAAAAAAACTTTGTTACTTGATGGAAGAGAGAAGTGTGCAAGTATCAAAACAAGTGGGATTGGTTAGGTGCATTTGTAGAAGCAAAAGTCCCTTAAGAAAGAGCCAATCACAATCCATGCAATGCACCAACCTCCCATGCCCATTTAATAATATAAATTTGAATTTTAAATAAATATAAACTTATATTAAAAGTATTATAAATAATACTTGCACCTTTTCTTTTATTTTATGCTTACATTATATTTTATAAAACCTATATATAAAAAAAAATGTAACATAAAATAATTAATTATTTAACCTATAAATAATTAAATCCTTTATATATAAATTATTCCATAATTTATATATATATACATCAAGTGATATATATTTTAGAAACCATTTTCTAAAATTCAAGTGTCGCGTATTTATTTAATGATCCAACCGTAAAGATCAAATACGTATAAGGTGTCGGTAAGCTTGTTATTGGGTATGACCCGACTTGGATCATAACATGTTAGCCACATTAGTTTAATATGTCTCTCGGGCATATGAAATACCTTCAATCTCCCACTTGCACGAGAAACATTAGAAATTAATGCAAGTGATGGATACCACCTAACGACCGTCCATCACCCCTAATATGTTATGACTTAGTGCCATTCAATAACATCATCCCTTTCGAGTTCCCATCTCGAATATGATTTAGGTGAATCTTTCAATATATCCTTTTGTCCTAGATGTCATGTCAAATCCAAGAGACATAGAGTGATCACTCTCTTATAGATCTAACTTTATCAGGCCTTAGACATCCGACTCTCAACAAATAAGAGGGACAAATTCCATCTTGACTACATACGTCCTAGACACTACACTTCGTACCATACCTGAAGCCTCCCTTATGTACTACCATATTTCAGAATAGCGAAGGAAAGAATCAAGGCACAATATTCGGTGATTATCCGAACCCAATATGTGTCTCAGGTCAGAGGATATAATGATATTCTCCTTTACTCAAGATTATATGTGATCAACCACAAAGGCTCCATATAGTAAATCTTGAGAGCGGGTCTTCCAATATTTGTGTCCCACAAATATCTATGAACCTTGGTTGCAACCTTGCCCCACATTCACCATTTGAATGTTAACCAATCCAAGTTCACAATAGTCTAGACCTCACACTTGTTCCCACAAATGTGATCAACTACGGAATTTAGAATAATAGTTTATTCATGGATAAAATATGCAAAATTGGAACATGACTCATAATTAAATTAATACCATAATTATATTGATGAGTTTGAACTAATTCGTTCCGTCACAATACATAAAATAGATCATTTCCAATCACTAGAATATCGAAGCCCTAATGCACAAACATGTCCCTCATGTTTTGGCCCATGTAAAAGCTTCGTGAGTGGATCCGCAACATTTTGATCTGTGTGAACTTTGTGAATACATATCTTTCCCTTTTCAACCTCATCCCTGATGTAGTTGAATCTCCGCTCAATGTGACGAGTCTTTTGATGAGCAGGAGGTTCTTTGATTTGAGCAATCGCACCCTCGTTGTCACAAAAGATCTCAAGAGGGTCCTGAATGGAAGGGACCACTCCTAAGTCGTCGATGAATTTCTTCATCCATGCAGCTTCCTGGGCTGCCAATGAGGCGGCAATGTACTCCGACTCTGTAGTGGATAACGCAACAACTTCCTGTTTTGAGCTCTTCCAAGAGACCGCACCACCATTCAACATGAAGACATAACTGGATTGTGATCGAGAGTCATCTCGATCAGTTTGGAAACTCGCGTCCACGTAACCTTTTACCGCGAGTTCCTCCTCACCAGACCCATATATTAGAAACATATCCTTAGTCCTTCTAAGGTATTTCAATATACATTTAACCACAGTCCAATGACTATTTCCTGGGTTATTCTGGTATCTACTTGTCAAGCTTAGAGCGCATGACACATCCGGTCTAGTACATATCATTGCATACATGATGGACCCAATAGCAGATGCGTATGGGACTTTCTTCATTCTCTCTTGTTCATATTTCGTGGTAGGACACTGAGATGAACTGAGAACAGTTCCCTTTTGAATAGGTACCAAACCTTTCTTAGAGTTTTCCATCTTGAACCTTTTCAAGATTTTATCAATGTATGCACTTTGACTTAAACCTATCAATCTCTTGGACCTATTCCTATAGATCCCAATCCCCAATATGTATTGTGCTTCTCCAAGATCCTTAATGGAGAAGCAACTCTTTAGCCAAGTTTTGACTTCTTGCATTGTGGTAATATCATTCCCAAATAATAATATGTCATCCACATATAGCACAAGGAACATTATAGAGCTCCCACTAGCCTTCTTGTATACACAAGCTTCATCACCATTTTTAATGAAGCCAAATTTCTTTGCCTCTTCATTAAAACGATGATTCCACATTCTAGATGCTTGTTTCAATCCATAGATTGATTTCTTTAACTTGCATACCTTTTTAGGATTTTTCGGATCAACAAAACCTTCGGGCTGTACCATATAGACATCTTCCTCAAGATATCCATTTAGGAAAGCGGTTTTGACATCCATTTGCCATATTTCATAGTCATAGTGAGCAGCAATGGCAAATAATATCCTAATAGACTTTAGCATTGCCACTGGCGAGAAAGTTTCATCATAATCAACCCCTTGAGTTTGAGTGAAACCTTTTGCTACAAGTCTAGCTTTGTATGTATCCAAGTTTCCATGTATGTCGGTTTTATTCTTGAAAAGCCACTTGCAATCAACTAGCTTGGAGCTAGGAGGTTGCTCAACAAGTTCCCAAACTTGATTTTCATACATGGATTGCATCTCGGCGTTCATGGCTTCCTGCCATTTATCTTTATCAATCCTTGATAAAGCATCTTTGTAGTTTGTCGGTTCATCCAAATCAACCGTATAGCAACCATCCACGAGAAACCCATATCTCTCGGGAGGATTACTAATCCTACTAGATCTTCGAACGTCTTGTGTATCTTGATCATCCATTTGATCATTTTCAACATTCTCATGTTGAGTACTAGTGCCAACCAATTGTGTATCATCGGCTTGATCTTGTACCTCTACAAGATCTATCTTCCTTTCACCATCACCTTCCATAAGGAATTTGGTTTCAAGGAATTCCGCCTTTCGAGCAACAAATACATTTTGCTCGGTCGGGTCATAGAAGTAGTATCCCATATCATCTTTGGGATATCCTATGAAAATACACTTTGTGGATCGAGCATGTAGCTTAGTAGCTACATAACGCTTAGGATAAGCTTCACATCCCCATACTTTCAAGTATGAAAGAGAAGGAGGTTTTCCAAACCACATCTCATGAGGAGTTTGTTCCACTTTCTTGGTTGGGGCCATATTTAAAATACGAACCGCGGAGCTTAGACAATAACCCCAAAATGATAGAGGCAACGAGCTTCTTGCCATCATAGATCAAACCATATCCATTAGGGTTCGGTTCCTCCTTTCGGAAACTCCATTAAGTTGGGGTGTTCCGGGTGGAGTAAGTTGTGAGATGATCCTACAACTCCTAAGATGATCTTGGAAGGCATCGCTTAGGTATTCACCTCCTCTATCGGTACGAAGTACCTTAATTGTCCTATTGAGTTGATTTTGTACTTCGTTTTGATATTCTTTGAATGCTTCAAACGTTTCGTCCTTGTGTCTTAATAAGTAGACATATCCGAAATGACTAAAGTCATCAATGAAGGTAACAAAGTATCTTTCACCATTCCTAGTCATGGGTTTAAAGGGTCCACATACATCCGAATGTATTAATCCCAATAAATCTTTGGCCCTTTCATAAGTCCCTTTGAAAGGTGCTTTAGTCATCTTGCCTTGTAAACAAGATTCACATACATCAAACGAATCCATTTCATTTGATTTCAAAAGTCCATTCTTTTGAAGTGTATGCATTCGGTTCTTGTTTATGTGTCCAAGGCGACAATGCCATAAATAGAAATCACTCAAATACCTTTTGAGTTTCTTGGTGCTAGTATGGTATATAGAGCTCGATGATGTGTCATCATGAACCAATTCATAAATTCCATTTGAAGGCGAAGCCTTGAAATAGAATACATTATCTTTAAAAACATGAATATCATCATCAATAAAATTAACAACGTAACCACATTGTTTTAAGCGAGAAATAGAAATAATGTTTCTACACAAATCCGGAGCATACAAAACATTTTCTAAAATAAGTTCCAATCCGCTTGGAAGCTTCAAAATAAAATCTCCTTGAGCTTTAACATGCACCTTTGCACCATTGCCCATATAGAGACTTGATGTTCCCGCCTTATGATCACTTCTTTTGAACCCCTGCAAAGAATTGCAAATATGAGTTCCACATCCCGTGTCTAATACCCATGTATTAGAAGAAGTAATACTAAGCTCTATATATACCATATATATATTACCTGAGGTTTGCCCTGCATTTCTCTTGTCCTTCAACTCCTTAAGATAGACCGGACAGTTTCGTTTCCAATGACCCATCTCACCGCAGCCGAAACATGGGTCTTCCTTGGGGTTTGCCTTCTCGGCTACCTTTTGCTTCTTAGCCTTGTTGATGGTTGGGGTAACCATCTTCCCCTTCCCTTTGCCTTGATTGGCGGGTCCTTTTCTCTTAGCCACCTTTGGCTTAGAGGTGTTACCTTTGGATCCACCTTGATCGATTGCTAACACGGGTAAAGCCCTTTTACCCATGCTAGTTTCCGCCGTTCTAAGCATACCGTGAAGCTCACTTATGCTCTTATCCATCCCATTCATATTGTAATTAATTACAAATTGATCAAACCTTTTTGATAGGGAGTTAAGGATAAGATCGGTGGCTAACTCATTAGATATGTTTAGGTTAAGACGGTTGGCACGATCGATAAGGCTTTTCATCTTAAGTACATAAGATGAAACCGATTGGGTATCGTCCATACGACAAGCATGTAGCGCCCGAACCGTTTCGAAGCGCTCGACACGCGCTTGTTGGAGGAACATCTCCTTCAATTGCGTTATCATGTCGTATGCACTATGATGCTCGAAATCCTTTTGGAGTTCGGGTATCATAGTCCCAAGCATTAGGCATGAGACTTGAAGGGAGTCGTGGCAATACTTATCGTAAGAGGCCATTGCCTCCACATCATTCTCATCCGGTTGATTGGGAATGGGGTCCTTAAGTACATACGCTTTATCCTCTTGTTTGAGGACAATCCGAAGATTGCGGAACCAATCCATAAAGTTGGTATGGTTGAGTTTGTCTTTCTCTAAGAGAGACCTTAATGATAGGTTGTTCATGTTAAGTGGTGCGTTTTGCATGTTGTTGTTGTTATTAGCGGCCATCTACAAAATTCAACAAAGTCCTTTTAAGTACCGATTTCAAATTTAATAAACAACACCCTTTTAATTTGTTTTATTAAATATTAGAATCCAACGGTAAATCAAATTTCGGTTAGGTGACCTTTATCCCGTCATTTGATTTAGCTAGGTAGTCATAATGACAATTGCAATCCTTTTGCAACTTCTAATTTTATGGGATCATGCAATCCTTTTGCATGGCATATTAATCCCATCAACGCCTATTTGTTCCTCATGCTTCGGTGACCCTAAGTTCATGATTCCCAAATCAAGTCGTCCTACTTGTGTAGACATGTAAATTTAACAAACAAGTGGTTAGGTGACCTTTATCCCACTAGTGTGCGAAATTTACCTTATTCATATTAGTCCGCTCATGACGGTTAGGTGACCTTTATCCCATCAAGAGTTTCCTAATACGTCTAAGTGTTTTCACAAAAGAATGGCTTTTAACTTGTTTACCTTGTTATAGTTAAAGGGATTTTAAGTTTTCTACATTCTAGTTTTAGAAAACAAAAGGCTATACACCAACATGCATTTGGTGTGTAGTATATTATGAAAAACCCATTTTCATGTTTTTTTAGTAAAACCAATTACTAGTTATAAACCAATTTAATACCTTTTAATTAAACCATTTTATTTAGGTCTAATAACCAATTATTAGTGTCGTTTTATTATGTTTTATTATAACCATTTATAATGTATTTTGCAAGTTGTAAACATGTGAAATTGTTGTAGCAATCCAAACATACAAACATAATCATACAAGCATGCAAAATAAAATGTTCACAATCAAGAGCCATTTTGGTGGACATTTGTTTAGCCAAAAAACAAATGTCACCTATAAGGGTTAACAAAAGTAAGAGATTTTATACAAAATCTCCCACTTAATCTTGTAATCTTCAAATGCTCCAACTTGTAATCTTCATCTTGAATCTTCATTTTCATTTTACAAAATTTTATCCTAATACAATTTTTCTAGAAAATGAAATAACAACCTATTCTATTTTTACAAACAAATAGAATAATGTACATGAAATACAAGATTACTTACAACTTATTACACACCAAAATTACAAAATTATTACAAATTATTACAAACCAAATGAATGAATATTACAACCATGAATAATAACCAAATCATTCAAACATTCAACCACATGGTCTAGGCTCGATTGTGAACAACAACATAACAACAAATCTTGGCCAAACTTGAAATCCCAAACCCACTTTTGGGACACAAAATTTCGGCCAAACCAACAAACCCACCAAAACTCAAGATTTTTTACATTCTACTTTCATGCATGTTGGTAGATTGTAAAATAAATGAGTTTACTAGCCAAAAACAAGAAGCATATTAACAAGACTTTGGCTCTAGATACCATTGTTGGGATTCAAAAGATAACCAAGTTTCCATATCCATATATGTATATGTCTAAAATCATTTTTATAAATATAGAAAGCGAAAGCATGTTAAAACAATCTTTACAAAGTTTAACCATTTAAACATGAATCCCAAAATAGATCAAGTCAAGATAATATGTTTACATACAATAAGTGGGTTTAGTATTTTACCTCCTCAAGCTAGTTGAGGGTTACTACAATATGATGAAGAAGATGAAGATGAATGGAGCTCCAAATGTATGAAACCTCAAGAGATAATACCCCAAACTTATCACCAACACCCTAGCCTTTAGTTAGGATTTATTTGACACTTAAAATTGAGCTTCCAATAAACTCAAAGAACCCTTTTTGATGCTCAAAAGTTTCGGCCAGATTAGGGGAGAAGGAGAGCAAAAAAAACTTTGTTACTTGATGGAAGAGAGAAGTGTGCAAGTATCAAAACAAGTAGGATTGGTTAGGTGCATTTGTAGAAGCAAAAGTCCCTTAAGAAAGAGCCAATCACAATCCATGCAATGCACCAACCTCCCATGCCCATTTAATAATATAAATTTGAATTTTAAATAAATATAAACTTATATTAAAAGTATTATAAATAATACTTGCACCTTTTTTTTTATTTTATGCTTACATTATATTTTATAAAACCTATATATAAAAAAAAATGTAACATAAAATAATTAATTATTTAACCTATAAATAATTAAATCCTTTATATATAAATTATTCCATAATTTATATATATACATCAAGTGATATATATTTTAGAAACCATTTTCTAAAATTCAAGTGTCGCGTATTTATTTAATGATCCAACCGTAAAGATCAAATACGTGTAAGGTGTCGGTAAGCTTGTTATTGGGTATGACCCGACTTGGATCATAACATGTTAGCCACATTAGTTTAATATGTCTCTCGGGCATATGAAATACCTTCAAGTATAGCTTTGAAAGATGTAGGAATCTAAAAGTGATGATATCGGCTATATCTCGATTTGGATTCTGATCTGTTAAATTCAGAATATGTAACTAAATCTGGATGAGAATGGTTGTTCTGATTTCTATGAAAGAATGTATATCGTTGTGAAAGTAATGAGTATAGTTGATGATTAAAATCAAATAATGTAACATATTAATTGTGAATTTCTATATCTCTCGGGTATTACCTACCCGTTAAAAGTTTCACAAGTTAATATGTAACGACCCGACAAAATCGTCATTGACGGCGCCGTTAACTTAGGTCCTGTTGCGTGGTCATAGTCCCTAAATGAGATGCGTTTGACCAAAATTATGTCGCATTCATTTGAAACGTACATGACTTGCAAAGTTTTAAGTTTCCAAACGGTTCGACAATAAGTTTAAGTTTACAAAATTTATAAAATGTAGATGAAATGACTTGCGACATAATATAAGTTGAAAATCACGATTGCTATAAATAGCGTAAGTATGTAAACAAATATGCTTGAATCCAAAGGTGCTATCACTAGCGTATGCATGTATGCTTGACCCCAAGTAAGTAATCAAAGTTTGTGGAAGCAAGTATCAAGTAGCCAAGTATGAACCTGAGAAACATATAGAAAACTGTCAACGAAAAACGTTGGTGAAATTATAGGTGTATTTGTAAACGTTGTTTTGAACCACAAGATTTAGTATTTCCATAAAGTTGATTATTCAAATCGTTTGCATTCCAAAAGTTGTTATTCGCGAGCACCCAATTATCAAGGCTTAACGTTTCTTTTACCCCATACACATAGTGTTAGAACCTACAATGTTTCTCAAAAATATATTTCATCCGCATAACGGTAGCGAACCATCCGAATGAGGGTTTGTCAAACCCGTATGGCCACACAACATAAGTTCTCGCTTACACCAGGCAAGTGTAACTAATGATAATCGAATTGAGGATTTCTGTTCTAACTCGCACGTGGAATGTTTGTTTTCGTACTTGTGTTCAAAGAATAAAAGTATGATAGTATATGTTTCTTATCCCATAGTTTAAAGAGTAAAAGTTGTTGAAAAGGTAGGACTATGATCTCACCGTAGTTGTACGCCAAAGTGCTTGTAATTAAACGTTGTGCAAATGAAAGTTGCTTAGCCTTGACCTAAACAAATAAGTTATATCAATTACCGGTTATGACACAAGGTCAGGTAAAATGTGTTCAATTAGTCCTATGGCTCGTTACAACTCGATTAATATAGCATGTGAATCACGTTATCAAGTTTTATGCAAGAATCAAGTATAAAAGAAGATTAGAACAATTGCATAAGTATTTGGTTAGGTTTGACTAAAAGTCTAACTTGATCAAAGTCAAAGTCAACAGGGTCGGGTCGGGTATCCGACAGTTTTTCCATGATGATAAATCATATATGAGCATGTTAGCCAAATTTCATGTTAATCGGAGTTACGGTTAAGCGGGAAAGAATTTGTGAAAAATAAAACGTAAAGAAAATTTGGCCTGGGGATATACGAGGTGCGCGCAGGTATGTGTGGCGCACATTAAGGCGTAGAACCAGGTCAGATATAATCTCAGGGGTTAAGCATTTTCTTCTTCACAACTGCGCGACGCGCGAAGGTATGCGCGGCACGCATTACTGGAAAAGTGCTATTTGCAGCATTTTTGTTAAGTCTCGAACCAAACTTCAATTTAACATAACTCATGAACCAAAAACATTAAAAAATGCATGTCATACATCGTTGGAAAGGTAATTTAACGAGGAATATAACTAAACACATTTCATCAACCAAAATCATCATTTACAATAATAAAATCCAAGTTGAAAGTTCATTAAATGTTCACCATAAATGCTTTCAAGTTCATAAATGTACTTTGATGATTCGGGAATTAAATGCACACATATGATACGTCGTTTCGTAGGTAATTACGCATACAATACAACTAAACACTTACAAACAACATTGCAAAGCATTCAATGCATCAAAAGTTTATTTTACTTTTATCAAACCCTAACTCAAAATCACAAATTTAGCAATTAAGTTTATGGAGTCTTTCTAAGTCAACCTACACATCAAATTGAAGCTAGTGATGCTAGTAACACATTTAATACATGCACTTTTAACATCTAACAACATTTAAGCAACTAAATCTCAAGATCAAACAAACCCATTTGTCAAGCTCATGCTAGTTACTCAAAACAACAAGATCGAGCATATAAATCACATATTCATGTTAGACTTGAGTCATAGACACTAATTAACACACCTTTAAGATTTAAAGATCAAGAACAAGAAATTTAGTGTTTTTAGAAAGTTACCCAAAGGAGATGAAGTTGGTATGGATTCGAAGAGGAAGATGCAAGGATTCCAAATATGCAATTTGTTTTGATGAACACTTGCTAGATCGAAAATGGATGATGATTCTTTGATTTGGGTGTTGAAAGAAAAAGATGGAAGTATGAAAGAAGAGATAAGAGAGAAAATGAGAGGTGATTGGTGGGAGGTGGTGACTAGTTGACCTAAATTGGCCAAATGATAAGATTAGTCCCTCAAATTTGTAGTCGGGTGCAGAAATTAACCAAACGAATTATTTTAATACACAAGAATAAACGAGAGATGTAATAATCCAATAACGGAAATGTTAAGAACGTTAGTTAATGAAAGGTGCGAATGTAGATGATGAAAGGTAGTATTTAAAAAAAACGGGTGTTAAAATGAATTAACGGAAAAATGCGGGATGTTACATAATATTTTGTTCAAGAGAATTACAGTCTTTATGAAGATATATGTATATTTTCTTCAGATGTAATACAGATTTAATGAGTTAATATTAAATTAAAATCATTTAATTTTTGGCTGGAATTAGAAATGAATACTCTCTAAAGCTTTAGAATTTACGTAATTTTATTTCTTCAACGTAAATGAAATCATGAATCAATACTTTATTATTCATATTTATTGATATTTCTTCGGTGAATGATTATGGTGCTCGTGGAATTCTTGCGAACTTCGCAAGATATGAATGATATTTTCTAGGAGGTTTCAAGTATATCGAAGATGAAAGTGTAAAATCAAACATATAATTGAATAATACACTTAGTTAATTATGTAATGGAATTCATTGAATTGAAACAGAGATTATAGTTAATGATGGTTAAGTTGTTAACTAAGGATGTACATCATAGCATATTAGTAATATGAATTAATCGAGTAGTATCTACCCTTATTCAATTCATACATAATAGCTTAGTACGAAAAGATATATTGTGGTTTAAAAATCACATATATAAAATATACATATAGATTCTTCAGAGAAAATGAGTTAATACTTCATAACTCATTGATACAATATATCCGTTGATGATTGTGGTGTCGATATCATTGATGGTTATGGAACGGGTGTAGCATGTGGTGCTACAGGTTTTGCCGATGTTAGTGATACTGATTGTGATGTTGGTGGTACTACCGGTGGCGCTTGTATAACAAGTCTAGCTTGTAAATCACGCCCTATTCTTGTCAGGGTTTCTGCTCTTCCTTCTATGTTTTGGTCCACTCATCTGATTTATGGTGACGGCTGGAATAGATAATCTCTAAGACTTTAGAGATTACATAATTGCCGCAGAACATTTCTCCAATGAAGTTATGAATCAATACTTCATTGGTTATTGTTGTTGGTACTCCTTGGTATCTATAGTGAGTATGACGTTGATGCTCGTGAGACAGTTTATGATGTTGAAGCATGGAATGTGGATGTTGTTGGTGGTGGTAATGGTTCTGTTGGCATTGCTGATGGTGGTACTGTTGACACCTGTGATGCTACTGGTGCTCGTAACCTTTGCACCATATTCTCCAAAGCCACTACCCGAGCGCGAAGCTTGTTGACTTCTTCTATTACACCGGGGTGATCGTCGGTTCGGACGAGCGGATAAATAAAATTTAGAATCTGAGATAGTATATAATCGTGACAAGATACTCTAGAAATGAGAGAGAAAATGGTGTCTCGAACAGGTTTGCCGGTAAGTGCTTTGGGTTCTTCGCCAAGAGGGCAATATGGTGGATGGAAGGGATCACGTTCTTCTTGTCTCCAATGATTAAGTAGGCCACGAACCCATCCCCAATTCATCCAGAATAGATGATGGCTGATTGGTTGGTCCATTCCAATCACACTGCTTTCGGAGCTTGAGTGAAACTCCATATCAGAATCCGAGGGACTTGAACTAGTGATGAGTTCCATTTCGTACGATTGAATAAAGGATTTTTTGATATGAAAGGATTTTCGGCTATCGAATGGTATTCTAATTGCATAGAATATATATATATATATATATATATATATATATATATATATATATATATATATATATATATATATATATATATATATATATATATATATATATATATATATATATATATATATAGAACAAAAGATTTCGTAGATTACGAAGAAATTTACGAAATATGTCAGGAAAAGTTTACAGTAACAGATACGCTAAGATATGAATTAGCAGATACGCTAAGATATGAATTTTGTCAATACACTATCTATGCAATGAATGCAGTAAGACGCGTCTAGACTTAAGATGATAAGCAGGTAATTTTTCGACAAAAATGATAAGTAAAACTTTTGACATGCAGACACGGTTGAAGTTCAGACTCATTAATGCATCTTAATATCTATCAGTTAGACATACTAATGCAAGACCTGGTTCGCTAAGACCACCGCTCTGATACCACATGAAGCGACCCGTCCTAATCCATAAGGACGAATACAATAACATATGATTTCATTGCGAGGTATTTGACCTCTAAATGATACATTTTACAAACATTGCATTCGTTTGAAAATACAAACTTTCATTTCATCGAAAGTTATCAGACATGCATACCATTTCATAATATATCCAAACTATAAATGACTTAATAATAATCATGTTGAACTTAACGACTCGAATGCAACATCTTTTGAAATATGCCATGAATGACTCCCAGTAATATCTCTAAAATGAGCAAATGTACAGTGAAAGATTTCTTTAATACCTGAGAATAAACATGCTTAAAAGTGTCAACCAAAAGGTTGGTGAGTTCATTTGTTTATCATAATCAATCATTTCCAATAATATAATAGACCACAAGATACTCATATTTTGAAAATAATCTGTGCAGGTGTGCTCACTGCCATAAAAATCATTCATACTAAATTAACACCTGGTAATCGACATTAACAAAATGCATCTGGAATATCCCCCGTATACAGGCATTTCGCAAACTGCATGCAAATAGCATACAAACAGGCCACTCTTTTAAAAATGACGGTTGTGTACACCTCACAAACAGATCATTCCTTTTAAAGATGGCGGTTGTATACTAAAATCGAAGGACTAAAGTAGTTCAAATTCTCTGACTGGGCTTGTCAAGGCCCATAGATCTATCTTTAAGATTCGCTTTAATTAGGGGGTCTGTTCCCTAATTCTTAGATTACCAGACTATAAAGGGATGATATCCGGTGTATTCGTAACTCAATCGTAGAATGTTTTTAAGTACTTGTGTCTATTTCATCAAACATTTATAAAAGTAGCGCATATATTCTAAGTCCCAAAAATATATATTGCAAAAGCATTTAAAAAGGGAGTAATGAAACTCACAATACTGTATTTTGTAGCAATTATGCAAATGACGGCACTGAACAAGTGCAGGGTTGGCCTCGAATTCACAAAACTATAGTAAGTATATATATTTATATATTGGTCAATATCTGTCTAACAATTTAGGTCAAGTCGTAGTATATTACAATCCTAATGCTCGAGTCCGATATGCAACAGTCAACAAATGTCAATTTGACCCAAAATGATTTCCAAAATCTATACATGTTTATTATATAACCTAAATAAAGTCATTTTATATATTTAAATATATTTATCAAATTTTATTACAAGTCATTTATTAATAAAAATTTATATTAAAATTTATATATAATAAAAATATACTTTTATATATCTTAAGTAATAATATTTATAAAGTTCACTTAATATCATAAAAATATAGTGGTATGTTGTAAGATCCTGATTTCCTAGTTGTTTGGGACGCCATCCAAAATGGTAGGACGTCCTCCCAATGTGAAGGGCTGGACGCCGTCCAGTTATCCTGGACGCCGTCCAGATGAACTGGCGGGCCAGTTGTTTTGTTTTAGATATTTAAATGGGTATTTTGGTAATTTCACATAGGAGACAACTTAAAGGTCCCAAGATCAGTTTAGTGAGCCTCTTTACTTTATTTTCAACTACTCTTTCACTTCCACTTCAAGTTTAGAGAGAGAGGAGGTTTTTAGAGTGAGAAACCTTAATCTAAGGAGGAAGAAGCTTGTTTCGGGTTAAAGCTCGAGTGTTAAAGTTGTTCATCTAGTTCCTAGCTACGTTTTGATTGTAGGGTAAGTCTTAACCTTGATTTCCTTGTTTTAATTGTTTAAGGGCTAGGGTTTAGGCTAGTAATGAACATAAAACCCAATTGTTAGTGTTTTGGGGGTTGTTGGGTAAGTTTGAGTCATGAGGACTCAAAGATGACTAACCTAGGGTTATGAAATGTTAAATCGTGTATATGGGTCTTAATCGTTAGTTAATCATTAGAACATTTAGTGTTTAAAGTGAATGGGTGTATTTTGGTTTGTTGGTAACCCAATGAGTGTGTTAACCTTGAAACGGGTCAAATGAGTCTTGGATGACCTAAGTGAGTTAATGGGTGTAAAAATGAGATAACCTTGTGTTAAAAGGTGTATTAAGACCATAATTGACTTATTGTAAGGGTTGGACATAATCTCGACCTAGTGTTAGAATGAATGGTGCAAATGGGTCACGTTTGCACTATGGGACAAATGGCACTTGAATGGCGATTAGGTTGGTTGACTAACTTGAATGAATGATTGATATATGTGTATAATGTAATAGGTACGTTACCTTGAAGTTGGGAGCTTGATTTATCAATTCACCGAAGGCGTAAGGTGAGTGAGATAATTATGCGTGTGCATATATAATGTATTTATTTATGTATTATGAATGTGGAATTTTCGTGGTGTTCAAGACACCACATTCTAAGTAACGAGTGGTATTGTCATGGTGTTTAAGACACCACTCATTGGTTTGATTGACATGTGGTATTGTCGCGGTGTTTAAGACTCCACATTGTCATGGGAGTGGAATTGTCACATTGTTCAAGACACCACTCATTATTTTGATTGACATGTGGAATCGTCGCGGTGTTCAAGACGCCACATTGTCATGAGGGTGAGTTAGTCGCGGTGTTCAAGACATCACCAGGGAGATTAGTGATTACGCGGTGTTTAAGTAACACTAATGGATGTTATGAACTCCGACGGTCTTTTCCGAGTACCGTTCCCTAGTATGACTGGTTAACCATGGTTGTGTGAATTTTGTATTAGCATATTTAATTGTGAAATATATTCTTTTGGTGTCGCTAGCTTATATTGAATTGCGATTATTGGTTTATGCATAATGTTTGCATAGTTGTCAAATTGCTAGCTTCTATACGGTATTGTGTAAGTGATTGCAAGTAAGTAGGTTATATATATATGTATAATTATTGCATTCACTAAGCTTTAGCTTACCCTCTCGTTGTTTACCTTTTTAGGCTCCGGTGTCGACAAGGGCAAAGGGTTTGGAATACTAGTGGCTCTTGGGGGTTTAGCTTTTTGGAAGTTCGGCCAAGAATTTGGTAGTTTAACCCCAAACACCATGCTCTAGTATCGTTTGGAAATTAAACTAGAACGGTCGTAACTTGTATTTTTTTGGACGAAACTCGTAAAACGACCGATATGGGCCCGAAGTTGTAAAACTTGATTTTATTGTGCAAATCTCTTAGTTTAAGTTATGTTGACATGTTGTGAAAAGATTTTCGTTTAAAAGTGTCGGGAAGCGGGTTTTCCGCTCACGTAAGTGGGACACCCAAATCAGTAACTGGCAAATCATTTGGACGCCGTCCAGACTTTTTGGACGCCGTCAAAGCTTCTTTGCTGGACGTGGTCCAGAAGTCTGGACGCCGTCCAGATGTATTGAGTCAGAAAAAAAAATTAAATGTATTTTTGAGCAAACAAAGTCGGGTTGTTACAAGTGGTATCAGAGCATGGTCTAAGGGATTTAGGCGACTTGAGATAGGTTCCTAGACTTAGACTTGAATTGTGTATTCGCGTTACGCGGGACTTGTAGGAGACGGGTCGGACCGGGGATTGGTTAGTGCCTAGGTTTAGGCGAGCTAACTATGCGCTAATTGTTTTGTGTTGTATTTTTGCAATCATCAAGCTAGATGGACGTTGTACTAGCGAGTTAATGCGACGTGCTCGCATTTCAATGATTAGCTACCATTGTTACTGAAATGTCCCGTTCATATTGATTATAAACGTTACATATTAATTGATTTCGTTGCGAGGTTTTGACCTCTATATGAGACGTTTTTTAAAGACTGCATTCATTTTTAAAACAACCATAACCTTTATTTTATCAATAAAGGTTTTTAAAAAAAACAATACGTAGATTATCAAACAATGATAATCTAAAATATACTGTTTACACACGACCATTACATAATGGTTTACAATAGAAATATATTACATCGACATATGTTTCTTGAATGCAGTTTTTTACACAATATCATACAAACATGGACTCCAAATCTTGTCTTTATTTTAGTATGCAACAGCGGAAACTCTTACTATTTACCTGAGAATAAACATACTTTAAACGTCAACAAAAATGTTGTTGAGTTATAGGTTTAACCTATATATATATCAAATCGTAACAATAGATCACAAGATTTCATATTTCAATACACATCCCATACATAAAGATAAAAATCATTCATATGGTGAACACCTGGTAACCGACATTAACAAGATGCATATATAAGAATATCCCCATCATTCCGGGACACCCTTCGGATATAAAATAAATTTCGAAGTACTAAAGCATCTGGTACTTTGGATGAGGTTCGTTAGGCCCAATAGATCTATCTTTAGGATTCGCGTCAATTAGGGTGTCTGTTCCCTAATTCTTAGATTACCAGACTTAATAAAAAGGGGCATATTCGATTTCGATAATTCAACCATAGAATGTAGTTTCACGTACTTGTGTCTATTTTGTAAATCATTTATAAAACCTGCATGTATTCTCATCCCAAAAATATTAGATTTTAAAAGTGGGACTATAACTCACTTTCACAGATTTTTACTTCGTCGGGAAGTAAGACTTGGCCACTGGTCGATTCACGAACCTATAACAAATATGTACATATATATCAAAGTATGTTCAAAATATATTTACAACACTTTTAATACATTTTGATGTTTTAAGTTTATTAAGTCAGTTATCCTCGTTAGTTACCTACAACTAGTTGTCCGCAGTTAGATGTACAGAAATAAATTGATATATATTATTTTGAATCAATCCACGACCCAGTGTATACACATCTCAAGCTAGATCACAACTCAAAGTATATATATTTTTGGAATCAACCTCAACCCTGTATAGCTAACTCAAACATTACTGCATATAGAGTGTCTATGGTTGTTCCAAATAATATATATACATGGGTCGATATGATATGTCAAAACATTTGCATACGTGTCTATTGTATCCCAAGATTACATAATATATTAGAATACATGTATAATACAATATAAGCTAGCTAGGATATGATTTGTATAGAATTGTTAATATTTCCCGTAGCTACAAAAATCAAAAAATATTTAATCTTGTTTTACCCATAACTTCTTCATTTTAAATCCGTTTTGAGTAAATAAAATTGCTATGGTTTCATATTGAACTCTATTTTATGAATCTAAACATAAAAAGTATAGGTTTATAGTCAGAAATATAAGTTACAAGGTGTTTTTGTAAGAGGTAGTCATTTCAGTCGAAAGAACGACGTCTTGATGACCATTTTGAAAAACATACTTCCACTTTAAGTTTAACCATGATTTTTGGATATGGTTTCATGTTCATAAGAAAAATCATTTTCGCAGAAGAACAACTTTTAAATCAAAGTTTATCATAGTTTTTAATTATCAAACCCAAAACAGCCCTCGGTGTTACTACGACGGCGTATGTCCAGTTTTACGGTGTTTTTCGTGTTTCCAGGTTTTAAATCATTAAGTTAGTATATCATATAGATATAGAACATGTGTTTAGTTGATTTTATAAGTCAAGTTAGAAGGATTAACTTTTGTTTGCGAACAAGTTTAGAATTAACTAAACTATGTTCTAGTGATTTCAAGTTTAAACCTTCGAATAAGATAGCATTATATGTATGAATCGAATGATGTTATGAACATCATTACTACCTCAAGTTTTGTGGATAAACCTACTGGAAAAGAGACAAATGGATCTAGCTTCAAAGGATCTTGGATGGCTTGAAAGTTCTTGAAGTAGAATCATGACAAGAAAACAAGTTCAAGTAAGATTTCCACTCGAAATAAGATTGTTATAGTTATAGAAATTGAATCAAAGTTTGTGTTGGGATTTAACAAGTTTCAAAATGCTTAAAACATAATAAGAATCAAACTTAGCGGAAGCATGTAATTACAAATTTTAGACTTGTTAAACTTTAACCAATTAAAATTAAATCCCAATTAGGATCAAGTTGTGAGACATACTTACAAACTACAAGATAGATGAGAGATTATACCTTCTCCAAGCTATGTAGTTGATGATGAAAATGATGATGAAGAATAGAGCTTCAAATGGATGAAACCTCAAGTAGTTATACCCCAAACTTATGCACCAACACCTAGCCTTTGGTTAGGATTTAATTACACTTGAATATAGACTTGCAAAATTGAATTTAGAACCTCCTATTGGCGCCAAAAGGCCACGGCCTACAGCTCAAATATGAGCAGAATTCTGCAGTTTTTGATGTCTTTTTTTGCACGTATCACTTGAGAGAATAACTGCAATACTTGGTAGAAGTGTTAGGCATGCTTATGAGGAGTTGTGTAGTATTAAAAGTAACAAAACAAGCATGTGAACCCTTCCTTGGAGTCCAAAATTCTGCCACATATTTGTTTAATAATAATACTTGTAAGTTTATAAAAGTTTATAAACTTATTATAAACTTATGTATTATTTTGTTACTTATATATTTTATAAAACCTTTTATAAAATATAACACACTATAATCATTTAAACCCATAAACAATTATATATAAATTATCCAAATAATTTATCTCAGGTGATAATATTTTAGAAACCCGATTTTCTAAAATCCAAGTGTCGCGCATTTGTTTAATGATCCAATCATTATGATCAAATACGTATAAGGTGTCGATAAGTTTGTTATTGGGTATGACCCGACTTGGATCATAACATATTAGCCACATTAATTTAATATGTCTCTCGGGCATACGAAATACCTTCAATCTCCCACTTGCACGAGAAACATAAGAAATTAATGCAAGTGACGGATACCACCTAACGACCGTCCATCACCCCCAATATGTTATGACTTTGTGCCATTCAATAACATCATCCTTTTCGAGTTCCCATCTCGAATATGATTAGGTGAATCTTTTCATTATATCCTTTCATCCTAGATGTGATGTTAAATCCAAGAGATACAGAGTGATCACTCTCTTTTAGATTTAACTTTATCAGGCCTTGGACATCTGACTCTCAACGAATAAGAGGGACAAATTCTATCTTGACTACATACGTCCTAGATATATACTTTGTATCACACCTGAGCTCTTCCTTATGAACTACCATATTTCAGAATAGTGAAGGAAAGAATCAAGGCACAATACTTGGTAAATATCCGAATCTAATATGTATCTCAGGTCAGAGGATACAATGATATTCACCTTTACTCAAGATTACAAGTGATCAACCACAAAGGCTCTATTTAGTAAGTCTTGAGAGCGGGTCTTCCAATATTTGTATCCCAAAAATATCTATGAACCTTGGTTGCAACCTTGCCCCACATTCATCTCGTGAATGTATACCAATCCAAGTTCATAATAGTCTAAACCTCACACTTGTTTCCACAAATGTAATCGACTACGGAATTTAGAATAATTACTTATTCATGGATAAAATATGCAAAATAGGAACATGACTCAAAATAAATTAATACCATAATTATATTTATGAGTTTGAACAATTTTGTTCCGTTACAATACTTAAAACAGATCATGACCAATCACTAGAATATTGAAGCCCTAATGCACAAACATGTCCTGCATGTTTTGCTCCATGTAAGAGCTTCGTGAGAGGATCCGCAATATTAAGATCTGTGTGAACTTTGCAAATACATATCTTTCCCTTTTCAACTTCATCCCTTATGTAGTTGAATCTCCGCTCAATGTGACGTGTCTTTTGGTGAGCACGAGGTTCCTTGATTTGAGCAATCGCACCCTCGTTGTCATAAAAGATCTCAAGAGGGTCCTGAATGGAAGGGACTACTCCTAAGTCGTCGATGAATTTCTTCATCCATGCAGCTTCCTGAGCTGCCAATGAGGCGGCAATGTACTCCGACTCTGTAGTGGATAATGCAACAACATCCTGTTTTGAACTCTTCCAAGAGACCGCACCTCCATTTAACGTGAAGACATAACCGGACTGTGATCGAGAATCATCTCGATCAGTTTGGAAACTCGCGTCCACATAACCTTTTACAGCGAGTTCCTCCTCACCAAACCCATATATTAGAAACATATCCTTAGTCCTCCTAAGGTATTTCAATATACTTTTGACAGCAATCCAATGACTGTTTCCTGGGTTATTCTGGTATCTACTTGTCAGGCTTAGAGCGCATGACACATCCGGTCTCGTGCATATCATTGCATACATGATTGACCCAATAGCAGATGCATATGGGACTTTCTTCATTCTCTCCTGTTCATCTTTCATGGTGGGGCACTGAGATGAACTGAGAAGTGTTCCCTTTTGAATAGGTACCATACCTTTCTTAGAGTTCTCCATCTTGAACCTTTTCAAGATCTTTTCAATGTATGCACTTTGATTCAAACCTATCAGTTTGTTGGATCTATCCATGTAGATCCGAATCCCCAAAACGTATTGTGCTTCTCCAAGATCCTTAATGGAGAAGCATTTACTTAGCCAAGTTTTAACACCTTGCATTGCCGGAATATCATTTCCAAATAACAATATATCATCCACATATAGTACAAGGAACATGATAGTGCTCCCACTAGCTTTCTTGTATACACAAGCTTCATCAGCATTTTTAATGAAGCCAAATTTCTTGGCCTCCTCATTAAAACGATGATTCCACATTCTAGATGCTTGTTTCAATCCGTAAATTGACTTCTTTAACTTACATACCTTTTTAGGATATTTTGGATCAACAAAACCCTCAGGCTGAACCATATAGACATCTTCCTCAAGATGTCCGTTTAGGAAAGCGGTCTTGACATCTATCTGCCATATTTCATAATTATAATGAGCAGCAATGGCAAGTAATATCCTAATAGACTTTAGCATTGCCACAGGCTAAAAAGTTTCATCATAGTCAACCCCTTGAGTTTGAGTGAAACCTTTTGCTACAAGTCTAGCTTTATATGTATCCAAGTTTCCATGTATGTCAGTTTTCATTTTGAAAAGCCATTTACAATCAACTAGCCTTGAGCCAGTAGGTTGTTCAACAAGTTCCCAAACTTGGTTGTCATACATGGATTGCATCTCAGCGTTCATGGCTTCCTGCCATTTATCTTTATCAATCCTTGACAAAGCATCTTGGTAGTTTGTTGGTTCATCCAAATAACCACGTAGCAACCATCCATGAGAAACCCATATCTCTCAGGAGGATTACTGATCCTACCAGATCTGCGAACATCTTGTGTATTTTGATCATCCATTAGATCACTCTCAACATTTTCATGTTGAGTGCTAGTGTTAACCAATTGTGTATCATCTACTTGATCTTGAACCTCTTCAAGATCTATCTTCCTTTCACGATTTCCTTCCATTAGGAACTTAGTTTCAAGGAATTCAGCCTTTCGAGCAACAAATACATTTTACTCGGTTGGATCATAGAAATAGTATCCAATATCATCCTTGGGATATCCTATGAAGATACACTTTGTGGATCGAGTACTCAACTTATTAGGGACGTAACGCTTAGGGTAAGCTTCACATCCCCATACCTTTAAGTATGATAGAGATGGAGGTTTTCCAAACCACATATCATGAGATGTTCGTTCCACTTTCTTGGTTGAGGCCATATTTAAAATACGAGCCGCGGAGCATAGACAATAACCCCAAAATGATAGAGGTAACGAGCTTCTAGCCATCATAGATCGAACCATATCCATTAGGGTTCGGTTCCTCCTTTCGGATACACCATTAAGCTGTGGTGTCCCGGGTAGAGTAAGTTGCGAGATAATCCCACAACTTCTAAGATGATCTTGGAAAGCAACGCTTAGGTATTCACCTCCTCTATCGGTACGAAGTACCTTTATTGTCTTGAAGAGTTGATTTTGTACTTCGTTTTGATATTCCTTGAATGCTTCAAAAGTTTCGTCCTTATGTCTTAACAAGTAGACATATCCGAAACGACTAAAGTCATCAATGAAAGTGACGAAGTATCTTTCACCTTTCCTAGTCATGGGCTTAAAAGGTCCACATACATCCGAATGTATCAATCCCAATAAGTCCTTAGCCCTTTCATAGGTCCCTTTGAAAGGTGCTTTGGTCATTTTGCCTTGTAAACAAGATTCACATACATCAAACGAGTCTAGTTCATTTGATTTCAAAAGGCCATTCTTTTGAAGTGTATGTATTTGATTCTTGTTTATGTGACCAAGGCGATAATGCCATAAGTAGGAATCACTCAAATCCCTTTTGAGTTTCTTGGTGTTTGCATGGTATATTGAGCTATTGTATGATGTGTCATCATGAACCAATTCATAAATACCATTCGAAGGCGAAGCCTTAAAATAGAACACATTATCTAACGAAACATGGATATCATCATTAATGAAATTAAGATTAAAACCATATTGTTTCAAACGGGATACAGAAATAATGTTTCGAGACAAATTCGGTGCATACAAAACATTTTTCAAAATAAGCTCCAAACCACTTGGAAGCTTTAAAACAAAGTCTCCATGAGCTTTCACTTGCACCCTTGCTCCATTTCCCATGAATAGACTTGTTGTTCCCGCATCTTGATCACTTCTTTTGAACCCCTGCAAAGAATTGCAAATATGAGTTCCACATCCTGTGTCTAATACCCATGTATTAGAAGAAGTAATACTAAGCTCAATGTATACCATATATACATTACCTGAGGTTTGCCCTGCATCCCTCTTTTCCTTCAACTCCTTAAGGTAGACCGGGCAGTTGTGTTTCCAGTGACCCATTTCACAGCAACCAAAGCACGGATCTTCCTTGGGGTTAGCTTTTCCGGTAACCTTTTGCTTCTTGTTAATGTTGGTTGGGGTAACCATCTTCCCCTTTCCCTTGCCCTTGCCTTGGTAGGCGGGTACTTTCCTCTTAGCCACCTTCGGCTTAGAAGTGTTATTGTTTTTGGACCCGACTTCATTGATCGTAAACAAAGGTGAAGCCCTTTTACCCATGCTTGCCTCTGCCGTCTTAAGCATGGCATGTAATTCGCCAATGCTTTTATCCCATCCATTCATGTTGTAATTCAATAAAAATGTGTCAAACCTCTTTGACAAGGAAGTAAGGATAAGGTCCGTGGCTAATTCAGTAGACACGTTGCAGTTTAGACGGTTCGCTCGATCAATTAGGCTTTTCATCTTAAGGACATAAGATGAAACGGATTGGGAGTCGTCCATCCGACATGCATGAAGTGCTCGGACCGTTTCAAAGCGCTCGACACGAGCTTGTTGAAGGAACATCTCCTTCAACTGTGTGATCATGTCATATGCACTATGATGCTCGAAATCCTTTTGGAGTTCTGGTATCATAGTCCCAAGCATGAGGCAAGAAACTTGCAACGAATCGGTGCAATATTTCTCCCAATAGGCCATGCCTTCCGTATCATCCTCGTCCGGTTGATCGTGAATGGGGTCTTCCAACACATACGCCCTATCCTCTAGTTCGAGGACAATTCTTAGATTGCGAAACCAATCCATGAAGTTCATATGGTTGAGTTTTTCCTTTTCGAGGATTGACCTCAACGATAGGTTGTTAAAGTTTATTGGTGCGTTTGGAATGTTGTTGTTGTTATTGGCGGCCATCTACAAAATATAACAAAGTTGTTTAAGTATTAATTTTAATTTAACAATCAATACCCTTTAAATCCAATTGATATTTATTAAATTTTAGAATCCAACGGTAAACCAAATTTCGGTTAGGTGACCTTTATCACGTCATTTGATTTAGCTAGGTAGTCATTATATGACAATTGCAATCCTTTTGCAACTTCTAAGTTATGGGATCATGCAATCCTTTTGCATGGCATATTATCCCATCAACGCCTATTTGTTCATCATGCTTCGGTGACCCTAAGTTCATGATTTCCAAATCAAGTCGTCCTACTTGTGTAAATGTGTAAATTCAACATACAAGTGGTTAGGTGACCTTTATTCTACAAGTGTGCGAAATTCACCTTAATCATATTAGTTTGCTCATAACGGTTAGGTGACCTTTATCCCATTATGAGTTCCCTAATATTTTTAAGTGTTGCACAAAAGGATGGCGTTTAACTTGTTTACCTTGTTAATTAAGGGATTTTGAGTTTTCATTAATTCTAGTTTGAGAAAACTTTTATGTCATACACTAACATGCATTTAGTGTATGGTTTATATGAAATCCATTTTCAAGTCTTGTAATTATGCCAATTACTTGATATAAACCATTTTATATATATAATCCTTTTAGTGTTCTTAATAACCATTTATTAATGTCCTTTTGTCATTTCAATTTAACCATTTAAATTGCCGTTTTGCATGTTGTTAATAACGTCTAATTTAACCAATTAAATTTTAGTTTTGTTTGTTGTTAACTTGTGTGATTAATTTGTAGCAACCAAATATACAATCCATAATCAAACAAACAACCATGCATGCAAAACAATATGTTCACAATCAAGCCATTTTGGTAGACATTTGTTTAGCCGAAAACAAATGCCACTGGAAAAGGGTTATAACACAAAGTAGGAGATTTTAAATCTCCCACTTAATCTTGCATCCAAATGCTTCTTCTTGTGTTCTTCATCTTGCATCTTCATCTTTTACAAAATATATCCTAATATATTTTTCTCTAAAAAATGAAAATACAACCTAATCTATTTTACATGCCAAATATAAAATAAATTACATAACCAAAATAATAATATTACAAACCAAATGAATGAATTAATATTACATACCAAATGAATGAATTAAATCAACCAAACATGCATACTTTCAAATATAAGGTCAAGACTTGATTGTGAACTTCAACATACAACAAAATATGACCAAATGGCAAGTTCCAAACCCATTTAGAAGCTCCCAAAATTCGGCCAAACCATGAAACCCACCCAAACAATTTAATTTTTGCATTTTACAATCATGCATGTACATAAAATGCAAAATATATAGTGAGTTTAATAATCATCTCGAAGCATATTTCAACAACTTCGGCTCTAGATACCATTGTTGGGATTTAACAAGTTTCAAAATGCTTAAAACATAATAAGAATCAAACTTAGCGAAAGCATGTAATTACCAATTTTAGACTTGTTAAACTTTAACCAATTAAAGTTAAATCCCAATTAGGATCAAGTTGTGAGACATACTTACAAACTACAAGATAGATGAGAGATTATACCTTCTCCAAGCTATGTAGTTGATGATGAAAATGATGATGAAGAATAGAGCTTCAAATGGATGAAACCTCAAGTAGTTATACCCCAAACTTATGCACCAACACCTAGCCTTTGGTTAGGATTTAATTACACTTGAATATAGACTTGCAAAATTGAATTTAGAACCTCCTATTGGCACCAAAAGGCCACGGCCTACAGCTCAAATATGAGCAGAATTCTGCAGTTTTTGATGTCTTTTTTTGCATGTATCACTTGAGAGAATAAGTGCAATACTTGGTAGAAGTGTTAGGCATGCTTATGAGGAGTTGTGTAGTATTAAAAGTAACAAAACAAGCATGTGAGCCCTTCCTTGGAGTCCAAAATTCTGCCACATATTTGTTTAATAATAATACTTGTAAGTTTATAAAAGTTTATAAACTTATTATAAACTTATGTATTATTTTGTTACTTATATATTTTATAAAACCTTTTATAAAATATAACACAATATAATCATTTAAACCCATAAACAATTATATATAAATTTTCCAAATAATTTATCTTATGTGATAATATTTTAGAAACCCGATTTTCTAAAATCCAAGTGTCGCGTATTTGTTTAATGATCCAATCATTAAGATCAAATACGTATAAGGTGTCGGTAAGTTTGTTATTGGGTATGACCCGACTTGGATCATAACATATTAGCCACATTAATTTAATATGTCTCTCGGGCATACGAAATACCTTCAGTTTGAATATGAGTATAACCTTATATTAGAAAGATATCTTACTGTAAATAAGAAAGATTTCTTGAGGTTGGATGATCACTCTACAAGATTGGAAGTAAGCTAGCAAACTTGGAAGTATTCTTGATTTTATGAAACTAGAACTTGTAGAATTTATGAAGAAAACTTAGAACTTGAAAATAGAACTTGAGAGAGATCAATTATATGAATAAAATTGAAGAATGAAAGTATTTGTAGGTGTTTTGGTCGTTGGTGTATGGATTAGATATAAAGGGTATGTAATTTTGTTTTCATGTAAATAAGTCATGAATGATTACTCATATTTTTGTAATTTTATGAGATATTTCATGCTAGTTGCCAAATGATGGTTCCCACATGTGTTAGGTGACTTACATGGGCTGCTAAGAGCTGATCATTGGAGTGTATATACCAATAGTACATACATCTAAAAGCTGTGTATTGTACGAGTATGAATACGGGTGCATACGAGTAGAATTGTTGATGAAACTGGACGAGGATGTAATTGTAAGTATTTTTGTTAAGTAGACGTATTTTTATAAGTGTCTTGAAGTCTTTCAAAAGTGTATGAATACATATTAAAACACTACATGTATATACATTTTAACTGAGTCGTTAAGTCATCGTTAGTCGTTACATGTAAGTGTTGTTTTGAAACCTTTAGGTTAACGATCTTGTTAAATGTTGTTAACCCAATGTTTATAATATCAAATGAGATTTTAAATTATTATATTATCATGATATTATGATGTATGAATATCTCTTAACAAGATATATATACATTAAATGTCGTTACAACGATAATCGTTACATATATGTCTCGTTTCAAAATCATTAAGTTAGTAGTCTTGCTTTTACATATGTAGTTCATTGTTAATATATTTAATGATATGTTTAATTATCATAATATCATGTTAACTATATATATATATATATCCATATATATGTCATCATATAGTTTTTACAAGTTTTAACGTTCGTGAATCACCGGTCAACTTGGGTGGTCAATTGTCTATATGAAACCTATTTCAATTAATCAAGTCTTAACAAGTTTGATTGCTTAAAATGTTAGAAACACTTAATCATGTAAATAATAATTTCATTTAATATATATATAAACATGGGAAAGTTCGGGTCACTACAGTACCTACCCGTTAAATAAATTTCGTCCCGAAATTTTAAGCAGTTGGAGGTGTTGACGTATATTCTGGAAATAAATGCGGGTATTTCTTCTTCATCTGATCTTCTCATTCCCAGGTGAACTCGGGTCCTCTACGAGAATTCCATCGAACCTTAACAATTGGTATCTTATTTTTCTTAAGTCTTTTAACCTCACGATCCATTATTTCGACGGGTTCTTCGATGAATTGAAGTTTTTCGTTGATTTGGATTTCATCTAACGGAATAGTGAGATCTTCTTTAGCAAAACATTTCTTCAAATTCGAGACGTGGAAAGTTTTATGTACAGCCGCGAGTTGTTGAGGTAACTCAAGTCGGTAAGCTACTGGTCCGACACGATCAATAATCTTGAATGGTCTAATATACCTTGGATTTAATTTTCCTCGTTTACCAAATCGAACAACGCCTTTCCAAGGTGTAACTTTAAGCATGACCATATCTCCAATTTCAAATTCTATATCTTTTCTTTTAATGTCAGCGTAGCTCTTTTGTCGACTTTGGGCGGTTTTCAACCGTTGTTGAATTTGGATGATCTTCTCGGTAGTTTCTTGTATTATCTCCGGACCCGTAATCTGTCTATCCCCCACTTCACTCCAACAAATCGGAGACCTGCACTTTCTACCATAAAGTGCTTCAAACGGCGCCATCTCAATGTTTGAATGGTAGCTGTTGTTGTAGAAAAATTCTACTAACGGTAGATGCCGATCCCAACTGTTTCCGAAATCAATAACACATGCTCGTAGCATGTCTTCAAGCATTTGTATCATCCTTTCGCTCTGCCCATCAGTTTGTGGATGATAGGCAGTACTCATGTCTAGACGAGTTCCTAATGCTTGTTGTAATGTCTGCCAGAATCTTGAAATAAATCTGCCATCCCTATCAGAGATAATAGAGATTGGTATTCCATGTCTGGAGACGAATTCCTTCAAATACAGTCGTGCTAACTTCTCCATCTTGTCATCTTCTCTTATTGGCAGGAAGTGTGCTGATTTGGTGAGACGATCAACTATTACCCAAATAGTATCAAAACCACTTGCAGTCCTTGGCAATTTAGTGATGAAATCCATGGTAATGTTTTCCCATTTCCATTCCGGGATTTCGGGTTGTTGAAGTAGACCTGATGGTTTCTGGTGCTCATCTTTGACCTTAGAACACGTCAAACATTCTCCTACGTATTTAGCAACATCGACTTTTATACTCGGCCACCAAAAATGTTTCTTGAGATCCTTGTACATCTTCCCCGTTCCAGGATGTATTAAGTATCTGGTTTTATGAGCTTCTCTAAGTGCCATTTCTCTCATATCTCCAAATTTTGGTACCCAAATCCTTTCAGCCCTATACCGGGTTCCGTCTTCCCGAATATTAAGATGCTTCTCCGATCCTTTGGGTATTTCATCCTTTAAATTTCTCTCTTTTAAAACTCCTTGTTGCGCCTCCTTTATTTGAGTAGTAAGGTTATTGTGAATCATTATATTCATAGATTTTACTCAAATAGGTTCTCTGTCCTTCCTGCTCAAGGCGTCGTCTACCACATTTGCCTTCCCCGAGTGGTAACGAATCTCAAAGTCGTAATCATTCAACAATTCAATCCACCTACGCTGCCTCATATTCAGTTGTTTCTGATTAAATATGTGTTAAAGACTTTTGTGGTCGGTATATATAATACTTTTGACCCCATATAAGTAGTACCTCCAAGTCTTTAATGCAAAAACAACCGCGCCTAATTCCAAATCATGCGTCGTATAATTTTGTTCGTGAATCTTCAATTATCTAGACGCATAAGCAATTACTTTCATTTGTTGCATTAATACACAACCGAGACCTTGCTTTGAGGCATCACAATATATCACCAAATCATCATTCCCTTCAGGTAATGACAATATAGGTGCCGTAGTTAACTTTTTCTTCAATAACTGAAACGCTTTCTCTTGTTCATCCTTCCATTCAAATTTCTTCCCTTTATGCGTTAATGCAGTCAAGGGTTTTGCTATTCTGGAAAAGTCTTGGATGAATCTTCTGTAGTAACCAGCTAGTCCTAAAAACTGGCGTATGTGTTTTGGAGTTTTCGGGGTTTCCCACTTTTCAACAGTTTCTATCTTTGCCGGATCCACCTTAATACCTTCTTTGTTCACTATGTGACCGAGGAATTGAACTTCTTCCAACCAAAATGCACACTTTGAAAACTTAACGTACAATTCTTCCTTACTCAATACTTCTAACACCTTTCTTAAATGTTCACCGTGTTCTTGGTCATTCTTTGAGTAAATAAGTATGTCATCAATGAAAACAATGACAAACTTGTCAAGGTATGGTCCACACACTCGGTTCATAAGGTCCATGAACACAGCTGGTGCATTAGTTAAACCAAACGGCATGACCATAAACTCGTAATGACCGTAACGTGTTCTGAAAGCAGTCTTTGGAATATCATCTTCTTTCACCCGCATTCGATGATACCCGAAACGTAAGTCAATCTTTAAATAAACAGATGAGCCTTGTAGTTGATCAAATAAGTCGTCGATTCTCGGTAGTGGGTAGCGATTCTTGATGGTAAGTTTGTTCAACTCTCGGTAGTCGATACACAACCTGAATGTACCATCTTTCTTCTTGACAAACAAAACAGGAGCTCCCCACGGTGATGTGCTTGGTTGAATGAAACCACGCTCTAAAAGTTCTTGTAATTGGCTCTGAAGTTCCTTCATTTTGTTAGGTGCGAGTCTGTATGGAGCACGAGCTATTGGTGCAGCTCCCGGTACAAGTTCTTTTTGAAATTCAATGGATCGGTGTGGAGGTAGTCCCGGTAACTCTTTCGGAAATACATCGGGAAATTATTTTGCGACGGAAATATCATTGATGTTCTTTTCTTCGGAATTGACTTTCTTGACGTGTGCTAGCACAGCATAGCAACCTCTTCTTATTAGTTTTTGTGCCTTCAAGTTACTAATAAGATTTAACTTTGCGTTGCTCTTTTCTCCGTACACCATTAAGGGTTTTCCTTTTTCTCGTATAATGCGAATTGCATTTTTGTAACAAACGATCTCTGCTTTCACTTCTTTCAACCAGTTCATACCGATTATCACATCAAAACTCCCTAACTCTACTAGTATCAAGTCAATCTTAAATGTTTCGCTAACCAGTTTAATTTCTCGATTCCGACATTTATTATCTGCTGAAATTAATTTACCATTTGCTTTTCGAGTAAAAATTTACTATCCAAAGGCGTCAATGGGCAACTTAATTTAGCACAAAATTCTCTACTCATATAGCTTCTATCCGCACCCGAATCAAATAAAACATAAGCACATTTATCGTCAATAAGAAGCGTACCCGTAACAAGCTCCAGGTCTTCCTGTGCCTCTGCCGCATTAATATTGAAAACTCTTCCGCGGCCTTGTCCATTCGTGTTCTCCTGGTTCGGGCAATTTCTAATAATGTGGCTCGGTTTTCCACATTTATAATAAACTACATTGGCATAACTTGCTCCGACACTACTTGCTCTGCCATTACTCGTTCCGACACCATTTGTTCCTTTCGTTCTATTAACCCCTGGTCCGTAGACCTCACACTTCACCGCGCTATGACCATTTCTTTTACACTTGTTGCAAAATTTGGTGCAGAACCCCGAGTGATACTTTTCACACCTTTGGCATAGCTACTTCTGATTGTTGTTGTTGTTGCAGTTGTTATTGTTGTTGGGATGATTGTTGTAGTTGTTGATGTTGTGCCATTTGTTGTAGTTGCGATTGATGTTGCGATTGTTGGGATAGTTGTTGTTGTTTTGGTGACTCTTATCACCGTTTTCCTCCCACTTTCTTTTGACTAACTTCACGTTGGCCTCTTTGGCCGCCCGTTCTTTAATTCTTCCCTCAATCTGGTTCACTAGTTTGTGAGCCATTCTACATGCCTTTTGTATGGAGGCAGGCTCGTGTGAACTTATATCTTCTTGGATTCTCTCTGGTAACCCTTTCACAAACGCGTCGATCTTCTCTTCCTCATCTTCGAACGCTCTCGGACACAATAGGCACAATTCTGTGAATCGTCTTTCGTACGAAGTAATATCGAATCCCTGTGTTCGTAACCCTCTAAGTTTTGACTTGAGCTTATTGACCTCAGTTCTGGGATGGTACTTCTCGTTCATCAAGTGCTTGAATGCTGACCACGATAGCGCGTAAGCAGCATCTTGTCCCACTTGCTCTAGATAGGTATTCCACCATGTTAACGCACTACCTGTGAAGGTATGCGTAGCGTACTTCACTTTGTCTCCTTCAGCACACTTAGTTATGGCAAACACCGATTCAACTTTCTCGGTCCACCGTTTCAATCCGATTGGTCCTTTGGTCCCATCAAATTCTGAAGGTTTGCAGGTAGTGAATTCCTTGTAGGAGCATCCTACACGATTTCTTGCGCCGTTAGCAGTATTGCTAGATTCAGAGTTATTGTTGGTATATAGCGCGACCTGTACTGTGGCTATGTTTGAAGCAAGAAAGGCACGAAATTCCTCTTCGCTCATATTCAAGGTGTGTCGAGTAGTCGGTGCCATTTCCTTCAAAATAGTCAAATGAAACAATTTAATCATACATAATATTAAGAGTAGTCAATAGTATCTCGTAGCATAATATGAACTCATTTATAAAAGCTTTTTCTTCATATTAGCGTTTTATAAGTTTAAATTCGGGTACTACCTACCCGTTAAGTTCATACTTAGTAGCTAATATACAATTCAGCTACTACAATTCCATGTGAAAAACTGATTATAATAATATATCACATACAAATATTCTTCAAACTTACAACTTCGCTATATTACATATAATATGAAATATAGTATACTATGATACAGGACAGTTTTGAAGATAAATCTAGTTAATACGCAAGTTGTTCAGATAAGGAAATAAAGACACGTAATTCATAAGTCCAGAAAACAAGTCATGCATTCTGGTTTTACTAAGACGACTTCCCATCCTTGGTCTTGTGGAAAATAACCGTTATGACCATTAGCTAGGCAGCATGTTGTAATGTCGTCAAAAGAACGAGGGTTTCGTAATGACCAACAGTCTCGTAATAACCTAAAAACCACATTTCTTACCCCAATTACCGACTTCGTCACTTGTGGGAACGTTTTGTTTAATAGTTGTAGCCCGATGTTCTTGTTCTCACTTTAGTGAGAAGCGAACATTACTAACCCGTAAGCATAACATGCTTCTTTATGTTGCATGTTAGCCGCTTTTTCTAAATCACGAAGTCCTGTATTCGAATATATTGAGTCAAAATAATTTCTTAACCCATTACGTAAAATAGCATTTGGGTTCCCCGCAATATATGCGTCAAAGTAAACACATAGTAACTTATGGATTTACCAATGTGATATCCCCCATCTTTTGAATGAAAGCCTTTTATAAACCAAGGCATTCTTGGAACGTTCTTCGAATGTCTTACAAACTGATCTCGCCTTAAATAGTTGTGCCGAGGAATTCTGACCGACTCTAGACAAGATTTCATCAATCATGTCTCCGGGTAGGTCTCTTAAAATATTGGGTTGTCTATCCATTTTGTTTTTTTATACTGTAAAATAGACAAGAGTTAGATTCATAAAAAAAATACTTATTAATACAAGCAATTTTTACATATATCCTAAAGCATAAGCATACTATATTACATATATTACACCACACGAATACAACTATCTTATTCCGACTCGCTCGTTTCTTCTTCTTCGGTTTAGGTTTGTTTTGCCAAGTTTCTAGGGATATATGATGTTCCCCTAATACGAGCCGTCGTTTTCCACATTGGTTTAGAAAAACCTGGTGGTTTAGAGGTTCCCGGGTTATTGTCACAACTTAAGAAATACGGGTGTTGACGATACATATAAAGTTCATCGGGTTTGGAATCAAATTTCTCTATTTTTATGCCCTTTCCCTTATTGTTCTCTTTTGCCTTATTAAATTGTGTTGGGGTAATTTCTATAACATCATCGGAATCCTTGTCGGGATCCGATTCATCAGAGAATTGGTAATCCTCCCAATACTTTGCTTCCTTGGCGGAAACACCATTGACCATAATTAACTTTGGTAGGTTGTTTGAGGATTTTCTTCTACTTAACCGTTTTATTATTTCCCCCACTGGTTCTATTTCTTCTTCCGGTTCCGATTCTTCTTCCAGTTCCGATTCTTCTTCCGGTTCCGACTCTTCTTCCGGTTCCTTTTCGGGAACTTGTGAATCAGTCCCCGAATCATTTCAATTTACATTTGACTCTTCATTATTATTAGGTGAGTCAATGGCACTTGTTCTAGAGGTAGACATCTATCACATAATATCAAACACGTTAAGAGATTAATATATCACATAATATTCACATGTTAAAAATATATAGTTTCCAACAAAATTTGTTAAGCAATCATTTTTCAAGTAAACATGGTCGAAGTCCAGACTCACTAATGCATCCTAACAAACTCGATAAGACACACTAATGCAAAATTCTGGTTCTCTAAGACCAACGCTCTGATACCAACTGAAATGTCCCGTTCATATTGATTATAAACGTTCCATATTAATTGATTTCGTTGCGAGGTTTTGACCTCTATATGAGACGTTTTTCAAAGACTGCATTTATTTTTAAAACAACCATAACCTTTATTTTATCAATGAAGGTTTTAAAAAAAACAATACGTAGATTATCAAACAATGATAATTTAAAATATACTGTTTACACACGACCATTACATAATGGTTTACAATAGAAATATATTACATCGACATATGTTTCTTGAATGCAGTTTTTTAGACAATATCATACAAACATGGACTCCAAATCTTGTCCTTATTTTAGTATGCAACAGCGGAAGCTCTTAATATTCACCTGAGAATAAACATACTTTAAACGTCAACAAAAATGTTTGTGAGTTATAGGTTTAACCTATATATATCAAATCGTAACAATAGACCACAAGATTTCATATTTCAATACACATCCCATACATAGAGATAAAAATCATTCATATGGTGAACACCTGGTAACCAACATTAACAAGATGTATATATAAGAATATCCCCATCATTCCGGGACACCCTTCGGATATAAAATAAATTTCGAAGTACTAAAGCATCCGGTACTTTGGATGAGGTTCGTTAGGCCCAATAGATCTATCTTTAGGATTCGCGTCAATTAGGGTGTCTGTTCCCTAATTCTTAGATTACCAGACTTAATAAAAAGGGGCATATTCGATTTCGATAATTCAACCATAGAATGTAGTTTCACGTACTTGTGCCTATTTTGTAAATCATTTATAAAACCTGCATGTATTCTCATCCCAAAAATATTAGATTTTAAAAGTGGGACTATAACTCACTTTCACAGATTTTTACTTCGTCGGGAAGTAAGACTTGGCCACTGGTCGATTCACGAACCTATAACAAATATGTACATATATATTAAAGTATGTGAAAAATATATTTACAACACTTTTAATACATTTTGATGTTTTAAGTTTATTAAGTCAGTTGTCCTCGTTAGTAACCTACAACTAGTTGTCCACAGTTAGATGTACAGAAATAAATCGATATATATTATCTTGAATCAATTCACGACCAAGTGTATACATGTCTCAGGCTAGATCACAACTCAAAGTATATATATTTTTGGAATCAACCTCAACCCTGTATAGCTAACTCCAACATTACTGCATATAGAGTGTCTATGGTTGTTCCAAATAATATATATACATGGGTCGATATGATATGTCATAATATTTGCATACGTGTCTATGGTATCCCAAGATTACATAATATATTAGAATACATGTATAATACAATATAAGCTAGCTAGGATATGATTTGTATAGAATTGTTAATATTTCCCGTAGCTACACAAATAAAAAAATATCCAATCTTGTTTTACCCATAACTTCTTCATTTTAAATCCGTTTTGAGTGAATCAAATTGCTATGGTTTCATATTGAACTCTATTTTATGAATATAAACAGAAAAATTATAGGTTTATAGTCGAAAATATAAGTTACAAGTCATTTTTGTAAGAGGTAGTCATTTCAGTCGAAAGAACGACGTCTTGATAACCATTTTGAAAAACATACTTCTACTTTGAGTTTAACCATGATTTTTGGATATAGTTTCATGTTCATAAGAAAAATCATTTTCCCAGAAGAATAATTTTTAAATCAAAGTTTATCATAGTTTTTAATTATCAAACCCAAAACAGCCCGCGGTGTTACTACGACGGCGTATGTCCAGTTTTACGGTGTTTTTCGTGTTTTCAGGTTTTAAATCATTAAGTTAGCATATCATATAGATATAGAACATGTGTTTAGTTGATTTTAAAAGTCAAGTTAGAAGGATTAACTTTTGTTTGCGAACAAGTTTAGAATTAACTAAACTATGTTCTAGTGATTTCAAGTTTAAACCTTCGAATAAGATAGCTTTATATGTATGAATCAAATGATGTTATGAACATAATTACTACCTCAAGTTTTGTGGATAAACCTACTGAAAAAGAGACAAATGGATCTAGCTTCAAAGGATCTTGGATGGCTTGAAAGTTCTTGAAGTAGAATCATGACACGAAAACAAGTTCAAGTAAGATTTCCACTCGAAATAAGATTGTTATAGTTATAGAAATTGAATCAAAGTTTGAATATGAGTATAACCTTATATTAGAAAGATATCTTACTATAAATAAGAAAGATTTCTTGAGGTTGGATGATCACTCTACAAGATTGGAAGTAAGCTAGCAAACTTAGAAGTATTCTTGATTTTATGAAACTAGAACTTGTAGAATTTATGAAGAATACTTAGAACTTGAAGATAGAACTTAAGAGAGATCAATTAGATGAAGAAAATTGAAGAATGAAAGTGTTTGTAGGAGGTTTTGGTCGTTGGTGTATGGATTAGATATAAAGGATATGTAATTTTGTTTTCATGTAAATAAGTCATGAATGATTACTCATATTTTTGTAATTTTATGAGATATTTCATGCTAGTTTCCAAATGATGGTTCCCACATGTGTTAGGTGACTCACATGGGCTGCTAAGAGCTGATCATTAGAGTGTATATACCAATAGTACATACATCTAAAAGCTGTGTATTGTACGAGTACGAATACGGGTGCATACAAGTAGAATTGTTGATGAAACTGAACGAGGATGTAATTATAAGCATTTTTGTTAAGTAGAAGTATTTTGATAAGTTTCTTGAAGTCTTTCAAAAGTGTATGAATACATATTAAAACACTACATGTATATACATTTTAACTGAGTCGTTAAGTCATCGTTAGTCGTTACATGTAAGTGTTGTTTTGAAACCTTTAGGTTAACGATCTTGTTAAATGTTGTTAACCCAATGTTTATAATATCAAATGAGATTTTAAATTATTATATTATCATAATATTATGATGTATGAATATCTCTTAATATGATATATATATACATTAAATGTCGTTACAACGATAATCGTTACATATATGTCTCGTTTCAAAATCATTAAGTTAGTAGTCTTGCTTTTACATATGTAGTTTATTGTTAATATACTTAATGATATGTTTACTTATCATAATATCATGTTAACTATATATATATATCCATATATATGTCATCATATAGTTTTTACAAGTTTTAACGTTCGTGAATCACCGGTCAACTTGGGTGGTCAATTGTCTATATGAAACCTATTTCAATTAATCAAGTCTTAACAAGTTTGATTACTTAAGATGTTGGAAACACTTAATCATGTAAATAACAATTTAATTTAATATATATATAAACATGGAAAAGTTCGGGTCACTGCAGTTACGGGTCCAAATCGTGTCAAGCAAGCGATGTACGACGATTGTTGAGCAAGATGGGGAGGTGAGGTGAATATGTATATGTGTCAGGTCCTTTCGTTCATTGTTTAACCTATTTCCATTTTATAGAATGAAGATTAGAAATGGGTACGACACCAATGAAGGAGGTACGAGTGAGGATGTTGAGTTCGCGGTCAAAGTTGAGGCCATCTTTAAATGCCAAAAAACGGAGTTTCTCGAAGACGTTAAGAAGATGTTTCTAGATACGATCGACGAGCAACTAGTTAATGTGGTTAAGGAAAAAGTTAAGCTTGTTCTACAAGAAGATAATGTGGGGAGACGGGACTTCTTTTATAAAAATTTCAAGGATTCTCAACCTCCCACCTTCGATGGTGAACGAGGTCCTCTTAAGAGTGCCCGTTGGATCTCCGATATAGAGGGGGCTTTCCGTACTTATGAATGTCCTCTCGATAAGAAGACAAGGTCTGGGTGTAGTATGTTGAGGGGCGATGCTAAGTTATGGTGAGACACAAAAATCCAAGTTTATGGTGAAGAACAATGCATGGAATTCACTTGGGATGAATTCAAGGCGGAATTTTTCGACGAATACCGAACTTCGGCAGATCTTACTAGGCTTAAGGACGAGTTACGTTCCTTGAGGCCAGGGTCGATGGATTTGAACACTCTCAAATCCGTCTTCTTGTCCAAGACCTAATTTTGCCCAGAGTATGTCGGGAATGATAAAATGTTGAAGGAAGACTTCTATCGAATCTTGAATGATAGTTATCAAGAGAAGATTAGTGTGAACGTGGTGAAGAGTTTTGATGAGTTGTTTAATATGGCCAAAGGTTTTGAGGCGCTTGTGTTGAGAAAGAGTGGCTTTACTTTCGGCAAGAGGAAGTTCGAAGCTACTAGTCATTCGATCAAGAAGGGTAAGGGTGCAACCGAGAGTGTCGGTAGTGTGAAGAAGAGTATTCCCGGAGAATTCTGTTATTCTTGTCACAATTGTGGACGAAAGGGGCATATGGCCCGTGATTGCACCAACCCACCTTCTACAACCAAACTCACTTGTTATAATTGTGGTAAAGAAGGGCACAAGAGGCCGGAGTGTCCCGATTTGCGCAATGATAATGTTAAGCGACTAGAGAAAGCGGCGGGTATTGCTAGGGGACGAAATTACTTAATGACCAATGATGAGGCCAAGAAATCCAATGAAGTCGTCTCAGGTACTTTCATGGCTAACTCTAATCCGGCACGGATATTTTTTGATAGTGGTGCTAATTTGTCGTTTGTGTCTCCAAGATTTGTGCCTAAGTTAAAAAAACAGCTAGCTAAGTTGAGTCATCCGGTAGAAGTCGAAATAGCGGATGGTAAGACGGTGCTAGGGGTTGATGTTTGTAATGTGATGACCCGGGAATTTCCGACCAAATTTAAACTTAAATCTTATTTGATTTCGATATGATAAGCAAAGTCTGTAATGTTGAAATCTTAAAAACTTTGAACTGTGTTTAATATATTCATTTGACCTTTTGACTATTCCGTTGATTCACCAACATTTGTTTGTAAACAACTAAATATATACACATAAATATATAAGATAATTATATTTAATATACAAACATATATTGTATAATGTAATTATATTAAAATTAATAAATAATATACAACATATGTTATATGTGGTACAATTATAATATATACTATTAATATGTTAAATATAATTACACATTAAAAATATGATTGATATATTAATATTATCAATACTTTCAGCAACATTAAAAACTTTATTAATAATATTATTAATTGTAATTTAACAATACAGATATGAAATCTGATACATATAACTTGTTATATATTAAATATTATTATGTGTATAATTATCAGATATTATTATTATCTTTATCACTAAAAGTAATTAATATTATCATTAATAATAATATTATTATTATTATCATTCTTATTATAATTAACATTATCATTATTTATTTTTAATATTTGTATCCTTATTACTAATATAATAATTATTATTATTAGTATTATTGATATTATTATCATTATTATTATTTTATGATTATTATTAGTATTTTAATTATTAAATGATTATAATTATTAATTCAATATATACTAATATTATTTATATAAAAATCGTATATATATGATTGAGAAGATCAGAAGTTGTTAAACGTTATTATCATCCTGTGTCTAATTGATTTTTCAGTACCAATTTATCGTACAAGTTGTTAGAAATCTCAATCAATTTTTAAATACTTTTCTTATTTTATTTATGATCAAACAAATCCTGTCCACTCTTTTAAACTACAAAACAATCTATTAAACTGTATTCTGGACCAATTCAATTGACATTACAACCTCAGTATCAAATACAATCACCAATTCTCGCGTGTTCTGTTTGAAATTACCTCAAACCTTCCATTGTTACAACTACTGCTGCAGGTTCTCTTTTTGTTTCTGTTTTGGCCGTAAACTAACACCACCACAATCACCATCGTATATGCTAGCTACTACTGCATCTGTTTCTGTCTAACCAAACACGACACCATCAAAACCCATATCATGTTTCTTTCTACGGAGTATTATGTAAATAAACTGTAGCTACCATGAATATTTTCTGTAACCACCACAAAACACCCACTCCCTATTACTTTTCTCTACTGCAAACCTTTTGTTTACTTCTGTTTTCTATTCGGACGACTATCAAACAACCCAACCATAACTGCTGCGTACATTTTCTTTTCTGTTTTCTTTTAAACTGTTTCTTGATTTGCCCAGCTACTATTTCTGTTTATAATTGAAGACAACCGAACACACCCACATCCTTCTTTCTTTTTCCTATTTTCATTCTTGTTCCATAAATAAACACCTGCAAACAAATCAAAGTACTTTTCAAAGTTATATTTGAAAACCATCACTTGCTTCTTCCTCTTGTTTGGATCGAACAACACAAGTAAATGTTCCTGTCTTCTTTCTTCATGCCTGCTACTAATTGTCTTCCTGTTTCAATCGAACGTCCAACCCATCATTAACAACCACCTTCGTTACTAGGGTTGTGAAACAAGGGCTGCTATTATTTTTTTTTACGACTACAATCAAATCATAGAACCAACATTAAACCGCCATTGACCATCACCATTCTCATTTGACTAAACTACTACTGCCTGCTCGCCTGTACTTCTTCGCAGCTAAATAATTGAATGGATTATGAGAGTTGCTATAAACAAACCGATATATATTGATTTTAAATAAGTGGACAATGATGAGGCTGGGACATAATGATGATAATGTTGAGTGCTAGTTAGGTGGAAAGTTGTTGATTAAAAAAAAAAAAACGTAGCACCAAAACCTTTATTTGTTTTGGGATGTCGACTTTCGGTTTCAAGCATCAAAATATCTTAAACTTTGGACCCAATTTAATCAGAATCGGGCTGTTGAAAGTTCCAGTTTTATATTGGGCCATTTAATTATATAGATTGTTACATGGGCCAAGAAAATGGAGTTGGGTCGAGATCCATGTTTTATGATGGGCCGAAGACAATAGATTAAATATACATGGTTTTCATATTATATTAGAAAGACAGAATTTGATGGGTGGTTTAGGGTGTTAGCGATTGAGCTAGAGGTCGCGGGTTCGAGCTGTGTCTTAGGCATTTTTTTGTGAAAAGCTTCAAAGGTAGTTATTGTTAACATTACTATTGTTATTATTAAAGATATAAATATTATTATTAACACTAGTATTATTATTATTATTATTATTATTATTATTATTATTATTATTATTATTATTATTATTATTATTATTATTATTATTATTATTATTATTATTATTATTATTATTATTATTATTATTATTGTTGTTGTTGTTATTATTATTATTATTATTATTATTATTATTATTATTATTATTACTACTACTATTATTATTACTATTATTATTATTATTATCAGTATTAACATTACTTGTATTTTTAACATTATTATTATTATCATAAAAAGATGCAATTTTTCTTTTTAGTTATAATTATAAATATTATTTTACCAAATAAATATTAGTTAAATAAACACATATAATATAACAGATTATGGATTGTTTAACAACACTAATCATATATATATATATACATTAATAAAGCTATATAAATATAAATTACATTAAATATATATACAACTTAAAACTATATAACATATAAATTATGACATAATATACGAAATTTTTCGATTTCCATTAACTGTGTTCATATATATATATATACTCGATATAGATTCGTGAATCCGAGGCCAACCCTGCATTGTTCAATATAGTCATATGTATTTTTACTACAAAATACATTAGGTGAGTTTCATTTCTCTATTTACCCTTTATATTTTCAGGCTGAGAATACATGCGCAACTTTTATAAATGTTTTACGAAATAGACACAAGTAATCGAAATTACGTTCTATGGTTGAATGATCGAAACTGAATATGCCCCTTTTTAGTCTGGTAATCTAAGAATTAGGGAAGAGACACCCTAATTGACGTGAATCCTAAAGATAGATCTATCGGGCCCAACAAGCCCCATCCAAAGTACCGGATGCTTTAGTACTTCGAAATTTATATCATGTCTGAAGGAGGATCCCGGAATGATGGGGATATTCTTATATGCATCTTGTTAATGTCGGTTACCAGGTGTTCAATCCATATGAATGATTATTTTTGTCTCTATGCATGGGACGTATATTTATGAGAAAAGAAAATCTTGTGGTCTATTAAAATGATGGAAATAATTATTTATGTTAAACTAATGAACTCACCAACCTTTTGGTTAACACTTGAAAGCATGTTTATTCTCAGGTATGAAAGAAATCTTCCGCTGTGCATTTGCTCATTTTAGAGATATTACTTGGAGTCATTCATGACATATTTCAAAAGACGTTGGATTCGAGTCGTCCCGTTCATCAAGATTATTATTAAGTCAATTATAGTTAGATATATTATGAAATGGTATACCTGCCGTCAACTTTTGATGTAATGAAAGATTGTCTTTTCAAAAACGAATGCAATGTTTGTAAAATGTATCATATAGAGGTCAAGTACCTCGCGATGTAATCAAATGTTGTGAATCATTTATAATCGATATGGACTTCGTCCGGATGGATTAGGACGGGTCTCTACATGTAATGATTGTAATGTTGTGTTCGGTACCGAAACATCTAAAATCGATCTCATTCCGATGACTTATGGTGATTTTGATATTGTCGTTGGTATGGATTAGCTCGATCGTTATAGAGCCGATATTGCATGCCATGATAAGTTTATTCGGGTAAAGACCCCAAGTGGGGGAGAGTTGATTATTCACGGCGATAAGTGAAGAAGGCTTGTGCTGATATGCTCATATGCACGGGCACGTCATTTCATTGTTAGTGGTGGCATGGCTTTTCTTGCCCATGTTGTCGATACTCGTAAAGAGCCGCCACCCATTCGTGAAATTCTGGTGGTTAGTGAATTCGAAGACGTTTTTTCGGATGAATTGTCGGGTGTTCCGGCGGAAAGACAAGTTGAATTTCGCATTGAGTTGGTTCCGGGGGCTACCCATTGCTAAAACTCCTTATCGTTTAGCACCAACGGAGATGCAAGAGTTGTTAAATCAAACCCAAGAGTTGCTTGAAAAGGGTTTTATTCGACCGAGTGCTTCACCATGGGGCGCTCCGGTTTTATTCGTGAAGAAGAAGAATGGTAGTATGCGGATGTGCATCGATTATCGGGAGTTGAACAAAGTGACGATAAAGAATCGTTATCCATTGCCTCGGATTGATGATTTGTTTGACCAACTCCAAGGTGCAACGTATTTCTCTAAGATTGACCTACGGTCCGGCTATCACCAAATGCGGGTCCGTGAGGAAGATATTGAGAAAACGGCTTTTTGAACGCGTTATGGGCATTATGAGTTTGTAGTTATGCCTTTCGGTCTTACGAATGCACCGGAGGCATTCATGGATCTTATGAACCGAGTGTGCCAACCTATGTTGGACAAGTCGATGATTGTGTTCATTGACGACATACTTGTCTATTCGAAGAGTATGAAGGAACATGAACATCATTTGCGTGGTGTGTTGAAGATGTTGCGGAAGGAGAAGTTGTATGCAAAATTCTCCAAATGTGAATTTTGGCTAAGGGAAGTTCAATTCCTTGGCCATATTGTGAACAAGGATGGTATTCAAGTACATCCGAGGAAGATTGAGACAGTGAAGAGTTGGGGATGACCGACTACGCCTACGGAAATCCGAAGTTTTCTCGTATTGGCGGTTTATCCAAGACTTTTCTAAGATCGCTTCTCCATTGACAAAATTGACGAGGAAGAACGCGAGATTTATTTGGGAGAACGAGCAAGAAATCGCCTTCCAATTGCTAAAAGAGAAGTTATGTCAAGCTCCGGTTTTAGTGTTGCCGGAAGGTGTAGAAGACATGACGGTTTATTGTGATGCTTCTTTAAATGGGATCGGTTGTGTTCTAATGCAACGAGGTAAAGTCATCGCGTATGCCTCTCGACAATTAAAGGAACACGAAACGAGATATCCGACTAATGATCTTGAGATGGCGGCGATTGTTCATGCGTTGAAAATTTGGCGCCATTACTTGTATGGTGTCTAGTGTACGATTTATTCAGATCACAAGAGCTTGAAACATCTTTTTGATCAATGGGATTTGAATTATCGTCAACGTAGATGGATGGATGTGGTGAAAGACTATGATTGTGAAATACTTTATCATCCGGGTAAGGCGAATGTGGTCGCGGATGCGTTAAGTCGGAAGAGTCAACATCCGGTGATACGAGTAGGATTGTTACGCATGATTATTACTAACGATTTTCTTGTAAAGCTTGGCGAGACTCAAATTGAAGCTTTTGTTAACAATAAGCATGAGGAACGAATCGTGGGACAAACGGAGTCTATTACTTTAGGTCCGCATAGTTTGTTGTCTTTTCAAGGACGAGTGTGGGTGCCTAGAATGGGAGATTTCCGACGAGTGCTACTTGATGAAGCACATAAGTCAAAGTATTCCATTCACCCGGGTGTGGCGAAAATGTATTTTGATTTGAGGAAAGAGTATTGGTGGCCGGGCATGAAACGTGATGTTGTTAAATATGTTGAACAATGCGTCATGTGTTTGCAAGTTAAAGTCGAACACCAAAAGCCGTATGGTACGTTACAACCTTTAGAAATCCCAAAATGGAAACGGGAGCACATTACCATGGATTTCATCACAAAGTTACCAAAGACGGCGAGAACCCAATTTGACTCGATTTGGGTAATAGTTGATCGATTGATGAAAAGTGCCTTGTTTCTTCCCATTCGAGAAGCGATATCATCAGAGGCTTTGGCTAAGTTGTTTACCAAGGAGGTGATATCGAGACACGGGGTTCCTATATCTATTATTTCGGATCGAGATACCCGTTTCACATCTCGGTTTTGGGAGAAGTTTCATGAAGATATGGTACATAATTGAAATTGAGCACGGCGTATCATCCTCAAACGGACGGTCAAACCAAACGTACGAATCAAACATTGGAGGATATGTTACGGGCGTGTATTATTGATTTCGGCGGTAGTTGGGATCAGCACTTACCATTGGTGGAATTCTCGTACAATAATAGTTATCATACTAGTATCGGGATGCCACCTTATGAGATGCTTTATGGGTATAGGTGTCGAACCCCGATTTGTTGGGGTGAAGTGGGTCAAAGAGAAATCGGGAGTACCGATTTAGTTTTAGAGACGAATAGCAAGATTTATATGATTCGGGCTCATTTGAAAAAGGCTCAAGATCGACAAAAAGTGTATGCCGACAAACGAAGGTGACCGATTGAGTTTCAAGAAGGTGACATGGGGATGCTTAAAGTTTCGCCATGGAAAGGTGTTATTCGATTTCGAAAACGAGAAAAGTTAGCTCCTCGGTTTATTGGGCCATTTAAAATTTTAGCTCGTGTTGGTGAAGTTGCGTACCGTTTGGAGTTACCTGAAGAGCTTGCGGGGATCTATAATACATTTCATGTTCCTCATCTCTGTAAGTGTCTTGCGGATGACACGGCGTGGGTACCGTTGGACGAAATTTCCTTAAACAACAAATTAGAGTATGTTGAGGAACCAATGGCAATTCTTGATGAAAAAGTTAAAATGTTGCGTAACAAAGAAGTGGGAACTTTTAAAGTCCAATGGCGTCGTAGTAAGGGTTCTGAGTTTGCGTGGGAATCCGAAGAGTTTGTTTTGGTGTATCTTCCTGCTTGTCATGCGGCTTAGATCACGAGGTCGCAATCCGGTTCAAGTAGGGGAGAGTTGTAAGATCCTGATGTAGTGACCCGAACTTTTCCATGTTTATATATATTAATTGAGATTGATATTTACATGATTAAATGTTTCCAATATGTTAAGCAATCAAACTTGTTAAGACTTGATTAATTGAAATATGTTTCATATAGACAATTGACCACCCAAGTTGACCGGCGATTCACGAACGTTAAAACTTGTAAAAATGACATGACGATATATATATGGATATACATATGGTTAACATGAGATTATGATAAGTAAGTATCTCCATAAGTATATTAACAATGAGTTATATACATATAAACAAGACTACTAACTTAAGGATTTCGAAACGAGACATATATGTAACGATTATCGTTGTAACGACATTTAAATGTATATATATCATATTAAGATATATTAATATATCATAATATCATGATAATATAATAATTTAACATCTCATTAGATATAATAAACAATGGGTTAACAACATTAATTGAGATCGTTAACTTAAAGGTTTCAAAAGAACACTTACATGTAACGACTAACGATGACTTAACGACTCAGTTAAAATGTATATACATGTAGTGTATTTAGATGTATTAAAATACTTTTGGAAGACTTCAAGACATATATCAAAACACTCATACTTAACGAAAATGGTTACAGTTACTTTCCCATTCTTTTCTTTCATCAAGAATTCTAGTCGTATTCTTACCCGTATTATACACAGCTTCAAAACGTACTTACTATGGGTATATACCAATAGGAACTAGCATGGGATTTCACTCTTGATTATGTCATGTATGACTAATCAATTTTAACTTCTACCATGAGCTAGTCAACTAACTAGAACTCCTTTTAACCCCACTCACCACTCACCAATTACCACTCATCATTCACTCCATTTCACTTCCAATTCTCTTTCTAATTCTCTCTCAACACACACACACTATTATGAACGTATTTTTCCAGTAGTTAATCATCATCTTCATCAAAAATCACTTCAAGAATCAAGATATAATCATCATAGGAAGAACACTTCAAGAACACTTCAAAAATCCCTTCAAGTTTACTAATTTACTTCCAAGCTTTCTAATCCATTCCAAGTAATCATCTAAGATCAAGAAACCTTTGTTATATACAGTAGGTTATCTTTCTTATTCAAGGTAATATTCATATTCAAACTTTGATTCAATTTCTATAACTATAAACTATCTTAATTCGAGTAAAAATCTTACTTGAACTTGTTTTTGTGTCATGATCCTACTTCAAGAACTTTCAAGCCATCCAAGATCCTTTGAAGCTAGATCATTTCTCGTCACTTCCAGTAGGTTTACCTACTAAACTTGAGGTAGTAATGATGTTCATAACATCATTCGATTCATATATATAAAACTATCTTATTCGAAGGTTTAAACTCGTAATCACTAGAACATAGTTTAGTTAATTCTAAACTTGTTCGCAAACCAAAGTTAATCCTTCTAACATGACTTTTAAAATTAACTAAACACATGTTCTATATCTATATGATATGCTAACTTAATGTTTTAAAACCTGGAAACACGAAAAACACCGTAAAATCGGATTTACGCCGTCGTAGTAACACCGCGGGCTGTTTTGGGTTAGTTAATTAAAAACTATGATAAACTTTGATTTAAAAGTTGTTATTCTGAGAAAATGATTTTTATTATGAACATGAAACTATATCCAAAAATTATGGTTAAACTCAAAGTGGAAGTATGTTTTCTAAAATGGTCATCTAGACGTCGTTCTTTCGACTGAAATGACTACCTTTACAAAAACGACTTGTAACTTATTTTTCTGACTATAAACCTATACTTTTTCTGTTTAGATTCATAAAATAGAGTTCAATATGAAACCATAGCAATTTGATTCACTCAAAACGGATTTAAAATGAAGAAGTTATGGGTAAAACAAGATTGGATAATTTTTCTCATTTTAGCTACGTGAAAATTGGTAACAAATCTATTCCAACCATAACTTAATCAACTTGTATTGTATATTATGTAATCTTGAGATACCATAGACACGTATACAATGTTTTGACCTATCATGTCGACACATCTATATATATTTCGGAACAACCATAGACACTCTATATGTGAATGTTGGAGTTAGCTATACAGGGTTGAGGTTGATTCCAAAATATGTATAGTTTGAGTTGTGATCAATACTGAGATACGTATACACTGGGTCGTGGATTGATTCAAGATAATATTTATCGATTTATTTCTGTACATCTAACTGTGGACAACTAGTTGTAGGTTACTAACGAGGACAGCTGACTTAATAAACTTAAAACATCAAAATATATTAAAAGTGTTGTAAATATATTTTGAACATACTTTAATATACATGTATATATTGTTATAGGTTCGTGAATCAACAGTGGCCAAGTCTTACTTCTCGACGAAGTAAAAATCTGTGAAAGTGAGTTATAGTCCCACTTTTAAAATCTAATATTTTTGGGATGAGAATACATGCAGGTTTTATAAATGATTTACAAAATAGACACAAGTACGTGAAACTACATTCTATGGTTGAATTATCGAAATCGAATATGCCCCTTTTTATTAAGTCTGGTAATCTAAGAATTAGGGAACAGACACCCTAATTGAAGTGAATCCTAAAGATAGATCTATTGGGCCTAACAAACCCCATCCAAAGTATCGGATGCTTTAGTACTTCGAAATTTATATCATATCCGAAGGGTATCCCGGAATGATGGGGATATTCTTTTATATGCATCTTGTTAATGTCGGTTACCAGGTGTTCACCATATGAATGACTTTTTATCTCTATGTATGAGATGTATATTGAAATATGAAATCTTGTGGTCTATTGTTACAATTTGATATATATAGGTTAAACCTATAACTCACCAATATTTTTGTTGACGTTTAAAGCATGTTTATTCTCAGGTGAATACTAAGAGCTTCCACTGTTGCATACTAAAATAAGGACAAGATTTGGAGTCCATGTTTGTATGATACTGTGTAAAAACTGCATTCAAGAAACTGATTTCGATGTAACATATTTGTATTGTAAACCATTATGTAATGGTCGTGTGTAAACAGGATATTTTAGATTATCATTATTTGATAATCTACGTAAAGCTTTTTAAACCTTTATTTATGAAATAAAGGTTATGGTTTGTTTTAAAAATGAATGCAGTCTTTGAAAAATGTCTCATATAGAGGTCAAAACCTCGCAACGAAATCAATTAATATGGAACGTTTTTAATCAATAAGAACGGGACATTTCAGTTGGTATCCGAGCGTTGGTCTTAGAGAACCAGAATTTTGCATTAGTGTGTCTTATCGAGTTTGTTAGGATGCATTAGTGAGTCTGGACTTCGACCGTGTTTACTTGAAAAATGATTGCTTAACAAATTTTGTTGGAAACTATATATTTTTAACATGTGAATATTATGTGATATATTAATCTCTTAACATGTTTGATATTATATGATAGATGTCTACCTCTAGAACAAGTCCCATTGACTCACCTAATAATAATGAAGAGTCAAATGTAAATTGGAATGATTCGTGGACTGATTCACAAGTTCCCGAAGAGGAACCGGAAGAAGAGTCGAAACCAGAAGAAGAATCAGAACTGGAAGAAGAATCGGAACCGGATGAAGAAATAGAACTGGTGGGGGAAATAATAAAACGGTTGAGTAAAAGAAAATCCTCAACCAACCGACCAAGGTTAATTATGGTCAATGGTGTTTCCGCTAAGGAAGCAAAATATTGGGAGGATTACCAATTCTCCGATGAATCGGATTCTGACGAGAATTCCGATGATGTTATAGAAATTACCCCAACTGAATTTAAAAAGGCAAAAGAAAATAATAAGGGAAAGGGCATAAAAATAGAGAAATCTAATTCTAACCCTGATGAACTTTATATGTATCGTCAACCCCCGAAGTCCTTAAGTTGTAACAATGACCCGGGAACCTCTAAACCAACAGGTTTTTCTAAACCAATGTGGAAAACGACGGCTCGTATTAGGGGAACATCATATATCCCTAGAAACTTGGCAAAACGAACCAAAACCGAAGAAGAAGAAACAAGCGAGTCGGAATAAGATAGTTGTATTCGTGTGGTGTAATATATGTAATATAGTGTGCTTATGCTTTATGATATATGTAAAAATTGCTTGTATTAATAAGTATTTTTTTTATGAATCTAACTCTAGTTTATTTTACAGTATAAAAACACAAAATGGATAGACAACCCAATATTTTAAGAGACCTACCCGGAGACATGATTGATGAAATCTTGTCTAGAGTCGGTCAGAATTCTTCGGCACAACTATTTAAGGCGAGATCAGTTTGTAAGACATTCGAAGAACGTTCCAAGAATGCCTTGGTTTATAAAAGGCTTTCGTTCGAAAGATGGGGGATATCACATTGGGAAATCCATAAGTTACGATGTGTTTACTTTGACGCATATATTTGTAAGACCCAAATATTTATTGTACATAATGTATTTATGGTGTACGATGCGTGTATGAAGTGTACGTGTTGCTTGCTCGAACGTCGAAGGAAAATGGACGTTGTCCGAAGTGACAAGGTGTGTACGTATCTTTTCAACCCCAAATAAAGTTTGAGTTGATGTTTCAAAGCCTTACCATTGGATAGAATATCTTATTACGTTTCCAACGATATTTGATTCATCAAAAACGGAGTTACGGCCAAAAAGTTATGGCCAAAACAAGTTGCTGAAACCTGTTTTGGGCTCGACCACAATTTCCAGTTATTTGGAGCGGCGCTCCACCTTCTGGCGCGGCGCGCTGATTGCTGCAGAGGCAATTTTCAGCCTTTTTAAAAGGTTTAAATGAGGGGTACTTTGGTCTTTTCAATTAGGGTCGGTTTGGGGTCATCAAGACTGACCTAGAACTCCATTGGAGCTCATTTCTCACCCACACAAACACTCACATCCTCAAACCCTAGAGAGAGATTGAGTTCTAGTGAGAGAGAACTCCATTTGGAGAAGAAGGAGGTTGTTTCGGGTCAAACCTCAAGCATTAAAGTTGTTCTACTCGTCAACGGCATCATTTTGGCGGTATTGGTAAGTTCTAACTCCGAATTTCATTGTTGATTTTGCTATTCAAAGTTAGGGTTTGAACTTGATTTGTTGATAAACCCATTTAGACTCATGAAGTGGGTTTAGTGATGCTAGTAATCGGGTTTATTGTTAGTGTTGGTGGATTTTGGGATGGTGAAAAAATTGGTTATGTTTAGAACTTGAATTTGGGTTTAATCACTAGGTTTAGTGATTATGGAAGTATTGGAACCCATTTAGGGTTATTTGGTTGACTAATTTTGACTATGGGTCAAAATTAGGGTTTGGTGACGGTTATGACCCAATTGTTGATTTAGTAAGGTTTATAAACTTAAAATGGATTAAGTTGAAGTATAAAACAAAGTTAAATATGTTTTGTGTCAAAACTTGCTAATGGCGTGTTATTGACTTCTTATGGGTCAAATTAGGGTTTAAGTGTCTTTTTGGGAAAGATAGGTGTTTAACACCTATGATTGGGTTTAATTGGCGTATTAAGACCATTCTCACTTGTGTTAGTGATTATTGGTTAATTTTGGGCGCGGTTTGTATTTGGAAGTGCATTTGGGTCAAATTTGCACTAAGTGTCAAATTGGGTTGGTTTGTAAATCCAATCTAAGTGTGTTGTTGAATTTGTGATAATGGAATAGGTACTTTCCATTAACGAGTTGCAGATTATTCGGTAGCATTTTTCAAGGCGACAAGGTGAGTGGAATAATTATATGTGTAGGTATATAATGTATCTCTTTGTTGTAGCGTGAAATGTGTAGTGTCGAGGTGTTAAGACACCACGTTTCACGTGAAGAGTGTAGCATCGAGGTGTTAAGATGCCACTCGGGTGTAGCATCGAGGTGTTAAGATGCCACCTAGTAGTGTAGTGTCGAGGTGTTAAGACACCACTCCGTAAAAATAATGAGTGATGCATCGAGGTGTTAAGATGCCACTCAGGGTGATGTGCCGAGGTGTTAAGGTGCCACCCTAGGGGTTAGTGGTGCGAGGTGTTAAGTGCCCTAACGGATGTTATGAACACCGATGGCGTTTTCGCGAGCGCCGTTCCCTTGTACTATTGGTTAACCATGGTTATTTGTGTTGTAAGCGTATTATATTATTCGAGTTATATTCATATGCGGTTGTTATGCTAGCTTATGGTATTGGAGATTTATAGCTTGTTATTGTGACGATAAGCTAAATGTGTATGCTAGCGTGTTTGCGGTTTGGTGTGTAAGTGTATGCAAGTAGGTATAATTATATATGTATTCGTATAATTATTGCATTCACTAAGCTTTGCTTACCCTCTCGTTGTTTACTATTTTTATAGGTTCGGTTTTGGACAAGGGTAAGGGCATCGTTTTGGACTAGAGATCCCGCTTGATACTAGGGGACGCTTTTGGCTTTAGTAGCTCTTGGAGTTTGACCGATAGTTGGGTAGTTTAATCCCAAACGCCATGCTCATTGTGTAGTTTGGAACTTAAACTTTTTGGTGGTCGAAACTCGTAAATTGTATTAAACTCGTAAAACGGCCGATGTGGGCCCCGCTTGTAAAACATTGATTTTATATTTGAAACAGGTTAGTTTTACATATTTGGAGGTATGGTAAAAAGCGTTTCGTCTAAAAGTGTCGGGAACTAGTCAATCTTTTTCGCATTTTGAGACTTTCCGGACAGACCCGAATGGCGCGCCGCTCCAGTTCACTGTGCAGCAAATTTTTTTTTTTATTTTGTATTTTCACGTGGTTTGTTCGCGGATTGGTTTGGGTTGTTACAAGTGGTATCAGAGCATGGTCTAAGGGATTTAGGTGACTTGAGATAGGTGCCTAGACTTAGACTTTTTGTGTGCGCGTTATGCGGGACTTGTAGGACTTTGAGTCGGAACGGGATTGGTTAGAGCATAGGTTTATGTGAACTAATCATGTACTAATTGTTTGTGTTGTGTTTAGCAATCATCAAGTGAGATAGACGTTGTACTAGCGAGTTAACGCGACGTGCTCGCGTAACAACGACTAGCTACCGTTGTTACGGGTGCAAATCATGTCAAACAAGCAATGTACAACGATTGTTGAGCAAGATGGGGTAGTGTGGTATATGTATATATATATATATATACATACGTGTTATATCTTTTCATTCCATTGGTTAATCTATTTCATTTCTTAAGAATGAAGACGGAAGATGAATACGGAACGAAAGGGCCTACTCATGAAAGGAAGGGCGAGTTAGCGGTAATGGTTGACGCCGCAATTGAGCAATGTGTCTTGGGTTTCGCCAACGGAGTTGGTCAAGTAGTCAAAGAGTCAATCGAAGGACGAGTAACCGAAATGGTCCGAGACCAAGTGACTAAGGTTGTAAGGGAAGAGTTTGAGAAGAGGTTTTCTAAACCTCGAGGTAGTAGTAATGAGGATGTACTTGCAAGATTAGAGCCAAGTGCTACTGGTAAGAGGACAAGAAGTGCGCCTGAAGGCGTCGGAAACGTGAAGAAGAGGAGTAAGGGAGGTCATGTACCTACGTGTTATAATTGTGCTGAAAAGGGTCACCTGTCGCGTGATTGCACGATTGCGCCTCCTAAAGACGACATATGCTTCAAGTGTCGAAGAAAGGGACACCGGAAGTCGGAGTGTCCCGAGTTGTTTAATAATCAAAGTAGAGGTGTAATTGAGGCGGCTATTAGCATGAAGAAGGGAGCGTCAGGCCCCTGTGGGTTGAAGTGTTACAAATGTGGGCAAAGGGGACATAAGGCTCGCGAGTGCCCGTCGGGCAAGAAGTTATGTTTTTACTGTTGGAAGGAAGGGCACCAAAAGCCAAAGTGTCCTAAATTAATTGCTAAAAGAGATTGTAAGTTGGGGGATTTCGCGCCTACGGGTTATGATCATCTACAACGAGGTTATATGACACGCGATTGTGCAAATATGCCTTCAAGTACGATCATGTGCTTTAATTGCCGGAAGGAGAGACACAAAAGGTCGGAGTGTTTCGAATCATTCGCCGATCGAGTTAAGAGGTTAGAGCGCGAGTATTCGATGGATAGTGAAGCACAGAAGTCCAACGATGATGTTTCAGGTATTTTCATCTTTGGTACAAATATGCCTTATTATTGTTTATTGTGTTCCGATGGATTCATGTATGTATTAGAGACTTAAACTTTGTTTCGTGGTCTAATTAGTCTCAAGTGAGTGTATGTTTCAAAGGTACCCATAAGGGAGCAGGATTAGTGAACTCGGTGAAGATTCGGTTTGTTAGCGATTTTGATGATAGTGCACCGGGGTAGCTTTTGAGTCATTGACTCGTGGAAATGAGCCCTGAGGCGAATGCATGGCGGTAATACGTAGTATTAGTATGGGTGGCATTCCTAATGGAAACACCCTATGATGACGTTTGGTTGTCGGGCGAAGGGCGTAAGACTTGGTGCAACCAAGCATTCTTTAGTGTTAGGAAATGTTTCTACCAAGCCATAGGTAAGTGCATTGGTGTTCGATTATTAGAGCGTTTTGCTTTCGTATTGAAGTTGTTGAACCATGAGGTTCGACGGGTGGATAGAACCCTTGAGATCGAGTGTTTTGGGTCTCGATGTATGTTGGAAATGGAGTCTACGGGACGCAACGTTAGGTGCCTCTTTCATACCTACTAGTGTGGTATTCGACTCCGATGGTGTTGCGGCTACATTGTACTTAGGGTACCGGATAGAAACCCTTAGGTACATGAGTGACTAGGTGGAAATTTGACAAACTATAGCAATTGGATTATTGCAAGTGTAAGGTTTGTGTAAATTGTGGTAGACTCTTCGTTCAAAGAGTTTAAGGATAGGTTAAATTCCTTCGTATGCTCAAGGTTGGAGCAAGATTATGGTAACGTGCGTATTAAGAGATGCAAGACGGGTGAACCTCGTCTCTCTCATAGGAGTTACGGTAATGCGATTTGGCGCATTAGTTGTTAGGTTAGTAGTCATTCCACGGGATGCTATTATTCGATGATGTGGTTACGAAGCAGAGTCCTAAGTAGGGGAGTTTGTACTATTGCACGAAGGTGTTCTATTGCAGTGATATTTGGACGATGCTCGTAGGGATTCGAAGCTAGTGTTGAGACCTACATTGGTCGATTGTGGTAAAAGTACGATTTGGAATAAATTATACTTACGGTTTTTGGATTTAAATTATCACCGCGGTGGTAAGGTGGTAAATCTCATTGGGAGATAATTTACGTGTTCGACGAGCAAGGTAAGATCCCTCGGTAAAGGGATGTGTATGCCGGATTCTCTTCTAGGGAATTATTGTTGTGTCTATGAGTAATGTGGGTGGTTCTTGGCTCGATTGTGATAGCCGTGTGGTTACCTTTGGGAATAGAGTAATGGGACTTTGAGAAAGGTTACGATGCCTCATTATCATATACTTTGGGTGGTAGTTACACAATAGCCATTTTGTGAACCACAAGGTGATTATGTGGTGTTTATTTGGGGTTATCTCTATGTTGACCGCGTTTGACTTAAGATAGGTGACGAGGGATATCCGGAAGGATTAGCTCTTCATTAACCACTCGTGGTTGTGAGTGATAGCCGATTTTTACTCACACGTTGATAAATAGTGATGCGATAGCCGTGTTTCGCTCACATATGGTTGGTAGTGTTGCAATAGCCGTTTTTGCACACTACGGATATATCACGATAGCCGTTTTTGTACACCATGGGTTTCGTGTGAACTAACCTTCGCGTTGTTGGACTTGAGAACCATTGGTTGTTTTAAGCTCTGATGGTTCGGTCGTAAGGACCATGTTGTGTGATTAGTGATGTAATAGCCGTATTTTGCTCACGTAATTGGGTAGTTGCGCATTAGCTATGTTTGCGCACTACTAAGGGTGTTAGATGGTAAGTGTTATCCGTAAGGATTCGTCTTTACTTGGTCTTCGTCGTTTGGGTTGTTAACCTTAGGTCGATATTTGGTTGTTTTTAGCATTGTACTTGGAAATGGTACACTATAGGGTTGATATCTCGGTACGAGATCGGTTGAGTTTTCCTGATGTATGGGGGATTGAGCAGGTTTTAGTTCTCGGATTTTAGTTTCGATAAAATCGCGGGTGACGATTTTAGTTGTTAAAGGCGATTCATTGGGAAGAATTGCTTAGAAAAGTCGGATTGGGACTTATAATTGAGGACCGTTGAGTAGTTCCGAATTGGTTAAGTGGAGAAGATCACGAGGACGTGATCGAGTTTAAGTGGGGGAGAGTTGTAAGACCCAAATATTTATTGTACATAATGTATTTATGGTGTACGATGCGTGTATGAAGTGTACGTGTTGCTTGCTCGAACGTCGAAGGAAACTGGACGTTGTCCGAAGTGACAAGGTGTGTACGTATCTTTTCAACCCCAAATAAAGTTTGAGTTGATGTTTCAAAGCCTTACCATTGGATAGAATATCTTATTACGTTTCCAACGATATTTGATTCATCGAAAACGGAGTTACGGTCGAAAAGTTATGGCCAAAACAAGTTGCTGAAACCTGTTTTGGGCTCGACCACAATTTCCAGTTATTTGGAGAGGCGCTCCACCTTCTGGCGCGGCGCGCCGATTGCTGCAGAGGCAATTTTCAGCATTTTTAAAAGGTTTAAATGAGGGGTACTTTGGTCTTTTCAATTAGGGTCGGTTTGGGGTCATCAAGACTGACCTAGAACTCCATTGGAGCTCATTTCTCACCCACACAAACACTCACATCCTCAAACCCTAGAGAGAGATTGAGTTCTAGTGAGAGAGAACTCCATTTGGAGAAGAAGGAGGTTGTTTCGGGTCAAACCTCAAGCATTAAAGTTGTTCTACTCGTCAACGGCATCATTTTGGCGGTATTGGTAAGTTCTAACTCCGAATTTCATTGTTGATTTTGCTATTCAAAGTTAGGGTTTGAACTTGATTTGTTGATAAACCCATTTAGACTCATGAAGTGGGTTTAGTGATGCTAGTAATCGGGTTTATTGTTAGTGTTGGTGGATTTTGGGTTGGTGAAAAAATTGGTTATGTTTAGAACTTGAATTTGGGTTTAATCACTAGGTTTAGTGATTATGGAAGTATTGGAACCCATTTAGGGTTATTTGGTTGACTAATTTTGACTATGGGTCAAAATTAGGGTTTGGTGACGGTTATGACCCAATTGTCGATTTAGTAAGGTTTATAAACTTAAAATGGATTAAGTTGAAGTATAAAACCGAGTTAAATATGTTTTGTGTCAAAACTTGCTAATGGCGTGTTATTGACTTCTTATGGGTCAAATTAGGATTTAAGTGTCTTTATGGGAAAGATAGGTGTTTAACACCTATGATTGGGTTTAATTGGCGTATTAAGACCATTCTCACTTGTGTTAGTGATTATTGGTTAATTTTGGGCACGGTTTGTACTTGGAAGTGCATTTGGGTCAAATTTGCACTAAGTGTCAAATTGGGTTGGTTTGTAAATCCAATGTAAGTGTGTTGTTGAAATTGTGATAATGGAATAGGTACTTTCCATTGACGAGTTGCAGATTATTCGGTAGCATTCTTCAAGGCGACAAGGTGAGTGGAATAATTATATGTGTAGGTATATAATGTATCTATTTGTTGTAGCGTGAAATGTGTAGTGTCGAGGTGTTAAGACACCACGTTTCACGTGAAGAGTGTAGCATCGAGGTGTTAAGATGCCACTCGAGTGTAGCATCGAGGTGTTAAGATGCCACCTAGGAGTGTAGTGTCGAGGTGTTAAGACACCACTCCGTAAAAATAATGAGTGATGCATCGAGGTGTTAAGATGCCACTCAGGGTGATGTGCCGAGGTGTTAAGGTGCCACCCTAGGGGTTAGTGGCGCGAGGTGTTAAGTGCCCTAACGGATGTTATGAACACCGATGGTGTTTTCGCGAGCGCCATTCCCTTGTACTATTGGTTAACCATGGTTATTTGTGTTGTAAGCGTATTATATTATTCGAGTTATATTCATATGCGGTTGTTATGCTAGCTTGTGGTATTGGAGATTTATAGCTTGTTATTGTGACGATAAGCTAAATGTGTATGCTAGCGTGTTTGCGGTTTGGTGTGTAAGTGTATGCAAGTAGGTATAATTATATATGTATTCGTATAATTATTGCATTCACTAAGCTTTGCTTACCCTCTCGTTGTTTACTATTTTTATAGGTTCGGTTTTGGACAAGGGTAAGGGCATCGTTTTGGACTAGAGATCCCGCTTGATGCTAGGGGACGCTTTTGGCTTTAGTAGCTCTTGGAGTTTGACCGATAGTTGGGTACTTTAATCCCAAACGCCATGCTCATTGTGTAGTTTGGAACTTAAACTTTTTGGTGGTCGAAACTCGTAAATTGTATTAAACTCGTAAAACGGCCGATGTGGGCCCGCTTGTAAAACATTGATTTTATATTTGAAACAGGTTAGTTTTACATATTTGGAGGTATGGTAAAAAGCGTTTCGTCTAAAAGTGTCGTGAACTAGTCAATCTTTTTCGCATTTTGAGACTTTCCGGACAGACCCGAATGGCGCGCCGCGCCAGTTCACTGTGCAGCAATTTTTTTTTTATTTTGTATTTTCACGTGGTTTGTTCGCGGGTTGGTTTGGGTTGTTACAATATTGCGGGGAACCCAAATGCTATTTTACGCAATGGGTTAAGAAATTATTTTGACTCAATATATCCGAATATTGGACTTCGTGATTTAGAAAAAGCGGCTAACATGCAACATAAAGAAGCATGTTATGCTTACGGAATAGTAATATTCGCTTCTCACCAAAGTGAGAACAAGAACATCGGCCTACAACTATTAAACAAAACGTTCCCACAAGTGACGGAGTCGGTAATTGGGGTAAGAAATGAGGTTTTTAGATTGTTACGGGACTGTAGGACATTACGTAACCCTCTTCCCTTTGACGACGTTACAACACGCTGTCTTATCAACGGCCATAACGGTTATGTTCCACAAGACCAAGGATGGGAAGTAGTCCTAGTAAAACCATAATGCATGACTTGTTTCTGGACGTATGAATTACGTGTCTTTATTGCCTTTGCTGAACGACTTGTGTACTAGCTAGAATTATCTTCACAACTATCTTGTATCAAAGTTATTGTGTGCTATATTTCATGCTTTATGTAAAATAAGCGGTATTGTAAGATTGTAAAATATTGTATAAAAGTTTGAACGCGAAATATTATTATAATCAGTTTTTCATATAGAATTGTAGTAGTTGAATTGTATATTAGCTACTAAGTATGAACTTAACGGGTAGGTACTACCCGAATTTAAACTTATAAAACGCTAATATGAAGAAAAAGCTTTTATAAATGAGTTCATATTATGCTACGAAATAATATTAACTACTCTTAATATTCTGTATGATTAACTTGTTCCATTTGACTATTTTGAAGGAAATGGCACCGACTACTCGACACACCGTGAATATGAATGAAGAGGAATTTCGTAATTTTCTAGCTTCAAACATAGCCGCAGTACAGGCTGCGCTACATACCAACAATAACCTTGGAATTTGATGCACCTACAAAGAATTCACTGCCTGCAAACCTTTGGAATTTGATGGAACCGAAGGACCGATCGGATTGAAACGGTGGACCGAGAAGGTCGAATCGGTGTTTGCCATAAGTAAGTGTACTGAAGAGGACAAAGTAAAGTATGCTACGCATACCTTCACAGGTTCTGCGTTAACATGGTGGAATACCTATCTAGAGCAAGTGGGACAAGACGATGCGTACGCACTACCGTGGTCAGCATTCAAGCACTTGATGAACGAGAAGTACCGTCTCAGAACCGAGGTCAATAAGCTCAAGACAGAACTTAGAGGGTTATGAACCCAAGGATTTGATATTACCACGTACGAAAGACTATTCACAAAATTGTGCCTATTGTGTCCGGGAGCATTCGAAGATGAGGAAGAGAAGATCGACGCGTTTGTGAAAGGATTACCGGAAAGAATCCAAGAAGATATAAGTTCACACGAGCCCGCCTCCATACAACAGGCATGTAGAATGGCTCACAAACTAGTGAACCAAATTGAAGAAAGAATTAAAGAACAGACTGCTGAAGAGGCCAATATGAAGCAAGTTAAAAGAAAGTGGGAGGAAAACGGTGATAAGAATCACCAATACAACAACAGCAGCAATTACAACAATAATCGCAACAATTATCCCAACATCAATCACAACTACAACAAACGGCCCAACAACAACAACAACAACAACAACAACAACAACAACAACAACAACAACAACAACAACAACAACAACAACAACAACAACAACAACAACAACAACAACAACAACAACAACAACAACAACAACAACAACAACAGCAACTACAACAATCATTCCAACAACAATAATAACCGCAACAACAACAACAATCAGAAGCAGCTATGCCAAAGGTGTGAAAAGTATCACTCGGGGTTCTGCACCAAATTTTGCATCAAGTGTAAAAGAAATGGTCATAGCGCGTCGAAGTGTGAGGTCTACGGACTAGGGGTTAATAGAACGAAAGGAACAAATGGTGTCGGAACGAGTAATGGCGGAGCAAGTAGTGTCGGAGCAAGTTATGCCAATGTAGTTTGTTATAAATGTGGAAAACCGGGCCACATTATTAGAAATTTCCCGAACCAGGAGAACATGAATGGACAAGGCCGCGGAAGAGTTTTCAATATTAATGCGGCAGAGGCACAAGAAGACCCGGAGCTTGTTACGGCTACGTTTCTTATTGACAATAAATCTGCTTACGTTTTATTTGATTCGGGTGCGGATAGAAGCTATATGAGTAGAGATTTTTGTGCTAAATTAAGTTGTCCATTGACGCCTTTGGATAGTAAATTTTTACTCGAATTAGCAAATGGTAAATTAATTTCAGCAGATAATATATGTCGGAATCGAGAAATTAAACTGGTTAGCGAAATATTTAAGATTGATTTGATACCAGTAGAGTTAGGGAGTTTTGATGTGATAATCGGTATGGACTGGTTGAAAGAAGTGAAAGCAGAGATCGTTTGTTACAAAAATGCAATTCGCATTATACGAGAAAAAGGAAAACCCTTAATGGTGTACGGAGAAAAGGGCAACACGAAGCTACATCTTATTAGTAATTTAAAGGCACAAAAACTAATAAGAAAAGGTTGCTATGCTGTTCTAGCACGCATCGAGAAAGTACAAACTGAAGAAAAGAGCATCAATGATGTTCCCGTAGCAAAAGAATTTCCCGATGTATTTCCGAAAGAATTACCGGGATTACCCCCACATCGATCCGTTGAATTTCAAATAGATCTTGTACCAGGAGCTGCACCAATAGCTCGTGCTCCTTACAGACTCGCACCCAGTGAGATGAAAGAACTGCAAAGCCAATTACAAGAACTTTTAGAGCGTGGTTTCATTCGACCAAGCACATCACCGTGGGGAGCTCCTGTTTTGTTTGTCAAGAAGAAAGATGGTACATTCAGGTTGTGTATCGACTACCGAGAGTTGAACAAACTTACCATCAAGAACCGCTACCCACTACCGAGAATCGACGACTTATTTGATCAACTACAAGGCTCGTCTGTTTATTCAAAGATTGACTTACGTTCCGGGTATCATCAAATGCGGGTGAAAGAAGATGATATTCCAAAGACTGCTTTCAGAACACGTTACGGTCATTACGAGTTTATGGTCATGCCATTTAGTTTAACTAATACACCAGCTGTGTTCATGGACCTTATGAACCGAGTGTGTGGACCATACCTTGACAAGTTTGTCATTGTTTTCATTGATGACATACTTATTTACTCAAAGAATGACCAAGAACACGGTGAACATTTGAGAAAGGTGTTAGAAGTATTAAGGAAGGAAGAATTGTACGCTAAATTTTCAAAGTGTGCATTTTGGTTGGAAGAAGTTCAATTCCTCGGTCACATAGTGAACAAAGAAGGTATTAAGGTGGATCCGGCAAAGATAGAAACTGTTGAAAAGTGGGAAACTCCGAAAACTCTGAAACACATACGCCAGTTTTTAGGACTAGCTGGTTACTACAGAAGGTTCATCCAAGACTTTTCCAGAATAGCAAAACCCTTGACTGCATTTACGCATAAAGGGAAGAAATTTGAATGGAATGATGAACAAGAGAAAGCGTTTCAGTTATTGAAGAAAAAGCTAACTACGGCACCTATATTGTCATTGCCTGAAGGGAATGATGATTTTGTGATTTATTGTGACGCATCAAAGCAAGGTCTAGGTTGTGTATTAATGCAACGAACGATGGTGATTGCTTATGCGTCTAGACAATTGAAGATTCACGAGCAAAATTATACGACGCATGATTTGGAATTAGGCACGGTTGTTTTTGCATTAAAGACTTGGAGGCACTACTTATATGGGGTCAAAAGTATTATATATACCGACCACAAAAGTCTTCAACACATATTTAATCAGAAACAACTGAATATGAGGCAGCGTAAGTGGATTGAATTGTTGAATGATTACGACTTTGAGATTCGTTACCACCCGGGAAAGGCAAATGTGGTAGCCGATGCCTTGAGCAGGAAGGACAGAGAACCCATTCGAGTAAAATCTATGAATATAATGATTCATAATAACCTTACTACTCAAATAAAGGATGCGCAACAAGTAGTTTTAAAAGAGGGAAATTTAAAGGATGAAATACCCAAGGGATCGGAGAAGCATCTTAATATTCGGGAAGACGGAACCCGGTATAGGGCTGAAAGGATTTGGGTACCAAAATTTGGAGATATGAGAGAAATGGTACTTAGAGAAGCTCATAAAACCAGATACTCAATACATCCTGGAACGGGGAAGATGTACAAGGATCTCAAGAAACATTTTTGGTGGCCGGGTATGAAAGCCGATGTTGCTAAATATGTAGGAGAATGTTTGACGTGTTCTAAGGTCAAAGCTGAGCATCAGAAACCATCAGGTCTACTTCAACAACCCAAAATCCCGGAATGGAAATGGGAAAACATTACCATGGATTTCATCACTAAATTGCCAAGGACTGCAAGTGGTTTTGATACTATTTGGGTAATAGTTGATCGTCTCACCAAATCAGCACACTTCCTGCCAATAAGAGAAAATGACAAGATGGAGAAGTTAGCACGACTGTATTTGAAGGAAGTCATCTCCAGACATGGAATACCAATCTCTATTATCTCTGATAGGGATGGTAGATTTATTTCAAGATTCTGGCAGACATTACAGCAAGCATTAGGAACTCGTCTAGACATGAGTACTGCCTATCATCCACAAACTGATGGGCAGAGCGAAAGGACGATACAAACGCTTGAATACATGCTACGAGCATGTGTTATTGATTTCGGAAATAGTTGGGATCGACATCTACCGTTAGCAGAATTTTCCTACAACAACAGCTACCATTCAAGCATTGAGATGGCGCCGTTTGAAGTACTTTATGGTGGAAAGTGCAGGTCTCCAATTTGTTGGAGTGAAGTGCTGGATAGACAAATTACGGGTCCGGAGATTATACAAGAAACTACCGAGAAGATCATCCAAATTCAACAACGGTTGAAAACCGCCCAAAGTCGACAAAAGAGCTACGCTGACATTAAAAGAAAAGATATAGAATTTGAAATTGGAGAGATGGTCATGCTTAAAGTTGCACCTTGGAAAGGCGTTGTTCGATTTGGTAAACGAGGGAAATTAAATCCAAGGTATATTGGACCATTCAAGATTATTGATTGTGTCGGACCAGTAGCTTACCGACTTGAGTTACCTCAACAACTCGTGGCTGTACATAACACTTTCCACGTCTCGAATTTGAAGAAATGTTTTGCTAAAGAAGATCTCACTATTCCGTTAGATGAAATCCAAATCAACGAAAAACTTCAATTCATCGAAGAACCCGTCGAAATAATGGATCGTGAGGTTAAAAGACTTAAGCAAAACAAGATACCAATTGTTAAGGTTCGATGGAATGCTTGTAGAGGACCTGAGTTCATCTGGGAGCGTGAAGATCAGATGAAGAAGAAATACCCGCATCTATTTCCAGAAGATTCGTCAACACCTTCAACAGCTTAAAATTTCGGGACGAAATTTATTTAACGGGTAGGTACTGTAGTGACCCGAACTTTTCCATGTTTATATATATTAATTGAGATTGATATTTACATGATTAAATGTTTCCAATATGTTAAGCAATCAAACTTGTTAAGACTTGATTAATTGAAATATGTTTCATATAGACAATTGACCACCCAAGTTGACCGGCGATTCACGAACGTTAAAACTTGTAAAAACGACATGACGATATATATATGGATATACATATGGTTAACATGAGATTATGATAAGTAAGTATCTCCATAAGTATATTAACAATGAGTTATATACATATAAACAAGACTACTAACTTAAGGATTTCGAAACGAGACATATATGTAACGATTATCGTTGTAACGACATTTAAATGTATATATATCATATTAAGATATATTAATATATCATAATATCATGGTAATATAATAATTTAACATCTCATTAGATATAATAAACAATGGGTTAACAACATTAATTGAGATCGTTAACTTAAAGGTTTCAAAACAACACTTACATGTAATGACTAACGATGACTTAACGACTCAGTTAAAATGTATATACATGTAGTGTATTTAGATGTATTAAAATACTTTTGGAAGAGTTTAAGACATATATCAAAACACTCATACTTAACGAAAATGGTTACAGTTACTTTTCCATTCTTTTCTTTCATCAAGAATTCTAGTCGTATTCTTACCCGTATTATACACAGCTTCAAAACGTACTTACTATGGGTATATACCAATAGGAACTAGCATGGGATTCCACTCTTGATTATATCATGTATGACTAATCAATTTTAACTTCTACCATGAGCTAGTCAACTAACTAGAACTCCTTTTAACCCCACTCACCACTCACCAATTACCACTCATCATTCACTCCATTTCACTTCCAATTCTCTTTCTAATTCTCTCTCAATACACACACACTATTATGAACGTATTTTTCCAGTAGTTAATCATCATCTTCATCAAAAATCACTTCAAGAATCAAGCTATAATCATCATAGGAAGAACACTTCAAGAACACTTCAAAAATCCCTTCAAGTTTACTAATTTACTTCCGAGCTTTCTAAACCATTCCAAGTAATCATCTAAGATCAAGAAACCTTTGTTATATACAGTAGGTTATCTTTCTTATTCAAGGTAATATTCATATTCAAACTTTGATTCAATTTCTATAACTATAAACTATCTTAATTCGAGTAAAAATCTAACTTGAACTTGTTTTTGTGTCATGATCCTACTTCAAGAACTTTCAAGCCATCCAAGATCCTTTGAAGCTAGATCATTTCTTGTCACTTCCAGTAGGTTTACCTACTAAACTTGAGGTAGTAATGATGTTCATAACATCATTCGATTCATATATATAAAACTATCTTATTCGAAGGTTTAAACTCGTAATCACTAGAACATAGTTTAGTTAATTCTAAACTTGTTCACAAACAAAAGTTAATCCTTCTAACTTGACTTTTAAAATTAACTAAACACATATTCTATATCTATATGATATGCTAACATAATGATTTAAAACCTGGAAACACGAAAAACACCGTAAAACCGGATTTACGCCGTCGTAGTAACACCGCAGGCTGTTTTGGGTTAGTTAATTAAAAACTATGATAAACTTTGATTTAAAAGTTGTTATTCTGAGAAAATGATTTTTATTATGAACATGAAACTATATCCAAAAATTATGGTTAAACTCAAAGTGGAAGTATGTTTTCTAAAATGGTCATCTAGACGTCGTTCTTTCGACTGAAATGACTACCTTTACAAAAACAACTTGTAACTTATTTTTCTGACTATAAACCTATACTTTTTCTATTTAGATTCATAAAATAGAGTTCAATATGAAACCATAGCAATTTGATTCACTCAAAACGGATTTAAAATGAAGAAGTTATGGGTAAAACAAGATTGGATAATTTTTCTCATTTTAGCTACGTGAAAATTGGTAACAAATCTATTCCAACCATAACTTAATCAACTTGTATTGTATATTATGTAATCTTGAGATACCATAGACACGTATACAATGTTTCGACCTATCATGTCGACACATCTATATATATTTCGGAACAACCATAGACACTCTATATGTGAATGTTGGAGTTAGCTATACAGGGTTGAGGTTGATTCCAAAATATATATAGTTTGAGTTGTGATCAATACTGAGATACGTATACACTGGGTCGTGGATTGATTCAAGATAATATTTATCGATTTATTTCTGTTCATCTAACTGTGGACAACTATTTGTAGGTTACTAACGAGGACAGCTGACTTAATAAACTTAAAACATCAAAATATATTAAAAGTGTTGTAAATATATTTTGAACATACTTTAATATACATGTATATATTGTTATAGGTTCGTGAATCAACAGTGGCCAAGTCTTACTTCTCGATGAAGTAAAAATCTGTGAAAGTGAGTTATAGTCCCACTTTTAAAATCTAATATTTTTGGGATGAGAATACATGCAGGTTTTATAAATGATTTACAAAATAGACACAAGTACGTGAAACTACATTCTATGGTTGAATTATCGAAATCGAATATGCCCCTTTTTATTAAGTCTGGTAATCTAAGAATTAGGGAATAGACAACCTAATTGACGCGAATCCTAAAGATAGATCTATTGGGCCTAACAAACCCTATCCAAAGTATCGGATGCTTTAGTACTTCGAAATTTATATCATATCCGAAGGGTGTCCCGGAATGATGGGGATATTCTTATATATGCATCTTGTTAATGTCGGTTACCAGGTATTCACCATATGAATGATTTTTTATCTCTATGTACGGGATGTATATTGAAATATGAAATCTTATGGTCTATTGTTACAATTTGATATATATAGGTTAAACCTATAACTCACCAACATTTTTGTTGACGTTTAAAGCATGTTTATTCTCAGGTGAATACTAAGAGCTTCCGCTGTTGCATACTAAAATAAGGACAAGATTTGGAGTCCATGTTTGTATGATACTGTGTAAAAACTGCATTCAAGAAACTGATTTCGATGTAACATATTTGTATTGTAAACCATTATGTAATGGTCGTGTGTAAACAGGATATTTTAGATTATCATTATTTGATAATCTACGTAAAGCTTTTTAAACCTTTATTTATGAAATAAAGGTTATGGTTTGTTTTAAAAATGAATGCAGTCTTTGAAAAACGTCTCATATAGAGGTCAAAACCTCGCAACGAAATTAATTAATATGGAACATTTTTAATCAATAAGAACGGGACATTTCACATGATTTCCTAGTTGTTTGGGACGCCGTCCAAAATGGTGGGACGCCGTCCCAGTGTGACGGGTTGGACGCCGTCCAGATGAACTGGCGGGCCAGCTGTTTTGTTTTAGATATTTAAATGGGTATTTTGGTAATTTCACATAGGGGACGACTTAAAGGTCCCAAGATCAATTTGGTGAGCCTCTTCACTTCATTTTCAACTACTCTTTCACTTCCACTTCAAGGTTAGAGAGAGAGTAGGTTTTTAGAGTGAGAAAGCTTAATCTAATTAGGAAGAAGCTTGTTTCGGGTTAAAGCTCGAGTGTTAAAGTTGTTTATATAGTCCCTAGCTACGTTTTGATTGTAGTGGTAAGTCTTAACCTTGATTTCCTTGTTTTAATTGTTTAAGGGCTAGGGTTTGGGCTAGTAATGAACATAAAACCCAATTGTTAGTGTTTTGGCGATTTTTGGGTAAGTTTGAGTCATGAGGACTCAAAGATGACTAACCTAGGGTTATGAAATGTTAAATTGTGTATATGGGTCTTAATCGTTAGTTAATCACTAGCACATTTAGTGTTTAAAGTGAATGGGTGTATTTGGGTTTGTTAGTGACCCGAATGAGTGTGTTAACCTTGAAACAGGTCAAATGAGTCTTGGATGACCTAAGTGGGTTAATGGGTGTAAAAATGAGATAACCTTGTGTTAAAAGGTGTATTAAGACCATAATCGACTTATTGTAAGGGTTGGACATAATCCCGACCTAGTGTTAGAATGAATGGTGCAAATGGGTAACGTTTGCACTATGGGCCAAATGGCACTTGAATGGAGATTAGGTTGGTTGACCAACTTGAATGAATGATTGATATATGTGCATAATGTAATAGGTACGTTACCTTGAAGTTGCGAGCTTGATTTATCAATTCACCGAAGGCGTAAGGTGAGTGGATTAATTATGCGTGTGCATATATAATGTATTTATTTGTGTAGTATGAATGTGGAACTGTCGCGGTGTTCAAGACACCACATTCTAAGTAACGAGTGGTATTGTCGCGGTGTTTAAGACACCACTCATTGGTTTGATTGACATGTGGTATTGTCGCGGTGTTTAGGACACCACATTGTCATGGGAGTGGAATTGTCGCGGTGTTCAAGACACCACTCATTGTTTTCATTGACATGTGGACTCATCGCGGTGTTCAAGACGCCACATTGTCATGGGGGTGAGTTAGTCGCGGTGTTCAAGACATCACCCGGGGGATTAGTGATTACACGGTGTTTAAGTAACACTAATGGATGTTATGAACTCCGACGGTCTTTTTCTACTACCATTTCCTAGTATGATTGGTTAACCATGGTTGTATGAATTTTATATTAGCATATTTAATTGTGAACTATATGCTTTTGGTGTCGCTAGCTTATATTGAATTGCGGTTATTGGTTTATGCATAATGTTTGCATAGTTGTCGAATTGCTAGCTTGTATGCGGTATTGTGTAAGTGATTGTAAGTAAGTAGGTTATATATGTATATGTATAATTATTGCATTCACTAAGCTTTAGATTACCCTCTCGTTGCTTACCTTTTTAGGCTCCGGTGTGGACAAGGGCAAAGGGTTTGGAATAGTAGTGGCTCTCGGGGGTTTAGCTTTTTGGAAATTCGGCCAAGAATTGGGTAGTTTAACCCCAAACACTATGCTCTAGTGTTGTTTGGAAATTAAACTAGAACGGTCGAAACTTGTATTTTTTTGGACGAAACTCGTAAAACGGCCGATATGGGCCCGAAGTTGTAAAACTTGATTTTATTATGCAAATCTCTTAGTTTAAGTTATATTGACAGGTTGTGAAAAGATTTTCGTTTAAAAGTGTCGGGAAGCGGGTTTTCCGCTCACGTAAGTGGGACACCCAAATCAGTAACCGGTAGATCATTTGGACGCCGTCCAGACTTTCTTGACGCCGTCCAAAGCTTCTTTGCTGGACGTCATCCAGAAGTCTAGACGCCGTCCAGATGTATTGAGTTAGAAAAAAAAAATTAAGTGTATTTTTGAGCAAACGAAGTCGGGTCGTTACATATGTGTTATTAATAATTATATTACATGTGGTAAAAATATCTTTGTATTACATATTTATTTGATAAAATAATATTGATAATAATAATGAGTAAAAGTCGTATTATTTTATAATAATAATAATTATTATTATTCTACTAATAATAATAATAACAATATTTATGATTATAATAAAATGATAATTCTAATTATGATACTTTTAATAATAACGATACTTTTTAATATTAACGGTAATAATAATAATAATAATATTTTATATATATAAAAATAATAATCCTATTCAAAATGATAATTTTTAATAATAATAATACTAAAATAATAATAATAGTGATATTTTATAATAACAATGTAATTCTATTAAAAATGATAATTTTAATAAAAATAATAGTTTTACTATTAATGATACTTTTAATAATAATAATGATAAAAATAATGAAAATGATATTTTTATTTAAATCAATATCTTAATTCCATCATGATATTTATACTTATTATTTCCTAAATCGATTTGTTTAATAGCTTTTAGTCTTCTTTTATATCGCATTCATAATAATGATAATAATAGTAACCATAATAATTAGATGATACTAATATTAGTTTTAATGATAACGATACTAAGAATAATAATAATACTAATAATTATTATAATGATAATGATGATGATAATAATAATAATAATAATAATAATAATAATAATAATAATAATAATAATAATAATAATAATAATAATAATAATAATAATAATAATAATATTAATATAATAATAATAATAAATAATAATAATAATAATAATAATAATAATAATAATAATAATAATAATAATAATAATAATAACCTTAGTGATAATAACGATAGTACTTATAATATCAATAACAATATTACTGATAATACTTATAACGATAATAATAATAATAATAATAATAATAATAATAATAATAATAATAATAATAATAATAATAATAATAATAATAATAATAATAATAATAATAATAATAATAATAATAATAGTTATTAGATAATAATAACGATAATCATAACGATGATAATAATAATAATAATAATAATAATAATAATAATAATATTAGAATTAATAATAATTCAGTTGACCATATCTTTTAATTCGTTCATTGAAACCATACGCTTCCTAAATGAAAAGTTATTAATTTTTCGCCAGCTTTCCAACGACATGCATATCATATACCTTTTATCAGTAATAGATGTATTAAATTCGTGATTCATCATAAAACTAACTAACAATGAAAATTAGCATACAAGCATGCATAAACCTATATTCTCGAGCACTAGACATGGATACACTATTAATATATAAAAGACAAGATATGAATGCTCACGTATCAATATTGAGATTCGATATTGCAGGAATGTACGTAGACGCAACGGAGATAATAAACACTAGGTTGGCCTCAGGAGCTATACCTCCGAACCATACTCATAACCTCTATAGCTATAACCCATAATTTCCTTAGCTCTATCCCGCTCGAAAAACCCGTTTTGAAATAACTCGCTCATGACATCGTCGTAATATTTTATGTATAATACTAATAATAATACATATACTAATAATAAGATTAATAATAATCTTAATCTTAATAATAATAATAATTTTATTATATATATAGCTTGAGAGAGTAGAGAGATCGATGGATAATTTGTGAAATGAATTCGGCAGAACTTCGAACTTTATAGCACCTTGCCTGTCTCCCTTAGCCATGCGATCGCATGGCTGTGCAGGCCAAACTCCATGCGATCGCATGGACAACCTGTCCAGCACTCGATCTTTAACAAAACGTGGGTGGCCGCAGTTTTATAATATATATATATATATATATATATATATATATATATATATATATATATATATATATATATATATATATATATATATATATATATATAATATATTTAATTTATATAATTAATTATATAATATATTATATTTACATGCATATTTATTTTGTAAATTTAGTTCCGATAACTCGTACGTTGACACTCGACTAAAGTCTCAGTTCCAGTTTTTCGAACGTCCTTTTGTACACTGAGAAAACTAACACTTTACGTTTCGCGACGTGTACCTTTATTAATATTTAGACTTAAATTGATGAAAAACAATCTCACTCAAAGTGTAACTTATTCATTTGAGTGTTTTGGTCATTTGCTTTTTTAAATCATTGTTTCACTATATATACAAATATAGATACATGTTAGTCCCAAATGAAGCTTGGATCTACGGTTTTGATGGATTTTTAGTAGGTTGGAAGTATTAGTTATCAAGAACACTAGAGAGAAAAGATAAGATGTATAATATGCAAAATGGATAACTAGTTTATTAACAAGTGAGGAGGTTGTTTAGATATGACAACCTCCTAAGTTACAAGAGTTACAAGTTACCATGGTAAATACAGTAAATACATTACAAAATAATAATAAAACCGTGCGCCACAAATCTATTACATAAAAATATGTCAACAATCTCCCCCTTGGCGTGCGGTTTTCAAAAAATATCATCACCGAATCATCAGCTTTGACTGGCCCCTTCTGAGGCCTTTCTCTTTACTTCTTCCTCAGCTTTCATCGCCTTGATCACGTCACTTCCAGGTGTGTACTTCCTTTCATAGTGCTTAGGAATGATGAACTGTTTAAGGCTGGTGATTTTGTATTCGAACCTTGGAACATATTGTGATCCTGTGAAGTAGTTTTTCTCTCTGTTGATTCCCAGCGAAGTGTCGAACTGCCTCATGTACAACCTGAATTCAAGAAGTTCATTGATGTGATTTGCCATCTCGTTTGTCATCTGCTTTTGGTAGTTCCCAATGTTTTCTGTTCGCTTGCATATGTCGAAAAACTTTAGTGCACGCTTGAGAGTCCCGTCGGAGTATTTTGGCAGCTCAGATTTGCGGATGAAAATTGGCCTTTTGATCTTGTTTCTAAATATGAAACCTTCTTCAGGGGCATCTAAGCAATAGCAAATCCTAAAGGAAGACAAATTCAGATCGCCGATGGTTTGATTTGGTGCGGAGAGCAAAATCTTCTTACGAATAGATTCGACACCTAGCTGTAGATCATATTGAGAAGCAAGCTTAATTCTATCTTTCATGAACCTTCTCACCCTTTCGATTGCCATTTCGATAACCCAAGTTTTTCTTATTTTGTTTCTCAACCAGTTGTATAGAAACAACACATCAACCGGATTAAGTTCAATTAGATCATATTCCGAGAACAAGTACTCTTGGTCGTTTGTACGAATCACTCTAAAAAATGGAGTAAACACTCTCTTAGACAATGACCTGCAGAACACACTGTTTATGAAGATAATTGGATTTTCTTTCTATTCTTCCATATCAAACTCATCCCAGTTCTTATAAACCCGCCTTTGGTAACGGTACATTATCAACTTTTCCTTGTCGTTGAGAAAATCATAGCACTCGATTGGTTTGAACCTTTCAGCTACTGGCACGTTTTTGAGTTTATCTTCACTTACGAAGATCCTATAAGCTTGTTCCTCCAGCCAGCATCCCTGTAATACCTCTTCAGATTGAGGTTCACCAAGTTTGATCGGAAGTGATCTGTGTTTGTTGAATTCTCCATGTTGAGGATCAGATGATGTGGACTGATCAGGAGTTGGTTAAGCAGTTGGTTTGGGAAACCTTGGTGCAGGTTCACCGGTGTATTCCTGAGTGACAAACCGATCAAATTCATTTAGCTCTTCCTCATCCGGATCTTCTAAGTTTACGTAATTTTCTTTGGTGAATACTCCTTCAATGACCGTGGTAGGCTGGGGTTTCAAGTTTCTGAAGAACTCTTCCTCTTCTTCTTCGGATTTTGGTATGATAAGCTATGGAGTGGATGTGATGATAGTTTCAGACTGGGAGGAGATAGGTTCGATGTCTGAACTTGTGTACACCACCATGGCAAGAGAAGTTTCGACAGAGGTAACCACTTCTTTAGGTATATCAATATCGTATTCTACTTCTTCTTTGACATCAACAAACATAACTTCATCGAAATCATCTTCATCGTCAGAGTTGATTGTGATCACATCATGTCCGTCTGGGGCAGAACATGTCCGTCTGGGGCAGTATCATCTTCTTCTACTGTGTATTCGATCCCTTCGACCATTCCTTCAGGTATATCAGAGTCATCAACAATTTCTTTCCCTTTCCTGGAAGAGCTAGGTGTAGATTGTGTTTGACTGATAGTTTGGGTGATGTGCACAGTGGATCTTCCTCCGATATTCTCCCCCTCATGTTGGCCACCGGAATCGGGGTCATCATGTCACCGGGAGGAAGATGGTTGATCAACACGACACGGGATCGGTTCAAGAACCGGTGGATAATTCGGGATGAGTTGAAGTGAGTTGAGAAGACCGAGATAGCTTTTCTGATGTAATCACCCTCAGAAAGGTTAACTGAGAGAAGGTGAGCATGAAATTCGTTTTCCCGTTGAATATACGTGAGATTTGGTTGATGAGTGACGGTCGGGGAGATGGGTGATGAAATCATGGTGGGAGGTGATAATGGTGGTGGTGATGCATTCAGATCAGGTGGTGGTGATGTAAATCGTGGTGGTGGAAGAGCCATTGAGATAATAGGTAAGGATGTGATAGAGCCCTGCAAGGAAGTGTTAGTGAAAATAGCCTGAGATTGTTGATGAAACTCAGTTGTCACTACTGTTGAGCTAGAAAGCTGAGCAGTGAGGTCTGTTGAGACAGAACTTCCAAGCGATCTTAGAGAAGCAATTTCTGGGGATTTGCTAACCTCTACGCTTGTTGTTGCAGTCTGAGCTATAGACACTGATTGTTCGGTATAGGACTGCACCAAATCCCTACAAATTGTTTTTGGCGAATCTCATCTAGAGATGCCGATTCTAACTCATATGAAACAGATGTTTGAGCATCTGAGTGGCTTCCTAATGTTGGGGGGGGGGTTAACGTTTTCTTTTTGCCCCATCTCACACCCGGTCCGCACATCCTCTCTTGATTTTTCAACCACGCCCTCATTTCCATCCTTATCACTCCGAACAATATCGTGAAGAACCTTCTGAAGTTGTTCAGAGGTTACCTGCCTTGATTTTGCTTTTCTTTTAGACCTAATTTCACCCTCATTTCTTTTCCCCTCAAATTTTCTTTTCTGTGACCCTCGCTTACTAGACCCCTCACCAGGTGTCCTATCACTTCCTGGGGCAGGATCCCCGGGTTGTAGAGGATCCTTAGGAGCTCCTATCTGTCTCATATAAGCAGTGATTTTTGGATCATCACGAGGTCCAAGATTTAGTAAATGCACAGGAATAGGTTGAGCTGGCACATTCTGTGATCCTATTCTCTTTTGAATGAACTCTATGAACAGATGCTCTACAAGTGGTTCAACACGATCTCTAGGTATGGGATCTGGAGTCTTGTTGCTGACATCAATTACTGCTCCAAGAATTAAGGAATAGAATCTTGGGAATTGAATGTATGATAGGAGAGGTGCTGAGTGGATTTCTAGCATGCATTCCCAGATGACACGAACAAAGTCAGCAGATGGCAGGAACACAATGCCATAGAAGATTTTTAACAAGAATCCTGTGATGTGATCGGTTCCAGTTTGCATTGGATTGAAGCAACGATTGATGAGAGTATATAGGACAGCCCATCGTTGTGCCATTCGTTTCTTTTTGAACTCCCTTATCTTTGTCAACTCTCCTTTGTATCCAAGTTGATGTATGGCAGCAAGCATTTCATTTTCTGAAGGGAAAATATCGTATTGAGCACGGGCGGGAATTCCCAAGAATCGTCTCATGTCAGCTAGTGTGAAGGTGGCTCTCCGATCAGGGTTCTGAGAGGCTAGAAAAGAAAAATAGTCGGGTGCATCGTTAACTGGAGGGTGGTAAGTCATGGTGTCCCGCATTAGACGAAGTTGTCGTATTGAGACATGGTCGAATTCAGTGAAAAGGTTATGCATTGGGTGATTTAGAAGTATGGGGATCCAGTAGGAGCAAGGGGTGGGAACATCCTCGTTGAAAAAGACATTGTTTAACATTGCTGTGAAATCATGAGCAAGGTTAGTTAAAAACACAGTTCATTTGGTGTTTTGTGAAAAATTTTGACAAGACATTAGTTGTTTCAGTTTTAAGATTTGTCAAAGTTCATTTGAAATAGTACTAACACTTAACAGTTTTGAACAGAATTGGTTTTCGAGCATTTATCAATTTTGAGCAAGAAAGGTTTTAGAGCATGAAGGTTTTCGTGCAAACATATTGAGCATTTTATGCAGCAAAGAATTTCAGTCACAAGGATTTCAGACAATCCTTTTTCGAGCAGTTAAGGGTTTTTCAGTCAAACAACATTTTCGAGCAGGAAAAGTTTTTCAGACACATTTTTCGAGCAGGAAAAGTTTTTCAGTCACATTGTTCGAGCACACAAGTTTTTCAGTCAAGTTCATTTTTCAGGCACATGAGGGTTTTTCACACAACAATTTTCGAGCATGTAAGTTTTCAGTCAAAATTTTGAGCAACTTTTTCGAGCGCTCGAAAATCATGAGATTTTCGAGCACTCTGTCTGTTTGAATACAAGTTTATCACTTTAACAAAAAGATCAACAAATTAGCCCAAAGATGTTTTAACTAGTAAAATCTATGTCAATCCTAACTTAGTTAACAGCATAATTTAAGGCAAGATATCATAAATTCTCAGATGTAATTAAGAACCCTAAAATTGACCCCTATTCGAACTTTGAGAATACACAAGTATCTTAGCAATGAATTAGAGAAGGAAATCTATTAATTTACAGTTAAGAACTAAATCAATTTCTCATAACAGAATTGCTTTGTGGATGCAATTAATCAGTTTAAGAGCTTAGGGTTCGACACCCCTGTTCACCCACAGCAGATATTCAATAAATAAGCATGCAAATCGTGGCATTTTCAAGACTTTAAGTGATTATAGAGACTGAAAATCATCTACAAAACAACAATTTTAACCATAAACACATGGATTGAAAATGAAAATACCGATTAGGTTAAGTGTGAAGATGATGAACAGTGATGATGAACAGGATGTTCCAGAGAGCACTTGGGCCTGACTGAATTTGTTTTTCTAAAGTGATATTTGAAAATGATGGTTTGAAAAGTGAACTTTCAACTTTAAAAAGACATAAGAAGTCTGAAAGACTGATTTTTCAGCCGGTTTCTGCTCGAGAATCCTTAAGTTAATATGCATTGTATGAGAATTTACACTTTATGCACATTTGCTCGAAAACCTTCAGTTTCAGAATTTTGCTCGAAATAAATTTGGATTTTAAGGAATTTTGGTACACCATGATAACCTTTAAGAATTTTAAAAAATTCTGTGAAATAATCAAGTTATTGTTTAAACTATAATTATTTTTCAAAATTTAATTTTCTCAGGTTTTAACAATTATTGAGATCGGGAACCATAAGGCAGTCATATAGACACATCCTCTTAAGGCAGTCATAGAGACATATCCTTTATCATTTGTTGACTGTGAGTTTGAGGCAGTCATTTAGACACATCCTCTTGAGGTAGTCACAGAGACTTGTCCTCCGTCATTTGTTGACTGAGAGTTTTGAGATAGTCATGTAGACACATCCTCTTGAGGTAGTCACAGAGACTTATCCTCCATCATTTGGTGACTGAGATTTTGAGGCAGTCATTTAGACACATCCTCTTGAGGCAGTCACAGAGACTCATCCTCTGTCATTTGTTGACATTTTGATGTTAACTCCTCCTAGACAGTTGCCGGTTTCAGGGGAGTTAGTTTTGGAAGACCGAGTTTTACATTGTTATTTGTGTAAAAGTCATTTTAGATTTTGAAAATCAACTTAAGAAACCGGGTCTCACACTGTAATTTATGTGAGAGCCATTGTCCTTGTCCTTATCTCCCCCTCAAAATATGAAGCATCAGATTTTGAAAAACACAAAGCTCCCCCTAGACAAGTATATCACTCCCCCTAGGTACTTTCCGGGTCCCTAAATGGAATTGAAGTCAACCATGCCAATTTTGTTAACCAGATATTTAAATGTGGGTTCATCTAAGGCCTTGGTTAATAAGTCAGCAAGTTGAATTTTGGTAGATACAAAGTACAATTCGACATTGCCTTTTTCAACATGATCCTTGATAAAGTGGTAACGGATGTCAATGTGTTTGGTTCGAGAGTGGTGCACCGGGTTGCTGGTGATGGTAATGGCACTCTGAGAGTCGCAGTAAATCAGGATTTTGTGAAATTTGAATCCGTAGTCAAGTAGTTGAGTTTGCATCCACAGTACTTGGGAGCAATAGCTGGCAGCTGCAATGTATTCAGACTCAGTGGTGGAAAGAGAGATGCAGTTTTGTTTGCGAGAAGACCAGCTGACTAATTTGTTACCGAGAAATTGAAGACCACCAGAAGTGCTTTTCCGATTTACTTGGTCACCACCATGATCAGCATCTGTGAATGCCAAAAGATTGAATCCAGTCCCGATGGGATACCAGAGTCTAAGGTCAGGTGTTCCTTTGAGATAGCTAAATATTCTCATTACATCTTTGTAGTGAGAGTATCTAGGGTTGGCTTGAAATCGGGCACAAAGACATACAGCAAACATGATGTCGGGTCTGCTAGTAGTGAGATACATCAATGAGCCAATTAGACTACTATAGAGAGTTTGATCAAAAGGTTGACCATCCAGATCAGCATGTAATGATATGTTGATAGACATAGGAGTGGGGCTGATTTTCATCTCAGGGAAGTTAAACTTTCTGAACATGTCGGAAATGTATTTCGATTGTCCGATGAAAATCCCGGTTGGAAGTTGGTTTACTTCTAAACCCAGAAAGAAATGTTCTTCGAGCATGCTCATTTTGAACTTGTTTTTCATGAGTTCAAAGAATTCGTAGCACAGAGCAGCGGAGGTGGAACCAAAGATGATGTCGTTAACATAGACTTGAATTAACAGAATGTGATCATTCTGTTTCTGGATAAACAAGGTTGTGTCTATGGTTCCACGTGAGAAACCGTTCTTGAGAAGAAATGCAGTCAGGGTTTCATACCACGCCCTGGGCGCCTGTTTGAGGCAATAAAGAGCTTTTGAAAGAAGATACACGTGATTGGGGCATTTGGAGTCAATAAAACCTTCAGGTTGACTGACATAGACCTCTTCTTGAAGAATGCCATTCAGAAAAGCAGTTTTTACGTCCATTTGATAAACGGTGAATCGCTTGTGGGCAGTATATGAAAGGAATAGACGGATGGCTTCTAATCAAGCTACAGGAGCAAATGTTTCGTCGTAGTCAATTCCTTCTTGTTGTCTGTATCCTTTTGCTACAAGACGTACTTTGTTACGAATGATGATACCGTGAGGATCCTTCTTATTTTTGAAGATCCACTTGGTGTCAATAATGGTTTTTCCAGATGGATGAGGGATAAGTTCCCAAACTTCAAGCCGATCAAATTGATGAATTTCTTCTTGCATGGCAATAGACTAGTCGGGATCTTGGAGGGCCTCAAAGGCGGTTTTAGGTTCGATCATGCTCAGAAAGGCAGCGAAGAGACATTCATTGTTGGATGCCCTGCGAGTCCGAACATGAGCTTCTGGATCACCAATGATTTGATAAAGTGGATGATCCGCAGTCCATTTTATTGAATGTGGAAGGGGTGAAGTGGATCCATCATTAAGAGAGGTGTCGATATGCGAAGAGGATGAGGATCCAGAAAGTTTAGTGTTGACAGTAGGGTAGGTGGCATTTTCTTCCGACAGAGGAACAAGGATATCTGCATTTTGTTCAGTGGCAAGTATGGGAGGAGTTGTTGCATCTAGGGACCTAGTGTCTGTTTCATTTAAAGTGGAATCTTCACTAGATTCGAGAAGAGACGATTCAACAGCTGGAGGATGAGAGTTGGAAATGGGAGCGTTGTTTGAGGAAGATACTCCAGTGTCAAGATCATCCAGAAGGAGAAATTCGGATGAATTACTTTCGTCGGACGGTGATTCTCCCATGACCGCTGGAGTAGAGGAATCGATTGTGAATGATTCGGGGGGGGGGGGGCAGGTTCAGAGGGTGCCGTGGGGTTTGACGTCATTGGAGGAATGATGGGTTCAAACAACACATCCAGATCATCAGAGGTAGCCAGTGGAACATGTCAAAAGTGAGGATCAGAATTGAGCCCAAGGCGAGATCCGTTATGACTAAGCACCATTCCAGACATCTAGTCAAACTTGACATTGGTGCTTTCTTTAATGATTCGAGTTCGACGATTATAAACACGATATGCCACACGATCTTGAGAGTAGCCAATAAATATTGCTTCATCGCCGCGAACATCATACTTTCCAAGATTGTTCACATCGTTTAGAACATAGCACACACATCCAAATATGCGAAAGCACTTCACATTGGGTCGAAGACTGAAAAGAAGTTCATAAGGAGTTTTGTCGAACCGACGGTTAATGATGGACTGATTTTGGGTGAAGCATGCGATGTTAACAGCTTCAGCCCAGAGGGACGGAGGTAATTTTGAATAAACAAGCATTGTTCTTGCGACTTCAACAAGAGTACGATTTCGTCTTTCAACAACACCATTTTGTTGTGGAGTGCGAGCGGCTGAGGATTGATGGGTGATACCGGCTTGGTCAAGATAAGAATTAAGAATCAAGTTTTAGAATTCCGTGCTGTTATCAGTTCTGAGGATTCGAACCAGTTTATTGATGGCGAGTTGAGTTCTTTTTCAGAATTCAATGATTATTTTGGGGGTTTCAGACTTGCTTTTCAGGAATCTGACCCAGGTGTAACTAGAGTAGTCGTCAACTATCACCAGAATGTATTTTCGACCGCCTAGACTGGAAACACGCATTGGTCCACAAAGATCCATATGAAGCATGTGAAGTGGACTGGTGGTGTTGAATTCTGTTTTTGATTTATGCGAGCATTTATGAATCTTTCCCATGGCACATGAAGGGCAAACGTGAGAAGAATCGAATGAGATGAGCGGAACACTGTCAACAAGGTTGTTGGAGACAAGTTTGTTGAGGTTCTGAGAGTGAAGATGTGACATCCGGTGGTGCCATAACCATGAAGTTTCAGAGGAAGCTCTGGAAACCAAGCAGAGTGGTTGTAAGTTTGAAGACATGTTTTTTATGGCAAGAGAGTAAAGAGTGGATTCACGTTTTCCTTCAAGTAGGTTGTCTCCCTCCATGGTTTGAACACAGCACATAGATCTTTCAAAGATCACGCGAAGATCACTGTCACAGAATTGGCTGACACTGAAGAGACAACACCCAAGACCACGTACATAGGACACACGTTTGATTTATCACCAGTCATGTGTCTGGAACAACCAGAATCCAGATACCAAACACATGCTGGGATAACCTGCAAAACAGAGTTAAGCACAAGTTTTAGGGACCTCAGTTATCTCGGGTTCCTTGTAAGCAGATATACTCAGAAAATTTAGAGCATTAGGTTCATTAGATGAAACATTTAACAAGGTCTGAACATTCATTACAACACACGAATCATGGTTTTGATGACCAAAATACAGACGTCTTTTACATCTATTACACATTAATGACCCGGACTGAGAAGTAAGACTTGAGGATGCTTGGACTGTTTCAGTCTTGGGTTTCCATGCTTTCAAAATTCTTTGTTTTGGTTTAGGTCTTGTGAAATTTAAAACTCCAAATTTAGACCTAGTTTGAAAATGATTCATGTCTTTAAGTAATGACTGTCTAGCCCTTTGTGCTCTTTTGTGATGGTTTCGCTTTTGAGTCTTGGTTAATCCATCAGATATCCGCTTTGCAGCATGGTAGAGATTTGGTAGCTGCGGATGTTTGAAGGATTCGGGTTTGTGTTTCAATGATCTACCACTGTTGCTTTGGAAGGAGTTAGAGTGGTTGATATTTTGGTGAATGTGATGGCTGCTTGAACCACCCCTCTTGTCTAGAATAGACGGTGCAGGGTGGTTGTGGGCTTTTCTTGCTGAGTGGTCATACACACCATGTTCTTGGATTATTCTTTGAACAGGGTTGTTTCGCCTTCCTATCAAGGTTGCGGAATGTGGTGGTTTGGGATCAGCACCCCTTTTAGTGACAATCATTTCCAAACGAGAGCCACGAATAGGGTTTTTTAGGATGGTGACAGCTGGAATGACAGGTTTCCTTGAGTTTACTACCGTAGTGTAAGGAAAACCTTGGTGATGTGGGGAGAGAACTCGTTGAGAATAGGTGGGTAACCATGGTACAAATTTCTCTTTCGTTGAATTTGATTCCTTTTGTTGAGAATAGTTTTGTGACAATGTTGGACCAAAATTCTTTTCGGCTTTTTCAAAATCACGATTCATTAAAACTTCTACTTGCAAATTGATGTTGTCCTTTTCAATAAGAGCAACGTGTTTCTTATATCCTTTTAGTTCAAGTTTTAAGTCAACGATTTCTTTCCTGAGAGAATCAGCAAGAACATATGAGGGATTGATAGGGTGGCAGGGTGACGGTTCCTGAGGGGCTTTGGACTTTGAAATCATGTCACAAAAAGTGGTCGCTTAACTAGCAATCTGTTTTTGAAGTTCATGCACATCATGAGCAAGTTGATCATTTGTTGTCACATGGAGTGAGATTTGGTGTTGCATGGCTTTTATGATCATCAAAAATTTTCGTTCATTTTCAAAAGAATTCATTTTATTTTTGAAAAATTCCTTTTCCAAACTGATGATGTATTTTTCTAATACCAGAGTTGGTAAATAGACAACATGTTTTTGACCTTCCGAATTCTCACTTTCATTAAATAAATCAGGTAAGATTTCGTATGAATATGAGTTTTTCTTTTTCAAATAAAGAGCGTTGATTTTATCATAGATTAGAGCAATTTCTCGTTTCATTTTAGTTGATCTTTTAGCCAATGCTTCCTCAACCTCACTGTTGGATGCAAATGTGAGTCGTGCAGGTAGACCAATCATCAAGTATTTACTATCATACAGACAGGGCTCTGCTTTGGCCATTTTGGACAAGGTGAGAGGATTTTCAAAACCTAGGCCTTTGTTCTCACGGAAGGAGTCCTTTGGTCGATTCATGAAAAGGGTTTGATTCGAGATGTGTCCTGCTAAGACAACCTTAGACTGTTCGGTCCTGTAGAGTTTTTCTTCAAATTTTCCTAGACGAGTTTGAAGCTCTAGATTATGTGCAGTAAGTTTAGAACATTCAGAGGTTTTCTTAGCAAGATCGAAGAGAGGTTCTCTTATCTTTTCTTCTAAAGTATCTAGGAGAGTTTTCTTAGAAGCAGTGAGTTTCTTAATTTCTTTCTCAGCATTCTCAATTTTCTCACTAAGCACCTCATTTCTTAACTTAAAATCTGTTCTCTCTATGCACAAAGGTCTCACACAAGATTCTAGCTCCTTAAGTTGTGCTACTTTTTCACCTAGATCTTTCTGAAGGGTTAAGTATGCATTGTTAGACACCTTGATTTTCAATTCTGCTTTTAACCTATGGTTCTCATTTTGAAGACCACTAACTTGGCTAGCAAGAGATCTAAGGTCCTTCGTCATTTTAGCAAAGTTGTCAATATACATATCAGGCAACTCAGGGAGCATTCTATCATGATTAACCGTGGCAAGGACATCACTAGTGGACACATCGATTTGGACAGGCGGATCATAAGAATTCTCAGGGGTGCATGCAGTATATTAGAGATACATTCAGAGTTGTTATTTACAGAGTCATAATATTCATGAATTATGTTAGTGTGAAGTTGTACCTCTTCCTCATTATCGGAAGAAACATTATCAGGAGCACGATTCATGTTGGTGAGTTTTACCGCATTAGCACGTTCAGGCTCCTGTTCACTATCTGACCAGTTTAACCAGACATCATCTGAGGCTTTGAGGACCTTCCCTTTTTCAGCATCTTGGGCGAGTAACATCTTTTTCTTGTAGTACTCGGCATCCTTTCGTTTGGGTAGTCTGCATTCACGTGTGAAGTGACCTGTTTTACCACAGTTAAAACAAACATTATTGAGGTCCTTATTGTCAGGAGCCCGGTATTGAGTAGTTGAGGTTTCGGGTTTTTTGTAGTATGAGGAGCTGGATGAGGTTCGAATCTTGTTGTTTCTGTTAAAACCTCCAGTCGATCTCCTGAGGTTCAGTTGCTTGCTGAACATTGCGGCAGCCTTGACGAGATCTCGATGTTCTTCATCAACATCTGAATAGGTGTCCTCATTAGAGGAGATGGTTTGTTTTGCTTTGAGTGAATTGGAGCGGTTTGAGGGAGTTTTGGTGGAGTTTTTGTTAACAAACAGAGCCAGAGGATCACTGGTTTTAGCAAGATTGGATTTAGGAGTTTGGGCGGCTAGAACATCAGGTTGATGGTTCATGAGTTTCCCTACAACTTCATGGATGTTGTACTTCTTGGTGTTTTTGGAGGCACGAAAGTTGTTCCCGTAAGGTGTCCAGGTGGCATTGAGTTTCTTCAGGAATTTCATGTTCAGTTCTTGATTTTCCTTTTTCACTCCCACCTTTTTCAGTTCATTAATGACTTCATAGAAACGCCTGTAGCAGTCCTTCAGAGGTTCATCAGGTTTTTAGAAGTGATCCTCCTACATTGCAAGAGCAATGTCAAGTTTGGTTTGGTCGGATTGGCTATATCCTTCTTGTTGACGAGTGATTTCATCTAGGAGTTCTTTTCCAGATTTTAGTGTCATACCCCGTCCAAATCCTCTTGAACGGATACAATAACATCTGGTACCATTGCGATGAATGGACCTCTATATGCCATGAACGACTCCATGTAATATGAGCAAATGCACAGCGGAAGATTTCTTTTATACCTGAGGATAAACATGCTTTAAAGTGTCAACTAAAAGGTTGGTGAGTTCATAAATTTATCATAAAACAATAAAATTCATCATTTTGATAGACCACAAGATTTAAATCCTGCATGGTACAAATGGGTCCGAATCCTATACCCACCTGTAATGTACATGCGATATCTTTTAAATACAATACACTTTCCTCGTGTACGAAACCATTTTAACAAATCTTTGTAACCGTACACATATCTCGTGTACAAAATATCATACACATAACCTGTGTATAAAATCATTCTCTCGATACATAACATTCATATCAATTGGTGGCAATTATCATGTCCACATAATTCAATGGTGGCAATTATTCTGTCCACATAATTCAATGGTGGCAATTATCATGTCCACATAACTTAATAATAATCCGCAGAACTTCTGTCTGCATAATAATTCATTCGAGGAATGTTTTGCTTGTGTCTATCTCGTCAAACATTTATAAAAGCATTTCATGTATTCGCAGTCCAAAATATATTTCAAAAGCATTTAATAAAGCAGTTGTAAAAACAGCGCATGTATTCTCAGTCCCAAAAATGTAAAGAGTAAAAAGGAATCAAATGAACTCACGCATATAAATATTGTAAAACAGTTAATAAAGCATTTGCATGTATTCTCAGTCCTAAAAATGTAATGAGTAAAAAGGGAGCAAATGAACTCACAATACTGTATTTTGTAGTAAAAATACATATGAGGACATTGAACAACTGAACAATGCAGGGTTAGCCTCGGATTCACGAACCTATATCATTTGTGTACTTATCAATATACATATATGTAATCGAACAGTTTATATATTATTATTAATGATAAATTTTTATATCAATAACTTATTTACTTCATTATATTATCATTTTATATATTTTTAAGTAAAAGTATAATTTTGTAATGTTATATGAAATAAAAATATTTATATTATTCGTTTGTTAAAACAGTAATTTAGTAATACAAAATAATATTTAAGAAGAAAAGAATAATTATAATATCAATTTTGGATAATAATGATAATAGTATAAATAATTTTTATTAATGATAACGTTAATGATAGTTTTTAATAAAAATCTCATAATAATGTTAATATTAATAATTATATAGTTGTTATGATAACAAAATAATAAGTTTTGTAAAAATGATAAAAAATTTTAATATTACAATACTAATAATAATAATCATATTATTAATACTTTTGTTAATAATAATGATAATAGTACTAAAAATGATACTAATACAATATTAGGGATAATAATAATAGTGATAATAATAAATAAACTATCAATTGTAATTATATTGATATTACTACTATTTAATGATAATATTAATAAATTGTAGCATGTTAATAATCATAATCACTAACTTGACTAAAATAATACTAATAATATTCAATTTTGCATTTATCATCATAATAATAATTAGTAATGATAATTAATACTTGCAGTTGTAATAATTATAACAACATTACTAATAATCAAAATAATATTAATAATTAATATTAACAATAAATAATAATAATAATAATAATAATAATAATAATAATAATAATAATAATAATAATAATAATAATAATAATAATAATAATAATAATAATAATAATTATTATTATTAGAAAATGATTTAGAAAAGTATACCGTTTAAAACTTCTTCTAAAAATGTAAGACCCTAATATTTATTATACGGAAGGGTAATTATGCTACATAAAGTGCCGGAAGCATTGTGTAATTAAACAAAGCTCAGATTCTGCCCAGACATGGGTGCGCGCCGCGCACGAGCCCAGCGACAGAATTCTGTTTTTTTCAAATTAGAGTTTAATGAGGGGCTTTTTGGTCTTTTCACTTGAGGCCGGATGTGAGGCCATATCAGCTGGTTGGATTCAGTTTTGGATCATATTTCACATCCACAAACACTCTCAAGTATCTTAGAGAGAGAGAGGGAGATTTCTAGAGAGAGATTTGGGGTTTTGGAGAAGAAGGAGCTTGAATTGATCAAAGTCTCGGGTCTTAAAGTTGTTCACCTCGTTCCTAGCTACGTTTTGGTGGTTGTGGTAAGTTCTAACTCCGAATTTCATTGTTTGATTTTGATAATCAAGTTAGGGTTTGAACTTAAATTTATGAGAAACCCATTTAAACTCTTGAAATGAGGTTAGTGATGCTAGTAATCGGGTTTATTGCTATTGTTGGTGGATTATGGGTTGGTGAACTAATTGGCCATGAGTAGGACTTGAAATTGGGTTTAATCACTTAAATTAGTGATTATGGAAGTATTGAAACCCATTTAGGGTTATTTGGTTGACTAGTTTTGACTTTGGGTCAAAATTAGGGTTTAGTGATGATTATGACCCAATTGGCGATTTAATGAGGTTTATAAACTTAAAATGGATTAAGTTTAAGTATAAAACCGAGTTAAAGGTGTTTTGGTGTCGAAATTTGTAAATGGTGAGATTTTGACCTTCTGGGTCAAAATTAGGGTTTATGGGCAATTTGGAGATTTGTAAGTGTTTAACACTTGTGTTCGGGTTTAATTGGAGTGTTAGGACCATTCTCACTTGTGTTAGTGATTATTGGTTAATTTTGGGCGCGGTGTGTACTTGGAAGTGCATTTGGGTCGAATTTGCACTAAGTGTCAAATTGGTTTGGTTTGTAAATCCAATCTAAGTGTGTTGTTGAATTTGTAATAATGGAATAGGTACTTTCCATTGGCGAGTTGCGGTTTGCTTGGAAGCATTCATCAAGGCGACAAGGTGAGTGTTAATATCCTAAGTGCATATGTATGTGTAGGATGGGTGCGGGTCGGGTGAGGTGGTTCTCGGTTATAGAGCTCACTTCACATATAGGTGAATTTGATGGACTTTTGTATGAGTCCAAATGGCACGGTTGTGCGTTTTGGTTGACCATCTTTGGCGAAGTACACGTTCGTGTGTACATTATCACACGTGGTTGTGATTTGGATGTTGTAGCCCCGATATGGTGGATTTTATAATCCCGTGACCGTGGGTTTGAGTTGGAGAAGTGAATCGCGTGTGGTTTCGGATTCACGATGACGCGTGTGGTTTCGGTCATCTTATCAAATGAATCTCGTTTAGTTCAGATTCATGGTGACTCGTGTAGTTCGGTCATCTTATTGAGGTAGTAATCTCGTGTGGTTCGGATTACTAAGGCTCGTGTAGTTCGGCCAACCTCGATGATGTGGAGATAGTAATCTCGTGTAGTTTCGGATTACTAAGGCTCGTGTAGTTCGGCCAATCTTCATTGTGGTACTTGGTTCTCGGTATTGGGTTAAGGGGTTAACCTTGTGCGTTATATATATATATATATATATATATATATATATATATATATATATATATATATATATATATATATATATATATATATATATATATATATATATATATATATATATTGTTATATATTAATGTATTGTTGTGGTGTAGCTAACCCTCCGGGTGTAGCTTCTTGGCGTTGTTCACATCGTTGTTGGTGAACTTATAATTGTTGTTGTATCTTTAGCTCGTTGCTTAGAGATCGTACGGTATGCTTACTGTAGTGCCTTATATATGGATGCTTCGGTATGCGGTATTTGTTATTTCGTGGCGTGTCCATTTTATGCATATATATGTATGTAGTATATTATCATTCACTAAGCATTAGCTTACCCTCTCGTTGTTGACATTTTTATAGATTGCATGGATGCGGTGGCTCGGGTAAACGGGGACTAGTGGACTCGCATAGTTGCTTTAGAAGATCTTACTTTTGGATTGATTAGGATTGGGTAGCGTATCCCCAATCGCCATGCTCGGTCTTTATTTTGTTTTAAAAATCATGTGGTCGAAACTTGTATTTTGTACGAAAGTCGTAAAACGGCCGATGTGGGCCCGGTCTCGTAAAACTCATTTTATTATTGGAACGTGTTAGATTTAACTAATATAAATTGTTGTGAAAAGCGTTTGGTCTAAAAGTGTCGGGAAGTCGAAGATCTTTTCGCGAAAAATGGACATTTTGATCAGAACTGTCACAGGCCTTGTGCTCGCCGCGCACAGGCAGTGGTGCGTACCGCGCACCCTTCTGTCCAGTTTAAATTTTTTTTTTATTCCACGTTTTTGGTTGGTTAACGGGTTGGGATGTTACAAGTGGTATCAGAGCATGGTCTAAGGGATTTAGGTGACTTGAGATAGGTGCCTAGACTTAGACTTTTGTGTGTGCTATTTTGTTGCGGGACTTGTAGGATTACGGGTCGGAATGGGTTTAGTTAGTGCCTTGTTTATAGGTTGACTAACGTTTATATTGGTAATGCGGATATTATTAATATATTATTTGTGTTGTGGTAATAATTCTCGCGTGTGTTTGTACCGCGTAGAATTTTGGTTGTGTTGGTTATATCATCGAGCGAGGCGGTCATTGTACTAACGAGTTGAGATGACGTGTGTGCGTAATAAGGACTTGCAAACCTTATTACAGGTGCAAATCGTGTCTAACAAGTGATGTACGACGAGTGTTTAGCAAGATGGGGCGGTGTGGTGCGTATGGTTTTATACGTTCATGGACTAATCATTTTGCATTCTTTAGAATGGCGACATGAAACAAGATCGAGACGAACGACGAGGAGTTTAATACTAGAGTTACGGCCGCCGTTGCGGAGCAAATGGGTGCATTGGAAGAAAGAATGGATAGGAAGTATTACGAATTTCGGGGTAGTTGTGAAATGGAGCGTTATCTTAAGAGCTTCATGAGGACTAAACCCCCGATGTATGATGGGAAACCGGATCCTTTGTTAAGCACAACTTGGATTTTGGACGTCGAAGGGTGTTTCCGTACTATTGATTGCCCTCCTGAGAGAAAGACGAGACTCGCTACGAGTTTGTTGCGGGGTAGGGCAAGGGATTGGTTGGATGGTAAGATTGATCTTGTCGGTGACGAGACATTTATGGCTTTATCGTGGGACGACTTTAAGGAGGTATTCTTCGAGAAGTTCCGGACTTCGGCCGATTTGTGGGAAATGCGTAATGAGTTGCGAAATTTGCGACAAGGATCTATGGATTTGAGTACTCTCAAGACGACCTTTATGGCGAAGGCTCGTTTTTGTCTGGAGTATTTGGGGAATGATCGTTTGTTGATGGGGGATTTCTATCGGACCTTGAATGATGACTTGAAACGTAAAATTAGTCGGGGTCAAGCGAAATCATTTTCGGAATTATTCGACTTGGCTAGAGTTTTCGAGTCGTATTCACGATCAAAAAAGGGTGAACCTTCAAGTGAGCGAAGGGTCGTTTCTTATGGTGCTCCGAGTAAGAGGGCTAAGGGTCCGAGTGTGAGCACGGGTGGTACGCGAATGGGTATGTCGGATTCTAGTGCGGCTAGATGTTACAAGTGTGGCGTGAGGGGTCACAAGTCTTGGGAATGTTCGGTACCAAAGGGTGATGGTATGGTGTGCTTCAATTGCCAAAAAGAAGGACATCGTAAGTCGGAATGTCCCAAGTTAGTGGGGACGGGTGTGGCAAGGAGACGTTAAGGTACGTTTCATTTTAATAAATATGTCTTTTGATTATTTATTAAATGCCATTTGAGTTTGAGTTGTATGCCTTTGTTATGCATGTTATGCTATGGGTGACGTTCCTAATGGAAGTACCCTATGTTGATGTTTGATTGACGAGCGAAGGGCATAAGACTTGGTGCAACCAAGCATTCCTTAGTATTTGGGAAACGTTTCTACCAAGCCACGGAAATGGTTTTGGTGTTTGGTTGTTAATCGCGTGTTCGCTTTTATGTTGAAGTGACGAATCATGAGGTTCGTCAGTTGGTTAGAACCCTTGAGATCGAGTGTTTTAAATCTCGATGTGTGTTGGTAATGGAGTCTTTATGATGCGACATTAGGTGCCTCTTTTATACCTACTAGCGTGGTGTTCGACTCCGATTGGGTTGTGGTTACATTGTACTTAGGGTACCTAGAGAAACCCTTAGGTACGTGAGTGACTAGGTGAAATTTGACAAACTAAAGCAATTGGATGATTGCGAGGGTATGGTTTGTGAAATCGTAGTACACTTTTCGTTCGAAGTATTTAAGGATGGTTTGAAATCCATCGTGTGCTCAAGGTTGGAGCAAGATGTGGTAATGGGTCATGTGAGCCCAATTGTTGGTAAAGTCTACCTGTGGTAGCATTGTGCGGTTGTAAGAGTTGTGATATTGGGACGTGGTTCCAAGTGGGGGAGTTACACTCCCGCACGAGGAAGATTTAGTGTGATATTTCGGATGATGTTTTTGGTAGATCCGGAAATTTGGTCGAGACCTAGTTTGGATCGATTTGTAGTAGAGTGCAATTTCAGTTTACTTGTACTTATGATAATGGATTTGTTGATTATCACCGAGGTGGTAAGTTGGTGAATCTCGTTGGGAGATAATGGACGTGTTTGGCGAGCAAGGTGAAATCCTTCGGTTAAGGTAGGTGTGTATCGGATTCTCTTCTAGAGAATTATTGTTTGGTACCTATGTTTGGTATAGGTGGTTCTTGCTCGATTATGGATGGTTAGTGGTCCGCTAGGGTTCACTGTAGTGTAGCAGAGCGCGATGTTGCACGACTCGGTGATTGAGGCTGAAAGTGCGTATGTGATAGATGAAGCATGACCTTCGGGGTCCGCTGACTTCATCGGGGGATTGTTGATTGATGAAGCATGACTTTCGAAGTCCGCTGACTTCATCATGGGATTGTGATTAATGAAGCATGACTTTCGGGGTGCGCTGACTTCATTATGGTATGGTTGATTGATGAAGCATGATCTTTAGGGTCCGCTGACTTCATCATGGGAGTACGTGATTGGTGGAGGATGACTTTCGGGGTCCGCTGACTTCATCATGAGCGTGGTGTTATATCGGTGAAGCATGATCTTTGGGTCCGCTGACTTCATCCGGTGTTGAGATTGGTGAAGCATGATCTTCGGGTCCGCTGACTTCATCATGGTTGTGGATCGCGTGTGTTTTCGGATTCACGATGACGCGTGTAGTTCGGTCATTTTATAGGAATGAATCTCGTGTAGTTCGGATTCATGGTGACTCGTGTAGTTCGGTCATCTTATTTAGGTAGTAATCTCGTGTGGTTTCGGATTACTAAGGCTCGTGTAGTTCGGCCAACCTCGATGTTGTGGAAGTGAATCTCGTGTAGTTCGGATTCACAAATGACTCGTGTGGTTTCGGTCATTGTGTGGAGGAGTGAGTCTCGTGTAGTTCGGATTCACAAATGACTCGTGTAGTTCGGTCATTCCTCTGGGATAGTGACTCTCGTGTAGTTCGGATTCACTATGGCGCGTGTAGTTCGGCCATTAACGATTGTTGTTGTAGTGAAGGTAGTGAGTCGCGTGTAGTTCGGATTTACTAAGGCGCGTGTGTTTTCGGCCAGCCTTCATGTGTTGCGTGATCCGTCGGTTGTTTGATACACCGATGGTGGGGTCGTAAGGACCGAGATGTTTGATCTATTGGTTGTTTTATACACCAATGGTGGGGTCGTAAGGACCGTGTTGTTTGGTCTATCGGTTGTTTGATACACTGATGGTGGGGTCGTGAGGACCATGTTGTATGTTTAGTGATGCGTTAGCCGTGTTTCGCTCACATGTTTGTTACGGGTGTGACGATGGTTGATTTCGTACACCTTGGGTTTTGCGTTTCCATAGTCGTTTTGGGCGCTATCGGTTCTAGCCGTTGGATTATGATGTTACGGTAGTTGCGTATTGGTCGTATGGCGCACTACAAGGGATGTTTAGTGATTGGTGTAATCCGTAAGGGTTCGTTTGGTTTGGTCTTCATCGTTTCGGGTTGTTGACCTTAGGTTCAGACTTGGTTGTTTTTAGCATTTTACTCGGTAAGTGTACGCTAAGAGATCTATATCTCGGTACGAGATTTGGTTGAGTTTTCCCGATGTTAGGGAATGAGCATGGTTTTAGTGCTCGGATTGGTGGATTTGATAAATCACGGGTGACGATTTAGTTTTTAAAGGCGATTCATTGGGAAGAATTGCCTAGGAAGGTCGGTTGGGACTTATGTTTGAGGACCGTGGAGTGTGGTCCGTTTGGTTAAGTGACAAGGATCACGAGGACGTGATCGATTCTAAGTGGGGGAGAGTTGTAAGACCCTAATATTTATTATACGGAAGGGTAATTATGCTACATAAAGTGCAGGAAGCATTGTGCAATTAAATAAAGCTCAGATTCTGCCCAGACATGGGTGCGCGTCGCGCACACCCATGGGTGCGCGCCGCGCACGAGCCCAGCGACAGAATTCTGTTTTTTTCAAATTAGAGTTTAATGAGGGGCTTTTTGGTCTTTTCACTTGAGGCCGGATGTGAGGCCATATCAGCTGGTTGGATTCAGTTTTGGATCATATTTCACATCCACAAACACTTTCAAGTATCTTAGAGAGAGAGGGAGATTTCTAGAGAGAGATTTGAGGTTTTGGAGAAGAAGGAGCTTGAATTGATCAAAGTCTCGGGTTTTAAAGTTGTTCACCTTGTTCCTAGCAATGTTTTGGTGGTTGTGGTAAGTTCTAACTTCGAATTTCATTGTTTGATTTTGATAATCAAGTTAGGGTTTGAACTTAAATTGATGAAAAACCCATTTAAACTCTTGAAATGAGTTTAGTGATGCTAGTAATCGGGTTTATTTCTATTGTTGGTGGATTATGGGTTGGTGAACTAATTGGCCATGATTAGGACTTGAAATTGGGTTTATTCACTTAAGTTAGTGATTATGGAAGTATTGAAACCCATTTAGGGTTATTTGGTTGACTAGTTTTGACTTTGGGTCAAAATTAGGGTTTAGTGATGATTATGACCCAATTGGCGATTTAATGAGGTTTATAAACTTAAAATGGATTAAGTTTAAGTATAAAACCGAGTTAAAGGTGTTTTGGTGTCGAAATTTGTAAATGGTGAGATTTTGACCTTATGGGTCAAAATTAGGGTTTATGGGCAATTTGGAGATTTGTAAGTGTTTAACACTTGTGTTCGGGTTTAATTGGCGTGTTAGGACCATTCTCACTTGTGTTAGTGATTATTGGTTAATTTTGGGCACGGTGTGTACTTGGAAGTGCATTTGGGTCGAATTTGCACTAAGTGTCAAATTGGTTTGGTTTGTAAATCCAATCTAAGTGTGTTGTTGAATTTGTGATAATGGAATAGGTACTTTCCATTGGCGAGTTGCGGTTTGCTTGGAAGCATTCATCAAGGCGACAAGGTGAGTGTTAATATCCTATGTGCATATGTATGTGTAGGATGGGTGCGGGTCGGGTGAGGTGGTTCTCGGTTATGGAGCTCACTTCACATATAGGTGGAATTGATGGACTTTTGTATGAGTCCAAATGGCACGGTTGTGCGTTTTGGTTGACCATCTTTGGCGAAGTACACGTTCGTGTGTACATTGTCACACGTGGTTGTGATTTGGATGTTGTAGCCCCGATATGGTGGATTTTATAATCCCGTGACCGTGGGTTTGAGTTGGAGAAGTGAATCGGGTGTGGTTTCGGATTCACGATGACACGTGTGGTTTCGGTCATCTTATCAAATGAATCTCGTGTAGTTCGGATTCATGGTGACTCGTGTAGTTCGGTCATCTTATTGAGGTAGTAATCTCGTGTGGTTCGGATTACTAAGGCTCGTGTAGTTCGGCCAACCTCGATGATGTGGAGATAGTAATCTCGTGTAGTTTCGGATTACTAAGGCTCGTGTAGTTCGGCCAATCTTCATTGTGGTACTTGGTTCTCGGTATTGGGTTAAGGGGTTAACCTTGTGCGTTATATATATATTGTTATATATTAATGTATTGTTGTGGTGTAGCTAACCCTCCGGGTGTAGCTTCTTGGCGTTGTTCACATCGTCGTTGGTGAACTTATAATTGTTGTTGTATCTTTAGCTCGTTGCTTAGAGATCGTACTGTATGCTTAATGTAGTGCCTTATATATGGATGCTTCGGTATGCGGTATTTTTTATTTCATGGCGTGTCCATTTTATGCATATATATGTATGTAGTATATTATCATTCACTAAGCATTAGCTTACCCTCTCGTTGTTGACATTTTTATAGATTGCATGGATGCGGTGGCTCGGGTAAACGGGGACTAGTGGACTCGCATAGTTTCTTTAGAAGATGTTGCTTTTGGATTGATTAGGATTGGGTAGCATATCCCCAATCGCCATGCTCGGTCTTTATTTTGTGTTAAAAATCATGTGGTCGAAACTTGTATTTTGTACAAAAGTCGTAAAACGACCGATGTGGGCCCGGTCTCGTAAAACTCATTTTATTATTGGAACGTGTTAGCTTTAACTAATATAAATTGTTGTGAAAAGCGTTTGGTCTAAAAGTGTCGGGAAGTCGAAGATCTTTTCGCGAAAAATGGACATTTTGATCAGAACTGTCACAGGCCTTGTGCGCGCCGCGCACAGGCAGTGGTGCGCGCCACGCACCCTTCTGTCCAGTTTAAAATTTTTTTTTTATTCCGCATTTTTGGTTGGTTAACGGGTTGGGATGTTACAAAAAAGAAAATCCCAAGACGGGACTCGAACCCGCGACCTCCCGCTCACTCACAACACCCTCAAACCATTCGCTCTACTTATTATTTTGTGATACAATTAGGATTTTAAATTTTTATGACGTGATTTCTGTAAAATCATCATCATCATTCGCGTTTATGCATGCAACATCGATCATCAAACTCGTATCATTATCATCATTCGATTACCATCCATTATAATTGTTACCATAATCTTAACTCAACAAATCGTACATGTATCATCATAATCATATTCATAATATGATCAAGATTATTTCCTATCATCATCTACCTCATTAATATCGACATCAACATCGTCTAACCATAATTATACCATCGTCATCATAATCATGCATCATCATCAAAACACCACCATCATACTCGTCATTAACATTATTTTCATAGGGTTTTCATCTTCATTACCAACTCATTGTTCACAGAATAATAGAAATGTGATATAGCAATAATAGGAAGTCGATTAGAATGATGTTGTTGGGCCAAAAATGATAATTGGTCCTGAGATCATCTCTGTTGGGCCTTAAGTTACTTAATGGAAAAAAAAATATAATTACATACCGATGGATATTTAGTAGGGTTGTTTTGGTTATGTTTGAAGTAAAAACAGGAGTAGCAATGGCAGTAAATAACTCAATAGTTTTTGGGTTGTTGATTAACGAGTAGAAATGGAACTAGATAGCAGTAGTAGAAGCAACTTATGGCAGAACAAAGGTGGGTCAATCAAGGTTTCGGTTGGTTATGATTTTATTCGAATATTATCATCATCGTTTAGTTTCATTATTCTTACTTCGTTTCTTCATCTCCTTTAACATTATTGACTTGTTACTGTAACTGCAACAAATTCCTTCTGGTAGTAGCTATGAACTGCATGCCCTTCCTTATTTTAAACAGAAATCTAATGAGTAATAGCAGGAACACAATTGTAAAATGGTAACGGTATTAAAGTGTATAACATCCTGCGTTTTCTAATCTGTCCCTCGTTTTATTCAGCCCAACTAGATACCCAATAATACAACACGGCCCAAAACAAATTGGAAACATGGTGACCCAACAAAATAAAGGAGTTGGATCCTAGTTTGGAAGGAGTAATTCGGCCCAATCAATTCAGTAAATACACGGAAGGATTTAAAAGATTTTGATAGATCTTTAGCCGTCATATTAAATAAATCACAAGTGGGGTTTATTTGTGATGAGCTTGTCGGCCACCAAGAGAAAAGAAAATATAGCATGCAACAAGGACCGTAATATTTGATTATTATTAGCAAGTGTGTTTGGCAATAAAGGCAAAAGAAAGTGACGGTTTAATCAGGATTACATAATAATTACAGTAGCAGTCGGTCATTGCATATAGGAGTAGACAGGAACAACGAATAGCAGGAAAAATTACGGGTGGTTTGTCTTGATCATAACAGAAAACAGAAGGAGTTATAATAACGGGTCTTGGATTAAGGTGGCAGTGGTTGGTGGTTTAATGAAGATAGTGGATTGTTGTGGGTTTAAGTGTTTGAGGTGGTGATGATAAACATAACGATGGTGAATGGAAGTGGTTGCAGGTTTGTTGTGTGACTTTCGAATAATAGTAAAATAGAAACAGAATATAGAAGTAACCGCATGGTTATAACAATAAAGGTAATGGTTTGGTTGTGAAGGTTGTTATTTGATGATCAAGGTGATGGGTTTGTATTGGTTAATATGTGCAGCATTTGTAGTAAAACGCAGTAGTCTTGGTGATCTTGGTGGTGATTGTCGTGACTTTGTAGGTTCAAGAAAAAGAACTCGAATAGAAGAATAATAGAAGAGATAGTAGAAGTGGTTTTTGATATCCTCCTTGAGTACATGTAATCATAGATACATATATTTAGATGTTTAATAATTGTAAAGTAAGAAACAAAAACAGTGACCAATCATGAATCAATTTCGTACAGTATTTAATAGTGATGCAGCCATTAAATTAGATTGTTGTATAGATATTTAGATTACGATTGAGATGGTTGAGAACAAAAACAGTATTTCCTAATTTCAATCAAGCACAGTACCAAATAGTAATAATGGTTGTTAAATGGCTTGTCTTGTTTGTCGAGCAAGTAGTGAAATAGAAATGGAATCTCAGTATGCTTATTTATATATTTATGTATAATAAATTAATAATAATAATAATAATAATAATAATAATAATAATAATAATAATAATAATAATAATAATAATAATAATAATAATAAAACATGTGAATTCACTTATCAGCCCTTAACCTGTATCACCCTAACGACAGAAATTTACGAAAATGCTAAATCTTTTACCAAATAGGTTCAAAATCATATATGTATATTCCATGTACTTTATATATATATATATATATATATATATATATATATATATATATATATATATATATATATATATATATATATATATATATATATATTTATATATAGATTTATTTTAATAATAATATCATAATTATTTTATTTACATAATTAATTAGCTCATATAATATTTTAAATTATATTTCAAATTATTATATATATATATATATATATATATATATATATATATATATATGTGTGTGTGTGTGTGTGTGTGTGTGTGTGTGTGTCTATTTACAAGTAGTTGTTCATGAATCGTCGGGAATGGTCGAAGGTCAATTGAATATATAAACATAGTTTCAAAATTTTTGAGACTCAACATTACAGACTTGTACATGTCATGGGGAAGGGCTTGCATGATGATGGATCTGGAGTCAACATCGGCTTGAGCTCTCTTGCCATCTTCACCCTGTAGTTCATAGGGTTTTAGAGCCACGCCTGTGTCAGGATGAAGAAAGACCTTAGGTCCATTGAGAAATGAGTCCCAGAGGTTTTTGGTTTGCTCTCCTTTTCCATCTATGAAGTTGTCGAACCTTCCTTTCCATTCTTCGAACAGTCCCTCGAACAGCATGGGAGGACGGGTGTCCGAGCCCACGACCAAAGCATCACGGTTTGCAGTAGCCATCTTAAGTTGGTGGTGTGAACTGGGTGGTGCAAAAGAGTAGAATTTGAGTGTGGAAGAACACTTATGTAAACAAAGTGAAATTAGGGTTTTGGTGTAAAACCACTTGTATGAACTGAATGGTTTTTCAGCAAAGCCAAATTTCAACTTAGACTATGTTTTCGACCACCACTAAGGAAGTTGAGAAGGGAGTTTTTCGGGCAGGGCAATACAGTGATCAAAATCCTAGGTTTTTGAGCAGGCAAGATAATAGATCACTAGTAAGGATTTTCGAGCATGCACTGTATTCGAGCAGCTAAGATATTCGAGCACCTACCTAATTCTAGAGCACCTAAAGTTTTCGAGCAGATAACTAGGGTTTTAGGAAAAACCAAGCCCTCAAAACAGGGTGGTTTTTGAGCAAAACCAGGTTATCAGGTCACTAGGTTTTTCGAGCACAAAAGGGACAAAATAAAAGTTTTTCGAGCAACAAGAGTTTTTCGAGCAAATACTCAAATTACTTACTGTTTAAGTTTTGAACAAAAATTTTTCGAGCAAATACTCAAATTACTTACTGTTCTCGAGCAAAGATCACCCTTTTTCACAATTTTTCGAGCAGTTTTGACTGAAAAACAATCAGTTCAGTTTGTTTTAAATTCAAATTGTTTGACTTTTAAGAAAGAGAAAACTATACACCTGAACACTTACACACAAGTACAAGCTGATGCACACAAGGACAAATACTTTGTCCTTTATGACATAAATCAAGGTAACATGTCAAGGACAAGTCATTTTCATACCAAAAACTATTGGGTAAAGCAGATTTCAGTGGGTATTAACCGTAAGTCCAAAGTTTGGAGCCAAAATCAACTAAACACGTGTGAAAATAAGTAGGTTTTTCGAGCAGAAACCTTAGGGTTTCACTGTAGTGAAACAACCCTGAGGAGTTTTTCGAGCAATCTCAAACCCAGAAGGGGTTTTCGAGCACATTATCTGGGGAAAACTTAAGCAGAATTCATGTATTTTCAAGCAGATTTAGCAAAGTATAAGGATAAATCAGCAATAAATCATGTTATTTTAGGGCCTTTAATTAATCTTAACACGAATGGAGTGAAAGATTTCAAGTGCTTTTCGATTAAACCATGAAATAAAGTGATAAAGTCATTAGATTTCAAAGCATGGCAGCAGAAACAAGAACACGAGCATGAACAATGAACAAGGCACATGAGCTAAGCACTAATCTACCAGAAAAATGCACAGAATTCATACCATTTCAACCTACACATCATTTTCAAAAGACAGAAGCATGTAAAACATATTTTATCACACTAAAACATGGAATAGAATAGGTTCTGTATAACTTTTTCGAGCATAAATCTTTTAAGTTTGAGACAGAACAAACAAAACTAAGAGCATGGTAAAGTATAAAACAGATTTCCAGAAAGCAGATGGATATACTTAGCATACAACATTCAAATTCGTGACCAAAAGGGTTTTAATTGTGATACCTCAACCGAATAGCACCAAACACTCCAAAACACGACTCAAGAAGCTTCAATCCTTGGATCTACAAGCAAGATAGCAAGTCCCGCTCTGATACCAATTGTTAGTCCCAAATGAAGCTTGGATCTACGGTTTTGATGGATGTTTAGTGGGTTGGAAGTATTAGTTATCAAGAACACTAGAGAGAAAAGATAAGATGTATAATATGCAAAATGGATAACTAGTTCATTAACAAGTGAGGAGGTTGTTTATATATGACAACCTCCTAAGTTACAGGAGTTACAAGTTACCATGGTAAATACACTATATACATTACAAAATAATAATAAAACCGTGCGCCACAAATCTATTACATAAACATATGTCAACAATACATACAATAGTATTATTTTAAATCAAATATTTTATATTAAAGTTATATTTTATCATTTGGAAAAAAATATATATATATTCATTTAGAAATATAAGTTTATATATATTAGAAATATTTATTTAGTAATATAGTATTTAGTTTTTCAAATACTAAATATATTTTAAAGTATAATTTAAGATCGTTTACATAATAGGATTTATTATATCATATGACGTTTTCATTTTAAAATTTAACTAAGTATAGTTCATTTATGTACTAGCGTTTATTTTAACTTCTTAAAGTACTAATTGACATATCTAAATATCAATCGAATCAATAAGCGAGCGTTAAAATCGTTTACTTAATTAATTTGAAATCAAATATATCTCATATACATAAACACGTTTTAAATATACGTTGCAAGTTATCTATATATTTAACAACCCATATTCCAACTCACGTTATATAATCAAAGACATTTTAAATAATCAAGTTCTATTATATCGAAAAAACATTTTCGTACATTTGAAACTAAGTCAATTGATTATTATGTAATTTAGTCTTCCACTAACTTTTGTCTAATTCTCCTTATTTGACACTTTTGTTCTTACTTGTAAATCACTTTACCATTTATTTCGAATACCGTTAAAAAGAACAGATTTCTTAAATCATAGTGGACCTTACTACAGAGACACGTAAATCATATCATAATGAATCTTGATAACTCAATCATTTGATATTATCTTGTAATTCCCTCGATAAAAAAATATTTGAACAAATACGTTCCTGTAAAGTATTATACATTTAATACTTTGTTAACATTCTCAAGTTACAATATATATATATATATATATATATATATATATATATATATATATATATATACATATATAATGGTTCGTGAATCATCAGAATTTGGTAGAGGTTAAATGAATACATGAATAAAGTTTAAATTTTTTGAGATTCAACTTAACAAACTTTGCTTATCGTGTCAGAAATATATAAAGATTAAGTTTAAATTTGGCCAGAAATTTCCGGGTTGTCACAGTTGGGAGGACTCGATTCTCCCCGGAGTGTCAAAGCTTAAAGCTTTTATTCACTCATCTACTTCCCACATAACAAGCTTTTATGCTTATGTTGAGAAAAGGTAGGAAGTAGTTACTACCTTTCCGTTAATTGATAGCACTAAGTGTGCCATAGCTTTTGGCTATGGCATGTGTTGTCTAGCAACACTAGCACGAAGCTCATTGCTCTTCATCAAGAAGATAGCACATTGTGAAGCTCAAGGCTCCTCTTCTCACAGTATGATACATCGGTTGAAACATCGTGAAATGATGAGACAACCAATGTCAATATAAAATGGTGTGGATTATGAAGTATCCCACACTAAGTAGAACGATATTCGAGAGACTTGACTCCCTATCATGGATGGACTTGAGACATCCGGAAGTGTTAAAGCTTTTTTCTTTAACACTTAGTTTTGAGACAACATGGAAGACTTTACTTCCATGTAACACTCTTTGATTCTTCAAAAATTTTAACTTTAAACACATGAATCACTTTGCAAGTGGAAGAATTTACTCCCACTTGAACTTTTGCAAAAACAAAGGAAGACTTTACTTCCTCAAAAAGGGTGGAGTTGATTCACCCTAATAGGTAAGTTATGACTTTATTTGACCAAAATTTTTCAACAATTCAACAAAACACTTAGGAAAATTTTAAATTAGGTCATAATTTTGTTTAAGAATAAGTCTACGAGAATTTATCTCTCCCCCCCACACTTGAGATCATGTAATGCCCTCATTACATGAATCGAAATAACTTATAAATTCGAGAGGACAAAATGAAAAGTGGAAGAGAAATAGAGATACCCGAGGACAAAGGCCATTTCCATAAGTGATTATCGAATTGCATGAAGTTATCTTATCAAAACCGCATTGCCAAACTTCCTTTTTGTTTTGATTTTGATTAACGAGTCTTTGTCTTGACTCGTCCCCGTCTTCTTAACATTCCTTATCAGGGTGGTTCTCCCCCACACTTTATCGGATGACATGTGAAATCGGTGGAAAAAGTTCCACGAATCAAGAGAGTGAGCCAATCATTAACCCCTCGTGTGGTGTATAAGAAGAGAATAATCTTCTTCATTTGCATGAAGAAGATTGAACCAACCCGAGAGTCAACAAAAGACTCTCTTCCAAACACGGTTTTGAACACGAGGTTTGCTTTCTTAATTGGCTTACACATACATGAATCATCAACCTCGGGTTGCAAAACCTCCTTAAAATTGTCAATATCATATTCGAGAGGATTGTTGTAAACTTTAAGGACCTCGAGTATGATATCTTCACCATCATCATCACCGATGTTAAAGCAGAGGGGTACGAAATAGTTATATTTTCATTGCGAAAAACTATTAAATACGATACAATTTTACACAAGTTATTTATTTATTTATAGAGTGGATATACCTAAACCTTGCTACAACACTTATAGGCAGTGTACCTAATCATACAGTAGTGTAGTTTTTAGTAAGTCCGGTTCGTCTACAGGGAACTAGCCAAGTTTAACGCTATATTTTTAAAACTATATTTGTATATATACATATATATATATATATATATATATATATATATATATATATATATATATATATATATATATATATATATATATATATATATATATATATATATATATATAAATAATATTATTATTATAAAAAGGGGGTTTTTACCGTTTAAAGACCGGTTTATCGATTTTAAATAAAGCGTAAAGATAAATGACAATAATATAAATGACAGAATTTTAATTGCGATAAAGTAAATTGCAGTAATTAAAATGATAGTAAATAAAGGTACGATGAAATATGAAATAAAAGTATTATGCTTATTTAAACTTCTGTAATCATGATGTTTGACGTTTTGATTTTAATACCTAGGTTAATTGTCCTTTTTCCTGGTTTTTTTATACCTATCTGGTTTTTTGTCCATAATAGTCCATCAGTCATAATTATAAAATGCTCGTCAAATTAACCTTATTCCCGAAGTCAAATATTCCAACTAATTAGGGATTCAAACTGTAACAAGGTTTTAATACTTTGTTTAATGATTACACCAGGTTATCGACTGCGTGTAATCCAAGGTTTTATTACTTTGTTAACAATTACATCAATTATCCTTGTATGTAATCCACACCTGTTATAATTAGTCCATGAATATTAATTTACCCACTTGATCAGAATGAATAATCAATTACCCAACCCGAATAATTAATTAAATGATTGTAAACGATGTCGTATAAACGTCACTAAATAGAACATTCGTAATCAATTTAATAATTATTAGTTTAACTAATTTGAAGATAGGTTCGACAGGTTCCAATGAGTTGTCGTTCAATTAGACAATACCCCCTACCTATTAATAGTAAATAGTCCAATGTTCACAAGTGTCGGTCTTTTGTCCAAACCTTAATTATGGTACAAAATCTAATAACCCCATTTTAATATTTAGTCCAACATCACGATTACTTCGGCTCAAATAAGCATAATAATAACTTAGTTACGTGACATTAATTAAAAAAGGAAGAACATAGCTTACAGTGGTGATTAATCGCGTAGCGTTACACGGGCAGAGTTCTGACTTAAAACCCGTAAAACATTCTTAAAATAACCTTATTATTATTAACTTAAAATTAAAATTATATTATATATATATATATATATATATATATATATATATATATATATATATATATATATATATATATATATATATATATATATATATATATATATATATATATTTATATTTACGTTACTTAGAAAGGAAAAGAAAAAAGATGTGCTTTTGCTCGATCAGAACCCGGCTTTTTATAGGCTAAATTCGAGTTCCTGTTCAACATGCGATCGCATGGGGATATAGCACAGAAGCCATGCGATCGCATGGCCCCTCTGGCCAGCTCACAATCCTTTGTTTTTTAGTTTGCCGACGGTTTTTAATATATAATATAATATATATATATATAATTTTAAGAATTATTTATATATTATATTATATTCATGTGCATAGTTGACTTGTTATGTTAGCTCCGTTGCATCGCGGGTTGAAAGTTGGTTCATGTCCCGGTTCCGGATTTTCGAACGTCTTACGTCCTTTCGTACTATTTAATATCTTGTACTTTGCGTTTCGTGGCTCGTACTCTTGTAACTTTTAGACGTTTCTTATCAATAAATTGAATCACTTGGATTGTACGTTGTACTTTTGAGCTTTTTGGTCGTTTGCATCTTTAAATCGTCATTTTCTTCTTTTGTCTTCGCACTTATTTATTTAAACGAATATTACATAAAATTGGAACAATTGCAACTAAAAGCTTTACATATTGGAATGATATTGTGCCTAAATATATGTTCATTTGGAGCACTATCAATCACTATCCTCATCATTATCATCATCACTAACATCTTCACCAACCCCGAGTGGATTATCATAGACTTTAAAAACATTGGGCATTGGTAAGGCTTCAATCAATTCATTATCTTCCTCATCACTTTCATCATCTTCATCAAAATTATCGTCCTCATAATCTTCATCCTCTTCATCGTCTTCACTATCCTCACATTAATCGTTATCCTTCTCATCATCTTCATCCTCATCTTCATCATTGGTTATCAAAGATTTGGGTACTTGTGCAATCTCTACTACTTTGGTCTTGGCATAAAAGCTTACATCATCATCATCATCATCATCATAATGAAATACCCAATTTCTTAACCAATAAGTAGAGACTACAGGTGAGGTGGGTGGTGAAATGGTAGTGGATATGAAATCTTCAAGTAAAGGGAGCATGGAAATCATGGTATTCTCTATGTTTTGAAATGAAGCTTGTTGAATTTCTAACATTTCCCTCAAATCTCTTATCTCTTGAATTAGAGCCTCCATACGGTTAAGGTGGGTTCTCACAACGTTTGAGAATAACTCTAGTAAATTCGGATCGATCTCCTCTTGTTGTTGATTTTGAAATTGAAATTGAGGAGATTCCCATGTCGAGTTATCCCCCTCATAAAAATAGTCCATTGGTTGACCAAAGTCAAAATTAGAAATGGGACCATAATCACAAGGTTGATCAATTGGGGCGAACTCATGCACGGCGCCCTCCCCATTTTACGAGACCGATCCTCTCATGGATAGGATAAGTCTGACCACTTGGCGACCCTGTTTGATGCTGAGGTCCGAGGATTTTTCAGCTGATTTTCGAGAAAACTTTCAAGGTTTTTCGTAGACTCTACAACTGGTCTGAACGACAACTTCCTGACCTAAATCAAGAAGCGCGTGTCTTTTTCGGAAGACTTTACTTCCTTTTAATGATGGAATTGATTCATCGCGCAGATCCATCTTTCTTTCAAATATATTACAGTAAATTAGGTAAAACTGATTATTATTGTCCAAAACAAAAGTACCTGCAATAATCTGTACCAAATATGTGATATGTGTTTTAAATAACTTGGTAAATTCTTCCCACACTTAGCTTTTATTTATTTTTTCTTTGCCTTTTTATTCTCCTCTATTCCATTTTAAATGAATTCTAACGTTTTGGGTTGTTTCTCCATTTATGTTCTCTCCGAGGTAACAATAATTTCAGGATTATCACCTAGTTTTATTGTTCATAAATATGTATAAACATGATTTTGAATTCATTTAGTTGAAATTTTTTCAAATTTTCACAAAATTTGGCAATTAAACTAAGTGTATACCCGAGAGAATTTATAACCCTTCCCCACACTTGAGATCATGCAATGCCCTCATATGCATGAAATCAGACTATAATTATAAATTCATGAGGGTGATTAGTGTAGAAAAGTTATTAAAAATACCGAGTTTGCAAACATATTGTTTTATATCACATTTGATATTTTACGTCTTGTCCTTAAAATTAGTAGCTTTTGCTGAACTTAATGTCAGTCTTTGAAAGTGCGATATTTTACCCTGTTTTGTACATAAGATTAACTACAAACATATATATATATATATATATATATATATATATATATATATATATATATATATATATATATATATATATATATATATATAAAACCTTTATTTATTAAAACAATTTAAATGAATAATTTTTTAAAATTTTGTTTCCTTTTACTTTAGGTAGTTTCGGTATGTTTACCTAGTCCGTCCCTCGACAAAATTTAAAATTTGTCGTTTTTGAAGCGATTGTTTTAAAAGCAAAGATTTTTGGGTTTTTTTGTAATTTTTTTTTAGTTTTTTTGGTATACTTTAGATCAATAATATTAAAAATAATGATAACAAAATTTGTCGCCCCGCCCTCAGGTAAAGCACTTTCGGTTCTATAACCTAGTCTTCAACTTACGATGAATTTTAGAAATCATTTTTTAAACTTAATGAAATAAAGTAATTTTTGTTTTTAAATTCACACAAAACTTAAATTTAAAAATGCATATTAATTTCATACAAAACCTACAAAACAAAAATTCAGAATGGGGGGAGAAAACAAGTTCTTTAGTGTCTGCTAGTGGAAAAGACCAATCGGATTCCATTCTCGGAACTACACGAGAACAGAACAACTAACCCTAGACAGCATTATTTCTTAGAACATTTGAATCTCCCCACACTTAGGTAGTTGTGGTATCGAAATTGTGATTAACTTCATTGTCAATTTCTTTTGGACAATAATCAACTTGCATATCTGTGACTTTTGCTTTAAGCCATTGGTCAGAATCCTGTGTAATATCCACAAATTCAACTAGCTTTGCCTTTTCTTTAGGCGATAGATTGGATACTAACCGATTACATAACTTAAAGTTCCCCTTAGTTCTAGCATCGCGAATCCGTTTAATAAGTTTCTTCATTGAACTATTAATAACGGGGTCATTTAATTTCGTTTCAACAACGGGGTTCTTTGTTATCAGGTCATCATTAGGTGTTACTTCATCTTCCCCACACTTAGACTTTTTATTATTGTTAAGCACTACCGTTGGAGTTGGTAAAACAATATGGTTCTTACCAATCGTCTTTGTTGGTTCAATGGTTTTGTTTGGAGGAGATTTAGACTTTCGACTCACAAAGGTGATCGATTTTTCATCATTACTAAGTGTCATTCTAACCTTTCTTACATCAAATAATGCCCCGGTGGACGCTAAGAATGGTCGACCTAAAATTAGAGGAATGTTTGGGTCCTCTTCTATGTCAATGATAATAAATTCGACTAAAAAGGTTAAATTATCCACTTGAACGGGTAGGTTGTCAGCAATTCCAACTGGGTGCCTAATGGTTTGATCAAAGAGTCGAACACTCATTTTCATTGGACTTAACTCACCTACTCCTAATCTCTTATATAATGAAAGAGGCATAACACTCACACTCGCACCTAAATCTGCTAGTGCATCATACATGACACAATCACTAAGTAGACAAGGAACAATAAATTCACCCGGATCACCCAACCTGGGTGGAGGTTTTGGTGGAACTGTCTTCACCGGGTTTATTTTTACGGTTTTTGTTTCTTGCACTTTCTTATTCTTCTTCTTCTTTCCAGAGGTATCACAAACTTTATTACATATTACTTTCTCATACTCAACTCCTTTTCTTGGAAACGGGATGAGTGGTCTGTATGGTGCCACCACTGGCTTTACATACTCGAGTGGTGGTGATTGTGTAACTTCTTCATTGTTACTTACATCGAAAACCTTCCCATCTTCTGGAGTAGGTTTTTCAGAATTTGTTGACACCATACTAACATTCTCATTCCGAGGATTTACTTCAGTATTACTCGGTAGCTTTCCTTGTTCCCTCTCACTCATCATGCTAGCAAGAGTACCTACATGTTTTTCTAGATTCAAAACAAAATCTTGTTGAGTTCTTAGTGACTGATCAAACCTCTCATTTTTTTGGGTTTGAGATGTTATAAATTGTGTTTGAGATTCCATTAGCTTTGCCATCATTTCTTCCAGATTTGGCTTTTTCTCTTCGGTTTGTTGTGTTGGTTTATACAAGCTAGGTCTTTGTTGATTGAAAGTGTTGTTTTGAGTTGGTTGGTTGTTCGGACCGTCTTGGTTATACGAGTTATAATTGGGTCCATTTGGATTGTAAAGAATGTTTTGATTTCGATTGAAGTTTGGCCTTGGCGGTTGATAATTATTTTGATAATTATTTCCCGGCCTTTGGTTCATGTAGGAAACATTCTCACGTTGTTCCATCGTTTGCTCGATGTGACAATCTTTCGTTAAGTGTGGTCCACCGCATTGCTCACAACTGATTCGTATTGCGTGAATATCTTTATTCATCTTTTCCATTCGTCTCTCGAAAGCATCTATTTTTGCGGAAACGGAATCAAAGTCATGGCTAGAATCAGCTCTAGCCGCTTTAGATGAACGAAAGATATCTTTTTCCTGGTGCCACTCATGCGAGTGGGAGGCTGTATTATCAATTATCTTGTGAGCTTCGGTAGCGGTTTTCTTCATAATGGAACCACTAGCTGTTATATCAATGTCTTTTCGTGTAGTAATATTGCATCCTTGGTAGAATATTTGTACTATTTGATAAGTGTCTAAACCATGTTGAGGACATCCTCTCAACAACTTTCTAAATCTTTTCCATGCCTCATATAGAGAATCATTTGGCTTTTGTGTGAATGTAACAATTTCTCCTTGAAGTCTTACGGCTTTAGATGCCGGTAAGAATTGTTTAAGAAATTTCTTAACTAAAACATCCCATGTGTCAATCGCTCCTTCGGGTAACGATTCTAACCAATCTTTGGCTTCTCCCTTTAAAGTCCAGGGAAACAACATGAGATAAACCTGTTCATCCTCAACTTCTCTGATTTTAAATAGAGTACAAATCCTATTAAAGGTTCGAAGATGTTCGTTTGGATCTTCTTTTGCCGTACCACTATATTGGCATTGATTAGTTACCATGTGTAGGATTTGTCCTTTGAATTCATAATCTGGCGCATTAATATCTGGCTTAATAATGGCGTGACCTTGGCCCGTGCGTGTGGCTCTCATTCAGTCTTCCATACTTAGAGATTCTGTTACTTCCATAATTGAATTTATTGAATCTGAATTACTAGAGGATTCTTATTTAACGGTTTGTGGTTCAGGAGGAATGATTAGTGGTTCAGGATCTTGAAATTGTCCCTGAATATCCTCCGGGTTTTCAATTTTGAAGTTGGGTTCAAAAGATGGATTATCGAAAATTTGAGTTGGAGTACTTGTTCGACTTGACGATGATTCTAAAGAAAAATCAATGGCGATAATATTGGCTAGATGTCTTGATCTGGTTACAGGTGGTGAACGTATGAAAGGTGGTGAACGTTTTGCTCGGTGCATTCACTGAATATCCTATTAGTTATAAAAGATAAAAATTATATAAGTTATCAAATTAATAGACTTTTCTGATTTTGCTCACGTTTCGAATAGCCAATAGATGCAGCAGGTAGCCAGGACCCTTTAAATCGAAAGCCCACAACTCGCCACTAACAAATCCAACTATTATTGCGAACCAGAAAATTTTGGATTTCTATCAATTTAACCGTTTAAAATAATTTTTCGTTTTGAAATTATAGAGAAGAAATAGAAAATTCTATGTCCTAAAAACTAGAGCGTCGAGAAATAAGAAAGAAAAAGAGTGCGTCGTAAAACGTCGAAAAATAAAAGGTCGAAAAATAAGCGTCGAAAAATAATAAAAGTCGGAAAACTAAGAATTAAAACTTACGTCTAAAGGTATTAAAGCTGAAAAGGAATTCTATATCCAAAACGACAATAACTTAAAAAAGCACTAAAATTTTAAATACTAAAGCAATAAGCGACGTCGTAAAATTCTAAAGCGCCTAAATCTTAATCTAAAGAAAAAGCACTTAAGGGATTTTACGGCAAAGCCTAAAAACTAGAAATATAAAAATAACTACGGCAAAATACTAAGTTTAAAACTAAGTACGAACGATAAAAATACAAATATTACGAATAAACGATTAAAATATACAATTTATAAAAAGAAATAAAAAGTAATAAAATTAAAATTTTATAAAAATATTATTTTTATATTATTATTTTATAAAAGTATTAATTTTATAAATAATAAAACTAATTGGAACTTAAAAATACAAAATAAAATAAACTAAAACTTAATTATTAAATAACTACACCCTAATTAAGGTTTAATGATAATAATAATTAATAATACTCCGTAATTAATGTTGTACTATGATCAGTCCTGGCGTATCAGATAGAGCCATGCGGTCGCATGAATTTTAAGGCCTGGGCTCATGCGATCGCATGAGCTTCAGGTTCAGTTCAATTGCAGGCCAAAAATTGCAGGTTCAATCGTTTTTTTTTTTTTACTTTTTTTTACAAAATTTAAAATAATTAATTAAAATACACTTATATTTTTAAGATCTAAAAAAAATACTTTTATACTTTATAAAATATATATTTTTGTTTTACTCTTTTTTTTTGTTTTAAATTTTTATTTTTAATATTTAAAACGTATTTTTATGACAATAAATTAAAACTTAATAAAAAAAATTTTATAGCGTTTCGCTTTCGGGTCCCCGGCAGCGGCGACAAAAATACTTGATGCTAAAACAGAGGGGTACGAAATAGTTATATTTTTGTTGCGAAAAACTGTTAAATACGATACAATTTTACACAAGTTATTTATTTATTTATAGAGTGGATATACCTAAACCTTGCTACAACACTTATAGGCAGTGTACCTAATCGTACAGTAGTGTAGTTTTTAGTAAGTCCGGTTCGTCCACAGGGAACTAGCCAAGTTTAACGCTATATTTTTAAAACTATATTTGTATATATATATATATATATATATATAATATTATTATTATAAAAAAGGGGTTTTTACCGTTTAATGACCGGTTTGTCGATTTTAAATAAAGCGTAAAGATAAATGACGATAATATAAATGACAGAATTTTAATTGCGATAAAGTAAATTGCAGTAATTAAAATGATAGTAAAAAAAGGTACGATGAAATATGAAATAAAAGTATTATGCTTATTTAAACTTCCGTAATCATGATGTTTGACGTTTTGATTTTAATTAATTGTTACCTAGGTTAATTGTCCTTTGTCCTGTTTATTTGATACCTATCTGGTTTTTTGTAAATAATAGTCCATCGGTCATAATTATAAAATGCTCGTCAAATTAACCTTATTCCCGAAGTCAAATATTCCAACTAATTAGGAATTCAAACTGTAACAAGGTTTTAATACTTTGTTTAATGATTACACCAGGTTATCGACTGCGTGTAACCCAAGGTTTTATTACTTTGTTAACAATTACATCAATTATCCTTGTATGTAATCCACACATGTTATAATTAGTCCATGAATATTAATTTACCCACTTGATCAGAATGAATAATCAATTACCCAACCCGAATAATTAATTAAATGATTGTAAACGATGTCGTATAAACGTCACTAAATAGAACATTCGTAATCAATTTAATAATTATTAGTTTAACTAATTTGAAGATAGTTTAAACAGGTTCCAATGAGTTGTCGTTCAATTAGACAATACCCCCTACCTATTAATAGTCAATAGTCCAATGTTCACAAGTGTCGGTCTTTTATCCAAACCTTAATTATGGTACAAAATATAATAACCCCATTTTAATATTTAGTCCAACATCACGATTACTTTGGCTCAAATAAGCATAATAATAACTTAGTTACGAGACATTAATTTAAAAATGAAGAACATAGCTTACAGTGGTGATTAATCGCGTAGCGTTACACGGACATAGTTCCGACTTAAAATCCGTAAAACATTCTTAAAATAACCTTATTATTATTGACTTAAAATTAAAATTATATTATATTATATTATATATATATATATATATATATATATATATATATATATATATATATATATATATATATATATATATATATATATATATATATATATTTACGTTACATAGAAAGGAAAAGAAAAAAGATGTGTTTTTGCTCGATCAGAACCCGGCTTTTTATAGGCTAAATTCGAGTTCCTGTTCACCATTCGATCGCATGGGGATATAGCACAGAAGCCATGCGATCGCATGGCCCCTCTGGCCAGCTCACAATCCTTTGTTTTTTAGTTTACCGACGGTTTTTAATATATAATATAATATATATATATATAATTTTAAGAATTATTTATATATTATATTTTATTCATGTTCATAGTTGACTTGTCATTTTAGCTCCGTTGCGTCGCGCATTGAAAGTTGGTTCATGTCCCGGTTCCGGATTTTCGAACGTCCTACGTACTATTTAATATCTTGTACTTTGAATTTCGCGGCTCGTACTCTTGTAACTTTTAGACGTTTCTTATCAATAAATTGAACCACTTGGATTGTACGTTGTACTTTTCAGTTTTTTGATCATTTGCGTCTTTAAATCGTCATTTTCTTCTTTTGTCTTCGCACTTATTTATTTAAACGAATATTACATAAAAATAGAACAATTGCAACTAAAAGCTTTACATATTGGAAGGATATTGCACCTAAATATATGTTCATTTGGAGCACTATCAATCACTATCCTCATCACTATCATCATCACTAACATCTTCACCAACCTCGAGTGGATTATCATAGACTTTAAAAACATTGGGCATTGGTAAGGCTTCAATCAATTCATTATCTTCCTCATCACTTTCATCATCTTCATCAAATTATCATCCACATAATCTTCATCCTCTTCATCATCTTCACTATCCTCACATTAATCGTTATCCTTCTCATCATCTTCATCCTCATCTTCATCATTGGTTATCAAAGATACGGGTACTTGTGCAATCTCTACTACTTTGGTCTTGGCATAAAAGCTTACATCATCATCATCATCATCATCATCATCATCATGAAATACCCAATTTCTTGACCAAGAAGTAGAGATTACGGGTGAGGTGGGTGGTGAAATGGTAGTGGATATGAAATCTTCAAGTAAAGGGAGCATGGAAATCACAGTTTTCTCTAAGTTTTGAAATGAAGCTTGTTGAATTTCTAACATTTCCCTCAAATCTCTTCTCTCTTGAATTATAGCCTCCATACGGTTAAGGTGGGTTCTCACAATGTTTGAGAATTACTCTAGTAAATTCGGATCGATCTCCTCTTGTTGTTGATTTTGAAATTGAAATTGAGGAGATTCCCATGTCGAGTTATCCCCCTCATAAAAATAGTCCATTGGTTGACCAAAAGAGTCAAATATAGAAATGGGACCATAATCACAAGGTTGATCAATTGGGGCGAACTCATTCACGTAATTATCATCATAACCCCCGTCTCGATAACATCCATCATAAGTACCACAATAACCATCGGCTCACAATTAGCTTAACCCAAATCCATATAACTGTTGTTGTTCATACCCATGTAACCATCATTCATATACCCATAACCATCATTCATACCCAAATAATCACCATTATTGCCCAAATACCCATTATCATCGTTCATACCCTCATACTCATTGTTCATGCCAATATAACCATTGTCCAAACCTATGTGCCATGAGTATCACATCAATTGTTGTTCATAATTCGCGATTCTTGACATCAAGTTATCACACAAAGCATCATATTCCGCCATCTAGCTTAATCACACCACAAACAAACAAGCGTTTTCCGAATACAAGCAAATATAAACAAAAAGTAACTTTTGCAAGAATGAAATTCTTATAAAAGGATCGAACAATTAAAAGTTTAAACCAACTACCCAACTTAGCTAACCGGTCCCCAACAGCGGCGCCAAGAAAGTGTTGATGTGTGTGGAACAATACATCATTTACCCTCAAAATTTATACAAGATTCAAATATTACAAATAAGCACGCACAACTAACGAGCGCCTAGAACCTGATTATTATAGCCCTCAATGTAAGTATCCATTTCAAGTTCGTCCCAAGAGAGCGATATAAGTTGAACAATTGAAACTATTAATTTTCCTAGGGTTTATTTGATTGAGGGGGGGGGGGGGATTTTTGATTGATTTTAACTATCGACTAAGCTTGCTCAAATAAACAAACCTAAACTTAGCAATTATAACTAGCAACAAGTAACAAGTAATTAAGAATTGAGATTTAAATCAATAAACAAAAAAGTGTTCACTTACCTAATCCTCTCTATGCTTGGATTGCCCTATTTTATCCAATTTTATATCGCATTAGTTGTTGAACTATTAGTTGTTTAGCGTTACAACCACACTTTAATCAAATTATAATTTTGCAAACTCACATAAGCATTGTATCCTAAGATCAAGTTAAGTATGAGTGGTTATTGAGATTATGCTTGGGTTGAAATCACTTAAAACCCTTCAACTATGAAAATCACTTAAGATAATCAAACACCACTATATTGAACAAAGGTCAATTGAAAACCAACTTAGACTAAGAAAACAATCACTTCAAATCCTTATTCTAGTTGTCTAGATCACCTAAGGTGTTGAAGCATAAATTGATTCACTTCTCAAATCACTAAGAGAGCTACTCAATCTATGTAATCAAAGTAAAACCTAAATCAAATCATAGCAATGGTCCTCATAGCTAACACAATAACACTAGCTCATGTATTTCATTCAAAAACAACTTTATTCAATTGATTTAGGGCAAATCCATACATTAGAGATTCATAGATAAGTAAACACAAACAAATTTAAGCTAACATCATGAGATAAACAAGAACAAAATCAAAGAAACAACTAGTATTCATCATTACAAGCAGAGAAAATAAGAACAAGTGCTAAAATGGAAAGGAAATTACAAAATGGAGAATGGATGATGTAGATCTAGCATATAGCTTCACTAATCTTCAACTTGGATCATCAATTGAGCTTTAATCTTGATAGAATGATGAAATGGAACCTTTTAGGGTTCCATTTCGGACCCCAATCGCAGCTCTCTCACTCAAAAACCCTAAATATGCTTTTATAGGTCGGCTAAATTTTTTAGCTGAATCATCGTCAGGAACGGCGCTTTTGTGCTGGAGCGGCACTTTTGGGAGGACAGGAGCGGTGCTTTTGGGTAGGAGCGGCACTTTTGGCACATAGGAGTGGCGATTTTCTGCTAGAGCAGCGCTTTTGGCCACTGATCTTTTTAACTCTACATTTTAGCACATAGGAGCGCCACTTTTGACCTTAGAAGTGCCGCTTTTGACCCTGGAATTTCATTTTCACTCCAAAACTTCACTTGGTTCATTCGTTTGGCCCAAGGGTTGATTCCTTAGCATAAATATGAACTTTTAGACCACTTTTATCCCGAAACAACGAAATACCACATACCGCTCACTAATCATCACAACCCGTATCGAAATGCCACGAAAGTAGGGAGATCTTGCGAAGATAGATATGTGTATTTTGAGCAATATCAGCGAGTATTCATCAGTTACCACCAAACAATAGGAATGACCAGTGATACTCTTCTTGTTGATTGGACCAAAAAGATCCATATGAAGAAGCTCAAGCAGAGTATCAATGGAATGATGCTTCTTTACTTGTTGAGGCTTCTTAGTTTGCTTCCCTTTCTTACATGGCAGATAACCTTCAGGTACATGGAACCCTTTAACATTAACTCCTTCAACCAAATTGTTGTGAACTAAGTGGTTCATCTTCCTGAAGCTTAAATGACCCATCTGTTTATGCCATATGACAGATTCTTGTTCAGTAGCTTTTGACATGAACGCTTGTTGTCCCGTAGCTGCTTTAACATAGGCCTTTGACATATCCATAATATATAGGTCTTGACTTCCTAGTGCCTTCATAAGAATCATATCTTTCAAAACTTTATACTCTTTTCTCATTATATAACACTGTTGCTCATCGAATAAAACATTATGCCTTTTATCACAGACTTTAGAAACTGACAGCAGGTTATTCATCATCTCCATAACATAGCTTACCTTACCAAAACTGATCGATGAATTTGAAACCATTCCTTGAGCAGTAATATAACCTCCTTGATCACCTGCAAAAGAAACTGGTCCTCCTTTGATAGATTTAACATCATGAAGTAGGGACATGTTTTCTGTCATGTGTCGGGTTGCCCCGTTATCAGCAATCCATGTATTCTTGTTTGGATTGTAGGCGACCTGCATAAAAAGAGAAAATGATTAGTTTAATGGGGATACCCATGCTTTGTCAGCAATGGGTTTCTCGTTGACACTTACAACCTTTTCATCCTCCCTGTGATCAGTAGTACTTGAGTTGCTTGCCCCTTTAATCCCTCTTTTGATTTCCACATTTGATTTTTATGTAAAGGTTTCTTAAAATAAACATTGTTTTGATAAACCTTTAAATCATTTGCTGGTTTTGACGGATGTGGAGGAATCACCTGTTTTTTAGACTTACCAGAAGCTGGTCTGGAAGACATGTGATTCATCGGAGGAGAAGCTGATCTGAAATTATGGAATCGCCTAGGTAGACTTAGCTCAATTCTCTTCCTTGGTACTATAAACTTCTTGGGACAATTAAAAGCCCCACGACCCCTAGCCCACAATGAAAACCTGAATGTGTTTCTAAATCATTTCCCCTGTAGTAAGAATCAAACCTAAGGTTATATCCGTTAGGGGATCTAGGTTGTTGAGGTCTAGGTGGAGACCTACTAGTCATTGGGGATCTTTCAAGAGTCCTAATTGGAGACCTTTTAGGAGAAGGAACATACTTGGGTGGTGAATTACATGCATGTCTCAAGAAATCCTCCTCTTCAAAACTAGGACCTTTAACAAACTTAATTGGGGATCTATTCCGAATCCTGAGTGGTCTCTGATTAGCCGGGTTTTTTATTATAGTAACTGGCTTGGAATTTGGTTTGCCAGTACCATCTTCCTAGCTTTGACTTATCTTCCTTTTTACTCTCTCCTACAACTACCTTAGGAGTCTCAGTACTATCTACCCTTTTACCTTTATCTTGTTCAGTCACCGTCGGTAGGGGTTTGAGGTAGTCCTCTCCAAATTTTTCTCAGGTGGTGAAAAGCTTTAGTCATGTTCGAATCGGGGAGGACACTGCTTATAGTCAAACCTAGTTCCCTTACCCACTTCTGTCTGACAATACTCTAACACAAAAGCAGACCTCTTAAAGTTAAACACATTATTTCTTTTCGTTTCATAACTAATCCTTAAGGATTCTTTTTCTCTCTTAAGGGCATCTATCTCAGCGATATACTTCATGACTGTTTGAGTATTTAGCATCACATTAGATTTCAGATCAGTCACCTAATCCTCTAGAGTCTTAATGTTTTCCCTAAGTTCTTTCTCTCTATTTCTATAAAACATGTTATCCTCATACCGTCTCTTAAGTGTCTCATTATTTTTATTAAGAAAATCATTTTTTTTGTTCTAAGATAGCACAATTATTACAGTTTAGGAACATATCAGTCAACTGCTTAACCTGCTCTTCTAGTTTAACACATTTAGGATAGGTAGTTACAGATTCTTTAAGGTCTTTAGGTTTCTGTTCTAAACTAACACAATTTTCATAAATGGTATTAGTTTCAGATTGTACCTTTGATTTATTCTTAGAATCTTCCATGAAAGCATATAGACGTGTTACTTTTTCACCATTGAAATCGGATTCTAACTCCGACTCCAACTCAGATTCTGAACTAGAGCTATCTAACCCAATACCCAAGTTTTCAAACTTATTACCATTAACCACATTACTTTCTGATGGAGAATCTTCATTCTCACACAATTTATAGGATTTCTCGTCTGAGGATGACAAGTCACTATCAGTCCACACATCTCCATCATTGTGCATTTTGCATTGCCCACTTAAACTTCTCAGTTACTCTTTCGTTCACAATCCTTCGACGCAAAAAGTTTGCCCAGTACCACGCTTGCATAATTCGATGTTCCATCTTGCACCCAAGGCACTTGCAGAACTTATATCTACCAATACATCCCATATTTTCTCTCTCATCCTTCACTTTCTCAAGTTCCTCTTCTATCATCTAAATTCTCATAACGTTAGCATGATGATCATAAGCATCGATCACTTGGTAACAAAGCTACTAAAAGAATTATCCGCTATAACACAAGTAGTCTCAATTTATTGAACAATTAGATCCCATTTAACAGGCATACCCTCACGAAATCATTGCACGATCTTCTTGTTTGTGAAGGTAATATCAAACCCGTTGGTTAAATGTTGGTTAATGAACTAAATGACAAACTTAAGTATGATGATTAACCAAAGAATATGTTTTGATGATGACACATACATATGCATAAGTGATGACTGACATCTTAACATAAAACACACAAGGTCACTAATCCATACTTTATCTTGCAAACGACCAAGTCAAAGATAGCTTAAAGAATGAAATTAAAAGATCAGCTAAATACACGGTCAAGGTACGGTCGACCGCACATCCAGCCGCAGAACCCCAAACTGAATTGCAACGCAGTTTTATGAAAACAAGTTGCACTGTCGCCACCACGGTCAACCGCAGTGAGGCCGCAGTTTTCTTTGTTACAAGTTTTGACCAAATAAAGTTTGACTAGTTCCCGACATCTATAATTCATGAAACCTTTCTCAACACGCTTAGAATAGATGCCTTCTCCTTACTCAATTGAGTTTTGGTCATAAAAACACTAATTGTGGTTAATTACGCCTAATGACATCTTAATGACAAATTAACCAAGATTAGGCATAGCACATAAGTGTTAATCAACAACTTGTGATCTTAATTTTTATCTAGACTTCCTTAGTATGATCATCAAGTACCAACACACTTAAGCCAATGTCACTAGAACAATAATTACTATTAAAGATGACTTAGTGATTAATTAAGGGAAAACAAAGAACAATGCTTTCAAGTGTAACTAGTAAAGACTTGTAATCCTAAAATACACTTAGATATATTTAGGATGGTCACCAAGTCCCAACTAGAGATTGCTCTTCCCTTGTGTATGTGTTGGACATTACTGTGTGCTTGCACATTAATCATGCAATGTGTTATATTGCAAGTAAGCTTGCTAAAAGCTTAAATTACAAGTTGTGCAAATATCTATATGATTGATCTTATAGTAACTATCCCTTGCTATGTGTGAGTATTACTTGCTACTTGCTAATATGTTTAATACACATAAATTTATCAACTTGATTAACATGCTTGCTATGTGCTTACTAGTTAGGATTCAAGTAACTAGTCTACTCCATCAAATTAAGTGTAAATTGGTTCACAATGAAATTATGATCAATTGTTTACTTGGTCTTGTCTAAGTAACAAATTGTGATTGCTTGTTCAAGTATGACTTAACTTTGATGTCTCTATATACTTAATGATCATCTTAGAAATACATCATTCAATTAATCTACCTAAGCTTAAAATAAACATGACTTGTGATTAATTGAAACTAGGAAGTTAATGACATATTGACTAGTCTTTAGAATTGAACCAAATGCATTAAAGTAACTAACTAATTCTTGACCAATATGAGATTTCCAAAAATATCAATGTAACCTCCCGTTTCCGGTACGTATCAAAAGATACATACTTAACCATTTGTACATTTGTAACTCGTTAGATATATGTATATATATATATATATATATATATATATATATATATATATATATATATATATATATATATATATATATATACACTTGTTAATGTGTGCATAAATAAGTCTATAAATGAGTTTCGGTTAGTGTTAAGTCTTGTGAGACTTAGATATGAGATTTAGACGTGTATTGGAAGCTTGAACGAATTGAATGTTGTGTAAAACGATTTTTGTGTTTAAGGTTGTCGAGCTGCCCAGATACAGTGTTAGGCCGCGCCGCGACAAAGTGGTCCGCTCCGCGGCAAAGCAAGCAAACCAGGAACATAAGTTGAGTTAAGGGAGGTCGATTTTTATGTTGTATGTCGCGCCGCGACAAATGGGCCGCGCCGCGGCAATACTGCTGGACAGACTCCGTTTTTAGCTCAAATTAAATGAATTTAAGGGGCAAATTGGTAATTTAACGTGTAGATCTGATGGGAGCATTAAATCTCCACCACTTGTTCATTTAATTCATTTATTTTTCTCTTTTCTTTCTATTTTCTCTCCCAAAACACAAAACCCATTTAGATTAAATTTAAGATTTGGAGTTGGAGAATTGTGAATCAAACCTTGAAGCAAGATTTAAAGTTGTTCCTTGTGTCTCTAGATACACGTTGATAGTCTCGGTAAGTTCTAACTTTATGTTTTAAGTTTTAATTGGTTAATGGCTAAGGTTTTGGTTACTAGAGACTTGTATGACCCATTTGAGGGTAAAATGGGTGAATTTGGGTTATGTTGTTGTAATGGAACCCTAATAGCCACAAACTAGGGTTTTGGTCTTGTGATTTGGGGTTGTAAGTGTCAAATGGTGTTGTTAGTCGCTAATACTCTTTTAGATTTATGAAAGAAGTGTTAATGGGTAAGTTTGGCTTGAGTGTGAGGCTAAGTAATTTAAAATGGGTCAAAATGTACTAGTTGACCTAGTTTGGGTGAAATGGGTATGAATTACCCTAAGTTTGTGTTAATTGAAGTTAGTAGACTTTAATGCACTAGCTTTAGTGGTTAAAGTCGGGTCTTGGCCATTTAAGGGCGGTATTGGTGTGGTTGAGTTGTTTAATGCGAATTGGGTCATTAAATGCTCAAGTAAGTGGAATGTGGTTAATTCCACTAGTTGGTGTATTGAATGTGTGCTTAATGAATTAGGTACATTGCCTTGAAATCGGACGTGCATAATCATCATCCTTGTGTCAAGGTGAGTGGAATAAGTATACTTGTACGTATATGATGTACTTATTTGTACATAAGGATATGTGTTGTCCTAGTTAGCGATATATGTGTTGTACACTAACGGATTATGAACGGATATGTGTTGTCTAATTTAGCGATATATGTGTTGTACGCTAACTGTTTATTAAATGGATATGTGTTGTCCAAGTTGGTGTTATATGTGTTGTACACTAATGATCTTATGAACGGATATGTGTTGTCCAAGGGTTGGTGAAATATGTGTTGTGTACTAACGGTTGTTATGAACACCGATGGGAATTTGAGTACCATTCCTTTTTGCTATTGGTTAACCATGGTTGTGTGAATGTGTATTTAGCATATTAAATTATGAACTATATGCTATTGTCGGTTGCTAGCCCCTTGTAAATTGTGGATTGTAGTTTATGCATGATGTTTGCATTTTTGTCGAATAGCTAGCTTGTATGCGGTATTGTGTAAGTGATTGCAAGTAAGTAGGTTATATATGAACATGTATAATTATTACATTCACTAAGCATTAGCTTACCCCTCTCGTTGTTTATCTTTTTAGTTGCAGGTGCGGATAAGGGCAAAGGGGTTATCGGGCACTAGGTGGCCTTTGATGATGTTTTGTTGAAGTTTGGAAGTTGGCCTAACGTTTTGGGTAGTTTAGTCCCAAACCATGCTCAAAGAGTCGTTTGGATTATAAACTATCGTTGTAGTGGGTCAAACTTGTATTGAACTTAATTAATGGCCTTCGTGCCTTTTGTAAACATTTACATTGTTGAACGTTTAAATGTAACTTGTGGATTGGTTTACATATTTTATTGGCGCGTAAATGTCTATCATTACAAAAAAAAATTATCGTATGGAATACGGGTTGGGTTGTTTCAAGTGGTATCAGAGCATGGTCTAAGGGATTTAGGCGACTTGAGATAGGTGCCTAGACTTAGACTTTATTGTGCATGCGCTTTTATGCGGGACTTGTAAGACTTTGGGTCTAATCGGGAATGGTTAGTACTTTGGTTTATGTGAACTAACCTCGTGCTAATTGATATGCGTTGTGTTTAGCAATCATCAAGCGAGATGGACGTTGTACTAGCAAGTTAATGCGATGTGTTCGTGTAACAATGATTAGCTACCATTGTTACGGGTGCAAATCGTGTCAAAAAAGTAATGTACGACGATTGTTGAGTAAGATGGAGTAGTGTAGAGTATACGTATATGCATACGTGTTATGTCCTTTTGTTTCGTTCGTTGTTTAATCTTTTTCCGTTTTATAGAATGAAGATGAGAAACGGATACGACACCGAAAATGGGGGTACGAGTGAGGACGTTGAGTTCACGGCCAAAGTTGAGGCCATCTTTAAATGTCAAAAGGCGGAGTTCTTCGAGGATGTTAAGAAAATGTTTCTAGATACGATTGACGAGCAATTAGTCAATGTGATCAAGGAGCAAGTGAAGGCCGTTTATCAAGAGGATAATGTGGGGAGACGGGAGTTCTTTTATAAGAATTTTAAAGATTCTCAACCTCCCACCTTTGAAGGTGAACGAGACCCTCTCAAGAGTGCCCGATGGATCTCCGATATGGAGGGGGCTTTCCGTACTTGTGAATGTCCTCTTGATAAGAAGACAAGGTATGGTTGTAGCATGTTAAGGGGTGACGCCAAGCTATGGTGGGATGCGAAAATCCAAGTTTATGGTGAAGAAAAATGCATGGATTTTACTTGGGATGAATTCAAGGTAGAGTTTTTCGATGAGTACCGAACTTCGGCCGATCTAACTAGGCTTAAGGATGAGTTATGTTCCTTGAGGCAAGGGTCGATGGATTTGAACACTCTCAAATCCCTGTTTTTATCCAAGACCCAATTTTGCCCGGAGTATGTCGGGGATGATAAAATGTTGAAGGAAGATTTTTATAGGATCTTGAATGATAATTATCAAGAGAAAATTAGTGTGAACGTAGTGAAGAGCTTTGATGAATTGTTCAATATGGCGAAGGGTTTTGAAGCGCTTGTGTTGAGAAAGAGTAGTTTTACTTTTGGAAAGAGGAAGTTCGAGAATTCGAGTCAATCGAGCTTTTCCAACAAAAAAAACGAGAAGGGCTCCGAAAGTGTTAATAGTGTGAAGAAAGGTGGCTCCGGTGGTCATGTACCCACTTGCTATACTTGTGGGCAAAAAGGTCACATCTCTCGTGATTGCCCCAACTCACCTTCCACACCCAAATTTACTTGTTTCAATTGTGGTAAAGAAGGGCACAAGAGGCCCGAGTGTCCCGAGTTGCGCAATGATAATGTTAAGCGGTTAGAAAAGGCGGCGGGTACGGCTAGGGGTCGAAATTATTTGATGACCAATGATGAAGTCAAACAATCGAACGAAGTTGTCTCAGGTACTTTCGTGGTCAACTCTAATCTGGCAAGGATTTTATTTGATAGTGGTGCAAATTTGTCTTTTGTGTCACCTCGATTTGTGCCTAAACTTAATAAGCTATTAGCTAACTTAAGTCGTCCGGTAGAAGTCGAAATAGCGGACGGCAAGACGGTGCTAGTGGTTGACGTATGTAAAAATTGTGATGTTGTGTTTGGTGCCGAAAACTTTAAAATTGATCTCATTCCTATGACTTTGGGCGATTTTGATATCGTTGTGGGTATGGAATGGCTCGATCATAATAGAGCCGATATTGTATGTCACGAAAAATTTATTCGTGTAAAGGCCCCAAGTGGAGAGAGTTAATTATTCACGGCGATAAACGAAGAAGACTTGTGCCGATATGTTCTTTTGCACGGGCACGCCGTTTTCTTGTTAATGGTGGCATGGCTTATCTCGCCTATGTTGTAGATACTCGTGATGAGCCACCACCCATTCGTGAAATTCCGGTGGTTAGTGAATTCGAAGACGTTTTTCCGGATGAGTTACCGGGTGTTCCAGCGGAAAGACAAGTAGAATTTCGCATTGAGTTGGTTACGGGGGCTACCCCCATTGCTAAAACTCCTTATCGTTTAGCACCGACGGAAATGCAAGAGTTGTTAAATCAAACCCAAGAGTTTCTTGAAAAGGGTTTCATTCGACCGAGCTCCTCACCATGGGGTGCTCCGGTCTTGTTTGTGAAAAAGAAAGATGGAAGTATGCAGATGTGCATCGATTATCGGGAGTTGAACAAAGTGACGATCAAGAATCTCTATCCATTACCTAGGATTGACGATTTGTTTGACCAACTCCAAGGTGCAACGTATTTTTCTAAGATTGACTTACGGTCCGGCTATCATCAAGTACGGGTCCGTGAGGAAGACATAGAGAAAACGGCTTTTCGAACGCGTTATGGGCATTTTGAGTTTGCAGTTATGCCTTTTGGTCTTACAAATGCACCGGCGGTATTCATGGATCTTATGAACCGGGTGTGCCATATATGTTGGACAAGTCGGTAATTGTATTCATCGACGACATACTTGTTTATTCTAAGAGTATGAAGGAACATGAGCACCATTTGCGTGAAGTGTTGAAGACATTGCGGAAGGAGAAGTTGTATGCAAAATTCTCCAAATGTGAATTTTGGCTAAGGGAAGTTCAATTCCTTGGCCATATTGTGAATCAAGAAGGAATTCAAGAAGACCCGGGGAAGATAGAAACGGTGAAGAGTTGGGGTCAACTGACTACGCCTACGGAAATCCGAAGCTTTCTCGGATTGGCCGGTTATTATCGTCGGTTCATCCAAGACTTTTCTAAGATTGCTTCTCCTTTGACTAAATTGACAAGGAAGAATGTAAGATTCAATTGGGAGAACGAGCAAGAAATCGCTTTTCAACTATTAAAAGAGAAATTGTGTCAAGCTCCAGTGTTAGTGTTGCCGGAAGGGGTAGAAGACATGACGGTTTATTGTGATGCTTCTTTAAATGGGCTCGGGTGTGTTTTGATGCAAAGAGGTAAAGTCATCGCTTACACCTCTCGACAATTAAAGGAACACGAAAAGAGATACCCGACTCACGATCTTGAATTGGTGGCGGTGGTTCATGCGTTGAAAATTTGGCGTCACTACTTGTATGGTGTCAAGTGTACGATTTATTCGGACCATAAGAGTTTGAAACATCTCTTTACTCAATGAGATTTGAATTATCGTCAACGTAGGTGGATGGATGTGGTAAAGGATTATGATTGTGAGATACTTTACCATACGGGAAAGGCGAACGTGGTCGCGGATGCGTTGAGTCGAAAGAGTCAACATCCGGCAATACGAGTAGGATCATTACGCATGATTATTACTAACGATTTCCTTGTAAAGCTTGGTTAGATTCAAATAGAAGCGTATGTTCACAACAAGCATGAAGAGTTGATTGTGGGGCAAACGAAATTCATTACTATGGGCTCGCGTGGTTTGTTGTCGTTTCAAGGAAGAGTGTGGGTACCTAAGATGGTTGGTTACCGACAAGTGCTACTTGATGAAGCACATAAGTCAAGGTACACCATTCATCCGGGTGCAACAAAGATGTACTATGATTTGAAGAAAGATTATTGGTGGCCCGGTATGAAGCGTTATGTGGTTAAGTATGTTGAACAATGCGTCACGTGTTTTCAAGTTAAAGCCGAACACCAAAAACCGTACTGTAAGTTACAACCCTTGGAAGTCCCGAAATGGAAATGGGAGCACATTACCATGGACTTCATTACTAAGTTACCGAAGACGGCAAGAACCCAATGTGATACGATTTGGGTGATAGTTGATCGATTGACGAAAAGTGCTTTGTTTCTTCCCATTCGGGAAATGATATCATCGGAGACATTATCCAAGTTGTTTATTAAGGAGGTGATATCGAGACATGGGGTTCCTATATATATTGTTTCGGATCGAGATACTCGTTTTACCTCCCGCTTTTGGAACAAGTTTCATGAAGATATGGGTACTCAATTGAAAATGAGCACGGCGTATCATCCTCAAACGGACGGTCAAACCGAGCGTACGAACCAAACGTTAGAGGATATGTTAAGGGCGTGTATTATTGATTTTGGTGGAAGTTGGGATGAGCACTTAACCTTAGAAGAGATTACGTTAAATAACAAACTAGAGTATGCGGAAGAACCGGTTGCAATCCTTGATGATAAGGTTAAGATGTTGCGAAACAAGGAAGTTAGAACTTTCAAAGTGCAATGGTGACATCGAAAGTGTTCCGAGTTTACATGGGAATCTGAAGAGTTTGTCTTGGTCTATCTTCCGGGTTGTCATGCGGCTTGGATCGCGAGGACGCGCTCCGATTTAAGTGGGGGAGAGTTGTAACATCCCGTTTTCCGGTACGTATCGAAAGGTACATACTTAACCATTTGTACATTTGTAACTCGTTAGATATATGTATATATATATATATATATATATATATATATATATATATATATATATATATATATATATATATATATATATATATATATATATATATATGTACTTGTTAATGTGTGCATAAATAAGTCTATAAATGAGTTTCGGTTAGTGATCATCTTAGAAATACATCATTCAATTAATCTACCTAAGCTTAAAATAAACATGACTTGTGATTAATTGAAACTAGGAAGTTAATGACATATTGACTAGTCTTTAGAATTGAACCAAATGCATTAAAGTAACTAACTAATTCTTGACCAATATGAGATTTCCAAAAATATCAATGTAACATCCCGTTTCCGGTACTTATCAAAAGGTACATACTTAACCATTTGTACATTTGTAACTCGTTAGATATATGTGTGTGTGTATATATATATATATATATATATATATATATATATATATATATATATATATATATATATATATATGTACTTGTTAATGTGTGCATAAATAAGTCTATAAATGAGTTTCGGTTAGTGTTAAGTCTTGTGAGACTTGGATATGAGATTTAGACGTGTATTGGAAGCTTGAACGAATTGAATGTTGTGTAAAACGATTTTTGTGTTTAAGGTTGTCGAGCTGCCCAGATACAGTGTTAGGCCGTGCCGCGACAAAGTGGTTCGCTCCGCGGAAAAGCAAGCAAACCAGGAACAGAAGTTGAGTTAAGGGAGGTCGATTTTTATGTTGTATGTCGCGCCGCGACAAATGGGCCGCGTCGCGGCAATACTGCTGGACAGACTCCGGCTTAGCTCAAATTAAATGAATTTAAGGGGCAAATTGGTAATTTAACGTGTAGATCTGATAGGAGCATTAAATCTCCACCACTTGTTCATTTAATTCATTTATTTTTCTCTTTTCTTTCCATTTTCTCTCCCAAAACACAAAACCCATTTAGATTAAATTTAAGATTTGGAGTTGGAGAATTGTGAATCAAACCTTGAAGCAAGATTTAAAGTTGTTCCTTGTGTCTCTAGATACACGTTGATAGTCTCGGTAAGTTCTAACTTTATGTTTTAAGTTTTAATTGGTTAATGGCTAAGGTTTTGGTTACTAGAGACTTGTATGACCCATTTGAGGGTAAAATGGGTGAATTTGAGTTATGTTGTTGTAATGGAACCCTAATAGCCACAAACTAGGGTTTTGGTCTTGTGATTTGGGGTTGTAAGTGTCAAATGGTGTTGCTAGTCGCTAATACACTTTTAGATTTATGAAAGAAGTGTTAATGGGTAAGTTTGGCTTGAGTGTGAGGCTAAGTAATTTAAAATGGGTCAAAATGTACTAGTTGACCTAGTTTGGGTGAAATGGGTATGAATTACCCTAAGTTTGTGTTAATTGATGTTAGTAGACTTTAATGCACTAGCTTTAGTGGTTAAAGTCGGGTCTTGGCCATTTAAGGGCGGTATTGGTGTGGTTGAGTCGTTTAATGCGAATTGGGTCATTAAATGCTCAAGTAAGTGTAATGTGGTTAATTCCACTAGTTGGTGTATTGAATGTGTACTTAATGAATTAGGTACATTGCCTTGAAATCGGACGTGCATAATCATCATCCTTGTGTCAAGGTGAGTGGAATAAGTATACTTGTACGTATATGATGTGCTTATTTGTACGTAAGGATATGTGTTGTCCTAGTTAGCGATATATGTGTTGTACACTAACAGATTATGAACGGATATGTGTTGTCTAATTTAGCGATATATGTGTTGTACGCTAACGGTTTATTAAATGGATATGTGTTGTCCAAGTTGGTGTTATATGTGTTGTACACTAATGATCTTATGAACGGATATGTGTTGTCCAAGGGTTGGTGAAATATGTGTTGTGTACTAACGGTTGTTATGAACACCGATGGGAATTTGAGTACCATTCCTTTTTGCTATTGGTTAACCATGGTTGTGTGAATGTGTATTTAGCATATTAAATTATGAACTATATGCTATTGTCGGTTGCTAGCCCCTTGTGAATTGTGGATTGTAGTTTATGCATGATGTTTGCATTTTTGTCGAATAGCTAGCTTGTATGCGGTATTGTGTAAGTGATTGCAAGTAAGTAGGTTATATATGAACATGTATAATTATTACATTCACTAAGCATTAGCTTACCCCTCTCGTTGTTTATCTTTTTAGTTGCAGGTGCGGATAAGGGCAAAGGGGTTATCGGGCACTAGGTGGCCTTTGATGATGTTTTGTTGAAGTTTGGAAGTTGGCCTAACGTTTTGGGTAGTTTAGTCCCAAACCATGCTCAAAGGGTCGTTTGGATTATAAACTATCGTTGTAGTGGGTCAAACTTGTATTGAACTTAATTAATGGCCTTCGTGCCTTTTGTAAACATTTAAATTGTTAAACGTTTAAATGTAACTTGTGGATTGGTTTACATATTTTATTGGCGCGTAAATGTGTATCATTAAAAAAATTTTATCGTATGGAATACGGGTTGGGTTGTTTCAAGTGGTATCAGAGCATGGTCTAAGGGATTTAGGCGACTTGAGATAGGTGCCTAGACTTAGACTTTATTGTGCATGCGCTTTTATGCGGGACTTGTAGGACTTTGGGTCTAATCGGGAATGGTTAGTACTTTGGTTTATGTGAACTAACCTCGTGCTAATTGATATGTGTTGTGTTTAGCAATCATCAAGCGAGATGGACGTTGTACTAGCAAGTTAATGCGATGTGTTCGCGTAACAATGATTAGCTACCATTGTTACGGGTGCAAATCGTATCAAAAAAGTAATGTACGACGATTGTTGAGTAAGATGGAGTAGTGTGGAGTATACGTATATGCATACGTGTTATGTCCTTTTATTTCGTTCGTTGTTTAATCTTTTTCCGTTTTATAGAATGAAGATGAGAAATGGACACGACACCGAAAATGGGGGTACGTGTGAGGACGTTAAGTTCACGGCCAAAGATGAGGCCATCTTTAAACGTCAAAAGGCGGAGTTCTTCGAGGATGTTAAGAAAATGTTTCTAGATACGATTGACTAGCAATTAGTCAATGTGATCAAGGAGCAAGTGAAGGCCGTTCATCAAGAGGATAATGTGGGGAGACGAGACTTCTTTTATAAGAATTTTAAAGATTCTCAACCTCCCACCTTTGAAGGTGAAAGAGACCCTCTCAAGAGTGCCCGATGGATCTCCGATATGGAGGGGGCTTTCCGTACTTGTGAATGTCCTCTTGATAAGAAGACAAGGTATGGTTGTAGCATGTTAAGGGGTGACGCCAAGCTATGGTGGGATGCGAAAATCCAAGTTTATGGTGAATAAAAATGCATGGATTTTACTTGGGATGAATTCAAGGTAGAGTTTTTCGATGAGTACCGAACTTCGGCCGATCTAACTAGGCTTAAGGATGAGTTACGTTCCTTGAGGCAAGGGTCGATGGATTTGAACACTCTCAAATCCCTGTTTTTGTCCAAGACCCAATTTTGCCCGGAGTATGTCGGGAATGATAAAATGTTGAAGGAATATTTTTATAGGATCTTGAATGATAATTATCAAGAGAAAATTAGTGTGAACGTAGTGAAGAGCTTTGATGAATTGTTCAATATGGCGAAGGGTTTTGAAGCGCTTGTGTTGAGAAAGAGTAGTTTTACTTTTGGAAAGAGGAAGTTCGAGAATTCGAGTCAATCGAGCTTTTCCAACAAAAAAAACGAGAAGGGCTCCGAAAGTGTTAATAGTGTGAAGAAAGGTGGCTCCGAGGTCATGTACCCACTTGCTATACTTGTGGGCAAAAATGTCACATCTCTCGTGATTGCCCCAACTCACCTTCCACACCCAAATTTACTTGTTTCAATTGTGGTAAAGAAGGGCACAAGAGGCCCGAGTGTCCCGAGTTGCGCAATGATAATGTTAAGCGGTTAGAAAAGGCGGCGGGTACGGCTAGGGGTCGAAATTATTTGATGACCAATGATGAAGTCAAACAATCGAACGAAGTTGTCTCAGGTACTTTCGTGGTCAACTCTAATCTGGCAAGGATTCTATTTGATAGTGGTGCAAATTTGTCTTTTGTGTCACCTCGATTTGTGCCTAAACTTAATAAGCTATTAGCTAAGTTAAGTTGTCCGGTAGAAGTCGAAATAGCGGATGGCAAGACGGTGCTAGTGGTTGACGTATGTAAAAATTGTGATGTTGTGTTTGGTGCCGAAAACTTTAAAATTGATCTCATTCCTATGACTTTGGGCGATTTTGATATCGTTGTGGGTATGGAATGGCTCGATCATAATAGAGCCGAATTTGTATGTCACGAAAAATTTATTCGTGTAAAGGCCCCAAGTGGGGAGAGTTAATTATTCATGGCGATAAACGAAAAAGACTTATGCCGATATGTTCTTTTGCACGGGCACGTCGTTTTCTTGTTAGTGGTGGCATGGCTTATCTCGCCTATGTTGTGGATACTCGTGATGAGCCACCACCCATTCGTGAAATTCCGGTGGTTAGTGAATTCGAAGACGTTTTTCCGGACGAGTTACCGGGTGTTCCGGCGGAAAGACAAGTAGAATTTCGCATTGAGTTGGTTACGGGGGCTACCCCTATTGCTAAAACTCCTTATCGTTTAGCACCGACAGAAATGCAAGAGTTGTTAAATCAAACCCAAGAGTTGCTTGAAAAGGGTTTCATTCGACCGAGCTCCTCACCATGGGGTGCTCCGGTCTTGTTTGTGAAAAAGAAAGATGGAAGTATGCAGATGTGCATCGATTATCGGGAGTTGAACAAAGTGACGATCAAGAATCTCTATCCATTACCTAGGATTGACGATTTGTTTGACCAACTCCAAGGTGCAACGTATTTTTCTAAGATTGACTTACGGTCCGACTATCATCAAGTACGGGTCCGTGAGGAAGACATAGAGAAAACGGCTTTTCGAACACGTTATGGTCATTTTGAGTTTGCAGTTATGCCTTTTGGTCTTACGAATGCACTGGCGGCATTCATGGATCTTATGAACCGGGTGTGCCATATATGTTGGACAAGTCGGTAATTGTGTTCATCGACGACATACTTGTTTATTCTAAGAGTATGAAGGAACATGAGCACCATTTGCGTGAAGTGTTGAAGACATTGCGGAAGGAGAAGTGGTATGCAAAATTCTCCAAATGTGAATTTTGGCTAAGGGAAGTTCAATTCCTTGGCCATATTGTGAATCAAGAAGGAATTCAAGAAGACCCGGGGAAGATAGAAACGGTGAAGAGTTGGGGACAACCGACTACGCCTACGGAAATCCGAAGCTTTCTCGGATTGGCCAGTTATTATCGTCGGTTCATCCAAGACTTTTCTAAGATTGCTTCTCCTTTGACTAAATTGACGAGGAAGAACATAAGATTCAATTGGGAGAACGAGCAAGAAATCGCTTTTCAACTATTAAAAGAGAAATTGTGTCAAGCTCCAGTGTTAGTGTTGCCGGAAGGGGTAGAAGACATGACGGTTTATTGTGATGCTTCTTTAAATGGGCTCGGGTGTGTTTTGATGCAAAGAGGTAAAGTCATCGCTTACGCCTCTCGACCATTAAAGGAACACGAAAAGAGATACCCGACTCACGATCTTGAATTGGTGGCGGTGGTTCATGCGTTGAAAATTTGGCGCCACTACTTATATGGTGTCAAGTGTACGATTTATTTGGACCATAAGAGTTTGAAACATCTCTTTACTCAACGAGATTTGAATTATCGTCAACGTAGGTGGATGGATGTGGTAAAGGATTATGATTGTGAGATACTTTACCATCCGGGAAAGGCGAACGTGGTCGCGGATGCGTTGAGTCGAAAGAGTCAACATCCGGCAATACGAGTAGGATCATTACGCATGATTATTACTAACGATTTCCTTGTAAAGCTTGGTTAGATTCAAATAGAAGTGTATGTTCACAACAAGCATGAAGAGCGGATTGTGGGGCAAACGAAGTTCATTACTATGGGCTCGCATGGTTTGTTGTCGTTTCAAGGAAGAGTGTGGGTACCTAAGATGGTTGGTAACCGACAAGTGCTACTTGATGAAGCACATAAGTCAAGGTACTTCATTCATCCGGGTGCAACAAAGATGTACGATGATTTGAAGAAAGATTATTGGTGGCCCGGTATGAAGCGTTATGTGGTTAAGTATATTGAACAATGCGTCACGTGTTTTCAAGTTAAAGCCGAACACCAAAAGCCGTACGATAAGTTACAACCCTTGGAAGTCCCGAAATGGAAATGTGAGCACATTACCATGGACTTCATTACTAAGTTACCGAAGACGGCGAGAACCCAATGTGATACGATTTGGGTGATAGTTGATCGATTGACGAAAAGTGCTTTGTTTCTTCCCATTCGGGAAGCGATATCATCGGAGACATTATCCAAGTTGTTTATCAAGGAGGTGATATCGAGACATGGGGTTCCTATATATATTGTTTCGGATCGAGATACTCGTTTTACGTCCCGCTTTTGGAACAAGTTTCATGAAGATATGGGTAAACAATTGAAAATGAGCACGGCGTATCATCCTCAAATGGACAGTCAAACCGAGCGTACGAACCAAACGTTAGAGGATATGTTAAGGGCGTGTATTATTGATTTTGGTGGAAGTTGGGATGAGCACTTACCCTTAGTGGAATTCTCATACAACAATAATTACCACACTAGTATTGGAATGCCGCCATATGAGATGCTTTATGGGCGTAGGTGTCGAACCCTGATTTGTTGGGGTGAAGTGGGACAAAAGGAAATCGGGAGTTCCGATTTGGTTTTGGAGACGAATAGTAAAATTGAGATGATTCGGGCTCGACTTAAAGCGGCGCAAGATCGACAAAAGTCTTATGCCGATAAAGGTAGGAGAACGATTGAGTTTCAAGAAGGTGACATGGTGATGCTTAAGGTTTCTCCATGGAAGGGGGTTATCCGGTTTCGGAAACGAGGAAAGTTAGCTCCTCGGTTTATTGGTCCTTTCAAGGTTTTGGCACGTATTGGTGAGGTTGCTTATCGACTAGAGTTACCCGAAGAACTCGCGGGAATTCATAACACATTTCATGTTTCCCACCTTCGTAAGTATCTGCGGATGACTCGACTTGGGTGCCTTTAGAAGAGATTACGTTAAATAACAAACTAGAGTATGCGGAAGAACCGGTTGCAATCCTTGATGATATGGTTAAGATGTTGCGAAACAAGGAACTTAGAACTTTCAAAGTGCAATGGTGACATCGAAAGGGTTCCGAGTTTACATGGGAATCCGAAGAGTTTGTCTTGGTCTATCTTCCGGCTTGTCATGCGGCTTGGATCGCAGGACGCGCTCCGATTTAAGTGGGGGAGAGTTGTAACATCCCGTTTTCCGGTACGTATCGAAAGGTACATACTTAACCATTTGTACATTTGTAACTCGTTAGATATATGTGTGTATATATATATATATATATATATATGTACTTGTTAATGTGTGCATAAATAAGTCTATAAATGAGTTTCGGTTAGTGTTAAGTCTTGTGAGACTTAGATATGAGATTTAGACGTGTATTGGAAGCTTAAACGAATTGAATGTTGTGTAAAACGATTTTTGTGTTTAAGGTTGTCGAGCTGCCCAGATACAGCGTTAGGCCGCGCCGCGACAAAGTGGTCCACGCCGCGGCAAAGCAAGCAAACCAGGAACAGAAGTTGAGTTAAGGGAGGTCGATTTTTATGTTGTATGTCGCGCCGCGACAAATGGGCCGCGCCGCGGCAATACTGCTGGACAGACTCTGGTTTTAGCTCAAATTAAATGAATTTAAGGGGCAAATTGGTAATTTAACGTGTAGATCTGATGGGAGCATTAAATCTCCACCACTTGTTCATTTAATTCATTTATTTTTCTCTTTTCTTTCCATTTTCTCTCCCAAAACACAAAACCCATTTAGATTAAATTTAAGATTTGGAGTTGAAGAATTGTGAATCAAACCTTGGAGCAAGATTTAAAGTTGTTCCTTGTGTCTCTAGCTACACGTTGATAGTCTCGGTAAGTTCTAACTTTATATTTTAAGTTTTAATTGGTTAATGGCTAAGGTTTTGATTACTAGAGACTTGTATGACCCATTTGAGGGTAAAATGGGTGAATTTGGGTTATGTTGTTGTAATGGAACCCTAATAGCCACAAACTAGGGTTTTGGTCTTGTGATTTGGGGTTGTAAGTGTCAAATGGTGTTGCTAGTCGCTAATACACTTTTAGATTTATGAAAGAAGTGTTAATGGGTAAGTTTGGCTTGATTGTGAGGCTAAGTAATTTAAAATGGGTCAAAATGTACTAGTTGACCTAGTTTGGGTGAAATGGGTATGAATTACCCTAAGTTTGTGTTAATTGAAGTTAGTAGACTTTAATGCACTAGCTTTAGTGGTTAAAGTCGGGTCTTGGCCATTTAAGGGCGGTATTGGTGTGGTTGAGTCGTTTAATGCGAATTGGGTCATTAAATGCTCAAGTAAGTGTAATGTGGTTAATTCCACTAGTAGGTGTATTGAATGTGTACTTAATGAATTAGGTACATTGCCTTGAAGTTCGGACGTGCATAATCATCATCCTTGTGTCAAGGTGAGTGGAATAAGTATACTTGTACGTATATGATGTGCTTATTTGTACGTAAGGATATGTGTTGTCCTAGTTAGCGATATATGTGTTGTACACTAACAGATTATGAACGGATATGTGTTGTCTAATTTAGCGATATATGTGTTGTACGCTAACGGTTTATTAAATGGATATGTGTTGTCCAAGTTGGTGTTATATGTGTTGTACACTAATGATCTTATGAACGAATATGTGTTGTTCAAGGGTTGGTGAAATATGTGTTGTGCACTAACGGTTGTTATGAACACCGATGGGAATTTGAGTACCATTCCTTTTTGCTATTGGTTAACCATGGTTGTGTGAATGTGTATTTAGCATGTTAAATTATGAACTATATGCTATTGTCGGTTGCTAGCTCCTTGTGAATTGTGGATTGTAGTTTATGCATGATGTTTGCATGTTTGTCGAATAGCTAGCTTGTATGTGGTATTGTGTAAGTGATTGCAAGTAAGTAGGTTATATATGAACATGTATAATTATTGCATTCACTAAGCATTAGCTTACCCCTCTCATTGTTTATCTTTTTAGTTGCAGGTGCGGATAAGGGCAAAGGGGTTATCGGGCACTAGGTGGCCTTTGATGATGTTTTGTTGAAGTTTGGAAGTTGGCCTAACGTTTTGGGTAGTTTAGTCCCAAACCATGCTCAAAGGGTCGTTTGGATTATAAATTATCGTTGTAGTGGGTCCAAGGTTGAAAAAGACGTGAGACGGGGTCGAAACGGTAGCGACCTCAAAACGTCGCAACGGAAAAAACGGGGCCGAGACTGGGTCGAAACGGATGTTGACTAATATATATATGAATATATATTTACACATATTTTAGAGCTAAAAAACCTTCGTTGACAAGTTTGTACCTATAATTGCTATTAGCGGTAATATAATACGAAATGGAATACTAAACTAAGTCAATTTTGATTGATTTGACCGACTTATGACCGATTTTAACAGAACTTCTGACTTTTGACCGGCGTTGACCCAATTTTTCCTGCATTTGACCTGAATTTTAACCATTGACCGGCTCATAAGAAAACGGGACGGGGTCGAAACGGTTTAGTCACCAAAACGCCGTAACGGGCGTTGCAACGGACGCAACGGACGCCGTTTACAACAGTGAGTGGGTCAAACTTGTATTGAACTTAATTAATGGCCTTCGTGCCTTTTGTAAACATTTAAATTGTTGAACCTTTAAATGGAACTTGTGGATTGGTTTACATATTTTATTGGCGCGTAAATGTGTATCATTACAAAAAAAAAAAAAAATTTATCGTATGGAATACGGGTTGGGTTGTTTCAATCAATCAAGACACTTCTCCAAGAATGTTGGGTTTACCACTAATGGAGTTTATGTCACCTTCATGCAATAAGACCAAATCTCACACACTTAATGCATATAGTACTTGTATAGGATGTTTGGTTTCTTTTGCAGGTGCTAGAAGGAGTAAAGGTGTCAAAATGTGGTGTTCAAATTTGAGTCAAACTGCTATACAACGGATACTAATTTTAGACTGGAGCACGCACGGTCAAACCACGATCGACCGTGCTGGCAACCGTGTGTCAACAGCTATATTTTGAATCCTACTATAAAAGGCAAGCATTGAAGAGCATTTGAAGTTGACCCTCTTGCATATTTCAAAGGCTTATTTCCAGAGATCACAAGGGCTCTAACTACTACTCAAATGTGATCAAGCAAGAGAAGATTATATAATCTTCTAGATATAGAATTTGATTATTGTAAACTTACTAATCAAAATCATTAATCTTGTAAGTTTACTTAGTGTAATGTATGTCCTAGTATTGTCTTAGGATCATCATTACAAAGTGTATAAGTCGTGTAACTTCAATTAGAAGAAGCATAGGCTAGCTTAGTGATCTACTTCCTTAAAGGGACTTAGAAAGTTGATTAATCTTATTTGGAGATTAATACTTGTCCAAGGTGAAGACAAATTGATCTAGGTTGGAGTTGATCTTTCAAAGGGATAGAAAGATTAGGTTTGTTGTCTACCAAAGAAGTTGAAGACTTGTAAATCGGATCTCCACCGGGTATGGAGAAAAGTGCTTAGTGAAGCAACAATCCCGATTAGTGTAATCAGGGAGTGGATTAAGGTGGATTAGTTAACATCTACCCGAACCACTATAAATCCTTGTGTCTATGTTCTTTATGTTACTTCATTTATCATTTTGAACATATACACTACACACATTAAGTTTGAGTTGAATTGGTTGATCAAAGTTAATCGAATTTAGTGATCAATCGAAAAAGTGTTAAAAATGTATCAAGTAACTATTCACCCCCTTTAGTTACTTACAATTGGTATCAGAGCGGTTACTCAAATCATTGCTCTATAAACGATTGTGAAAGTGTCAAAATTCGTTTTGTGCAAAAACTCGAGTCAACGATTCTCGGATCAACTCAAACTATGGGATACTTGGAAGAATTGGTGAAAGAAGCACCAATCTTTGATAAGATGGATATTGATGTGTGGAAATTAAGATTTGAGGCTTATCTCAAATCTAAGGATTACTACTTGTGGAGAATAATCAAAGTAGGAGACTTTGTACCACAAGCTAGTTCAAGACTAGTGAAGTCAACATTTCAAAACAATGAGGTTTTGAAACAATTTGATGCAATTTCACTACTTCATGGAATTCTACTTAGTGAAGAAAGATTAAAGATAATTTCATGTGAAAGTGCAAAGGAATGTTGGGATTCACTATGTTGTCAAGAAGAAGAAAACTCTAGGAGTTTAAAGGGTAAAGAAATAGGGAAGGATTTGGAGAAGCTTGGTGATTCTCAAGCAAATGGGTTGAATGGAAATGAAGAGTTTTGTTCTTGAAATGATTTGGATCAAGATGGTCAAAGTGAGGAAGAGGTTGAATCTCCTTTCAAAGAATATGATGGCTCAAGCATGGATTACAATGAAGTACATGTATTCTATCCTTATAATTATGAAGAATTGTTAGATGACTACAAGACTATTAAATTTGTGTAGACAAAGTAAAACTTTTAGAGAAAGAATTACACAATGTTAGACAACTTAACAAAACCTTAATAGATGAAAACAACGCGTTGAAAAGAAAATTTGAAAGAATGATTATTTGTGATTCATCAAGAGGTAAACATGAATGAATATGTGTCACGACTCTAGCAAACACAAATCGTGTAATCAAAGTCCATTGTCTATTATTAGAAAAATTGAGAACATGGGAAAAATGGACCAAGCTAGCAATTCAATGGTAGGGATAAGTCAAGGATTGGGTAATCTTAAAATCTATCAAAATCAATGATCAAAATGCTAATGAGAATAACCTTCTCAAAAAGACTTTGTATTAATGAAAGGCTTTTCTCACAAATGCAAAATTGTTTTTGAAAAATGATTTTAAAAGATTAGTGAAGGAAGCTTACTTGCATTAGGATTGTGTGTTTATGTGAAATTATGTATTGCATGCTAAATACTAGATTGATACGTTTTGTGTATACTATGAGCATGATTGAATATATATATATATATATATATATATATATATATATATATATATATATATATATATATATATATATATATATATATATATATATATATATATAGTATATTATGTGTCATTGATGATTAAACATCGGGAGGATGTAATCATTCAATGTTAGAAAAAGAAAACTTGTCCTCAAGTATTCTATAGAACTTAAGAATCATCAAAACGTGCTCAAAGAAAGAATAAGTGAAGAAATTAGTGATCATAAGAATCCACGGCAGCATCACGGCTGACCGTATACCCGACCTCAGACTCCTGTCCTGTACGTGTGAAAATTCCTTCACATCTAACACCACGGTCGACCGTGCTTCGACCGTGCGTGGTCTGATTCTGTTTTTAAATTAAATAAAACCCTCACTTTTACTTTACTCCAACTCACTTCAAACCACACGCACTTTGCACAAGGCTGAGGAGATCGACCGCACGAAGAAGAATGCTCATTCTTTCAATATCAATTCCTACTTTCAGTATGATTAATCCTTTTTTCCTAGCATTCAATTGTGTTTGTATGATGAATTAGGGTTATGAAGAAACACTAACTAGAATGAATCAAAACTTAAATTGATGCAAACAATCAAAATTATTCTTGAAGAACAACTTGGAAACGATTGTAGTAGTACCTTTTTATGCGTTAATTTAACATTGAATAATTCTATATGATTACATCGCGAGGTATTTGACCTCTATATGATACATTTTACAAACATTGCATTCGTTTTTAAAAGACAAACTTCTATTACATCGAAAGTTGACAGATATGCATATCCTTTCATAATATATCCAAACTATAATGGACTTAATATTAATCTTGATGAACTCAACGACTCGAATGCAACGTCTTTTAAAATATGTCATCAGTGACTCCAAGAAATATCTCTAAAATGAGCAAATGCACAGCGGAAGATTTCTTTCATACTTGAGAATAAACATGCTTTCAAGTTTCAACCAAAAGGTTGGTGAGTTCATTAGTTTATCATAATCAATTATTTCCATCATTTTAATAGACCACAAGATTTCAGATATTTAATTGTACACGTAACCTGAGTACATAATAACACGCGTAACCCGCGAATTAAAAATCATTCATATGGTGAACGCTTGATAACCGACTTAATTTTAATGCATAGAATATCCCCAAACAGAACCTCTCGTCTGTATAATAATAATAATCTCGAAGTACTAAAGCATCCGTACCCCGGATGGGATTTGTCAAGGTCCATAGATCTATCTTTAGGATTCGCGTCGATTAGGGGCCATACCCGTTTCCTAATCATTAGGTTACCAAGCTAAAAAAGGGTGATATTCAATATTCATAATCCAGCCATAGAATGTAGTTTTTGATCACTTGTGTCTATTTCGTAAAACATTAGTAAAATCAGCGCATGTATTCTCAGTCCCAAAAATATATATAAAAAAGGGAGTAATGAAACTCACAATACTGTATTTCCTAGCAATTATGCATATGACGGCACTGAACAAGTGCAGGGTTGGCCTCGGATTCACGAACCTATATTAATTATATATATTAACAAATATAATCACATAATTCCTTCTACACAATATTTATATATATTAAATGTTGCAGTTATATAAATATATATACTTTATTTATATTTTATATTTTCAGTTATATTTTATATATGGTTATTTTCGTAAAATATTCAATATTCATTCATATAGTTATATTAATATATATATATATATATATATATATATATATATATATATATATATATATATATATATATATATATATATATATATATATATATATATATATATATATATATATATATATATATATATATATATATATATATATATATATATATATTTGTAGTTGGTAGTATATCAAAAATCAATAATTTGTTATGTAATATTTATATAATTAATGTTAATGTGTTTAATATAATTTTTATGTAATATTAGTATAAGTATATAATATTTATTTGTGATACAAGAATAATACTATTAATAGTAATAATAATGATATTAATAATAATGACAAGGATAAAAATGATAATAATAATAATAATAATAATAATAATAATAATAATAATAATAATAATAATAATAATAATAGTAATAATAATGATAATAATAATAATAATAATAATAATAATAATAATAATAATAATAATAATAATAGTAATAGTAATAATGAAACTACCTAAAAATGCTTCCAAAAATAAACTTCCAGAGGCGGAACTCGAACCCGCGACCTCTCGCTACCTGACAACACAACCAACCAGTCATCCGTTTCTACTTATCTGTTTATATTCGACAATTATGTTCTTTTAATCTATTTTTCTGTTTCTTCTTCATCTTCTTAAATCGATAATCAATAAAAATCATAGAATTTGAGCAATAGGAACAAGAAACGATGAGTAACAGACCAAACAGTATCATCAACGATCTAACAGAAAGTAACAGTGATTGTCATCTTCAATTAATATCATGCATCTCCATTACCATGATATCCCCATCGATATCATGTATATACATATCGGCCAAGAAGCAAAACTTTCACATAGGGCTCAATACTACATCGGCCCATCAGAAATTGAGACATGGCCCAATAGATTAAACCTATTAACAATATTCACGGGCCCATGTATGGTTTAATTCGACAGGAAAGAAATAAAATGAACGAGGTAAACCTCATCCCTTATGAAATTAAAAGTGGGGTTAGTTGGTTTATGGATTGTCGGCCACAAGAGAAAATAAATAAAACACGCCAATTAAATTCAATCCTTCATCTTCATCGTATATCTTCCTTATTAAAACAGAAAAAAATGCAGCTAGCTGTGATGGTTTGTAATGGTTTCAACAGAAATGGAAGCTAACTAGCTGAAACAAAAATCAAAAATCAGTAGAAAGAATTTAGGTAAATTCATGAAGGATTGTAGGTGGTTCACGAAGCAAAGGATGAGCTAGAGAGAGATGGAGAACGTGAGATGTGATCGGTGGTGATCGAATGGTGGTTATGGTGGTGTTTCTTTGAGTGGGTGTTGACATGGTGTGGGTGGAGGTGATAGTTTGTTGATGATCGTGGTGCGAACAAAAAACGAAACAGTTTTCATAACGTGTTTTTGTGGGGTGGATAAGATTCTATTTGATCTTGTATGAAAAGTGCAGAATGGGAATCGAAAGTTTGAAAGCGTTCAACCTCGTTCTCTTTCTAATATGGAGGTAGAGATGGTGAGATGACAGGTAACATAGACGTTTCGACAAGGTACTCGATAAACAATAGCAGTCGTAGCATCTTTGTATTAGTAGCATAACAAGATGTTCGATAATGGGTAGATGGGGTTGTTCGAAACTAAATAGAAAAGAGGCCAAAATAGTAATAGGAAATGATCACGTGAACGTTTTATAAAAATAAAGAATGGATACAAAAAGTTCATGGACTCAAAGGCAACAAATTAACCAATGAGCCCGAGAATCAAAACTGAACACCATGAGCTAAGCATAATGAAACAACCCGTCCTAATCCATAAGGACGAATACAATAACATATGATTACATCGCGAGGTGTTTGACCTCTATATGATACATTTTACAAACATTGCATTCGTTTTTAAAAGACAAACTTTTTTTACATTGAAAGTTTACGGCATGCATACCATTTCATAATACATCCAACTATAATTGACTTAATAATAATCTTGATGAACTCAATGACTCGAATGCAACGTCTTTCAAAATATGCCATGAATGACTCCAAGTAATATCCTTAAAATGAGCTAATGCACAGCGGAAGATTTCTTTAATACCTGAGAATAAACATGATTTCAAGTGTCAACCAAAAGGTTGATGAGTTCATTAGTTTATCATAAACATTCATTTTCATCATTTTAATAGACCACAAGATTTCATATATTTAATTGTACACGTAACCCGAGTACAAAATAACACGCGTAACCCGCGAATTAAAATTCATTCATATGGTGAACGCTTGATAACCGACTTAACTTTAATGCATAGAATATCCCCAAACAGAACCTCTCGTCTGTAAAATAATAATAATCTCGAAGTACTAAAGCATCCGTACCCCGGATGGGACTTGTCGAGGTCCATAGATCTATCTTTAGGATTCGCGTCGATTAGGGGCCATACCCGTTTCCTAATCATTAGATTACCAAGCTAAAAAGGGGTGATATTCAATATTCATAATCCAGCCATAGAATGTAGTTTTTGATCACTTGTGTCTATTTCGTAAAACATTAATAAAATCAGAGCATGTATTCTCAGTCCTAAAAATATATATAAAAAGGGAGTAATGAAACTCACGGTACAATATTTTGTAGTAAAAATATTCATACGACGGAACTGAACAATGTAGGGTTGGCCTTGGATTCACGAACCTATATCATTTGTATATATATTAATACATATAATCGTAATCGAACAGTTTATATATTATTATTAACGATATAATTTTTATATCAATAACTTATTTACTTCATTATATTTTCATTTTATATATTTTAAATAAAAGTATAATTTTTGTTATGTTGTATGAAATGAATATATTTATATCATTCGTTTGTTAAAACAGTAATTTAGTAATACGAAATAATATTTAAGATGATAAAATAATTATAATACCAATATTAATAATAATGATAATAGTATTAATAATTCTATTAATGATAATGTTAGTGATAGTTTTTAATAATAATTTCATAATAATGATAATAATAGTAGTTTTTAATAAATTGATTAATTTAATAATACTGGTAATAATTAATACTTAATACTTAATAACCATCTTATTACTAATGATAAACTTAATAATAATACTCTTGTTAATAATAACAATAATAAGTTTAAAATGATACTAATACTAAAAATAACGTTATTTAATAAGTAATGGTGTTACTAATTAACAAAATGATAATAATATTAGTCATAGTACTTATGTTTACATAATAATAATAATAATAATAATGATAATAATAATAATAATAATAGTTATAATACTAACAATATTCTTAATTATAACTATAATCATAATAATAATATTAACTAATACTTTTAGATGACAAAATCTATAATAATAATTACATTAATAATGTTAATAATAATAATAATAATAATAATAATAATAATAATAATAATAATAATAATAATAATAATAATAATAATAATAATAATAATAATAATAATAATAATAATAATAATAATAATAATAATAATAATAATAATAATAATAATGATGATATTCATCATACTTAATAATAATAATACTAATAATAATAATACCAATACTTAATAATAATAATTATAATTATGATACATGTATTAATAACAATAATTAATATTAATATTAATAATAACAATAATAATAATAATAACAATAATAATAATAATAATAATAATAATAGAAATAACAAAGTATACCCTTTATAATCTTTGTGTAAAAAGAAATGATGAAGACGGGACTCGAACCCGAGACCTCTTGCTCACCCGAAACACACTTAACCATCGAACCATGACTGCTTTTTATGTTTAATATTTCAATTTAAATTTCTATTAACCGTTCAGTTTGATCATGTTCTTCTTCTTCAAATTGACAGTTCATGTGCGTAGGGGTGTATACGAAATAACTTACATTTTACTAGGAAATACTATTAAATACGATACAATTTTACACAAGTTATTTATTTATTTATAGAGTGGATATACCTAAACCTTGCTACAACACTTATAGGCAGTGTACCTAATCGTACAGTAGTGTAGTTTTTAGTAAGTCCGATTCGTTTCACAGGGATCTAGCCAAGTTTAACGCTATATTTTTAACAACTATATTTGTATAAATATAAATATATATATATATATAAGTAGTATTATTATTATCATAAAAGGGGGTTTTTACCGTTTAATGATCGGTTTGTCAATTTTAAAATTTAGGCGCAGTTAAAACCTAATGTAAAATATTAAAAATAAAAATAACTTAATTTAAAGTGTAAAGTAAATGACAATAATTAAAGTGCGATAAATTAAAATGCGACAAATAAAATGACAATAAATAAAATTGCAATAATTAAAAAGTACAATAATTAAAAGTGCAATTAAATAAAATGATAGTAAATAAAAGTGAGATGAAATATGAAATAAAGGAATTATGCTTATTTAAACTTCCGTAATCATGATGTTTGACGTGTTGATTTTAGTTTATTACCATGTGTTAATTGTCCTTTGTCCTGGATTATTCAATATGTCCATCTGGTTTTTGTCCATAACAGTCCATCAGTCATAAATATAAAGTGCGAGTGTCCTCGTCAAATTATTCTTATATCCGAAGTCAAATATTTCAACTAATTGGGGACTTAAACTATAATTACACCAATTTTCCTTGTATGTAATTCACTCATGTTTTAATAAGTCCATTAACTATTAATCCATTCCCGTGTTCGGTTAAATGAACGATTATTAGTACTTATAAATATCTCGCCCATCGTGTCCGATTGAGTGTATGTGGTTATTTATAGCTACGTCCAATTGTTAATCTTTATATTAAATTAACGATCTATCATTCAATTAAACAAATATAAAGCCCATTAATAGCCCATAGTCTAATTTCCACAAGTGTCGTTCTTTTGTCCAAACCCCAATTATGGTACAAACCCAATTACCCCGTCTTTAATATTTTAGCCCAACATCATGATTACTTCAATTTAAATAAGCATAATAATAACTTAGCTACAAGACATTAATTTAAAAAGGTTGAAAATAACTTACAATGATTAATAATAGCGTAGCGTTACACGGACAGAAGTTCGACTTACACACTTACAACATTCGCTAACATACCCTTATTATTATTTTATTATTAATCTTAAATTAAAATTAAAATTAAAATTATAATTTAATTATATATATTGAGAGAGAGATTGATGAAAAAGGAGTACACAAAACGTCCGAAAAATACTGAATTTATAGATGTGGCCTGACTTTAGCCACCATACGATCGCATGGGATATAGGCTTTGTGGCCATGATATCGCATGGCCTTCTGTGACAGCTCATAATGTACCAAAAACGTGGGCGGGTTTGATTATTTAATATATATATATATATATATATATATATATATATATATATATATATATATATATATATATATATATATATATATATATATATATATATTATATTATATTCTTGTACTTCGTTGACTTGTAATTTTCGCTCCGTTGCATCACGCATTGAGAGTTGGTTCATGTCCCGGTCCCGGATTTTCGAACGTCCTTGCGTACTATTTAATATCTTGTACTTTGCGTTTCGCGGCTCGTACTTTTGTAATTTTGTGACGTTTCTCATCAATAAATTGAACCTCTTGGATTGTACTTTGTACTTTTGAGCTTTTTGGTCGTTTGCATCTTCAATTCGTCGAATATGTCTTTTGTCTTCACCTATTATTATTTAAACGAATATCACTTGTAAATAGAACAATTGCAACTAAAAGCTTATCTTTCTTGAGGGATAATGCTATGAAATATATGTTCGTTTTTAGCATTATCAAATATTCCCACACTTGAGCGTTGCTTGTCCTCAAGCAATATAGTTTTGAAATAAAAATACTAGAATCACTTCTTTATTCTTCACACTTTGTACATCAATGATTTCGATTTGGCGGTATGAACAATGGTAGTAACATTGTGGTTTACAGTCCCACATGACTATGAAAATTTAGATCCTTAAGGAAATTGGATCTTTATGAAAACATTTGATCTTTTGAAAATTAAATCTAGCTTTTACCCTAGATAAGTTTTCAAGAATAACCCTTCACCGGCGTTTGTAAATTGTTTTTGTGGGTTTGGTGGGTTTCAGATTTGAAAATTTTAGCTCAAAACTTGAGGTTTTGTGTCACCCACTTGCTAATCTTGTATTAGGAAAGCAATACATCCAGTATACTTGCTCCGTATATTACCTTTCGGTAAACTACCGTCCGGTTGTAAAGGAAAGCGTTGAACAAGCAACTGTTAAGGCAATGTCCCGTGACATGCTTTTAATTATGGTCCAATTACTATCCTTTGTAGGAGCAATAGTAAAGATCACCCTATAGTTTTTCGGTCTGGCACAAGATCCTGTCTTCGACCATGCTATGCAACCACCGTTCTTACGGTTGACACTCGATTTGGTTCAGGTGACCTAATGAATTCCGGGTGAATTCCTAGGATTTTACGTTCAATGGTAATGAACGCATTAAAAATGAGTTTTCAGAAAACAAATCGGTTTTTAATTTGATCAAAATATTTTCTCGTTCAAGCTCGAGTTTAGATATCATCGAATTCTATGATTTTGAATTCTCAATCTTTAAAGTCAATCTCAAGGATTGAGTAATATCAGTCTTAAAAGCTGATTTTTGATCTTTAAGGAGATTATCCTTTCTGGGGATCTGATTCATTAGTCTTATAAGCTAATTTGCATGGTGCCCCCCCCCATTGTACGAGACAGATCCTCTCATGGTTAGGATAAGTCTGACCACTTGGCAACCTTGTTTGATGCTAAGATCCGTAGATTTCCAACTGATTTTCGAGAAAACTTTTCAAAGTTTTTCGTAGACTCTACAACTGGTCTGGACGACAACTTCCTGACCTAAATTGAGAAGCGCGTGTCTTTTTCAGAAGACTTTACTTCGTTTAATATTACAATAAACTGGGTAAAACTGATAAATATCGTCCAAAACAAAAGTATTTTCAATTATTTGTATAAAAATATGTGATATATGTTCTAAATTAGTTTGTAAATTTTTCCCACACTTGGCTTTTATTTTCTTTTCTTTGCCTTTTTATTTTCCTTTCTTCCATTTTAAATGAATTCTAACATTTTAGGTTGTTTCTCAATTTATGTCCTTTCCGAGGTAACAATAATTTCGGTGTTAACACCTAGTTTTATCGTTCATAAATATGTATAAACATGATTTTGAGTTCATTTAGTTGAAAATTTTGAAAATTTTTACTAGAATTGGGTAGTCAGTATATAAGACTAGGGTTGTTCTTTATTATCAGAGAGCACTAGATTCTAATACAACTACTGCGTTACTAGTATTTTTAATGGTAACCAAGTGTTTAAATTTAAATTTTTAAAAATCCGAAAGAATTTAACCCCTTTCTACACTTAAGATCTTGCAATGCCCTCATTTGCAAGAAATCAGTACAATTTAAATTATTGAGGGTAATTAGCATAGAAAAATGATTAAATTTTATCAAAGTTTCCAAACATATTGGCGTTTGTTTGTTGAATGATAAATGGTGCACATCATTTGTTCATTCCGTCTTGTTGTTACATCACATTTGTTTTTCGTTTTGTCGTCAAAATTAGTAGCTTTTGCTGAACTTAATGCCAGTCTTTGAAAATGCGCTATTTTACCCTGTTGTGTACATGACAATATACATACATACAAATAATAACATGCATGGTAATTTGAAATGGGACTTAACATCCCACTTTCAAATCAAATATGAATTATTAGTACAACATAATAAAAATACTAAACATTACATTAAAAGTATCACAATTTTATATGTTTAAAACATAAATAAATAAAAATAATAAAAAGATAAAAATCATAGAAATCACCAACGGGAACTATATCAATCTGGATAGGGGTTCCAGTTCATGTCGTCAGGCGGGTTCCACGGATAGTTATAGGTGTACTGATAGGCCTGGTTAGGGTCGTAGAGAGTAAATGGTGGTCGCATATCGGGCTGGTGTGGAGGATAGTAAGTAGGTCGGGTCGGTACATAGTTATTTGCTACCTGAGGTGATAGCTGGCTCATGATCTGATACTGATGATAGTGCCATCTATCATGCTGTCGTTGCCTAGAATGCTCGTACACATTCTCGGCGTGCCACTACTCGAACTGACTAAATCTACCCTCGTTTGTCATTTCTACCTCATCTATACGCTAGTAGACGTCAATCATAGCCTCCCTAATGACATCCCTAATGTCATCCGGTTCCTCCATTTCCTCATCTGAACCTCTCTCTACCTGTGGATGACGGCCATCATATGGTATTGCTTGATTGCGTCTGCTCTTTAATACCTTAGCACCCTGATAGACCTTCAATCCTAAAGTATCAACCTGTTCCCTACACACCATCAGTGGACCCCTTTGGTCCCTATCTACACCCAAATACTCTCCAATGAGAGTAACAAAAATACCTCCTCCTATTATTCCCCCGTCCTGTATTCCTGCTACTATTTTGAACAGATAAAAACCAACACAGTAGGGGATATTAACAAAGCTTCTAGGGTTTCGAATACACTTAAGGTAAAATAAGTCGTGTAAGGTCATCTTCTCCTTGTTTTTACCTCTTTATGTAATCGAATTAGCTAAAAATCTATGTATAATACGTAGCTCTGCTTTGTTAATTTCTAAATAGGAGTGTCTTCCTCCCAGTGAAAAAATATTATAATTTGACATACGCCTCCAAACGGCGTCCACGTAAAAATTCTTATCTACCCGCTCCCCATGATAAATCAAATTTGTACAATTGGGTAGTAGTAATTCACCAGGAGTGTAAATCTGTAAAGCCCTGGCCATGTCCAGCATGGACATCCTGTACATCCTACGGCCAAGTAAAAATCTAAGAAAACTTCTATCATCTAACCTAACTACATCCACATTTAACGCTATAGTACTCATAAGCTCAACACACCATTCCTTATATACAGGCCTACGAATGGTGAATAAACGCTCCCAATCGGGAAAAGAAGATCTGCCATACCTTTGAATCAGATGCTGTCTAACTGAGTTAACTAGTTGGACCCTTTCCAAAGGCTCCCAATCGATTACCCTCGGTACTTCTACATTTTTTGTTACCAGTTTGAATTTTTTACTTTGATACGTCGGGTAATCTCTCCAGCTTCGATCAAATCTCAAATTGGGATGCAACTGTTCTTCATGAATCGTTGGGTGTTCTATTATCGGATGAATCGGAAATTGTACGTAGGCATTAACATATTCTTGTTGCGGATCATAATATGATACGTGTTGATCAGGTTGTTGTTGTTCCTGTTGTTGCTCCGGTTCATATTGCATTTCTGGTTCAGGTTCTGGAGCAGGTTGCCTAGATGATGATGATGCACCATCAGTATCGGTAAATCTCTGCAAAACACATTAAACACAAAATTTGTGCATCCAAATATGTATTAGTGTTAGCAAAATAACAATTTGAAACAATTACAATAACATGTTTAATCAAAATTAAACTTGTACACATTTTCACAATTTTAACAATTCTACACTTTTTCAAATAACCATTTATGAAAATGTTTACAAAGTTCATAAGCATTCAACTCAAATAACATGTTAAAATAACCATTACTAGCAATTAAATAAGTTTCAAATGGTATTTACATCAATTTAATCAAGTTCATGAATTTTAGACCTAAAAAGTTCACTTTAATTCTCAAAAATCATGTTTAGGATCAAAGTTTGGATCATTTAGCTACCTAAACATGTTACACTACTTAATTTAGCAATAATTCATGACAAAATTCGGCCATAACCTGTTTATATCAAAAAGTCCCAAATTGCTCAAGAACACAAACCCTAGATTTCTAAAATTTTTAAAGTTTTTGGCTTCAAATCATGTTAAATAGCATCAATCTAGGTTATACATGATAATGTATTAACAATTTAACTCTAATTACACTAAAATTAACAAAATCGAATAAGGTAAATTATAGCTTAAGAACACTAAAAATCAAATTTAAAGAGTTTAGGGGATGTAATTGTTACCTTTCTTGAGAAACTTCTTAACAAATTCATGATTAGAGCGGATTATAGCAAGAAATTTGATTGATTTTGGTGAAAAATTGGTGAAATTTGATAGAGTTTGGGGAGTATTTGCGTATTGTGTGTGTGTATTGTGATGAAGACAGAACAGATCGATGGAATTTTGTACCTGGCCAGTTTTTCAGCTCCATGCGATCGCATGGATTCTAAGAGGAAACCCCATGCGATCGCATGGGGTACCTGGTTTTTTTTTATTTTAAATAAAACCTTTAACTTATAAAACAAATAATTAAATTTTAAAAATTTTGTTTCCCTTGTTATTTAGGACGAGGTCGTTTCGGATCGTTGTCCTAGTCCGTCCCTCGACAAAATTTTAAAATTTGTCATTTTTAAGCGTTGTTCTAAAAGCAAAGATTTTTATGGGTTTTTTAATGTTTTTGGCATACTTTAATTCAATAAGATTAAAAATAATGATAATAAAATTTCTCGTCCCTCCCTTGGGTAAAGCAATTTCGGTTCAACGACCTAGTTTTTAACTCACGATGAATTTTTAAATATCAAATTTTTAACTTAATGAAATAAAGTACATTCTGTTTTTAAATTCACACCAAACTTAAATTTAAAATGCATAAAATTAAAAATTCATATCATTAATATTTTTATACATACAAACTTATATTAAAAATATTAAAGTTTCAAATATTTACAAACTTAAATATATTGATTTTAAAAAGTTTACAATATTAATTTAATATTTATATATTAATTTTAAAAATAAGGTAAAAATTAAAATAAAAAAAATCTTTTTGGTCTTTTATCCCACTTTAATCAATCAAATATTATCAAAAATATACGCCCCTCTTTTCGGTAAAGTAATTTCGGTTCCATAACCTAGTTTTACTCCTGACGAATTTCTGAAATATTTTGGGTTGATTGATTAAAGATATTTATACCTTAAGAATAAACGGTAAATTTTGCAGTGATGTAATAAATTTTTGTATGATATCAATAATTTCGGTTACGCATACCTAATTTTATTGAATACTAATTTAAAACTTTATAGCGAACGATTCAGCATTTATTATCAAAAGGTTAAAAGCAATAAATAAAAATAAAAACTGTACATACTTACCTGTGAGAAAGAATTCTCAGAGACCTGCTTTAGCCGACTCATAGGAGAGTCGTGTGATTTGGTTTTCCATAGCTACATAAGCGTAACCTCGATTCTTCAATATCTTTTCTTCTAAACATATGAACGGTCCTTCTCTGCATAGAGTAACAAATTCGGTATTTGAATATGTTTGATTATTTGAACATTTACCTTCGTGTGACCATTTTCCGCATTTATAACATCTTTCAAGGTGTCGTGCTCTTCTTTTTGTTGCGGACTTTGATTTGCCTTTACCAAAATGTATCTTATGATGATCTTTCCTGAGTTGTTTTCTTACTCCGTCCATTTTGCTTCTTATGAATTATACCAATTCACTCGGAAGGGTGTCATTATTACGTTTAGTAATCATATCATGTAGCATTAGACCATGGTTCACATCAAAGGAACTCTTCATCTCGTAAAACCTAAAAAAAAAAAAATAATTCAGAATGAAGGGAGAAGACTAGTTCTTTAGGGCCTGCTAGGGAAAGACCATTCGGATTCCATTCTCGGAAACTACACGAAAACAAAATATCTAACTCTAACAGAAATGAATATTATCCTAAAAAGATTCGAACCTTCCCACACTTAGTTAGCTGTGGTATCGAAATTGTGATTAACTTCATCTTCAACTTCCATTGGATTATCTATGTAATGTTTAACTCTGTGACCATTAACCTTAAATTCAACCCCATTTGAATTTATTAACTCCACTGTTCCGTATGGGAAAACTCTTTTGACTATGAATAGTTCAGACCATCTTGATTTCAATTTTCCAGGAAATAGCTTGAATTGTGAATTGAAAAGAAGAACTCTGTCTCCTTCTTTAAATTCTTTTGAACTTCTGATTCTTTTATCATGCCATTTCTTCATTCTTTCCTTATAGATTAACGAATTTTCTTATGCTTCATGTCTTAATTATTCTAATTCGTTTAGTTGACTTAATCGTAGACGTCTGGCTTCATGTAAAACAAGATTACATGTCTTCAAAGCCCAAAATGCTTTGTGTTCAATTTCTACTGGAAGGTGACATGATTTTCCGTAAACGAGTTTAAAAGGTGTGGTTCCAATTGGAGTTTTGTAGGCTGTTCTAAAAGCCCAGAGTGCATCCTCCAATTTCATGGACCATTCCTTCAGATTTGATCCCACGATTTTCTCTAGAATACGTTTTAAAGCTCGGTTGGTATTTTCAACTTGTCCACTTGTTTGTGGATGATACGCGGTTGAGATTTTATGAGTTACTCCATATCTTTTGAGAACTTTCTCAAGTTGATTATTACAAAAATGAGTACCCCGATCACTTATTAAAGCTTTCGGTGTTCCGAACCTAGCAAAAAGACGTTTTAAAAAGTTGAGTACAACTCGTGCATCGTTAGTTGGGAGAGCTTGTGCTTCCGCCCATTTAGATACATAATCAATGGCAACGAGAATATAGAGATTATTATGAGATTTTGGAAATGGACCCATGAAGTCAATACCCCAAACGTCAAATACTTCACATACTTGAATGATATTTTGTGGCATTTCATCACGTTGACTTATTTTTCCGGCCCTTTGACAAGCATCACAGGATTTGCAAAGAAGGTGTGCGTCTTTGAAAATTTAGGCCAATAGAATCCAGCATCGTAGACTTTTCTTGCTGTGAGTTGAGGCCCATAATGCCCTCCTGTTGGTCCTGTGTGACAATGGTTTAAGATTTGACTAGCTTCATCTCTGAATACACATCGGCGTATTATTCCATCGGGACAACTTTTAAACAAATGTGGATCTTCCCAGAAATAGTGTTTTATATCACTAAAGAATTTCTTTCGTTTTTGGTACGACAACCCTTTTTCAAGGAATCCACATACTAAGTAGTTTGCATAGTCTGCAAACCATGGAATTTCATTATAATCTATCTTTAATAGATATTCATCAGGAAAGTTATCTTGTATGACCGATTCATTTAGAACTTCTAATTCAGGATATTCAAGACGAGAAAGATGATCAGCGGCGAGATTTTATGCTCCCTTTTTGTCTCAGATTTTAATATCAAACTCTTGTAAGAGTAAGATCCAACGGATTAATCTTGGTTTGAAATCTTGTTTCGAAAATAGGTTTCTAAGAGCAGAATGGTCGATATAGACCACCGTTTTAGTTAGAACGAGCTATGAACGAAATTTGTCAAAAGCAAAGACAATAGCAAGGAGTTCTTTTTCAGTAGTTGTGTAATTCGTTTGTGCTCCTTGTAATGTCTTAGTAGCGTAATAAATAGGTTGAAATCGTTTTTCAATCCTTTGTCCTAAAACGGCTCCCATTGCAAAATCACTTGCATCGCACATAAGTTCAAATGGTAGATTCCAATTTGGAGTTATCATGATCGGCGCATTAGTGAGTTTTTCTTTAAGAATATTAAATTATTTGATGCATTCATCTGAAAAGATGAACGGAGCATCTTTTTCAAAGAGTTTATTCATAGGAGTGGCAACTTTAGAAAAATCTTTTATGAAACGTCGGTAAAAACCGGCATGCCTTAGAAAACTCCTAACTCCTCTAACATTGGTGGGATGTGGAAGTTTAGCAATTATATCTACTTTAGCTCTGTCCACTTCAATTCCTTCCTTTGAAATTTTATAACCAAGAACGATGCCTTCTTTAACCATGAAATGGCATTTTTCCCAATTAAGAACTAGATTTGATTGTTCGCATCTAATAAGCATTCGTTCAAGATTAACTAAACATGTTTCAAAAGTATCACCGAAGACTGAAAAGTCATCCATGAAAACTTTCATGCATTCTTCTATCATGTCATGAAAAATCACCATCATGCACCTTTGAAAGGTTGCAGGGGCGTTGCAAAGTCCAAATGGCATGCGTTTGTAAGCAAAAGTACCATAAAGGCACGTGAATGTGGTTTTCTCTTGATCCTCGGGTGCTATTGGAATTTGAAAGTATCCGAAAAAACCGTCAAGAAAATAATAGTAACTATTGCTAGCTAATCTTTCTAACATTTGATCAATGAAAGGTAAGGAAAAATGATCTTTTCTGGTGGCGTCATTTAATTTTCTATAATCAATACAAACACGCCATCCTGTTACAGTCCTAGTAGAAATAAGCTCATTTTTTCATTTGTGATGACAGTCATGCCACCCTTCTTAGGTACGCATTGAACTGGGCTTACCTATGGACTATCAGAGATTGGATAAATTAAACCTGCATTTAGCAGTTTAATAATTTCTTTCTTAACATCATCTTGCATATTAGGATTTAGTCTTCGTTGACGTTGCACATACGTTTTATGACCTTCTTCCATAAGGATTTTATGTGTGCAATACGAAGGACTTATACCTTTAATATCATGAATCTTCCATGCAATAGCTGGTTTATGAGCTTTTAGCACAGAAATGAGTTGAGATTTCTAATTTTCAGTAAGAGAAGACGATATTATTACAAGTAATTCAGATTCACCATGTAAATAAGCGTATTCCAAATGGTTTGGAAGTGGCTTTAGCTCTAATGTCGGTGGTTCTTCTATCGATGATTTGTATCGATATCTGTCTTCCTCTTTTAGCATTTGAATTTCTTCTATTGCTGGTTCATATCCATTATCCATAAGTGTAGCTAACATTTCAGTTTCATCAATTGGTTCAGTTCTTTCTCCTAAAGAACATTCTCCTGTTCCTTGTAATTCTGGAAATTCTTCTAACAATTCTGCATGTGAATCTATAGTTTGAATATAATAACATGTATCATCTACAGATTGTGGTTGTTGCATGGATTTATCAACAGAAAAAGTAACACTCTCGTCCTCTATACTTAGGGTCAGTTTTTTACCGAACACGTCTATTATTGCTTTAGCCGTGTTTAAGAATGGTCTTCCTAATATGAGAGGAACTCGAGAATCTTCTTCCATATCCAGAATAATAAAATCTACTGGAAATACTAAAGTACCAACTTTAACTAGCATGTTCTCCATTATCCCTCTAGAATATTTTACTGATCGATCGGCTAGTTGTATGCTTATTCTTGTTGGTTTCAATTCTCCAAGGTCTAGTTTAGTGTATAGTGAATACGTCATTAAATTTATACTAGCACCTAAGTCTGCCAATGCTTCTATTGAACTAAGACTACCCAGAAAATATGGAATTGTGAAACTTCCTGGATCTGATAATTTTTCTGGTATCTTATTCAACAGTACTGCAGAACAATTTGTATTCATAGTAACAGCCGATAGTTCTTCCATTTTCTTTCTATTTGTGATTAGATCTTTCAGAAATTTAGCATATCTAGGCATGCCTGAAATCACATCAATGAAAGAAATATTGACATTTATTTGTTTAAACATATCCAAGAATTTAGATTGCACAGCTTCAAGTCTTTCTTTTCTCATTTTAATCGGGTAAGGAAGTGGTGGTTGGTATGGTTTAACATAAGGTTTAGCCTTAACTGTATTATCTTCATTAACCTTTTCAACTACTGGTTCTGTTTCCTTTTCTTTCTCAGACTATGGTTCTTGTGGAGTAGGAATAGAGTCATCAGAAATTACTGGCATTTCAGGTTGTTTAAGTGTAATACCACTTCTTGTGGTAATGGGTTTAGCTGTTTCATTCCGGGGGTTAGCATTTGTATCGCTAGGTAGACTTCCCAGTTTTATTTCACCTATCAACCTTGCTAGGTTACTTACTTCTTGTTCCAGATTTTGAATAGAAGCTTGTTGATTTCTAAATGCTTGAGCATTTTGTTCATTCGTTTGTTTCTGAGATGTAAAAAATTAAGTTTGAGATTCAACTAGCTTCGACATCATATCTTCTAAATTTGGCTTTTTATCATCGGTTTGTGGTGGTTTATTTTGAAAAATAGGTCTTTGCTGATTGTAAGTATTATTGGATACTTGTTGATTGCTAGGACCTTATTGGTTGTTGTATGAAACATTTCGGTTATAATTCTGATTTTGATTGTAGATTGGTCTTGGCGGTTGATAATTATTCTGACAATTATTTCCAGGCCTTTAGTTTATATATGAAACATTCTCTCTCTTTGTTCTATTGTTTGTTCAATACTGAGACAATCTTTTGTCAAATGTGGTCCTCCACATTGCTCACAACTAATTCGTATTGAGTGAATATCTTTAGTCATCTTTTCCATTCGTCTCTCGACAGCATCTATCTTTGCGGAAATGGAATCAAAGTCATGGCTAGAATCGGCTCTAGCTGCTTTAGATGATCTAACGATATCTTTTTCTTGATGCCACTCATGTGAGTGGGAAGCAGTGTTATCAATAATTTTGTAAGCTTTAGTTGCTGTTTTCTTCATAATGGAACCACCAGCTGCTATATCGATGTCTTTTCGTGTAGTGATGTTGTATCCTTGGTAGAATATTTGTACTATTTGATAAGTGTCTAAACCATGTTGCGGACATCCTCTTAACAACTTTCCAAACCTTGTCCACGCCTCATATAGAGTTTCATTTGGCTTTTGTGTGAACGTAACAATTTCTCCTTGAAGTCTCACGGCTTTAGATGCCGGAAAGAATTGTTTAATAAATTTTTCAACTAAAACATCCCACGTATCAATCGCCCCTTCAGGTAACGATTCTAACCAATCTTTGGCTTCTCCCTTTAAAGTCCAGGGAAATAACATGAGATAAATCTGTTCATCCTCAACTTCTTGGATTTTAAATAGAGTACAAATCCTATTAAAGGTACGAAGATGTTCGTTTGGATCTTCCTTCAGCGCACCACTAAATTGGCATTGATTAGTTACCATGTGTAGGATTTGTCCTTTGATTTCATAATCTGGCGCATTAATGTCTGGTTGAGTAATTGCGTGACCTTGGCCAGTGCGTTTAGCTCTCATTCGGTCTTCCAAACTTAGAGGTTCCAGATTTTCCATGATTGAATTTGTTGAATCTGAATCACTAGAGGATTCTGATTTAATGGCTTGTTCCTCGACAATCTCTGTTTGAATGATTGGTGGTTCCGGAGAAAAGATTAATGGTTCAGGATCTCTAAATTGTCCCTGAATATCCTCCGGATTCTCAATTGTGAGGTCGGGTACAAAAAATGGATTATCGGAAATTTGAATTGGAGTACTTGGTCGACTAGATGATGATTCTAAAGAAAAATCAACGGCGACAATATTGACTAGATGTCTTGATCGAGTTACAGGTGGTGAACGTATAAAAGGTGGTGAACGTTTTGCTCGGTGCATTCACTGAATATCCTATTAGTTATAAAAGATAAAAATTATATAAGTTATCAAATTAATAGACTTTTCTGATTTTGCCCACGTTTCGAATAGACAATAGATGCAGCAGGTAGTCAGGACCCTTTAAATCGGAAGCCCACAACTAGCCATTAACAAATCCAACTATTACTACGAACTAGAAAATTTTGGATGTCTATAAATTTAACCGCTTAAAATAATTTTTCGTCGAAATTTAAAGAAATTTTAGAGAAGAAATAGAAAATTCTATGTCCTAAAAACTAGAGCGTCGAGAAATAAGAAAAGAAAAATAGCGCGTCGAAAAACGTCGAAAAAATAAAAGGTCAAAAAATAATAAAAAGAACGTAGCGCGTCGAAACTTAAAAGTCTAAAATCTAAGAATTAAAAGTTGCGTCTAAAAGTATTAAAGCTTAAAGAAAATTCTATATCCAAAACGGCAATAACTTAAAAAGTACTAAAATCATAAAAAGGCGACACGAAATTCTAAAGCACCTAAATCTTAGTCTAAAGAGAAAGTACTTAAGTGATTTTACAGTAAATCATAAAAATCTAAAAATATAAATTACTACGGCAAATACTATATTTAAAACTAATTACGAATGAAAAACATATAAATTACGCTTTAACGAATAAAAATATACAAAATATAAAAATAGGCTTAAAGTTATAAAAATACAATTTTTTATAAAAATATTATTTTTATATTATTTATATTATAAAAGTAATAAGTTTATATATTTAATAAAACTAATTTTAACTTAAAATACAAATTAATTAAAAACTAAAACTAAATTATTATAATAATTAACCCTAATTAGGGTATAATAATAATAATAATTAATACTCCGTAATTATTGTTGTGCCAGGTTCAGATCAGACGTGTCAGGATAGGTCATGCGGTCAGATTCATGTGGTCGCATGGCCCAAATATTCAGATTACAAATTGGGCTGCTACAGTATCGGGCTCGTACACTTTTTTACTTTTTTCTGTGTTTAATTTTCTGTTTTATAATTATATAAAGTATTTATATAAAATAAATAAAAACTTATATTTTTACAAACTAAAATAGAAATAGAAATATTTTATAATTTTATATATTTTAAACAAACTCTTAAATATATATATATATATATATATATATATATATATATATATATATATATATATATATATATATATATATATATATATATATATATATATATATATTGTTTTTCTTTTTATATTTTTGTATTTTTAATATTTAAAACGTATTTTTACAAAAAAAAATTAAAACTTAATAAAAATCTTTTTTTTTTATATATAGCGTTTCGCTTCCGGCGTTTAACAAGTCCCCGGCAGCGGCGCCAAAAATACTTGGTGTGCGTAGGGGTGTATACGAAATAACTTATATTTTACTAGGAAATACTATTAAATATGATACAATTTTACACAAGTTATTTATTTATTTATAGAGTGGATATACCTAAACCATGCTACAACACTTATAGACAGTGTACCTAATCGTACAATAGTGTAGTTTTTAGTAAGTCCGATTCGTTCCACAAGGATCTAGCCAAGTTTAACGCTATATATATATTTAAAAACTATATTTGTATATATATATATATATATATATATATATATATATATATATATATATATATATATATAAGTAGTATTATTATTATTATAAAAGGGGGTTTTTACCGTTTAATTACCGGTTTGTCGATTTTAAAACTTTAGTCGCAGTTAAAACCCAATGTAAAATATTAAAAATAAAAATGACTTAATTTAAAGCGTAAAGTAAATGACAATAATTAAAGTGCGATAAATAAAATGACAATAAATAAAATTGCAATAATTAAAAAGTACGATAATTAAAAGTGCAATTAAATAAAATGACAGTAAATAAAAGTGCGATGAAATATGAAATAAAGGAATTATGCTTATTTAAACTTCCGTAATCATGATGTTTGATGTGTTGATTTTAGTTTATTACCATGTGTTAATTGTCCTTTGTCCTGGATTATTCAATATGTCCATCTGGTTTTTGTCCATAACAGTGAATCAATCATAAATAATAAGTGCGAGTGTCCTCGTCAAATTATTCTTATATCCGAAGTTAAATATTTCAACTAATTGGGGACTTAAACTATAATTACACCAATTTTCCTTGTATGTAATTCACTCCTGTTTTAATAAGTCCATTAACTATTAATCCATTCCCGTGTCCGGTTAAATGAACGATTATTAGTACTTATAAATATCCCGCCCATCGTGTCCGATCGAGTGTATGTGGTTATTTATAGGTACGTCCAATTGTAAATCTTTCTATTAAATTAACGAACTATCATTCAATTAAACAAATATAAAGCCCATTAATAGCCCATACTCTAATTTCCACAAGTATCGTTCTTTTGTCCAAACCCCAATTATGGTACAAAGCCCAATTACCCAGTCTTTAATATTTTAGGCCAACATCACGATTAATTCAATTTAAATAAGCATAATAATAACTTAGCTACGAGACATTAATTTAAAAAGGTTGAACATAACTTACAATGATTAATAATAGCGTAGCGTTACACGGACAGAAGTTCGACTTACACACTTATAACATTCGCTAACATACCCTTATTATTATTAATCTTAAATTAAAATTAAAATTATAATATAATTACATATATTGAGAGAGAGATTGATGAAAAAGGAGTAAACAAAACGTCCGAAAGATGCTGAATTTATAGATGTGGCCTGACTTTAGCCACCATGCGATCGCATGGGATATAGGCTTTGTGGCCATGCGATCGCATGGCATTCTGTGACAGCTCATAATGTACCAAAAACGTGAGCGGCTTTGATTATTTAATATATATATATATATATATATATATATATATATATATATATATATATATATATATATATATATATATATAATTATACATAATTATATATATAGTATTATATTCTTGTACTCCGTTGACTTGTAATTTTCACTCTGTTGCATCGCGCATTGAGAGTTGGTTCATGTCCCGGTCCCGAATTTTCGAACGTCCTTGCGTACTATTTAATATCTTGTACTTTGCGTTTCGCGGCTCGTACTTTTGTAATTTTGAGATGTTTCTCATCAATAAATTGAACCTCTTGGATTGTACTTTGTACTTTTGAGCTTTTTGGTCGTTTGCGTCTTCAATTCGTCGAATCTGTCTTTTGTCTTCACCTTTTATTATTTAAACGAATATCACTTGTAAATAGAACAATTGCAACTAAAAGCTTGTCTTTCTTGAGGGATAATGCTATGAAATATATGTTCGTTTTTAGCATTATCAATAGTCGACCAAGGATCACGTATAATCAAAATAACAACAACCATTTTAAAATAAACTTCGCTTCTGAAACAGGAGGATCATTTGAATGATTTGATTGCCATAAAAAAACAAAAGAAAGAAAAAAAATAACTCGTTAAAGGTATCTGTAGCCTCACGAAGAACACAATGAACAATTAATTTGATTTTAAAATCCAAGCAGTATTGGGTTATGATTTCTACAAGAAAATGGTTTTAAATCAAACGTATATACTTTATGTAACCTCAATTGGATCTAAAACATTGAATCGAACTCGAATTTTTGCCAAGAACACGACGGTTGACTTTTTCAAGATAAACTTTGACTCGTGAATTGAAACTCGATAAGGAAAATTGGAACCTGAGATTTTGCAGAACATTTAAGCGGAGGATTTATAACATAATTGCATTGTTACATTTTTAAAACTCATTCAAATTCGAAATATGTTTAAAAAGTTGAAGAAACAGAGTTACGAGCTATTTGCTTGATTTTCTGTTAAGTTTAATCGAATAAAAACTGAGGAGAGTAGTAATTGATAATGGTAATGTAAAATCGAATAACTCTGTCCATATCATGAAGTAATCGATTGTTATATAAATTGGATGTTCTCGACAGCATATTCTAGCCAAGGATAAGAAAACAAAAAAAATATACAGCAGATGGGGAAAGCTAACAGAATCGTACCATTTTGTTGAATTAATCTCAATGATAAGATACATAAGTACCAATTAATTACAGTTTGAAAAGGATGGAAACTTAAATCGTGATTTTATATATTAATATATGTATTTTAATTGTATTTGTATAAATATATATAACAGTATACGAAATTTTATATATATATATATATATATATATATATATATATATATATATATATATATATATCAGTATTTTTATATAATTATGTTTATATATATATATCGGTTTACATATTTGATTATATATATATATATATATATATATATATATATATATATATATATATATATATATATATATATATATATATATATATATATATATATATATAATTCATAAGTTTTAGTATTGATAATGTTATTAAGAAAGATATTAATACTAATTATAAAAATAATAAAATTATTAATAATATTATCGAAATATTAATAATAATACTAATAATAATGATAATAATAATATTATTAAGAGTAATAATAATAATTAATAATAATAATAATAATAATAGGTCACAATAATAATAATATTAGTGAAAATGATAATATTATAAATGATAATAATATTAATAATCCTAATTATATTAGTATTATTAATAATATTAATTTTTAATAAAAATGGTAATAATACTATCTAGTAATAATACTAATATTAATCATAATACTAAAATTGTAACTTTACTACTAGATCTAATAATAATAATATCAACAATGATAACAATAGTATTAATAAATATAACAAATTAAATGTATCAAATTTCACTACTATAATTTTAATAATATTAATAATACTGATATTAATATTAATAATGAATATAATATCTATAATTAAACTTTTAGTTAATATTACAATTTATTAATTTTGTGATATCTAATAATTAATTCATTTATTTTATGAATACATCTATTTAATATTTATCATTTATATGTTTTATAATTGTTACAACATAATAATTATTAATCAAAATCATTTATATATATCTATCTATATAGATTTACAGTAATATGTATATATATATATATATATATATATACATATTTATTTACACACAATTGTTCGTGAATCGTCGAGATTTGTTAAAGGTTAACTGAGTATATAAATACAGTTCAATATTTTTGAGTTTCAATTTAACAGACTTTGCTTATCATGTCGAGATCATATAAAGATTAAATTTAAATTTGGTCGAAAATTTCTGGGTCGTCACAGTACCTACCCGTTAAAGAAATTTCGTCCCGAAATTTGATTGGGATGGTCATGGCAGACAATAAGTATGTTTTCATGACTCATAAGAGTTGAAAATTAAATTTTTATCATCATTGTGTAATGTAGATAAAACAATTCAATTATTCGAAGAGTACGAATGAAGCTATCACAAAAAAAAAATGAAATGAGTAAATGTAGATTCATCATAACCAGTGACGTAGTCACGGTTGCTTTTCGGAATTTAAGGTGTTTAGAGAAAATCTTCGTAATCTTTAAAAGATTTGATTCTTAGGTGATTAAGGAATTAGGATCTCCATTGATTAAATGCAATAATCTATTTTGATTGCTCTGTCGGATATTTCACTATAAGTCCACTCCCTTTGTTTCCTTATTTCCACAATTCATATCTTCTATTCTTTTTCTCCCGACTTTAAGTCAAGCGAATAATGGTCCAGAATTTGTAGGTATGAAGTTTCGAATGAACATAACTAACGTTCTAAGAGAGAAATTGTAATAGCACGATATTGATTGTTTAAATTACAAGTGTTCAAGAGAAAAGATAATGCTATCAAGAAATTATGTTCTTGATAGGTTTTAGAGATTAGATAGAATGTAAGAGTCGTGTAACATGGCACATGATGACGGTAGGATCTGTGAATCATCACGTTTCATTTAGAAACTCAGCATGACTTACTGTAATATAATCACGTTGATCAAGTGTCATTATATTATAATAACTCATGCTTCAGTTTCCAGCACCACTTCAAAAATATTCATACTTTAAACTCGAAGGTTTCAACATTTAGAAACTAAAACAGTTTTCTTTTATGATGTATCACAGATAGCGTGAAGAGGTAAATAATTTCAGATCATAATAGTTATGAAGATATCTTCAGAAATATTGATGATATTTATAATGAAAGATACGATGATATCTTAGAATTTCTAAAATCAGAAGATGATGAAGAATATTATTCATAAGGGTTTAAAGTCAGAAGCAAGGTATTTGTTAATGACTTAAGTAGATACTGAATCATTTAGATTCTTTGAAAGCAGGTTTAGTCTTTGTAACTTGTCCACAGCCTTCTTCATAGTTTGCTCAATCCGTTTTCCAGTTCCAAACTTTCTCTTTTTCTGAGCTTTGCCAACACATTATTCTTTATCATCAAACTTTTGGCTGTTAAATCATTTACAGTTTTGTTGCTTCATTCAACTTTTTCAAAATTCAGAGCATTGATTCGTAAACTGTGTGCTTTTCAGAATTTCAGAATGGAAGATCATAATTCTAAGAGATAAATGTTATATGCATACATATAACTGTTGATGTAGAAACATTGCGAGATTCAAAATACAGATTTGCTGATTCCCGGTAATTGGTAAAGCAATTCTTGTTACAAGATTCGGATGAGTATATGATAGGGTTTTAATGAACAAATATAATGGTTTTTCGGAGAGACTTAAGTCAATGTGAAATGAAGTTGATGGTAAGTTTACTGCTAATGTGGCGGAATATAAACGGTTCCCCGGTAACAAAGGTGAAAAGACAACGTATATATCAAGGTTGTAAGAAGGCTAGTCCGACTGAAAAGTTGAAGTTGACTTGCTGGAGCTGTGACAAAATTGGCTAATTTGGAGAGGTATTGTAAATTTATGTTCAGTAATAACAATGCCAATGAATCATAGATTCGTATTAAACTTCTACAAGGGTTTTCCAGGTGTAGGTCTATATGCATAAGTCCTTCTTTTTGTAGATAACGTGTGGTTGGATCATCCTCTTGATTGAGGTGTTTTCAAGAATCATGAAAGGTTTGAATGCAGATTGTAATCGTCAAGATACAAATGAGGTTTAAGATGAAATCAAGTGGCAAACTTGAAGAAATGTTTAGTTTCATATGTTATAATCAATATTTTAATTCATTTTAATTGTCCAATGTTATTAGTCCACAGTTAGTAGTCCACAATTAATAGTCCACAATTAATATATAGTTTAATATATAATATTCGAATTAATTAATACGTGTCGTGACCCATTATATACACTTCTCAGACTCGATCACAACTCAAAGTATATATATTATTTAGAATCAACCTCAACCCTATATAGCTAACTCAAGCATTACTGCAAATAGAGTGTCTATTGTTATTCCAAATAATATATATAGATGCGTCAATATGATATGTCAAAACCTTGTATACGTGTCCCGATATTTAAATTGCGTAAAATAAATAACAGAAATTAAATGACGATAAATAAAATTGTGAGAATATAAATTGCGATAAATAAATTGCGATAAATAAAATGTAATCAGTTAGCTAGGAACAGTTAGCGTGTATTCTTAACAAAATTCTTCTCATAGTTAAATTATTTGTTTCTAACAAATTTTATTTTGTCCAATGTTTTCTTCATTATGTCACTTGTTGGATTCTGGTAAGTCAAAATCCAAATATGAAATTGAATAAAAATGGTTATTTTGTGGTGAACGGATACATATATTTGTGGATGTAAGTAGAATAGTAAATGACTGTTGAACCAGTTTGGAAGAATGTACAGTATAACATGTTAATATCAAAGCTAAATATTCCTCGGGTATTACCTACCCATTAAAATATTTTCATCCTTAACAGTTTGTACAAAAGAATTTTTAATTACAATCTTTATGAAAACATATATACATATGTATTTTCTTCAGATGTAATCATGGATTTAATGAGTCAATTATGATATTAAACTCATTTGAATTACCGTTAGGACAAGAATACGTAATCTCTATAACATTAGAGATTACATAATCACCATGAAGAACGAAGATAATTGATGTAGAATGATAGGTAGAACGATGATTATACTCGAGGTACAGAATGAGATGTTAAGGCATGGATTGTTGATGGTACTGGTGCTGTTACTGATGGTACTGTTGGTGCCGATGATGTTATTGAAGCTGGTAAATTTTGCACCATATTCTCCAAAAATCATTACTCAGGCGCGAAGCTCTTTGACTTCTCCGATTACTCTGGGATGATTGTCGGTTCAGACGAGCGGATGAATAAGATTCAGAATTTGGGATATCATATCATCGTTGTGAGATATCCTGGCAATGAGGATGAATATGGTGTTTCGGACAGGTTCGCCGGTAAGTGCTTCAGGTTCTTCACCAAGAGGAGAATTCGGTTTGTGGAAGGGATCGCCTTCTTTGCGTCTCCATTGGTTAAGTAGACTACGAACCCATCAAATGAATTGGGGATGGCTGATTGGTTGATTCATTTTGGTGACACTGCTTTCGGAGTTTAGGTGAACGTCCATGTCGGAATAGCTGTCGGAATAACTATTGGAATAGCTATCGAAATCTGAGAGACTCGAACTGGTTAAGGGATTCATCTCGTACGATCTGATGAAGGATTTTCGATAAAAAATAGATTATAGGATGTAGATTAGTACCCTGCAATACATAGTTTACATATGCATATATAATACTAAAATCCCATAGGTTACGGAGGAATCTACGAAAGCTGTCAGGTAAAGGTAACAATAACAGATACGCTAAGATATGAATTTTTTTATCTATACACTATTCATGCAATTAATGCAGTAAGATGTGTCTAGACTAAGAATGATAAGCAGGTAATTTTCGACACGAAATAATAAGCAAAACTTTTGACATGCAGACACGGTCGAAGTCCAGACCCACTAATGCATCTAAACAACTATCAGTTAGACACATAATTCAAGACCTGGTTTGCTAAGAACACCGCTCTGATACCACATGAAACAACCCTTCCTAATCTATAAGGACGAATACAATAACATATGATTACATCGCGAGGTGTTCGACCTCTATATGATACATTTTACAAACATTGCATTCTTTTTTAAAAGACAAACTTTCTTTACATCGAAAGTTGACGGCATGCATACCATTTCATAATACATCCAACTATAATTGACTTAATAATAATCTTGATGAACTCAACGACTCGAATGCAACGTCTTTCAAAATATGCCATGAATGACTCCAAGTAATATCCTTAAAATGAGCTAATGCATAGCGGAAGATTTCTTTAATACCTGAGAATAAACATGCTTTCAAGTGTCAACCAAAAGGTTGGTGAGTTCATTAGTTTATCATAAATATTCATTTCCATCATTTTAATAGACCACGAGATTTCATATATTTAATTGTACACGTAACCCGAGTACAAAATAACATGCGTAACCCGCGAATTAAAATTCATTCATATAGTGAACGCTTGATAACCGACTTAACTTTAATGCATAGAATATTCCCAAACAGAACCTCTCGTCTGTAAAATAATAATAATCTCGAAGTACTAAAGCATCCGTACCCCGGATGGGACTTGTCGAGGTCCATAGATCTATCTTTAGGATTCGCGTCGATTAGGGGCCATACCCGTTTCCTAATCATTAGGTTACCAAGCTAAAAAGGGGTGATATTCAATATTCATAATCTAGCCATAGAATGTAGTTTTTGATCACTTGTGTCTATTTCGTAAAACATTAATAAAATCAGTGTATGTATTCTCAGTTCCAAAAATATATATAAAAAGGGAGTAATGAAACTCACGGTACAATATTTTGTAGTAAAAATATTCATACGACGGAACTGAACAATGCAGGGTTGGCCTCGGATTCACGAACCTATATCATTTGTATATATTAATACATATAATCGTAATCGAACAGTTTATATATTATTATTAATGATATAATTTTTATATCAATAACTTATTTACTTCATTATATTTTCATTTTATATATTTTAAATAAAAGTATAATTTTTGTTATGTTGTATGAAATAAATATATTTATATCATTCGTTTGTTAAAATAGTAATTTAGTAATACAAAATAATATTTAAGATGATAAGATAATTATAATACCAATATTAATAATAATGATAATAGTATTAATAATTCTATTAATGATAACGTTAGTGATAGTTTTTAATAATAATTTCATAATAATGATAATAATAGTAGTTTTTAATAAATTGATTAATTTAATAATACTGGTAATAATTAATACTTAATAACCATCTTATTACTAATGATAAACTTAATAATAATACTCTTGTTAATAATAACAATATAAGTTTAAAATGATACTAATACTAAAAATAACGTTATTTAATAAGTAATGGTGTTACTAATTAACAAAATGATAATAATATTAGTCATAGTACTTATGTTTACATAATAATAATGATAATAATAATAATAGTTATAATACTAACAATATTCTTACTTATAACTATAATCATAATAATAATATTAACTAATACTTTTAGATGACAAAATCTATAATAATAATTACATTAATAATGTTAATAATAATAATAATAATGATATTCATCATACTTAATAATAATAATAATACTAATAATAATAATACCAATACTTAATAACAATAATTATAATTATGATACATGTATTAATAACAATAATTAATATTAATAATAACATAAGAATAATAATAATAACAATAATAATAATAATAGAAATAACAAAGTATACCCTTTATAATCTTTGTGTAAGAAGAAATGTTGCAGACGGGACTCGAACCTGAGAACTCTTGCTCACCCGAAACATACTTAACCAACGAACCATGACTGTTTTTCTGTTTAATATTTCAATTTAAATTTCTATTAACCGTTCAGTTTGATCATGTTCTTCTTCTACAAATTGACAGTCGACCAAGGATCATGTATAATCAAAATAACAACAACCATTTTAAAATAAACTTTGCATCTGAAACAGGAGGATCGTTTAAATGATTTGATTGCCATAAAAAAACAAAAGAAAGAAAAAAAAAACTCGTTAAAGGTATCTGTAGCCTCACGAAGAACACAATGAACAATTAATTTGATTTTAAAATCCAAGCAGTATTGGGTTACGATTTCTACATGAAAATGGTTTTAAATCAAACGTATAAACTTTATGTAACCTCAGTTGGATCCAAAACATTGAATTGAACTCGAATTTTTGCCAAGAACACGACGGTTGAGCTTTTCAAGATAAACTTTGACTCGTGAATTGAAACTCGATAAGGAAAATTGGAACCTGAGATTTTGCAGAACGTTTAAGTGGAGGATTTATAACATAATTGCATTGTTACATTTTTAAAACTCATTCAAATTCGAAATATGTTAAAAAAGTTGAAGAAACAGAGTTACGAGCTGTTTGCTTGATTTTCTGTTAAGTTTAATCGAATAAAAACTGAGGAGAGTAGTATTTGATAATGGTAATGTAAAATCGAATAACTCTGTCCATATCATGAAGTAATCGATTGTTATATAAATTGGATGTTCTCGACAGCATATTCTAGCCAAGGATAAGAAAACAAAAAAATATACAGTAGATGGGGAAAGCTAACAGAATCGTACCATTTTGTTGAATTAATCTCAATGATCATATACTGAAGTACCAATTAATTACAGTTTGAAAAGGATGGAAACTTAAATTGTGATTTTATATATTAATAGATGTATTTTAATTGTATTTGTATAAATATATATAACAGTATACGAAATTTTATATATATATCAGTATTTTTATATAATTATGTTTATATATATATTGGTTTACATATTTGATTATACATACATATATAATTCATAAGTTTTAGTTTTGATAATGTTATTAAGAAAGATATTAATACTAATAATAAAAATAATAAAATTATTAATAATATTATCGAAATATTAATAATAATAATAATAATAATAATGATAATAATAATATTAATAAGAGTAATAATAATAATTAATAATAATAATAATTAATAATAATAATAATAATAATAATAATAATAATAATAATAATAATAATAATAATAATAATAATAATAATAATAATAGGTCACAATAATAATAATATTAGTGAAAATGATAATATTATAAATGATAATAATATTAATAATCCTAATTATATTAGTATTAATAATAATAATAATAATCATAATAATAATTCTTAATAAAAATGGTAATAATACTATCAAGTAATAACACTAATATTAATCATAATACTAAAATTGTAACTTTACTACTAGTTCTAATAATAATAATAATATCAACAATGATAACAATAGTATTAATAAATATAACAAATTAAATGTATCAAATTTCAGTACTATAATTTTAATAATATATATAATACTGATATTAATATTAATATTGAATATAATATCTATAATTAAACTTGTAGTTAATATTAAAATTTATTAATTTTGTGATATCTAATAATTAATTCATATGTTTTATGAATACATCTATTTAATATTTATCATTTATATGTTTTATAATTGCTACAACATAATAATTATTAATCAAAATCATTTATATATATCTATCTATATAGACTTATAGTAATATAATATATTTATTTTTTTATATTCATTTTAATAATAACTTAATTATTCTGTTTATTATTTAACATTTTAAATTTCAAATTGATTAAAGTGTATTTTATTATTTTAAAAATATTATATATATATATATATATATATATATATATATATATATATATATATATATATATATATATATATACAAACAATTGTTCGTGAATCATCGGGATTTGTCAAAGGTTAACTGAGTATATAAATACAGTTCAACATTTTTGAGTTTCAATTTAACTGACTTTGCTTATCGTGTCGAGATCATATAAAAATTAAATTTAAATTTGGTCGAAAATTTCCGGGTCGTCACACATAAGCTCACGAATAGAAACAATGGTTATCCCAAGTGGATTTCATTTTAACCCATTTACTAAAAAAAATCACGTAAACATAAACACCAACAACTGTAAGTTTAATTGTAAAAAAAACGAAGTGTAAAAAGGAGATGGTGGTTGAACCATGGTAGTTCGTATTAAGTTTTAACCGAAGTGGGTTTAAGGTAATGGTGGAAAGTAGTTTGAGATGGTGGTGTAGGGTAGTGATGTGGTAGCGTGGGGTACGTGATAGTACTATATTTTACTACGAAATACGTTACAAATTACACAAGTTTTAATTATTTATTTACAAATGGGACATACCTAAACCTTGCTACAACACTATAGGCAGTGTACCTAATCGTAGAGTAGTATAGTTTTTAGTAAGTCCGGTTCGTTCCACAGGGAGCGGGCTTATTGCACACTATATTTTTAAACAATTATATTTGTACAAAATATATTATATTAATAATATATAAAAGGGGGTTTATCGTTTAATGACCGGTTTGTCGATTTTATATTTTAAGCGAAGCGTAAAGTAAATGACGATATTTAACTAACAATATAAAATAAATAACAATAATTAAAATGACAATAAATAAAAGTACGAGAAAATATGAAATAAAATATATTATGCTTATTTAAACTTCCGTAACCATGATGGTTGACTTGTTGATTTTAGTTTTATGCCCATGGGTTAATTATCCTTTGTACTGGATTATTTAATATGTCCGTCTGGTTTTTGTCCATAACAGTCCATCAGTCATAAATATAAAGTGCGAGTGTCCTCGTCAAATTATCCTTATACCCGAAGTCAAATATTCCAACTAATTGGGGACTTAAACTGTAACAAGGTTTTAATACTTTGTTTAATAATTACACCAGGATATCAACTGCGTGTAACCCAAGATTTTAATACTTTGTTATCAATTATGCCAAGTGTCCTTGTACATAATTTCACTCCTGTTTTAATAATTCCATAGACTATTAATCCATTCCCGTATCCGGTTAAATGAACGATTATTCGTACATATAAATACCCCGCCCATCGTGTCCGATCGAGTGTATATGGTTATTTATAGGTACATCCAATTGTAAATCTTTATATTAAAATTAACAAACTATCATTTAGTTAAACAAATATAAAGCCCATTAATAGCCCATAGTCTAATTTCCACAAGTGTCGTTCTTTTGTCCAAACCCCAATTATGGTACAAAGCCCAATTACCCCGTCTTTAATATTTAGTCCAACATCATGATTACTTTAGCTCAAATAAGCATAATAATAACTTAAGTACGAGACATTAATTTAAAAAGGAGAACATAACTTACATTGAGTATTTATCGCGTAGTGTTACACGGACAGAATTTAGACTTCAAAAACCCGTCAAATAACCTTTACATAACCCAAACTAACTAATATAAAACTATCCTATCCTATATATATATATATATATATATATATATATATATATATATATATATTATTTATTTATTACAGAGTATTATTATTATTATTATTTATATTTTTATATATATAACTCGGCAGAATGCATGGCCTTTTATAGGCGTTTTGATTTCTGACAGCTCCGCGAGTCGTGGAGTTTTTGGCCTTCAAACTCCGCGAGTCGTGGAGTTTGTGTGACAACCCGGAAATTTCCAACCAAATTTAAACTTTAATCTTTATATGTTTCCGACACAATAAGCAATATTTGTTAAGTTAAATTTCAAGAATTTTAAACTATGTTCATACATTCATTCAACTTCGACCAAGTTTCAACGATTCACGAACCATTAAACGAATATGATTATATATGTATATGTGTATATATATTATAACTTGAAACGTAAATGAAATATTATATTAAATACTTTATATGATTGTATCTGTTTCAAAATGTTTATCAATAGAATTAGAAGATAAGATCAACTGATTGAATTATCAGATATATTAAATTATGATTACAAGTCTCTGTTGAAAGGCCCACGTTGATTTGAGAAATCTTTCCATTTTAACAATATTCGGAAAATGGTAAAGTAATTTATAAATAAGAACAAATTGTCAATCATTGAGAACTAGACAAAGGATAGTGGAAGATTGAATCTCATAAAGACTCGATTGATCTATTTAGTTTCAAACGTACAAAAACGTTTTCAGTTTAAAAAGAACTTTATTATTAAAACGTATATAACTTTTATAAATATCTAGAACCACTTTTGACAACTCATTACTTAACTAGTATGATAAAGATAACGATATTTATATTTTATTTTATTAAATATATATATATATATAACGATCTAAATTAATATTATATATATTTATACGCGTATAATACGTACATAGTTTTATACTTTTACTATACTTAAACTTTACCTTTACTTTATTTTTACTTTACTTTAACTTTAATAATTCACTTTAATAATTCATACTTTAATAATTCATACTTTAATAATTCACTTTAATAATTCATACTTTAATAATTCATTTTAATAATTCAAAAATCTATTATAAATAGAATTCAATAGGTTTCATTATTTCATAGAAACTTGAAAATATTTTTCTCTAAACTCTCTCAATCGATTTACATATATATATTTACTCCGTATTATTTCAAGATATTATTAGTTTACATAAAATATTACGACGGAGTGTTGTCTGAGTGATTTCGAAATTGTTTTTCGAGTAGGATAGGATTAAGGAAATTATGGGTTATAGCTATAGAGGTGATTGAGTATGGTTCATGGGTATGCTCGTGAGGTCAATATAGTGTTTATCATTTCCGTTGCGTCTACGTACCTTTCCTGCAATATTGAATCTCAATATTGATACGTGAGTACTCATAATTTAACTTTTACATACTAATAGTGTATCCTTGACTAGTGCTCGAGTATTTAGGATTATGCATGCTTGTACTTTTGATATTGCCCTTAGACAGGTTAGGTTGAATCTTGAATTAGTTACACTTGCGGTTGAGATAAGGTATAAGATATGCATGTCCTTGGAAAGCTAGCGAAAAATTAAGAACTTTTCCTTTAGATATCGAATGGTTTCGATGAACGGATTAGAAGTTATAATCAATTGAATTTTCGGTATTTTTATTAAAAATGATTATTATTATCGTCGTTTTTATCGTCGTTCTAGTTTTATCTAATTATTATCATTATTATTATCTTTATCAATAAAAGGGATTTATCATTAAAAATTGTTTTCTTTATTACTATCGTTATTATCGTTAAAGTTATAATTAGTATTATTATTATTATTATCCCATTATCATTATCATTATTATTATTATTATTATTATTATTATTAGTATTATTATTATTATTATTATTAATATATATATATATATATATATATCATTATTTAAAAATGGTTATTGTTATTGTTATTATTATTATTACTATATTATCATTAAGATAATTATTAGTATTATCGTTAATAATATTATAGTAACTATCATTATTAATATTAGTGCAATTAAAACAAATAATTGTAACACCTAAATATTTTGATTACTATTATTATCATTATTATGAACACGATATAAAAGACGATTAAAAGCTGTTAAACGAAACGATTAGGAAATAATGAGTAAGAGTATCATGATGAAATTAAAATATTATAAGATATTAATTTAGATAAAATTATCGTTCTTATTATTTTTATCATTACTATTATTATTAAAAGTATCGTTAGTATTAAAACTATCATTTTAACAAAAATTATCATTTTAATAGAAATGTCATTGTTACTATAAAATATCATTATTATTATTATTTTAAATAGAATTATTATTTTAAAGATAATATTAAAAATTATCGTAAATATTAAAGTTATCATAATTAGAATTATCGTTTTATCATAATGTCATCTTAGTAATTATAAATATTGATATTTTTATAATAATAATTATTATTACAAAATAATACAACTTTTACTTACTATCATTATAGATATTATTTTATCAAATAAATATGTGATACAAACATATTTTACTACGTGTAATAACTTACTTTAATAATACCTATCATATTATCTTTATGATATTAAATGAACCCTATAAATTTTATTACTTAATATATATAAAAGTATATTTGATTATATAAATTTAATATAAAATTTTATTTATTAATAAATAAATTATATTATTTACTCTAATAAATCTTTTTAAAATATTTAAAAATATAAAACGACGATATTTAAACTATATATTAATCATGTATAGATTTTTAGAAATTATTTTGAGTCAAATTTACTTTTGTTGACTTTTGCATATTAGTCTCGAGCATTAGGATTGTGGTACACTATGACTTGACCTAATTTGTTAGACAAATATTGACCAACATATAAATATATATAATTAATTTAGGTTCGTGAATCCGAGGCCAACCTTGCACTTGTTCAATGACGTTATATGTATTTTTACTACGAAATACAGTATGGTGAGTTTCATTTGCCTTTTTACCTTTTATATTTTTGGGCTGGGAATACATGCGCAACTTTTATAAATATTTTACGAAATAGACACAAGTACGTGAAACTACATTCTATGGTTGAATTATCGAAATCGAATATGCCCCTTTTTATTAAGTCTGGTAATCTAAGAATTAGGGAACAGACACCCTAATTGACGCGAATCCTAAAGATAGATCTATTGGGCCTAACAAACCCCATCCAAAGTACCGGATGCTTTAGTACTTCGAAATTTATATCATGTCCGAAGGAGGATCCCGGAATGATAGGGGATATTCTTATATGTATCTAGTTAATGTCGGTTACCAGGTGTTCACCATATGAATGATTATTTTTGTCTCTATGCATGGGACGTATATTTATGAGAACTGAAAATGAAATTCTTGTGGTCTATTAAAATGATGGAAATAAATGATTATGATAAACTAATGAACTCACCAACCTTTTGGTTGACACTTTAAAGCATGTTTATTCTCAGGTGTTAAAGAAATCTTCCGCTGTGCATTTGCTCATTTTAAAGATATTACTTGGAGTCTTTCATAGCATATTTTGAAGAACGTTGCATTCGAGTCATTGAGTTCATCAAAGATTATTATTAAATCAATTTATAGTTGGATAATGGATATTATGAAATGGTATGCATGCCTGTCAATTTTCGATGTAAAGAAAGTTTGTCTTTTAAAAACGAACGCAATGTTTGTAAAATGTATCATATAGAGGTCAAATACCTCGCAATGTAATCAACTATTGTGAATCGTTTATAATGTATATGAACGGGTCCTTTCAGTTGGTATCAGAGCGGTGGTCTTAGCGAACCAGGTCTGCATTAGTGTGTCTAACTGATAAGTCGATAGGATGCATTAGTGAGTCTGGACTTCGACCGTATCTGCATGTCAAAAGTTTTGCTTATCATTTTGTGTCGAAAATTAACTACTTATCATCCTCAGAAAATTACCTGCTTATCATTTTTAGTCTAAGACACGTCTTGCTGTATTGATTGCATGAATAGTGTATAGACAAAAATTCATATCTTAGCATATCTGCTAAATCATATCTTATCGTATCTGTTACTTTAAACTTTGCCTGACATATCCCGCAAAGTCCTCCGTAATCTACGAAATCTTTTGATATATATATATATATATATATATATATATATATATATATATATATATATATATTCTATGTAATTAGAATACCATCCGTTAGCCAAAATCATTTCATATCGGAAAAAAAAATCCTTTATCCAATCGTACGAAATGGAATTCGTCATCAGTTCAAGTCACTCAGATTCCGAAATGGAATCCCATTCAAGCTCCGAAAGTAGTGTGACCGGAATAGATCAACCAATCAGTCATCACCTATTCTGGATGAATTGGGGATGGGTTCGTAGCCTCCTCAATCATTGGAGACAAGAAGAAGGTGATCCCTTCCATCCACCACATTGCCCTCTTGATGAAGAACCTGAAGCACTTACCGGCGAACCTGTCCGAAATACCATTTTCTCGCTCATTTCCAGAGTATCTCGTCACGATTATATATTACATCAAATTTTAGATTTTATTTATCCGCTCGTCCGAACCGACAATCACCCCGGTGTAATAGAAGAAGTCAACGAGCTTCGCGCTCGGGTAGTGGCTTTGGAGAATATGGTGCAGAGATTACAAACACCAGCAGCAGCATCAGCAGCATAACCAGTACCACCATCATCAACACCAACAGTACCATTACCACCTCCAACCACAACCGCGTCGTAAACCTCAACTTCACAATCTGTCCCACGAGCATCAACGTCATACGCACCATAGATACCAAGGAGTACCAACAACAATAACTGACGAAGTATTAATTCATAACTTCATTGGAGAAACATTCCGCGGCGATTATGTAATCTCTAAAGTCTTAGAGATTATCTAATCTAGCCCTAACCATAAATCAGTTAAGCGAACCAAAATGATGGAAGGAAGAGTAGAAACCCTGACAAAAATGGTGTGTGATTAACAAGCTAAACTTGCTTTACCAACAACATCAATAGTACCATCAGTGTTACCAGCATCGTCAGTACAGTCAACATCCGAATCAACAACACCGATAACATCACAAACTCCGTCAGTTCAAGAATCACTGTGGACATCATTACGAATCGATAACGTTTATATTGTATCAACGAGTTATGAAGAATTAACTCATTTCCTCTGAAGAAATTATATGTATGTATATATATATATATATATATATATATATATATATATATATATATATATATATATATATATATATTGAAATAAATCTTTCAGTGCTAAGCTATTGTGTGTGAATCTTAACTACTCGGTTAATTCATATTACAAATATGCAATAATGTACGTCCTTCGGCCGCAACTTAACCAGCGTTAACTACAATCTCTGTCGCAATTCAACAAATTCCAATTCATAATAAATCAAGTATATATTTGATTTTACACTTTCATCATCAATGTACCCGAAACTTTTCAGATAACATCATTCGTACTTTGCGAAATTCACAAGAATTCCACGAACCGAACACCATACATCAACAAATAACGAAGTATTGATTCATAATTTTAATGTCATTAAAGAAATACTGCGTAAAAGTTATGTACATTTTAAAGCCTTTAGGGATTATTCAATTCTAGTTTCAACCGTAAATTAAATGAGTTTAATTTAACATTAACTCATTAAATCTATGTTACATCTGAAGAAAATATACATATATATATTTTCATAAAGACTGTAATAAAATTCTTTTGTACAAAATATTAATTATGAATTTTTTTTTTAACGGGTAGGTAATACCCGAGAGATATATAAATTCACAATTAATATGTTACATTCTTCGAATCTGATTCAGCAAATCATCCATTATACTCCCTACTTTCACAACAATATACATTCTTTTATAGAAATCAAAACAACCATACTCATTCAAAATTTAATTACATATTCTGATTTTGAAATCTCAAAATTTAACTTGAGATATGACCAAAATCATCACTCTTAGATCCTTACATCTTTCACAAGCTATATTTTGACTTCAAAACTGTGTTAGAACATCAAATGTATGTTAACGATTACAATCTGTGTTCAAACCCTTCGAAAATTTCTGAAGACACTTCGAATGATGAGCAATCGAGATGATGATCCAACCACATGTTACCCACAGTTATGTACCCGAAAAACTCTTGAAACCAAAGTAAAAGTTTAAACAACGTATCCGCGTCAGATTCTTTGGCATTTATTAGCAAAAATAACTTTGCGACTCCTATTCAAAGTAGCCAGTTTTGTCACAGCTCCAGCAAGTCAACTTCGAATTTTCAGTCAGACTAACCTTATTATAACCTTGAGATATACACCATCGTTACCAGGGAACCTTTTACATTCCACCATATTATTAGCAGATGTACCAACAACTTCATTACCCTTTGACTTTAGCCTCTCCAAAAAGTCATCATAATTATTCATTGAAACCCCATCATTTACTCATTCGCATCTTGTAATGAGAATTGCCATACGAATCATTGGGAATTAGCAATCAGTATTTTGAAATCTTGCAGCATGTCTGCGCCAACAGTTATATGTGTATATATAACGTCTATCTTCTGGACTTAATTTGAATGTGAAGTTTCTGAAAAACACTCCGAACTACGAATTGGTTCTCCGAAAATGGAAAAAATGCTGATGAAGCAGCAAAAACTATAAACGACTTTAAATGGTAAAAGCTGGATGATAATGATGAAGTGTGCTGGCAAAGCGCAGAAAAAGAGAAGTTTTGGAACTGGAAAACGGATTGAGCAAAGTAGGAAGGAGGCTGTGGACAAATTACAAAGACTGAACCTTGACTTTAAAGGATCCAAATGATTCAGTACCTGCTGAAGTCATTAACGAATACCTTGCTCCTGACTCTAAACCCCTGCGGACAATATTCTTCATCATCCTATGATATTAGAAATTCTAAAATATCATCATATCTTTCATTATAAATATCCTCCATATTTCTGAAGATATTTTCTTAATTCTTCTTATTTGAAATCATTTACCTCTTCGCGCTATCTGTATTACATCATAAAAGAAACTATTTTAGTTTCTAAATTCTGAAAGATTCAAGTTTAAAATAGGAATATTTTGAAGTAGTGTTGAGAACTGAAGCATGAATTAGTATAATATAATGACACTTGATCAATGTGATTATATTACAGTAAGTCATGCTGAGTTTCTAAATGGAACGTGATGATTCACAGATCATAACATCATCATGTGCCATGTTATACGACTCTTGTATTCTATTTAACCTCTAAAATATCAAAAAAATATTTCTTGATGATTCGGCCTTTTCCAAGGTATTCTAGTAATTTGACAAGTCATGATCGTGCCATCACAATTTCCTTCCTAGAACATTAACAATGTTCATTCCGAAATTCATATCTATGAATTCTGGACCATTACAAGCGGTGCTTAATCGCAAGAAGAAGAAACGAAAGGACAAAACTCCGAAATAGAAATTGGGGTATAAATTGCAGCAAATAAAAGAGAGCATTAATTGTGAATGATAATGATTATAGAAGACAGAAGCAGAGACTTTGAAATATAAGGGAACATATAAAGCTCAACGACAAACCAGAAATTATAAACCATATATCGATGCATATAGCAATATAAAGACACGGGAGAACTAGAAACACTATAAACCCAAGAGTATAGTAGAAGTAAATAGATTCTTCCGGCGGTAGATGAAAAAGAAGAATGACCGATATGAAAGTTAGAAGTATATCGAGAATCAGAGCTGGATGGAGCATATTGATGAATACTTTAAAATATGAGTTGAGGGGGAAAGAATAGAAGGTGATGAAACATGACTAGGAACTTAGAAATCAACAGATTTAACTCACACAATGGCAGAATAAGTGAATCAAACCCTCTAGTGAATAGGTTAAGTTTTTTTTGATTAATTTAGTCAAACCACAACTAAATCAAGTGTGATTAGATCAACACCTAGAGCTATTATTCACCACATGGGTGATTTGGACTGAGAGAGAATCGGAGGAGCTCACTAGATCTGAGTGTGTGTAACAAATAAGAGGCTTAACCTAAAATGAAGAACATAAGACTTTATATACCCCTGCTGTTGACTCACCCATACGATTCATTCATCACACGTACGAGTTGGCTTCATCAGCCGTACGGGTGATCACTCACTCGTGTCTTCTCATTTAGGTTGTAATTGTGACTTAGCTCAGCATCAACCGTGCGTATGAGCCTGTCAGCCGTACTAGTGAGGCTTCACTCGTACGTCTGACTAAGTCTAACATAGTCAAACATCTAAATCTCGTTCCTGCAGTTCCTGTAACCACATACAAACACAGGATAATAATGAGCAATCATGGTGGCCTTTAAACTGTTGTACCTGCAATGGACGTGGGTAGATGTCTAGGGACTTGCATAAAATGCATCAACAGAAGGTGTGAGTTGTAAGGAAACGAAGGAGGTGAATTTATAAGAAAATCTCCGACAGAATAATTAAAATGGACGATCGAATTTAAAGCGGATCCTAATTTCCTTGATTACCGGAGAGTCAAATCTTATTAAGAAGATTTTCTTCAAATCCCTTGAAATCTGGGAATCAATCATATCTACATCAAATGATAAGATGAATCTACACTTACTCATTTCACTCTTCTATGTTAGCTTCATTCGTACTCTTCATATAAATGGATTGTTTATCCAAATTATTCGCTGATGATAAAACTCTAATTTTCAGCCCGTATGTATCATGAAAACATACTTATTATCATTCACGACCTTTCCACTTAAATTTCGGGACGAAATTTCTTTAACGGGTAGGTACTGTGACAACCCGGAAATTTCCAACCAAATTTAAACTTTAATCTTTATATGTTTCCGACACAATAAGCAATATTTGTTAAGTTAAATTTCAAGAATTTTAAACTATGTTCATACATTCATTCAACTTCGACCAAGTTTCAACGATTCACGAACCATTAAACGAATATGATTATATATGTATATGTGTATATATATTATAACTTGAAACGTAAATGAAATATTATATTAAATACTTTATATGATTGTATCTGTTTCAAAATGTTTATCAATAGAATTAGAAGATAAGATCAACTGATTGAATTATCAGATATATTAAATTATGATTACAAGTCTCTGTTGAAAGGCCCACGTTGATTTGAGAAATCTTTCCATTTTAACAATATTCGGAAAATGGTAAAGTAATTTATAAATAAGAACAAATTGTCAATCATTGAGAACTAGACAAAGGATAGTGGAAGATTGAATCTCATAAAGACTCGATTGATCTATTTAGTTTCAAACGTACAAAAACGTTTTCAGTTTAAAAAGAACTTTATTATTAAAACGTATATAACTTTTATAAATATCTAGAACCACTTTTGACAACTCATTACTTAACTAGTATGATAAAGATAACGATATTTATATTTTATTTTATTAAATATATATATATATATAACGATCTAAATTAATATTATATATATTTATACGCGTATAATACGTACATAGTTTTATACTTTTACTATACTTAAACTTTACCTTTACTTTATTTTTACTTTACTTTAACTTTAATAATTCACTTTAATAATTCATACTTTAATAATTCATACTTTAATAATTCACTTTAATAATTCATACTTTAATAATTCATTTTAATAATTCAAAAATCTATTATAAATAGAATTCAATAGGTTTCATTATTTCATAGAAACTTGAAAATATTTTTCTCTAAACTCTCTCAATCGATTTACATATATATATTTACTCCGTATTATTTCAAGATATTATTAGTTTACATAAAATATTACGACGGAGTGTTGTCTGAGTGATTTCGAAATTGTTTTTCGAGTAGGATAGGATTAAGGAAATTATGGGTTATAGCTATAGAGGTGATTGAGTATGGTTCATGGGTATGCTCGTGAGGTCAATATAGTGTTTATCATTTCCGTTGCGTCTACGTACCTTTCCTGCAATATTGAATCTCAATATTGATACGTGAGTACTCATAATTTAACTTTTACATACTAATAGTGTATCCTTGACTAGTGCTCGAGTATTTAGGATTATGCATGCTTGTACTTTTGATATTGCCCTTAGACAGGTTAGGTTGAATCTTGAATTAGTTACACTTGCGGTTGAGATAAGGTATAAGATATGCATGTCCTTGGAAAGCTAGCGAAAAATTAAGAACTTTTCCTTTAGATATCGAATGGTTTCGATGAACGGATTAGAAGTTATAATCAATTGAATTTTCGGTATTTTTATTAAAAATGATTATTATTATCGTCGTTTTTATCGTCGTTCTAGTTTTATCTAATTATTATCATTATTATTATCTTTATCAATAAAAGGGATTTATCATTAAAAATTGTTTTCTTTATTACTATCGTTATTATCGTTAAAGTTATAATTAGTATTATTATTATTATTATCCCATTATCATTATTATTATTATTATTATTATTATTATTATTAGTATTATTATTATTATTATTATTAATATATATATATATATATATCATTATTTAAAAATGGTTATTGTTATTGTTATTATTATTATTACTATATTATCATTAAGATAATTATTAGTATTATCGTTAATAATATTATAGTAACTATCATTATTAATATTAGTGCAATTAAAACAAATAATTGTAACACCTAAATATTTTGATTACTATTATTATCATTATTATGAACACGATATAAAAGACGATTAAAAGCTGTTAAACGAAACGATTAGGAAATAATGAGTAAGAGTATCATGATGAAATTAAAATATTATAAGATATTAATTTAGATAAAATTATCGTTCTTATTATTTTTATCATTACTATTATTATTAAAAGTATCGTTAGTATTAAAACTATCATTTTAACAAAAATTATCATTTTAATAGAAATGTCATTGTTACTATAAAATATCATTATTATTATTATTTTAAATAGAATTATTATTTTAAAGATAATATTAAAAATTATCGTAAATATTAAAGTTATCATAATTAGAATTATCGTTTTATCATAATGTCATCTTAGTAATTATAAATATTGATATTTTTATAATAATAATTATTATTACAAAATAATACAACTTTTACTTACTATCATTATAGATATTATTTTATCAAATAAATATGTGATACAAACATATTTTACTACGTGTAATAACTTACTTTAATAATACCTATCATATTATCTTTATGATATTAAATGAACCCTATAAATTTTATTACTTAATATATATAAAAGTATATTTGATTATATAAATTTAATATAAAATTTTATTTATTAATAAATAAATTATATTATTTACTCTAATAAATCTTTTTAAAATATTTAAAAATATAAAACGACGATATTTAAACTATATATTAATCATGTATAGATTTTTAGAAATTATTTTGAGTCAAATTTACTTTTGTTGACTTTTGCATATTAGTCTCGAGCATTAGGATTGTGGTACACTATGACTTGACCTAATTTGTTAGACAAATATTGACCAACATATAAATATATATAATTAATTTAGGTTCGTGAATCCGAGGCCAACCTTGCACTTGTTCAATGACGTTATATGTATTTTTACTACGAAATACAGTATGGTGAGTTTCATTTGCCTTTTTACCTTTTATATTTTTGGGCTGGGAATACATGCGCAACTTTTATAAATATTTTACGAAATAGACACAAGTACGTGAAACTACATTCTATGGTTGAATTATCGAAATCGAATATGCCCCTTTTTATTAAGTCTGGTAATCTAAGAATTAGGGAACAGACACCCTAATTGACGCGAATCCTAAAGATAGATCTATTGGGCCTAACAAACCCCATCCAAAGTACCGGATGCTTTAGTACTTCGAAATTTATATCATGTCCGAAGGAGGATCCCGGAATGATAGGGGATATTCTTATATGTATCTAGTTAATGTCGGTTACCAGGTGTTCACCATATGAATGATTATTTTTGTCTCTATGCATGGGACGTATATTTATGAGAACTGAAAATGAAATTCTTGTGGTCTATTAAAATGATGGAAATAAATGATTATGATAAACTAATGAACTCACCAACCTTTTGGTTGACACTTTAAAGCATGTTTATTCTCAGGTGTTAAAGAAATCTTCCGCTGTGCATTTGCTCATTTTAAAGATATTACTTGGAGTCTTTCATAGCATATTTTGAAGAACGTTGCATTCGAGTCATTGAGTTCATCAAAGATTATTATTAAATCAATTTATAGTTGGATAATGGATATTATGAAATGGTATGCATGCCTGTCAATTTTTGATGTAAAGAAAGTTTGTCTTTTAAAAACGAACGCAATGTTTGTAAAATGTATCATATAGAGGTCAAATACCTCGCAATGTAATCAACTATTGTGAATCGTTTATAATGTATATGAACGGGTCCTTTCAGTTTGAAAATCCAGCTCACAAACTTTTGGCTCCTAGCTTGTCGACGTTATTAAATAATAATATAATATATATATAATTTTTAAGAATTATTTATATATTATATTTTATTTATGTGCATAGTTGACTTGTAATTTTTGCACCGTTGCGTCGCGCGTTGAGAGTAGACTCATGTCCCGGTTCCGGATTTTCGAACGTCCTTGCGTACAATTTAATATCTTGTACTTTGCGTTCCGCAACTTGTACTTTTGTCATTTTTAGACGTTTCTTATCAATAAATTGAACCACTTGGATTGTATCTTGTACATTTGAGCTTTTTGGACGTTTGTGTCTTCAAATCTTCGTTTTCGCCTTTTGTCTTCGCACTTATTTATTTAAACAATTACAATGAAAATATAATACAATTACATATGAAAACCTATTATTTAGGAGGGATATTGCTATGAAATATATGTTCCTTTTTAGCCTTATCAAACATCCCCACACTTAAACGTTGCTTGTCCTCAAGCAATACATAACTTGAAATAAAATCACACTTCACTCGAATCACTTTTTTATTCTCACACTTTATACATCAGTGATTTTGATACAGAGGTATAAACAATGATAGTGACGATAGAACCATGGTTAAAGGTGGGTGTGTCATCCACAGTTGCCTCGGGTTTAGGTCAACGACACTTGCAATCAAATAGCCGATTTACTTTCGGTTTCCAAAGCAAAGTACACATTTGAAAGGCGGTTTACAGTCCCACATGACTATGAAAATGTAGATCCTTAAGGAAATTGGATCTTTATGAAAATATTTGATCTTTTGAAAATTCAATCTAGCTTTTACCCTAGATAAGTTTTCCTGAATAACCCTTCACCGGTGTTGCAAAATATTTTTGTGGGTTTTGTGGGTTTCAGATTTGAAAATTTTAGCTCAAAACTTATGGTTTTGTGTCACCCACTTGCTAACCTTATATTAGGAAAGCAACACGTCCAGTTTACTTGTCCCGTATATTACCTTTCGGTAAACTACCGTTCGGTTGTAAAGGAAAGCGATGAACAAGCAACTGTTAAGGCAATGTCCCGTGACTTGCTTTTGATTATGGTCTATAACGTGTCGGACGCAATTACTATCCTTTGTAGGAGCAATAGTAAAGCTGACCCTTATAATTTTCCGGTCTGGCACAAGGTCCTGTCTTTGACCATGCTATGCAACCACCGTTCTTACGGTTGACACTTGATTTGGTTCAGGTGACCTAATGAATTCCAGGTGAATTCCTAGAATTTTACGTTCAATGGTAATGAACGCATTGAAAATGGGTTTTCAGAAAATAAATCGGTTTTAATCTAATCAAAATATTTTCTCGTTCAAGCTCGAGTTTAGATATCATCGAATTCCATGAGTTTGTAATTCTCAATCTTTAAAGTCAATCTCAAGGATTGAGTAATATCAGTCTTAAAAGCTGATTTTTAATCTTTTAAGGAGATTATCCTTTCTGGGGATCTGATTCATTAGTCTTATCAAGCTAATTTGCACGGTGTCCCCCCCATTGTACGAGATAAATCCTTCTCATGGTTAGGATAAATCTGACCACCTGGCGACCCTGTTTGATGCTGAGGTCCGTGGATTTTCTGCTGATTTTAGAGATGACTTTTCTAGATTTTTCGTCAACCTACAGCTGGTCTGGACGACAACTTCATGACCTAAATCAAGAAGCGCGTTTCTTTTTCGGAAGACTTTACTTCCTTTTAATGATGGAATTGATTCATCGTGTAGATCCATCTTTTCTTTAAAATATATTACAGTAAATCAGGTAAAACTGATTAAAATCGTCCAAAACAAAAGTACCTGCAATAACTTTACAGAAACATGTGATAGATAGTTTTTAATTGAATAACTTGGTACATTCTCCCCACACTTAGTTTCTTTCTTTGCCTTTTTATTCTCCTTTATTCCATTTTAAATGAATTCAATCGTTTTAGGGTGTTTCTCAATTTATGTCCTTTCCGAGGTAACGATAATTTCGGTATTAACACCTAATTTTCATCGTTCATAAATATATATAAACATGATTTTAAATTCATTTATTTGAAATTTTTTCAAATTTTCATAAAATTTGGCAAATAAACCAAGTATAAACCCGAGAGAATTTATAACCCTTCCCCACACTTGAGATCATGCAATGCCCTCATTTGCATGAAATCAGACTCTAATTATAAATTCATGAGGGTGATTAGTGTAGAAAAGTGATTGAAAATACCCAGTTTGTAATTACAAAGCTCGTCAAATGATAGATGGCGCGCCTCATCGTTCATTCCTTCTTGTTTTATCACACATGCTTTTTTTCAAAAACGGCTGCTTTTCTGAACTGTTTACTAATATTTGAAAAAGCGTATTTTACCCTAACTTATCATGCATTTTTATTAACGAGTTATCCACTAACCCGAACCCCGAATTTAACGTTAAGTGGGGTTAGACTTCCCCACACTTAGCTGACGACATGTGAAGTCGGTAGAATGAGTTCCACGAATTAGAGTAGTGAGCCAGTTATTTACATTTCGGGTGGTGTATAATATATCAATGGGTTTAAAGTTTAGACTCTCCCGATCGTCACTACTTAATTCTTTTTTAAGTGTAGCTTTTAGTAAATGGATATGTCTCTTTTCTGGTTCTTGGTCAAATGGATCGATATACACCGACATACTTATTTCTATAGGGTGGACAATTCCTAATATTTCCTTCCTTTTATTCTCAGGATCAAAGTTTTCACCTCTATTACCCAATTGGGTGAAATTCGAGGTGTCATTATTTATTACAGCTCGTAGTTCATTTCCGGTGGATGACTCGTCTATTGAGAATATTGGGTTGGAAGGTTGTGGAATGGTGAAGTTCGGTTTGGCCTCGGGGGTAAAATTTTCAACGTTATCGTATTCCCAAGAGTACCAATTTGTCACCATTACTTTATCTTTATCCATTGATGGATCGATGATTTCATCGGTAGCGGCTAATGTGTCGATATGTTGTGAAATTGGTAAGACTGAATAAAAAGTATCATCGGGATAGTTGGTGATTTCGGAGCTCTCGAATTCATCAAAATTCGATGATATGAGATTTTCTTGCACACGACTCCTCAGATCAACAGGTGTGTAGTCTGATAGAGTTTCAGCTTGCCGGTTTACAAACTCTCTCATTTGTTCATTTTGAGCATTGAGTTCTTCGAGTTTGATTTTCATATTGTCTAATAAATTTTCAGACACGTAATTTTCCTCGTCTACTGGTTGTTGAGTTTGGAAATATTCTTGGGAATAATCCCAATTTGAATTGTATTCTTCATAATCATTCCATTCAGGTTCCGTGGGTGCGTAATTTTCCAAAGGAACGTAATAATAACATTCCCATGTTGAGTGATAATCTCCACAGATTTCACAACCAGTTATTGTTTCGTCATTCGTGATCCAAGATTGACCGAATGAATTGTCATCAACACCCGTTTGAGAGTACTGATTTAATTGATTTTGGATATCAAAAAGAGTTTCCATAGCCTTGTTTTCAAAATTTTCCATTTTATTGCGATGGCCAAATTTTAGCTACAATGTGGTGCATTTAGTAATTATCCTATTAGTTATAAAAATAGAAAAACTTATATAAGTTGTCCAATTAATAGACTTTTCTGCTTTTGCCCACGTTTCGAATAGCCAAAAGATGCAGCAGGGAGCCAGAACCCTTTAAATCGGAAGCTCACAACTCAGCCACTAACAAATCCAACTATTACTACGAAGCAAAAAATTGTCAACGTCCATTAATTTAACCACTTAAATAATTTTTCTTTCCGTTTGAGATATTAGATAAGAAATAGAGAAAATTTCCAAGTCCTAAAAACTAAAGCGTCGAGAAATAAGAAAGAAAAAGAATGCGCGTCAAAAAACGTCGAAAAATAAAAATAAGAAAGTAGCGAGTCGTGACTTAAAAGGCACTAAAATTTTAAAATCGTCGCAAAATTCTAAAGCACCTAAATCTTAGTCTAAAGAAATAGCACTTAAGGGATTTAACGGCAAAGCCTAAAAATCTAAAAAATAAAAATAAACTACGGCAAAAACTATATTTAAAACTAAATACGAGCGAAAAATACAAAAGTTACGCTAAAAACGAATAAAAAGGGACAAAATATACAAATATACTAAAAGTTGTAAAAAGTAAAAAAAAAATTTTAAAAAATATTATTTTTATATTATTTATTTTATAAAACTATTAATTTTACAATTTAAATAAAACTAATTAAAATTAATTATTACAAATTAATTAAAACTTAAACTAAATAATAAATTAATTAACCCTAAATACTAATTAATTAATAATAATAATTAAAACTCCGTAATAAATGCAAATTTAGGGTTTCTGCAGGCGTGTCAGGGTGGCTCCGCGAGTCGTGGAGTTTTAAGCCTGCAAACTCCGCGAGTCGTGGAGTTTGAAAAACGTGTTTTTTTTTAAATTTTATATTGTTTTTCTAAAAATATATATAAATATATTTATACAAAAATAAATTAAAAATATAGCGTTTCGCCGAGTCCCCGGCAGCGGCGCCAAAAACTTGATGTGGTAGCGTGGGGTACGTGATAGTACTATATTTTACTACGAAATACGTTACAAATTACACAAGTTTTAATTATTTATTTACAAATGGGATATACCTAAACCTTGCTACAACACTATAGGCAGTGTACCTAATCGTAAAGTAGTATAGTTTTTAGTAAGTCCGGTTCGTTCCACAGGGAGCGGGCTTATTGCACACTATATTTTTAAACAATTATATTTGTACAAAATATATTATATTAATAATATATAAAAGGGGGTTTACCGTTTAATGACCGGTTTGTCGATTTTATATTTTAAGCGAAGCGTAAAGTAAATGATGATATTTAACTAACAATATAAAATAAATAACAATAATTAAAATGACAATAAATAAAAGTATGAGGAAATATGAAATAAAATATATTATGCTTATTTAAACTTCCGTAACCATGATGGTTGACTTGTTGATTTTAGTTTTATGCCCATGGGTTAATTATCCTTTGTCCTGGATTATTTAATTTGTCCGTCTGGTTTTTGTCCATAACAGTCCATCAGTCATAAATATAAAGTGCGAGTGTCCTCGTCAAATTATCCTTATACCCGAAGTCAAATATTCCAACTAATTGGGGACTTAAACTGTAACAAGGTTTTAATACTTTGTTTAATAATTACACCAGGATATCAACTGCGTGTAACCCAAGATTTTAATACTTTGTTATCAATTATGCCAAGTGTCCTTGTACATAATTTCACTCATGTTTTAATAATTCCATAGACTATTAATCCATTCCCGTATCCGGTTAAATGAACGATTATTCGTACATATAAATACCCTGCCCATCGTATTCGATCGAGTGTATATGGTTATTTATAGGTACATCCAATTGTAAATCTTTATATTAAAATTAACAAACTATCATTTAGTTAAACAAATATAAAGCCCATTAATAGCCCATAGTCTAATTTCCACAAGTGTCGTTCTTTTGTCCAAACCCCAATTATGGTACAAAGCCCAATTACCCCGTCTTTAATATTTAGTCCAACATCATGATTACTTTAGCTCAAATAAGCATAATAATAACTTAAGTACGAGACATTAATTTAAAAAGGAGAACATAACTTACATTGAGTATTTATCGCGTAGTGTTACACGGACAGAATTTCGACTTCAAAAACCCGTCAAATAACCTTTACATAACCCAAACTAACTAATATAAAACTATCCTATCCTATATATATATATATATATATATATATATATATATATATATATTATTTATTTATTTATTACATAGTATTATTATTATTATTATTTATATTTTCATATATATAACTCGGCAGAATGCATGGCCTTTTATAGGCGCTTTGATTTATGACAGCTCCGCGAGTCGTGGAGTTTTTGGCCTTCAAACTCCGCGAGTCGTGGAGTTTGAAAATCCAGCTCACAAACTTTTGGCTCCTAGCTTGTCGACGTTATTAAATAATAATATAATATATATATAATTTTTAAGAATTATTTATATATTATATTTTATTTATGTGCATAGTTGACTTGTAATTTTTGCACCGTTGCGTCGCGCGTTGAGAGTAGACTCATGTCCCGGTTCTGGATTTTCGAACGTCCTTGCGTACAATTTAATATCTTGTACTTTGCATTCCGCAACTTGTACTTTTGTCATTTTTAGACGTTTCTTATCAATAAATTGAACCACTTGGATTGTATCTTGTACATTTGAGCTTTTTGGACGTTTGTGTCTTCAAATCTTCGTTTTCGTCTTTTGTCTTCGCACTTATTTATTTAAACAATTACAATGAAAATATAATACAATTACATATGAAAACCTATTATTTAGGAGGGATATTGCTATGAAATATATGTTCCTTTTTAGCCTTATCAGGTGGTGCCTAAAAAGGTATGGTGATGGTGACTCTCGGTGGTGGTTAGTAGTGATTTAAGATGATGGATGTTGGAGACTTAAGTGCTGTTGATTTAGTAGCAAGAAAAAGGATTTCCCTCCCCCTCTACATATCATATCATATTCTTATATACATATAAAATCAATAAAGGTAAACTAATAATATTATATATTATAATAATTATATAATATAAGTTGAAAGAAAAATGTGTAGGAGTAACAGTAATATGGATTGATTAGGATTCAACTAGCCATCACACATTTGTCCTTGTACCGACAATTTTAATGTGAATAGTATATCGTACACCGTTGATAATCAGTGGCGGATAAAAGTGTTCAGAAAAATCCCATATTTTTAAATTAACTATATTTATTTATTTTGGTCATTAAGGTATAAAATTCAATCATTAATTTAATAAATAAAAATTACATCAACTATCCCTCTCGATTCTGGGTAAAATATGAAAAATGTTAAAATTTATTAATTAGCTTCTAAATATATTTTTAATAAGCCTAAAATTTATATAGCTCATTTTTGGATCACCGTTTATTTTAAAATCACATAAGTTTGTTTATAACTTGTTTAATAACTATCAGGATGACAAACGAGTGTTACGAGCGTTTATTAAATAAATTCTAAATTATATATATATTCAATATACTTTTCATATATATATATATATATATATATATATATATATATATATATATATATATATATATATATAGATTTATAGTAATATCATATATTATTTTATTTTTTATTTTTTATTTTTTTACACAAATGAATTAAATCACATAAGTTTCTCTTTCATATATATATATATATATATATATATATATATATATATATATATATATATATATATATATATATATATATATATATATATATATATAAATATATGTAATTATTTACAGATAGTGGTTCGTGAATCATCGGGAGTAGTAAAAGGTTAATTGAATTCATGAAACAGTTCAAAAATTTTGAGACTCAACATTACAGACTTTGCTTATCGTGTCGAATTCATATTAAGATTAAGTTTAAATTTGGTCAGAAATTTCCGGGTCGTCACAGTACCTACCCGTTAAAGAAATTTCGTCCCCAAAATTTGATAGAGATCGTCATGGCTGACAATAAGTATGTTTTCATGACGCATACGAGCTGAAAATTAAAGTTTTGTCATCATTGAGTAATATGGATAAAACAATTCATTTATGTGAAGAGTATGAGTGAAGCTATCACAAAAGAATGAAATGAGTAAATGCAGGTTCATCTTAACTGGTGACGTAGTCACGGTTAATTTTCAGAATTCAAGGATTTTAGAAGAAAATCTTCGAAATCTAACTAAGATTTGATTCTTCGGTAGTTAAGGAAAGTAGATCTTCTTTGGTTAACTGAGATAATCTGTTTAGATTGCTCTATTGGATATTTCACTATGAATCCACCCTCTTCATTTCCTTTATATTTTGGGGTTCCCTACTTTTGTTTTCTCTTCCCGACTTTAAGTCGAGCAAATAATGGTCCAGAATTCATAGAGATGGAGTTTCGAATGAACATGACTAATGTTCTAAAAGAGGGATTGTAATAGCACGATCTTGATTGGACAAATTATCAGAATTCAAGAGAAAAGATAGGACTATCAAGAAAATATGTTCTTGATGTGTTTATAGATTAGATAGAATGTAAGAGTCATGTAACATGGCACATGATGACGTTATGGTCTGTGAATCATCACGTTCTATTAGAAACTCAGCATGACTTACTATAATATAATCACGTTGATCAAGTGTCATTATATTATACTAACTCATGCATCAATTTCCAACACTACTTCAAAAACATCCATATTTTAAATTTAAATTTTCAGAATTTTAGAAACCGAAACAGTTTCTTCTATGATGTAATACAGATAACGCGGAGAGATAAATAATATCGGACAAGAATATTTATGAAGATATCTTCAGAAATATTGAGGATATTAATAATGAAAGATACGATAATACCTTAGAATTTTAGAATCAAATTTTGATGAAGAAATTCATTCACGATGATTTAGAGCGATTAAGGAGCAAGGTATTCGCTAAAGATTTCATCAGAAACAGAATCATCAGGATTCTTTATGTACATGTTTAGTCCATTTGAATTGTTCAGAGTCTCCTTCATGGTTTGCTCAATTCATTTTTCAGTATCAAAAGTTTTTTTGAGCTTTTTCAGTATGTCTCTCTTTATTATCAAACTTCTGACTGTTTAAACAGTCTTCAGTTTTCGCTGCTTCATCAGCTTTTTCAGAACTCAGAGATCTGATTCATAAGCTAGAGTGCTTTTCAGGAATTTAGAGATTCTGAATTGAAATTCATCAGTCCAGAAGATATATGTTATATATAGATATATAACTATTGATGTAGGAACGCTGCGAAATTTGAGAATTAATGATTAATGCTTCTCGGTATTTGGTATGGAAACTATTTTTACAAGATGCCGATGAGTTCATGATAAGATTTCAATAGATAAATATAATGATTTATCGGAGAGATTTAAGCCCAAAGAGCAGCGAGGTTGCTGGTACGTCTGCTGGTAATATGGTGGAACATAAAATGTTCCCCTGGTAACAATAAAAGAACACACATATATATCAAGGTTATAATAAGGTTGTTTCAAGTAGAAAATTAAAGTTGACTTGCTGGAGCTGTGACAAATCTGGCTATCTCGAACAGGAGTTGCAAAGTTATTTTCGGTAAAAATAACACTAAAGGAATTAGCACAGCTACGTGTTAAACGTTTACTCAGGTTCTGAGTGTTTTCAGGTGCATAACTATATACATCAATTTTTTCTTTCGTAGATGAAGTACGGTTGGTTCATCCTCTCAATTAAGGTGTTTTCAAGAATTATGAAAGGTGTGAACGCAGATTGTAATCGTCAAGATACAAATGAGGTTTAAGATGAGATCAAGTGGCAAAATTGAAGAAATGTTTAGTTTCATATATTATAATCAATATTTTGATTCATTTTAATTATCCAATGTTATTAGTCTACAGTCGATAGTCCATAGTTAACAGTCCAATAATTCATATATAGTTTAATATATAATATTCGAATTAATTAATACGTATCGTGACCCGTGTACATGTCTCAAACTCGATCACAACTCAAAGTATATATATAATTTTAGAATCAACCTCAACCCTGTATAGCTAACTCAAGCATTACTGCATATAGAGTGTCTATGGTTATTCCAAATAATATATATAGATGTGTCGATATGATATGTGAAAACATTGTATACGTGTCCCGATATTTAAAATGCGTAAATAACAGTATTTAAATGACGATAAATAAAGTGCATAAAATAAATAACAGAAATTAAATGACGATATATTAAATTGCGAGAATTAAAATTGCGATAATTAAATTGCGATAAATAAAATGTAATAATGAATTAACAGTTAGCTAGGAACAGTTAGCTAGGATTTTGTTTGCGTGGATTCTTAACAAAATTTCTCATAGTTAATTTGTTTGTTTCTAATAAATTTTGTTTTGTCCAATGTTTTTCTTCATTATGCCACTTGTTGGATTCTGATAGGTCAAAATCCAAATATGAAATTAAATGAAAATGGTTATTCTGCGGTGAACAGATACGTATATCGGTGGATGTAAGTAGGATAATAATTGTCTGTTGAATCAGATTCGAAGAATGTGCAGTGTAACTTATTAATGTAAAATCTAAATATTCCTCGGGTATTACGTACCCGTTTAAATATTTCACCATTAACGGTTTGTACAAAAGAATTTTCAATTACAATCTTTATGAAAATATACATACATATATATTTTCTTCAGATGTAATCATGGATTTAATGAGTTAATGTGATATTAATCTCATTTGGTTTTCGGTTGGAACTAGGATGAATAATCTCTAAAACTTTAGAGTTTACATAATTGCCATGAAGAACGAAGATAATTGATGTAGAACGATTCGTAGAATGATGATTATACTCGAGGTATATAATGAGATGTTGAGGCATGGATTGTTGATGGTACTGTTGCTATTATTGATGGTACTGTTGGTGTCGGTGATGTTGCTGGAGCTGGTAAGTTTTGCACCATATTCTCCAAAGCTACTACTCGGGCGCTGTGACTACCCGAAAATTTCCGACTAAATTTAAACTTAATCTTTATATAAATTTGACATGATAAACAAAGTCTGTAATGTTGAGTCTCAAAAATTTTTGAACTGTTTCATATATTCAATTTACCCTTTGACGATTCCCGACGATTCACGAACAATTGTTGTAAATAAATATGCATGTATATATATAAATATAAATAATAGTATGTATAATAAATTAAGATAATAAAATACAATTTAATCATTTGAATTGAATTGAATAATTAAAGTAATACATAAAATAACTAAGTTGCTATTAAAATGAACAAATACATATATACTGAAATATATAATAAATATTCAATATATATTATCATAGAATATATTATCAATATGACATAAATAATAATATATAAAGATATTTAATTTAATTATTAGTTTAAACATAATTGTTATATATTATTATTATTATTACCTTCATTATTATTAATATTAATATTAATATTAATATCTGTAATATCAATATTATTATTTCTGATATAAAATATATAGATATGAAATTAGTATACATATAACTTTTTATGTCTACATTATTATCTTGTAGTAGTATTATATAGTATTATTATTGTCATTTTGATAATTACCATTATAAATATCATTATTTATTATTACTAATATTATTATTAACAATATTATCAATTATTATTATCACTAATAACTATTATCATCAGTATTATACGAATTATTAATTCGATACATTTAGTTGTTATATTATTATTACTAATATTATTGTTATCATTGTTAACATCATTATTAATATAATTAGTAGTAAAGTTATAATTTTAGTTATTATGAATAATATTAGTATTATTATTATTTATTATTACCATTATCATTAAGGATTATTGTTATTTTTATTATAAATTATCATTTCTATCAGTATTATTTTATCATCTAGTATTTTATCATTAAAAATAATATCATTATAAGAAGTATTAGTAATAGTATTATTGTTGTCATTTTTATTATGATTATTATTATTAAACTTAATTAAATTTTTATTTTTATGATTATTAGTATCATTATTATTTATTATTATTATAAATACATTTTTATTGTTATTATTAGAATTATTAATATTATTACCATTGTTATTAATTTTATTTATATAATTTTATTGTATTAATATATACTTGTTTATTTATTAATATGAGTTGTAAATATCAGATACATAGAATCAATTTCACGTCTTAATCTATCCATAACAAACTTTGTTTTCTGTCTCTGTATACGTTAAAACATACAATTGATCGTACGAATTAGTGGGTAATCACAATCTAACTTTATTTTTTTTGTACTGAGTAAAAATAGTTCTTGTCAATGCAATCGTTATAAATCAAAGTCTTTAATCCAAAATTTGGACAACACTCAATCAATTTCACATTCTCATTATTAAATTATATTTTCATCTGTTTTATTTGATCGATTTTAATAAAGAGAATTCAAGAAAATAGGTTTATGCCCTGTTCTTGATTTAATTTTTCAAACAACTCGAATTATTAATGAATTTCAAAAATTAGAAGTGCAGTGTTGTTAGGAATTTCATACTTCAACTATCCTGAAAGTTTCAGTCTTCAATTCGTTATAACAAGTTCGAATTTTTGAGTCAAACCTTAATTTCTAAAAAGTCAACTAAGGTGTTCATCCTTAAATTCGATTTATGTGTAATGTTTTTGGGTAAATGGATAGTGGAGAAAGTTTCTAATAAAGATTTTGAACTTTTTCTATTTGTAAATCATGGTCTGAAACCTCATAAAATTCTGGATTTGATTTTGAGTTTGGGTCCGTGTTCTTCAGACTGTCCCAGCTTCTTATATATTTTTTTTGTTTTGTTTTGTTTTAAAACTAAATAGGTCAATCAATAATTGTTTCTGTTTGATTCCATTCCAATTGAGAAACTTAAATGGTATAATTAATTAACTTACTGTGGTCGATGGGTGTTCTAAGAATGAAGAAGAAAGAACAGTTTAGTTAAATGGGTTATATTTATTTAAAACTGATTTAAATTAGAAATGGGGCAACAGCCCAATGGTTAAGAGTGTTTGTTGGGTTTCGAGGGGTCTCGGGTTCAATCCCTGCTTAGTACACTTCCTTGTAAAATGAGCTTCTAAGGTAGTTTTTTTTTCATTTTTAAAAATCATCATCATCATCATCATTATCATCATCATCATCATCATCATCATCATCATCATTATTATTATTATTATTATTATTATTATTATTATTATTATTATTATTATTATTATTATTATAAATTATTATTGTTATTATGTTATTGTTAATATTGTTATTATTACTATTATTATTATTAATTATTGTTATTATTATTAAGATAACTGTTATTACCCTTAATATATTAGAAGTATCATTGATCATATTAAGAGTATTATCATTATCGATATTTTTAGTATAAGTAATATAATTATAATTAGGACTATTATTATTATTACTGTATTACTAATATTATTATCTTTACTAGTAATATCATTAAGTAATATTATTATTAAATATTAACATTATTAATCAGATTGTTATCATTATTATTATCCTTACTATTATTAAGTATTAGGCATTATTATCAAAAATATTATTTTCATTACCATCAATACTATATATTATTTTATTTTTATTAAAAACTACTATTAGTATCATTAATATAAGATTTACTATTAAAACTATCATTAACAATAAAACTAATATTTTTAGAGTTATTATTATTAACAACATTATATTTATCACTAATAAGATTATTAACATTATTATTTTTATTAGTAATATTAAGTATTATCAATATTATCATTTTTACCATTTCAAATATTATTTCAGTATTATTACAATTTCTAGTTTCAACAAATGAATAATATATATAAAAATATATTTAACATACATAACCTAACAACATTAACACTTTTATATATAAAATGAATACATTTAATTAAGTAATGAAAAATATATAATTTAGTAACATAAAACTTATACCACTAATAACAATATATACATTTATTTGATTACGAATATATGTGTTAATAAATATACAATGGATATAGGTTCGTGAATTTGAGGCCAACCCTGCATTGTTCAATATCGTCATATGTATTTTTACTACAAAATACAGTATCGTGAGTTTCATTTGCTCTCTTTTTAAATGCTTTTGCAATATATATTTTTGGGACTGAGAATACATGTGTTGTTTAATAAATGTTTGACGAAATAGACATAAGTACTTGAAACTACATTGTATGGTTAGATTACTATACCGAATATCGCCCCTTCAAGTCTGGTAACCTAAGAATTAGGGAAATGGCCCCTAATTGACGTGAATCCTAAAAATAGATCTATGGGCCTAACAAACCCCATTCTGGAATTTGGAATGCTTTAGTACTTCGATTTAAAGGGTGATTGCGATTGCCAATATTTATGGCATACTTGCGAGTATGCAGGGGATATTCTATATGCATTATGTTAATGTCGGTTATCAGATGTTCATCATACGAATGGATTTTATACACTTGCGAGTGTAATGATATTTATGAAAAATGAGAATCTTGTGGTCTATTAAAATGATGAAAATGATTATTTATGATAAACTAATGAACTCACCAACCTTTTGGTTGACACTTTTAAGCATGTTTATTCTCATGTATGAAAGAAATCTTCTGCTGTGTATTTGCACATATTATAGATATTACTTGGAATCATTCATGACATATTTCAAAAGATGTTGCATTCGAGTCGTCGAGTTCATCAAGATTATTACTAAGTCAATTATAGTTGGATATATTATGAAATGGTATGCATGCCGTCAACTTTCGATGTAATGAAAGTTTGTCTTTTAAAACGAATGCAATGTTTGTAAAATGTATCATATAGAGGTCAAGTACCTCGCGATGTAATCAAATGTAATGTATTCGTCCAGATGGATTAGGACGGGTCGTTATAGGTGGTATCAGAGCGGTGGCCGTAGCGAACCAGGTCTTGCATTAGTGTGTCTACCTAGTAGTTATTAGGATGCATTAATGAGTCTGGACTTCGACCTAGTAGTTGTTAGGTTATATTAATGAGTCTAGACTTGAACCTGGTCTGCATGTCAAAAGTTTTGCTTAACGTTCTTTGTCGAAAAATTACTACCTATCATTTTCAAGTCTCGACACGTCTTATTGCAATTAATGCATAGACGGTGTACAGACAAATTCATATCCCATCACAATAAATCTTGTCAGACACGTTTCCTTAATTTCCTCTGTAATTCACGGGATCTTCTGTACTATATACAAGTATTCTATGTAATTAGAATATCATCCGATATATAAAAAACATTTCATATCGAAAACCCTTTATCTAACCGTACAAGACGGAACTCGCAACTAGTTCAAATTCCTCAGATTCTGACAGCTATTCCAATATGGATTTCGACTCGAGCTCTAAAGACAGTGTAACCGGAATGGATCAACCACTTAGCCATCATCAGTTCTAGATGAATTGGGGATGGGTTCGTAGCCTATTAAATCATTGGAGATAAGAAGAAGGTGATCCCTTCCATCCACCACATTCCCCTCTTGGCGAAGGACCTGAAGCACTTACCGGCAAACCTAATACTATTTTCTTTCTCATTTCCAGGGTATCTTGGTATGACTATATATTATCTCAAATTCTAGATCTTATTCATCCAATCGTCTGAACCGACAATCATCCTGGTGTAATAGAAGAAGTCAACGAGCTTTACGCTCGGGTAGTGGCTTTGGAGAATATGGTGCAAAGATTACAAGCACCAGCAGCATCACCGGCACCAACAGTACCACCAACATCAGTACCGGCAACACCAGTACCACTAACAACAACACACGCATTCCAAGCCTCAATTTCATAGTCTATCCCACGAACATCAACATCATACGCACCATAGACACCAAGGATTACCAACAACAATGAACGATGAAGTATTGATCCAAAACTTCATTGAAGAAATATTCTGCGAAGAATATGTGGTTTTTAAAAGTCTTAGAGAATATTTATTCTAGTTCCATCCGAAAATCAAATAAGCTTAATATGATATAAACTCATTAAATCCATGATTACATCTGAAGAAAATATATATGTATATATGTTTTCATAAAGATTGTAATTAAAAATTCTTTCGTACAAACTGTTAATGGTAAAAATATTTTAACGGGTAGGTAATACCCGAGGAATATTTAGATTTCACATTAATAAGTTACACTGTACATTCTTCCAATCTGATTCAACAGTCATTTACTATCCTACTTACATCCACAGATATACGAATCAGTTTACCACAGAATAACCATTTTCATTCAAATTCATATTTAGATTTTGACTTATCAGAATCCAACAAGTGGCATAATGAAGAAAACATTGGACAAAATAAAATTTGTTAGAAACAAACAAATTAACTATGAGAAATTTTATTAAGAATCCACGCTAACAAAATCCTAGCTAACTGTTCCTAGCTAACTGTTAATTCCTTATTACATTTAATTATCACAATTTAATTATCGCAATTTTAATTCTCGCAATTTTATTTATCATCATTTAATTTCTGTTATTTATTTTACGCACTTTATTTATCGTCATTTAAATACTGTTATTTACACATTTTAAATATCGGGACACGTATACAATGTTTTGACATATCATATCGACGCATCTATATATATTATTTGGAATAACCATAGACACTCTATATGCGGTAATGCTGGAGTTAGCTATACAGGGTTGAGGTTGATTCTAAAATAATATATATACTCTGAGTTGTGATCGAGTCTAAGATATGTATACAATGGGTCACGATACATATTAATTAATTCGAATATTATATATTAAATTACATATGAATTATTGAATTACTAACTATGGACTACCAACATTGGACAATTATTGATAGTTCTATTCTCAAAGATTCTAGTAATTTGACAAATCAAATCGTGTTATTAAGTTCTTTCTTGTTTAAAACATGAAGTTCATTCGAAATTCCATATTTACGAATTCTAGACCGTTACTCGCTTTACTAGAGGTCGAGAAGAGAATAAAAAGGCAAAGAGCTCCAAAATATAAGAGAAAATATAAAGCTCAAGAACAACACGGAGGTTACAAACCGTGGATATTAATAAGAATAGCATTATAAAGACACGGTATAATTAAGAATAATATCACCCCAAGGTAATAGTAGAAGTAAACAGATTTTTTCTGGTGGAAGGTTGAAAAGAAGGATGACAGAAATGATAATTAGGAAAATTATCAAGGATTAGAACTGGATTAAGCATTTTCACAATATTTTGGATGTATGAACTAAGAAAAAAAGTATAGGAATGGTGAGAATAATGGACCGGAAGAGCTTAATTTATAATGGAAATATCAGACAGAGTAATCAAGGCAGATCACAGTATTTAAATATAGAGATCTTAATTTCCTTATTCGTCGAAGAATCAAATCTTTTAGATTTCGAAGATTTTCTTTAATCCTTTGAATTCCGGAATTCAACCTAGGCAATGTCAAAAGTTAAGACGCACCTTATTTTCTAAATTCAACCATGACTACGTCAAAAGTTATGACGAAACTTATTTTCCTCATTCCACTATTTTGTGATAGCTTCATTCGTACTCTTCACATAAATGAATTGTTTTATCCATATCACTCACTGATGATAAAACTCTAAATTCCAGTTCCTATGAGTCATGAAAACATACTTAATGTGAACAATGACCATCCCAATCAAATTTCGGGACAAAATTTCTTTAACGGGTAGGTACTGTGACGACCCGAAAATTTTCGACCAAATTTAAACTTAATCTTTATATTAATTCGACATGATAAGCAAAGTCTGTAATGTTGAGTCTCAAAAATTTTTGAACTATTTCATATATTCAATTTACCCTTTGACGAATCCCGACGATTTACAAACAATTGTTGTAAATAAATATGCATGTATATATATATATATATATATATATATATATATATATATATATATATATATATATATATAAATATAAATATAAATAATAGTATGTATAATAAATTAAGATAATAAAATACAATTTAATCATTTGAATTGAATTGAATATTTAAAGTAATACATAAAATAACTAAGTTGCTATTAAAATGAACAAATACATATATATTGAAATATATAATAAATATTCAATATATATTATCATAGAATATATTATCAATATGACATAAATAATAATATATAAATATATTCAATTTAATTATTAGTTTAAACATAATTATTATATATTATTATTATCATTACCTTCATTATTATTAATATTAATATTAATATCTGTAATATCAATATTATTATTTTTAATATAAAATATATAGATATGAAATTAGTATACATATAACTTTTTATGTCTACATTATTATCTTGTAGTAGTATTATATAGTATTATTCTCGTCATTTTGATAATTACCATTTTAAATATCATTATTTATTATTACTAATATTATTATTAACAATATTATCAATTATTATTATTACTAATAACTATTATCATCAGTATTATAAGAATTATTAATTCGATACATTTAGTTGTTATATTAATATTACTAATATTATTGTTATCATTGTTAACATCATTATTAATATAATTAGTAGTAAAGTTATAATTTTAGTTATTATGAATAATATTAGTATTATTATTATTTATTATTACCATTATCATTAAGGATTATTGTTATTTTTATTATAAATTATCATTTCTATCAGTATTATTTTATCATCTAGTATTTTATCATTAAAAATAATATCATTATAAGAAGTATTAGTAATAGTATTATTGTTGTCATTTTTATTATGATTATATTATTAAACTTAATAAAATTTTCATTTTTATGATTATTAGTATCATTATTATTTATTATTATTATAAATACAATTTTATTGTTATTATTAGAATTATTAATATTATTACCATTGTTATTAATTTTATTTATATAATTTTATTTTATTAATATATACTTGTTTATTTATTAATATGAGTTGTAAATGATTAGATACATAGAATCAATTTCACGTCTTAATCTATCTATATCAAACTTTGTTTTCTGTCTCTGGATACGTTAAAACATACAATCGATCGTACGAATTAGTGGGTAATCACAATCTAACTTTATTTTTTTATTTATTTTTGTATTGAGCAAAAATAGTTCCTGTCGATGCAATCGTTATAAATCAAAGTCTTTAATCCAAAATTTGGACAACACTCAATCAATTTCACATTCTCATTATCAAATTATATTTTCATATGTTTTATTTGATCGATTTTAATAAAGAGAATCTAAGAAAACAGGTTTATGCCCTGTTCTTGATTTAATTTTTCAAACAACTCGAATTATTAATGAATTTCAAAAATTAGAAGTGCAGTGTTGTTAGGAATTTCATATTTCAACTATCCTGAAAGTTTCAGTCTTTAATTCGTTATAACAAGTTTAAAATTTTGAGTCAAACGTTAATTTCTAAAAAGTCAACTAAGGTGTTCATCCTTAAATTCGATTTCTGTGTAATGTTTCTGGGTAAATGGATAGTGGAGAAAGTTTCTAATAAAGATTTTGAACTTTTTCTATTTGTAAATCATGGTCTGAAACCTCATAAAATTCTGGATTTGATTTTGAGTTTGGGTCCTTTTTCTTCAGAATGTCCCAGCTTCTTATATTTTTTTTTTTTTGTTTTGTTTTGTTTTAAAACTAAACAGGTCAATCAATAATCGTTTCTGATTGATTCCATTCCAATTGAGAAACTTAAATGGTATAATTAATTAACTTACTGTGGTCGATGGGTGTTCTAAGAATGAAGAAGAAAGAACAGTTTAGTTAAACGGGTTATATTTATTTAAAACTGATTTAAATCAGAAATGGGGCAACAGTGTAAAGACCCGTCCTAATCCATCTGGACGAATGCATTACATTTGATTACATCGCGAGGTGCTTGACCTCTATATGTTACATTTTACAAACATTGTATTCGTTTTTAAAAGACAAACTTTCATTTCATCGAAAGTTGACGGCATGCATACCATTTCATAATATATTCAACTATAATTGACTTAATAATAATCTTGATGAACTTAATGACTCGAATGCAACGTCTTTTGAAATATGTCATAAATGACTCCAAGTAATATCTCTAAAATGAGCAAATGCACAGTGGAAGATTTCTTTAATACCTGAGAATAAGCATGCTTTCAAGTGTCAACCAAAAGGTTGGAGAGTTCATTAGTTTATCATAAACAATCATTTCCAGTAATTTAATAGACCACAAGATTTTCATTTCATTTCTTATAAACATCATCTCATATCAGGCATTTCGCAAACTGCATAGAGATAAAAATCATTCATATGTTGAACACCTGGTAACCGACCTTAACAAGATGCATATAGAATATTCCCATCATTCCGGGACTCCCTTCGGACATGATAAATTCGAAGTACTAAAGCATCCGGTACTTTGGATGGGGATTGTTGTGCCCAATAGATCTATCTTTAGGATTCACGTCAATTAGGGTGTCTGTTCCCTAATTCTTAGATTACCAAACTAAAAAGGGGCATATTCGGTTTAATAATCCAGCCATAGAATGTAGTTTTAAGTACTTGTGTCTATTTCGTCAAACATTTATAAAGCAGCGCATGTATTCTCAGTCCCAAAAATATATATTGCAAAAGCATTTAAAAAGAGAGCAAATGAAACTCACTGTACGATATTTTGTAGTAAAAATATGCATACGACGGAACTGAACAATGCAAGGTTGGCCTCGGATTCACGAACCTATATCAATTATATATATTAACACATGTAATTGTATTCGAACAAATTATATATGTATTCATTAGTGATATCATTTAATAACTTATATGTTTCATTAAAATATTAATATAGTTATTTTATATGTATTAAGTATATTTTTACATAATATTACTTGTTTTAAAATAATAGTTATAATAATACTAAAATAATATTAGTAATGATAAAAATAATAATAATATCTCTAAAAATAATACTAATAATAATAATGATAATATTAATAATCCTAATAGTAATAAAAATGATAATTTTACTAAAAATGTTATTTTTAATAATATTGATAATAATAATAATAATAATAATAATAATAATAATAATTTAATTATAATCTTAATAATATTAATGCATGTTAATTAATACATATATTAGTAATAATAATAATATTAATTGTAATACTAGTAATAACAACAATAATAGTAAAATGCTAATAATAATAATGATAATAATAACAATAATAATAATAATGAAATAATAATAATAAGAGTATTAGTAATAACTACCTCAAATGAGTAGCTCTTAAAAATATGCCCAAGTCAAGGTTTGCACCCGTGACGTCCCGCTAACCCGACAACCCACCAAACCATTCCTCTGCCTCATTCATATCTCTTATGGTTACCCAGATTTTAATAAATTCTATACTTATTCCCCTTCTCCATTTTAATCGTCATCATCTTCTTTGATTCATTTCATACATCTAACATCATAATATATTATAATCACAATTATGATCATCGGACCCATTTAACATCATCATCATGCTATATATTATCATCATACAGTATCATAATCATCTCACCCTCATTGTTATTATGATTCATCATCATCATTATTTATCTAACATCGTTACTATTCATCATCAAAGCTTTCTTGTGATCACGCTATCATCGTTATCATAACATAGAAGCAGAAACAAAAGTTACAAATTTAATAGTCGCTGTAGCAGCTTCATTGTTGGTGTTTTTAAACAGAAATAAAACACGCATCAGGAATCTAATTAGCAAGGGTATTAGTAACAACAGAAGTTTAGGCATTAGTAGAACAAAAAGGGTGGTGGTTTCTATGGTTCATAAATCGAAACTGAAATCAGAAAACACGCAGTAGCATGACGTGGGTTTGATGATTGTTTGAGCAGAACACCATAGAAACAGTTGAGAAAGAAAATGGTCGAGCGGTTTTAAAAAGAAATTCAGACAGTGCCTTTTGGCCCAATAAACAACCCAACAAGAAACTCAGCCCAAGTTGATGGATTGGTTGATATTAATTGGCCCAAAGGAAGAAACTAGGACACGGCCCATGCTTTGTAATTAGGATTCAAAACAGACAACAAAGTCTCCATCATTTAATCATAATCGAATGATTATCACCGCACTTTAATATCATCATTCTGCTGTCATCCTCCATTATAATAATAATATTATAATTACCTACACTTTAAAAAATCCTAGGCGTGCTATCATGTATTCCATTTTCTTTTTAAAACGACCACATCAATTAATAAAAACAAATTGGTGATGATTAGGGTTTGAATTCTCACTGTTATAGTAAACTAATAATAAAAATTAGAACAAGTGGGTTTCAAGATGGTTATGGTGATTGTAAGGAAAAATGGCGGTTGAAGTGATGGTTGTTATGGTCGTGGTGGAAAGTAATGGTGATGGATATCGATTAGAAAACAACAGGTGCACTAACGATGGTGTTGGGTCTGTTCAAGAGGCTGCACATTGCAATAGCATTGACATGGGTCTTCAGTTGGAAATAGAAAAATAAGAACATAGAATGGTGGTTCAACGGGGTGGTCATTTGGTTCGAGTTGTAAACAGAAACAATGGTGTATTTTGGGTTGAAGTTCAAAACAATAATGGAAGTATAGCAGTAGTAGGTGCTTACGGTGGTGATGATTGTTTTAGGTCACGAAACTGTTAGAAATAGAAACATCTAAATACTAACGGTAGTAATAGTAAATGGTGGCTATTTTGGTTCACCTTTCAAGTGGAAACAGAAGCTGAGTGGTGGTACTAAAAGGAGGTGTGCTGCTGTAGCTGCAATCTGCAGTAGTTTAATGCAGGTGGAGTTGTAATAGTGATCAAGGGTGGTGGTTGTTTTACTAGTTTGAAATAGAACGTTACATGATAGTCGGTGGTGGTGTCGTGTGATAACCGGTGGTGGTTGAAGGTGGGGATAGGATGATGTGTGATTGAGCTTGGTGAAAGGTGGTTGAGGATGGCGATGGTGGTTCCACGATTCTTGTGTTGAAGAAGTATATATGTCATGTCTATATACATATATATGTAAATATAGTACTAGTAGTAGTTTTAATTAAAATATAAAAATCAAGTTTAAAGCATGTGAGAATAACACTCCTGAATATAAAAATGAACTGGCTTTGTGTAATGTAGTGAAGAAGTCAAAAGTAAAACAACTTAATCAATAAATTAAGTTAAACTTACGGATTAAATGACATGGATACAATTGCATGAAAGGGATGGAAAACAGAAAGTATTCTAATCATCAATTAAGCATAGTGAAATGAAAGATAGATAATAGTTAAGCACGTATGCATGTAAATATAGATGTTGAGATTGTGGACAAAGGACAAGAAAAGAACAGTAGGTGAAATTGATAGATGGTTCACGGATTCATTTTGATAATAGAAATATATATATAATAATATTAATAATAATATAATAATAATAATAAGCATTCTAAAGTGTTGGTGAATTGAAATGAAACGAGCAAATACAGTAAAGCAGCCACACATATTGGATTCATCCCACCGACAGTTTTAACGGACTATTATTTCATACTCCGTGGTTACTCAGTGGCGGATTAAAAGTTCTCAGAAAAAAAAGTTCCAAATTTTTAAATTCAATTCCTTTATTTATTTCAGTCGTTATGGTATAAAATTCGATCATTAATTTATTAACTAAAAATTACATCAACTGTCTCTCTCAATTCTGGGTAAAATATAAAAAGTGTTAAAATTTAATAACTAAATTCTAAATACATTTTTAGTAATCCTAAAATTTATAGAACTCATTTTCGGATCACCGTTTATTTTAAAATCACATAAGTTTGAATTTAACTTGCTTAATATCGCTCGACTGACAAACGCGTGCTATTATCGTTTACTAAATAAATTTGAAACCATATAAATATACATTCAATATACTTTACATATATGTATATATATAGATTTATTTTAATAATAATATCATATATTATTTTATTTATACAAATGCATTAAATCATATAAGTTTTTATTTCAAATATATATATATGTATGTATGTATGTATTTATATATAGATAGCGGTTCGTGAATCGTCGAGAATAGTCGAAGGTCAAATGATTTCATGAAATAGTTCAAAAATTTTGAGACTCAACATTACAGACTCTGCTTATCGTGTCGAAATCATATAAAGATTAAGTTTTAATTTGGTTGGAAATTTTTGGGTCGTCACAAACAGCCCAATGGTTAAGAGTGTTTATCGGGTTTCGAGGGGTCTCGGGTTCAATCCCTGCTTGGTGCACTTCCTTATAAAATGAGCTTCTAAGGTAGTTTTTTTTTTCATTTTTAAAAATCATCATCATCATCATCATCATCATCATCATCATCATCATCATTATTATTATTATTATTATTATTATTATTATTATTATTATTATTATTATTATTATTATTATTATTATTATAAATTATTATGGTTATTATGTTATTGTTAATATTGTTATTGTTATTATTATTATTATTATTATTATTATTATTATTATTATTATTATTATTATTATTATTATTATTATTATTATTATTATTATTATTATTATTAATTATTGTTATTATTATTAAGATAACTGTTATTACCCCTAATATATTAGAAGTATCATTGATCATATTAAGAGTATTATCATTATCGATATTTTTAGTATAAGTAATATAATTATAATTAGGACTATTATTATTATTATTACTGTATTACTAATATTATTATCTTTACTAGTAATATCACTAAGTAATATTATTATTAAAATATTATTAGTATTATCATTATCGATGTTTTTCGAGTGGGATAGGATTAAGAAAATTATGGGTTATAGCTATAGAGGTGATTGAGTATGGTTCATGGGTATGCTCGTGAGGTCAATATAGTGTTTATCATTTCCGTTGCGTCTACGTACCTTTCCTGCAATATTGAATCTCAATATTGATACGTGAGTACTCATAATTTAACTTTTACATACTAATAGTGTATCCCTGACTAGTGCTCGAGTATTTAGGATTATGCATGCTTGTACTTTTGATATTGCCCTTAAACAGGTTAGGTTGAATCTTGAATTAGTTACACTTGCGGTTGAGATAAGGTATAAGATATGCATGTCCTTGGAAAGCTAGCAAAAAATTAAGAACTTTTCCTTTAGATATAGAATGGTTTCGATGAACGGATTAGAAGTTATAATCAACTGAATTTTAGATATTTTTATTAAAAATGATTATTTTTATCGTCGTTCTAGTTTTATCTTATTATTATCATTATTATTATCTTTATCAATAAAAGGGATTTATCATTAAAAAATGTTTTTTTATTATTACTATCGTTATTATCGTTAAAGTTATAATTAGTATTATTATTATTATCCAATTATTATTATTATTATTATTATTATTATTATTATTATTATTATTATTATTATTATTATTATTATTATTGGTATTATTATTATTATTATTATTATTATCATTATTAATATATATATCATTATTTAAAAATGGTTATTGTTATTGTTATTATTATTATTACTATATTATCATTAAGATAATTATTAGTATTATCGTTAATAATGTTATAGTAACTATCATTATTAATATTAGTGTAATTAAAACAAATATTTGTAACACCTAATTATTTTGATTACTATTATTATCATTATTATGAACACGATATAAAAGACGATTAAAAGCTATTAAACGAAACGATTAGGAAATAATGGGTAAGAGTATCATGATGAAATTAAAATATTATAAGATATTGATTTAGATAAAATTATCGTTCTTATTATTTTTATCATTATTATTATTATTAAAAGTATCGTTAGTATTAAAACTATCATTTTAACAAAAATTATCATTTTAATAGATATGTCATTGTTACTATAAAATATCATTATTATTATTATTTTAAATAGAATTATTATTTTAAAGATAATATTAAAAATTATTGTAAATATTAAAGTTATCATAATTAGAATTATCGTTTTATCATAATGTCATCTTAGTAATTATAAATATTGATAATTTTATAATAATAATTATTATTACAAAATAATACAACTTTTACTTACTGACATTATAGATATTATTTTATCAAATAAATATGTGATACAAACATATTTTACTACGTGTAATAACTTACTTTAATAATACTTATCATATTATCTTTATGATATTAAATGAACCCTATAAATTTTATTACTTAATATATATAAAAGTATATTTTATTATATAAATTTAATATAAAATTTTATTTATTAATAAATAAATTATATTATTTACTCTAATAAATCTTTTAAAAATATTTAAAAATATAAAATGACGATATTTAAACTATATATTAATCATGTATAGATTTTTTGAAAATTATTTTGAGTCAAATTTACTTTTGTTGACTTTTGCATATTAGTCTCGAGCATTAGGATTGTGGTACTCTATGACTTGACCTAATTTGTTAGACAAATATTGACCAACACATAAATATATATAATTAATTTAGGTTCGTGAATCCGAGGCCAACCTTGCGCTTGTTCAATGACGTTATATGTATTTTTACTACGAAATACAGTATGGTGAGTTTCATTTGCCTTTTTACCCTTTATATTTTTAGGACTGAGAATACATGCGCTTTTATAAATATTTGACAAAATAGACACAAGTAATTGAAACTACATTCTATGGTTGAATTATCGAAATCGAATATGCCCCTTTTTATTAAAGTCTGGTAATCTAAGAATTAGGGAACAGACACCCTAATTGACGCGAATCCTAAAGATAGATCTATTGGGCCTAACAAACCCCATCCAAAGTACCGGATGCTTTAGTACTTCGAAATTTATATCATGTCCGAAGGAGGATCCCGGAATGATAGGGTATATTCTTATATGTATCTAGATAATGTCGGTTACCAGGTGTTCACCATATGAATGATTATTTTTGTCTCTATGCATGGGACGTATATTTATGAGAACTGGAAATGAAATTCTTGTAGTCTATTAAAATGATGGAAATAAATGATTATGATAAACTAATGGACTCACCAACCTTTTGGTTGACACTTTAAAGCATGTTTATTCTCAGGTGTTAAAGAAATATTCCACTGTGCATTTGCTCATTTTAAAGATATTACTTGGAGTCTTTCATAGCATATTTCGAAGAACGTTGCATTCGAGTCATTGAGTTCATCAAAGATTATTATTAAATTAATTTATAGTTGGATAGTGGATATTATGAAATGGTATGCATGCCTATCAATTTTCGATGTAAAGAAAGATTGTCTTTTAAAAACGAATGCAATGTTTATAAAAAATGTATCATATAGAGGTCAAATACCTCGCAATGTAATCAACTATTGTGAATCGTTTATAATGTATATAAATGGGTCCTTTCAGTTGGTATCAGAGCGGTGGTCTTAGCGAACTAGGTCTGCATTAGTGTGTCTAACTGATAAGTCGATAGGATGCATTAGTGAGTCTGGACTTTGACCGTGTCTGCATGTCCAAAGTTTTGCTTATCATTTTGTGTCGAAAATTAACTACTTATCATCCTCAGGAAATTACCTGCTTATCATTTTTAGTCTAAGACACGTCTTGCTGCATTGATTGCATGAATAGTGTATAGACAAAAATTTATATCTTAGCATATCTGCTAAATCATATCTTATCGTATCTGTTACTTTAAACTTTGCCTGACATATCCCGCAAAGTCCTCCGTAATCTACGAAATCTTTTGATATATATATATATATATATATATATATATATATATATATATATATATATATATATATATATATATATATATATATATATATATATATATATATATATATATATATATATATATATATATATATATATATATATTCTATGTAATTAGAATACCATCCGTTAGCAAAAAATCATTTCATATCGAAAAAAAAAATCCTTTATCCAATCGTATGAAATGGAATTCGTCATCAGTTCAAGTCACTCAGATTCCGAAATGGAATCCCATTCAAGCTCCGAAAGCAGTGTGACCGGAATAGATCAACCAATCAGTCATCACCTATTCTGGATGAATTGGGGATGGGTTCGTAGCCTCCTCAATCATTGGACACAAGAAGAAGGTGATCCCTTCCATCCCCCACATTGCCCTCTTGACGAAGAACCTGAAGCACTTACCGGCGAACCTGTCCGAAATACCATGTTCTCGTTCATTTCCGGAGTATCTCGTCACTATTATATATTACATCAAATTTTAGATTTTATTTATCCGCTCGTCCGAACCGACAATCACCCCGGTGTAATAGAAGAAGTCAACGAGTTTCGCGCTCGGGTAGTGGCTTTGGAGAATAGGTGCAGAGATTACAAACACCAGCAGCAGCATCAGCAGCATAACCAGTACCACCATCATCAACACCAACAGTACCATTACCACCTCTAACCACAACCGCGTCGTAAACCTCAACTTCACAATCTGTCCCACGAGCATCAACGTCATACGCACCATAGATACCAAGGAGTACCAACAATAATAACTGACGAAGTATTAATTCATAACTTCATTGGAGAAACATTCCGCGGCGATTATGTAATCTCTAAAGTCTTAGAGATTATCTAATCTAGCCCTAACCATAAATCAGTTAAGCGAACCAAAATGATAGAAGGAAGAGTAGAAACCCTGACAAAAATGGTGTGTTATTAACAAGCTAAACTTGCTTTACCAACAACATCAACAGTACCGTCAGCGTTACCAGCATCGTCAGTACAGTCAACATCCGAATCAACAACACCGATAACATCACAAACTCCGTCAGTTCAAGAATCACTGTGGACATCATTACGAATCAATAACGTGTATATTGTATCAACGAGTTATGAAGAATTAACTCATTCCCTCTGAAGAAATTATATGTATATTATATATATATATATATATATATATATTTTGAAATAAATCTTTCCGTGCTAAGCTATTGTGTGTGAATCTTAACTACTCGGTTAATTCATATTACAAATATGCAATAATGTACGTCCTTCGGCCGCAACTTAACCAGCGTTAACTACAATCTCTGTCGCAATTCAACAAATTCCAATTCATAATAAATCAAGTATATATTTGATTTTACACTTTCATCATCGATGTACCCGAAACTTTTCAGATAATATCATTCGTACTTTGCAAAATTCACAAGAATTCCACGAACTGAACATCATACATCAACAAATAACGAAGTATTGATTCATAATTTCAATGTCATTAAAGAAATACTGCGTAAAAGTTATGTACTTTTTAAAGCCTTTAGGGATTATTCAATTCTAGTTTCAACCGTAAATCTAATGAGTTTAATTTAACATTAACTCATTAAATCTATGTTACATCTGAAGAAAATATACATATATATATTTTCATAAAGACTGTAATAAAATTCTTTTTTACAAAATATTAATTGTGAAATTTTTTTTAACGGGTAGGTAATACCCGAGAGATATATAAATTCACAAATAATATGTTACATTCTTCGAATCTGATTCAGCAAATCATCCATTATACTCCCTACTTTCACAACAATATACATTCTTTTATAGAAATCAAAACAACCATACTCATTCAAAATTTAATTACATATTCTGATTTTGAAATCTCAAAATTCAACTCGAGATATGTCCAAAATCATCACTCTTAGGTCCTTACATCTTTCACAAGCTATATTTTGACTTCAAAACTGTGTTAGAACATCAAATGTATGTTAACGATTATAATCTGTGTTCAAACCCTTCGAAAATTTCTGAAGACACTTCGAATGATGAGCAATCGAGATGATGATCCAACCACATGTTACCCACAGTTATGTACCCGAAAAAAACTCTTGAAACCAAAGTAAAAGTTTAAACAACGTATCCGCGTCAGATTCTTTGGCTTTTATTATCAAAAATAACTTTGCGACTCCTATTCAAAGTAGCCAGTTTTGTCACAGCTCCAGCAAGTCAACTTCGACTTTTCAGTCAGACTAACCTTATTATAACCTTGCGATATACACCATCGTTACCAGGGAACCTTTTACATTCCACCACATTATTAGCAGATGTACCAACAACTTCATTACCCTTTGACTTTAGCCTCTCCAAAAAGTTATTATAATTATTTATTAAAACCCCATCATTTACTCATTCGCATCTTGTAATGAGAATTGCCATACGAATCATTGGGAATTAGCAATCAGTATTTTGAAATCTCGCAGCATGTCTACGCCAACAGTTATATGTGTATATATAACGTCTATCTTCTGGACTTAATTTGAATGTGAAGTTTCTGAAAAACACTCCGAACTACGAATTGGTTCTCCGAAAATGGAAAAAAATGCTGATGAAGCAGCAAAAACTATAAACGACTTTAAACGGTAAAAGCTTAATGATAATGATGAAGTGTGCTGGCAAAGCGCAGAAAAAGAGAAGTTTTGGAACTGGAAACCGGATTGAGCAAAGTAGGAAGGAGGCTGTTGACAAATTACAAAGATTGAACCTGACTTCAAAGGATCCAAATGATTCAGTACTTGCTGAAGTCATTAACGAATACCTTGCTCCTGACTCTAAACCCCTGCGGACAATATTCTTCATCATCCTCTGATATTAGAAATTCTAAAATATCATCATATCTTTCATTATAAATATCCTCCATATTTCTGAAGATATTTTCTTAATTTTTCTTATTTGAAATCATTTACCTCTTCGCGCTATCTATATTACATCATAAAAGAAACTATTTTAGTTTCTAAATTCTGAAACATTCAAGTTTAAAATAAGAATATTTTGAAGTAGTGTTGGGAACTGAAGCATTAATTAGTATAATATAATGACACTTGATCAACGTGATTATATTACAGTAAGTCATGCTGAGTTTCTAAATGGAACGTGATGATTCACATATCATAACATCATCATGTGCCATGTTATACGACTCTTGTATTCTATTTAACCTCTAAAATATCAAGAAAATATTTCTTAATGATTCGGCATTTTCCAAGGTATTCTGGTAATTTGACAAGTCAAGATCGTGACATCACAATTTCCTTCCTAGAACAATAACAATGTTCATTCCGAAATTCATATCTGTGAATTCTGGACCATTACAACCGGTGCTTAATCGCAAGAAGAAGAAACGAAAGGACAAAACTCCGAAATAGAAATTGGGGTATAAATTGCAGCAAATAAAAGAGAGCATTAACTGTGAATGATAATGATTATAGAAGACAGAAGCAGAGACTTTAAAATATAAGGGAACATATAAAGGCCAACGATAAACCAGAAATTATAAACCATATATATATCGATGCATATAGCAATATAAAGACACTGAAGAACTAGAAACACTATAAACCCAAGAGTATAGTAGAAGTAAATAGATTCTTCCGGCGGTAGATGAAAAATAAGAATGACCGATATGAAAGTTAGAAGTATATCAAGAATCAGAACTGGATGGAGCATATTGATGAATACTTTAAAATATGAGTTGAGGGGGAAAGAATAGAAGGTGATGAAACATGACTAGCAACTTAGAAATCAACATATTTAACTCACACAATGACGGAATAAGTGAATCAAACCCTCTAGTGAATAGGTTAAGTTTTTTTTGATTAATTTAGTCAAACCACGACTAAATCAAGTGTGATTAGATCAACACCTAGAGCTATTATTCACCACCTGGGTGATTTGGACGGAGAGAGAATCGGAGGAGCTCACTAGATCTGAGTGTGTGTAACAAACGAGAGGCTTAACCTAAAATGAAGAACATAAGACTTTATATACCCCTGCTGTTGACTCACCCATACGATTCATTCATCACACGTACGAGTTGGCTTCATCAGCCGTACGGGTGATCACTCACTCGTGTCTTCTCATTTAGGTTGTAATTGTGACTTAGCTTAGCATCAACCATGCGTACGAGCCTGTCAGCCATACTAGTGAGGCTTCACTCGTATGTCTGACTAAGTCTAACATAGTCAAACATCTAAATCTCGTTCCTGCAGTTTCTGTAACCACATACAAACACGGATAGGATAATAACGAGCAATCATGGTGGCTTGTAAACTGTTATACCTGCAATGGACGTGGGTAGATGTCTAGGGACTTGCATAAAATGCATCAACAGAAGGTGTGAGTTGTAAGGAAACGAAGGAGGTGAATTTATAAGAAAATCTCCTACAGAACAATTAAAATGGATGATCGCATTTAAAGCGGATCCTAATTCCCTTGATTACCGGAGAGTCAAATCTTATTAAAAAGATTTTCTTCAAATCCCTTGAAATATGGGAATCAATCATATCTACGTCAAATGATAAGATGAATCTACACTTACTCATTTCACTCTTCTATGTTAGCTTCATTCGTACTCTTCATATAAATGGGTTGTTTATCCAAATTATTCGCTGATGATAAAACTCTAATTTTCAGCCCGTATGCATCATGAAAACATACTTATTATCATTCACGACCTTTTCACGCAAATTTCGGGACGAAATTTCTTTAACGGGTAGGTACTGTGACAACTCGGAAATTTCTAACCAAATTTAAACTTTAATCTTTATATGTTTTCGACACGATAAGCAATATTTGTTAAGTTAAATTTCAATAATTTTAAACTATGTTCATACATTCATTCAACCTCGACCAAGTTCCAACGATTCACGAACCATTAAACGAATATGATTATATATGTATATGTGTATATATATTATAACTTGAAACGTAAACAAAATATTAGATTAAATACTTTATATGATTGTATCCGTTTCAAAATGTTTATCAATGGAATTAGAAGATAAGATCAAATGGTTGAATTATTAGATATATTGAATTATGATTACAAGTCTCTGTTGAAAGGCCCATGTTGATTTGATAAATCTTTCCATTTTAACAATATTCGGAAAATGGTAAAGTGATTTATAAATAAGAACAAATTGTCAATCATTGAGAACTAGATAAAGGATAGTGGAAGATTGAATCTCATAAAGATTCGATTGATCTATTTAGTTTCAAACGTACAAAACGTTTTTAGTTTAAAAAGAACTTTATTATTAAAACGTATATAACTTTTATAAATATCTAGAACCACTTTTGACAACTCATTACTTAACTAGTATGATAAAGATAACGATATTTATATTAAATATATATAATGATTTAAATTAATATTATATATATTTATACGCATATTATACGTACATAGTTTTATACTTTTACTATACTTAAACTTTACCTTTACTTTATTTTTACTTTACTTTAAGTTTAATAATTCACTTTAATAATTCATACTTTAATAATTCACTTTAATAATTCATACTTTAATAATTCATACTTTAATAATTCACTTTAATAATTCATACTTTAATAATTCACTTTAATAATTCATACTTTAATAATTCACTTTAATAATTCATACTTTAATAATTCACTTTAATAATTCATACTTTAATAATTCACTTTAATAATTCAAAAATCTATTATAAATAGAATTCAATAGGTTTCATTATTTCATTGAAACTTGAAAATATTTTTCTCTAAACTCTCTCAATCGATTTACATATATATATTTACTCCGTATTATTTCAAGATATTATTAGTATACATAAAATATTACGACAGAGTGCTGTCCGAGTGATTTCGAAGTTGTTTTTCGAGTGGGATAGGATTAAGGAAATTATGGGTTATAGCTATGGAGGTGATTGAGTATGGTTCATGGGTATGCTCATGAAGTCAATATAGTGTTTATCATTTCCGTTACGTCTACGTACCTTTCCTGCAATATTGAATCTCAATATTGATACGTGAGTACTCATAATTTAACTTTTACATACTAATAGTGTATCCCTGACTAGTGCTCGAGTATTTAGGATTATGCATGCTTGTACTTTTGATATTGCCCTTAAACATGTTAGGTTGAATCTTGAATTAGTTACACTTGCAGTTGAGATAAGGTATAAGATATGCATGCCCTTGGAAAGCTAGCGAAAAATTAAGAACTTTTCCTTTAGATATAGAATGGTTTCGATGAACGGATTAGAAGTTATAATCAATTGAATTTTAGATATTTTTATTAAAAATGATTATTTTTATCGTCGTTCTAGTTTTATCTTATTATTATCTTTATCAATAAAAGGGATTTATCATTAAAAAATGTTTTTTTTATTATTACTATCGTTATTATCGTTAAAGTTATAATTAGTATTATTATTATTATCCAATTATTATTATTATTATTATTATTATTATTATTATTATTATTGGTATTATTATTATTATTATCATTATTAATATATATATCATTATTTAAAAATGGTTATTGTTATTGTTATTATTATTATTACTATATTATCATTAAGATAATTATTAGTATTATCGTTAATAATGTTATAGTAACTATCATTATTAATATTAGTGTAATTAAAACAAATATTTGTAACACCTAATTATTTTGATTACTATTATTATCATTATTATGAACACGATATAAAAGACGATTAAAAGCTATTAAACAAAACGATTAGGAAATAATGGGTAAGAGTATCATGATGAAATTAAAATATTATAAGATATTGATTTAGATAAAATTATCGTTCTTATTATTTTTATCATTATTATTATTATTAAAAGTATCGTTAGTATTAAAACTATCATTTTAACAAAAATTATCATTTTAATAGATATGTCATTGTTACTATAAAATATCATTATTATTATTATTTTAAATAGAATTATTATTTTAAAGATAATATTAAAAATTATTGTAAATATTAAAGTTATCATAATTAGAATTATCGTTTTATCATAATGTCATCTTAGTAATTATAAATATTGATAATTTTATAATAATAATTATTATTACAAAATAATACAACTTTTACTTACTAACATTATAGATATTATTTTATCAAATAAATATGTGATACAAACATATTTTACTACGTGTAATAACTTACTTTAATAATACTTATCATATTATCTTTATGATATTAAATGAACCCTATAAATTTTATTACTTAATATATATAAAAGTATATTTTATTATATAAATTTAATATAAAATTTTATTTATTAATAAATAAATTATATTATTTACTCTAATAAATCTTTTAAAAATATTTAAAAATATAAAATGACGATATTTAAACTATATATTAATCATGTATAGATTTTTTGAAAATTATTTTGAGTCAAATTTACTTTTGTTGACTTTTGCATATTAGTCTCGAGCATTAGGATTGTGGTACTCTATGACTTGACCTAATTTGTTAGATAAATATTGACCAACACATAAATATATATAATTAATTTAGGTTCGTGAATCCGAGGCTAACCTTGCGCTTGTTCAATGACGTTATATGTATTTTTACTATGAAATACAGTATGGTGAGTTTCATTTGCCTTTTTACCCTTTATATTTTTGGGACTGAGAATACATGCGCTTTTATAAATGTTTGACGAAATAGACACAAGTAATTGAAACCACATTCTATGGTTGAATTATCGAAATCGAATATGCCCTTTTTTATTAAAGTCTGGTAATCTAAGAATTAGGGAACAGACACCCTAATTGACGCGAATCCTAAAGATAGATCTATTGGGCCTAACAAATCCCATCCAAAGTACCGGATGCTTTAGTACTTCGAAATTTATATCATGTCCGAAGGAGGATCCCGGAATGATAGGGGATATTCTTATATGTATCTAGATAATGTCGGTTACCAGGTGTTCACCATATGAATGATTATTTTTGTCTCTATGCATGGGACGTATATTTATGAGAACTGGAAATAAAATTCTTGTAGTCTATTAAAATGATGGAAATAAATGATTATGATAAATTAATGGACTCACCAACCTTTTGGTTGACACTTTAAAGCATGTTTATTCTCAGGTGATAAAAGAAATCTTCCGCTGTGCATTTGCTCATTTTAAAGATATTACTTGGAGTCTTTCATAGCATATTTCGAAGAACGTTCCATTCGAGTCATTGATTTCATCAAAGATTATTATTAAATCAATTTATAATTGGATAGTGGATATTATGAAATGGTATGCATGCCTGTCAATTTTCGATGTAAAGAAAGATTGTCTTTTAAAAACGAAAGCAATGTTTGTAAAATGTATCATATAGAGGTCAAATACCTCGCAATGTAATCATCCCAAGTGGATTTCATTTTAACCCATTTACTAAAAAAAATCACGTGAACATAAACGCCAACAACTGTAAGTTTAATTGTAAAAAAAAATGAAGTGTAAAAAGGAGATGGTGGTTGAACCATGGTAGTTTGTATTAAGTTTTAACCGAAGTGGGTTTAAGGTAATGGTGGAAAGTAGTTTAAGATGGTGGTGTAGGGTGGTGCCTAAAAAGGTATGGTGATGGTGACTTTCGGTGGTGGTTAATAGTGATTTAAGATGATGAGTGTTGGAGACTTAAGTGCTGTTGATTTAGTAGCAAGAAGAAAGATTTCCCTCCCCCTCTGCATATCATATCATATTCTTATACACATATTAAATCAATAAAGGTAAACTAATAATATAATATATAATAATAATTATATAATATAAGTTGAAAGAAAAACGTGTAGGAGTAACAGTAATATGGATTGATTAGGATTCAACTAGCCATCACACATTTGTCCTTGTACCGACAGTTTTAATGTGAATAGTATATCGTACACCGTTGATAATCAGTAGCGGATAAAAGTGTTCAGAAAAATCCCATATTTTGAAATTAACTATATTTATTTATTTCGGTCATTATGGTATAAAATTCAATCATTAATTTAATAAATAAAAATTACATCAACTATCCCTCTCGATTCTGGGTAAAATATGAAAAATGTTAAAATTTATTAATTAGCTTCTAAATATATTTTTAATAAGCCAAAAATTTATATAGCTCATTTTCGGATCACCGTTTATTTTAAAATCACATAAGTTCGTTTATAACTTGTTTAATAACTATCAGGATGACAAACGAGTATTACGAGCGTTTATTAAATAAATTCTAAATCATATATATATTCAATATACTTTTCATATATATAGAGATTTATAGTAATATCATATATTATTTTATTTTTTATTTTTTTACAGAAATGAATTAAATCACATAAGTTTCTCTTTCATATATATATATATATATATATATATATATATATATATATATATATATATATATATATATATATATATATATATATATATATGTATTATTTACAGATAGTGGTTCGTGAATCATCGGGAGTAATCAAAGGTTAATTGAATTCATGAAACAGTTCAAAAATTTTGAGACTCAACATTACAGACTTTGCTTATCGTGTCGAATTCATATTAAGATTAAGTTTAAATTTAGTCGGAAATTTTCGGGTCGTCACAAAAATGGCAAGAACCAGGGATGCTCAATCAAGAGGCAGTGAGGGAAGATATAATCCTCCAGCTGATGCAAGACAACGTACATTATACAACAAGAAATGGCTCAAAGCAAGAACAATAGCAAAAGGAAGAATCATAAACCTTGAAGCATTCCCTGAAATAATTGACAAGCTATTTCAAAGGAATCTAGCATCTTTCGTACTAATCAATGGACCTATATATCCTGAGCTGATAAGAGAATTCTATGCCAACTTTAGTTTTAACTCAGAAACTAAGGTGGTAAGATTTCATCTTAACAAAAAATGGTGGGAATATCCTCTCAAAACTTTTGGTGAAATTCTGGGTGTACCTACTGAAGGAATGGAGTTCTACAGCAGAAGACACAAGCTAGAACATCTTCCTGAATTTATTCAAGCTACCGATGCATTAACCTTGCTCTGCAAACCTAATGCCAATCACTCTGAAATCCTATCCAAGGGACTAACCGAAAAGGATCTTCGGTCAGATCTTGATATTCTGAACAAAATCATTGGCCACAACATCTACTGTAGGCTAGGAAATCACTTCCACATTCATGTCACTCAAATTTATGTCATGTGGGCAATTAAATTAAATATGGAAATTAATGTGGCATTTCTTATGGCGTCCCGAATGAGCAACCTGATGACTGAATCAATTAGATCTCTTCCTTATGGAATGCATCTGAATAGTTTGTTTAGCTACCTCAAGGTAGCTCACGCTATTGTTCAACAACCTTCATTCGAGCCACTAAATAGGTCGACTATTATTTGAAGTGGTCATCTATCAGATTTCTCTCGTGGAAGAAGATCAAGTCTTCAAGAGGATCTCGATGAGATTGAGAACTATCAACCGGAGGAGGAATCAGATGAAGAAGGAATAGAAGATGAGGAGGCAAACTTACAGGAACATCAAGAATTCGTGAACTCGAAATTCGAAACCAAGATCGACAGGATTCTTAAGAGGGAGGAAGAGAGTAGCGAGAATCACTCTAGGTTCAAGAAGGCATTGAAAGGATTTGTGAAAACAATCTCTTGAAGTAGGTCATAACTTTAGTGTTTAGGATAATGATCTTTATTGAATACTTGTGTGCTCTATGAAGTGCTTAAATGTTGGCACTAAACAATTATGTGTAAGATAATTAGTAATGTTATGTTTATGGTGTGTTTAAATTGATTTTGCTTGTATACCCATGCAAAAATATAAATCTGCCACTGTACGTCTACTCCCACGGTCGACCGTCATTCGATCGCAGAACATCTGACAGAATTAATTTGTCTTAACACTCTTACACAAATTCAATGATCAATAGATTGTAAAAGGACAAATTGATATCTCTGTCAAAGTGCTCTAAATTTAGCTACCAACCCCATCAAAGTTTACTAGACAACATTCATCATTTGTCTATTAAAGCAAATACATTCAACAAATTCACACCCACATCAATTTTTCCAAACATCTCTTTGCAAAGCAAAAGTTCTTCACAATGAGGTCTATTGTTGAAGGGAGAGAAGTTCTTACACATCATCTTACTACCTACTCTCTTGAAAGCTTCTCAAACATCAAGTGGGATGTTTTTCTCAATCTAAGAGGTACACTTTATCCTCTTCACATCAATGAACTCTATGAGAATTTTCAATTCTCACAAAATAATGAGAAAATATCATTTTCTCTTTATGGAAGAATTCATTCATTAACGCTTAAAGAATTTGGAAATATCATGGATGTTCCGAATGAAGGGGAACATTCTTTCTAAAATCAAATTCGTTCAATGAATTTCCTAAATGGGTAAAGAGATACAATGCACTAGACATTATGTGCAACGGAACTCTTAAACTCGAATACATCAAAAAGGATGGATTCCTTCGTGAACATCTTGCATCAACATATGATCTCTGGCAACAGATCATCACTGCAAATGTTTACGGAAAGGGGGAACTACTGGATCGACTTGATGCAAATGAAATCACCTTCGTATGGTGTCTCCTGAACTCCACCAAAGTAAATGTTGCACACTTCATGGCATCAAGAATGCAACATGCAGCTCAACATTTCCATATGTCGCTTCTGTATGGTCGCCATCTGACCAAACTATTCACATATGTTGGAATGACATCTTCATTTCACCATTCCATTTAAGTCTCTTCATATCCAATATGCAAAGCCTCAACCAAGCAGATTTAAGAACATCCTCTTGAAAATCCACCCAACTTTTGTTCTCTTTCAACACAGGGACAAAACAGTGTAATTCATGGAAACATTCTAAAGCTTGGTCAGAGATTGTCACGACTTGAGGACAAGGACAAGGGTCACTCCTCTCATCATAATAATTGAATTTTTCTGACTGTTATGAATTATCTATGTTTAGTATGTGACTTGAATAACATGTGTGCTTGTTATGTTCTAATATATGTTTTCCAACGTGCACAATTTAAAGGGGAGCTTTCTCTAAGGGCGAGCTTAGTTCAAGGGGGAGCTAACCTTTTTGCTTCTACAAAAGGGGGAGAAAGATGGATACAAGTGATTGTTAACACTTGCGTATTTATAGCAAAATGTCCCTCATCACTTGTATGTTTGTCATCATCAAAAGGGGGAGAATGTTGGTTAAATGTTGGTTAATGAACTAAACGATAAACTTAAGTATGATGATTAACCAAAGAATATGTTTTGATGATGACACATACATATGCATAAGTGATGACTGACATCTTAACATAAAACACACAAGGTCAATAATCCATACTTTATCTTGCAAACGACCAAGTCAAATATAGCTTAAAGAATGAAATTAAAAGATCAGCTAAATACACGGTCAAGGTACGGTCGACCGCACAGCCAGCCGCAGAACCCCAAACTGATTTGCAACGCAGTTTTATGAAAACAAATTGCACGTTCGCCACCACGGTCAACTGCAGTGCAACCGCAGTTTTCTCTGTTACAAATTTTGACCAAATAATGTTTGACTAGTTCCCGACATCTATAATTCATGAAACCTTTCTCAACACGCTTAGAATAGATGCCTTCTCCATACTGAATTGAGTTTTGGTCATAAAAACACTAATCGTGGTTAATTACGCCTAATGACATCTTAATGACAAATTAACCAAGATTAGGCATAACACATAAGTGTTAATCAACAACTTGTGATCTTAATTCTTATCTATACATCCTTAGTATGATCATCAAGTACCAATACACTTAAGCCAATGTCACTAGAACAATAATTACTATTAAAGATGACTTAGTGATTAATTAAGGGAAAACAAAGAACAATGCTTTCAAGTGTAACTAGTAAAGACTTGTAATCCTAAAATACACTTAGATACATTTAGGATGGTCACCAAGTCCCAAATAGTGATTGCTCTTCCCTTGTGCATGTGTTGGACATTAATACGTGCTTACACATTAATCATGCAATATGTTATATTGCAAGTAAGCTTGCTAAAAGCTTAAATTACAAGTTGTGAAAATATCTATATAATTGATCTTATAGTAACTATCCCTTGCTATGTGTGAGTATTACTTGCTACTTACTAATATGTTTAATACTCATAAATTTATCAACTTGATTAACATGCTTGCTATGTGCTTACTAGTTAGGATTCAAGTAACTAGTCTACTCCTACAAAATAAGTGTAAATTGGTTCACAATGAAATTATGATCAATTGTTTACTTGGTCTTGTCTAAGTAAAAAATTGTGATTGCTTGTTCAAGTATGACTTAACTTTGATGTCTCTATATACTTAATGATCATCTTAGAAATACATCATTCAATTAATCTACCTAAGCTTAAAATAAACATGACTTGTGATTAATTGAAACTAGGAAGTTAATGACATATTAACTAGTCTTTAGAATTGAACCAAATGCATTAAAGTAACTAACTAAGTCTTGACCAATCTGAGATTTCCCAAAATATCAATCAAGACACTTCTCCAAGAATGTTGGGTTTACCACTAATGGAGTGTTATGTCACTTTCATGCAATAAGACCAAATCTCATACACTTAATGCATATAGTACTTGTATAGGATGCTTGGTTTCTTTTGTAGGTGCTAGAAGGAGTAAAGGTGCCAAAATGTGGTGTTCAAATTTGAGTCAAATGGCTATACAACGAATACCAATTTTGGACTGGAGCACGCCAGGTCGAACCACGTTCTACCGTGCTTGCAACCGTATGTCAACGGCTATATTTTGAATCATACTATAAAATGCAAGCATTGAAGAGCATTTGAATTTGACCCTCTTGCATATTTCAAAGGCTTATTTCCAGAGATCACAATGGCTCTAACTACTACTCAAATATGATCAAGCAAGAGAAGATTCTATAATCTTATAGATATAGAATTTGGTTTTTGTAAACTTACTAATCAAAATCATTAATCTTGTAAGTTTACTTAGTGTAATGTATGTCCTAGTATTGTCTTAAGATCATCATTACAGAGTGTATAAGTCTTGTAACTTCAATTAGTAGAAGCATATGCTAGCTTAGTGATCTACTTCCTTAAAGGGACTTAGGAAGTTAATTAATCTTATTTGGAGATTAATACTTGTCCAAGGTGAAGACAAGTTGATCTAGGTTAGAGTTGATCTTTCAAAGGGATAGAAAGATTAGGTTTGTTATCTACCAAAGAATTTGAAGACTTGTAAATCCAATCTCCACCGAGTTTGGAGAAAAGTGCTTAGTGAAGCAACAAATTCCGATTAGTGTAATCGGGGAGTGGATTAAGGTGGATTAGTTAACATCCACCCGAACCACTATAAATCCTTGTGTCTATGTTCTTTACATTACTTCATTTATCATTTTGAACATACATACTACACACATCAAGTTTGAGTTGAATTGGTTGATCAAAGTTAATCGAATTTGGTGATCAATCGAAAAAGTTTTAAAAACGTATCAAATAACTATTCACCCCCCTCTAGTTACTTACAAAACCTCTTTAATTCTGTCAAAAGATGATAGAATCTAGCAACAGCATCCTCTAAAGTTTCATCTGGTTGTACTGCAAACTGTTTCCACTCTTTCTTTAAAACTTTACCCTTACTCTTCCTGTATTTAGCACTGCCCTCAACACCACTCTCTATAGCATTCCAGACATCATATGTGGTTATATGTGTCTCAAACTAATGAAAGACCTCCTTTGAGAGAGCCTGAGTAAGATGACTGAAATCCTTGTATTCTAGGTTATAGTCCTCTATCTCAGCATCAGTAAGTTCCATAGGTGTCTTTGGTTCACCGGGTTCTTTTGCAGGGAACTTGTATTCAATTTTTAATAATCATACAATTCCATTAAGCGAAATGAGGAACCTAGGTTTTCACTTAGAATAATCGTCTAAATATTCAAGCCTAGGAACCTTATATGTGCTCCCTATTTCATTCTCAGTCTATAAAATTTTGTGGAGACTAGACGAAGAAGCCCCGACTAAAGCTGATTGTGTTCCAGAAGATTCAGTAGTGTCTGACATTGTAACCGTAAAATTGCAGTACATAGTTGCACTAAAACTACACGGATGCAGTGATAACACAGTTGCACAAACACGGATGAAAAGTTACACGGATGCAAGTGTAACTGGGTGTAAATTATACGGATTCAATGTGTATCCGTACGGTTGCAGGGATTGACACGGTTATACTACAAGGATGCAAAAGTTCACGGTTGTATAGAACAGTTTAAACTTAACACTGATGCACTGGTGTATCCATACGGTTGCTGTATCCGGGTGGTGAATCCGTACGGTTGCATGTTGTAACTGTACGGTTGTGTTCTTGGCGAATTCTAGGCGAAAAACTGCACCAAAATTAGGGTTTAGGGGTTTGATCGATCTAGCACTCAATTTGGATCAAAAAGACTTGTTGTTTTACGTTCAAAAAATGATTTTGACCTGTTTAACAATATCAATTAACAAAAAAAAAAGATTTAACATCAAAAATTCAAGTTTTCGTTCTTTCTTGCAAAAAAAATATTGGTTAGTGATCCAATGATAATATTCAAATGTTAATTACTTTGTTTTAATGATGACACCAAGTCTTATGTGCTTATAAAGCGTATAGAACAACACAAGTTCAGGAGCCTACACAATCTCTAGCAAATGACCAATACACACAATAACAAAGTCAAAAGAGTCATTTGTAAAATCCTGGATGAGCACGGCTGGGTCCACGGTCGATCGCAGGTCAGACCGTGGATGCCCTGTACCTTGGTTCTGAGGTACAAGGTGCACGGTCGACTCCACAGTTAACCGTGGGTCGACCGCAGTTTTCTCTATTCGAATTTTCTATAAATTTAGTTTGACCACTTCAGGGCATCTATAATTTTTGAAACTTGTTTAAACATGCTTAGAATAGTTGCGTCGTTCATAACCAAAAGAGTGTTGGTAACTAAAACGCTAATCTTGGTTAATCACACCTAATGACGTCTTAATGATACCTTAGGTTGTAATTAATGTTAAATCTACAAGTCCTTTTGCAAAGTCATCCATTTTAAATCTAAAATAAATGTAGATATGATTAGGATGGTCATTAAAGTCCCAACTAAAGGGATGCGCTTCACTTGATTAACTTTTAAGCATTACTTACATGCTTAAGTATGATTAATCTTGGTAATTAGTGCAACTTTTAAAAAGTCTTTGCAACGTTCAAATTAGTCTCATTTGGCTTGTTGCAAGTAACCAATGAGGTTAGATACATCCATTAAAGAAAAGACAAGTTGGTGAAGACATGGGATATGAGGTTTGGAATGTAATGGTTTATCTCTTTATGATTCGTGTAACTTTCAAAGATTCTTCACAAGAGTTAAAAATGGTCACCTTTGGCTTGTTGGAACTAACCAATGAAGTTAGATGCTTGCATACAAATATAGACAAATTGTATGAAGACATGGGATTTGGTGTTTGGCTTGTTGTGGATTGTCATGGAGTAAAAATCAGCACTTACCTCTTTTTGGAATCAATGACAAAAGTCACAAGAGAAGATGCTTTCCTAATTTGCAAACTGATGTCTACTTCAATGAATGCATCCAAAGTATAAGATGAAGGTCAAGGACTTTCAGGTGTATTAAGCATCTTTTGAAGGCTCTATATTGGGTAAATGATAACTCCTAAATTATACAGTTTTTAATAACACTTTGAGGAGTTATCTTAGTATTTTAGAGTCATTTTAATCCCAAAACACACTAAAATGGGTAAAAAGGGAAAAAGGTATTTTTAATGATTTTATCAAAGTTATGTATCAAACAGGATCAAAAATAGAGAAAATTACATAAAGGCTAAGGAAGCCGCCGAAATGGATTCACTGAAGCCGCCGGCTTGGAGCTGAATACTCCAAAATGTTCCAAAAACTCTATGAAATTGAAAGAACTTGTTGATCAAGTAAAAAGCAAAGGAAACCGTCGGCTTCATCCTGAAGCCGCCGGCCTATGAACACAGTTTCTCAACTTATCGACCAAGTTCAAGTAAAAATGAAAACAAAATCAAGAAGATTTGGCGGATATTTGAAGCCGCCGACCTTCCCTGAAGCCGCCGACTTAATTATGATGGTTAGAAGATTTGAGCTTGTGGATTAAGTTAAACTTGCAGAAGGAGTCACCGACCTAAGGCAAGTCGCGGGCTTGGCCACCGTCTCTGAACATTATAAATAAAGGCCTCTAGTCTCAGTTTTCATATGTAGTTTTAAGAATTCAATAATTCTGGTTAGTTCGTTTTTCTTTTTAGGGTTTTCTCTAAACCCTTAGGTTAGATTTATTCATTGTAATCAAGATTCATTCAAGTTTTTAATTCAAGTTTCTTACATCTACCTTTTTAAGGTATGATTCTATCCTTACTTTACTGTTTTATCTATTTTATTTACTTTAATTGTTTCTGTTCGTCTTCTGCTATAAACTAAATGTTCATAGTGGTTAAGTGGACGAAAACTGAACTTCATCTGGGAATCAGATGAAGCCGCCGGCCTCACCTTCCAAGCCGCCGACTTGGTTGGAAGGAAGTCGCCGGCTTCGTGTGCTTTATCCGTACAGTTCCTGGTTCCGTTCTAGATCTGTATGGTTGAGTTTCTGTAATGATGTTTGAATTGTTTCAAATCTATTTTGCTTAAATACACTTGTTTGCCATGCTTAATGATTAAATAACATGATTTTAGGATTAATTAGTACTTGATCTGATGATCTATTATTCGATTCATGCTACTTGTTTAGATCTAGTCCATCAAACTTGTTAAATTGGATTGCATGCAATTAAGTTAAAAAGCTTAATAGTGATAAACTTGCTTAAAAGGAATTACGCTTATATAATAGAATTTGATATTGTTAGGCTTAATCGAAGAACCTTTGTTTGGATTTGTTTAATTAGTGATTGCATGAGAACTTAGTAGTAATTGACTTTCAGCTAGTAACTTGAGTTGATCTACTTGGTGTTTAATAGCTTATATGATTTGTCAGTCTATTTGCATATTGATCTTCATCACAAGATTGGTATGTATCATGTAATTAAATTGAACATGAAGAATTAAGATGTTAGTTATGCACATCACATATCTAGCATATGCTTTAAGTCCTACCTATTGAATGATATGCAACACTTAGCTTAACCTATTAAGGGATAGTAGTTGGTCTATGATTATTATTCTGCTTTGTGTTAATATAAGTTATAAAACTTGCCTAATATGATTCCCGTATGAGTTGGTTGTTCATGTAACTACTTTTACTTTTATTTGTTTATTTTGAATCTTCAATTTCTTGCTTTACTTTATTGTTTTGTTTATCTTTAAAGCCTCTCTTTCCTAACAGATAAGAATCTATCCTATAAAAAGACATAAAAATATATCTTTAATTCTTTAGTAAGAATTAAATAATAAAACAACTTTTATCCGCATCTACGCTCTCTTAGGACGATAACCAAAATTACTACATCTGATCAGGTTTTGTTGCTCGTTAGGGTGTTAAAGTGTATTAATAAAAGGTTTTATAAATTTAAAAGTTGAAGAATAAGTTAAGTACTACCGCACACACTTTCAACACATTAGTAAAGAAGCTAAAATTCAAAGAAAAAGGAGCTCCAACGGATATATTGGAAAGCTGACAGAAGGCTCCACGGTTGATTTCAAGGTCCACCGTGGATCGACCGCAGTTTGGTCTGTTAAGATTTTCTTGGAATATAAATACACCACTTTGCTAAACTAGAAGACCACCTCTTTCCAACATTCTTTTAGAGTCATATCAATTGATCTCCCAAGCCTCAAGCACATATCTATAGAGAGATTATAAGAGAGAAAGAGAGATTCTACTTATACTAAGTAGAATTACATTGTAAACTTTATGCTTATCATTTGTATCTTTAAGTTTACTTTGTGAGATACTTCCTTAGGGGGTCAAGGAAGTTAAATAGTTCTTGTGATAGGAAACACTCTCTTACTTAGTGATTCAACTTCCTTAAAGGGATCTAGGAAGTTGATTAATTCCATTGGGAATTAATACTTGTCCAAGGTAAAGACAAGTTTGATCTAAGTAAGGTTGGTGTGACCTATTGAAGAACTATGAGGGATTGAGTTAGTATAATTGATCTTGTGATAAGAACATTATCTTATCTAGTGATCCTTCTTCCTTAAAGGGAACTAGGAAGTTGTTCATATTTCCATTAGAAAAATGATGTGTCCAAGGTTAACACGAGTGTGATCTAGGAGTAGTGTTGGTATGGCTTATTGAAGATCATTTAGGGTAAACGGAACTCCACCGGGTTTAGAGAAATGCTTAGTGAAGCTAACTCCCACTTAGTAAAACGGGGAGTGGATTAAGGAGGATTAGTTAACATCCTCCCGAACCACTATAAATCCTTGTGTTTGTGCTTACATTCATTACATACTTGTATTAACAAACACAAACTCTTCCACACTTAAAACTTATGTTTTGATTGTCAAAGATTTTGAAAAAGTTTTAAGTAACTACTAAGTAACTGTTCACCCCCTTTAGTTACTTACAATTGGTATCAGAGCAGTTGCTCTAATCTTTCATCAAAAATGTTTTTGTCATGTTTAAAAATATTTTGTACAAAAACCTGAGTCAAAGATCTTGGAACTAAGCTCTACTTGTTTGGAGAACGCAAAAGAGATTTTGTAAAGACCCGTCCTAATCTATAAGAATGAATACAATAACATATGATTACATCGCAAGGTATTTGACCTCTATATGTTACATTTTACAAACATTGCATTCGTTTTAAAAGACAATCTTTCATTACATCGAAAGTTGACAGGCATGCATACCATTTCGTAATATCCATCTATAAATGATCTAATCTGTCATTTACTTAATCATAATCTTTACTGAACTCAACGACTTGAATGCAACGTCTTTTGAAATATGCCATGAATGATTCAAAGTAATATCTTTAAAATGAGCTAATGCACAGCGAAAGATTTCTTTAATACCTGAGAATAAACATGATTTAAAGTGTCAACCAAAAGGTTGGTGAGTTCATTAGTTTATCATAATCATTCATTTCCATCATTTTAATAGACCACAAGAATATCATTTCCATTTATCATAAATATACGTCCCATGCATAGAGACAAAATCATTCATATGGATTGAACACCTGGTAACCGACATTAACAAGATGCATATAAGAATATCCCCATCATTCCGGGACATCCATCGGAAATTATATAAAAACTCGAAGTACTAAAGCATTCGGTACCGAAGTACTAAAGCATTCGGTACTTTGGATGGGGTTTGTTAGGCCCGATAGATCTATCTTTAGGATTCGCGTCAATTAGGGGTGCACTAATTCTCAAAATTAGTGATGTTCCCTAATTCTTAGGCTACCAAGCAAAAGGGGCATATTCGGCTTCGATCATTCAACCATATAATGTAGTTTCGATTACTTGTGTCTATTTCGTAAAACATTTATAAACATTGGGCATGTATTCTCAGCCCAAAAATATAAAGGGTAAAAAGGCAAATGAAACTCACCATACTGTATTTCGTAATAAAAATACATATAACGTCATTGAACAAGTGCAAGGTTGGCATCGGATTCACGAACCTATATTAATTATATATATTTATATGTTGGTCAATATTTGTCTAACAATTTAGGTCAGATCATAGTGTATTCCAATCCTAATGCCCGAGACTAATATGCAGAAGTCAACAAAAGTTAATTTGACTCAAAATGATTTCCATGATTATTATATTGTTTAAATATAGTCGTTTTATATTTTTTAATATTTTTAACCGATTTTATTAGAGTAAATAATAAAAGTCATTTGTTAATAAAATTTATATTTAAAATTTATATATGATAAAAATATACTTTTATATATTTTAAGTAATAAAATTTATAAAATTCATTTTAATATCATAAAATATAATGATAGGTATTATTAATGTAATTATATTACGTGTAGTAAAATATTTTTGTATCACATATTTTTTTGATAAAATAATATTGATAATAACAATAATAAATAAAAGTTGTATTATTTTGTAATAATAATTATTATTATTCTATTAATAATAATAACAATATTTATATTTGTTAAAATGATATTATGATAAAATGGTAATTCATATTAATAAAAATAATGAAATTTTATATTAACAATGATATTCTTATTAAAATAATAATTTTGTAAAAATGATAGTTTTAATAATAATAATAGTTTTAATAATAATAGTGATAAAAATAATGAAAAACGATAATTTTATCTAAATCAATATCTTACAATAATTTAAATTTCATCATGACACTCATACTCATTATTTCCTAATCGGTTTGTTTAATAGCTTTTAATCGTCTTTTATATCGCGTTCGTGTTAATGATAATAATAGTAATAATAATAATTAGGTGTTACTAATATTAATTTTTAATTATAATTATACTAATGATAATAGATATGATGATAATGAAAATACTAATTATAACTTTAACGATAATAACGATAGTAATAATAACAATTTTTAATGATAGTACTTTTTATTGATAATGATAATAATGATGATAATAATAATAATAATAATAATAATAATAATAATAATAATAATAATAATAATAATAATAATAATAATAATAATAATAATAATAATAATAATAATAATAATAATAATAATAATAGTAATAATTAGAAAAAAACTATAATGACGATAATAACGACGATAATAATAATTATTTTTAATAATAATACAAAAATTCAATTGACTATAACTTCTAATTCGTTCAACGAAACCATTCGATATCTAAATGAAAAGTTCTTAATTTTTCACTAGCTTTCCAACAACATGCATATCTTATACCTTATCTCAACCGCATATGTAACTAATTCAGGATTCAACATAACCTATCTAATGGCAATATCAAAAATACATGCATGCATAACCCTATATACTCGAGCTCTAGTCAGGGATACACTATTAATATATAAAAGTTAAGTTATGAGTGCTCACGTATCAATATTGAGATTCAATATTACAGGAAAAGTACGTAGACGTGACGGAGATGATAAACACTAGATTGAACTCACGAGCATACCCCCGAACCATACCCATAACCTCCATAGCTATAACCCATAATTTCCTTAGCTTTATCCCGCTCATAAAACCCGTTTTGTAATAACTCGCTCATAACTTCGTCGTAGTATTTTATGTATAATACTAATAACACTAATACTTTTAATAATAATAATAAGATTAATAATAATAATAATAATAATAATAATAATAATAATAATAATAATAATAATAATAATAATAATAATAATAATAATAATAATAATAATAAAATGAATCATACGTAATATATATAGAGATGAGAGAGTTGAATTTTGTGAAATGTCTTGGCCGTTCGAGTTTTATAGATCCATTGAGGTGGACCCCATTCCAGCACTCATTTGAATTTTGCATGTGTTACCGACACTCTCTTATGATTAATATATATATTATTATTTAATAAATAATATATTTAATCTTTAGAATTAATTAAATATTATATTATATTTTTGTGCATAGTTAATTTGAATTTTTTTTCCAATGAGTCGTATGTTGTCACTCGACTTATGTACCACTTTCGGTTTTTTGAACGCACTTTCGTACGTTTAGAAAACTAGCCGTTTACGTTACGCGACGTGTACCCTTATTAATAATTTGACTTACTCATCAATAAATTACCTTATAAAAATGTAATTTATAAAATTGAGCGTTGTGGTCATTTGCTTCTATAAATCAGTGACTCGTTGTTTATCAAAATATATTATTTTAAATCAGGACGTTTTATGACTAAGTTAAAATATATATATTTTTTATATTTTCATTTCGAAATATAAATTTGAGACAATATATAATATATAGTTTTTCAAAACTAATAATATTCAATTTATATATCTTGAAATCGTTTAAGTAATAAGATATATTATTTCGTAACATTTGTATTTTTAAAGTTTAAAATTGATATACTTTATTTATATAAAAAAATGTTTACAAAGAAATTTTAATATTCCAATTACTTTATATTCCAAATCATTTTATCACAAAGGTTATAATAGTAGAAGTTGTTATGTCATAAGACGTTCTATTTAACCTGTCAATATCTATTTTCTAATTTACTTATATTCCCTAATTTCACTTTCACAATACCTAATATGAAGGTTGATTAATTTATCTTATCAAAAGTCACGAGGCAATTATTGTAAGGCATGTATTGGAATTTAACAGAAATTTCCACCAATCTGACTTACTCTCGCTACTTGACACTTTGTCCTTACTCGAAGATCACTTTACCATTTATTCCGAATATCGTTAAAAAGTAAAGGTTTTCTAAATCAAAGTGGACCTCTTAACAGAGACTCGTAATCATAATTCAATGTATCTGATAAATCAATCATTTGATATCATCTTCTAATTTCATCGATAATTATTTGAATATATTTTGAAACAAATACGTTTATGTAAAGTATTATACGTCTAATACTTTGTTAATGTTTTAAAACTATAATATATACACATATACATATATATTCAAATCCATTTATCTAATGGTTCACGAATCGTCGAAGTTTGGTCGAGGTTAAATGAATGTATTAACACAGTTTAAGATTCTTGAATTTCATTTTAACAAACTTTACTTATCGTGTCAGAAACGTATAAAGATTAAAGGTTAAATTTGTTCAGAAATTTTTGGGTCATCACAGTACCTACCCGTTAAAGAAATTTCGTCCCAAAATTTGATTAGGCTGGTCATGGCTGACAATAAGTATATTTTCATGACACATATAAGCTAAAGATTAAGGTTTTATTATCATTGAGTAATAAGGATAAAACCATTTGAATTTTTGAAGAGTACGAGTGAACCTATCACCAAAAGAGTGAAATGAGTAGGTATAGATTCGTCATGTCTTTTGACGTAGATAGGATTGATTTCCAAGTTCAAGAGATTTGGAGAAAATCTTCGTAATACGATTTGATTCTTCGATAATCAAGGGAATTAGGATCTGCTTTAAATGCGATCATCTGTTTTGATTTCTCTGTCGGGTATTTTACTATAAATCTACCTCCTTCGTTTCCTTTTAACTCACACCTTCCATTATTTCTAACTCATACTTTAAAGCATTCATCAATATGCTCCATCCAGTTCTGCTTCTTGATATATTCCTAACCTTCATATCGGTCATTCTTCTTGTTCATCTACCGCCGGATGAATCTATTTACTTCTACTATACGCTTAGTTTTATAGTGTTTTTAGTTCTCCCGTGTCTTTATATTGCTATATGTATTGATATATGTGATGACCTGGGAATTTCCGACTAAATTTAAACTTAATCTTAATATGTTTCCGACACGATAAACAAAGTCTGTTAAGTTGAGTCTCAAAATTTCGAACTACTTTCATATATTAATTTACCCTGTGACTATTTCCGACGTTTCACGAACAGCTATTTGTAAATAGATAAATATATATTTAAATATGTATACATATATATAAATATTAAAATTTAAATGTAATTTGATGTAATATACGATTTAATTGATTGAAATAAATATGTAAGATAAAATAAGATATAATAAAATTTTATTATTTAAAATGAATCTATATATGCATATATATATAAAGTATATATGGAACACAATTATTAAATAATTTTAAAACTCGTCTGTCACCTCGTTTGATATTAAATAAGTTAAAATACGTAATTAATAAGCGAATAATTATATATAAATAATTTTAGATTAATATATATAAAAATATATATATATATATATATATATATATATATATATATTGTATTGTGTATTATATTATATATAAGTTCTATACACAATTATTATATGTATATTGTAATTTATAAAAATTGTATGTAAAAATTTATAATTTCTATTTTTTTATGAAAATATTTATAAACTATTATATAGTTATTATATGGATATAATTATTATTATTATTATTATTATTATTATTATTAATTAATAATTAATATTAATATTAATATTAATATTAATATATTATATTATATTATATTATATTATATATAATAGAAATAGATATTGATTATTGATAATAGATACCAGATAATACATTTGATTTTTGTACATCACTGTCTCCTTTCTTTTTCTTCTTTTTCTGTTATACTCGTGATCCTCCATCCCTGTTTGCTACAATAAATCATTCAAATATTATCATCAATTTTATCTATATATTTCCATTCATTGCCGTGATTGAAGAAGGGGAGAGAAGTCAACATAAAGTTAAATGAAGAACAACAGGTTCATTTTTTTTTATATTTTTATTCTCTCAAACCCATTTAACCTCTAATCTGATTCGAAACAATTTGAAGAAAAGTAAAATTTCAGATACCTTGCAATTCATCTTGTGAATGTGTGTGTGAAATCTCAGGTCTCAATTTTCTAAATCGTTATCGAATTATTGAGTCAAAGTTTGTAATATAAAAAGTCAAATATTTTTCTTCGATCGAATTAGAATTATCTGTTGAGATTCAAACCAAATTAATGATCTTAGATGTTTCAATGTGTGATTTATAAACTTTTTCATGTAGAAATTATGATCTAAAATGGCTTAGAATTAAAAATCAAATATGGAGTTTATTTTATTTTTTCCTTCGTCGCACACAGCAGCACTTGATTTATTTATTTAAATTTTTTTTTGATTTCTATTATCACACAAGTCGCTGTTATTTAAATTCATAAGTCTAAAAATCGAAATGGAATTTGGTTGTGATGTTAGTTTGTATCTCGCTCATTTTTAATTATTATGAGGAAGAAGATGTAGACCTGTCATGTTAATAGGTTAATTATGTATGGATATCGAAGTATAACAGAAAAACATAATTGGTGTAATGGTTAAGGGGTGTTGTGGGTTGATGAGCGAGAGGTCCTGGGATCGAACCTAGTCGGCTACATAAATTTTTTTGAAATATAAATAGAAGCTATTGGGCTGATGTTGCATTTTTTCTTTCATTGGGCCGAGACTTGTTTAATTTAAGGTTGGGCCGTAGTAATGTAATTGGGCCGTAAATGAACCAAACGGAGGGGAATTGCTGTTGGATCAAAAGCAGATTACGGAATTACATAGATTAAGTTAGGAATAAAAGAAGAAAAGCTGAGACAGTTAGGTGGTTTGGTATGTTGTTGGGTGTTCGAGAGGTCTTGGGTTCGAGTCCCGTCCTAGGCACTTCTTTTTAACAAATCCTTTTGAAGGTAGTTTTCTTTTTAATTATTAATATTATTATTATTATCATTATTATTATTATTATTATTATTATTATTATTATTATTATTGTTATTATTATTATGTATTAGTATTGTTGTTACTATTATCAACATTATTATTATTAAGTATTAGGAATATTATTGTTATTATTATTATTATTATTATTATTATCATTAGTATTAGTATTAGTATTAGTATTAGTATTAGTATTAGTATAAGTACATATAATTGTTATTATTTTTAGTATTATTATCATTTTTAGGATTATGATTATCACTATTAATTAATGTTATTACTACAAGTATTATAATTATTAATACTATTATTACCACGAATATAGTATTAGGATAAAATTTTCATTTTTTATGATTATAAATACAAATATGAATATTATTATTATTATCACTCACAGTTGTATTATTATTATCATTATTATGAAATTATACAAGTTATCATTATTTTCATTAATATTAGTATTAGTAACACTTTTGTAACTATTAGTATTATTATTAATAATATCAATATTATTATTATTAATATTATCATTTTTAATAAGGTTATTATTATGATTATCAGTAAATCATTAATATCAATACTATCATTTTAAACTGATAAATATTTTGTACATAAAATATACCTATTACATATACTATAATTGTTAATATTTCACATAACTATATAAATCAAACTTACTAATATTATTTATTTAAATTCGTACATATAACAAACTATTAAATTTTAATATAACATTAAATAAGTATGTATATAAATATAGATATATTAATATAACTATATAAATATTAACCATTTTGAATATATACACAAATTAAATATAAATAATATATATAAATTAAGGATATAATAAATAAATTGGCTCAGTTACGATTATATGTTTTAATATATATATATATATATATATATATATATATATATATATATATATATATATATATATATATATATATATATATATATACAAATGATATAGGTTCGTGAATCCGAAGCCAACCCTGCATTGTCAGTTGTTCAATATAGCCATATGTATTTTTACTACAAAATACATTAGGTGAGTTTCATTAATCCCTTTTTAAATGCTTTTGCAATATATATTTTTGGGACTGAGAATACATGCGCTGTTTTTATAACTGTTTTACGAAATAGACACAAGTAATCGAAATTACGTTCTATGGTTGGATTATTAAACTGAATATGCCCCTTTATAGTCTGGTAATCTAAGAATTAGGGAACAGAAACCCTAATTGACGCGAATCCTAAAGATAGATCTATCGGGCCCAACAAGCCCCATCCAAAGTACCGGATGCTTTAGTACTTCAAAATTTATATCAGGTCCGAAGGAGGATCCCGGAAATGATGGGGATATTCTTATATGTATATTGTGAATGTCGGTTACCAGGTGTTCAATCCATATGAATGATATTTTGTCTCTATGCATGGGACGTATGTTTATGAGAAATGGAAATATGAAATCTTGTGGTCTATTAAAATTATAAAATGATTATTTATGTTAAACTAATGAACTCACCAACCTTTTGGTTGACACTTGAAGCATGTTTATTCTCAGGTACGAAAGAAATCTTCCGCTGTGCATTTGCTCATATTATAGATATTACTTGGAGTCATTCATGGCATATTTCAAAAGACGTTGCATTCTAGTCGTCAAGTTCATCAAGATTATTATTAAGTCAATTATAGTTGGATATATTATGAAATGGTATGCATGTCTGTCAACTGTCGATGTAAATGAAAGTTTGTCTTTTAAAAATGAATACAATGTTTGTAAAATGTATCATATAGAGGTCAAGTACCTCGCGATGTAATCAACTGTTGTGAATCGTTTATAATCGATATGGACTTCGTCCGGATGGATTAGGACGGGTCCTTTCTGTTGGTATCAGAGCTGGTTTAATGCCGTTTATGAGCGGGTTAATCGTAGAGGGGGTTCTCACAGTGTTACCTGTGACGAAGCATTAGCTCTTACTCCTCGTGGTCCTATTAGGGTTGGCTGTACGTTGCCGAGAGGCAGGCCGTAAAATCAGTGTCTGCGGTACGCTCAGTGGTCACCAGGCGGTTAGCTGGTAAGGCACTGAGTGGGATGCGTCCCCAAATTTCAGTTGGTATCAGAGCAGAGGTCTTAGCGAACCAGGTCTGCATTAGTGTGTCTACCTGATTAGTCGTTAGGAGGCATTAGTGAGTCTGGACTTCGACCGTGTCTGCATGTCATAAGTTTTGCTTATCATTTCTAGTCGGAAATCATTTGCTTATCATCCTTAGTAAATTACCTGCTCATTATTCTTAGTCTAGACACATCTTATTACATTGACTGCATGAAAAGTGTATAGACAAAATTCATATCTTAGCGTATCTGCTAATTCATATCTTAGTGTATCTGTTATTGTTATCTTTGCCTGACAGCTTCCGTAGATTCCTCCGTAACTTATGAGATTTTAGTATTATATATGTATATGTAAAATTATGTATTGCAGGATACTAATCTACATCCTATAATCTATTTCTTATCAAAAATCCTTCATCTGATCGTACGAGATGAATCCCTCAACTAGATCGAGTCCCTCGGATTCCGACAGCTATTCCGATAGTTATCCCGACAGTTATTCAGAATGGATAGTCATCTAAGCTCCGGAAGCAACGAAACCAGAATGAATCAACCAATCATCCATCCCCAATTCATCTGATGGATTCATAGTCGACTTAATCAATGGAGACGCGCAAAAGGCGATCGCATCCACTAACCGAATTCACCTTTTGGCGAAGAACCTGAAGCACTTACCGGCGAACCTGATCGTAACACCATTTCACCCTCATTTCCTAAATATCTCGCCACAACTATATCGTGACTCAGATTCTAAACCTTATTCATCCGCTCGTTCCGACCGACAATCATCCCGGGGTAATCGAAGAAGTCAATGAGCTTCGCGCTCGAGTAATCAATTTGGAGAACATGGTGCAAAACTTACCAGCTTCAGCAACATCACCGACATCAACAGAACCATCAGTAACAACACCAGTACCATCAACAATCCATGCCTCGACATCTCATTCTGTACCTCGAATATAATTATTATCCTACGAATCGTTCTACATCATTTATCTTCGTTTGACATGGTGATTATGTAATCTCTAATATGTTAGAGATTATATATTCTTGTTCTAACGATAAATCAAATGAGTTTAATATCATATTGACTCATTAAATCCATGATTACATCTGAAGAAAATATATATGTATATATGTTTTCAAAAAGATTGTAATTAAAAATTCTTTTGTACAAACTGTTAATGGTGAAAATATTTTAACGGGTAGGTAATACCCGAGAAATATTTAAGATTTCACATTAATAAGTTACATTGTACATTCTTCGAATCTGATTCAACGGTCGATTACCATCCTACCTACATCTATCGATATACGAATCCGTTCACCACAAAATCACCATTTTCATTCAAATTCAATTTCATATTTGAATTTTTACTTACCAGAATCCAACAAGTGGCATAATGAAGAAATAATGGACACAATAAAAATTGATTAGAACCAGACTAATTAACAATATGGAATTTTGTTAAGAAACCACGCTAACTGTTCCAGCTAACTGTTCCTAGCTAACTGATTACATTCTATTTATCGCATTTTATTTATCGCAATTTAATTATCGCAATTTACATTCCCACAATTTTATTTATTGTCATCTAATTTCTGTTATTTACTTTACGCACTTTATTTATCGTTATTTAATTCATGTTATTTATTTTACGCACTTTAAATATCGGGACACGTATACAAGGTTTTGACATATCATATCGACGCATCTATATATATTATTTGGAATCACCATAGATACTCTATATGCAGTAATGATGGAGTTCTCTATACAGGGTTGAGGTTGATTCTATAATAATATATATAATTTGAGTTGTGATCGAGTCTGAGACGTATACGGGTCACGACACGTATTAATTAATTCGAATATTATATATTAAACTATATATGAATTATTGGACTGTCAACTGTGAACTATCAACTGATGACTACCAACCTTAGACAATCAAAATGAATTAAAATATTGATTATAATATATGAAACTAAACAATTCTTCAAGTTTTCCACTTGATCTCATCTTAAACCTCATCTGTATCTTGACGATTACAATCTGCGTTCAAACCTTTCATGATTCTTGAAAACACCTCAATCGATAGGATGAATCAACCGCACTTCATCTACGGAAGGAAAGATTTATGCATATAGTTATGCACCTGAGGAACTCTCGGCAACTGAGTAAAAGTTTAACACGTAGCCGCGTCAGATCCTTTGGCATTTTTTTTTTAGCAAAACTAACTTTGCGATCCCTTTTCAAAGTAGCCAATTTTGTCACAGCTCCAGCAAGTCAACTTCGACTCTTCATTCGAAGTAGCCTTACTATAATCCTGATATATACAATTACCCTTTTGATAACGGAGAATTCTTTTATATTCCATCTTGTTACCAGCAGACATACCAGCAACCTCGTTACTTCTTGGCTTAAATCTCTCTGACAAATTATTATATTTATTCATTGAAACCCTATCATATACTCATCCGCATCTTGTGACGAGAACTGCCATACCAATTACCGGGAATCAGCAATCAGTACTTTGAAAACTCACAGCATATCTACATCAACAGTTATATGTATGACATTTATCTCTTAGAATTATGATCTCTCCTTCTGGAATTCTGAAAAGCACTCAGTCACAAATCAATACTCTGAATGTTGAAAAAGCTGAATGAAACAGCAGAAACCATAGACAACCGTAAACGACCATAATCATCGAAAGTTTGATGATAAAGAATAGTATGTTGGAAAAGCTCAGAAAAGTTGGAACTGGAAAACGGATTGAGCTAACCATAAAGGAAACCAAGGAGAAATACAGGTAACATACCCTAAATTCATAGAACCCAGATAAATCTAGATCCGTTGAAATCTTTAAAGAATATCTTGCTCCGAAGTCATGTTAAAATCTTGCAGAAAATCTTTCTCCATCAACCATCGAACTTAGAAATTCCAAAATATCATCATCAATATCTTCAATATTTCTGAGGATATTTTCATAAATATTCTAGTTCTAAATTATATACCTCTTCGTGCTTCCTGTGTATCATTATATTGGAAACATTCAATAGAAAATCTAGTACCGAAAAGCGGATTATGCGAAACTATGAAGGAAGCCGTGGACAAATCACAAAGAATAAGTTTGACTTCAAAGAATCCAAATGATTCTATTTCTGATGAAATCTTTAGCGAATACCTTGCTTCCGAATCTAAAACCTTACGGATAAATCTTCTTCATCATCCATCGATATTAGAAATTCCAAGATATTATCGTATCTTTCATTATAAATATCCTTCATATTTCTGGAGATATTTTTATAACTATTCTTATCTGAAATCATTAATCTCTTCGTGCTATCAGTATTATATCATATAGAAACTGTTAGTTTCTATATTCTGTAAACTTTCGAGCTTAAAATATGAATGTTATTGAAGTAATGTTGGGAACTGATGCATGAGTTAGTATAATATAATGACACTTGATCAACGTGATTATATTACAGTAAGTCATGCTGAGTTTCTAATGAGACGTGATGATTCACAGATCATAACGTCATCACGTGCCATGTTACATAACTCTTTCATTCTGCGTAACTTCTGAACATATGAAAAATATATATTCTTGATAGTTCTATACTCAGTGATTCTGATAATTTAACAAATCAAATCGTGCTAATACCTTCTTTCTTATTTAGAACATGATGTTTATTCGAAATTCCATACTTACGAATTCTGGACCATTACTCGCGTTACTAGAGGTCGGGAGAATAATAAAAAGGTAAAGAGATCCAAAATATAAGAGAAAATATAAAGCCCAATGACAACACCGAAATTACAAACTGTGAATATCAGTACGTATAGCAACATAAAGACACGGGAGGATTATAAATACAATAATCCCTAGAGCATAATAGAAATAAACAGATTCTTCAGGTGGGAGTTGGAAAAGAAGAACGATCATTGTGATAGTTAGAATAAGAACAAGGATCAGAACAGGGTTAAGCATTTTCATAAATCTTTTAAATTTGAGAATTTAGTATAGAAGTGGTGAAAATAAATGGAACGGAAAAGGTAAATTTATAAAGGCAATATCAGACGTAGTAATCGGGGCAGATCACCGTATTTAATTATAGAGATCTTAATTTCCTTACTTGCCGAAGAATCAAATCTTTTAGATTTTGAATATTTTCTTTAAATCCCTTGAATTCCGGAATTCAACCCTGACTCTGTCAAAAGTTAAGATGAATCTTTACTTTTCTATTTCACTCTTTGGAGATAGCTTCATTCGTGCTCTTCGAATAATCAAATTGTTTTATCCATATTACTCAATAATGATAAAACTCTATTTATCAACTCATATGCGTCATGAAAACATTTTTATTGTTAGCCTTGACCACCTCACTAAAATTTCGGGACGAAATTTCTTTAACGGGTAGGTACTGTGATGACCTCGGAATTTCCGACTAAATTTAAACTTAATCTTAATATGTTTCCGACACGATAAACAAAGTCTGTTAAGTTGAGTCTCAAAATTTCGAACTACTTTCATATATTAATTTACCCTGTGACTATTTCCGACGTTTCACGAATAGCTATTTGTAAATAGATAAATATATATTTGAATATGTATACATATATATAAATATTAAAATTTAAATGTAATTTGATGTAATATATGATTTAATTGATTGAAATAAATATGTAAGATAAAATAAGATATAATAAAATTTTATTATTTAAAATGAATCTATATATACATATATATAAAGTATATATGGAACACAATTATTAAATAATTTTAAAACTCGTCTGTCACCTCGTTTGATATTAAATAAGTTAAAATACGAAATTAATAAGCGAATAATTATATATAAATAATTGTAGATTAATATATATAAAATTATATATATATATATATATATATATATTGTATTGTGTATTATATTATATATAATTTCTATACACAATTATTATATGTATATTGTAATTTATAAATATTGTACGTAAAAATTTATAATTTCTATTTTTTATGAAAATATTTATAAACTATTATATAGTTATTATATGGATATAATTATTATTATTATTATTATTATTATTATTATTATTATTATTATTATTATTATTATTATTATTATTATTATTATTATTATTATTATTATTATTATTATTATTATTATTATTAATTAATAATTAATATTAATATTAATATTAATATTAATATATTATATTATATTATATTATATATAATAGAAACAGATATTGATTATTGATAATAGATACCAGATAATACATTTGATTTTTTTACATCACTGTCTCCTTTCTTTTTCTTCTTATTCTGTTATACTCGTGATCCTCCATCCCTGTTTGCTACAATAAATCATTCAATTATTATCATCAATTTTATCTATATATTGCCATTCATTGCCGTGATTGAAGAAGGGGAGAGAAGTCAACATAAAGTTAAATGAAGAACAACAGGTTCATTTTTTTTTATATTTTTATTCTCTCAAACCCATTTAACCTCCAATCTGATTCGGAACAATTTGAAGAAAAGTAAAATTTCAGATACCTTGCAATTCATCTTGTCAAATTTTGTAATATAAAAACTCAAATATTTTTCTTCGATCGAATTAGAATTATCTGTTGAGATTCAAACTAAATTAATGATCTCAGATGTTTCAATGTGTGATTTATAAACTTTTTCATGTAGAAATTATGATCTAAAATGGCTTAGAATTAAAAATCAAATATGGAGTTTATTTTTTTTTTTTCCTTCGTCGCACACAGCAGCACTTGATTTATTTATTTAAATTTTTTTTTTGATTTCTATTATCACACAAGTCGCTGTTATTTAAATTCATAAGTCTAAAAATCGAAATGGAATTTGGTTGTGATGTTGGTTTGTATCTCGCTCATTTTTAATTATTATGAGGAAGAAGATGTAGACCTGTCATGTTAATAGGTTAATTATGTATGGATATCGAAGTATAACAGAAAACATAATTGGTGTAATGGTTAAGGGGTGTTGTGGGTTAATGAGCGAGAGGTCCTGGGATCGAACCTAGTCGGCTACACAAATTTTTTTGAAATATAAATAGAAGCTGTTGGGCTAATGTTGCATTTTTTCTTTCATTGGGCTGAGACTTGTTTAAATTAAGGTTGGGCCGTAGTAATGTAATTGGGCCGTAAATGAACCAAACGGAGGGGAATTGCTGTTGGATCAAAAGCAGATTACGGAATTACATAGATTAAGTTAGGAATAAAAGAAGAAAAGCTGAGACAGTTAGGTGGTTTGGTATGTTGTTGGGTGTTCGAGAGGTCTTGGGTTCGAGTCCCGTCCTAGGCACTTCTTTTTAACAAATCCTTTTGAAGGTAGTTTTCTTTTTAATTATTAATATTATTATTATTATCATCATTATTATTATTATTATTATTATTATTGTTATTATTATTATGTATTAGTATTGTTGTTACTATTATCAACATTATTATTATTAAGTATTAGAAATATTATTGTTATTATTATTATTATTATTATTATCATTAGTATTAGTATTAGTATTAGTATTAGTATTAGTATTAGTATTAGTATTCGTATTAGTATTAGTATTAGTATTAGTATAAGTATATATAATTGTTATTATTTTTAGTATTATTATCATTTTTAGGATTATGATTATCACTATTAATTAATGTTATTACTACAAGTATTATAATTATTAATACTATTATTACCACTAATATAGTATTAGGATGAAATTTTCATTTTTTATGATTATAAATACAAATATGAATATTATTATTATTATCACTCACAGTTGTATTATTATTATCATGATTAAATCATTATTATTATCATTATTATGAAATTATACAAGCTATCATTATTTTCATTAATATTAGTATTAGTAACACTTTTGTAACTATTAGTATTATTATTAATAATATCAATATTATTATTATTAATATTATCATTTTTAATAAGGTTATTATTATGATTATCAGTAAATCATTAATATCAATACTATCATTTTAAACTGATAAATATTTTGTACATAAAATATACCTATTACATATACTATAATTGTTAATATTTCACATAACTATATAAATCAAACTTACTAATATTATTTATTTAAATTCGTACATATAACAAACTATTAAATTTTAATATAACATTAAACAAGTATGTATATAAATATAGATATATTAATATAACTATATAAATATTAACCATTTTGAATATATACACAAATTAAATATAAATAATATATATAAATTAAGGATATAATAAATAAATTGGCTCAGTTACGATTATATGTTTTAATATATATATATATATATATATATACATATATACATACATACATATATATATATATATATATATATATATATATATATATATATATATATATATATATATATACATATATACATACATACATATATATATATATATATATATATATATATATATATATATACATATATACATACATATATATATATATATATATATATATATATATATATATATATATATATATATATATATATATATATATATATATATATATATATATATATATATATATATATATACAAATGATATAGGTTCGTGAATCCGAGGCCAACCCTGCATTGTTCAGTTGTTCAATATAGCCATATGTATTTTTACTACAAAATACATTAGGTGAGTTTCATTAATCCCTTTTTAAATGCTTTTGCAATATATATTTTTGGAACTGAGAATACATGCGCTGTTTTTATAACTGTTTTACGAAATAGACACAAGTAATCGAAATTACGTTCTATGGTTGGATTATTAAACTGAATATGCCCCTTTATAGTCTGGTAATCTAAGAATTAGGGAACAGCAACCCTAATTGACGCGAATCCTAAAGATAGATCTATCGGGCCCAACAAGCCCCATCCAAAGTACCGGATGCTTTAGTACTTCGAAATTTATATCATGTCCGAAGGAGGATCCCGGAAATGATGGGGATATTCTTATATGTATATTGTGAATGTCGGTTACCAGGTGTTCAATCCATATGAATGATATTTTTGTCTCTATGCATGGGACGTATGTTTATGAGAAATGGAAATATGAAATCTTGTGGTCTATTAAAATTATAAAATGATTATTTATGTTAAACTAATGAACTCACCAACCTTTTGGTTGACACTTGAAGAATGTTTATTCTCAGGTACGAAAGAAATCTTCAGCTGTGCATTTGCTCATATTATAGATATTACTTGGAGTCATTCATGGCATATTTCAAAAGACGTTGCATTCTAGTCGTCAAGTTCATCAAGATTATTATTAAGTCAATTATAGTTGGATATATTATGAAATGGTATGCATGTCTGTCAACTGTTGATGTAAATGAAAGTTTGTCTTTTAAAAATGAATGCAATGTTTGTAAAATGTATCATATAGAGGTCAAGTACCTCGCGATGTAATCAACTGTTGTGAATCGTTTATAATCGATATGGACTTCGTCAGGATGGATTAGGACGGGTCCTTTCAATATATACGGTTTATAATTTCTGAGTGGTTGTTGGGTTTTATATCTTCTCTTATATTTCGATGTCCCTGCTTCTGTCTCCCATAATCATTGTCATCTCCAGTTAATGCTTTCTTTTATTTGCTGTGATTTATACCCCAATTTCTGTTTCGGAGCTTTGTCCTTTCGTTTCTTCTTCTTGCGATTAAGCACCGCTTGTAATGGTCCAGAATTCGCAGATATGAATTTCGGAATGAACATTGTTAATGTTCTAGGAAGGAAATTGTAATGGAACGATCTTGACTTGTCAAATTACCAGAATATCTCGGAAAAGGCCGAATCATCAAGAAATATTTTCTTGATATTTTAGAGGTTAAATAGAATACAAGAGTCGTATAACATGGCACATGATGATGTTATGATCTGTGAATCATCACGTTCCATTTAGAAACTCCGCATGACTTACTGTAATATAATCACGTTGATCAAGTGTCATTATATTATACTAACTCATGCTTCAGCTCCCAACACTACTTCAAAAATATTCCTATTTTAAGCTCGAATGTTTCAGAATTTAGAAAATAAAATAGTTTCTTTTATGATGTAATACAGATAGTGCGAAGTGGTAAATGATTTCAGATAAGAATAATTATGAAAATATCTTCAGAAATATGGAGGATATTTATAATGCAAGATACGATGATATCTTAGAATTTATAATATCAGAGGATGATGAAAAATATTGTCCGCAGGGGTTTAGAGTCAGGAGAAAGGTATTCGTTAATGACTTAAGCAGATACTGAATCATTTGGATTCTTTGAAGGCAGGTTTAGTCTTTGTGATTTGTCCACAGCCTCCTTCATACTTTGCTCAATCCGTTTTCCAGTTCCAAACCTTCTCTTTTTCTGAGCTTTACCAACACACTATTCTTTATCATCAAACTTTTTACTGTTAAGTTCGTTTATGATGGAATTCAACATAACAACAAGTTCTTAATGTTAGCATAATCACAAAACCAAATTTATGATAGTTGATTCAAGCGGAAGTATAATCTTTAAGAAAACAAGTTTATATGTTAAACCATTTTAGATGAATTACATATTGTTATCAAGTCTTGGAATAATGCTTACATATAACAACAAAGGAAGTAAGATTATACCTCCTCAAGCTAGTTGAGGGTTGTTATCAAGGTTGCAAGATGATGATGAAGATGAAGGAAAGTGAGCTTCTAACTTGAAGCCTCAAGCAAGTAATACCCCAAGCAATTAACCCCAACACCTTTCACTATAGTTAGGATTTTATTTGACACTTGATATGAGCTTGAAAAAAAAAATTAGAACTCCCTTTGAGTCCTTAAAGGGTCACGGCCAGCAGCTACTGTAGAGAACCTTTGTGCAGTTTTTTTTTCAAGCTTGAATGTGTAATTACACTTGAGAGAATAATTCAAATTTTGGTGTGTGAGTTGTACATGCACCTTAGGACTTGTTTAGTCTTAAAAGTAACAAATAAGACCAAGCATGGGAGTGTCTTGGAGTCCCAAAAACTGCTCATCATGTTTATATTTTATAACAAGATATTCTTTTATAAAACTTGTAACAATTTTATAAAACTTGTATAAAATAGACATGTATTTGTTACTTGCAATAATTTTATAAACCATTTTATAAAATAACACAACATAATTGTTTGAACCTATAAATAATTACATATAAATTATCCAAATAATTTATTCCAAGTGATGATATTTTAGAAAACCGATTTTCTAAAGTTCAAGTGTCGCGTATTTATTTAACAATCCAACAGTTAAAATAAATACATATAAAGTGTTGGTAAGATTGCTATTGGGTATGACCCGACTTGGATCATAACATAGTGGCCACGTTAATTTAATATGTCTCTCGGGCATACGAAATACCTTCAATCTCCCACTTGAACGAGAAATATAAGAAATTAATGCAAGTGATGGATACCACCTAACGACCGTCCATCACCCCCAATATGTTACGACTTTGTGCCATTCAATAACATCATCCTTTTCGAGTTCCCATCTCGAATATGAATAGGTGAATCTTTCATCACATCCTTTTATCCTAGATGTCATGTTAAATCCAAGAGACACAGAGTGATCACTCTCTTTTAGAATTAACTTTATCAGGCCTTAAACATCTGACTCTCAACGAAAAAGAGGGACAAATTCCATCTTGACTACATACGTCCTAAATATATATACCTTGTATTATACCTGAGCTCTTCCTTATGAACTACCATATTTCAGAATAGCGAAGGAAAAAAATCAAGGCACAATACTTGGTAAATATCCGAACCCAATATGTATCTCAGGTCAGAGGATACAATGATATTCGCCTTTACTCAAGATTACTTGTGATCAACCATAAAGGCTTCATTTAGTAAATCTTGAGGGCCGGTCTTCCAATATTTGTATCCCACAAATATCTATGAACCTTGGTTGCAACCTTGCCTCACATTCATCCCGTGAATGTATACCAATCTAAGTTCATAATAGTCTAAACCTTACACTTGTTCCCACAAATGTAATCAACTACGGAATTTAGAATAATTACTTATTCATGGATAAAATATGCAAAATAGGAACTTGACTCAAGATAAATTAATACCATAATTATATTAATGAGTTTGAACAATTTCGTTCCATTACAATACTTAAAACAGATCATGACCAATCACTAGAATATCGAAGCCCTAATGCACAAACATGTCCCGCATGTTTTGCTCCATGTAAGAGCTTCGTGAGAGGATCCGCTATATTAAGATCTGTGTGAACTTTGCGAATACATATCTTTCCCTTTTCAACTTCATCCCTTATGTAGTTGAATCTCAGCTCAATGTGACGGGTCTTTTGGTGAGCACGAGGTTCTTTGATTTGAGCAATCGCACCCTCATTGTCACAAAAGATCTCAAGAGGGTCCTGACTGGAATGGACTACTCCTAAGTCGTCGATGAATTTCTTCATCCATGCAGCTTCTTGAGCTGCCAATGATGCAGCGATGTACTCCGACTCTGTAGTGGATAAAGCAACAACATCCTGTTTTAAACTCTTCCAAGAGACCGCACCTCCATTTAACATGAAGACATAACCAGATTGTGTTCGAGAATCATCTCGATCAGTTTGGAAACTCGCATCTACGTAACCTTTTACAGCGAGTTCCTCCTCACCAGACCCATATATCAGAAACATATCCTTAGTCCTCCTAAGGTATTTCAATATACTTTTGACAGCAATCCAATGACTGTTTCCTGGGTTATTCTGGTATCTACTTGTCAAGCTAAGAGCGCATGACACATCCGATCTAGTGCATATCAGTTCATACATGATTGACCCAATGGCAGAAGCATATGGGACTTTCTTCATTCTCTCCTATTCATCTTTCGTGGTAGGGCACTGAGATGAACTGAGAAGTGTTCCCTTTTGAATAGGTACCAAACCTTTCTTAGAGTTCTCCATCTTGAACCTTTTCAACATCTTTTCAATGTATGCACTTTGATTCAAACCTATCAGTTTCTTGGATCTATCCCTGTAGATCCCAATCCCCAAAACATATTGTGCTTCTCCAAGATCCTTAATGGAGAAGCATTTACTTAGCCAAGTTTTAACACCTTGCATTGCCTGAATATCATTTCCAAATAACAATATATCATCCACATATAGTACAAGGAACATGATTGTGCTCCCACTAGCTTTCTTGTATACACAAGCTTCATCACCATTTTTAATGAAGCCAGATTTCTTGGCCTCCTCATTAAAATGATGATTCCACATTCTAGATGCTTGTTTCAATCCATAGATTGATTTCTTTAACTTGCATACATTTTTAGGATATTTCGGATCAACAAAACCTTCAGGCTGAAACATATACACATCTTCCTCAAGATGTCCATTTAGGAAAGCGGTCTTGACATCCATTTACCATATTTCATAATCATAATGAGCAGCAATGGCAAGTAATATCCTAATAGACTTTAGCATTGCCACAGGCGAAAAAGTTTCATCATAGTCAACCCCTTGAGTTTGAGTGAAACCTTTTTCTACAAGTCTAGCTTTATATGTATCCAAGTTTCCATGTATGTCGGTTTTTATTTTGAAAAGCCATTTACAATCAACTAGCCTTGAGCCAGTAGGTTGTTCAACAAGTTCCCAAACTTGGTTGTCATACATGGATTGCATCTCAGCGTTCATGGCTTCCTGCCATTTATCCTTATCAATCCTTGATAAAGCATCTTGGTAGTTTGTTGGTTCATCCAAATCAACTACATAGCAACCATCCATGAGAAACCCATATCTCTCAGGAGGATTACTAATCCTACCAGATCTGCGAACGCCTTGTGTATTTTGATCATCCATTTGATCACTCTCAACATTTTCATGTTGAGTGTTAGTGTCAACCAATTGTGTATCATCTACTTGATCTTGAACCTCTTCTAGATCTATCTTCCTTTCACTATTTCCTTCCATTAGGAACTTAGTTTCAAGAAATTCAGCCTTTCGAGCAACAAATACATTTTGCTCGGTTGGATCATAGAAATATTATCCCATATCATCCTTGGGATATCCTATGAAGATACACTTCGTGGATCGAGCATTCAACTTATTAGGGATTGATAATGCTAAAAACGAACATATATTTCATAGCATTATCCCTCAAGAAAGACAAGCTTTTAGTTACAACTGTTCTATTTACAAGTGATATTCGTTTAAATAATAAAAGGTGAAGACAAAAGACAGATTCGACGAATTGAAGACGCAAACGACCAAAAAGCTCAAAAGTACAAAGTACAATCAAAGTGGTTCAAATTATTGATGAGAAACGTCTCAAAATTACAAGAGTACAAGACGCAAAACGCAAAATACAAGATATTAAAATTGTACGAAAGGACGTTCGAAAATCCGGAACCGGGACCAAAGTCAACTCTCAACGCTCGACGCAACGAACTAAAAATTACAAGTCAACTATGCACATAAATATAATATAATTTTTAAATAATTCTTAAAATTATTTATATATTATATAATATATTTAAAATTTCGGCAATATAGAAACAAGCTCATGTGAGCTGGAAAAAGTGGCCATGCGATTGCATGGCCTGGAAGTACATTTTCCATGCAATCGCATGGTGTACAGTGGAGGGCCACATGCTATAAATTTCGCGGTTTTGGCTCAGTTTATATCCATCTTTTTCTTCTCTTCTCTCAACGTATAATAAATAAATATATATTGTAATTTTAATTTTAATTTTAAATTCTAATAATAAGGGTATGTTAGTGAATGTTGTAAGGGTGTAAGTCGAAATTCTGTCCGTGTAACGCTACGCTATTTTTAATCGCTGTAAGTTATGGTTAATGTTATTTTTAAATTAATGTCTCGTAGCTAAGTTATTATTATGCTTATTTAATGCCGAAATAATCGTGATGTTGGGCTAAATATTAAAATTGGGTAATTGGGCTTTGTACCATAATTGGGGTTTGGATAAAAGAACGACACTTGTGGAAATTAGACTATGGGCTATTAATGGGCTTTATATTAACTAAATGATACCTCGTTAATTTAATATATAGACTTATAATTTGACCTATTTATATATAACCACATACGCTTTACTGGGCACAGTGGGCGGGATATCTATAAATACCAATAATTGTTCATTTTACCGGACACGGAACTGGATTAATAGTTAATAGACTTGTTGAAACAGGGGTGGATTACATTCAAGGGTAATTGGTGTAATTGTTAACAAAGTAGTAAAACCTTGGTTTACACGCAGTCGATAACCTGGTGTATTTATTATACAAAGTATTAAGACCTTGTTACAATTCGAATCCCCAATTAGTTGGAATATTTGACTTCGGGAATAAGAATAATTTGATGAAGACTTCCGCATTTTATGATTATGACTGATGGACTATTATGGACAAATCTGTATGGACATATTGAATAATCCAGCACAAAGAACAATTAACCCATGGGAATAAACTAAAAATCAACACATCAAACATCATGATTATGAAAGTTTAAATAAGCATAATTCCTTTATTTCATATTTAATTGCACTTTTAATTATCGTATTTTTATTTATTGTCATTATATTTAATTGCACTTTTAATTATCGTACTCTTTAATTATCGCAATTTTATTTTATCGCACTTTTATTTATCGCAATTTCATTATAGTTATTTACTTTACGCTTTAAATTAAGTTATATTTATTTTTAATATTTTACATTAGGTTTTAACTGCGACTAAAGTTTTAAAAATCGACAAACCGGTCATTAAACGGTAAAAACCCCCTTTTATAATAATAATACTACTTATATATATTTTTGTATTTTTACAATTATAAGTTAAAAATATAGCGTTAAGCTTGTTTAAAAGATCCATGTGGAACGAACCGGACTTACTAAAAACTACACTACTGTACGATTAGGTACACTGCCTATAAGTGTTGTAGCAAGGTTTAGGTATATCCATTCTATAAATAAATAAATATCTTGTGTAAACTTGTATCGTATTTAATAGTATTTCCTTGTAAAAATAATAACTATTTTATACACCACCTCGCACACATCAAGTATTTTTTGGCGCCGCTGCCGGGGAACATTATTGCTTAAACGCCGGAAGCGAAACGCTATATATAAAAAAAAAAGATTTTTATTAATTTTTAGTTTACTTTTATTAAAATACGCTTTTGTAAAAATACGTTTTAAATATTCAAAAATATAAAAAGAAAAACAAAAAAATATATATATTTAAGAGTTTGTTAAATATTTAAGTTTTATAAAGTTTCTTTATTTTTATTTTAGTTTGTAAAAATATAAGTTTTATATAAATATTTTTATTTAAACAGAAAAACAGAAAAAAAATATAAAAACACTCTTGGCCCGTTACTGTAGCAGTCCAGATCATGGCCCGAAATCCTACCTCGTGCGATCGCATGAGGTTTTAACTATCAAACCATGCGATCGCATGGCTTGACTTGACAGGCCTGGTAACCTCAGCCGACTGTTTAGGGTTTAGTTTAATTATAATTATTATAATTAAAACTCTAATTAGGGTTATATTTAATAATTATTTGTTTTAGTTTTTAATTAATTTGTATTATTAAGTGTAATTAGTTTTATAATTATATAAAAATTAATAGTTTTATAAAATAAATAATATAAAAATAATATTTTTATAAAAAATTGTACTTTTTACAACTTTAAGTTTATTTTTATATTTTGTATCTTTTTATTCGTTTTAGCATAATATTTATATTTTTCGTTCGTATTTAGTTTTAATTCATAGTTTTTGCCATAGTTATTTTTATTTCTAGATTTTTAGGCTTTGCCGTAAAATCCCTTAAGTGTTTTTTTTTCTTTAGACTAAGATTTAGGTGCTTTAGAAATTTGCGACGCCGTTTTATATATTTTAGTACCTTTTTAAATTATTGCCATTTGGGATATAGTTTTTCTTTTAAGCTTTAATATTTTTAGACGCAACTTTTAATTCTTAGTTTTTAGTTCCTTTTTACGTTTCGACGCGCTACTTTCTTATTTTTATTTTTCGACGCCTATTATTTTTATTTTTCGACCTTTTTTTATTTTTTTCGACGTTTTTCAACGCGCTCTTTTTCTTTCTTATTTCTCACCGATCTAGTTTTTAGGACATAGAATTTTCTATTTCTTCTCTAAAATTTCTTTAAATTTTGACGAAAAATTATTTTAAGTGGTTAAATTGATAGACATCCAAATTTTCTGCTTCGTAGTAATAGTTGGATTTGTTAGTGGCTGAGTTGTGAGCTTCCGATTTAAAGGGTTCTGGCTCCCTGCTGCATCTATTAGCTATTCGAAACGTGGGCAAAAGCAGAAAAGTCTATTAATTTGATAACTTATATAATTTTTATCTTTTATAACTAATAGGATATTCAGTGAATGCACCGAGCAAAACGTTCACCACCTTTTGTACGTTCACCACCTGCAACTCGATCAAGACATCTAGAAAATATTGTCGCCGTTGATTTTTCTTTAGAATCATCATCCAGTCGACCAAGTACTCCAATTCAAATTTCTGATAATCCATTTTTTGAACCCGACCTCACAATTGAGAATCCAGAGGATATTCAGGGACAATTCAGAGATCCTGAACCATTAATCTTTCCTCCGGAACTACCAATCATTCAAACAGAGATTGTTAAGGAACCAACCATTAAATCAGAATACTCTAGTGATTCAGATTCAACAAATTCGATCATGGAGAATCTGGAACCTCTAAGTATGGAAGACCGAATGAGGGCTAAACGCACTGGCCAAGGTCACGCAATTACTCAACCTGACATTAATGCGCCAGATTATGAAATCAAAGGACAAATCCTACACATGGTAACTAATCAATGCCAATTTAGTGGTGCGCCGAAGGAAGATCCAAATGAACATCTTCGTACCTTTAATAGGATCTGTACTCTATTTAAAATAAGAGAAGTTGAGGATGAACAGATATATCTCATGTTATTTCCCTGGACTTTAAAGGGAGAAGCCAAAGATTGGTTAGAATCGTTACCTGAAGGGTCGATTGATACATGAGATGTTTTTGTTGAAAATTTTCTTAAACAATTCTTTCCGGCATCTAAAGCCGTAAGACTTCAAGGAGAAATTGTTACGTTCACACAAAAGCCAAATGAAACTCTATATGAAGCGTGGACAAGATTTGGAAAGTTATTGAGAGGATGTCCGCAACATGGTTTAGACACCTGTCAAATAGTACAAATATTCTACCAAGGATGTGATATCACTACAAGGAAAGACATCGATATAGCAGCTGGTGGTTCCATTATGAAGAAAACAACAACTGACGCTTATAAAATTATTGATAACACTGCTTCCCACTCACATGAGTGGCACCAAGAAAAAGATATCGTCAGATCATCTAAAGCAGCTAGAGCCGATTCTAGCCATGACTTAGATTCCATTTCTGCAAAGATAGATGCTGTCGAGAGACGAATGGAAAAGATGATTAAGGATATTCACTCAATACGAATTAGTTGTGAGCAGTGTGGAGGACCACATTTGATAAAAGATTGTCTCAGTATTGAACTAACAATGGAACAAAGAGAGAATGTTTCATACATAAACCAAAGGCCTGGAAATAATTATCAGAATAATTATCAACCGCCAAGACCAATCTACAATCAAACCCAAAATTATAACCGAAATGTTCCATACAACAACCAACAAGGTCCTAGCAATCAACAAGTATCCAATAATACTTACAACCAGCAAAGACCTATTTTTCAAAATAAACCACCACAAACCGATGATAAAAAGCCAAATTTAGAAGATATGATGTCGAAGCTAGTTGAATCTCAAACACAGTTTTTCACATCTCAGAAACAAACCAATGAACAAAATGCTCAAGCATTTAGAAATCAACAAGCGTCTATTCAAAATCTGGAACAAGAAGTAAGTAACCTAGCAAGGTTAATAGGTAAAAGAAAACCGGGAAGTTTACCTAGTGATACAAATACTAACCCCCGAAATGAAACAGCAAAAGCCATTACCACAAGAAGTGGTATTACACTTAAACCACCTGAAATACCTGTAATTTCTGATGAAGCTATTCCTACTCCACAAGAACCACAATCTGAACAAGATAAGGAAAAAGAACCGGTAGTTGAAAATGTTAATGAAGATAACACAGTTAAGGCTAAACCTTATGTTAAACCATACCAACCACCACTTCCTTACCCTACTAAAATGAGAAAAGAAAGACTTGAAGCCGAGCAATCCAAATTCTTGGATATGTTTAAACAAATAAATGTAAATCTTCCTTTCATTGATGTAATTTCAGGAATGCCTAGATATGCTAAATTTCTGAAAGATCTAATCACGAATTGAAAGAAAATGGAAGAACTCTCGGCTGTTACAATGAATGATAATTGTTCTGCAGTGCTATTGAATAAGATACCAGAAAAACTTTCAGATCCAGGAAGTTTCACAATTCCATGTTTTCTGTGTAGTCTTAGTTCAATAGAAGCATTGGCAGACTTAGGTGCTAGTATAAATTTAATGCCATATTCATTAGTATTTCCAGTAGATTTTGTTATTCTGGATATGGAAGAAGATTCTCGAGTTCCTCTCATATTAGGAAAACCATTCTTAAACACGGCTAAAGAAATAGTAGACGTGTTTGGTATGAAACTGACCCTAAGTATAGAGGACGAGAGTGTTACCTTTTCAGTTGATAGAGCAATGCAACAATCGCAATCTGCAGATGATACATGTTATTATATTCAAACTATAGATTCACATGCAGAATTGTTAGAAGAATTTCCAGAATTACAAGAAACAGGAGAATGTTCTTTAGGAGAAGGAACTGAACCAATTAATGAAACTGAAATGATAGCTACACTTATGGCTAATGGATATGAACCAACAACAGAAGAAATTCATATGCTAAAAGAGGAAGACAGATATCGATACAAATCATCGATAGAAGAACCACCGACATTAGAGTTAAAGCCACTTCCAAACCATTTGGAATACGCTTATTTACATGGTGAGTCTGAATTACCTGTAATAATATCGTCTTCTCTTACTGAAAATGAAAAATCTCAACTCATTTCTGTGCTAAAAGCTCATAAACCAGCTATTGCATGGAAGATTCATGATATTAAAGGAATAAGTCCTTCGTATTGCACACATAAAATCCTTATGGAAGAAGGTCATAAAACATATGTACAACGCCAATGAAGACTAAATCCTAATATGCAAGATGTTGTTAAGAAAGAAATTATTAAACTGATTGATGCAGGTTTAATTTATCCAATTTCTGATAGTCCATGGGTAAGCCCAGTTCAATGCGTACCTAAGAAGGGTGGCATGATTGTCATCACAAATGAAAAAAATGAGCTTATTCCTACTAGGACTGTAACAGGATGGCGTGTTTGTATTGATTATAGAAAATTAAATGACGCCACCAGAAAAGATCACTTTCCCTTACCTTTCATTGATCAAATGTTGGAAAGATTAGCCGAAAATAGTTACTATTGTTTTCTTGATGGTTTTTCCGGATACTTTCAAATTCCAATAGCACTCGAGGATCAAGAGAAAACCACATTCACGTGCCCTTATGGTACTTTTGCTTATAAACGCATGCCATTTGGACTTTGCAACGCCCCTGCAACCTCTCAAAGGTGCATGATGGCGATTTTTCACGACATGATAGAAGAATGCATGGAAGTTTTCATGGATGACTTTTCAGTCTTCGGTGATACTTTTGAAACATGTCTAGTTAATCTTGAACGAATGCTTATTAGATGCGAACAATCAAATCTAGTGCTTAATTGGGAGAAATGTCATTTCATGGTTAAAGAAGGCATCGTTCTTGGACATAAAATTTCAAAGGAAGGAATTGAAGTGGATAGAGCTAAAGTAGATGTAATTGTTAAACTTCCACATCCCACTAATGTTAGAGGAGTTAGGAGTTTTCTAGGGCATGCCGGTTTTTACCGACGTTTCATAAAAGATTTTTCTAAAATTGCCACTCCTATGAACAAACTCCTAGAAAAGGATGCTCCATTCATCTTTTCAGATGAATGCATCAAATCTTTTAATATTCTTAAAGAGAAACTCACTAATGCGCCGATCATGATAACTCCAAATTGGAATCTACCGTTTGAACTTATGTGCGATGCAAGTGATTTTGCAATGGGAGCCGTTTTAGGACAAAGGATTGAAAAATGATTTCAACCTATTTATTATGCTAGTAAGACATTACAAGGAGCACAAACGAATTACACAACTACTGAAAAAGAACTCCTTGCTATTGTCTTTGCTTTTGACAAATTTCGTTCATATCTTGTTCTAGCAAAAACGGTGGTCTATACCGACCATTCTGCTCTTAGATACCTATTTTCGAAACAAGATGCTAAACCACGATTAATCCGTTGGATCTTACTCTTACAAGAGTTTGATATAGAAATCCGAGACAAAAAGGGAGCAGAAAATCTAGCAGCTGATCATCTTTCTCGTCTTGAAAATCCCGAATTAGAAGTTCTAAATGAATCGGCCATACAAGACAACTTTCCTGATGAATATCTATTGAAGATAGATTATAATGAAATTCCATGGTTTGCAGACTATGCAAACTACTTAGTATGTGGATTCCTTGAAAAAGGATTATCGTACCAAAAACGAAAGAAATTCTTTAGTGATATAAAACACTATTTCTGGGAAGACCCACATTTGTTTAAAAGTTGCCCCGATGGAATAATATGCCGATGTGTATTCGGGGATGAAGCTAGTCAAATCTTAAATCATTGTCACACAGGACCAACAGGAGGGCATTATGGGCCTCAACTCACAGCAAGAAAAGTTTATAATGCTGGATTCTATTGGCCTACAATTTTTAAAGACGCACACCTTCTTTGCAAATCCTGTGATGCTTGTCAAAGGGCCGGAAAAATAAGTCAACGTGATGAAATGCCACAAAATGTCATTCAAGTATATGAAGTATTTGACGTTTGGGGTATTGACTTTATGGGTCTATTTCCAAAATCTCATAATAATCTCTACATTCTCGTTGCCATTGATTATGTATCTAAATGGGCGGAAGCACAAGCTCTCCTAACTAACGATGCACGAGTTGTAGTCAACTTTTTAAAACGTCTTTTTGCAAGGTTTGGAACACTGAAAGCTTTAATAAGTGATCGGGGTACTCATTTTTGTAACAATCAACTTGAAAAAGTTCTCAAAAGATATGAAGTAACTCATAAAATCTCCACTGCTTATCATCCACAAACAAGTGGACAAGTTGAAAATACCAACTGAGCTTTAAAACGCATTCTAGAGAAAACCGTAGGATCAAATCCGAAGGAATGGTCCATGAAATTGGAGGATGCACTCTGGGCTTTTAGAACAGCCTACAAAACTCCAATTGGTACCACACCTTTTAAACTCGTTTACGGACAAGCATGTCATCTTCCAGTAGAAATTAGACACAAGGCATTTTAGGCTTTGAAGACATGTAATCTTGATTTACATGAAGCTGGACGTCTACGGTTAAGTCAACTAAATGAATTAGAAGAATTGAGACATGAAGCATACGAAAATTCGTTAATCTATAAAGAAAGAACGAAGAAATGGCATGATAAAAGAATCAGAAGTTCAAAAGAATTTAAAGAAGGAGACAGAGTTCTTCTTTTCAATTCACGATTCAAGCTATTTCCTGGAAACTTGAAATCAAGATGGTCTAGACCATTTATAGTCAAAAGAGTTTTCCCATACGGAACAATAGAGTTAATAAATTCAAATGGGATTGAATTTAAAGTTAATAGTCACAGAGTTAAACATTACATACATGGTCCGATGGAAGTTGACAATGAAGTCAGTCATAATTTCACCACCCAAGAAAACCTTCAAAATGAAAACATAAATATGTTATCAACAACATATGAAAAATCAAAATTGGAAAATAGGGAGGATTCAAATTGGAGTGATGAAGAAGAATTCTTATACAAACCTCCCATTCCAAGAAACGAAGAAATATGTGAACAAGAAGTTCAAATAAAAGTGAAAGAACCAAGAAAAGAACACCCGAAAAAGGATTACAAACCAACTCGACTTACTAAAGTAGGAGACCCGGGTGAATTTATCATTTCTTGCTTGCTTAATGATGGTGCTGTATATAATGGACTCGCAGATTTAGGAGCAAGTGCAAATATTATGCCTGTTTCGTTATACAAAAGATTAGGTATGGGTAAATTAAAACCAACCTAGGTGTTCAATCATTTGACTTAACCATTAAACACCCGGTTGGAATAGCAAATAATTTACTTGTTAACGTGGGAAGTTTGACCTTTGTTGCAAACTTCATAGTGATTAATATGGAGGAAAACCTTGATATTCCTTTAATTTTAGGTCGCCCATTTTTAGCAACCACCGAGGCATTCATTGAAGTAAGAGAAGGTAGAATGACACTTAGGGATGGTGATAAATTGATCACCTTTGTGAACCGAAAGTTTAGATCTCCACCAACCAAAACTGTTAGACCAATAAAAATACATAAGTGTGGGGAAGATGAAGAAACACTTAATGATGATCCGATCACAAAGAACCCCGTTGATGATACGAAATTAGATGAACCCGTTTTTAACAGTTCAACGATGAAACTTTATGAACGGATTCACGATGCTAGGATTAAGGGAAACTTTAAGTTATGTAACAGATTAGTATCCAATTTATCGCCAAAAGAAAATGCGATGTTAATTGAATTTGTGAAAGCTACCGAGGAAATCAACAAATGGATTGAAGCAAAAGTCAGAGATATACAAATTGTTGATGATCCAATTGAAAATAACGTTAATTACAATTTCAACTAAGTGTGGGGAGGTTCGAATCTTTTTAGGGTAATATGTATTTCTATTAGAGTTAGATTTTTTGTTTTCGTGTAGTTTCAGAGAATGGAATCCGAATGGTCTTTCCCTAGCAGACCCTAACAAATTAGTCTTCTCCCCCATCCTGAATTTTTATTTTTTTTAGGTTTTACGAGATGAAGACTTCCTGTGAACTAAACCATGGTCTAATGCTACACGCTTTAATCACTAAACGAAATAATGACACCCTTCCAAGTGAATTGATATCATTAATCAGAGGTAAATTGGACGGAGTAAGAAAAGAATCTAGGAATGAAAATAATAAGTTACATTTTGGTAAAGGAAAATCAAAATTCGCAGCGAAAAGAAGAGCACGACACCTTGAAAGATGTCACAAATGCGGAAAATGGTCACACGAAGGAAAATGCTCGACGAATCAGACATATTCCAATACCGAATTCGTTACTTTATTCAGAGATGGACCGTTCATATGTTTCGAAGAAAAAACATTGAATGCTCGAGGTTACGCCTATGTAGCTATGGAAAACCAATTAGTCCGAATATCTTATGAGTGGGCTAAAGCAGGTCACTGAGAATTCTTTCTCACAGGTAAGTATGTACAGTTTTTTATTTTTATTTTTTATTATTTTTAACCTTTCGATAATAAACGCTAAATTGTTCGCTATAAAGTATTAAATTGGTATTCAATAAAATTAGGTTTTGCGACCGAAATTATTGATATCATACAAAAATTTACTACATCACTGCAAAATTTACCGTTTATTCTTAAGGTATAAATATCTTTAATCAATCAACCCAAAATATTTCAGAAATTTGTCAGGAGTAAAACTAGGTAATATATCCGAAATTACTTTACCGAAAAGAGGGGCGTATATTTTTGATAATATTTGATTGATTAAAGTGGGATAAAAGACCAAAAAGATTTTTAATTTTTAATTTTACTATGTTTTTAAATTTAATATATAAATATTAAATTAATATTGTAAAATTTTTAAAATCAATATATTTAAGTTTGTAAATATTTGAAAAAATTTATGTTTTTAATATAAGTTTATATGCATAAAAACAAAATTATAATATAAATTTGGTGTGAATTTTTAAAATTTTAATAATATGAATTTTTAATTTTATGCATTTAAGTTTGGTGTGAATTTAAAAAACAAAAATTTACTTTATTTCGTTAAGTTAAAAATATGATTTTTAAAATTCGTCGTAAGTTGAAGACTAGGTCATTGAACCGAAATTGCTTTACCCAAGGGAGGGACGAGAACTTTTATTATCATTATTTTTAATCTTATTGAATTAAAGTATGCCAAAAACAAAAACAAAAAACCCAAAAATATTTACTTTTAAAACCGCGTTTAAAAATGACAAATTTTAAAATTTTGTGGAGGGACGGACTAGGACAACGATCCGAAACGCCCTCATCCTAAAAAGAAACAAATTTTTAAAAATTTTATTAATATATGTTTTAAAAAGTTATAAGGTTTTTATATATAAAAAAAAAGCAAAAATGTACTGTACCCGAACCCCATGCGATCGCATGGGATTTGGCCTTCTAATCCATGCGATCGCATGGAGCTGGAATCCAGGCCAGAAACAAAATACCAGCGAGCTGTTCTGTCCACTCCACAAAACACACACACATATACACGAAACCCTCTCAAAAACACCTCAAAATTTCGAAATTTTTCACCGTAATTCGTCAAATTTCTTGCTCTAATCATGCCTAGGTTCGGATTCTTCAACAAAAAGGTAAAAATTACACCCCTAAACTCTAAAAATTTCTAGTTTTTGTGATAATTACCAATATTTTACCTAATGCAATTTTGTTAATTTCTATTGTAATTAGTGTTAAATTGTTAGTATATTATGCATGTATAACCTAGATGGATGCTATTTAACATGATTTGAAGCCAAAAACTTCAAAATTTTTAGAAATCTAGGGTTTGAGTTCTTGAGCAATTTGGGGCTTTTTGATATAAACAGGTTATGGCCGATTTTTGTCATGAATTATTGCTAAATTAAGTAGTGTAACATGTTTAGGTAGCTAAATGATCCAAACATTGATCCTAAACATGATTTTTGGAGATTAAAGTAGACTTTTTAAGTCTAAAATTATGAACTTGATTAATTTGATATAATTGCCATTTGAGACTTGTTTAATCGCTAGTAAAGGTTGTTTTAACATGTTATTTGAGTTGAATGCTTATGAACTTTGTAAGCATTTTCATTTATGCTTATTTGAAAAAGAGTAGAATTAATAAAACTGTGAAAATGTGTATAAGTTTAATTTTGATTTTACATGTTATTGTAATTGTTTCAAGTTGTTATTTTGCTAACACTAATGCATATTTGGATGCACAAATTTTGTGTTTAATGTGTTTTACAGAAAACCGATACTGCTGGTGCTTGATCATCATCTAGACAACCACAACAAGAACCTGAACCAGAATATGAGCCGCAATACGAGCCAGAACCCGAACAAGAACCACACAGGAATAACAACATCAGCCTGATCAACATGTACCTTATTATGATCCGCTACAGTTTGTTAATGAATTCATAGTATTTCTGATGCATCCGCCAGTAGAATACCCAACGATTCCTAAACATACATTGCATCCTAATCTGAGATTCGATAGAAGCTGGAGAGATTACCTGGCATATCAAAGTAATAAATTCAAATTAGTAACGAAAGATGTAGAGGTGCCTAGGGTAATTGATTGGAATCCTTTGGAAACGGTACATCTAGCTGACCGTGTTAGACTGCTACTGATTCAAAGGTATGGCAGTTCTTCTTTTACCGATTGAGAACCCTTATTCACCATTCGTAGGCCTGTATATAAGGAATGGTGTGTTGAGCTGATGAGTACTATAGCATTAAATGTAGATGTAGATAGATTAGATTATAGAAGTTTTCTTAGATTTTTACTTGGCCATAGGATGTACAGGATGTCCATGCTGGACATGGCCAGGGCTTTGCAGATATATACGCCCGCTGAATTACTACTACCCGATTGTATTAATTTGCTTTATCGTGGTGAAAGGGTAGATAGGAATTTTGATGCGAACGCCGTCTGGAGGCGTATGTCAGATTATAATGTTTTTGGGCGGGCAGGAACACATACCTACTTACATATTAACACAGCCGAGATTCGTATAATTCATAGATTTTTGACTAACTCGATTACACAGAGAGGTCACAACAAGAAAAAATTGACCTTACATGATTTATTTTACCTAAAGTGTATTCGAGACCCAAGAGGCATTGTTAATATCCTTTACTGTGTTGGTTTTTATTTGTCTAAGATGTTGGAAGGAATGCAGGAAGGGGGAATAATTGGAGGAGGTATTTTTGTTACTCTCATTGGAGAGTATTTAGGAGTAGATAGGGATCAAGGGGGTCCACTTATGGCATGTAGGGAACAAGTTGAACCTTTAGGATTGAGGGTTTATGCGGGTGCTAAGGTATTAAAGAGTAGACGCAATCAGCCAGTACCCTATGAAGGTAATCATCCTCAGGTAGAGAGAGTTTCAGACGAGGAAATGGAGGAAGCAGATGACATTAGGGATGTCATGTAGGAGGCTATGACTAATGTCTACCAGCATGTAGATGAGGTAGATATGACAATCGCTGAGAGATTTCGTCGGATGGAGCAGTGGCAAGCCCGGAATGATTACGAGCATTCCAGGCAATGACAACATGATAGATGGGACTATCATCAGTGTCAGATTATGAGCCGGTTTTAATTTAGCTATTTCGTATCTAATTGCTATATAATAATAGCTATAAGTGCAATTAGAGAGATGGTTTTAATTTACCCATACAACACTTATAGGCAGTGTACCTAATCGTACAGTAGTGTAGTTTTTAGTAAGTCTGGTTCGTTCCACATGGATCTTTTAAATAAGCTTAACGCTATATTTTTAACTTATAATTGTAAAAATACAAAAATATATATAAGTAGTATTATTATTATAAAAGGGGGTTTTTACCGTTTAATGACTGGTTTGTCGATTTTTAAAACTTTAGTCGCAGTTAAAACCTAATGTAAAATATTAAAAATAAATATAACTTAATTTAAAGCGTAAAGTAAATAACTATAATGAAATTGCGATAAATAAAAGTGCGATAAAATAAAATTGCGAAATATTAAAAATAAATATAACTTAATTTAAAGCGTAAAGTAAATAACTATAATGAAATTGCGATAAATAAAAGTGCGATAAAATAAAATTGCGATAATTAAAGAGTACGATAATTAAAAGTGCAATTAAATACAATGACAATAAATAAAAGTGTGATAATTAAAAGTGCAATTAAATATGAAATAAAGGAATTATGCTTATTTAAACTTTTATAATCATGATGTTTGATGTGTTGATTTTTAGTTTATTCCCATGGGTTAATTGTTCTTTGTCCTGGATTATTCAATATGTCCATACGGATTTGTCCATAATAGTCCATCAGTCATAATCATAAAATGCGGAAGTCTTCGTCAAATTATTCTTATTCCAGAAGTCAAATATTCCAACTAATTGGGGATTCGAATTGTAACAAGGTCTTAATACTTTGTTTAATAAATACACCAGGTTATCGACTGCGTGTAAACCAAGGTTTTACTACTTTGTTAACAATTACACCAATTACCCTTGAATGTAATCCACCCCTGTTTCAACAAGTCTATTAACTATTAATCCAGTTCCGTATCTGGTAAAATGAACAATTATTGGTATTTATAGATATCCCGCCCACCGTGCCCAGTCAAACATATGTGGTTATATATAAATATGTCAAATTATAAGTCTATATATTAAATTAACGAGGTATCATTTAGTTAATATAAAGCCCATTAATAGCCCATAGTCTAATTTCTACAAGTGTCGTTCTTTTATCCAAACCCCAATTATGGTACAAAGCCCAATTACCCAATTTTAATATTTAGCCCAACATCACGATTATTTCGCCATTAAATAAGCATAATAATAACTTAGCTACGAGACATTAATTTAAAAATAACATTAACCATAACTTACAGTGATTAAAAATAGCGTAGCGTTACACGGACAGAATTTCAACTTACACCCTTACAACATTCACTAACATACCCTTATTATTAGAATATAAAATTAAAATTAAAATTATAATATATATGAAAGGACCCGTTCATATACATTATAAATGATTCACAATAGTTGATTACATCGCGAGGTATTTGACCTCTATATGATACGTTTTACAAACATTGCATTCGTTTTTAAAAGACAAACTTTCTTTACATCAAAAATTGACGGCATGCATACCATTTCATATTACATATAACTATAATTGACTTAATATTAATCTTGATGAACTCAACGACTCGAATGCAACGTCTTTCAAAGTATGTCATGAATGACTCTAGGTAATATCCTTAAAATGAGCTAATGCACAGCGGAAGATTTCTTTAATACCTGAGAATAAACATGCTTTAAAGTGTCAACCAAAAGGTTGGTGAGTTCATTAGTTTATCATAATCAATCATTTCCGTAATAGTAATAGACCACAAGATTTTAGTTTTCATAAATATCCGTACACTCACAAGTGTTTAAAAGTATTCTATAAGTTGTAGGCACCCGGTAACAAGCCTTAACATTCATGTTTTACCCTCTGAAGTACACCAGATCAGGTGTGTTTAAAATAATCTCGAAGTACTAAAGCATCCCATAGTCAGGATGGGGTTTGTCAGGCCCAATAGATCTATCTTTAGGATTCGCGCCTACTGTACATAGACAAGTAGTTTAATGTTACCAAGCTAAGGGTATATTTCTGGTTTAAACCCACATAGAATTAGTTTTAGTACTTGTGCCTATTTCGTAAAACATTTATAAAACAGCGCATGTATTCTCAGCCCAAAAATATATATAAAAAGGGAGTAATGAAACTCACAATACTGTATTTCGTAGCAATTATGTATATGACGGCACTGAACAAGTGGAGGGTTTGTCTCGGATTCACGAACGTATCAATATTGTGATTCAATATTGCAGGAAAGTACGTAGACGCAACGAAAATGATAAACGTTAGGTTGACCTCACGAGCAATACCCTCGATCAACACCCATAACCTCCATAGCTATAACCCATAATTTTCTTAGCTCTATCCCGTTTGAAAACTTATTTTGAAATCGTCTGAGTATAACTCCGTCGTAGTATTTTATGTATACTAATAATATCTTGAAATAATACAAAGAAAATATATATATGTAATTCGATTGAGAGAGTTTAGAGAAATATATTTTCAAGTTTCTATGAAATAATGAAACCTATTCAATTCTATTTATAATAGATTTTTGAATTATTAAAGTGAATTATTAAAGTATGAATTATTAAAGTAAATTATTAAAGTATAAATTATTAAAGTGAATTATTAAAGTGAATTATTAAAGTATGAATTATTAAGGTGAATTATTAAAGTGAATTATTAAAGTGAATTATTAAAGTATGAATTATTAAAGTATGAATTATTAAAGTGAATTATTAAAGTATGAATTATTAAAGTGAATTATTAAAGTATGAATTATTAAAGTTAAAGTAAAGTAAAAGTAAAGTAAAGGTAAAGTTAAAGTATAGTAAAAGTATAAAACTATATACGTATAATACGCGTATAAATATATATATAATATTAATTTAAATCGTTATATATATTTAATAAAATAAAATATAAATATCGTTATCTTTATCATACTAGTTAAGTAATGAGTTGTCAAAAGTGGTTCTAGATATTTATAAAAGATATATACGTTTTAATAATAAAGTTCTTTTTAAACTGAAAACGTTTTTTTGTACTTTTGAAACTAAATCAAATATATATGATAATTTTGTTTTCCAAAACTAAATATATTTAAGAATTATTTTGTTAAAAGGTTAAAATAATGGAAATCGTTATATCATAAAATATTTTAGAAAAGTAGAATTATATATATTCATAATAGGTTTCAAGTTTTTAAATTACAGTCTATTGGTGAAGAATGGGATAAAGTCCAAAGGTTAAATAAACGTATGAAATCATCTTAATGAAAAATGTCGAGTTACTTAACTTGTCGATATCCAACATCTAAGTTATTTACACTCCACGTTCTTATTTTCATATTAATTAAAATGAAAGTTAACATAGTTATCTTATCAAGGTCACGAGGAAAATATTATAAAACATGCCTTGGAAATTAAACAGGAATTTCCACTAACGCCTGTCTAGTTCCCGTTAATTGACACATTTGTTCTTATTTATAAATCACTTTACCATTTTCCGAATGTTGTCAAAAAGAATAGATTTCTTAAATCATAGTGGACCTTATAACATAGGCCCGTAATCATATCATAATGTATCTGATAATTCAATCATTTGATATTATCTCTTAATTCTGTCGATAAATATATCGAAACAAATACGTTCATGTAAAGTATCATATATCTAATACTTTGTTAATGTTTTCAGTTAATATCATATATTATATATACATATCTATATACTCATAATTGTTCGTGAATCGTTGAACACGGTCAAAGGGTAATTGATTACATGAATGTAGTTCCAAACTTTTTGAGATTCAACATTACAAATTCTGCTTATCGTGTCGGAAACATATAAAGGTTAAGTTTAAATTTGGTCAGAAATTTCTGGGTCGTCACAGTACCTACCCGTTAAAGAAATTTCGTCCTGAAATTTGATCGAGGTCGTCATGGCTAACAATAAGAATGTTATTATGACGAATATAAGTTGATTTATAGGGTTTTATCATGATTGAGAAATATGGATAAAATAATTTGATTACTCGAAACGTTTGAGTGAAGCTATCATAAAAGAGTGAAATGAGAAAATAGGAATTCATCTTATCTTTTGACATCATCACGGTTGATCTCCGAATTAAAGAAAATCTTTGTAATCTATATAGGATTTGATTCTTCGGTGATTAAGAAAATTATGATCCTCTTCGATTTAATGCGATGATTCATCTCGATTTTTCTATCGGATATTTCACTTTAAATCCACCTCCTTCGTTTCCTTTTAATTCACACCTTCTATTCTTTCTCCCTCAATTCTTACTTTAAAACTATTCGTCAATATGCTTCATCCAGTGCTGATTCTCGATATACTCCTCACTTTCATATCTGTCGTTCTTCTTTTTCATCTACCTCCAGAAGAATCTATTTACTTCTACTATACTCTTGGTTTTATAGTGTTTTTAGTTCTCCCGTGTCTTTATATTGCTATATGCATCGATATATACGGTTTATAGTTTCTGGGTTGTTGTTGGGTTTTATATCTTCCCTTATATTTCGATGTCCCTGCTTCTGTCTTCTATAATCATTGTCATCCCCAATTAATGCTCTCTTTTATTTGCTGCGATTTATACCCCAATTTCTATTTCAGAGTTTTGTCCTTTCGTTTCTTCTTCTTGCGATTAAGCACCGCTTGTAATGGTCCAGAAATCGCATATATGAATTTCGGAATGAACATTGTTAATGTTCTAAGAAGGAAATTGTAATGGCACGATCTTAACTTGTCAAATTACTAGAATACCTCGAAAAGGCCGAATCATCAAGAAATATTTTCTTGATATTTTAGAGGTTAAAGAGAATACAAGAGTCGTGTAACATAGCACATGATGTCGTTATGATCTGTGAATCATCACGTTCCATTTAGAAACTCAGCATGACTTACTGTAATATAATCACGTTGATCAAGTGTCATTATATTATACTAGTTCATGCTTCAGTTCCCAACACTACTTCAAAAATATTCCTATTTTAAATTCGAAAGTTTCAGAATTTAGAAACTAAAATAGTTTCTTTTATGATGCAATACAGACAACACGAAGAGATAAATGATTTCAGATAAGAATAATTGTGGAAATATCTTCAGAAATATGGAGGATATTTATAATGAAAGATACGATGATATCTTAAAATTTATAATATCAGAGGATGATGAAGAATATTGTCCGTAAGGGTTTAGAGTCAGGAGCAAGGTATTCGATAATGACTTCAGCAGACACGGAATCATTTGGATTCTTTGAAGGTAGATTTCGTCCTTGTGATTTATCCACAGCTTTCTTCATGGTTTGCTCAATCCGTATTTTTCAGTACCAAATCTTCTCTTTTTCTGAGCTTTGCCATCACACTACTCTTTATCATCAAACTTTTTACCGTTAAGGTCGTTTATAGTTTTTGCTGCTTCATCAGTATTTCGAGAACTAGTTCACAGTGTAGGGTGTTTTTCAAAAATTTCACATTCAAAGTATATAAGTCCAGAAGATAGACACATATAATTGTTGGCGTAGACATGCTGCGAGATTTCAAAATACTGATTGCTAATTTCCGATGATTCGTATGGCAATTCTCGTTACAAGATGCAGATGAGTAAATGATGGGGTTTTGATAAATATAATGATTTTTCTGAAAGTCAAAGATCAATGAAGTTGTTAATAAGTTTACTGCTAATGTGGCGAGATATGAAAGGTTCCCCGGTAATAACGATGAAGGGGTAATCATTATAATAAGGCTTATTCGAATGAACAATTGAAGTTGGTTTACTAGAGCTGTGACAAAATCGTCTATTTTTAGAAGGGATTGAAAAGTTATTTTAGCTAGTAAATGCCAAAAGGTCTGACATGGATACATGTTAAATTATGACTTTGGTTTCAAGAGTTTTTCATGGACGTAACTGTGGATAACATGTGGTTGGATCATCATCTCAATTGTTCATTATTTGAAGTGTCTTCAGGTATTTCGAAGGGCTAGAACACAAATTATAATTGTTAATATACATACGATGTTCTAACACAGTTTTGAAGTTAAAGTATAGCTTTGAAAGATGTAAGAATCTAAGAGTGATGATACCGGTTATAACTTGAATTGAATTCGGCGATTTCAAATTCAGAATATGTAATTAGATTTTTGAATGAGTATGGTTGTTTTGATTTCTATAAAAGAATGTATATTGTTGTGAAAGTAGGGAGTATAATGGATGATTTGCTGAATCAGATTCGAAGAATGTAACATATTAATTGTGAATTTATATATCTCTCGGGTATTACCTACCCGTTAAAAAAAATGTCACAATTAATATTTTGTACAAAAGAATTTTATTACAGTCTTTATGGAAATATATGTGTATATTTCTTCAGATGTAATATAGATTTAATGAGTTAATATTAAATTAAACTCACTTGATTTATGGTTAACGCCTGGATTCCAGCTCCATGCGATCGCATAGATTGGAAGGCTAAATCCCATGCGATCGCATGGGGTTCGGGTACAGTACATTTTTGCTTTTTTTTTATATATAAAAACCTTCTAACTTTTTAAAACATATATTAATAAAATTTTTAAAAATTTGTTTCTTTTTAGGATGAGGGCATTTCGGATCGTTGTCCTAGTCCGTCCCTCGACAAAATTTTAAAATTTGTCATTTTTAAACGCGGTTTTAAAAGTAAAGATTTTTGGGTTTTTTTTTTGTTTTTGACATACTTTAATTCAATAAGATTAAAAATAATGATAATAAAAGTTCTCGTCCCTCCCTTGGGTAAAGCAATTTCGGTTCAATGACCTAGTCTTCAACTTACGACGAATTTTAAAAATCATATTTTTAACTTAACGAAATAAAGTAAAACCTAATTTAATAATTTCGGTCGCAAAACCTAATTTTATTGAATACCAATTTAATACTTTATAGCGAACGATTTAGCGTTTATTATCGAAAGGTTAAAAATAATAAAAAATAAAAATAAAAAACTGTACATACTTACCTATGAGATAGAATTCTCAGTGACCTGCTTTAACCCACTTATAAGATAGTCGGACTAATTGGTTTTCCATAGCTACATAGGCGTAACCTCGAGCATTCAATGTTTTTTCTTCGAAACATATGAATGGTCCATCTCTGCATAAAGTAACGAATTCGGTATTGGAATATGTCTGACTCGTCGAGCATTTTCCTTCATGTGACCATTTTCCGCATTTGTGACATCTTTCAAGGTGTCGTGCTCTTCTTTTCGCTGCGGATTTTGATTTTCCTTTATCAAAATGTAACTTATTATTTTCGTTCCTAGATTCTTTTCTTACTCCGTCCAATTTACCTTTGATTAATGATACCAATTCACTTGGAAGGGTGTCATTATTTCATTTAGTGATTAAAGCGTGTAGCATTTGACCATGGTTTAGTTCACAGGAAGTCTTCATCTCGTAAAACCTAAAAAAAAAAAAAAAATTCAGAATGGGGGGAGAAGACTAGTTCTTTAGGGTCTGCTAGGGAAAGACCATTCGGATTCCATTCTCTGAAACTACACGAAAACAGAAAATCTAACTCTAACAGAAATACATATTACCCTAAAAAGATTCGAACCTCCCCACACTTAGTTAAAATTGTGATTAACGTTATTTTCAATTGGATCATCAACAATTTGTATATCTCTGACTTTTGCTTCAATCCATTTGTTGATTTCCTCCGTAGCTTTCACAAATTCAACTAACATCGCCTTTTCTTTTGGCGATAAATTGGATACTAATCTGTTACATAACTTAAAGTTTCCCTTAATCCTAGCATCGTGAATCCATTTATAAAGTTTCTTCGTTGAACAGTTAAAAACAGGTTCATCTAATTTCGTATCATCAACGGGGTTCTTTGTGATCGGATCATCATTAAGTGTTTCTTCATCTTCCCCACACTTATGTATTTTTATTGGTCTAAAATTTTGATTCACAAAGTTGATCGATTTATCACCATCCCTAAGTGTCATTCTACCTTCTCTTACTTCAATGAATGCCTCGGTGGTTGCTAAAAATGGGCGACCTAAAATTAGAGGAATATCAAGGTTTTCCTCCATATTAATCACTATGAAGTTTGCAACAAAGGTTAAACTTTTCACGTTAACAAGTAAATTATTTGCTATTCCAACCGGGTGTTTAATGGTTAAGTCAAATGATTGAACACCTATTTTGATTGGTTTTAATTTACCCATACCTAATCTTTTAAAAACCATATATTATAATCGTATTTAATAGCATAACTATCTCTCTAAAAACGAACATATATTTCATAGCATTATCCCTCAAGAAAGACAAGCTTTTAGTTGCAACTGTTCTATTTACAAGTGATATTCATTTAAATAATAAAAGGTGAAGACAAAAGATAGATTCAATGAATTGAAGACGCAAACGACCAAAAAGCTCAAAAGTACAAAGTACAATCAAAGTGGTTCAAATTATTGATGAGAAACGTCTCAAAATTACAAGAGTACAAGACGCAAAACGCAAAATACAAGATATTAAAATTGTACGAAAGGACGTTCGAAAATCCGGAACCGGGACCAAAGTCAACTATCAACGCTCGACACAACGGAATAAAAATTACAAGTCAACTATGCACATAAATATAATATAATATTTAAATAATTCTTAAAATTATTTATATATTATATAATATATTTAAAATCGTCGGCAAGATAGAAACAAGCTCATGTGAGCTGGAAAAAGTGGCCATGCGATCGCATGGCCTGGAAGTACATTTTCCATGCGATCGCATGGTGTACAGTGGAGGGCCACATGCTATAATTTTCGCTGTTTTGGCTCAGTTTATATCCATCTTTTTCTTCTCTTCTCTCAACATATAATAAATAAATATATATTATAATTTTAATTTTAATTTTAAATTCTAATAATAAGGGTATGTTAGTGAATGTTGTAAGGGTGTAAGTCGAAATTCTGTCCGTGTAACGCTACGCTATTTTTAATCACTGTAAGTTATGGTTAATGTTATTTTTAAATTAATGTCTCGTAGCTAAGTTATTATTATGCTTATTTAATGCCGAAATAATCGTGATGTTGGGCTAAATATTAAAATTGGGTAATTGGGCTTTGTACCATAATTGGGGTTTAGATAAAAGAACGACACTTGTGGAAATTAGACTATGGGCTATTAATGGGCTTTATATTAACTAAATGATACCTCGTTAATTTAATATATAGACTTATAATTTGATGTATTTATATATAACCACATACGCTTGACTGGGCACGGTGGGCGGGATATCTATAAATACCAATAATTGTTTATTTTACCGGACACGGAACTGGATTAATAGTTAATAGACTTGTTGAAACAGGGGTGGATTACATTCAAGGGTAATTGGTGTAATTGTTAAAAAAATAGTAAAACCTTGGTTTACACGCAGTCGATAACCTGGTGTATTTATTAAACAAAGTATTAAGACCTTGTTACAATTCGAATCCCCAATTAGTTGGAATATTTGACTTCGGGAATAAGAATAATTTGACGAAGACTTTCGCATTTTATGATTATGACTGATGGACTATTATGGACAAATCCGTATGGACATATTGAATAATCCAGGACAAAGAACAATTAACCCATGGGAATAAACTAAAAATCAACACATCAAACATCATGATTATGAAAGTTTAAATAAGCATAATTCCTTTATTTCATATTTAATTGCACTTTTAATTATCGCACTTTTATTTATTGTCATTGTATTTAATTGCACTTTTAATTATCGTACTCTTTAATTATCGCACTTTTATTTTATCTCACTTTTATTTATCGCAATTTCATTATAGTTATTTACTTTACGCTTTAAATTAAGTTATATTTATTTTTAATATTTTACATTAGGTTTTAACTGCGACTAAAGTTTTAAAAATCGACAAACCGGTCATTAAACGGTAAAAACCCCCTTTTATAATAATAATAGTACTTATATATATTTTTGTATTTTTACAATTATAAGTTAAAAATATAGCGTTAAGCTTGTTTAAAAGATCCCTGTGGAACGAACCGGACTTACTAAAAACTACACTACTGTACGATTAGGTACACTGCCTATAAGTGTTGTAGCAAGGTTTAGGTATATCCATTCTATAAATAAATAAATATCTTGTGTAAAATTGTATCGTATTTAATAGTATTTCCTTGCAAAAAAAATAACTATTTTATACACCACGTCGCACACATCAATTATTTTTTGGCGCCGCTGCCGGGGAACATTCTTGCTTAAACGCAGGAAGCGAAACGCTATATATATAAAAAAAGATTTTTATTAATTTTTAGTTTACTTTTATAAAAATACGCTTTTGTAAAAATACGTTTTAAATATTCAAAAATATAAAAAGAAAAACAAAAAAAAAAATTATATATTTAAGAGTTTGTTAAATATTTAAGTTTTATAAAGTTTCTTTATTTTTATTTTAGTTTGTAAAAATATAAGTTTTATATAAATATTTTTATTTAAACAGAAAAACAGAAAAAAAATATAAAAACACTCTTGGCCCGTTACTGTAGCAGTCCAGATCATGGCCCGAAATCCTACCTCATGCGATCGCATGAGGTTTTAACTATCAAACCATGCGATCGCATGGCTTGACTTGACAGGCCTGGTAACCTCAGCCGACTGTTTAGGGTTTAGTTTAACGATAATTATTATAATTAAAACCCTAATTAGGGTTATATTTAATAATTATTTGTTTTAGTTTTTAATTAATTTGTATTATTAAGTGTAATTAGTTTTATAATTATATAAAAATTAATAGTTTTATAAAATAAATAATATAAAAATAATATTTTTATAAAAAATTGTACTTTTTACAACTTTAAGTTTATTTTTATATTTTGTATCTTTTTATTCGTTTTAGCGTAATATTTGTATTTTTCGTTCGTATTTAGTTTTAATTCATAATTTTTACCATAGTTATTTTTATTTCTAGATTTTTAGGCTTTTCCGTAAAATCCCTTAAGTGTTTTTTTTTTCTTTAGACTAAAATTTAGGTGCTTTAGAAATTTGCGACGCCGTTTTATATATTTTAGTATCTTTTTAAATTATTGACATTTGGGATATAGTTTTTCTTTTAAGCTTTAATATTTTTAGACGCAACTTTTAATTCTTAGTTTTTAGTTTCTTTTTACGTTTCGATGCGCTACTTTCTTATTTTTATTTTTCGACGCCTATTATTTATTTTTTTTCGACCTTTTTTTTTAATTTTTTTTCGACGTTTTTCGACGCGCTCTTTTTCTTTCTTATTTCTCACCGATATAGTTTTTAGGACATAGAATTTTCTATTTCTTCTCATAAATTTCTTTAAATTTCGACGAAAAATTATTTTAAGTGGTTAAATTGATAGACATCCAAATTTTCTGCTTCGTAGTAATAGTTGGATTTGTTAGTGGCTGAGTTGTGAGCTTCCGATTTAAAGGGTTCTGGCTCCCTGCTGCATCTATTGGCTATTCAAAACGTGGACAAAAGCAGAAAAGTCTATTAATTTGATAACTTATATAATTTTTATCTTTTTTAACTAATAGGATATTCAGTGAATGGACCGAGCAAATCGTTCACCACCTTTTGTACGTTCACCACCTGTAACTCGATCAAGACATCTAGCAAATATTGTCGCCGTTGATTTTTCTTTAGAATCGTCATCCAGTCGACCAAGTACTCCAATTCATATTTCCGATAATCCATTTTTTGAACTCGACCTCACAATTGAGAATCCAGAGGATATTCAGGGACAATTCAGAGATCCTGAACCATTAATCTTTTCTCCGGAACCACCAATCATTCGATCATGGAGAATCTGGAACCTCTAAGTATGGAAGACCGAATGAGGGCTAAACGCATCGGCCAAGGTCACGCAATTAGTGGTGCGCCGAAGGAAGATCCAAATGAACATCTTCGTACCTTTAATAGGATATGTACTCTATTTAAAATAAGAGAAGTTGAGGATGAACAAATATATCTCATGTTATTTCCCCGGACTTTAAAGGGAGAAGCCAAAGTTTGGTTAGAATCGTTACCTGAAGGGGCGATTGATACATGGGATGTTTTAGTTGAAAATTTTCTTAAACAATTCTTTCCGGCATCTAAAGCCGTAAGACTTCAAGGAGAAATTGTTACGTTCACACAAAAGCCAAATGAAACTCTATATGAAGAGTGGACAAGATTTGGAAAGTTATTGAGAGGATGTCCGCAACATGGTTTAGACACCTGTCAAATAGTACAAATATTCTACCAAGGATGCGACATCACTACAAGGAAAGACATCGATATAGCAGCTGGTGGTTCCATTATGAAGAAAACAGCAACTGACGCTTATAAAATTATTGATAACACTGCTTCCCACTCACATGAGTGGCACCAAGAAAAAGATATCGTTAGATCATCTAAAGCAGCTAGAGCCGATTCTAGCCATGACTTAGATTCCATTTCTGCAAAGATAGATGCTATCGAGAGACGAATGGAAAAGATGACTAAGGATATTCACTCAATACGAATTAGTTGTGAGCAGTGTGGAGGACCACATTTGACAAAAGATTGTCTCAGTATTGAACTAACAATGGAACAAAGAGTGAATGTTTCATACATATACCAAAGGCCTGGAAATAATTATCAGAATAATTATCAACTGCCAAGACCAATCTACAATCAAAACCAGAATTATAACCAAAATGTTCCATACAACAACCAACAAGGTCCTAGCAATCAACAAGTATCCAATAATACTTACAACCAGCAAAGACCTATTTTTCAAAATAAACCACCACAAACTGATGATAAAAAGCCAAATTTAGAAGATATGATGTCGAAGCTAGTTGAATCTCAAACACAGTTTTTCACATCTCAGAAATAAACCAATGAACAAAATGCTCAAGCATTTAGAAATCAACAAGCTTCTATTCAAAATCTGGAATAAGAAGTAAGTAACCTAGCAAGGTTAATAGGTGAAAGAAAACCGGGAAGTTTACCTAGTGATACAAATACTAACCCCCGGAATGAAACAGCAAAAGCCATTACCACGAAAAGTGGTATTACACTTAAACCACCTGAAATACCTGTAATTTCTGATGAAGCTATTCCTACTCCACAAGAACTACAATCTGAACAAGATAAGGAAAAAGAACCGGTAGTTGAAAAGGTTAATGAAGATAACACAGTTAAGGCTAAACCTTATGTTAAACCATACCAAACACCACTTCCTTATCCTAGTAAAATGAGAAAAGAAAGATTTGAAGCCGAGCAATCCAAATTCTTGGATATGTTTAAACAAATAAATGTAAATCTTCCTTTCATTGATGTAATTTCAGGAATGCCTAGATATGCTAAATTTCTGAAAGATCTAATCACGAATAGAAAGAAAATGGAAGAACTCTCGGCTGTTACAATGAATACTAATTGTTCTACAGTGCTATTGAATAAGATACCAGAAAAACTTTCAGATCCAGGAAGTTTCACAATTCCATGTTTTTTGGGTAGTCTTAGTTCAATAGAAGCATTGACAGACTTAGGTGCTAGTATAAATTTAATGCCATATTCATTATACACTAAACTAGACCTTGGAGAATTGAAACCAACACGAATAAGTATACAACTAGCAGATAGATCAGTAAAATATCCTAGAGGGATAATGGATAACATGCAATTTAAAGTTGGTACTTTAGTATTTCCAGTAGATTTTGTTATTCTGTATATGGAAGAAGATTCTCGAGTTCCTCTCATATTAGGAAGACCATTCTTAAACATGGCTAAAGCAATAATAGACGTGTTTGGTAAGAAACTGACCCTAAGTATAGAGGACGAGAGTGTTACCTTTTCAGTTGATAGAGCAATGCAACAACCGCAATCTGCAGATGATACATGTTATTATATTCAAACTATAGATTCACATGCAGAATTGTTAGAAGAATTTCCAGAATTACAAGGAACAGGAGAATGTTCTTTAGGAGAAGGAACTGAACCAATTGATAAAACTGAAATGATAGCTACACTTATGGCTAATGGATATGAACCAACAACAGAAGAAATTCATATGCTAAAAGAGGAAGACAGATATCTATACAAATCATCGATAGAAGAACCACCGACATTAGAGTTAAAGCCACTTCCAAACCATTTGGAATACGCTTATTTACATGGTGAGTCTGAATTACATGTAAGAATATCGTCTTCTCTTACTGAAAATGAAAAATCTCAACTCATTTCTGTGCTAAAAGCTCATAAACCATCTATTGCATGGAAGATTCATGATATTAAAGGAATAAGTCCTTCGTATTGCACACATAAAATCCTTATGGAAGAAGGTCATAAAACATATGTGCAACGCCAACGAAGACTAAATCCGAATATGCAAGATGTTGTTAAGAAAGAAATTATTAAACTGCTTGATGCAGGTTTAATTTATCCAATTTCTGATAGTCCATGGGTAAGCCCAGTTCAATGCGTACCTAAGAAGGGTGGCATGATTGTCATCACAAATGAAAAAAATGAGCTTATTCCTACTAGGACTGTAATAGGATGGCGTGTTTGTATTGCTTATAGAAAATTAAATGACGCCACCAGAAAAGATCACTTTCCCTTACCTTTCATTGATCAAATGTTGGAAAGATTAGCCGGAAATAGTTACTATTGTTTTCTTGATGGTTTTTCCGGATACTTTCAAATTCCAATAGCACCCGAGGATCAAGAGAAAACCACATTCACGTGCCCTTATGGTACTTTTGCTTATAAACGCATGCCATTTGGACTTTGCAACGCCCCTGCAACCTCTCAAAGGTGCATGATGGCGATTTTTCACGACATGATAGAAGAATGCATGAAAGTTTTCATGGATGACTTTTCAGTCTTCGGTGATACTTTTGAAACATGTCTAGTTAATCTTGAACGAATGCTTATTAGATGCGAACAATCAAATCTAGTGCTTAATTGGGAGAAATGTCATTTCATGGTTAAAGAAGGCATCGTTCTTGGACATAAAATTTCAAAGGAAGGAATTGAAGTGGATAGAGCTAAAGTAGATGTAAATGCTAAACTTCCACATCCCATTAATGTTAGAGGAGTTAGGAGTTTTCTAGGGCATGCCGGTTTTTACTGACGTTTCATAAAAGATTTTTCTAAAATTGCCACTCCTATGAACAAACTCCTAGAAAAGGATGCTCCATTCATCTTTTCAGATGAATGCATAAAATCTTTTAATATTCTTAAAGAGAAACTCACTAATGCGCCGATCATGATAACTCCAAATTGGAATCTACCGTTTGAACTTATGTGCGATGCAAGTGATTTTGCAATGGGAGCCGTTTTAGGACAAAGGATTGAAAAACGATTTCACCTATTTATTATGCTAGTAATACGTTACAAGGAGCACAAACGAATTACATAACTACTGAAAAAGAACTCCTTGCTATTGTCTTTGCTTTTGACAAATTTCGTTCATATCTCGTTCTAGCAAAAACGGTGGTCTATACCGACCATTCTGCTCTTAGATACCTATTTTCAAAACAAGATGCTAAACCACGATTAATCCGTTGGATCTTACTCTTACAAGAGTTTGATATAGAAATCCGAGACAAAAAGGGAGCAGAAAATCTAGCAGCTGATCATCTTTCTCGTCTTGAAAATCCCGAATTAGAAGTTCAAAATGAATCGGCCATACAAGACAACTTTCCTATTGAATATCTATTGAAGATAGATTATAATGAAATTACATGGTTTGCAGACTATGCAAACTACTTAGTATGTGGATTCCTTGAAAAAGGATTATCGTACCAAAAACGAAAGAAATTCTTTAGTAAACACTATTTCTAGGAAGACCCACATTTGCTTAAAAGTTGTCCCGGTGGAATAATATGCCGACGTGTATTCGGGGATGAAGCTAGTCAAATCTTAAACCATTGTCACACAGGACCAACAGGAGGGCATTATGGGCCTCAACTCACAGCAAGAAAAGTTTATGATGCTGGATTCTATTGGCCTACAATTTTCAAAGACGTACACCTTCTTTGCAAATCCTGTGATGCTTGTCAAAGGGCCGGAAAAATAAGTCAACGTGACGAAATGCCACAAAATGTCATTCAAGTATGTGAAGTATTTGACGTTTGGGGTATTGACTTTATGGGTCCATTTCCAAAATCTCATAATAATCTTTACATTCTCGTTGCCATTGATTATGTATCTAAATGGGCGGAATCACAAGCTCTCCCAACTAACGATGCACGAGTTGTAGTCAACTTTTTAAAACGTCTTTTTACAAGGTTTGGAACACCAAAAACTTTAATAAGTGATCGGGGTACTCATTTTTGTAACAATCAACTTGAAAAAGTTCTCAAAAGATATGGTGTAACTCATAAAGTCTCCACTGCTTATCATCCACAAACAAGTGGACAAGTTGAAAATACCAACCGAGCTTTAAAACGCATTCTAGAGAAAACCGTAGGATCAAATCCGAAGGAATGGTCCATGAAATTAGAGGATGCACTCTGAGCTTTTAGAACAGCCTACAAAACTCCAATTGGTACCACACCTTTTAAACTCGTTTATGTAAAAGCATGTTATCTTTCAGTAGAAATTGAACACAAGGCATTTTGGGCTTTGAAGACATGTAATCTTGATTTACATGAAGCTGGACGTCTACGGTTAAGTCAATTAAACGAATTAGAAGAATTGAGACATGAAGCATACGAAAATTCGTTAATCTATGAAGAAAGAACGAAGAAATGGCATGATAAAAGAATCAGAAGTTCAAAAGAATTTAAAGAAGGAGACAGAATTCTTCTTTTCAATTCACGATTCAAGCTATTTTGTCTCACAGGTCGCCTGGTTAGGGTCGCCAGGATCAAAAGTCCCAGCGACCTGTTCTGTCTCACACTTCACACATACACATACATACGAAAACACACACACATATCACCCAAAAATCACCATTTTAACACCAAAATCAACCAAATTTCATCCTATAATCCGCTATAATCATGCCTAGGTTCGGATTCTTCAACAAAAAGGTAAAAATTACACCCCTAAACTCATAAATTTTCTAGTTTTTGTGATAATTACCAATATTTTACCTAATGTAATTTTGTTAATTTCTATTGTAATTAGTGTTAAATTGTTAGTATATTATGCATGTATAACCTAGATTGATGCTATTTAACATGATTTGAAACCAAAAACTTCAAAAAATTTAGAAATCTAGGGTTTGTGTTCTTGAGCAATTTGGGGCTTTTTGATATAAACAGGTTATGGCCGATTTTTGTCATGAATTATTGCTAAATTATGTAGTGTAACATGTTTAGGTAGCTAAATGATCCAAACATTGATCCTAAACATGATTTTTGGAGATTAAAGTAGACTTTTTAAGTCTAAAATTCATGAACTTGATTAATTTGATATAATTGCCATTTGAGACTTGTTTAATTGCTAGTAAAGGTTGTTTTAACATGTTATTTGAGTTGAATGCTTATGAACTTTGTAAACATTTTCATTTATGCTTATTTGAAAAAGTGTAGAATTAATAAAATTGTGAAAATGTGTATACGTTTAATTTTGATTTAACATGTTATTGTAATTGTTTCAAGTTGTTATTTTGCTAACACTAATGCATATATGGATGCACAAATTTTTTGTTTAATGTGTTTTGCAGAAAACCGATACTGCTGGTGCTTCATCATCATCTAGACAACCACAACAAGAACCTGAACCAGAATATGAGCCGCAATACGAGCCAGAACCCGAACAAGAACCACAACAGGAACAACAACATCAGCCTGATCAACATGTACCTTATTATGATCCGCTACAGTTTGTTAATGAATTCATAGTATTTCCGATGCATCTGCCAGTAGAATACCCAACGATTCCTGAACATACATTGCATCCTAATCTGAGATTCGATAGAAGCTGGAGAGATTACCCGGCATATCAAAGTAATAAATTCAAATTAGTAACGAAAGATGTAGAGGTGCCTAGGGTAATTGATTGGAATCCTTTAGAAACGGTACATCTAGCTAACCGTGTTAGACTGCTACTGATTCAAAGGTATGGCAGTTCTTCTTTTACTGATTGGGAACTCTTATTCACCATTCGTAGGCCTGTATATAAGGAATGGTGTGTTGAGCTGATGAGTACTATAGCATTAAATGTAGATGTAGATAGATTAGATGATAGAAGTTTTCTTAGATTTATACTTGGCCGTAGGATGTACAGGATGTCCATGCTGGACATGGCCAGGGCTTTGCAGATATATACGCCCGCTGAATTACTACTACCTGATTGTATTAATTTGATTTATCGTGGTGAAAGGGTAGATAGGAATTTTGATGCGAACATCGTCTGGAGGCGTATGTCAGATTATAATGTTTTTGGGTGGGCAGGAACACATACCTACTTACATATTAACAGAGCCGAGCTTCGTATAATTTATAGATTTTTGGCTAACTCGATTACACAGAGAGGTCACAATAAGGAAAAATTGACCTTACATGATTTATTTTACCTAAAGTGCATTCGAGACCCAAGAGACTTTGTTAATATCCCTTACTGTGTTGGTTTTTATTTGTCTAAGATGGTGGAAGGAATGCAGGAAGGGGGGATAATTGGAGGAGGTATTTTTGTTACTCTCATTGGAGAGTATTTATGAGTAGATTGGGATCAAGGGGTCCACTTATGGTATGTAGGGAACAAGTTGAACCTTTAGGATTGAGGGTTTATGCGGGTGCTAAGGTATTAAAGAGTAGACGCAATCAGCCAATACCCTATGAAGGTAATCATCCTCAGGTAGAGAGAGGTTCAGACGAGGAAATGGAGGAAGCAGATGACATTAGGGATGTCATTCGGGAGGCTATGACTGATGTCTACCAGCGTGTAGATGAGGTAGATATGACAAACGCGGAGAGATTTCGTCGGATGGAGCAGTGACAAGCCCGGAATGATTACGAGCATTCCAGGCAACGACAGCATGATAGATGGGACTATCATCAGCTTCAGATTATGAGCCGGTTTTAATTTAGCTATTTCGTCTCTAATTGCTATATAATAATAGCTATAAGTGCAATTAGAGAGATGGTTTTAATTTACCCATACAACACTTATACGCAGTGTACCTAATCGTACAGTAGTGTAGTTTTTAGTAAGTCCGGTTCATTCCACATGGATCTTTTAAACAAGCTTAACGCTATATTTTTAACTTATAATTGTAAAAATAAAAAAATATATATAAGTAGTATTATTATTATAAAAGGGGGTTTTTACCGTTTAATGACCGGTTTGTCGATTTTTAAAACTTTAGTCGCAGTTAAAATCTAATGTAAAATATTAAAAATAAATATAACTTAATTTAAAGCGTAAAGTAAATAACTATAATGAAATTGCGATAAATAAAAGTGCGATAAAATAAAATTGCGATAATTAAAGAGTACGATAATTAAAAGTGCAATTAAATACAATGACAATAAATAAAAGTGCAATTAAATATGAAATAAAGGAATTATGCTTATTTAAACTTTCATAATCATGATGTTTGATGTGTTGATTTTTAGTTTATTCCCATGGGTTAATTGTTCTTTGTCCTGGATTATTCAATATCTCCTTACGGATTTGTCCATAATAGTCCATCAATCATAATCATAAAATGCGGAAGTCTTCGTCAAATTATTCTTATTCCCGAAGTCAAATATTCCAACTAATTGGGGATTCGAATTGTAACAAGGTCTTAATACTTTGTTTAATAAATACACCAGGTTATCGACTGCGTGTAAACCAAGGTTTAACTACTTTGTAAACAATTACACCAATTACCCTTGAATGTAATCCACCCCTGTTTCAACAAGTCTATTAACTATTAATCCAGTTCCGTGTCCGGTAAAATGAACAATTATTGGTATTTATAGATATCCCGCCCACAATGCCCAATCAAGCGTATGTGGTTATATATAAATACGTCAAATTATAAGTCTATATATTAAATTAACAAGGTATCATTTACTTAATATAAAGCCCATTAATAGCTCATAGTCTAATTTCCACAAGTGTCGTTCTTTTATCCAAACCCCAATTACGGTACAAAGCCCAATTACCCAATTTTAATATTTAGCCCAACATCACGATTATTTCGGAATTAAATAAGCATAATAATAACTTAGCTACGAGACATTAATTTAAAAATAACATTAACCATAACTTACAGTGATTAAAAATAGCGTAGCGTTACACGGACAGAATTTCGACTTACACCCTTACAACATTCACTAACATACCCTTATTATTATAATTTAAAATTAAAATTAAAATTATAATATATATTTATTTATTATACGTTGAGAGAAGAGAAGAAAAATATGGATATAAACTGAGCCAAAACCGCGAAATTTATAGCATGTGGCCCTCCACTGTACACCATGCGATCGCATGGAAAATGTACTTCGAGGCCATGCGATCGTATGGCCACTTTTTCCAGCTCACATGAGCTTGTTTCTATCTTGCCGACGGTTTTAAAAATATATTATATAATATATAAATAATTTTAAGAATTATTTAAATATTATATTTATGTGCATAGTTGACTTGTAATTTTTAGTCCGTTGCGTCGAGCGTTGAGAGTTGACTTTGGTCCCGGTTCCGGATTTTCGAACGTCCTTTCGTACAATTTTAATATCTTGTATTTTGCGTTTTGCGTCTTGTACTCTTGTAATTTTGAGACGTTTCTCATCAATAATTTGAACCACTTTGATTGTACTTTGTACTTTTGAGCTTTTTGGTCGTTTGCGTCTTCAATTCGTCGAATCTGTCTTTTGTCTTCACCTTTTATTATTTAAACGAATATCACTTGTAAATAGAACAGTTGCAACTAAAAGCTTGTCTTTCTTGAGGGATAATGCTATGAAATATATGTTCATTTTTAGCATTATCAAATATTCCCACACTTGAGCGTTGCTTGTCCTCAAGCAATATAGTCTTGAAATAAAAATACTAGAATCACTTCTTTATTCTTCACACTTTGTACATCAGTGATTTCTATACTGCGGTATGAAAAATGGTAGTAACGATGTGGTTTACAGTCCCACATGACTATAAAAATTTAGATCCTTATGGAAATTGGATCTTTATGAAAACATTTGATCTTTTGAAAATACGATCTAGCTTTTACCCTAGATAAGTTTTCCGGAATAACCCTTCACCGGTGTTGCAAAATGTTTTTGTAGGTTTGGTGGGTTTCAGATTTTAAAATTTATCTCAAAACTTGCGGTTTTGTGTCACCCACTTGCTAACCTTGTATTTGGAAAGCAACACGTCTAGTATACTTGCTCCGTATATTACCTTTCGGTAAACTACCATTCGGTTGTAAAGGAAAGCGTTGAATAAGCAACTGTTAAGGCAATGTCCCCTGACATGCTTTTAATTATGGTCTATAACGTGTCGGTTGCAATTACTATCCTTTGTAGGAGCAATAGTAAAGCTTACCCTATAGTTTTTCGGTCAGGCACAAGGTCCTGTCTTTGACCATGCTATGCAAGCACCGTTCTTACGGTTGACACCCGATTTGGGTCAGGTGACCTAATGAATTCCAGGTGAATTCCTAGGATTTTACGTTCAATGGTAATGAATGCATTGAAAATGGGTTTTCAGAAAACAAATCAGTTTGTAATTTTGATCAAAATATTTTCTCGTTCAAGCTCGAGTTTTGATATCATCGAATTCCATGAGTTTGTAATTCTCAATCTTTAAGGTCAATCTCAAGGATTGAGTAATATCAGTCTTAAAAGCTGATTTTTTGATCTTTTAAGGAGATTATCCTTTCTGGAGATCTGATTCATTAGTCTTATCAAGCTAATTTGCACGGTGCCTTCCCCATTTTACGAGACAGATCCTCTCATGGTTAGGATAAGTCTGACCACTTGGCGAACCTGTTTGATGCTGAGGTCCGTGGATTTCCTGCTGATTTTAGAGATGACTTTTCTAGATTTTTCGTCAACCTACAGCTGGTCTGGACGACAACTTCATGACCTAAATCAAGAAGCGCGTGTCTTTTTCAGAAGACTTTACTTCTTTTTAATGATGGAATTGATTCATCGTGTAGATCCATCTTTCTTTCAAATATTTTACAATTTACCGGGTAAAACGGTTAATTTTATCCAAAACAAAAGTATCTTCAATTATTTGTACAAAAATATGTGATATATGTTTTTAAATAATTTGGTAAATTTTTCCCACACTTGGCTTTTATTTTCCTTTTTATTGTCCTCTATTCCATTTTAAATGAATTCTAACATTTTGGTTTGTTTCTCAATTTATGTCCTTTCTGAGGTAACAATAATTTCGGTGTTAACACCTAGTTTTATCGTTCATAAATATGTATAAACATGATTTTAAATTCATTTAATTGAAAATTTTAAAAATTTTACTAGAATTGGGTAGTCAGTAAATATGACTAGGGCTGTTCTTTATTATCAGAGAGCACTAGATTCTAATACAACTATTGCATTACTAGTATTTTTAATGGTAACCAAGTGTATAAGGTAAAAATTTTAAAAATCCAAAAGAATTTAACCCCATCCCACACTTAAGATCTTGAAATGTCCTCATTTGCAAGAAATTAGTAACAATTTAAATTATTGAGGGTTAATAGCGTAGAAAAATGATTAAATTTTACCAAAGTTTCCAAACATATTGGCATTTGTTTATTGACTGATAAATGGTGCACATCATTTGTTTATTCCGTCTTGTTGTTACATCATATTTGTTTTTCGTTTTGTCGTCAAAAGTACTAGCTTTTGCTGAACTTAATGCTAGTCTTTGAAAATGCGTTGTTTTACCCTGTTGTGTACATGAAATAAAATACATACAATACAAATATAAACATGCATGGTAATTTGAAATGGGATTTAAAATCCCGCTTTCAAATCAAATATGAAACATTAGTACAACAAATAAAAATATTAAACATTACAATAAAAGTATCATAATATAATGTGTTTAAACATAAATAAACAGAAATAATAAAAATTAAAAAATCATATAAATTACCAACCGGAACTAAATCAATCTGGATAGGGGTTCCAGTTCATGTCGTCGTCCGGGTTCCATGGTTGGTGAAAGGTGTACTGGTATGCCTGGTTAGGGTTGTAGAGAGTAAATGGCGGTCTCATCTCAGGATGGTGTGGAGGATAGTAAGCTGATCAGGTCGGGACGTAGTGCTCCTGAGGTGACAGCCGGCTCATAATCTGACACTGATGATAGTCCCATATATCATACTATCATTGCCTGGAATGCTCGTAATCATTTCGGGCTTGCCACTGCTCCATCCGACGAAATCTCTCCGCGTTTGTCATATCTACCTCATCTACACGCTGGTAGACATCAGTCATAGCCTCCCGAATGACATCCCTAATGTCATCTGCTTCCTCCATTTCCTCGTCTGAACCTCTCTCTACCTGAGGATGATTACCTTCATAGGGTGCTGGCTGATTGCGTCTACTCTTTAATACCTTAGCACCCGCATAAACTCTCAATCCTAAAGGTTCAACTTGTTCCCTACATACCATAAGTGGACCCCCTTGATCCCTATCTACTCCTAAATACTCTGCAATGAGAGTAACAAAAATACCTCCTCCAATTATCCCTCCTTCCTGCATTCCTTCCACCATCTTAGACAAATAAAAACCAACACAGTAAGGGATATTAACAAAGCCTCTTGGGTCTCGAATACACTTAAGGTAAAATAAATCATGTAAGGTCAATTTTTACTTGTTGTGACCTCTCTGTGTAATCGAGTTAGCCAAAAATCTATGAATTATACGAAGCTCGACTTTGTTAATATGTAAGTAGGTATGTGTTCATGCCCGCCCAAAAACATTATAATCTGACATACGCCTCCAGACGGCGTTCGCATCAAAATTCCTATCTACCCTTTCACCACGATAAATCAAATTAATACAATTGGGTAGTAGTAATTCAGCGGGCGTATATATCTGCAAAGCCCTGGCCATGTCCAGCATGGACATCCTGTACATCCTACGGCCAAGTATAAATCTAAGAAAACTTCTATCATCTAATATATCTACATCTACATTTAATGCTATAGTACTCATCAGCTCAACACACCATTCCTTATATACAGGCCTACGAATGGTGAATAAACGTTCCCAATCGGTAAAAGAAGAACTGCCATACCTTTGAATCAGTAGCAGTCTAACACGGTCAGCTAGATGTACCATTTCCAAAGGATTCCAATCAATTACCCTAGGCACCTCTACATCTTTCGTTACTAATTTGAATTTATTACTTTGATATGCCGGGTAATCTCTCCTGCTTCTATCGAATCTCAGATTAGGATGCAATGTATGTTCAGGAATCGTTGGGTATTCTACTGGCGGATGCATCGGAAATACTATGAATTCATTAACAAACTGTAGCGGATCATAATAAGGTACATGTTGATCAGGCTGATGTTGTTGTTCCTGTTGTGGTTCTTGTTCGGGTTCTGGCTCGTATTGCGGCTCATATTCTGGTTCAGGTTCTTGTTGTGGTTGTCTAGATGATGATGAAGCACCAGCAGTATCGGTTTTCTGCAAAACACATTAAACACAAAATTTGTGCATCCAAATATGCATTAGTGTTAGCAAAATAACAACTTGAAACAATTACAATAACATGTTAAATCAAAATTAAACTTATACACATTTTCACAATTTTATTAATTCTACACTTTTTCAAATAAGCATAAATGAAAATGTTTACAAAGTTCATAAGCATTCAACTCAAATAACATGTTAAAACAACCTTTACTTGCAATTAAACAAGTCTCAAATGGCAATTATATCAATTTAATCAAGTTCATGAATTTTAGACTTAAAAAGTCTACTTTAATCTCCAAAAATCATGTTTAGGATCAATGTTTGGATCATTTAGCTAACTAAACATGTTACACTACTTAATTTAGCAATAATTCATGACAAAAATTGGCCATAACCTGTTTATATCAAAAAGCCCCAAATTGCTCAAGAACACAAACCCTAGATTTCTAAAAATTTTGAAGTTTTTGGCTTCAAATCATGTTAAATAGCATCAATCTAGGTTATACATGCATAATATACTAACAATATAATGCTAATTACAATAGAAATTAACAAAATTGCATTAGGTAAAATATTGGTAATTATCACAAAAACTAGAAATTTTTAGATTTAGGGGTGTAATTTTTACCTTTTTGTTGAAGAATCCGAACCTAGGCATGATTAGAGCAAGAAATTTGACGAATTACGGTGAAAAATTTCGAATTTTTGAGGTGTTTTTGAGAGGGTTTCGTGTATATGTGTGTGTTTTGTGGAGTGGACAGAACAGCTCGCTGGTATTTTGTTTCTGGCCTGGATTCCAGCTCCATGCGATCGCATGGATTGGACCTTTCAATCCATGCGATCGCATGGGGTTCGGGTACAGTACATTTTTGCTTCTTTTTTTTTTTTTATATAAAACCTTATAACTTTTTAAAACATAAATTAATAAAATTTTTAAAAATTTGTTTCTTTTTAGGATGAGGGCGTTTCGGATCGTTGTCCTAGTCCGTCCCTCGACAAAATTTTAAAATTTGTCATTTTTAAACGCGGTTTTAAAAGTAAAGATTTTTGGGTTTTTTTTTGTTTTGTTTTTGGCATACTTTAATTCAATAAGATTAAAAATAATGATAATAAAAGTTCTCGTCCCTCCCTTGGGTAAAGCAATTTCGGTTCAATGACCTAGTCTTCAACTTACGACGAATTTTAAAAATCATATTTTTAACTTAACGAAATAAAGTAAATTTTTGTTTTTTAAATTCACACCAAACTTAAATGCATAAAATTAAAAATTCATATTATTAAAATTATAAAAATTCACACCAAATTTATATTATAATTTTGTTTTTATACATACAAACTTATATTAAAAACATAAATTTTTTCAAATATTTACAAACTTAAATATATTGATTTTAAAAATTTTACAATATTAATTTAATATTTATATATTAAATTTAAAAACATAGTAAAATTAAAAATTAAAAATCTTTTTGGTCTTTTATCCCACTTTAATCAATCAAATATTATCAAAAATATACGCCCCTCTTTTCGGTAAAGTAATTTCCGCTATATTACCTAGTTTTACTCCTGACGAATTTCTGAAATATTTTGGGTTGATTGATTAAAGATATTTATACCTTAAGAATAAACGGTAAATTTTGCAGTGATGTAGTAACTTTTTGTATGATATCAATAATTTCGGTCGCAAAACCTAATTTTATTGAATACCAATTTAATACTTTATAGCGAACGATTTAGCGTTTATTATCGAAAGGTTAAAAATAATAAAAAATAAAAATAAAAAACTGTACATACTTACCAGTGAGATAGAATTCTCAGTGACCTGCTTTAGCCCACTCATAAGATAGTCGGACTAATTGGTTTTCCATAGCTACATAGGCGTAACCTCAAGCATTCAATGTTTTTTCTTCGAAACATATGAACGGTCCATCTCTGCATAAAGTAACGAATTCGGTATTGAAATATGTCTGATTCGTCGAGCATTTTCCTTTGTGTGACCATTTTCCGCATTTGTAACATCTTTCAAGGTGTCGTGCTCTTTGTAACCTCCCAACCCGTATTAGAATCGGCCCATAAAAATTTTTCCTTTTAATACGCGTTAAATAATACTTTAGGTCCCATAACACAAATTCCAAAACATATTTGTTACCAAAGTAAGTTCAACGAACTTAAAACATACATTAATAATTTAAACTCCTTAATACAATGGTTCATTAATTAAATCGTAAACCGGTTATAATCATTATGACCCGACTAGTTATGTTTACACAAAACCGAGCATGGTGATTTGAGACTACGCTACCCAAATCCTAATCGAATACAAAAGCAAGATCTTCTAAAGCAACCTAGCCAAGATCTCTAATCCCCAAGCTCACCCGAGCCGCCAAGCATGTGAACCTATAAAAATATCAACAACGAGAGGGTAAGCTATCGCTTAGTGAGTGAAAATATACTACATACATATATATGCATAAAATGGACACGCCACACAAATAATCAAATACCACATACCGGAGCATCAAAGCATAAAGGAAAGCTAGTCTAAGCATACCGTACGATCACTAAGCAACAAGCTAACAATGTCAACAATAAGGTAAGTTCACCAACGACGATGTGAACAACGCCATTAAGCTACACCCAGAGGGTTAGCTACATCACAACAATATGACAATATATATATATATATATATATATATATATATATATATATATATATATATATATATGCACATATATATATATATACATATATATATATATATACATATATATGTATGTATATATATATATATATATATATATGTATATATATCACAACAATATGACAATATATATATATATATATGTATATGTATATATATATATATATATATATATATATATATATATCACAATAATACGACAAACATCGATGTTCACAACATCCAAAAGTATTCAAGATCTCAAGGCTAGCTCTACGAATGGTATCGTCAACATCGAACTTAAATCCCATTCGTCCCAATTAACGTGGTATCGTCAACATCGAACTTAAAACCCACGTATGAGGTATCGTCAACATCAAACTTAAAACCCTCATCGAATGAATTAATGTGGTATCGTCAACATCGAACTTAAAACCCACATATGAGGTATCGTCTACAACGAACTTTAAACCCTCATCAACGTCACTACAATAGTCGTATGGCATTGTCAACATCGAACTTAAATTCCATACATGAGGTATCGTCAACATTGAACTTTATGCCCTCATCAACACCACAATATACTCTAGGGTATGGTATCGTCAACATCGAACTTTAACCCATAACCCACAAATAAATAACTCATATACATACGTATATAATTATTCCACTCACAAGGCCATGTGATAATGTACACACGAAGTGTGCATCTCGCCAAAGGTGATCAACCAAAATGCACAACCGTGCCAATTGGACATGTACCCAAGTCCATCAAATCCACCTATATGTGAAGTGAGCTCTATAACCGAGAACCACTTCACCCGACCCGCACCCATCCTACACATACATATGCATATAGGATATTAACACTCACCTTGTCGCCTTGAAGAATGCTTCCAAGTAATCCGCAACTCGTCAATGGAAAGTACCTATTCCATTATCACAAATTCAACAACACACAAAGATTGGATTTACAAACCAACCCAGTTTGACACTTAGTGCAAATTCGACCCAAATGCACTTCCAATTACAAACCGCGCCCAAACTAACCAATAATCACTAACACGAGTGACAATGGTCCTAATATGCCAATTAAACCCAAACACAAGTGTTAAACACTTATCGTTCTCAAAACGCCCATAAACCCTAATTTTGACCCATAAAGTCAAAATCTCACCATATACAAGTTTTGACCCCAAAACATATTTAACTCGGTTTTATACTTCAACTTAATCCATTTTAAGTTTATAAACCTCATCGAATCGACATTCGGGTCATAATCATCAACAAACCCTAATTTTGACTCTAGTCAAAATTAGTCAACCCCAAGAACCCTAATGGTCTCCAAAACATCAATAATCACTAACACTAGTGATTATACACCATTCTCAAGTCTTAAACATGGTTAAATCATTAACCAACCCAAAACCCGCCTTTAACACTTATAAACCCGAATCTTGGTGTAAATCTTCATTTAACAACTAAATGGGTTCCATCTATGAACATACAAGCCAAAATCCCCAAATTTGAATGATGAACACAAAAATGAAATTCGGAGTTAGGGCTTACCACTAGTATCACCGTGTAGCTAAAAATGAGGAGAACAAACTTGTCAACTACGCCAAAGATCAAAACCCGCTTCTTCCTTTCCAAAAATCCCTTTGAAATCAAATGGGTGTTTGAGTTCTTGAGAGGAAAATGAAAAGAAAAGGAAAAAGAAATTAGGAAATGAAATGAATGGACCAGATTTGAGGCTATAATCTGCCTCATACGCGAAAAGACCAAAACACCCTTGAATAACTTTTAATATTACAAAAATCCGGAATCAGTTTGCCAGCATGGTCGCGCCGCGACCCTATTCCTCGCGCCGCGAGGATCAACGTGATCTGGTGCCATTTTTTCCAAGCTTTCTGATCCTGATTCTAGTGAGTTGCCATGCCGCGGCCTTCTATGTCGCGCCGCGACACAAAGCGTGACCTGACTCCATTTCTCGCACCCATGACTTTAACTCTCGAACATGTACCGAACCCTTCATACGCCTAACGTACATACACAATACACCTATAAATCATATACGGGGAAAACGGGGTGTTACAACTCTCCCCCACTTAGATTCGATCACGTCCTCGTGATCCTCGTCACTTAACCAAACGGACCACACTTCACGGTCCTCAAACATAAGTCCCAACCGACTTTCCTAAGCAATTCTTCACAATGAATTGCCTTTAACAACTAAATCGTCACCCGCGATTTATCAAATCCACAATCCAGGCACTAAAACCTTGCTCAATCCCTCACATCGGTAAAAACTCGACCAATCTCGAACCGAGATATCAATTCTTTAGCGTACCTTTACCAAGGACAACGCTAAAAGCGGCCAAGTCTCAACCTAAAGTCAACAATCCGAACGTTGAAGATCGAACCACATGAATCCTTACGGATTACACTTATTACTAAACATCCTTTGTAGTGCACAATACAACCAATACGCCACTATCCTAACATCATAAGCAACGCCTAAAACCAAAAGCGCCCAAGACGACTATGGCAACGCTAATCTTAAGGTGTACAAAATCGACTATTGTCACACCCGTAACAACATGTGAGCGAAACACGGCTATCGCATCACTAATCACACAACACGGTCCTCACGTTCCCACCATCGGTGTGTAAAACAACCGATAGATCACACCACACGGTCCTTACGACCCCACCATCGTGTATAAAACAACCGATAGGTCACTCAACACCGGATGAAGTCAGCGGACCCCGTCATCGGTCATGCTTCACCGATATATCACTACTCCCATGATGAAGTCAGCGGACCCCAAAGGTCATGCTTCACCAATCAACAATACCATGATGAAGTCAGCGGACCCCGAAGGTCATGCTTCACCAATCAACAATACCATGATGAAGTCAGCGGACCCCGAAGGTCATGCTTCACCAATCAACGCCCTTTTTGGCCTTGAACAACGAGTAGTGTAACATCGCACTCTGCTACACTATAGTGAACCCTAACGGATACCACTAACCATCCACACAATCGAGCAAAAACCACCTATATCGAACATAGGTACAAACAACAATTCTCCAAAAGAGAACCCGACACGCACATCCATTAACCGAGGGATTTCACCTTACTCGCCAAACACGTCCATTAACTCTCAACGAGACTTACCACATTACCACCTCGGTGATAATTTCCAAATACAAAATCATATGTACAATTTAACCAAAATTGTACTTTACCACAAATCGACCAAAACTAGGTCCCAACACAAGTTTCGGATCTACCAAAACGTCATCTGAAATCTCACACTAGAACTTCCTCTAGCGGGAGTGTAACTCCCCCACTTGGAACTACGTCCCATATTCACAACTCGTACAACCGTACAATGCTACCAAAGGCAGACTTTACCAAATAATTGGGTTCGCTCGACCCATCACCATAACCTGCTCCAACCTTGAGCATACTAAGGATCTTAACCTATCCTTAAACACTTCGAACAAAAAGTGTACCATAAATTGCACAAACCTTAACCTCGCAATCATCCAATTGCTTTAGTTTGTCAAATTTCACCTAGTCACTCATGTACTTAAGGGTTTCACTTCGGTACCTTAAGTACAACGTAACCATAACACACTCAGAGTCGAATCACCACGCTAGTAGGTATAAAAGAGGCACCTAATGTCGCGTCACGTGGACTACTTTACCAACATACATCGAGATCCACAACACTCGATTTCAAGGGCTTCATCCCACCCGTCGAACCTCATGGTTCATCAATTTCAACACGAAAGCGAACACGCGCCTTAACAATCGAACACCAAAACCCATTTCCATGGCTTGGTGGAAACAACTCCCAAATACTAAGGAATGCTTGGTTGCACCAAGTCTTACGCCCTTTGCCCGACAATCAAACGTTACCATAGGGTACTTCCATTAGGAACGTCACCCATATCAATAACATGCACAACAATGCATCTAATAAACTCAAGCTCAATGGCACATAATAAATAATCAAAGGACATATTTATTAAAATGAAACGTACCTTAACGTCTCCTTGCCGCACCCGTCCCCGCTAACTTGGGACATTCCGACTTACGATGTCCTTCTTCTTGGCAATTGAAGCACACCATACCATCACCCTTTGGTACCGAACATTCCCAAGACTTGTGACCCCTCATGCCACAATTGTAACATCTAAATGCACTAGAATCCGGTATACCCGTCCGTGTACCACCCGTGCTCACACTCGGACCCTTAGTCCTCTTACTCGGAGCACCATACGAAACAATCCTTCTCCCACTTGAAGGTTCACCCTTCTTCGATCGTGATTACGACTCGAAACCCCTAGCCAAGTCGAAATAATTCCGCAAAAGATTTCGCTTGACCCTGACTAATTTGTTCTTCAAGTCATCATTCAAAGTCCGATAGAAATCCCCCATCAACAAACGATCATTTCCCAAATACTCCGGACAAAAACGAGCCTTCGCCATAAAGGTCATCTTGAGAGTATTTAAATCCATAGAACCCGGTTGCAAATTTCGCAACTCCTTACGCAACTCTAACAAATCAGCTGAAGTCCGGAACTCCTCAAAGAATTCCTCCTTAAATTCGTTCCACGATAACGCCATAAACGGTTCACCACCGACAAGGTAAATCTTACTATCCAGCCAGTCCTTCGCCCTACCCCGCAACAAACTAGTAGTGAGTCTCGTCTTCTTCTCGGGAGGGCATTCAATAGTACGAAAACACCCTTCGACATCCGAGATCCATGTTGTGCTTACCAAAGGACCCGGTTTCCCGTCATACATCAGGGGTTTAGTCCTCATGAAGCTCTTAAGACAACGCTCCATTTCGCCCATACTTTGAAATTCGGAATACTTCCTATCCATTTCTTCTCAAAACGTACCCATTTGCTCCGCAACAGCGGCCGCAACTCTAGCGTTAAACTCATCGTCATTCATCTCGATCTCGTTTCGCGTCATCATTCTAAAGAATGCAAAACGATTAGTCCACAAACGTATAAAACAACACGCACAACACCGCCCCATCTTGCTAAACACTCATCGTACATCACTTGTTAGACACGATTTGCACCTGTAATAAGGTTTGCAAGTCCAAATTACGCACACACGCCGTATCCACTCGTTAGTACAACGACCGCCTCGCTCGATGACTTAACCAACACCAACAAAAATTCTACACGATATAAACATACGCAAGAATATAACATCACAACACAAACCACACTCCTAGTTAGTTCACCTACACGATAAGGCACTAACCAAGTCCCTATCCGACCCGTTCACCTACAAGTCCCGCGGGAAATAAGCACACACAAAAGTCTAAGTCTAGGCACCTATCTCAAGTCGCCTAAATCCCTTAGACCATGCTCTGATACCACTTGTAACCTCCCAACCCATATTAAAACCGGCCCATAAAAATTTTTCCTTTTAATACGCGTTAAATAATACTTTAGGTCCCATTACACAAATTATAAAACATATTTGTTACCAAAGTAAGTTCAACGAACTTAAAACATACATTAATAATTTAAACTCCTTAATACAATGGTTCATTAATTAAATCGTAAACCGGTTATAATCATTATGACCCGACTAGTTACGTATACACAAAACCGAGCATTGTGATTTGGGACTACGCTACCCAAATCCTAATCGAATACAAAAGCAAGATCTTCTAAAGCAACCTAGACAAGATCTCTAATCCCCAAGCTCACCCGAGCCGCCAAGCATGCGAACCTATAAAAATATCAACAACGAGAGGGTAAGCTAACGCTTAGTGAATGAAAATATACTACATACATATATATATGCATAAAATGGACACGCCACACAAATAATCAAATACCACATACCGGAGCATCCAAGCATAAAGGCAAGCTAGTCTAAGTATGCTGTACGATCACTAAGTAACAAGCTAACAATGTCAACAATAAAGTAAGTTCACCAACGACGACGTGAACAACGCCATTAAGCTACACCCAGAGGGTTAGCTACATCACAATAATACGACAATATATATATATATATATATATATATATATATATATATATATATATATATATATATATATATATATATATATATATATATATATATATCACAATAATACGACAAACATCGATGTTCACAACATCCAAAAGTATTCAAGATCTCAAGGCTAGCTCTACGAATGGTATCGTCAACATCGAACTTAAATCCCATTCGTCCCAATTAACGTGTTATCGTCAACATCGAACTTAAAACCCACGTATGAGGTATCGTCAACATCGAACTTAAAACCCTCATCGAATGAATTAATGTGGTATCGTCAACATCGAACTTAAAACCCACATATGAGGTATTGTCAACAACGAACTTTAAACCCTCATCAACGTCACTACAATAGTCGTATGGCATCGTCAACATCAAACATAAATTCCATACATGAGGTATCGTCAACATCGAACTTTAAGCCCTCATCAACACCACAATATACTCTAGGGTATGGTATCGTCAACATCGAACTTTAACCCATAACCCACAAATAAATAACTCATATACATACGTATATAATTATTCCACTCACAAGGCCATGTGATAATGTACACACGAAGTGTGCATCTCGCCAAAGGTGGTCAACCAAAACGTACAACCGTGCCAATTGGACATGTACCCAAGTCCATCAAATCCACTTATATGTGAAGTGAGCTCTATAATCGAGAACCACTTCACCCGACCCGCACCCATCCTACACATACATATGCATATAGGATATTAACACTCACCTTGTCGCCTTGAAGAATGCTTCCAAGTAATCTGCAACTCGTCAATGGAAAGTACCTATTCCATTATCACAAATTCAACAACACACAAAGATTGGATTTACAAACCAACCCAATTTGACACTTAGTGCAAATTCGACCCAAATGCACTTCCAAGTACAAACCGCGCCCAAACTAACCAATAATCACTAACACGAGTGAAAATGGTCCTAATATGAAAAATTAAACCCAAACACAAGTGTTAAACACTTATCGTTCTCAAAACGCCCATAAACCCTAATTTTGACCCATAAAGTCAAAATCTCACCATATACAAGTTTTGACCCCAAAATATATTTAACTCGGTTTTATACTTCAACTTAATCCATTTTAAGTTTATAAACCTCATCGAATCGACATTCAGGTCATAATCATCAACAAACCCTAATTTTGACTCTAGTCAAAATTAGTCAACCCTAAGAACCCTAATGGTCTCCAAAACATCAATAATCACTAATACTAGTAATTATACACCATTCTCAAGTCTTAAACATGGTTAAATCATTAACCAACCTAAAACCCGCCTTTAACACTTATAAACCCGAATCTTGGTGTAAATCTTCAATTAACAACTAAATGGGTTCCATCTATGAACATACAAGTTAAAAACCCCAAATTTGAATGATGAACACAAAAATGAAATTCGGAGTTAGGGCTTACCACTAGTATCACCGTGTAGCTAAGAACGAGGAGAACAAACTTATCAACTACGCCAAAGATCAAAACCCGCTTCTTCCTTTCCAAAAATCCCTTTGAAATCAAATGGGTGTTTGAGTTCTTGGGGGGAAAATGAAAAGAAAAGGAAAAAGAAATTAGGAAATGAAATGAATGGACCAGATTTGAGGCTATAATCTGCCTCATACGCAAAAAGACCAAAATGCCCTTGAATATCTTTTAATATTACAAAAATCTGGAATCAGTTTGCCAGCATGGTCGCGCCGCGACCCTATTCCTCGCACCGCGAGGATCAACGTGATCTGGTGCCATTTTTTCCAAGCTTTCCGATCCTGATTCCAGTGAGTTGCTGCGCCGCGGCCTTCTATGTCACGCCGCGACACAAAGCGTGACCTGACTCCATTTCTCGCACCCATGACTTTAACCCTCGAACATGTACCGAACCCTTCATATGAAATGTCCCGTTCTTATTGATTAAAAACGTTCCATATTAATTGATTTCGTTGCGAGGTTTTGACCTCTATATGAGACGTTTTTCAAAGACTGCATTCATTTTAAAACAAACCATAACCTTTATTTCATCAATAAAGGTTTAAAAAGCTTTACGTAGATTATCAAATAATGATAATCTAAAATATCCTGTTTACACAAGACCATTACATAATGGTTTACAATACAAATATGTTACAACAAAATAAGTTTCTTGAATGCAGTTTTTACACAATATCATACAAGCATGGACTCCAAATCTCGTCCTTATTTAAGTATGCAACAGCGGAAGCTCTTAATAATCACCTGAGAATAAACATGCTTAAAACGTCAACAAAAATGTTGGTGAGTTATAGGTTTAACCTATATATATCAAATCATAATAATAGACTACAAGATTTCATATTTCAATACACATCCCATACATAGAGATAAAAATCATTCATATGGTGAACACCTGGTAACCGACATTAACAAGATGCATATATATAAGAATATCCCCATCATTCCGGGACACCCTTCGGATATGATATAAATTTAGAAGTACTAAAGCATCCGGTACTTTGGATGGGGTTTGTTAGGCCCAATAGATCTATCTTTAGAATTCGCGTCAATTAGGGTGTCTGTTCCCTAATTCTTAGATTACCAGACTTAATAAAAAGGGGCATATTCGATTTCGATAATTCAACCATAGAATGTAGTTTCACGTACTTGTGTCTATTTTGTAAATCATTTATAAAACCTGCATGTATTCTCATCCCAAAAATATTAGATTTTAAAAGTGGGACTATAACTCACTTTCACAGATTTTTACTTCGTCGGGAAGTAAGACTTGGCCACTGGTTGATTCACGAACCTATAACAATATATACATATATATCAAAGTATGTTCAAAATATATTTACAACACTTTTAATATATTTTGATGTTTTAAGTTTATTAAGTCAGCTGTCCTCGTTAGTAACCTACAACTAGTTGTCCACAGTTAGATGTACAGAAATAAATCGATAAATATTATCTTGAATCAATCCACGACCCAGTGTATACGTATCTCAGTATTGATCACAACTCAAACTATATATATTTTGGAATCAACCTCAACCCTGTATAGCTAACTCCAACATTCACATATAGAGTGTCTATGGTTGTTCCGAAATATATATAGATGTGTCGACATGATAGGTCGAAACATTATATACGTGTCTATGGTATCTCAAGATTACATAATATACAATACAAGTTGATTAAGTTATGGTTGGAATAGATTTGTTACCAATTTTCACGTAGCTAAAATGAGAAAAATTATCCAATCTTGTTTTACCCATGACTTCTTCATTTTAAATCCGTTTTGAGTGAATCAAATTGCTATGGTTTCATATTGAACTCTATTTTATGAATCTAAACAGAAAAAGTATAGGTTTATAGTCGGAAAAATAAGTTACAAGTCATTTTTGTAAAGGTAGTCATTTCAGTCGAAAGAACGACGTCTAGATGACCATTTTAGAAAACATACTTCCACTTTGAGTTTAACCATAATTTTTGGATATAGTTTCATGTTCATAATAAAAATCATTTTCTCAGAATAACAACTTTTAAATCAAAGTTTATCATAGTTTTTAATTAACTAACCCAAAACAGCCCGCAGTGTTACTACGACGGCGTAAATCCGGTTTTACGGTGTTTTTCGTGTTTCCATGTTTTAAATCATTAAGTTAGCATATCATATAGATATAGAACATGTGTTTAGTTGATTTTAAAATTCAAGTTAGAAGGATTAACTTTTGTTTGCGAACAAGTTTAGAATTAACTAAACTATGTTCTAGTGATTACAAGTTTAAACCTTCGAATAAGATAGCTTTATATGTATGAATCGAATGATGTTATGAACATCATTACTACCTTAAGTTCCTTGGATAAACCTACTGGAAAAGAGAAAAATGGATCTAGCTTCAACGGATCCTTGGATGGCTCGAAGTTCTTGAAGCAGAATCATGACACGAAAACAAGTTCAAGTAAGATCATCACTTGAAATAAGATTGTTATAGTTATAGAAATTGAACCAAAGTTTGAATATGATTATTACCTTGTATTAGAATGATAACCTACTGTAAGAAACAAAGATTTCTTGAGGTTGGATGATCACCTTACAAGATTGGAAGTGAGCTAGCAAACTTGAAAGTATTCTTGATTTTATGTAACTAGAACTTGTAGATATTTGAAGAACACTTAGAACTTGAAGATAGAACTTGAGAGAGATCAATTAGATGAAGAAAATTGAAGAATGAAAGTGTTTGTGGGTGTTTTTGGTCGTTGCTGTATGGATTAGATATAAAGGATATGTAATTTTGTTTTCATGTAAATAAGTCATGAATGATTACTCATATTTTTGTAATTTTATGAGATATTTCATGCTAGTTGCCAAATGATGGTTCCCACATGTGTTAGGTGACTCACATGGGCTGCTAAGAGCTGATCATTGGAGTGTATATACCAATAGTACATACATCTAAAAGCTGTGTATTGTACGAGTACGAATACGGGTGCATACGAGTAGAATTGTTGATGAAACTGAACGAGGATGTAATTGTAAGCATTTTTGTTAAGTAGAAGTATTTTGATAAGTGTATTGAAGTCTTTCAAAAGTGTATAAATACATATTAAAACACTACATGTATATACATTTTAACTGAGTCGTTAAGTCATCGTTAGTCGTTACATGTAAGTGTTGTTTTGAAACCTTTAGGTTAACGATCTTGTTAAATGTTGTTAACCCAATGTTTATAATATCAAATTAGATTTTAAATTATTATATTATCATGATATTATCATGTATGAATATCTCTTAATATGATATATATACATTAAATGTCTTTACAACGATAATCGTTACATATATGTCTCGTTTAAAAATCATTAAGTTAGTAGTCTTGTTTTTACATATGTAGTTCATTGTTAATATACTTAATGATATGTTTACTTATCATAGTATCATGTTAACTATATATATATATCCATATATATGTCATCATATAGTTTTTACAAGTTTTAACGTTCGTGAATCACCGGTCAACTTGGGTGGTCAATTGTCTATATGAAACATATTTCAATTAATCAAGTCTTAACAAGTTTGATTGCTTAACATGTTGGAAACATTTAATCATGTAAATATCAATCTCAATTAATATATATAAACATGGAAAAGTTCGGGTCACTACATCATATGCCTAACGTACATACACAATACACCTATAAATCATATACGGGGAAAACAGGGTGTTACACTCTTCTTTTCGCTGCGGATTTTGATTTTCCTTTACCAAAATGTAACTTATTATTTTCGTTCCTAGATTCTTTTCTTACTCCGTCCAATTTACCTCTGATTAATGATACTAATTCACTTGGAAAGGTATCATTATTTCGTTTAGTGATTAAAGCATGTAGCATTAGACCATGGTTTAGTTCACAGGAAGTCTTCATCTCGTAAAACCTAAAAAAAAAAAAATTCAAAATGAGGGGAGAAGACTAGTTCTTTAGGGTCTGCTAGGGAAAGACCATTCGGATTCCATTCTCTGAAACTACACGAAAACAAAAAATCTAACTCTAACAGAAATACATATTACCCTAAAAAGATTCGAACCTCCCCACACTTAGTTGAAATTGTGATTAACGTTATTTTCAATTGGATCATCAACAATTTGTATATCTCTGACTTTTGATTCAATCCATTTGTTGATTTCCTCCGTAGCTTTCACAAATTCAACTAACATCGCCTTTCTTTTGGCGATAAATTGGATACTAATCTGTTACATAACTTAAAGTTTTCCTTAATCCTAGCATCGTGAATCCGTTTATAAAGTTTCTTCAAAAACTGGTTCATCTAATTTCGTATCACCAACGGGGTTCTTTGTGATCGGATCATCATTAAGTGTTTCTTCATCTTCCCCACACTTATGTATTTTTATTGGTGTAACAGTTTTGGTTGGTGGAGATCTAAACTTTCGGTTCACAAAGGTGATCGATTTATCACCATCCCTAAATGTCATTCTACCTTCTCTTACTTCAATGAATGCCTCGGTGGTTGCTAAAAATGGGCGACCTAAAATTAGAGGAATATCAAGGTTTTCCTCCATATTAATCACTATGATGTTTGCAACAAAGGTCAAACTTCCCACGTTAACAAGTAAATTATTTGCTATTCCAACCGGGTGTTTAATGGTTAAGTCAAATGATTGAACACCTATTTTGGTTGGTTTTAATTTACCCATACCTAATCTTTTGTATAACGAAAGAGGCATAATATTTGCACTTGCTCATAAATCTGCGAGTCCATTATATACAGCACCATCATTAAGCAAGCAAGAAATGATAAATTCACCCGGGTCTCCTGCTTTAGTAAGTCGAGTTTGTTTGTAATCCTTTTTCGGGTGTTCTTTTCTTGGTTCTTTCACTTTTATTTGAACTTCTTGTTCACATTTTTCTTCGTTTCTTGGAATGGGAGGTTTGTATAAGAATTCTTCTTCATCACTCCAATTTGAATCCTCCCTATTTTCCAATTTTGATTTTTCATATGTTGTTGATAACATATTTATGTTTTCATTTTGAAGGTTTTCTTGGGTGGTGAAATTATGATTGACTTCATTGTCAACTTCCATCGGACCATGTATGTAATGTTTAACTCTGTGACCATTAACTTTAAATTCAATCCCATTTGAATTTATTAACTCTATTGTTCCGTATGGGAAAAATCTTTTGACTATAAATGGTCCAGACCATCTTGATTTCAATTTTCCAGGAAATAGCTTGAATCGTGAATTGAAAAGAAGAACTCTGTCTCCTTCTTTAAATTCTTTTGAACTTCTGATTCTTTTATCATGCCATTTCTTCGTTCTTTCTTTATAGATTAACGAATTTTCGTATGCTTCATGTCTCAATTCTTCTAATTCATTTAATTGACTTAACCGTAGACGTCCAGCTTCATGTAAATCAAGATTACATGTCTTCAAAGCCCAAAATGCCTTGTGTTCAATTTCTACTGGAAGATGACATGCTTTTCCGTAAACGAGTTTAAAAGGTGTGGTACCAATTAGAGTTTTGTAGGCAGTTTTAAAAGCCCAGAGTGCATCCTCCAATTTCATGGACCATTCCTTCGGATTTGATCCTACGGTTTCCTCTAGAATGCGTTTTAAAGCTCGGTTGGTATTTTCAACTTGTCCACTTGTTTGTGGATGATAAGCAGTGGAGATTTTATGAGTTACTCCATATCTTTTGAGAACTTTTTCAAGTTGATTGTTACAAAAATGAGTACCCCGATCACTTATGTAAGACCCAAATATTTATATTACATACTTATGTACTTATAACATTCGAGTTCTGGTTGCATTGGCTATTTGTATTAGTTAAAAAGCAAAAGAAGCTGGAACAGGCATGTTGCGCGCCGCGCGGTCCTGGTGAGCGCCGCGCAGAATCGAGCTGGCAGACCCCTTTTTCTTTTAAGTGTTTTAAAAAGGGTAAAATGGGTATTTCACTTGGTGGCCGGGTTTTGAGCCACAAAGCTGATCCATGGGCAATCTTATCTTCATTTTCACCTCTTTCACTCACACACTTACACCTAGAGAGAGAGAAGGGAGTTTAGAGAGAGAGAGCTTGATTGGGGAAGAAGGAGTGGATTTCTCGCAAAAGCTCGGGTTTTAAAGTTGTTCCTTTCGTTCTCGGCTACGCGGTGATAGTATTGGTAAGTTCTAACTCCGAATTTCATTCTTGTGATTTGATATTCAAGTTAGGGTTTAAGTTTGATTTGTTGTGAAAACCTCTTAGATGATGAAATGGGTTTATGGTGACTAGTTATTCTTGTCACTTGGCGGGTTTTGGGTTGGATGACGGTTTGGCCTTGGTTAGGCTTTGTGTATGAGTTTAATCACTTGGATTAGTGATTATGGAAGTATTGGAAACCATTTTAGGGTATTTGGTTGACTAATTGTGACTTTGGGTCAAATTAGGGTTTGGTGGTGATTATGACCCATTTGGTGACTTAATGAGGTTTATGAACTTAAAATGAATTAAGTTGGAATATTAAACCGAGTTAAATGTGTTTTGGTGTCAAAATTGGTAGAGAATGAGATTTTGACCTTTATGGGTCAAAATTAGGGTTTAAGTGTCTAAATGGGTATGACACGTGTTTAACACTTGAGTTCAGGTTTAATTGGCATATTAGGACCATTCTCACTTGTGTTAGTGATTATTGGTTAGTTTGGGTACGGTTTGTGCTTGGAAGTGCATTTGGGTCGAAATGGCACTAAGTGACGAATTGGGTTAATTTGTGAATCCAATCTAATTGTGTTGTGGTATTTGTGATAATGGAATAGGTATTTTCCATCGGCGAGTTGCGGTTTATTTGGAAGCTTTCTTCAAGACTTCAAGGTGAGTGATAATATCCTATATGCATATGTATGTGTAGGATGGGTGCGGGTCGGGTGAAGTGATTCTCGGTTATAGAGCTCACTTCACATATAGGTGGATTTGAAGGACTTGTGTATGAGTCCAATTGGCACGTTTGTGCGTCTTGGTTGACCATCTTTGGCGAAGTACACGTTTGTGTGCACGTTATCACACTTGGTTGTGATTTGGTTGTTATAACCCTAATGGCGAAGGGTTGATATGGTTGTGTGGTGGATTTTATAATCCCGTGACCGTGGGTTTTAGTATTGTGAAATGAATCTTGGGTAGTGCGGATTCATGGTGACTCGGGTTGTTCGGTCACCTTATTGGAGGTAATGAATCTCGGGTAGTGCGGATTCATGATGACTCGGGTTGTTCGGTCATCTTATGGTCGAGAAGTGAATTTCGGGTTGTGCGAATTCACAAGGCTCGGGTTGTTCGGCCAATGTTCGTGTGTTTGTGGTTAAGGGGTTAACCTTGTTCGTTTATATTGTTATATATATATTAATGTATTGTTGTGTTGTAGCTAACCCTCCGGGTGTAGCTATTTGGCGATGTTCACTTTGTCGTTGGTGGACTCATGTTTGTGTTGTATCTTTAGCTCGTTGCTTAGATCGTACGGTATGCTTAGTGTAGATGCTTTATACTTGGATGCTTCGATATGCGGTATTTGTTTTGCGTGGCGTATTCATTTTATACATATATATGTATGTAGTATATTATCATTCACTAAGCATTAGCTTACCCTCTCGTTGTTGACCCTTTTTATAGATCGCATGTGGATTGGTGGCTCGGGTAAGCGCGAGGACTAGAAGACGTGCATAGTTGCTTTAGTGACTTACTTTTGGATCATTTAGGATTGGGTAGCGTATTCCCAACCGCCATGCTCGGCTTTGTTGTATTAAAAGTCTTTTGGTCAAATATTGTATTTCGGTACTTAAGGTGGTAAAATGGGTCGTTGTGGGACCCGCTTCGTAAACTCAATTTTATTAATTAAACGTGCTAGTTTTATATATATGAATTTATGGTTAAAAGCGTTTTGGCTAAAAATGTCGGGAACTAGTCAAACATTTTCGTTAAATTGACTTCCGGGGACAGCGGGCTGTCCAGGTGGTTTGGCGCGCCGCGCACCCACCTGGCGCGCCGCGCAAATGAACTGCACCAGAAATTTTTTTTGTGTTGTGAAATTTAACGGGAATTGTCGTGGTTTGGTTTGGGTTGTTACAAGTGGTATCAGAGCATGGTCTAAGGGATTTAGGTGACTTGAGATAGGTGCCTAGACTTAGACTTGTGTGTGCTTAAATTGTTGCGGGACTTGTAGGATTACGGGTCGGAATGGGTTTGGTTAGTGCCTTGGCTATAGGTTAACTAACGTTTATATTAGTAATGCGGATATTATTAATATGTTGTTGTGTTGTGATAATAATTCTCGCGTGTGTTTGTACCGCGTAGAATTTTGGTTGTGTTTGTGTATATCATCGAGCGAGACGGTCGTTGTACTAACGAGTCGATGCGGCATGTGTGCGTAATAAGAACTTGCAAACCTTATTACGGGTGCAAATCGTGTCTAACAAGTGATGTACGATGAGTGTTTAGCAAGATGGGGCTGTGTCGTGCGTACGGTTTTACACGTTCGTGGACTAATCGTTTTGCATTCTTTAGAATGACGACGCGAAACGAGACCGATATGAACGACACGGAATTTAACGCTAGAGTTGCGGCCGCCGTTGCGGAGCAAATGAGAGCGTTTCGAGAAGAAATGGATGGGAAGTATTCCGAATTCCAAAATAGGGGTGAAATGGAGCGTTGTCTTAAGAGCTTCATGAGGACTAGACCCCCGATGTATGATGGGAAACCGGATCCTTTGGTGAGTGCGACTTGGGTTTCGGATGTCGAAGGGTGTTTTCGTACTATGGAATGCCCTCCCGAGAAAAAGACGAGACTCGCTACTAGTTTGTTGCGGGGTAGGGCGAAGGATTGGTTGGATGGCAAGATTGATCTTGTCGGTGGTGAAACGTTTATGACGTTATCGTGGGACGAATTTAAGGAGGAATTCTTCGAGGAGTTCCGAACTTCAGCCGATTTATCGGAATTGCGTTGTGAGTTGCGAAATTTGCAACAGGGTTCTATGGACTTGAATACTTTAAAGACGACTTTTATGTCGAAGGCTCGTTTTTGCCCGGAATATTTGGGGAACGATCGTTTGTTGATGGAGGATTTCTATCGAACTTTGAGCGATGACTTGAAAAGCAAAATTAGCCGGGGTTACGCGAAGTCGTTTGCGGAGTTATTTGCGGTGGCTAGAGGTTTCGAGTCTTATACGCGATCGAAAAAGGGCGAACCTTCAAGTGAGGGAAGGGTTGTTTCTTATGGTGCTCCGAGTAAGAGGACTAAGGGTCCGAGTGCGAGTACGAGTAAAGTGGTAAAGGGCGCGGTGGAATCTCGTGCGCCTAGATGTTTCAATTGTGGCGTTAGGGGTCACAAGTTGTGGGAATGCACGATGCCGAGAAGTGAAGGCGGAATGTGCTACTATTGTCATAAAGAGGGACATCGCAAGCCGGATTGTCCCGAGTTGGCGGCGGCGAATGCCGCAAGGAGACGTTGAGGTACGTTTCGTTTTGATAAATATGTCTTTGAATATTTATTTATGTGGCGTTTATGTTCGGACTTGTTAATTGCATAGTGATTTGCATGTTATGGTTAAGGGTGACGTTCCTAACGGAAGTACCCTATGGTGATGTTTGGTTGTTGGACGAAGGGCGTAAGACTTGGTGTAACCAAGCATTCCTTAGTATTTGGGGAATGTTACTACCAAGCCACGGAAATGGTTTTGGTGTTCGATTGTTTAGCGCGTGTTCGCTTTTGGTGTTGAAGTGATGAACCATGAGGTTCGTCGGGTGATTGGAACCTTTGAGGCCGAGTGTTTAAAATATTGATGTGTGTTGGTAATGGAGTCTTTATGACGCGACATTAGGTGCCTCTTTTATACCTACTAGCGTGGTGTCGACTCCGATTGTGTTGTGGTTACATTGTACTTAGGGTCCTGGGAGAAACCCTTAGGTACATGAGTGACTAAGTGAAACTTGACAAACTAAAGCAATTGGATAATTGCGAGGGTATGGTTCGTGTAATCGTGCTACACTTTTCGTTCGAAGTGTTTAAGGATTGATTGAAATCCTTTGTATGCTCAAGGTTGGAGCAAGGTGTAGTGATGGGTCGTGTGTACCCAATCGTTGGTAAAGTCTACCTTTGGTAGCATTGTACGGTTGTACGAGTTGTGAGATAGGAACGTGGTTCCAAGTGGGGGAGTCGCACTCCCGCACGAGGAAGTTTTAGTGTGATATTTCGGATGATGCTTTTGGTAGATCCGGACACTTTGTCGAGACCTAGTTTTGGTCGATTTGTGGTAGAGTACGATTTCGGATAAATTGTACTTATGGTTTAGATTGGAATTACCACCGAGGTGGTAATGTGGTAAATCTCGTTGAGAGATAATGGACGTGTTTGGTGAGCAAGGTGAAATCCTTCGGTTAAGGAAGGTGTGTGTCGGGATCTCTTTTGGAGAATTCTTGTTCGGTACCTATGTTTGATATAGGTGGTTCTTGCTCGATTATGGTATGTGGTTGATGAAGCATGACCTTCGGGGTCCGCTGACTTCATCGTAGTATTGTGGATTAATGAAGCATGACTTTCGGGTCCGCTGACTTCATTATAGTATGGTTACGTGATGGAGCATGATCTTTAGGGTCCGCTGACTTCATCATGGGAGTACGTGATTGATGGAGCATGATCTTTAGGGTCCGCTGACTTCGTCATGAGCGTGGTGTTGAGATCGGTGAAGCATGATCTTCGGGTCCGCTGACTTCATCCGGTATTGAGATTGGTGGAGCATGACCTTCGGGGTCCGCTAACTTCATCAAGAGAGTTGTGTTGTGGGACGTGAATATCGGGTTGTTCGTATTCACAATATTTCGGGTAGTACGATTGTTCCTGTTGGTTGGGCTCATAGTTTGAGGTAGTGAATGTCGGGTGGTTCGGATTCACTAAGGCTCGGGTTTTACGGCCATCCTCGGTTATACTATGTGGCGGTGGTAGTGAATATCGGTTTGCGCGTATTCACGATGACTCGGGTTGTGCGGTCATTTCGTTGTGAGATATAGGGATCGGGTTGGTGGATTTCGGGTTGTGCGAATTCACTAAGGTTCGGGTTGTTTCGACCATCCTCCATATGTGTTTTGGCTCGGGTTGTTTCGGCCATGTTGAGTTGTAATCTATTGGTTGTTTGATACACCAATGGTGGGGTCGTAAGGACCATGTTGTGGGAACTATCGGTTGTTTTATGCGTCGATGGTGGGGTCGTGAGGACCACGTGGTATGATTAGTGATGCGATAGCCGTGTTTCGCTCACATGTTTGTTACGGGTGTGACGATGGACGATTTCGTACACCTTGGGATTTGTGTTCCCATAGCCGCTTTGGGCGCTATCGGTTTCTAACCGTGGATTGTGTTGTTACGGTAGTTGCGTATGGGTCGTATTGCGCACTACAATGGATGATTCGTGATTGGTGGTATCCGTAAGGATTCTTTTGGTTCGGTCTTCATTGTTTCGGGTCGTTGACCTTAGGTTGAGACTTGGTTGCTTTTAGAGTTGTACTCGGTATTAGTATGCTAAGGGATTGACATCCCGGTACGAGATTAGTTGAGTTTTCCTCGATGGTGGGGAATGAGCATGGTTTAGTGCTCGGGTTGTGAACTTGAGAAATCGCGGGTGACGATTAAGTTGTAGATGGCGATTCGTTGGAAAGAATTGCTTAGGAAAGTCGGTTTGGGACTTACGTCGAGGACCGTGAGGTGAGGTCCGTTGGGTTAAGTGACGAGGATCACGAGGACGTGATCGAGTCTAAGTGGGGGAGAGTTGTAAGACCCAAATATTTATATTACATACTTATGTACTTATAACATTCGAGTTCTGGTTGCATTGGCTATTTGTATTAGTTAAAAAGCAAAAGAAGCTGGAACAGGCATGTTGCGCGCCGCGCGGTCCTGGTGAGCGCCGCGCAGAATCGAGCTGGCAGACCCCTTTTTCTTTTAAGTGTTTTAAAAAGGGTAAAATGGGTATTTCACTTGGTGGCCGGGTTTTGAGCCACAAAACTGATCCATGGGCAATCTTATCTTCATTTTCACCTCTTTCACTCACACACTTACACCTAGAGAGAGAGAAGGGAGTTTAGAGAGAGAGAGCTTGATTGGGGAAGAAGGAGTGGATTTCTCGCAAAAGCTCGGGTTTTAAAGTTGTTCCTTTCGTTCTCGGCTACGCGGTGATAGTATTGGTAAGTTCTAACTCCGAATTTCATTCTTGTGATTTGATATTCAAGTTAGGGTTTAAGTTTGATTTGTTGTGAAAACCTCTTAGATGATGAAATGGGTTTATGGTGACTAGTTATTCTTGTCACTTGGCGGGTTTTGGGTTGGATGAGGGTTTGGCCTTGGTTAGGCTTTGTGTATGAGTTTAATCACTTGGATTAGTGATTATGGAAGTATTGGAAACCATTTTAGGGTATTTGGTTGACTAATTGTGACTTTGGGTCAAATTAGGGTTTGGTGGTGATTATGACCCATTTGGTGACTTAATGAGGTTTATGAACTTAAAATGAATTAAGTTGGAATATTAAACCGAGTTAAATGTGTTTTGGTGTCAAAATTGGTAGAGAATGAGATTTTGACCTTTATGGGTCAAAATTAGGGTTTAAGTGTCTAAATGGGTATGACACGTGTTTAACACTTGAGTTCGGGTTTAATTGGCATATTAGGACCATTCTCACTTGTGTTAGTGATTATTGGTTAGTTTGGGTACGGTTTGTGCTTGGAAGTGCATTTGGGTCGAAATGGCACTAAGTGACGAATTGGGTTAATTTGTGAATCCAATCTAATTGTGTTGTGGTATTTGTGATAATGGAATAGGTATTTTCCATCGGCGAGTTGCGGTTTACTTGGAAGCTTTCTTTAAGACTTCAAGGTGAGTGATAATATCCTATATGCATATGTATGTGTAGGATGGGTGCGGGTCGGGTGAAGTGATTCTCGGTTATAGAGCTCACTTCACATATAGGTGGATTTGAAGGACTTGTGTATGAGTCCAATTGGCACGTTTGTGCGTCTTGGTTGACCATCTTTGGCGAAGTACACGTTTGTGTGCACGTTATCACACTTGGTTGTGATTTGGTTGTTATAACCCTAATGGCGAAGGGTTGATATGGTTGTGTGGTGGATTTTATAATCCCGTGACCGTGGGTTTTAGTATTGTGAAATGAATCTCGGGTAGTGCGGATTCATGGTGACTCGGGTTGTTCGGTCACCTTATTGGAGGTAATGAATCTCGGGTAGTACGGATTCATGATGACTCGGGTTGTTCGGTCATCTTATGGTCGAGAAGTGAATTTCGGGTTGTGCGAATTCACAAGGCTCGGGTTGTTCGGCCAATGTTCGTGTGTTTGTGGTTAAGGGGTTAACCTTGTTCGTTTATATTGTTATATATATATTAATGTATTGTTGTGTTGTAGCTAACCCTCCGGGTGTAGCTATTTGGCGATGTTCACTTTGTCGTTGGTGGACTCATGTTTGTGTTGTATCTTTAGCTCGTTGCTTAGATCGTACGGTATGCTTAGTGTAGATGCTTTATACTTGGATGCTTCGATATGCGGTATTTGTTTTGCGTGGCGTATTCATTTTATACATATATATGTATGTAGTATATTATCATTCACTAAGCATTAGCTTACCCTCTCGTTGTTGACCCTTTTTATAGATCGCATGTGGATTGGTGGCTCGGGTAAGCGCGAGGACTAGAAGACGTGCATAGTTGCTTTAGTGACTCACTTTTGGATCATTTAGGATTGGGTAGCGTATTCCCAACCGCCATGCTCGGCTTTGTTGTATTAAAAGTCTTTTGGTCAAATATTGTATTTCGGTACTTAAGGTGGTAAAATGGGTCGTTGTGGGACCCGCTTCGTAAACTCAATTTTATTAATTAAACGTGCTAGTTTTATATATATGAATTTATGGTTAAAAGCGTTTTGGCTAAAAATGTCGGGAACTAGTCAAACATTTTCGTTAAATTGACTTCCGGGGACAGCGGGCTGTCCAGGTGGTTTGGCGCGCCGCGCACCCACCTGGCGCGCCGCGCAAATGAACTGCACCAGAAATTTTTTTTGTGTTGTGAAATTTAACGGGGATTGTCGTGGTTTGGTTTGGGTTGTTACAACTTATTAAAGCTTTCGGTGTTCCAAACCTTGCAAAAAGACGTTTTAAAAAGTTGACTACAACTCGTGCATCGTTAGTTGGGAGAGCTTGTACTTTCGCCCATTTAGATACATAATCAATGGCAACGAGAATGTAGAGATTATTATGAGATTTTGGAAATGGACCCATAAAGTCAATACCCCAAACGTCAAATACTTCACATACTTAAATGACATTTTGTGGCATTTCATCACATTGACTTATTTTTTCGGCCCTTTGACAAGCATCACAGGATTTGAAAAGAAGGTGTGCGTCTTTGAAAATTGTAGGCCAATAGAATCCAGCATCATAAACTTTTATTGCTGTAAGTTGAGGCCCATAATGCCCTCCTGTTGGTCCTGTGTGATAATAGTTTAAGATTTGACTAGCTTCATCCCTGAATACACATCGGCGTATTATTCCATCGGGACAACTTTTAAACAAATGTGGGTCTTCCCAGAAATAGTGTTTTATATCACTAAAGAATTTATTTCGTTTTTGGTACGATAATCCTTTTTCAAGAAATCCACATACTAAGTAGTTTGCATAGTCTGCAAACCATGGAATTTCATTATAATCTATCTTCAATAGATATTCATCAAGAAAGTTGTCTTGTATGGCCGATTCATTTAGAACTTCTAATTCGGGATTTTCAAGATGAGAAAGATGATCAGCTGCTAGATTTTCTGCTCCCTTTTTGTCTTGGATTTCTATATCAAACTCTTGTAAGAGTAAGATCCAACGGATTAATCGTGGTTTAGCATCTTTTTTCGAAAATAGGTATCTAAGAGCAGAATGGTCGGTATAGACCACCGTTTTTGCTAGAACGAGATATGAACGAAATTTGTCAAAAGCAAAGACAATAGCAAGGAGTTCTTTTTCTGTAGTTGTGTAATTCGTTTGTGCTCCTTGTAACGTCTTACTAGCATAATAAATAGGTTGAAATCATTTTTCAATCCTTTGTCTAAAACGGCTCACATTGCAAAATCACTTTCATCGCACATAAGTTCAAACGGTAGATTCTAATTTGGAGTTATCATGATCGGCGCATTAGTGAGTTTCTCTTTAAGAATATTAAAATATTTGATGCATTCATCTGAAAAGATGAATGGAGCATCCTTTTCTAGGAGTTTGTTCATAGAAGTGGCAATTTTAGAAAAATCTTTTATGAAACGTCGGTAAAAACCGGCATGCCCTAGAAAACTCCTAACTTCTCTAACATTAGTGGGATGTGGAAGTTTAGCAATTACATCTACTTTAGCTCTATCCACTTCAATTCCTTCCTTTGAAATTTTATGTCCAAGAACGATGCCTTCTTTAACCATGAAATGGCATTTCTCCCAATTAAGCACTAGATTTGATTGTTCGCATCTAATAAGCATTCGTTCAAGATTAACTAGACATGTTTCAAAAGTATCACCGAAGACTGAAAAGTCATCCATGAAAACTTCCATGCATTCTTCTATCATGTCGTGAAAAATTGTCATCATACACCTTTAAAAGGTTGCAGGGGCGTTGCAAAGTCCAAATGGCATGCGTTTATAAGAAAAAGTACCATAAGGGCACGTGAATGTGGTTTTCTCTTGATCCTCAGGTGCTATTAGAATTTGAAAGTATCCGGAAAAACCATCAAGAAAACAATAGTAACTATTTCCGGCTAATCTTTCCAAATTTGATCAATGAAAGGTAAGGGAAAGTGATCTTTTCTGGTGGCGTCATTTGATTTTCTATAATCAATACAAACACGCCATCCTGTTACAGTCCTAGTAGGAATAAGCTCATTTTTTTCATTTGTGATGACAGTCATGCCACCCTTCTTAGGTACGCATTGAACTGGGCTTACCCATGGACTATCAAAAATTGGATAAATTAAACCTGCATCAAGCAGTTTAATAATTTCTTTCTTAACAACATCTTGCATATTAGGAATTAGTCTTCGTTGGCGTTGCACATATGTTTTATGACCTTCTTCCATAAGGATTTTATGTGTGCAATACGAAGGACTTATTCCTTTAATATCATGAATCTTCCATGCAATAGCTGGTTTATGAGCTTTTAGCACAGAAATGAGTTGAGATTTTTCATTTTCAGTAAGAGAAGATGATATTATTACAGGTAATTCAGATTCACCATGTAAATAAGCGTATTTGGCTTTAACTCTAATGTCGGTGGTTCTTCTATCGATGATTTGTATCGATATCTGTCTTCCTCTTTTAGCATATGAATTTCTTCTATTGTTGGTTCATATCCATTAGCCATAAGTGTAGCTATCATTTCAGTTTCATCAATTGGTTCAGTTCCTTCTCCTAAAGAACATTCTCCTGTTCCTTGTAATTCTGGAAATTCTTCTAGCAATTCTGCATGTGAATCTATAGTTTGAATATAATAACATATATCATCTCAGATTGCGATTGTTGCATTGCTCTATCAACTAAAAAGGTAACACCCTCGTCCTCTATACTTAGGGTCAGTTTCTTACCAAACACGTCTATTATTGCTATAGCCGTGTTTAAGAATGGTCTTCCTAATATGAGAGGAACTCGAGAATCTTCTTCCATATCCAGAATAACAAAATCTACTGGAAATACTAAAGTACCAACTTTAACTAGCATGTTCTCCATTATCCCTCTAGGATATTTTACTGATCTATCTGCTAGTTGTATACTTATTCGTGTTGGTTTCAATTCTCCAAGGTCTAGTTTAGTGTATAATGAATAGGGCATTAAATTTATACTAGCACCTAACTCTGCCAATGCTTCTATTGAACTAAGACTACCCAGAAAACATGGAATTGTGAAACTTCCTGGATCTGAAAGTTGTTCTGGTATCTTATTCAATAGCACTGCAGAACAATTAGCATTCATTGTAACAGCCGAGAGTTCTTCCATTTTCTTTCTATTCGTGATTAGATCTTTCAGAAATTTAGCATATCTAGGCATTCCTGAAATTACATCAATGAAAGGAAGATTTACATTTATTTGTTTAAACATATCCAAGAATTTGGATTGCTCGGCTTCAAGTCTTTCTTTTCTCATTTTACTAGGGTAAGGAAGTGGTGGTTGGTATGATTTAACATAAGGTTTAGCCTTAACTGTGTTATCTTCATTAACCTTTTTAACTACCGGTTCTTTTTCCTTATCTTGTTCAGATTGTGGTTCTTGTGGAGTAGGAATAGCTTCATCAGAAATTACAGGTATTTCAGGTGGTTTAAGTGTAATACCACTTCTTGTGGTAATGGCTTTTGCTGTTTCATTCCGGGGGTTAGTATTTGTATCACTAGGTAAACTTTCCGGTTTTCTTTCACCTATTAACCTTGCTAGGTTACTTACTTCTTGTTCCAGATTTTGAATAGAAGCTTGTTGATTTCTAAATGTTTGAGCATTTTGTTCATTGGTTTATTTCTGAGATGTGAAAAACTGTGTTTGAGATTCAACTAGCTTCGACATCATATCTTCTAAATTTGGCTTTTTATCATCGGTTTGTGGTGGTTTATTTTGAAAAATAGGTCTTTGCTGGTTGTAAGTATTATTGGATACTTGTTGATTGCTAGGACCTTGTTGGTTGTTGTATGGAACATTTCGGTTATAATTCTGGTTTTGATTGTAGATTGGTCTTGGCGGTTGATAATTATTCTGATAATTATTTCCAGGCCTTTGGTTTATGTATGAAACATTCTCTCTTTATTCCATTGTTAGTTCAATACTGAGATAATCTTTTGTCAAATGTGGTCCTCCACACTGCTCACAACTAATTCGTATTGAGTGAATATCCTTAGTCATATTTTCTATTCGTCTCTCGACAGCATCTATCTTTGCAGAAATGGAATCTAAGTTATGGCTAGAATCGGTTCTAGCCTCTTTAAATGATCTAACGATATCTTTTTCTTGGTGCCACTCATGTGAGTGGGAAGCAGTGTTATCAATAATTTTATAAGCGTCAGTTGCTGTTTTCTTCATAATGAAACCACCAGCTGCTATATCGATGTCTTTCCTTGTAGTGATGTCACATCCTTGGTAGAATATTTGTACTATTTGACAGGTGTCTAAACCATGTTTCGGACATCCTCTCAATAACTTTCCAAATCTTGTCCACGCTTCATATAGAGTTTCATTTGGCTTTTGTGTGAACGTAACAATTTCTCCTTGAAGTCTTACGGCTTTAGATGCCGGAAAGAATTGTTTAAGAAATTTTTCAACTAAAACATCCCATGTATCAATCGCCCCTTCAGGTAACGATTCTAACCAATCTTTGGCTTCTCCCTTTAAAGTCCAGGGAAATAACATGAGATATATCTGTTCATCCTCAACTTCTCTTATTTTAAATAGAGTACAGATCCTATTAAAGGTACGAAGATGTTCATTTGGATCTTCCTTCGGCGCACCACTAAATTGGCATTGATTAGTTACCATGTGTAGGATTTGTCCTTTGATTTCATAATCTGGCGCATTAATGTCAGGTTGAGTAATTGCGTGACCTTGGCCAGTGCATTTAGCCCTCATTCGGTCTTCCATACTTAGAGGTTCCAGATTCTCCATGATCGAATTTGTTGAATCTGAATTACTAGAGTATTCTGATTGAATGGTAGGTTCCTCAACAATCTCTGTTTGAATGATTGGTGGTTCCGGAGGAAAGATTAATGGTTCAGGATCTCTGAATTGTCCCTGAATATCCTCCGGATTCTCAATTGTGAGGTCGGGTTCAAAAAATGGATTATCGGAAATTTGAATTGGAGTACTTGGTCGACTGGATGACGATTCTAAAGAAAAATCAACGGCGACAATATTTGCTAGATGTCTTGATCGAGTTACAGGTGGTGAACGTACAAAAGGTGGTGAACGTTTTTCTCGGTGCATTGACTGAATATCTTATTAGTTATAAAAGATAAAAATTATATAAGTTATCAAATTAATAGACTTTTCTGCTTTTGCCCACGTTTCGAATAGCCAATAGATGCAGCAGGGAGCCAGAACCCTTTAAATCGGAAGCTCACAACTCAGCCACTAACAAATCCAACTATTACTACAAAGCAGAAAATTTGGATGTCTATCAATTTAACCACTTAAAATAATTTTTCGTCGAAATTTAAAGAAATTTTAGAGAAGAAATAGAAAATTCTATGTCCTAAAAACTAGATCGGTGAGAAATAAGAAAGAAAAAGAGCGCGTCGAAAAAAAATAAAAAAAGGTCGAAAAAAATAATTGGCGTCGAAAAATAAAAATAAGAAAGTAGCGCGTCGAAACGTAAAAAGGAACTAAAAACTAAGAATTAAAAGTTGCGTCTAAAAATATTAAAGCTTAAAAGAAAAACTATATCCCAAATGGCAATAATTTAAAAAGGTACTAAAATATATAAAACGGCGTCGCAAATTTCTAAAGCACCTAAATCTTAGTCTAAAGAAGAAGAAAAACACTTAAGGGATTTTACGGCAAAGCCTAAAAATCTAGAAATAAAAATAACTATGGCAAAAACTATGAATTAAAACTAAATACGAACGAAAAATACAAATATTACGCTAAAACGAATAAAAAGATAAAAAATATAAAAATAAACTTAAAGTTGTAAAAAGTACAATTTTTTATAAAAATATTATTTTTATATGATTTATTTTATAAAACTATTAATTTTTATATAATTATAAAACTAATTACACTTAATAATACAAATTAATTAAAAACTAAAACAAATAATTATTAAATATAACCCTAATTAGGGTTTTAATTATAATAATTATAATTAAACTAAACCCTAAACAGTCGGCTGAGGTTACCAGGCCTGTCAAGTCAAGCCATGCGATCGCATGGTTTGATAGTTAAAACCTCATGCGATCGCATGAGGTAGGATTTCGGGCCATGATCTGGACTGCTACAGTAACGGGCCAAGAGTGTTTTTATTTTTTTTTTCTGTTTTTTATTTAAATAAAAATATTTATATAAAACTTATATTTTTACAAACTAAAATAAAAATAAAGAAACATTATAAAACTTAAATATTTAACAAATTCTTAAATATATATATATATATATATTTTTTGTTTTTCTTTTTATATTTTTGAATATTTAAAACGTATTTTTACAAAAGCGTATTTTTATAAAAGTAAACTAAAAATTAATAAAAATATTTTTTTATATATAGCGTTTCGCTTCCGGCGTTTAAGCAAGAATGTTCCCCGACAGCGGTGCCAAAAAATACTTGATGTGTGCGAGGTGGAGTATAAAATAGTTATTATTTTTACAAGGAAATACTATTAAATACGATACAATTTTACACAAGATATTTATTTATTTATAGAATGAATATACCTAAACCTTGCTACAACACTTATAGGCAGTGTACCTAATCGTACAGTAGTGTAGTTTTTAGTAAGTCCGGTTCGTTCCACAGGGATCTTTTAAACAAGCTTAACGCTATATTTTTAACTTATAATTGTAAAAATACAAAAATATATATAAGTAGTATTATTATTATAAAAGGGGGTTTTTACCGTTTAATGACCGGTTTGTCGATTTTTAAAACTTTAGTCGCAGTTAAAACCTAATGTAAAATATTAAAAATAAATATAACTTAATTTAAATCGTAAAGTAAATAACTATAATGAAATTGCGATAAATAAAAGTGCGATAAAATAAAATTGCGATAATTAAAGAGTACGATAATTAAAAGTGCAATTAAATACAATGACAATAAATAAAAGTGCGATAATTAAAAGTGAAATTAAATATGAAATAAAGGAATTATGCTTATTTAAACTTTCATAATCATGATGTTTGATGTGTTGGTTTTTAGTTTATTCCCATGGGTTAATTGTTCTTTGTCCTGGATTATTCAATATGTCCATACGGATTTGTCCATAATAGTCCATCAGTCATAATCATAAAATGCGGAAGTCTTCGTCAAATTATTCTTATTCCTGAAGTCAAATATTCCAACTAATTGGGGATTCGAATTGTAACAAGGTCTTAATACTTTGTTTAATAAATACACTAGGTTATCGACTGCGTGTAAACCAAGGTTTTACTACTTTGTTAACAATTACACCAATTACCCTTGAATGTAATCCACCCCTGTTTCAACAAGTCTATTAACTATTAATCCAGTTCCGTGTCCGGTAAAATGAACAATTATTGCTATTTATAGATATCCCGCCCACCGTGCCCAGTCAAACGTATGTGGTTATATATAAATACGTCAAATTATAAGTCTATATATTAAATTAAAGAGGTATCATTTAGTTAATATAAAGCCCATTAATAGCCCATAGTCTAATTTCCACAAGTGTCGTTCTTTTAACCAAACTCCAATTATGGTACAAAGCCCAATTACTCAATTTTAATATTTAGCCCAACATCATGATTATTTCGGCATTAAATAAGCATAATAATAACAAATTAGCTACGAGACATTAATTTAAATATAACATTAACCATAACTTACAGTGATTAAAAACAGCGTAGAGTTACAAGGACAGAATTTCGACTTACACCCTTACAACATTCACTAACATACCCTTATTATTAGAATTTAAAATTAAAATTAAAATTATAATATATATTTATTTATTATACGTTGAGAGAAGAGAAGAAAAAGATGGATATAAACTGAGCCAAAACCGTGAAATTTATAGCATGTGGCCCTCCACTGTACACCATGCGCTCGCATGGAAAATGTACTTCAAGGCCATGCGATCGCATGGCCATTTTTTCCAGCTCACATGAGCTTGTTTCTACCTTGCCGACGGTTTTAAATATATTATATAATATATAAATAATTTTAAGAATTATTTAAATATTATATTATATTTATGTGCATAGTTGACTTGTAATTTTTAGTCCGTTGCGTCGAGCATTGAGAGTTGACTTTGGTCCCGGTTCTAGATTTTCAAACGTCCTTTCGTACAATTTTAATATCTTGTATTTTGCGTTTTGCGTCTTGTACTCTTGTAATTTTGAGTCGTTTCTCATCAATAATTTGAACCACTTTGATTGTACTTTGTACTTTTGAGCTTTTTGGTCATTTGCATCTTCAATTCGTCGAATCTGTCTTTTGTCTTCACTGTTTATTATTTAAATGAATATCACTTGTAAATAGAACAGTTGCAACTAAAAGCTTGTCTTTCTTGAGGGATAATGCTATGAAATATATGTTCGTTTTTAGCATTATCAAATATTCCCACACTTGAGCGTTGATTGTCCTCAAGCAATATAGTCTTGAAATAAAAATACTAGAATCACTTCTTTATTCTTCACACTTTGTACATCAGTGATTTCTATACCGCCCTATAGAAATCACTGATGTACAAAGGGTGAAGAATAAAGAAGTGATTCTAGTATTTTTATTTCAAGACTATATTGCTTGAGGACAAGCAACGCTCAAGTGTGGGAATATTTGATAATGCTAAAAACAAACATATATTTCATAGCATTATCCCTCAAGAAAGACAAGATTTTAGTTGCAACTGTTCTATTTACAAGTGATATTTATTTAAATAATAAAAGGTGAAGACAAAAGACATATTCGATGAATTGAAGACGCAAACGACCAAAAAGCTCAAAAGTACAAAGTACAATCAAAGTGGTTCAAATTATTGATGAGAAACGTCTCAAAATTACATGATTACAAGACGCAAAATGCAAAATACAAGATATTAAAATTGTACGAAAGGACGTTTGAAAATCCGAAACCGGGACCAAAGTCAACTCTCAATGCTCGATGCAACGGACTAAAAATTACAAGTCAACTATGCACATAAATATAATATAACATTTAAATAATTCTTAAAATTATTTATATATTATATAATATATTTAAAACCGTCGGCAAGATAGAAACAAGCTCATGTGAGCTGGAAAAAGTGGCCATGCGATCACATGGCCTGGAAGTACATTTTCCATGCGATCGCATGGTGTACAGTGGAGGGCCACATGCTATAAATTTCGCGGTTTTGGCTCAGTTTATATCCATCTTTTTCTTCTCTTCTCTCAACGTATAATAAATAAATATATATTATAATTTTAATTTTAATTTTAAATTCTAATAATAAGGGTATGTTAGTGAATGTCGTAAGGGTGTAAGTCGAAATTCTGTCCGTGTAACGCTACGCTATTTTTAATCACTGTAAGTTATGGTTAATGTTATTTTTAAATTAATGTCTCGTAGCTAAGTTATTATTATGCTTATTTAATGCCGAAATAATCGTGATGTTGATCTAAATATTAAAATTGGGTAATTGGGCTTTGTACCATAATTGGGGTTTGGATAAAAGAACGACACTTGTGGAAATTAGACTATGGGCTATTAATGGGCTTTATATTAACTAAATGATACCTCGTTAATTTAATATATAGACTTATAATTTGACGTATTTATATATAACCACATACGCTTGACTGGGCACGGTGGGCGGGATATCTATAAATACCAATAATTGTTCATTTTACCGGACACGGAACTGGATTAATAGTTAATAGACTTGTTGAAATAGGGGTGGATTAAATTTAAGGGTAATTGGTGTAATTGTTAACAAAGTAGTAAAACCTTGGTTTACACGCAGTCGATAACCTGGCGTATTTATTAAACAAAGTATTAAGACCTTGTTACAATTCTAATCCCCAATTAGTTGGAATATTTGACTTCGGGAATAGGAATAATTTGACGAAGACTTCCGCATTTTATGATTATGACTGATGGACTATTATGGACAAATCCATATGGACATATTGAATAATCCAGGACAAAGAACAATTAACCAATGGGAATAAACTAAAAATCAACACATCAAACATCATGATTATGAAAGTGTATATAAGCATAATTCCTTTATTTCATATTTAATTGCACTTTTAATTATCGCACTTTTATTTATTATCATTGTATTTAATTGCACTTTTAATTATCGTACTCTTTAATTATCGCAATTTTATTTTATTGCACTTTTATTTATTGCAATTTCATTATAGTTATTTACTTTACGCTTTAAATTAAGTTATATTTATTTTTAATATTTTACATTAGGTTTTAACTGCGACTAAAGTTTTAAAAATCGACAAACCGGTCATTAAACGGTAAAAATCCCCTTTTATAATAATAATACTACTTATATATATTTTTGTATTTTTACAATTATAAGTTAAAAATATAGCGTTAAGCTTGTTTAAAAGATTCCTATGGAACGAACCGGACTTACTAAAAACTACACTACTGTACGATTAGGTACACTGCCTATAAGTGTTGTAGCAAGGTTTAGGTATATCCATTCTATAAATAAATAAAAATCTTGTGTAAAATTGTATCGTATTTAATAGTATTTCCTTGTAAAAATAATAACTATTTTATACACCTCCTCGCACACATCAAGTATTTTTTGGCGCCGCTGCCGGGGAACATTCTTGCTTAAATGCCGGAAGCGAAACGCTATATATATAAAAAAAGTTTTTTATTAATTTTTAGTTTACTTTTATAAAAATACGATTTTGTAAAAATACGTTTTAAATATTCAAAAATATAAAAAGAAAAACAAAAAAATATATATATTTAAGAGTTTGTTAAATATTTAAGTTTTATGAAGTTTCTTTTTTTTATTTTAGTTTGTAAAAATATAAATTTTATATAAATATTTTTATTTAAACAGAAAAACAGAAAAAAAAAATATAAAAACACTCTTGGCCCGTTACTGTAGCAGTCCAGATCATGGCCCGAAATCCTACCTCATGCGATTGCATGAGGTTTTAACTATCAAACCATGCGATCGCATGGCTTGACTTGACAGGCCTGGTAACCTCAGCCGACTGTTTAGGGTTTTGTTTAATTATAATTATTATAATTAAAACCCTAATTAGGGTTATATTTAATAATTATTTGTTTTAGTTTTTAATTAATTTGTATTATTAAGTGTAATTAGTTTTATAATTATATAAAAATTAATAGTTTTATAAAATAAATAATATAAAAATAATATTTTTATAAAAAATTGTACTTTTTACAACTTTAAATTTATTTTTATATTTTGTATCTTTTTATTCGTTTTAGCGTAATATTTGTATTTTTCGTTCGTATTTAGTTTTAATTCATAGTTTTTGCCATAGTTATTTTTATTTCTAGATTTTTAGGCTTTGCCGTAAAATCCCTTAAGTGTTTTTTTTCTTCTTTTGACTAAGATTTAGGTGCTTTAGAAATTTGAGACGCCGTTTTATATATTTTAGTACCTTTTTAAATTATTGCCATTTGGGATATAGTTTTTCTTTTAAGCTTTAATATTTTTAGACGCAACTTTTAATTCTTAGTTTTTAGTTCCTTTTTACGTTTCGATGCGATACTTTCTTATTTTTATTTTTCGACGCCTATTATTTTTTTTGACCTTTTTTTTATTTTTTTCGACGTTTTTCGACGCGCTCTTTTTCTTTCTTATTTCTCACCGATCTAGTTTTTAGGACATAGAATTTTCTATTTCTTCTCTAAAATTTCTTTAAATTTCGACGAAAAATTATTTTAAGTGGTTAAATTGATAGACATCCAAATTTTCTGCTTCGTAGTAATAGTTGGATTTGTTAGTGGCTGAGTTGTGAGCTTCTGATTTAAAGGGTTCTGGCTCCCTGCTGCATCTATTGGCTATTCGAAACGTGGGCAAAAGCAGAAAAGTCTATTAATTTGATAACTTATATAATTTTTATCTTTTATAACTAATAAGATATTCAGTGAATGCACCGAGCAAAACGTTCACCACCTCTTGTACGTTCACCACCTGTAACTCGATCAAGACATCTAGCAAATATTGTCGCTGTTAATTTTTCTTTAGAATCGTCATCCAGTCGACTAAGTACTCCAATTCAAATTTCCGATAATTCATTTTTTGAACCCGACCTCACAATTGAGAATCCGGAGGATATTCAGGGACAATTCAGAGATCCTGAACCATTAATCTTTCCTCCGGAACCACCAATCATTCAAACATAGATTGTTGAGGAACCTACCATTCAATCAGAATACTCTAGTCATTCAGATTCAACAAATTCGATCATGGAGAATCTGAAACCTCTAAGTATGGAAGACTGAATGAGGGCTAAACGCACTGGCCAAGGTCACGCAATTACTCAACCTGACATTAATGCGCCAGATTATGAAATCAAAGGACAAATCCTACACATGGTAACTAATCAATGCCAATTTAGTGGTGCGCCGCAGGAAGATCCAAATGAACATCGTCGTACCTTTAATAGGATCTGTACTCTATTTAAAATAAGGGAAGTTGAGGATGAACAGATATATCTCATGTTATTTCCCTGGACTTTAAAGGGAGAAGCCAAAGATTGGTTAGAATCGTTACCTGAAGGGGCGATTGATACATAGGATGTTTTAGTTGAAAATTTTCTTAAACAATTCTTTCCGGCATCTAAAGCCGTAAGACTTCAAGGAGAAATTGTTACGTTCACACAAAAGCCAAATGAAACTCTATATGAAGCGTGGACAAGATTTGGAAAGTTATTGAGAGGATGTCCGCAACATGGTTTAGACACCTGTCAAATAGTACAAATATTCTACCAAGGATGCGACATCACTACAAGGAAAGACATCGATATAGCAGCTGGTGCTTCCATTATGAAGAAAACAGCAACTGACGCTTATAAAATTATTGATAACACTGCTCCCCACTCACATGAGTGGCACCAAGAAAAAGATATCGTTAGATCATCTAAAGCAGCTAGAGCTGATTCTAGCCATGACTTAGATTCCATTTCTGTAAAGATAGATGCTGTCGAGAGACGAATGGAAAAGATGACTAAGGATATTCACTCAATACGAATTAGTTGTGAGTAGTGTGGAGGACCACATTTGACAAAAGATTGTCTCAGTATTGAACTAACAATGGAACAAAGAGAGAATGTTTCATACATAACCCAAAGGCCTGGAAATAATTATCAGAATAATTATCAACCGCCAAGACCAATCTACAATCAAAACCAGAATTATAACCGAAATTTTTCATACAACAACCAACAAGGTCCTAGCAATCAACAAGTATCCAATAATACTTACAACCAGCAAAGACCTATTTTTTAAAATAAACCACCACAAACTGATGATAAAAAGCCAAATTTAGAAGATATGATGTCGAAGCTAGTTGAATCTCAAACACAGTTTTTCACATCTCAGAAACAAACCAATGAACAAAATGCTCAAGCATTTAGAAATCAACAAGCTTCTATTCAAAATCTGGAACAAGAAGTAAGTAACCTAGCAAGGTTAATAGGTGAAAGAAAACCGGGAAGTTTACCTAGTGATACAAATACTAACCCCCGGAATGAAACAGCAAAAGCCATTACCACAAGAAGTGGTATTACACTTAAACCACCTGAAATACCTGTAATTTCTGATGAAGCTATTCCTACTCCATAAGAACCACAATCTGAACAAGATAAGGAAAAAGAACCGGTAGTTGAAAAGGTTAATGAAGATAACACAGTTAAGGCTAAACTTTATGTTATACCATACCAACCACCACTTCCTTACCCTAGTAAAATGAGAAAAGAAAGACTTGAAGCCGAGCAATCCAAATTCTTAGATATGTTTAAACAAATAAATGTAAATCTTCCTTTCATTGATGTAATTTCAGGAATGCCTAGATATGCTAAATTTCTGAAAGATCTAATCACGAATAGAAAGAAAATGGAAGAACTCTCGGCTGTTACAATGAATGCTAATTGTTCTGCAGTGCTATTGAATAAGATACCAGAAAAACTTTCAGATCCAGGAAGTTTCACAATTCCATGTTTTCTGGGTAGTCTTAGTTCAATAGAAGCATTGGCAGACTTATGTGCTAGTATAAATTTAATGCCATATTCATTATACACTAAACTAGACCTTGGAGAATTGAAACTAACACGAATAAGTATACAACTAGCAGATAGATCAGTAAAATATCCTAGAGGGATAATGGAGAACATGCTAGTTAAAGTTGGTACTTTAGTATTTCCAGTAGATTTTGTTATTCTGGATATGGAAGAAGATTCTCGAGTTCCTCTCATATTAGGAAGACCATTCTTAAACACGGCTAAAGCAATAATAGACGTGTTTGGTAAGAAACTGACCCTAAGTATAGAGGACGAGAGTGTTACCTTTTCAGTTGATAGAGCAATGCAACAACCGCAATCTGCAGATGATACATGTTATTATATTCAAACTATAGATTCACATGCAGAATTGTTAGAAGAATTTCCAAAATTACAAGGAACAGGAGAATGTTGTTTAGGAGAAGGAACTGAACCAATTGATGAAACTGAAATGATAGCTACACTTATGGCTAATGGATATGAACCAACAATAGAAGAAATTCATATGCTAAAAGAGGAAGACATATATTGATACAAATCATCGATAAAAGAACCACCGACATTAGAGTTAAAGCCACTTCCAAACCATTTGGAATATGCTTATTTACATGGTGAGTCTGAATTACCTGTAATAATATCGTCTTCTCTTACTGAAAATGAAAAATCTCAACTCATTTCTGTGCTAAAAGCTCATAAACCAGCTATTGCATGGAAGATTCATGATATTAAAGGAATAAGTCCTTCGTATTGCACACATAAAATCCTTATGAAAGAAGGTCATAAAACATATGTGCAACGCCAACGAAGACTAAATCCTAATATGCAAGATGTTGTTAAGAAAGAAATTATTAAACTGCTTGATGCATGTTTAATTTATCCAATTTTTAATAGTCAATGGGTAAGCCCAGTTCAATGCGTACCTAAGAAGGGTGGCATGACTGTCATCACAAATGAAAAAAATGAGCTTATTCCTACTAGAACTGTAACAGGATGGCGTGTTTATATTGATTATAGAAAATTAAATGATGCCACCAGAAAAGATCACTTTCCCTTACCTTTCATTGATCAAATGTTGGAAAGATTAGCCGGAAATAGTTACTATTGTTTTCTTGATGGTTTTTCCGGATACTTTCAAATTCCAATAGCACCCGAGGATCAAGAGAAAACCACATTCGCGTGCCCTTATGGTACTTTTGCTTATAAACGCATGCCATTTGGACTTTGCAACGCCCCTGCAACCTTTCAAAGGTGCATGATGGCGATTTTTCACGACATGATAGAAGAATGCATGGAAGTTTTCATGGATGACTTTTCAGTCTTCGGTGATACTTTTGAAACATGTCTAGTTAATCTTGAATGAATGCTTATTAGATGCGAACAATCAAATCTAGTGCTTAATTGGGAGAAATGCCATTTCATGGTTAAAAAATGCATCGTTCTTGGACATAAAATTTCAAAGGAAGGAATTGAAGTGGATAGAGCTAAATTAGATGTAATTTCTAAACTTCCACATCCCACTAATGTTAGAGGATTTAGGAGTTTTCTAGGGCATGCCGGTTTTTACCGACGTTTCATAAAAGATTTTTCTAAAATTGCCACTCCTATGAACAAACTCCTAGAAAAGGATGCTCCATTCATATTTTCAGATGAATGCATCAAATCTTTTAATATTCTTAAAGAGAAACTCACTAATTCGCCGATCATGATAACTCCAAATTGGAATCTACCGTTTGAACTTATGTGCGATGCAAGTGATTTTGCAATGGGAGCCGTTTTAGGACAAAGGATTGAAAAATGATTTCAACCTATTTATTATACTAGTAAGACGTTACAAGGAGCAAAAACGAATTACACAACTACTGAAAAAGAACTCCTTACTATTGTCTTTACTTTTGACAAATTTCGTTCATATCTCGTTCTAGCAAAAACGGTGGTCTATACCGACCATTCTGCTCTTAGATACCTATTTTCGAAACAAGATGCTAAACCACGATTAATCCGTTGGATCTTACTCTTACAAGAGTTTGATATAGAAATCCGAGACAAAAAGGGAGCAGAAAATCTAGCAGCTGATCATTTTCTCTTCTTGAAAATCCCGAATTAGAAGTTCTAAATGAATCGGCCATACAAGACAACTTTCCTGATGAATATCTATTGAAGATAGATTATAATGAAATTCCATGGTTTACAGACTATGCAAACTACTTAGTATGTGAATTCCTTGAAAAAGGATTATCGTACCAAAAACGAAAGAAATTCTTTAGTGATATAAAACACTATTTCTGGGAAGACCCACATTTGTTTAAAAGTTATCCCGATGGAATAATACGCCGATGTGTATTCGGGGATGAAGCTAGTCAAATCTTAAACCATTGTCACACAGGACCAACAGGAGGGCATTATGGGCCTCAACTCACAGCAAGAAAAGTTTATGATGCCGGATTCTATTGGTCTAAAATGTTTAAAGACGCACACCTTCTTTGCAAATCCTGTGATGCTTGTCAAAGGGCCGGAAAAATAAGTCAACGTAATGAAATGCTACAAAATGTCATTCAAGTATGTGAAGTATTTGACGTTTGGGGTATTGACTTTATGGGTCCATTTCCAAAATCTCATAATAATCTCTACATTCTCGTTGCCATTGATTATGTATCTAAATGGGCGGAAGCACAAGCTCTCCCAACTAACGATGCACGAGTTGTAGTCAACTTTTTAAAACGTCTTTTTGCAAGGTTTGGAACACCGAAAGCTTTAATAAGTGATCGGGGTACTCATTTTTGTAACAATCAACTTGAAAAAGTTCTCAAAAGATATGGAGTAACTCATAAAATCTCCACTGCTTATCATCCACAAACAAGTGGACAAGTTGAAAATACCAACCGAGCTTTAAAACGCATTCTAGAGAAAACCGTAGGATCAAATCCGAAGGAATGGTCCATGAAATTGGAGGATGCACTCTGGGCTTTTAGAACATCCTACAAAACTCCAATTGGTACCACACCTTTTAAATTCGTTTACGGAAAAGCATGTCATCTTCCAGTAGAAATTGAACAAAAGGCATTTTGGGCTTTGAAGACATGTAATCTTGATTTACATGAAGCTGGACATCTACGGTTAAGTCAATTAAACGAATTAGAAGAATTGAGATATGAAGCATACAAAAATTCGTTAATCTATAAAGAAGGAACGAAGAAATGGCATGATAAAAGAATCAGAAGTTCAAAAGAATTTAAAGAAGGAGTCAGAGTTCTTCTTTTCAATTCACGATTCAAGCTATTTCCTGGAAAATTGAAATCAAGATGGTCTGGACCATTTATAGTCAAAAGAGTTTTCCCATACGGAACAATAGAGTTAATAAATTCAAATGGGATTGAATTTAAAGTTAATGGTCACAGAGTTAAACATTACATACATGGTCCGATGGAAGTTGACAATGAAGTCAATCATAATTTCACCACCCAAGAAAACCTTCAAAATGAAAACATAAATATGTTATCAACAACATATGAAAAATCAAAATTGGAAAATAGGGAGGATTCAAATTGGAGTGATGAAGAAGAATTCTTATACAAACCTCCCATTCCAAGAAACGAAGAAAAATGTGAACAAGAAGTTCAAATAAAAGTGAAAGAACCAAGAAAAGAACACCCGAAAAAGGATTACAAATAAACTCGACTTACTAAAGCAGGAGACCCGGGTGAATTTATCATTTTTTGCTTGCTTAATGATGGTACTGTATATAATGGACTCGCAGATTTAGGAGCAAGTGCAAATATTATGCCTCTTTCGTTATACAAAATATTAGGTATGGGTAAATTAAAACCAACCAAAATAGGTGTTCAATCATTTGACTTAACCATTAAACACCAGGTTGGAATAGCAAATAATTTTCTTGTTAACGTGGGAAGTTTGACCTTTGTTGCAAACTTCATAGTGATTAATATGGAGGAAAACCTTGATATTCCTCTAATTTTAGGTCGCCCATTTTTAGCAACCACCGAGGCATTCATTGAAGTAAGAGAAGGTAGAATGACACTTAGGGATGGTGATAAATCGATCACCTTTGTCAACCGAAAGTTTAGATCTCCACCAACCAAAACTGTTAGACCAATAAAAATACATAAGTGTGGGGAAGATGAAGAAACACTTAATGATGATCCGATCACAAAGAACCCCGTTGATGATACGAAATTAGATGAACCCGTTTTAACAGTTCAACGAAGAAACTTTATAAACGGATTCACGATGCTAGGATTAAGGGAAACTTTAAGTTATGTAACAGATTAGTATCCAATTTATTGCCAAAAGAAAAGGCGATGTTAGTTGAATTTGTGAAAGCTACAGAGGAAATCAACAAATGGATTGAAGCAAAAGTCAGAGATATACAAATTGTTGATGATCCAATTGAAAATAACGTTAATCACAATTTCAACTAAGTATGGGGAGGTTCGAATCTTTTTAGGGTAATATGTATTTCTGTTAGAGTTAGATTTTCTATTTTCGTGTAGTTTCAGAGAATGGAATCCGAATGGTCTTTCCCTAGCAGACCCTAAAGAACTAGTCTTCTCCCCCCATTCTGAATTTTTATTTTTTTTTGGTTTTACGAGATGAAGACTTCCTGTGAACTAAACCATGGTCTAATGCTACACGCTTTAATCACTAAACGAAATAATGACACCCTTCCAAGTGAATCGGTATCATTAATCAGAGGTAAATTGGACGGAGTAAGAAAAGAATTTAGGAACGAAAATAATAAGTTACATTTTGGTAAAGGAAAATCAAAATCCGCAGCGAAAAGAAGAGCACGACACCTTGAAAGATGTCACAAATGCGGAAAATGGTTACACGAAGGAAAATGCTCGACGAATCAGACATATTCCAATACCGAATTCGTTACTTTATGCAGAGATGGACCGTTCATATGTTTCGAAGAAAAAACATTGAATGCTCGAGGTTACGCCTATGTAGCTATGGAAAACCAATTAGTCCGACTATCTTATGAGTGGGCTAAAGCAGGTCACTGAGAATTCTATCTCACAGGTAAGTATGTACAGTTTTTTATTTTTATTTTTTATTATTTTTAACCTTTCGATAATAAACGCTAAATCGTTCGCTATAAAGTATTAAATTGGTATTCAATAAAATTAGGTTTTGCGACCAAAATTATTGATATCATACAAAAATTTACTACATCACAGCGAAATTTACCGTTTATTCTTAAGGTATAAATATCTTTAATCAATCAACCCAAAATATTTCAGAAATTCGTCAGGAGTAAAACTAGGTAATATAGCCGAAATTACTTTACCGAAAAGATGGGCGTATATTTTTGATAATATTTGATTGATTAAAGTGGGATAAAAGACCAAAAAGATTTTTAATTTTTAATTTTACTATGTTTTTAAATTTAATATATAAATATTAAATTAATATTTTAAAATTTTTAAAATCAATATATTTAAGTTTGTAAATATTTGAAAAAATTTATGTTTTTAATATAAGTTTATATGTATAAAAACAAAATTATAATATAAATTTGGTGTGAATTTTTAAAATTTTAATAATATGAATTTTTAATTTTATGCATTTAAGTTTGGTGTGAATTTAAAAAACAAAAATTTACTTTATTTCGTTAAGTTAAAAATATGATTTTTAAAATTCGTCGTAAGTTGAAGATTAGGTCATTGAACCGAAATTGCTTTACCCAAGGGAGGGACGAGAACTTTTATTATCATTATTTTTAATCTTATTGAATTAAAGTATGGCAAAAACAAAAAAAAAACTCAAAAATCTTTACTTTTAAAACCGCGTTTAAAAATGATAAATTTTAAAATTTTGTCGAGGGACGGACTAGGACAACGATCCGAAACGCCCTCAATCTAAAAAGAAACAAATTTTTAAAAATTTTATTAATATATGTTTTAAAAAGTTATAAGGTTTTAAAAAAAAAAGTACTGTACCCGAACCCCATGCGATCTCATGGGATTTGGCCTTCCAATCCATGCGATCGCATGGAGCTGGAATCCAGGCCAGAAACAAAATACCAGCGAGCTGTTCTGTCCACTCCACAAAACACACACACATATACATGAAATCCTCTCAAAAACACCTCAAAAATTCGAAATTTTTCACCGTAATTCGTCAAATTTCTTGCTCTAATCATGCCTAGGTTCGGATTTTTCAACAAAAAGGTAAAAATTACACCCCTAAACTCTAAAAATTTCTGGTTTTTGTGATAATTACCAATATTTTACCTAATGCAATTTTGTTAATTTCTATTGTAATTAGTGTTAAATTGTTAGTATATTATGCATGTATAACCTAGATTGATGCTATTTAACATGATTTGAAGTCAAAAACTTCAAAATTTTTAGAAATCTAGGGTTTGTGTTCTTGAGCAATTTGGGGCTTTTTGATATAAACAGGTTATGGCCGATTTTTGTCCCGAATTATTGCTAAATTAAGTAGTGTAACATGTTTGATCCTAAACATGATTTTTGGAGATTAAAGTAGACTTTTTAAGTCTAAAATTCATGAACTTGATTAATTTGATATAATTGCCATTTGAGACTTGTTTAATTGCTAGTAAAGGTTGTTTTAACATGTTATTTGAGTTGAATGCTTATGAACTTTGTAAACATTTTCATTTATGCTTATTTAAAAAAGTGTAGAATTAATAAAATTGTGAAAATGTGTATAAGTTTAATTTTGATTTAACATGTTATTGTAATTGTTTCAAGTTGTTATTTTGCTAACACTAATGCATATTTGGATGCACAAATTTTGTGTTTAATGTGTTTTGCAGAAAACCGATACTGATGGTGCTTCATCATCATCTAGACAACCACAACAAGAACCTGAACCAGAATATGAGCCGCAATACGAGCCAGAACCCGAACAAGAACCACAACAGGAACAACAACATCAGCCTGATCAACATGTACCTTATTATGATCCACTATAGTTTGTTAATGAATTCATAGTATTTCCGATGCATCCGGCAGTAGAATACCCAACGATTCCTGAATATACATTGCATCCTAATCTGAGTTTCGATAGAAGCTGGAGAGATTACCCGGCATATCAAAGTAATAAATTCAAATTAGTAACGAAAGATGTAGAGGTGCCTAGGGTAATTGATTGGAATCCTTTAAAAACGGTACATCTAGCTGATCGTGTTAGACTGCTACTGATTCAAAGGTATGGCAGTTCTTCATTTATCGATTGGGAACGCTTATTCACCATTCGTAGGACTGTATATAAGGAATGGTGTGTTGAGCTGATGAGTACTATAGCGTTAAATGTAGATGTAGATAGATTAGATGATAGAAGTTTTCTTAGATTTATACTTGGCCGTAGGATGTACAGGATGTCCATGCTGGACATGGCCAGGGCTTTGCAGATATATACGCCCGCTGAATTACTACTACCCGATTGTATTAATTTGATTTATCGTGTTGAAAGGGTAGATAGGAAATTTGATGCGAACGCCGTCTGGAGGCGTATGTCAGATTATAATGTTTTTGGGCGGGCAGGAACACATACCTACTTACATATTAACAGAGCCGAGCTTCGTATAATTCATAGATTTTTGGCTAACTCGATTACACAAAGAGGTCACAACAAGGAAAAATTGACCTTACATGATTTATTTTACCTAAAGTGTATTCGAGACCCAAGAGGCTTTGTTAATATCCCTTACTGTGTTGGTTTTTATTTGTCTAAGATGGTGAAAGTGTAACAACCCAACCCGATATACAATCGACCACGTGAAATTTACCAACATAAAAAAAAATTTCTTTGTTCAGCAGGTGGCGCGGCGCGCCAAAGTGGTCTGTCCAAAAAGTCTTTAAATGCGAAAAAGATTGACCACTTCTCGACGTATTTAGACAAAACGCTTTTCACAACATATTCATATATGAAAAACTATCACGTTCCATTCATAAAATAAGTTTTACGAGACCGGGCCCACATCAGCCGTTTTACGACTTTCGTACAAAATACAAGTTTTCAACCACATGATTTTTAATACAAAGTAAAGTCGAGCATGGCGATTGGGGATATGCTACCCAATCCTAATCGAATCCAAAAGCATTGCCTTTAAAGCAACTCCGCAAGTCCACTAGTCCCCGCGCTTACCCAAGCCACCGCATCCATGCAAATCTATAAAAAAGTCAACAACGAGAGGGTAAGCTAAAGCTTAGTGAATGCAATACTTATACATATACATATGTAATTTACCTACACGCATCCACTTACAATACCATGCAAATAAAATGCATAAACGAGCTAGCAACACCAAACATACGACTAGCAACAACGTTAGTATATAAATCACCACAATAATATACTAAATCACAATAATGCATAAATATAACAAACAGTTCCCCGCTATGGCACTACCGACTTGTAGACGACCAATAACGTCGAGTCTCACTCGTATGTTGTCACCGACTTGTGACTCATCAAAGGGTGTCACCGACTTGTGAACTACCCACCAATATCTATGGGTCACCGACTTGTGAACGCCATGTGACATCACCGACTTGTGAAGCGCCACTAAGTGTCACCGACTTGTGAACACTATATGGTGTCACCGACTTGTGAATCACCCAAGGGTATCACCGACTTGTGAACCCCCATCAATACATATGGGTCACCGACTTGTGAACCTCCATGTGGCATCACCGACTTGTGAAGCACCACCTAGTGTCACCGGCTTGTGAACACTATGAAGTGTCACCGACTCGTGAATCACTTTCCCGACCTATGGTGATACCGACTTGTGAAACACCAACCAACTACTAAGGGTCACCGCCCCGTGAACCACTATGAGGTGTCACCGACTTGTGAATAACCTGTCGAGACACTACCGACTTGTAGTTCTCATCCCATCATATAACGCCCACTACTCACGATGTGGCACCAAAGGCCCACATCGCGTACGAGTAAATAAACCACATACATACATGTATAAATATTCCACTCACCTTGTCGCCTTGAAGAAATGCCATCGAATAATCCGCAACACACCGATGTAATGTACCTATTCCATTATCACAAACACAACAATACAATTAGGTTGGATTTACAAATCAACCCAAATTGACAACTAGTGCAATTTCGACCCAAATGCACTTCGAAGCACAAACCGTGCCCAAACTAACCAATAATCACTAACACAAGTGAGAATGGTCCTAATACGCCAATTAGACCCAATCATAGGTGTTAAACACCTATCTTGCCCAAAATGGCACTTAAACCCTAATTTTGACCCAAAGGAGTCAACATCGCGCCATTAGCGAGTTTTGATACCAAAACATATTTAACTCGGTTTTATACTTCAACTTAATCCATTTTAAGTTTATAAACCTTATTAAATCGACAATTGGGTCATAATCATCACCAAACCCTAATTTTGACTCAAGTCAAAATTAGTCAACCCAAATTCACCTAAAGTGATTCCAACACTTTCATAATCACTAAACCTAGTGATTAAACTCAAGATTAAAGCCTAATCAAGGCCAAATCGTCAACCAACCCAAAACCCGCCAAGTGACAAGAATAACTAGTCACCATAAACCCATTTCATCATCTAAGAGGGTTTCACTACAAATCAAACTCAAACCCTAACTTGAATATCAAATCTAACAAATGTAATTCGGAGTTAGAACTTACCAATACCGCCAAAATGATGCCGTTGACGAGTAGAACAACTTTAATACCCGAGGTTTGACCCGAAACACCCTTCTTCTTCTCCAATTGGAGCTCTCTCTCTCTAAAACTCTCCTCTCACTCTAGGGTTTGAAGATGAGAGCGTTTGATGAGTGAAAATGAGCTCCAATGGAGTTCTAGATCAGTTTTGGTGACCCTAAACGACCCTAAATGAAAAGACCAAAGCACCCCTCATTTAACCCTTTTAAAAAGGCTGAAAATTGCATCAGACGGGTTCGGCGCGCCGCGCCGAAAGGTGGAGCGCCGCTCCAACCTACAGGTCAGTTTTCAGAAACTTGTTTTGGCCATAACTTTTTGACCGTAGCTCCGTTTTCGATGAATCAAATATCGTTGGAAACGTGATAATATTTCCTTTCCAATGGTAAGGCTTTGGAACATCAACACAAACTTTATTTGGGGTTGAAAGGATACGTGCACACCTTGTCACTTCAGACAACGTCCAGTTTCCTTCGGCGTTCGAGCAAGCAACACGTAAACTTCATACACGCATCGTACACCATAAATACATTATGTACAATAAATATTTGGGTCTTATAACTCTCCCCCACTTAAACTCGATCACGTCCTCGTGATCTTCTCCACTTAACCAATCCGGACCTACTCAGCGATCCTCACTCAAGTCCCAATACGAACTTTCCTAGACAATTCTTCCCAATGGATCACATTTAACAACTAAAATCGTCAACCGTGATTTATCAAAACCACAATCCGAGCACTAAAACCTGCTCAATTTCCCATATCGGGAAAAACTCAACCAACCTCGTACCGAGATATAAATTCCTTAGCGTACCTTTACCACGGACAACGGTAAAAGTGACCAAGTCTCAACCTAAAGTCAACAATCCGAACGTTGAAGATCGAACCACATGAATCCTCACGGATTACTCTTACCACTAAACATCCTTTGTAGTGCACAATACAACCAATACGCCACTATCCTAACATCATAAGCAATGACTAAAACCAAAAGCGCCCAAAACGACTATGGCAACGCTAATCCTAAGGTGTCCAAAATTGACTATTATCACACCCATAACAACACGTGAGCGAAACACGGCTATCGCAATCACTAATCACACAACATGGTCCTCACGATCCCACTCTCAGCGTATAAAACCACCAATAGATCACACATCCAACAATCATGAAGACTGGCCGAAAACTACACACATCAAAGATAGTCAACATCCGTGACTCTTCTTGCACACATACTTGGTCAACGTAAACGCCTCTCGAACGGCATACCATTTCTACGCTAACCATTATGGAGAACAATACAAGTAACCCTCTAATCACCTCATGGTTACACCCGACTTGGTTAAGCCTCCACACCAAAACAATTAACCTGAACTCTTTAGTCAAACACACTTGGTCAACCCGCCTCGATCAACACCTATCACCTAATTGATTAACCCAACTTGGTTAAGTCAAATTTACTTGGTCAACCCAAATCGGTCAACACCTAACATCTAATTGATTAACCCGACTTGGTTAGTCAAACTCGCTTGGTTAACCCGCCTCTGTCAAACCTCTAACGACAAATGATTAACCCAACTTGGTTAGTCAAACGTATTCGGTCAATACCTAACATCAAATTGATTAACCCGATTCGGTTAGTCAAATACCCTAGGTCAACCCGACTCGGTCAATGCCTATCATCTAATTGATTAACCCGACCCGGTTAGTCAAACTCACTTGGTTAACCCGCCACGGTCAACACTTAACATCTAATTGATTAACCCGACTCGGTTAGTCAAACTCACTTGGTTAACCCGCCTCGGTCAACACCTAACATCTAATTGATTAACCCGACTCGGTTAGTCAAACTCGCTTGGTTAACCCGCCTCGGTCAACACCTAACATCTAATTGATTAACCCGACTCAGTTAGTCAAACTCACTTGGTTAACCCGCCTCGGTCAACACCTAACATCTAATTGATTAACCCGACTCTGTTAGTCAAACTCGCTTGGTTAACCCGCCTCGGTCAACACCTAACATCTAATTAATTAACCCGACTCGGTTAGTCAAACTGCAATGGACTAACTCGACCTAGCTAGTCACTACATCACACTAGAATACCTTCGTGCGAGAGTATAAACTCCCCCACCTAGAACTCCGTTCCAAAAACACATCGTCGAAATAATAGCATCCCATGGAATGGCCACTCATCAACATACACAACCAATATCCTCATTGGTCATAGTCCTCGAATTCTCACGAATTCGTCTCCAACAATAGCTCCCGACGATAAACACATGCTCACTCTCACGGAAAGAGTGACCACTAATCCGACAACTAATGCGCCAATCGCATTATCATAACTCCTAAAAGAAAGACGAGGTTCACCCGTCTTGCATCTCTTAATATGCACGTCAACAAACCTTGCTCCAACCTTGAGCATACGAAGGATTTCGGATTATCCTTTGCTACTTCAACCGAAGCACTTACCGAACCGTACGGGTATTACTCTAATAATCATCGAGTTGCTATCGCTTGTAACTTCCACACCGCCACTCAAACACCTAAGGGTTTTATTGCCGGTACCCTATGCTCAATGTAACCGTAACACCATCAGAGTCGAATACCACACTAGTAGGTATGAAAGAGGCACCTAACGTTGCGTCCTGTAGACTCCATTACCAACATTCATCTAGATCAAACACTTGATCTCAGGGGTTTCATCCACCCGACGTACCTCATGGATCATCAACTTCAACACGAAAGTGAACACACTCTAACATCCGAATACTACTACAATCGCCTAACATACGTGTAACTCTAGCATTAAACTCAGCGTCGTTCATCTCAATCCCATTTCCCATCGCCATTCTAAGGAATGCAAAGCGATTAGATCACGAACGTATAAAGCACACACCCAATACCACCCCATCTTGCTAAACACTCATCGTACATCACTTGCTAGACACGATTTGCACCCGTAATAAGGTTTGCAAGTCCTTATTACGCATACATGTCGTATCGACTCGTTAGTACAATGACCGCCTCTCTTGATGATATATGCAACCGCAAACACAAACAAAACATAACACAAGAATCATTATCACAGCACAATAGCATATTAATAATATCCGCATTACTAATATAAGTGTTAGTCAACCTATAAACGAGGCACTAACTAAACCCATTTCGACCCGTAATCCTACAAGTCCCGCAACAAATTTAGCACATACAAAAGTCTAAGTCTAGGCACCTATCTCAAGTCACCTAAATCCCTTAGACCATGCTCTGATACCACTTGTAACAACCCAACCCGATATACAATCGATCACGTGAAATTTACCAACATAAAAAAAAAATTCTTTGTTCAGCAGGTGGAGCGGCGCGCCAGAACCTCGCGCGGCGCGCCAAAGTGGCCTGTCCAAAAAGTCTTTAAATGCGAAAAAGATTGACCACTTCCCGACGTATTTAGACAAAACGCTTTTCACAACATATTCATATATGAAAAACTATCACATTCCATTCATAAAATAAGTTTTACGAGACCGGGCCCACATCGGCCGTTTTACGACTTTCGTACAAAATACAAGTTTTCAACCACATAATTTTTAATACAAAGTAAAGCCGAGCATGGCGATTGGGGATATGCTACCCAATCCTAATCGAATCCAAAAGCATTGCCTTTAAAGCAACTACGCAAGTCCACTAGTCCCCGCGCTTACACGAGCCACCGCATCCATACAAATCTATAAAAAAGTCAACAACGAGAGGGTAAGCTAAAGCTTAGTGAATGCAATACTTATATATATACATATGTAATTTACCTACACGCATCCACTTACAATACCATGCAAATAAAATGCATAAACGAGCTAGCAACACCAAACATACCACTAGCAACAACGTTAGTATATAAATCGCCACAATAATATACTAAATCACAATAATGCATAAATATAACAAACAGTTCCCCGCTATGGCACTACCGACTTGTAGACGACCAATAACGTCGAGTCTCACTCGTATGTTGTCACCGACTTGTGACTCATCAAAGGGTGTCACCGACTTGTGAACTACCCACCAATATCTATGGGTTACCGACTTGTGAACGCCATGTGACATCACCGACTTGTGAAGTGCCACTAAGTGTCACCGACTTGTGAACACTATAGGGTGTCACCGACTTGTGAATCACCCAAGGGTATCAATGACTTGTGAACCCCCATCAATACATATGGGTCACCGACTTGTGAACCTCCATGTGGCATCACCGACTTGTGTAGCACCACCTAGTGTCACCGGCTTGTGAACACTATGAAGTGTCACCGACTCGTGAATCACTTTCCCGACCTATGGTGACACCGACTTGTGAAACACCAACCAACTACTAAGGGTCACCACCCCGTGAACCACTATGAGGTGTCACCGACTTGTGAATAACCTGTCGAGTCACTACCGACTTGTAGTTCCCATCCCATCATATAACGCCCACTACTCACGATGTGGCACCAAAGGCCCACATCGCGTACGAGTAAAGAAACCACATACATACATGTATAAATATTCCACTCACCTTGTCACCTTGAAGAAATGCCACCGAATAATCCGCAACACACCGATGGAATGTACCTATTCCATTATCACAAACACAACAATACAATTAGGGTGGATTTACAAATCAACCCAAATTAAAAACTAGTGCAATTTCGACCCAAATGCACTTCCAAGCACAAACAGTGCCCAAACTAACCAATAATCACTAACACAAGTGAGAATGGTCCTAATACGCCAATTAGACCCAATCATAGGTGTTAAACACCTATCTTGCCCAAAATGGCACTTAAACCCTAATTTTGACCCAAAGGAGTCAACATCGCGCCATTAGCGAGTTTTGATACCAAAACATATTTAACTCGGTTTTATAGTTCAACTTAATCCATTTTAAGTTTATAAACCTTATTAAATCGACAATTGGGTCATAATCATCACCAAACCCTAATTTTGACTCAAGTCAAAATTAGTCTACCCAAATTCACCTAAAGTGATTCCAACACTTTCATAATCACTAAACCTAGTGATTAAACTCAAGATTAAAGCCTAATCAAGGCCAAATCGTCAACCAACCCAAAACCCGCCAAGTGACAAGAATAACTAGTCACCATAAACCCATTTCATCATCTAAGAGGGTTTCACTACAAATCAAACTCAAACCCTAACTTGAATATCAAATCTAACAAATGTAATTCGGAGTTAGAACTTACCAATACCGCCAAAATGATGCCGTTGACGAGTAGAACAACTTTAATACCCGAGGATTGACCCAAAACACCCTTCTTCTTCTCCAATTGGAGCTCTCTCTCTCTAAAACTCTCCTCTCACTCTAGGGTTTGAAGATGAGAGTGTTTGATGAGTGAAAATGAGCTCCAATGGAGTTCTAGATCAGTTTTGGTGACCCTAAACCGACCCTAAATGAAAAGACCAAAGTACCCCTCATTTAACCCTTTTAAAAAGGCTGAAAATTGCATCAGACGGGTTCGGCGCGCCGCGCCGAAAGGTGGAGCGCTGCTCCAACCTACAGGTCAGTTTTCAGAAACTTGTTTTGGCCATAACCTTTTGACCGTAGCTCCATTTTCGATGAATCAAATATCGTTGGAAACGTGATAATATTTCCTTTCCAATGGTAAGGCTTTGGAACATCAACACAAACTTTATTTGGGGTTGAAAGGATACGTACACACCTTGTCACTTCAGACAACGTCCAGTTTCCTTCGGCGTTCGAGCAAGCAACATGTAAACTTCATACACGCATCGTACACTATAAATACATTATGTACAATAAATATTTGGGTCTTACAGGAAGGAATGCAGGAAGGGGGGATAATTGGAGGAGGTATTTTTGTTACTCTCATTGGAGAGTATTTAGGAGTAGATAGGGATCAAGGGGGTCCACTTATGGTATGTAGGGAACAAGTTGAACCTTTAGGATTTAGGGTTTATGCGGGTGCTAAGGTATTAAAGAGTAGACGCAATCAGCCAGTACCCTATGAAGGTAATCATTCTCAGGTAGAGAGAGGTTCAGACGAGGAAATAGAGGAAGCGGATGACATTAGGGATGTCATTCGGGAGGCTATGACTGATGTCTACCAACGTGTAGATGAGGTAGATATGACAAACGTGGAGAGATTTCATCGGATGGAGCAGTGGCAAGCCCGGAATGATTACGAGCATTCCAGGCAACGACTGCATGATATATGGGACTATCATCAGCGTCAGATTATAAGCCGGCTGTCACCTCAAGAGCACTATGTCCCGACCCGACCAGCTTACTATCCTCCACACCAGCCTGAGATGAGACCGCCATTTACTCTCTACGACCCTAACCAAGCATACCAGTACACCTATCACCAACCATGGAACCCGGACGACGACATGAACTGGAACTCCTATCCAGATTGATTTAGTTCCGGTTGGTAATTTATATGATTTTTTAATTTTTATTATTTCTGTTCATTTATGTTTAAACACATTATATTATGATACTTTTATTGTAATGTTTAATATTTTTATTTGTTGTACTAATGTTTCATATTTGATTTGAAAGTGGGATTTTAAATCCCATTTCAAATTACCATGCATGTTTATATTTGTATTGTATGTATTTTATTTCATGTACACAACAGGGTAAAACCGCGCATTTTCAAAGACTGGCATTAAGTTTAGTAAAAGCTAGTACTTTTGACGACAAAACAAAAAACAAATATGATGTAACAACAAGACGGAATGAACAAATGATGTGCACCATTTATCATTCAACAAACAAACGCCAATATGTTTGGAAACTTTGGTAAAATTTAATCATTTTTCTACGCTAATAACCCTCAATAATTTAAATTGTTACTGATTTCTTGCAAATGAGGGCATTGCAAGATCTTAAGTGTGGGAAGGGGTTAAATTCTTATTTTTAAAATTTTTACCTTATACACTTGGTTACCATTAAAAATACTAGTAATGCAGTAGTTGTATTAGAATCTAGTGCTCTCTGATAATAAAGAACAGCCCTAGTCTTATATACTGACTACCCAATTCTAGTAAAATTTTTAAAATTTTCAATTAAATGAATTCAAAATCATGTTTATACATATTTATGAACGATAAAACTAGGTGTTAACACCGAAATTATTGTTACCTCGAAAAGGACATAAATTGAGAAACAAACCAAAATGTTAGAATTCATTTAAAATGGAATAGAGGACAATAAAAAAGAAAATAAAAGCCAAGTGTGGGAAAAATTTACCAAGTTATTTAAAAACATATATCACATATTTTTGTACAAATAATTGAAGATACTTTTGTTTTGGATAAAATTAACGATTTTACCCGGTAAATTGTAAAATATTTGAAAGAAAGATGGATCTACACGATGAATCAATTCCATCATTAAAAAGAAGTAAAGTCTTCCGAAAAAGACACGCGCTTCTTGATTTAGGTCATGAAGTTGTCGTCCAGACCAGCTGTAGGTTGACGAAAAATCTAAAAAACTTATCTCTAAAATCAGCAGGAAATCCACAGACCTCAGCATCAAACAGGGTCGCCAAGTGGTCAGACTTATCCTAACCATGAGAGGATCTATCTCGTAAAATGGGGAGGGCACCGTGCAAACTAGCTTGATAAGACTAATGAATCAGATCCCCAGAAAGCATAATCTCCTTAAAAGATCAAAAAAATCAGTTTTTAAGACTGATATTACTCAATCCTTGAGATTGACCTTAAAGATTGAGAATTACAAACTCATGGAATTCGATGATATCTAAACTCGAGCTTGAACGAGAAAATATTTTGATCAAAATTACAAACCGATTTGTTTTCTGAAAACCCATTTTCAATGCGTTCATTACCATTGAACGTAAAATCCTAGGAATTCACCTGGAATTCATTAGGTCACCTGAACCAAATCGAGTGTCAACCGTAAGAACGGTGGTTGCATAGCATGGTCAAAGACAGGACCTTGTGCCAGATCGAAAAACTATTGGGTGAGCTTTACTATTGCTCCTACAAAGGATAGTAATTGCATCCGACAAGTTATAGACCATAATTAAAAGCATGTCAGGGGACATTGCCTTAACAGTTGCTTGTTTAACGCTTTCCTTTACAACTGGACGGTAGTTTACCGAAAGGTAATATACGGAGCAATTATACTGGACGTATTGCTTTCCAAATACAAGGTTAGCAAGTGGGTGACACAAAACCGCAAGTTTTGAGCTAAATTTTAAAATTTGAAACCCACCAAACCCACAAAAACATTTTGCAACACCGGTGAAGGGTTATTTCGGAAAACTTATCAAGGGTAAAAGCTAGATCGTATTTTCAAAAGATCAAATGTTTTCATAAAGATCCAATTTCCTTAAGGATCTAAATTTTTATAGTCATGTGGGACTGTAAACCACATCGTTACTACCATTGTTCATACCGCCGTTTAGAAATCACTGCTGTAAAAGGGTGAAGAATAAAGAAGTGATTCTAGTATTTTTATTTCAAGACTATATTGCTTGAGGACAAGAAACGCTCAAGTGTGGGAATATTTGATAATGCTAAAAACGAACATATATTTCATAGCATTATCCCTCAAGAAAGACAAGCTTTTAGTTGCAACTGTTCTATTTACAAGTGATATTCGTTTAAATAATAAAAGGTGAAGACAAAAGACAGATTCGACGAATTGAAGACGCAAACGACCAAAAAGCTCAAAAGTACAAAGTACAATCAAAGTGGTTCAAATTATTGATGAGAAACGTCTCAAAATTACAAGAGTACAAGGCGCAAAACTCAAAATACAAGATATTAAAATTGTACGAAAGGACTTTCGAAAATCCGGAACCGGGACCAAAGTCAACTCTCAACGCTCGACGCAACGGACTAAAAATTACAATTTAACTATGCACATAAATATAATATAATATTTAAATAATTCTTAAAATTATTTATATATTATATAATATATTTAAAACCATCGGCAAGATAGAAACAAGCTCATGTGAGCTGGAAAAAGTGGCCATGCGATCGCATGGCCTGGAAGTATATTTTCCATGCGATCGCATGGTGTAAAGTGGAGGGCCACATGCTATAAATTTCGCGGTTTTGGCACAGTTTATATCCATCTTTTTCTTCTCTTCTCTCAACGTATAATAAATAAATATATATTATAATTTTAATTTTAATTTTAAATTCTAATAATAAGGGTATGTTAGTGAATGTTGTAAGGGTGTAAGTCAAAATTCTGTCCGTGTAACGCTATGCTATTTTTAATCACTGTAAGTTATGGTTAATGTTATTTTTAAATTAATGTCTCGTAGCTAAGTTATTATTATGCTTATTTAATGCCGAAATAATCGTGATGTTGGGCTAAATATTAAAATTGGGTAATTGGGCTTTGTACCATAATTGGGGTTTGGATAAAAGAACGACACTTGTGGAAATTAGACTATGGGCTATTAATGGGCTTTATATTAACTAAATGATACCTTGTTAATTTAATATATAAACTTATAATTTGACGTATTTATATATAACCATATACGCTTGACTGGGCATGGTGGGCGGAATATCTATAAATACCAATAATTGTTCATTTTACCGGACACGGAACTGGATTAATAGTTAATAGACTTGTTGAAACAGGGGTGGATTACATTCAAGGGTAATTGGTGTAATTGTTAAAAAAGTAGTAAAACTTGGTTTACACGCAGTCGATAACCTGGCGTATTTATTAAACAAAGTATTAAGACCTTGTTACAATTCGAATCCCCAATTAGTTGGAATATTTGACTTCGGGAATAAGAATAATTTGACGAAGACTTCCGCATTTTATGATTATGACTGATGAACTATTATGGACAAATCCGTATGGACATATTGAATAATCCAGGACAAAGAACAATTAACCTGTGGGAATAAACTAAAAATCAACACATCAAACATCATGATTATGAAAGTTTAAATAAGCATAATTCCTTTATTTCATATTTAATTGCACTTTTAATTATCGCACTTTTATTTATTGTCATTGTATTTAATTGCACTTTTAATTATCGTACTCTTTAATTATCGCAATTTTATTTTATCGCACTTTTATTTATCGCAATTTCATTATAGTTATTTACTTTACGCTTTAAATTAAGTTATATTTATTTTTAATATTTTACATTAGATTTTAACTGCGACTAAAGTTTTAAAAATCGACAAACTGGTCATTAAACGGTAAAAACTCCCTTTTATAATAATAATACTACTTATATATATTTTTGTATTTTTACAATTATAAGTTAAAAATATAGCGTTAAGCTTGTTTAAAAGATCCCCGTGGAACGAACCGGACTTACTAAAAACTAAACTACTGTACGATTAGGTACACTTCCTATAAGTGTTGTAGCAAGGTTTAGGTATATCCATTCTATAAATAAATAAATATCTTGTGTAAAATTGTATCATATTTAATAATATTTCCTTGTAAAAATAATAACTATTTTATACACCACCTCGCACACATCAGGAGGATTAAAGAGCAGCGTCAGATTAAAACCATCTCCTAAGTAATATATATATAAGTATTATTACACATCATGTTGTATAGTAATAATATATATTTTTATTACTATCCTCCACACCAGCCTGAGATGAGACCGCCATTTACTCTCTACGACCATAACCAGGCATACCAGTACACCTATCACCAACCATGGAACCCGGACGACGACATGAACTGGTACCCCTATCCAGATTGATTTAGTTCCTGTTGGTAATTTATATGATTTTTTAATTTTTATTATTTCTGTTTATTTATGTTTAAACACATTATATTATGATACTTTTATTGTAATGTTTAATATTTTTATTTGTTGTACTAATGTTTCATATTTGATTTGAAAGTGGGATTTTAAATCCCATTTCAAATTATCATGCATGTTTATATTTGTATTGTATGTATTTTATTTCATGTACACAACAGGGTAAAACAGCGCATTTTCAAAGACTGGCATTAAGTTCAGCAAAAGCTAGTACTTTTGACGACAAAATGAAAAACAAATATGATGTAACAACAAGACGGAATGAACAAATGATGTGCACCATTTATCATTCAACAAACAAACGCCAATATGTTTGGAAACTTTGGTAAAATTTAATCATTTTTCTACGCTAATAACCCTCAATAATTTAAATTGTTACTGATTTCTTGCAAATGAGGGCATTGCAAGATCTTAAGTGTGGGAAGGGGTTAAATTCTTTCGGAATTTTAAAATTTTTACCTTATACACTTGGTTACCATTAAAAATACTAGTAATGTAGTAGTTGTATTAGAATCTAGTGCTCTCTGATAATAAAGAACAGCCCTAGTCTTATATACAGACTACCCAATTCTAGTAAAATTTTCAAAATTTTCAATTAAATGAATTCAAAATCATGTTTATACATATTTATGAACGATAAAACTAAGTGTTAACACCGAAATTATTGTTACCTCGGAAAGGACATAAATTGAGAAACAAACCAAAATGTTAGAATTCATTTAAAATGGAATAAAGGACAATAAAAAGGAAAATAAAAGCCAAGTGTGGGAAAAATTTACCAAGTTATTTAAAAACATATATCACATATTTTTGTACAAATAATTGAAGATACTTTTGTTCTGGATAAAATTAACCGTTTTACCCGGTAAATTGTAAAATATTTGAAAGAAAGATGAATCTACACGATGAATCAATTCCATCATTAAAAAGAAGTAAAGTCTTCCGAAAAATACACGCGCTTCTTGATTTAGGTCATGAAGTGGTCGTCCAGACCAGCTGTAGGTTGACGAAAAATCTAGAAAAGTCATCTCTAAAATCAGCAGGAAATCCACGGACCTCAGCATCAAACAGGGTCGCCAAGTGGTCAGACTTATCCTAACCATGAGAGGATCTGTCTCGTAAAATGAGGAGGGCACCGTGCAAATTAGCTTGATAAGACTAATGAATCAGATCCCCAGAAAGGATAATCTCCTTAAAAGATCAAAAAATTAGCTTTTAAGACTGATATTACTCAATCCTTCAGATTGACCTTAAAGATTGAGAATTACAAACTCATGAAATTCGATGATATCTAAACTCGAGCTTGAACGAGAAAATATTTTGATCAAAATTACAAACCAATTTGTTTTCTGAAAACCCATTTTCAATGCGTTCATTACCATTGAACGTAAAATCCTAGGAATTCACCTGGAATTCATTAGGTCACCTGAACCAAATCGGGTGTCAACCGTAAGAACGGTGGTTGCATAGCATGGTCAAAGACAGGACCTTGTGCCAGACCGATAAACTATAGGGTGAGCTTTACTATTGCTCCTACAAAGGATAGTAATTGCATCCGACACGTTATAGACCATAATTAAAAGCATGTCAGGGGACATTGCCTTAACAGTTGCTTGTTCAACGCTTTCCTTTACAACCGGACGGTAGTTTACCGAAAGGTAATATACGGAGCAAGTATACTGGACTTGTTGCTTTCCAAATACAAGGTTAGCAAGTGGGTGACACAAAACCGCAAGTTTTGAGCTAAATTTTAAAATCTGAAACCCACCAAACCCACAAAAACATTTGGCAACACCGGTGAAGGGTTATTTCGGAAAACTTATCTAGGGTAAAAGCTAGATCGTATTTTCAATAGATCAAATGTTTTCATAAAGATCCAATTTCCTTAAGGATCTAAATTTTTATAGTCATGTGGGACTGTAAACCACATCGTTACTACCATTGTTCATACCGCCGTATAGAAATCACGGATGTACAAAGTGTGAAGAATAAAGAAGTGATTCTAGTATTTTTATTTCAAGACTATATTGCTTGAGCACAAGCAACGCTCAAGTATGGGAATATTTGATAATGCTAAAAATGAACATATATTTCATAGCATTATCCCTCAAGAAAGACAAGCTTTTAGTTGCAACTATTCTATTTACAAGTGATATTCGTTTAAATAATAAAAGGTGAAGATAAAAGACAGATTCGACGAATTGAAGACGCAAACGACCAAAAAGCTCAAAAGTACAAAGTACAATCAAAGTGGTTCAAATTATTGATGAGAAACGTCTTAAAATTACAAGAGTACAAGACGCAAAACGCAAAATACAAGATATTAAAATTGTACGAAAGGACGTTCAAAAATTCGGAACCGGGACCAAAGTCAACTCTCAACGCTCGACGCAACGGACTAAAAATTACAAGTCAACTATTCACATAAATATAATATAATATTTAAAAACAAGCTCATGTGAGCTTGAAAAAGTGGCCATGCGATCGCATGGCCTGGAAGTATATTTTCCATGCGATCGCATGGTGTACAGTGGAGGGCCACATGCTATAAATTTCGCTGTTTTGGCTCAGTTTATATCCATCTTTTTCTTCTCTTCTCTCAACGTATAATAAATAAATATATATTATAATTTTAATTTTAATTTTAATTTTAAATTCTAATAATAAGGGTATGTTAGTGAATGTTGTAAGGGTGTAAGTCGAAATTCTGTCCGTGTAACGCTACGCTATTTTTAATCACTGTAAGTTATGGTTAATGTTATTTTTAAATTAATGTCTCGTAGCTAAGTTATTATTATGCTTATTTAATGCCGAAATAATCATGATGTTGGGCTAAATATTAAAATTAGGTAATTGGGCTTTGTACCATAATTGGGGTTTGGATAAAAGAACGACACTTGTGGAAATTAGACTATGGGCTATTAATGGGCTTTATATTAACTAAATGATACCTCGTTAATTTAATATATAGACTTATAATTTGATGTATTTATATATAACCACATACGCTTGTCTGGGCACGGTGGGCGGGATATCTATAAATACCAATAATTGTTCATTTTACCGAATACGGAACTGGATTAATAGTTAATAGACTTGTTGAAACAGGGGTGGATTACATTCAAGGGTAATTGGTGTAATTGTTAACAAAGTAGTAAAACCTTGGTTTACACGCAGTCGATAACCTGGTGTATTTATTAAATAAAGTATTAAGACCTTGTTACAATTCGAATCCCCAATTAGTTGGAATATTTGACTTCGGGAATAAGAATAATTTGACGAAGACTTCCGCATTTTATGATTATGACTGATGGACTATTATGGATAAATCCGTATGGACATATTGAATAATCCAGGACAAAGAACAATTAACCTATGGGAATAAACAAAAAATCAACACATCAAACATCATGATTATGAAAGTTTAAATAAGCATAATTCCTTTATTTCATATTTAATTTCACTTTTAATTATCGCACTTTTATTTATTGTCATTGTATTTAATTGCACTTTTAATTATCGTACTCTTTAATTATCGCAATTTTATTTTATCGCACTTTTATTTATCGCAATTTCATTATAGTTATTTACTTTACGCTTTAAATTAAGTTATATTTATTTTTAATATTTTATATTAGGTTTTAACTGCGACTAAAGTTTTAAAAATTGATAAACCGGTCATTAAACGGTAAAAACTCCCTTTTATAATAATAATACTACTTATATATTTTTGTATTTTTACAATTATAAGTTAAAAATACAGCGTTAAGCTTGTTTAAAAGATCCCTGTGGAACGAACCGGACTTACTAAAAACTACACTATTGTACGATTAGGTACACTGCCTATAAGTGTTGTAGCAAGGTTTAGGTATATCCATTCTATAAATAAATAAATATCTTGTGTAAAATTGTATCGTATTTAATAGTATTTCCTTGTAAAAATAATAACTATTTTATACACCACCTCGCACACATCAGGGACGTAACACTTAGGATAAGCTTCACATCCCCATACCTCTAAGTATGATAGAGATGGAGGTTTTCCAAACCACATCTCATGAGGAGTTCATTCCACTTTCTTGGTTGGGGCCATATTTAGAATACGAGCCGCGAAGCATAGACAATAACCCCAAAATGATAGAGGCAACGAGCTTCTAGCCATCATAGATTGAACCATATCCATTAGGGTTTGGTTCCTCCTTTCGGAAACTCCATTAAGTTGGGGTGTTCCAGGAGGAGTGAGTTGCGAGATAATCCCACAACTTTTAAGATGATCTTGGAAAGCATCGCTTAGGTATTAACCTCCTCTATCGGTACGAAGTACCTTGATTGTCTTATTGAGTTAATTTTGTACTTCATTTTGATATTCCTTGAACGCTTCAAAAGTTTCGTCCTTATGTCTTAATAAGTAGACATATCCGAAACGACTAAAGTCATCAATGAAAGTAACAAAGTATCTTTCACCATTCCTAGTTATGGGCTTAAAGGGTCCACGTACATCCGAATATATTAATCCCAATAAGTCTTTAGCCCTTTCATAGGTCCCTTTGAAAGGTGCTTTAGTCATTTTGCCTTGTAAACAAGATTCACATACATCAAAAGAGTCTAGTTCATTTGATTTCAAAAGTCCATTATTTTGAAGTGTATGTATTCAATTCTTGTTTATGTGACCAAGGCAATAATGCCATAAGTAGGAATCACTCAAATCCCTTTTGAGTTTCTTGGTGTTTGCATGGTATATTGAGCTGTTGTATGATGTGTCATCATGAACCAATTCATAAATACCATTCAAAGGCGAAGCCTTGAAATATAACACATTATCTAAAGAAACATGGATATCATCATTAATGAAATTAAGATTAAAACCACATTATTTCAAATGGGATACAGAAATAATGTTTCGAGATAAATCGGGTGCATACAAAACATTTTTCAAAATAAGCTCCAAACTACTTGGTAGCTTCAAAACAAAATCTCCCTGAGCTTTCACTTGCACCCTTGCTCCATTTCCCATGAAGAGACTTGTTGTTCCCGCATCCTGATCACTTCTTTTGAACCCCTACAAAGAATTGCAAATGTGAGTTCCACATCCTGTGTCTAATACCCATGTATTAGAAGAAGTAATACTAAGCTCAATTTATACCATATATATATTACCTGAGGTTTGCCCTGCATCCCTCTTTTCCTTCAACTCCTTCAGGTAGACCGGGCAGTTGCATTTCCAGTGACCCATTTCACCGCAACCAAAACACGAATCTTCCTTGGGGTTAGCTTTACTGGCAACCTTTTGCTTCTTATTATTGTTGGTTGGGGTAACCACCTTCCCCTTTCCCTTGCCTTTGCCTTGGTAGGTGGGTCCTTTCCTCTTAGCCGCCTTCGGCTTAGAAGTGTTATTGGTTTTGGACCCGCCTTCATTGATCATAAACATGGGTGAAGCCCTTTTACCCATGCTCGCTTCGGCCGTCTTAAGCATGGAATGCAATTCGCCAATGCTCTTATACCATCCATTCATGTTGTAATTCATTACAAATGTGTCAAACCTCTTTGACAAAGAATTAAGGATAAGGTCAATGGCTAATTCATTAGATACGTTGCAGTTTAGATGGTTCGCTCGATCAATTAGGCTTTTCATCTTAAGGACATAAGATGAAACGGATTGGGAGTCGTCCATCCGACATGCATGAAGCGCTCGAACCGTTTCGAAGCGCTCGACACGAGCTTGTTGAAGAAACATCTCCTTCAACTATGTGATCATGTCATATGCACTATGATGCTCGAAATCCTTTTGGAGTTCTGGTATCATAGTCCCAAGCATGAGGCAAGAAACTTGCACCGAATCGGTGCAATATTTCTCCCAATAAGCCATGCCTTCCGTATCATCCTCGTCCGGTTGATCGGGAATGGGGTCTTCCAACACATACGCCCTATCCTCTAGTTTGAGGACAATTCTTAGATTGCGGAACCAATCCATGAAGTTCGTATGGTTGAGTTTTTCCTTTTCGAGGATTGACCTCAACGATAGGTTGTTAAAGTTGATTGGTGCGTTTGGAATGTTGTTGTTATTCCATATATAAAATTTAACAAAGTTGTTTAAGTATCAATTTTAATTCAACAATCAATACCCTTTAAATCCAATTGATATTTATTAAATTTTAGAATCCAAAGGTGACCTTTATCCCGTAATTTATTTTAGCTAGGTAGTCATTATATGACAATTGCAATCCTTTTGCAACTTCTAAGTTATGGGATCATGCAATCCTTTTGCATGGCATATTTATCCCATCAACGCCTATTTTTTCCTCATGCTTCGGTGACCCTAAGTTCATGATTCCCAAATCAAGTTGTCCTACTTGTGTAAACGTGTAAATTTAACATACAAGTGGTTAAGTGACCTTTATCCCACAAGTGTGCGAAATTCACCTTAATCATAATAGTTTGCTCATAACTGTTAGGTGACCTTTATCCCATTATGAGTTCCCTAATTATTTTTAAGTGTCACACAAAAGGATGGCGTTTAACTTGTTTGCCTTGTTAATAAGGGATTTTAAGTTTTCATTATTTCTAGTTTAAGAAAAATTTTATGCCATACACCAACATACATTTGGTGTATGGTATATTTGAAATCCATTTTCATGTCTTGTAATTAAGCCAATTACATGATATAAACCATTTTATATGTGACTAGATAACCAATTATTAATTCCTCTTCATGTTTTTAATAACCGATTATCAATGTCCTTTTGCCACTTTTAATTTTACCAATTAAATTGTCGTTATGCATGTTAATAATGTCAAATTTAACCAATTAAATTGTCATCTTGCTTGTTGTTAACTTGTGATATTCTTGTAGGAACCAAACATACAAACACAATAAACAACCATGCATGCAAAACAAATGTGTTCACAATCAAGCCATTTTGGTAAACATTTATTTAGCCGAAAACAAATGCCACCGGTTAAGGGTAATAACACAAAGTAGGAGATTTCAAATCTCCCACTAAATCTTGCATCTTCCTTGTCTTCATCTTGCATCTTCATTTTTACAAAATATATATCCTAATACATTTTTCTAAAAAATGAAAATACAACCTAATCCATTTTACATACCAAATATAAAATAAATTACATAACCAAAATAATAATATTACAAACCAAATTGAATGAATATTATAACCACATGAATGAATTAATATTACATACCAAATGAATAATTAATCATCAACCAAACATGCAACCATTCAAACACAAGGTCAAGGCTTGATTGTGAACTTCAACATACAACAAATATGAACCAAATGGCAAACCCAAAACCACTTTTGGAACCCTCTAAAATTCGGCCTATACCTCATACCCACCCAAACCCGAACATTTTTACATTCTACTTTCATGCATGTCAATAGAATGCAAAGTTGGTGGGTTTTAAATACCATATATAAGAAGCATATTTCATAGATTTTGGCTCTAGATACCATTGATGGAATTCAACATAACAACAAGTTCTTAATGTTAACATAATCACAAAACCAATTTTATGATAGTTGATTCAAGCGGAAGCATAATCTTTAAGAAAACAAGTTTATATGTTAAACCATTTTAGATGAATTCCATATTGTTATCAAGTCTTGAAATAATGCTTAAATATAACAACAAAGGAAGTAAGATTATACCTCCTCAAGCTAGTTGAGGGTTGTTATCAAGGTTGCAAGATGATGATGAAGATGAAGGAAAGTGAGCTTCTAACTTGAAGCCTCAAGCAAGTAATACCCCAAGCAATTAACCCCAACACCTTTCACTATAGTTAGGATTTTATTTGACACTTGATATGAGCTTGAAAAACAATTTTAGAACTCCCTTTGAGTCCCTAAAGGGCCACGGCCAGCAGCTACTGCAGAGAACCTTTGTGCAGTTTTTTTTTCAAGCTTGAATGTGTAATTACACTTGAGAGAATAATTCAAACTTTGGTGTGTGAGTTGTGCATGCACCTTAGGACTTGTGTAGTCTTAAAAGTAACAAATAAGACCAATCATGGGAGTGTCTTGGAGTCCCAAAAATTGCCCATCATGTTTATATTTTATAACAAGATATTCTTTTATAAAACTTGTAACAATTTTATAAAACTTGTATAAAATAGACATGTATTTATTACTTGCAATAATTTTATAAACCATTTTATAAAATATAACACAACATAATTGTTTGAACCTATAAATAATTACATATAAATTATCCAAATAATTTATTCCAAGTGATGATATTTTAGAAAACCGATTTTCTAAAGTTCAAGTGTCGCGTATTTATTTAACAATCCAACCGTTAAAATAAATACATATAAAGTGTTGGTAAGCTTGTTATTGGGTATGACCCGACTTGGATCATAACATAGTGGCCACGTTAATTTAATATGTCTCTCGAGCATACAAAATACCTTCAATCTCCCACTTGCACGAGAAATATAAGAAATTAATGCAAGTGATGGATACCACCTAACAACCGTCCATCACCCCCAATATGTTACGACTTTGTGCCATTCACTAACATCATCCTTTTCGAGTTCCCATCTAGAATATGAATAGGTGAATCTTTCATCACATCCTTTTATCCTAGATGTCATGTTAAATCCAAGAGACACAGAGTGATCACTCTCTTTTAGATTTAACTTTATCAGGCCTTAAACATCTGACTCTCAACGAATAAGAGGGACAAATTCCATCTTGACTACATACGTCCTAAATATATATATGTTGTATTATACCTGAGCTCTTCCTTATAAACTACCATATTTCAGAATAGCGAAGGAAAGAATCAAGGCACAATACTTGGTAAATATCCGAACCCAATATGTATCTCAGGTCAGAGGATACAATGATATTCGCCTTTACTCAAGATTACATGTGATCAACCATAAAGGCTCCATTTAGTAAATCTTGAGGGTCGGTCTTCCAATATTTGTATCCCACAAATATCTATGAACCTTGGTTGCAACCTTGCCTCACATTCATCCCGTGAATGTATACCAATCCAAGTTCATAATAGTTTAAACCTTACACTTGTTCCCACAAATGTAATCAACTACGGAATTTAGAATAATTACTTATTCATGGATAAAATATGCAAAATAGGAACTTGACTCAAGATAAATTAATACCATAATTATATTAATGATTTTGAACAATTTCGTTCCGTTACAATACTTAAAACAGATCATGACCAATCACTAGAATATCGAAGCCCTAATGCACAAACATGTCCCGCATGTTTTACTCCATGTAAGAGCTTCGTAAGAGGATCCGCTATATTAAGATCTGTGTGAACTTTGCAAATACATATCTTTCCCTTTTCAACTTCATCCCTTATGTAGTTGAATCTCCGCTCAATGTGATGGGTCTTTTGGTGAGCACGAGGTTCTTTGATTTGAGCAATCGCACCCTCGTTGTCACAAAAGATCTCAAGAGGGTCCTGAATGGAAGGGACTACTCCTAAGTCGTCGATGAATTTTTTCATCCATGCAGCTTCCTGAGCTGCCAATGATGCGGTGATGTACTCCGACTCTGTAGTGGATAAAGCAACAACATCCTATTTTGAACTCTTCTAAGAGACCGCACCTCCATTTAACGTGAAGACATAACCAGATTGTGTTCGAGAATCATCTCGATCAGTTTGAAAACTCGCATCTACGTAACCTTTTACAGCAAGTTCCTCCTCACCAGACCCATATATCAGAAACATATCCTTAGTCCTCCTAAGGTATTTCAATATACTTTTGACAGCAATCCAATGAATGTTTCCTGGGTTATTCTGGTATCTACTTGTCAGGCTAAGAGCGCATGACACATCCGGTCTAGTACATATCATTGCATACATGATTGACCCAATGGCAGACGCATAAGGGACTTTCTTCATTCTCTCCTGTTCATCTTTCGTGGTGGGGGCACTGAGATGAACTGAGAAGTGTTCCCTTTTGAATAGGTACCAAACCTTTCTTAGAGTTCTCCATCTTGAACCTTTTCAAGATCTTTTCAATGTATGCACTTTGATTCAAACCTATCAGTTTCTTGGATCTATCCCTGTAGATCCCAATCCCCAAAACATATTGTGCTTCTCCAAGATCCTTAATGGAGAAGCATTTACTTAGCTAAGTTTTAACACCTTGCATTGCCGGAATATCATTTCCAAATAACAATATATCATCTACATATAGTACAAGGAACATGATTGTGCTCCCACTAGCTTTCTTGTATACACAAGCTTCATCACCATTTTCAATGAACCAAGATTTCTTGGCCTCCTCATTAAAATGATGATTCCACATTCTAGATGCTTGTTTCAATCCGTAGATTGACTTCTTTAACTTGCATACATTTTTAGGATATTTCGGATCAACAAAACCTTCAGGCTGAACCATATAGACATCTTCCTCAAGATGTCCATTTAGGAAAGCGGTCTTGACATCCATTTACCATATTTCATAATCATAATGAGCAGCAATGGTAAGTAATATCCTAATAGACTTTAGCATTGCCACAGGCGAAAAAGTTTCATCATAGTCAACCCCTTGAGTTTGAGTGAAACCTTTTGCTACAAGTCTAGCTTTATATGTATCCAAGTTTCCATGTATGGTGGTTTTCATTTTGAAAAGCCATTTACAATCAACTAGCCTTGAGCCAGTAGGTTGTTCAACAAGTTCCCAAACTTGGTTGTCATACATGGATTGCATCTCAGCGTTCATGGCTTCCTGCCATTTATCCTTATCAATCCTTGATAAAGCATCTTGGTAGTTTGTTGGTTCATCCAAATCAACCACATAGCAACCATCCATGAGAAACCCATATCTATCAGGAGGATTACTAATCCTACCAGATCTGTGAACGCCTTGTGTATTTTGATCATCCATTTGATCACTCTCAACATTTTCATGTTGTGTGTTAGTGTCAACCAATTGTGTATCATCTACTTGATCTTGAACCTCTTCTAGATCTATCTTCCTTTCACTATTTCCTTCCATTAGGAACTTAGTTTCAAGGAATTCAGCCTTTCAAGCAACAAATACATTTTGCTCGGTTGGATCATAGAAATAGTATCCCATATCATCCTTGGGATATCCTATGAAGATACACTTCGTGGATCGAGCATTCAACTTATTAGGGACGTAATGCTTAGAATAAGCTTCACATCCCCATACCTTTAAGTATGATAGATATGGAGGTTTTCCAAACCACATCTCATGAGGAGTTCGTTCCACTTTCTTGGTTGGGGCTATATTTAGAATACGAGTCGTGGAGCATAGACAATAACTCCAAAATGATAGAGGCAACGAGCTTCTAGCCATCATAGATCGCACCATATTCATTAGGGTTCGGTTCCTCCTTTCGGAAACTCCATTAAGTTGGGGTGTTCTAGGAGGAGTGAGTTGCGAGATAATCCCACAACTTTTAAGATGATCTTGGAAAGCATCGCTTAGGTATTAACCTCCTCTATCGGTATGAAGTACCTTGATTGTCTTATTGAGTTGATTTTGTACTTCGTTTTGATATTCCTTGAATGCTTCAAAAGTTTCGTCCTTATGTCTTAATAAGTAGACATATCCGAAACGACTAAAGTCATCAATGAAAGTAACGAAGTATCTTTCACCATTCCTAGTTATGGGCTTAAAGGGTCCACGTACATCCGAATATATTAATCCCAATAAGTCTTTAGCCCTTTCATAAGTCCCTTTGAAAGGTGCTTTAGTCATTTTGCCTTGTAAACAAGATTCACATACATCAAACGAGTCTAGTTCATTTGATTTCAAAAGTCCATTCTTTTGAAGTGTATGTATTCGATTCTTGTTTATGTGACCAAGGCGATAATGCCATAAGTAGGAATCACTCAAATCCCTTTTGAGTTTCTTGGTGTTTGCATGGTATATTGAGCTGTTGTATGATGTGTCATCATGAACCAATTCATAAATACCATTCAAAGGCGAAGCCTTGAAATATAACACATTATCTAAAGAAACATGGATATCATCATTAATGAAATTAAGATTAAAACCACATTGTTTCAAATGGGAAACAGAAATAATGTTTCGAGATAAATCGGGTGCATACAAAACATTTTTCAAAATAAGCTCCAAACCACTTGGTAGCTTCAAAAAAAAGTCTCCCTGAGCTTTCACTTGCACCCTTGCTCCATTTCCCATGAAGAGACTTGTTGTTCCCACATCCTGATCACTTCTTTTGAACCCCTGCAAAGAATTGCAAATGTGAGTTCCACATCCTGTGTCTAATACCCATGTATTAGAAGAAGGAATACTAAGCTCAATTTATACCATATATACATTACCTGATGTTTGCCCTGCATCCCTCTTTTCCTTCTACTCCTTCAGGTAGACCGGGCAGTTGCGTTTCCAGTGACCCATTTCACCGCAACCAAAACACGGATCTTCCTTGGGGTTAGCTTTACTGGCAACCTTTTGCTTCTTATTATTGTTGGTTGGGGTAACCACCTTCCCCTTTCCCTTGCCTTTGCCTTGGTAGGTGGGTCCTTTCCTCTTAGCCGCCTTCGGCTTAGAAGTGTTATTAGTTTTGGACCTGCCTTCATTGATAATAAACATGGGTGAAGCCCTTTTACCCATGCTCACTTCGACCGTCTTAAGCATGGCATGCAATTCGCCAATGCTCTTATCCCATCCATTCATGTTGTAATTCATTACAAATGTGTCAAACCTCTTTGACAAAGAATTAAGGATAAGGTCCGTGGCTAATTCATTAGACACGTTGCAGTTTAGACGATTCGCTCGATCAATTAGGCTTTTCATCTTAAGGACATAAGATGAAACGGATTGGGAGTCATCCATCCGACATGCATGAAGCGCTCGAACCGTTTCGAAGGGCTCGACACGAGCTTGTTGAAGAAACATCTCCTTCAACTGTGTGATCATGTCATATGCACTATGATGCTCGAAATCCTTTTGGAGTTCTGGTATCATAGTCCCAAGCATGAGGCAAGAAACTTGCACCGAATCGGTAAAGTATTTCTCCCAATAAGCCATGCCTTCCGTATCATCCTCGTCCGGTTGATCGGGAATGGGGTCTTCCAACACATACGCCCTATCCTCTAGTTTGAGGATGATGTGTGCAGCGGGGTGTATGAAATAGTATTAATTTAAATATGAAATACGACGAAATATTACACAAGTTTTAATTATTTATTTACAAAATGGATATACCTAAACCTTGCTACAACACTATAGGCAGTGTACCTAATCGTAGAGTAGTATAGTTTTTAGTAAGTCCGGTTCGTTCCACAGGGAGCGGGCTTATTGCACACTATATTTTTAAACAATTATATTTGTACAAAATATATTATATTGATAATATATAAAAGGGGGTTTACCGTTTAATGACTGGTTTATCGATTTTATATTTTAAGTTACAATTAAATCCTAATGCAAAATATAAATGACGATAATTAAAGTAGCAAAAAATAAATGACAATAAATAAATGACGTTAAATAAAATAGCGAGAAAATAAAAGTACGATGAAATATGAAATAAAATATATTATGCTTATTTAAACTTCATTAACCATGAAGGTTGACGTGTTGATTTTAATTTTATGCCCATGGATTAATTGTCCTTTGTCCTGGATTATTTAATATGTCCGTCTAGTTTTTATCCATAACAGTCCATCGGTCATAAATTTAAAGTGCGAGTGTCCTCGTCAAATTATCCTTATACCCGAAGTCAAATATTCCAACTAATTGGGGACTTAAACTGTAACAAGGTTTTAATACTTTGTTTAATAATTACACTAGGATATCGACTGCGTGTAACCCAAGGTTTTAATACTTTGTTATCAATTATGCCAAGTGTCCTTGTACATAATTTCACCCCTGTTTTAATAATTCCATAGACTATTAATCCACTCCCGTGTTTGGTTAAATGAACGATTATTCGTACATATAAATATCCCGCCCATCGTGTCTGATCGAGTGTATATGGTTATTTATAGGGACGTCCAATTGTAAATCTTTATATTAAAATTAACAAACTATCATTTAGTTAAACAAATATAAGGCCCATTAATAGCCCATAGTCTAATTTCCACAAGTGTCGTTCTTTTGTCCAAACCCCAATTAAGACACAAAGCCCAATTACCCTGTCTTTAATATTTAGTCCAACATCATGATTACTTTGGCTTAAATAAGCATAATAATAACTTAAGTACGAGACATTAATTTAAAAAGGAGAACATAGATTACATTGATTATTTATTGCGTAGTGTTACACGGACAGAGCTCCGACTTTAAAACCCGTAAAATAACCTTTACATAACCCGAACTAATCAAATATAAAACTACCCTATACTATATATATTATATATTTATTTATTTATTTATTTATTACAGAGTATTATTATTATTATTTTTATATTTTTAAACTCGGCAGAATGCATGGCCTTTTATAGGCATTTCTGATTTTTGCAGCTCCGCGAGTCGTGGAGTTTTAAGCCTGCAAACTCTGCGAGTCGTGGAGTTTGAAAATCCAGCTCACATAATTTTGGAACCTTGCTTGTCAACATATTTTATATATAAATATAAAATATAAATAATTAATATAATTATTTATATATTATATTATATTCTTGTGCATAGTAGACTTGTAATTTTTGGTCCATTGCGTCGGGCGTTGATAGTTGGCTCGGGTACCGGTTCCGGATATTCGAACGTCCTTGCGTACAATTTAATATCTTGTACTTTACATTTTGTAACTTGTACTCTTGTCATTTTTAGACGTTTTTCATCAATAAATTGAACCTTTTGAATTGTATCTTGTACATTTGAGCTTTTTGGACGTTTGTGTCTTCAAATCTTCGTTTTCGCCTTTTGTCTTCGCACTTATTTATTTAAACAATTACAATGAAAATATAATACAATTACATATGAAAACCTATTATTTAGGAGGGATATTGCTATGAAATATATGTTCCTTTTTAGCCTTATCAAATATCCCCACACTTAAATGTTGCTTGTCCTCAAGCAATACATAACTTGAAATAAAATCACACTTCACTCGAATCACTTTTTTATTCTCACACTTTGTACATCAGTGATTTTGATATAGCGGTATAAACAATGATAGTAACGATGGTTAAAAGTGGGTGCGTCATCCACAGTTGTCTCGGGTTTAGGTCAACGACACTTGCAATCAAATAGCCGATTTGCTTTCGGTTTCTAAAGCAAAGTGCACATTTGAAAGGCGGTTTACAGTCCCACATGACTATGAAAATGAGATCCTTAAGGAAATTGGATCTTTATGAAAACATTTGAGCTTTTTGAAAATTTAATCTAGCTTTTATCCTAGATAAGTTTTCCGGAATAACCCTTCACCGGTGTTGCAAAATATTTTTGTGGGTTTTATGGGTTTTAGATTTGAAAATTTTAGCTCAAAACTTATAATTTTGTGTCACCCACTTGTTATCCTTGTATTAGGAAAGCAACACATCCAGTTTACTTGCTCCGTATATTACCTTTCGGTAAACTACCGTCCGGTTGTAAAGGAAAGCGATGAACAAGCAACTGTTAAGGCAATGTCCCGTGACTTGCTTTTGATTATAGTCTATAAACGTGTCGGATGCTAGTACTATCCTTTGTAGGAGCAATAGTAAGATCATCCTATAATTTTTTCGGTCTGGCACAAGGTCGTGTCTCCGACCATGCTATGCAACCACCGTTCTTACGGTTGACACCCGATTTGGTTCAGGTGACCTAATGAATTCCAGGTGAATTCCTAGGATTTTACGTTCAATGGTAATGAACGCATTGAAAATAGGTTTTCAGAAAACAAATCGGTTTTAATTTTGATCAAAATATTTTCTCGTTCAAGCTCGAGTTTAGATATCATTGAATTCCATGAGTTTGTAATTCTCAATCTTTAAGGTCAATCTCAAGGATTGAGTAATATCAGGCTTAAAAGCTGATTTTTAATCTTTAAGGAGATTATCCTTTCTGGGGATCTGATTCATTAGTCTTATCAAGCTAATTTGCACGGTGCCCCCCCATTGTACGAGATAAATCCTTCTCATGGTTTGGATAAATCTGACCACTTGGTGACCCTGTTTGATGCTGAGGTCCGTGGATTTCCTGCTGATTTTAGAGATGACTTTTCTAAATTTTTCGTCAACCTACAGCTGGTATGGACGACAACTTCTTGACCTAAATCAAGAAGCGCGTGTCTTTTTCGGAAGACTTTACTTCCTTTTAATGATGGAATTGATTCATCATGTAGATCCATCTTTTCTTTTCTTTCATCGGGTAAAATAGTTAATTTAGTCCAAAACAAAATCACCTGCAATAAACTTTACAGAAACATGTGCTAGATAGTTTTTAATTGAATAACTAGGTACATTCTCCCCACACTTAGTTTCTTTCTTTGCCTTTTAATTCTCCTTTATTCCATTTTAAATGAATTCAAGCATTTTAGGGTATTTATCAATTTATGTCCTTTCTGAGGTAACGATAATTTCGGTATTAACACCTAGTTTTCATCGTTCATAAATATGTATAAACATGATTTTGAATTCATTTAGTTGAAAATTTTTCAAATTTTCACAAAATTTGGCAAATAAAACCAAGTGTAAACCCGAGAGAATTTATAACCCTTCCCCACACTTGAGATCATGCAATGCCCTCATTTGCATGAAATTAGACTCTAATTATAAATTCATGAGGGTGATTAGTGTAGAAATGTGATTGAAAATACCCAGTTTGCAATTACAAAGCTCGTCGAATGATAGATGGCGCGCCTCATCGTTCATTCCTTCTTGTTTTATCGCACATGCTTTTTTTCAAAAACGGCTGCTTTTCTGAACTGTTTACTAATATTTGAAAAAGCGTCTTGTACCCTAATCAAGCATTTTTATTAACGAGTTATGCACTAACCCGAAGCCCTAATTTAACGTTAAGTGGGGTTAGACCTCCCCATACTTAGCTGACGACATGTGAAGTAGGTAGAATAAGTTCCACGAATTAAAATAGTGAGCCAGTTATTTACATCTCGGGTGGTGTATAATATATCAATGGGTTTAAAGTTTAGACTCACCCGATCGTCACTACTTAATTCTTTTTTAAGTGTAGCTTTTAGTAAATGGATATGTCTCTTTTCTGGTTCTTGGTCAAATGGATCGATATACACCGACATACATATTATAGGGTGGACAATTCCTAACATTTTTTTCCTTTTATTCTCGGGATTAAAGCTTTCACCTCTATTACCCAATTGGGTGAAATCTGAGGTGTCATTATCTATTACAGCTCGTAGTTCATCTTCGATAGATGACTCATCTATTGAGAATATTGGGTTGGGAGGTTGTGGAATGGTGAATTTCGGGATCGAAGTAGATTCTTCTTCATTAACGGTACTTATCGGTCCCACCACTTTGGTATTGGGGGTAAAATTTTCAACGTTATCGTTTTCCCAAGAGTACAAATTTATCTTCCTTATTTCTTCTTCATCCATAGATGGATCGATGATTTCGTCGGTAGAGGCTAATGTGTCGATATGTTGTGAAATTGGTAAGACTGAATAAAAAGTATCATCGGGAAAGTTGGTGATTTCGGAGCTCTCGAATTCATCAAAATTCGATAATATGAGATTTTTTTGCACACGACTCCTCAGATCAACAGGTGTGTAATCTGATAGAGTTTCAGCTTTCCTATTTACAAACTCTCTCATTTGTTCATTTTGAGCATCAAGTTCTTCGAGTTTGATTTTCATATTGTCTAATAAATTTTCAGACACGTAATTTTCCTCGTCTACTGGTTGTTGAGTTTGGATATATTCTTGGGAATAATCCCAATTAGAATTGTATTCCTCATAATCATTCCATTTAGGTTTCATGGGTGCGTAATTTTTCATAGGAACGTAATAATAACATTCCCATGTTGAGTGCTAATCTCCACAGATTTCACAACCAGTTATTGTTTCGTCATTCGTGATCCAAGATGGACCGAACGAATTGTCATCAACACTCAGTTGAGAGTATTGATTTCGTATGTCGTAAAGAGTTTCCAAAATATCTTCGAGACTTTTCATAATGACCTTATTACCAAATTTTAATTATCCTATTAGTTATAAATATAAAAATTATATAAGTTATCAAATTAATAGACTTTTCTTCTTTTGCCCACGTTTCGAATAGCCAATAGATGCAGCAGGGAGCCAGAACCCTTTAAATCGGAAGCTCACAACTCAGCCACTAACAAATCTAACTATTACTACGAAGCAAAAAATTTGGATGTCTATCAATTTAACCGCTTAAAATAATTTTTCGTTTTGAAATTTTAGAGAAGAAATAGAGAAAATTTCTAAGTCCTAAAAACTAGCGTGTCGAGAAATAAGAAAGAAAAAGAGTGCGCGTTGAAAAACGTCGAAAAATAAAAATAAGAAAGAAAAATGTCGAAACTTAAAAGTCTAAAAATTAAATCTAAAAAATTACGCCTAAAGGTATTAAAGCTTAAAGGAATTCTATATCCAAAACGGCAATAACTTAAAAGGCACTAAAATTTAAAACGGCGTCGTAAAATTCTAAAGCGCATAAATCTTAATCTAAATAAAAAGTACTTAAGGGATTTTACGGCAAAGCCTAAAAATCTAGAAATAAAAATAAGCTACGGCAAAATACTAAATTTAAAACTAGCTACAAACAATAAAAATACAAATATTATGCTAAAAACAAATAAAAATAAACAAAAATAATAAAAATAAACTTAAAGTTATAAAAAGTACAATTTTTATAAAAATATTATTTTTATCTTTATTATTTAATTAAAGTATTAATTTTTATTTATAATAAAACTAATTAAAATACAAAATACAAATTAATTTAAAAACTAAAACTAAATATTAATAATAATAAATTAAATAGGGTTTATAAATAATAATAATTAATAATATTTCATAATTAATGCAAAATAGGGTTTCTGGTCAGGCTGGTCAGGGCGGCTCCGCGAGTCGTGGTTCCACATACCAGCAATTCTCCGCGAGTCGCGGAGTTTGCAAAACGTTTTTTTTTATTGTTTTTCTAAAAATATATATAAATATATTTATACAAAAATAAATTAAAAATATAGCGTTTCGCTGATTCCCCAGCAGCGGCGCCAAAAACTTGATGTGTGCAGCAGGGTGTACGAAATAGTATTAATTTAAATACGAAATACGACGAAATATTACACAAGTTTTAATTATTTATTTATAAAATGGATATACCTAAACCTTGCTACAACACTATAGGCAGTGTACCTAATCGTAGAGTAGTATAGTTTTTAGTAAGTCCGGTTCGTTCCACAGGGAGCGGGCTTATTGCACACTATATTTTTAAACAATTATATTTGTACAAAATATATTATATTGATAATATATAAAAGGGGGTTTACCGTTTAATGACTGGTTTGTCAATTTTATATTTTAAGTTACAATTAAAACCTAATGCAAAATATAAATGACGATAATTAAAGTAGCGAAAAATAAATGACAATAAATAAATGACGTTAAATAAAATAGCGAGTAAATAAAAGTATGATGAAATATGAAATAAAATATATTATGCTTATTTAAACTTCCGTAACCATGATGGTTGACGTGTTGATTTTAATTTTATGCCCATGGGTTAATTGTCCTTTATCCTGGATTATTTAATATATCCGTCTGGTTTTTGTCCATAATAGTCCATCGGTCATAAATTTAAAGTGTGAGTGCCCTCGTCAAATTATCCTTATACCCGAAGTCAAATATTCCAACTAATTGGGGACTTAAACTGTAACAAGGTTTTAATACTTTGTTTAATAATTACACCAGGATATCGACTGCGTGTAACCCAAGGTTTTAATACTTTGTTATCAATTATGCCAAGTGTCCTTGTACATAATTTCACCCCTGTTTTAATAATTCCATAGACTATTAATCCACTCCCGTGTCCGGTTAAATGAACGATTATTCGTACATATAAATATCCCGCCCATCGTGTCCGAACGAGTGTATATGGTTATTTATAGGGACGTCCAATTGTAAATCTTTATATTAAAATTAGCAAACTATCATTTAGTTAAACAAATATAAAGCCCATTAATAGCCCATAGTCTAATTTCCACAAGTGGCGTTCTTTTGTCCAAACCCCAATTAAGGTACAAAGCCCAATTACCCCGTCTTTAATATTTAGTCCAACATCATGATTACTTTGGCTCAAATAAGCATAATAATAACTTAAGTACGAGACATTAATTTAAAAAGGAGAACATAGCTTACATTTATTATTTATCGCGTAGTGTTACACGGACAGAGCTCCGACTTTAAAACCCGTAAAATAACCTTTACATAACCCGAACTAATCAAATATAAAACTACCCTATACTATATATATTATATATATATTTATTTATTTATTTATTACAGAGTATTATTATTATTATTTTTATATTTTTAAACTCGGCAGAATTCATGGCCTTTTATAGGCATTTCTGATTTTTGCAGCTCCGCGAGTTGTGGAGTTTTAAGCATGCAAACTCCACGAGTCGTGGAGTTTGAAAATCCAGCTCACATAATTTTGGAACCTTGCTTGTTGACATATTTTATATATAAATATAAAATATAAATAATTAATATAATTATTTATATATTATATTATATTCTTGTGCATAGTAGACTTGTAATTTTTGGTCCATTGCGTCGGGCATTGATAGTTGGCTCGGGTACCGGTTCCGAATTTTCGAACGTCCTTGCGTACAATTTAATATCTTGTACTTTGCATTTTGTAACTTGTACTCTTGTCATTTTTAGACGTTTTTCATCAATAAATTGAACCTTTTGAATTGTATCTTGTACATTTGAGCTTTTTGGACGTTTGTGTCTTCAAATCTTCGTTTTCGCCTTTTGTCTTCGCACTTATTTATTTAAACAATTACAATGAAAATATAATACAATTACATATGAAAACCTATTATTTAGGAGGGATATTGCTATGAAATATATGTTCCTTTTTAGCCTTATCAGAGGACAATTCTTAGATTGCGGAACCAATCCATGAAGTTCGTATGGTTGAGTTTTTCCTTTTCGAGGATTGACCTCAACGATAGGTTGTTAAAGTTGATTGGTGCATTTGGAATGTTGTTGTTATTGGCAGCCATCTATAAAATTTAACAAAGTTGTTTAAGTATCAATTTTAATTCAACAATCAATACCCTTTAAATCCAATTGATATTTATTAAATTTTAGAATCCAAAGGTGACCTTTATCCCGTCATTTGTTTTAGCTAGGTAGTCATTATATGACAATTGCAATCCTTTTGCAACTTCTAAGTTATGGGATCATGCAATCCTTTTGCATGGCATATTTATCCCATCAACTCCTATTTTTTCCTCATGCTTCGGTGACCCTAAGTTCATGATTCCCAAATCAAGTTGTCTTACTTGTGTAAACGTGTAAATTTAACATACAAGTGGTTAGGTGACCTTTATCCCATAAGTGTGCGAAATTCACCTTAATCATAATAGTTTGCTCATAACGGTTAGGTGACCTTTAACCCATTATGAGTTCCCTAATTATTTTTAAGTGTCATATAAAAGGATGGCGTTTAACTTGTTTGCCTTGTTAATAAGGGATTTTAAGTTTTCATATTTTCTAGTTTAAGAAAACTTTTATGCCATACACCAACATGCATTTGGTGTATGGTATATTTGAAATCCATTTTCATGTCTTGTAATTAAGCCAATTACATGATATAAACCATTTTATATGTGTCTAGATAACCAATTATTAATTCCTCTTCATGTTTTTAATAACCGATTATCAATGTCCTTTTGCCACTTTTAATTTAACCAATTAAATTGTCGTTATGCATGTTAATAATGTCAAATTTAACCAATTAAATTGTCATCTTGCTTGTTGTTAACTTGTGATATTCTTGTAGGAACCAAACATACAAACACAATAAACAACCATGCATGCAAAACAAATGTGTTCACAATCAAGCCATTTTGGTAAACATTTGTTTAGCCGAAAACAAATGCAACCGGTTAAGGGTAATAACACAAAGTAGGAGATTTCAAATCTCCCACTAAATCTTGCATCTTCCTTGTCTTCATCTTGCATCTTCATTTTTACAAAATATATATCCTAATACATTTTTCTAAAAAATGAAAATACAACCTAATCCACTTTACATACCAAATATAAAATAAATTACATAACCAAAATAATAATATTACAAACCAAATTGAATGAATATTATAACCACATGAATGAATTAATATTACATACCAAATGAATAATTAATCATCAACCAAACATGCAACCATTCAAACACAAGGTCAAGGCTTGATTGTGAACTTCAACATACAACAAATATGAACCAAATGGCAAACCCAAAACCACTTTTGGAACCCTCTAAAATTCGGCCTATACCTCATACCCACCCAAACCCGAACATTTTTACATTCTACTTTCATGCATGTTAATAGAATGCAGAGTTGGTGGGTTTTAAAGACCATATATAAGAAGCATATTTCATAGACTTCGGCTCTAGATACCATTGATAGAATTTAACATAACAACAAGTTCTTAATGTTAACATAATCACAAAACCAATTTTATGATAGTTGATTCAAGCGGAAGCATAATCTTTAAGAAAACAAGTTTATATGTTAAACCATTTTAGATGAATTCCATATTGTTATCAAGTCTTGAAATAATGCTTACATATAACAACAAAGGAAGTAAGATTATACCTTCTCAAGCTAGTTGAGGGTTGTTATCAAGGTTGCAAGATGATGATGAAGATGAAGATGAAGGAAAGTGAGCTTCTAACTTGAAGCCTCAAGCAAGTAATACCCCAAGCAATTAACCCCAACACCTTTCACTATAGTTAGGATTTTATTTGACACTTGATATGAGCTTGAAAAACAATTTTAGAACTCCCTTTAAGTCCCTAAAGGGTCACGGCCAGCAGCTACTGCAGAGAACCTTTGTGCAGTTTTTTTTTTCAAGCTTGAATGTGTAATTACACTTGAGAGAATAATTCAAACTTTGGTGTGTGAGTTGTGCATGCACCTTAGGACTTGTGTAGTCTTAAAAGTAACAAATAAGGCCAAGCATGGGAGTGTCTTGGAGTCCCAAAAACTGCCCACCATGTTTATATTTTATAACAAGATATTCTTTTATAAAACTTGTAACAATTTTATAAAACTTGTATAAAATAGACATGTATTTGTTACTTGCAATAATTTTATAAACCATTTTATAAAATATAACACAACATAATTGTTTGAACCTATAAATAATTACATATAAATTATCCAAATAATTTATTCCAAGTGATGATATTTTAGAAAACCGATTTTTTAAAGTTCAAGTGTCGCGTATTTATTTAACAATCCAACCGTTAAAATAAATACATATAAAGTGTTGGTAAGCTTGTTATTGGGTATGACCCGACTTGGATCATAACATAGTGGCCACGTTAATTTAATATGTCTCTCGGGCATACGAAATACCTTCAGTTTATAGTTTTTGCTACTTCATCAGCATTTGGAGAACTATTCCGTAGTTCGGGGTGTTTTTCAGAAACTTCACATTCGAAGTATGTAAGTCCGTTATATTTACACATATAACTATTGGCGTAGACATGCTGCGAGATTTCAAAATACTGATTGCTAATTCCCGATGATTCGTATGGCAATTCTCGTTACAAGGTGCAGAAGAATAAATGATGGGGTTTAAATATAATGATTTTTAGGAAAAATCAATGATCAGTGGAGTTGTTGGTAAATTTATTGCTAATGTGGTGGAACATAAACGGTTCCCCGGTAACGATGATGAAAGGGCCACGTATATATCGAGGTTATAATAAGATGTTTCAACTGAAAAGTCGAAGTTGACTTGCTGGAGCTGTGACAAAACTGGCTACTTTGAAAATGAATCGCAAAGTTATTTTTGCTAATAAATGCCAAAGAATCTGACGCAGATACGTGTTTAAACTTTTACTTTGGTTTCAAGAGTTTTTCAGGTACATAACTGTGGGTAACATGTGGTTGGATCATCATCTCGATTGTTCATTATTTAAAGTGTCTTCAGGAATTTTGGAGAATTTGAACGTAGATTGTATACATATGATGTTCTAACACAGTTTTGAAGTCAAAGTATAGCTTTGAAAGATTTAGGAATCTAAGAGAGATGATACCGATTATATCTCGAATTGAACTCTGCGATTTCAAAATCAGAATATATAATTGAATTTAAATGAGTATGGTTATTTTGATTTTTATGAAATAATGTGTATCGTTGAGAAAATAGTGAGTACAGTTGATGATTGTTGAATTGGATTTGAAGAATGTAACATATTAATTGTGAATTTATATATTTCTCGGGTATTACCTACCCGTTAAAAAAATTTCACCATTAATATTTTGTACAAAAGAATTTTTATTACAGTCTTTATGAAAATATATAGGTATGTATATTTTCTTCATATGTAATATAGATTTAATAAGTTAACATTAATTTAAACTCATTTGATTTATGGCTAAAACTAGAATTGAATAATTCCTAAAACTTTAGAAATTACATAATCTTCGTGGATTATTTCTTCAACATAAATGAAATCATGAATCAATACTTCATTATTCATTTTTATTGATATTTCTTCAGTGAATGGTGTTAGTGTTCGTGGAATTTTTGTGAACTTCGCAAGGTAAGAATGGTGTTGTCTGAAAAGTTTCTGGTGCATCGATAATGAAGGTGTAAAATCAAACATATATTTAAATAATACACTTGATTTATTATGAAATGGAATTCATTGAATTGAAACAGAGATTGTAGTTAATGATGGTTAAGTTGCTGACGAAGGATGTACATCATAGCATATTAGTAATATGAATTAACCGAGTAGTATCTACCCTTATTCAATTCATACATAATAGCTTAGTATGAAAAGATATATTGTGGTTTTAAAAATTCATATATATAAAATATACATATAAATTCTTCAGAGGAAATGAGGTAATACTTCATAACTTGTTGATACAATATATCCGTTGATGATTGTGGTGTCGATATCTGAGGTGGTTATAGAGTTTACGTAATTTATGGTGTAGTAGGCGTTGCTGATGCCGGTAATACTGTTAGTGATGTCGATGGTAATGCTAATGCTGGTGGTGTTAACGGTACTGCTGATGCTGATGATGTCGATGGTACTGCTGTTAATGCTTGTGAAACTTGTGTCGTTTGTAAATCACGCACTATTCCGGTCAGGGTTTCTACTCTATCTGATTTATGGTTAAGGCTAAAATAGATAATCTCTAAACTTTAGAAATTACATAATTGTCGTAGAATGTTTCTTTGATGAAGTTATGAATCATCACTTCATCATGTGTTGCTATTGGTATTCCTTGATATCTGACGTCGATGCTCGTGGGACAGATTGTAAAGTTGAGGTTTACGACGTGGTTGTGGTTGCGGTTGGTAATGGTACTGTTGGCGTTGATGATGGTGGTACTGGTTATGCTGCTGCTGCTGCTGGTGGTGTTTGTAACCTTTACACCATTTTCTCCAAAGCCACTACCAGAGCGCGAATCTCGTTGACTTCTTCTATTACACCGGGGTGATTGTCGGTTCGGACGAGCGGATAAATAAAATCTAAAATTTGATGTAGTATATAATCGTGACGAGATACTCTGGAAATGATAGAGAAAATGGTGTTTCGAATAGGTTCACCGGTAAGTGCTTCAGGTTCATCGTTAAGAGGACAATGTGGTGGATGGAAGGGATCACCTTCTTCTTGTCTCCAATGATTGAGGAGGCTACGAACCCATCCCCAATTCATCCAGAATATATGATGACTGATTGGTTGATCCATTCCGGTCACAATGCTTTCGGAGCTTGAGTGAGATTCCATATCGAAATTTGAGGGACTTGAACTAATGACGAATTCCATTTCGTTCGATTGAATAAAGGATTTTTCGATATGAAATAATTTTCTGGCTATCGGGTGGTATTATAATTACATAGAATATCTATATATATATAGAGCAAAAAATTTCGTAGATTATGGAGGAATTTACGGAATATGTCAGGCAAAGTTTACAGTAATAGATACGATAAGATATGATTTAGCAGATACGCTAAGATATGAATTTTGTCTAGACACTATTCATGCAATCAATGTAACAAGACGTGTCTAGACTAAGAATGATAAGCATGTAATTTTTCCTAAGGATGATAAGTAGATGATTTTCGACACAATAATGATAAGCAAAACTTTTGACATGCTGACACGGTCGAAGTCCAGACTCACTAATGCATCCTAACGATTTATCAGTTAGACACACTAATGCAGACCTGGTTCGCTAAGACCACCGCTCTGATACCACATGTAAAGACCCATCCTAATCCATAAGAACGAATACAATAACATATGATTACATCGCAAGGTATTTGACCTCTATGTGATACATTTTACAAACATTGCATTCATTTTAAAAGACAATCTTTCATTACATCGAAAGTTGACAGGCATGCATACCATTTCGTAATATCCATCTATAAATGATCTAATCTATCATTTACTTAATCATAATCTTTACTGAACTCAACGACTTGAATGCAACGTCTTTTGAAATATGCCATGAATGATTCCAAGTAATATCTTTAAAATCAGCTAATGCACAGCGGAAGATTTCTTTAATACCTGTGAATAAACATGCTTTAAAGTGTCAACAAAAAGGTTGGTGAGTTCATTAGTTTATCATAATCATTCATTTCCATCATTTAAATAGACCACAAGAATTTCATTTCCATTTCTCATAAATATACGTCCCATGCATAGAGCCAAAATCATTCATATGGATTGAACACCTGGTAACCGACATTAACAAGATGCATATAAGAATATCCCCATCATTCCGGGACATCCAGCGGACATGATATAAAAACTCAAAGTACTAAAGCATCCGATACTTTGGATGGGGTTTGTTAGGCCCGATAGATCTATCTTTAGGATTCGCGTTAATTAGGGGTGCACTAATTCGCAAAGTTAGTGATGTTCCCTAATTCTTAGGCTACCAAGAAAAAGGGGCATATTCGGCTTCGATCATTCAACCATATAATGTAGTTTCGATTACTTGTGTCTATTTCATAAAACATTTATAAAAATTGCGCATGTATTCTCAGCCCAAAAATATAAAGGGTAAAAAGGCAAATGAAACTCACCATACTGTATTTCGTAGTAAAAATACATATAACGAAATTGAACAAGTGCAAGGTTGGCCTCGGATTCATGAACCTATATTATTTTGACCAACATATGTAACTAATTCAGGATTTAACATAACCTATCTAATGGCAATATCAAAAATACAAGCATGCATAACCCTATATACTCGAGCTCTAGTCAGGGATACACTATTAATATATAAAAGTTAAGTTATGAGTGCTCACGTATTAATATTGAGATTCAATATTGCAGGAAAAGTACGTAGACACGACGGAGATGATAAACACTAGATTGACCTCACGAGCATACCCCCGAACCATACCCATAACCTCCATAGCTATAACCCATAATTTCCTTAGCTCTATCCCGCTCATAAAACCCGTTTTGTAATAACTCGCTCATAACTCCGTCGTAGTATTTTATGTATAATACTAATAATACTAATACTTCTAATAATAATAATAATAATAATAATAATAATAATAATAATAATAATAATAATAATAATAATAATAATAATAATAATAATAATAATAATAATAATAATAATAATAATGATAATAATAATAATAATAATAATAATAATAATAATAATAATAATAGTAAATAAAATGAATCATACGTAATATATATAGAGATGAGAGATTTAAATTTTGTGAAATGTCTTGGCCGTTCGAGTTTTATAGATCCATTGAGGTGGACCCCATTCCAGCACTCATTCGAATTTCGCATGTGTTGCCGACACTCTCTTATGATTAATATATATATTATTTAATAAATAATATATTTAATCTTTAGAATTAATTAAATATTATATTATATTCTCGTGCATAGTTAATTTGAAATTTTTGTTCCAATGAGTCGTATGTTGTCACTCGACTTATGTACCACTTTCGTACGTTTAGGAAACTAGCCTTTGACGTTACGCGACATGTACCCTTATTAATAATTTGACTTACTCATCAATAAATTACCTTATAAAAATGTAATTTATAAAATTGAGCGTTGTGGTCATTTGCTTCTATAAATCAGTAACTCGTTGTTTATCAAAATATATTATTTTAAATCAGGACGTTTTATGACTAAGTTAAAATATATATATTTTTTTATATTTTCATTTCGAAATATAAATTTGAGACAATATATAATATATAGTTTTTCAAAACTAATAATATTCAAATTTATATATCTTGAAATCGTTTAAGTAATAAGAAATATTATTTCGTAACATTTGTATTTTTAAAGTTTAAAATTGATATACTTTATTTATATAAAAAAAATGTTTACAAAGAAATTTTAATATTCCAATTACTTTATATTCTAAATCATTTTATCAGAAAGGTTATAATAGTAGGATTTGTTATGTCATAAGACGTTCTTAAAAAGTCTATAATATCGAAATGACGCTTTCGTTTATGAACGTAAAATCATATATGAATCATATCAGGTTTCAAGGTTTTAACTTCTAGTTTAATCATGACTCGTAGGATTAAATCTAAAGGAAAAATCAAACGTAAGGAATCATCTTAATGTAAAATGTCGATCTATTTAACCTGTCAATATCTATTTTCTAATTTACCTATATTCCCTAATTTCACTTTCACAATACCTAATATGAAGGTTAATTAATTTATCTTATCAAAAGTCACGAGGCAATTATTATAAGGCATGTATTGGAATTTAACAGAAATTTCCACCAATCTGACTTGCTCTCGCTACTTAACACTTTGTCCTTACTCGAAAATCACTTTACCATTTATTCCGAACATCGTTAAAAAGTAAAGGTTTTCTAAATCAAAGTGGACCTCTTAACAGAGACTCGTAATCATAATTCAATGTATCTGATAAATCAATCATTTGATATCATCTTCTAATTCCATCGATAATTATTTGAATATATTTTGAAACAAATACATTTATGTAAAGTATTATACGTCTAATACTTTGTTAATGTTTTCAAACTATAATATATACACATATACATATATATTCATATCCGTTTATCTAATGGTTCACGAATCGTTGAAGTTTGGTCGAGGTTAAATGAATGTATGAACACAGTTTAAGATTCTTGAATTTTATTTTAACAAACTTTGCTTATTGTGTCGGAAACGTATACAGATTAAAGTTTAAATTTGTTCGGAAATTTTCGGGTCATCACAGATTTTGGTTGAGTTAGTCTTGAATCAAGATGAAAATTTTCATAAGAGAAGCAACTTCAAGATACTCGTGTGATGCGGAGTCAAGGATCGAACCCGAATGTTCAAACTTACATCTATTACATTGCGGAAAAATACCACCATTCACATGGTGAGGTAAGTGAAATGCCCCGTTCATGTCGATTATAAACGTTACATAATAATTGATTTCATTGCAATGTATTTGACATCTAAATGATACATTTTACAAACATTGCATTTGTTTTTAAAAGACAAACTTTCATCACATCGAAAGTTGACGGCATGCATACCCTTTAATAATATATCCATCTATAAATGACTTAATAATATTCTTGATGAACTCAACGATTCGAATGCAACGTCTTTTGAAATATGCCATGAATGACTCCAAGTAATATCTCCAAAAGGTTGGTGAGTTCATAGGTTTATCATAAACAATAAAATTCATCATTTTGATAGACCACAAGATTTAAATGTGCATGGTACAAATGGGCCCGAATCCTACACCCACCTGTAAGGTACATGCAATTTCTGTTAAATACAATACACATATCTCGTGTACAAAATCATTTTTCAAAATGCTTAATAACTGTACACATATCTCGTGTACAAAATATCATACACATAACCTGTGTATAAAAATTATTCTCTCGATATATAACATTCACTTTGCTTTCTTTGCTTGGTAACCGACCTTAACATTTAATGCGCATCATAAGTATCCCCAAAATAAGCAGAACTTTCAGTCTGTAATAAATATATAAAACTCGAAGTACTAAACACCATGCCCACTAGCTCTTCCGTCTAGTGAACATTCTGGGTGGGGGTGTTAAACCCGGTAGCTACCTTTAGGATTCGCGTGAATTAGGGGCCATACCCGTTTCCTAATTCTTAGGTTACCAAGCTATAATAATCAGGGGAAAATATTCACATCAATTAGTGGCAATTATAACGTCCAACTAATTCAGATATAATAATCAACAGAACCTCTCGTCTATATAACAATTCATTCGAGGAATGTTTTGCTTGTGTCTATCTCGTCAAACATTTATAAAAGCATTTCATGTATTCTCAGTCCAAAAATATAGATTGCAAAAGCATTTAATAAAACAGCTATAAAAACAACGCATGTATTCTCACTCCGAAAAATGTAAAGAGTAAAAGGGAATCAAATGAACTCACGATACAATATGTTGTAGTAAAAATATTCATACGACGATACTGAACAATGCAGGGTTCGCCTTGGATTCACGAACCTATATCATTTGTATATGCATTAAAACATATTCTTGTACTCGAATAAATCTATATATTATTGTTAGTGATGTAATTGTTGTATTTATTAATTTATAAATTTCATTATTTATTTATATATATTTTCATTTTTGTACATAATAATATTAATATAATTAAGTTGTGTATATTAAATATATCTTTATATATATAACCTTCAATTTTTATACTTATAATCTTAACCATGTCTTTTAAACTTTTATTTTCATAATTATAATTATTTTAATAATAATATAGATATAGATATTACTGATAATAGTAAAAATGATAGTTTTTAAGAATTACAAAAAGATAAATTTAGTAAAAATAATATTAATGATAATAACTTTTAGTAGTAACAATATAAATAATGAAAATTCATATTAATAATAGAAATGATAATATTTATAATAATACTGATACTAGCATTAATAATACATTAATAATAGTACTAATTATAATAATATTAGTAATGATAATACTAATAATTTTTAAGCGATAGTACTAGTAATAATAATGACAATATCATAAGTTACATTTACAATAATAATAATCCTATAGTTAATAATAATAACTAACATAATAATAGTAATTAATAATAATAATAATAATAATAATAATAATAATAATAATAATGAAAATGATAATAATAATAATTATTATAATTCTAATAATAATAACATTAATAATAATAATTAGAATAATAATAATAATAACATGAATAATGATAATGATAATGATAATAATAATAATAATAATAATAATAATAATAATAATAATAATAATAATAATAATAATAATAATAATATTAATAATAATAATAATAATAATAATAATAATAATAATAATAATAATAATAGAAATAATAATAATAATAATAATAATAATAATAATAATAATAATAATAATAATAATAATAATAATAATAATAATAATAATAATAATAATAATAATAATAATAATAGAAATAAAATAAAAGAAAACTACCTTAGAAACCCTTTTTAAAAAAAATTGAACCGAGCAAGGATCGAACCCGAGACCTCTCATTCCCCGACATCTCCCTCAAACCATTACTCCGTATTTGTTTTTATGGTTAACTTCCGACCCCAAATAATTATAACTCGTAACATTTATCATCCATTTTCTTCTTCATCTTCTCAACATAAATTGACTAGAGGCATAATACACAATCCAGTGAATTAAACATTTTAGATTTTAAAATTTCAAACGAAACAGATACTACCAATTGTTTGTTGAATTGCTTTTAACAGAAAAGAAATAAAAAAAATAAGCAGCAGCAGGAAGAAAACACGATGAACACTTATACATTGATTTTGAAATCCGGATGTTTTTAGATGATGGTTATAAAATTAAATGTGTTCTAGATCATCCTTAGAAACTTCTGAGACCATTGATTACAATAGAAACTTCATATAAACATTCAATTCGATCTTAGAACAGCGTTTGACTTTTTATTTTAAAAACTTTGACTCCAAAATTCAGGCTTAATATAACGAATTAGAATTTGATACTTTGCAGATAGTTTGAATGAAATAATCCTAACAAGGCTGCAATATTACATTTTGAAATTATTTTTGAATTCGAATTTTAAAAAAAATATATACAAGAAACAGAGGTAGCGGCTTCAGCTTTTTTTTTATAAATGGTTTGGTTTTCCTTCCTTTCTTCTTGAATTACTTTAAGTATTATATAGAACGTACTTTAGATATTAATACAGTACCAGATTCGTTTGTAGTTGTTTTGTAGCAAAATAAAATCGACAAGAATCACTAATCGTACAGAAAGAAAATAAAAATAAAATAAAGTGTGATATGGATTGTTAACAGATTGTACAATCGAATGAATCTGATACAAGATCGACCAGATAGGAATATAATTCAATAAAGCTTGATTGTGAAAGGAAACAGAATACTCAATTATATATTTATCTATGTATATGTATATCTATATAAGAATACTGTATATGTATATCAGTATATGTATTTATGTATTTATATATAATTTTATTTTATGTGCGTATATGTACTATATATATATATATATATATATATATATATATATATATATATATATATATATATATATATATATATATATATATATATATATATATATCTGTAGTTATATATATTTGTTTACGTAAATTAAATTTAACTTATATTAATAATTATCAATGTATGAATGATAACAATATTATTAACATTTATAATAATAATAAGAATACTAATATTAATAACAATAATAATACAAATAATAATAAATTTTAAAAAATGATAACAATAATATTATTACTTATAATATAATAAATTATATATAAAAATAGAAATAATAATTTTAATAATATTGATGTTAATATTAATAATATTAATAATAATAATAATACTAATTATAATAATACTAATGATAGTAATAATGTTAGTAATAACCATTTAAATATATCAAATTCACATCTATAGATTATATATATTTAAAATAATATTAATAATACTAGTATTGATATTAATATTGAAAGTAATACCAATGTTATTATAACAACTATAGTAATACTTGTATTATATATATGTATTATTCATTATTCATATATCATATAATAACCTTTATTGAATATTTATTATTTCTAAGATTTATATATATTACAATATATTAGAAATCATATATATTTATATATAGATTCACTTTTAATAACAACTTAATGATGTTGTATTATTATTTTACATCTTTAATTCAACTGATTAAATTATATTTTATTATTTTTTAATTATCATTTACACTTATATATATATATATATATATATATATATATATATATATATATATATATATATATATATATATATTTTTTTTAATTACAAACAAATTGTTCGTGAATTGTCAGGAATAGTCGAAGGTCAAAATGATTTCATAAAAACAGTTTAAATTTTTGAGACTCAACATTACAAACTTTACTTATCGTGTCGAAATCATACAAAGATCAAGTTAAAATTGGTCGGAAATTTTCGGTCGTCACAGTACCTACCCGTTAAAGAAATTCCGTCCCGAAATTTGATTGGGATCGTCATGACTGACAATAAGTATGTTTTCATGACTCATACGATTTGGAAACTAGGGTTTTATCATCAATGAGTAATATTGATAAAATAATTTGATTACGAGAAGAGTATGAGTGAGGCTATCATAAAAAATAGGGTGAAATGAGAAAATAAAATCTCGTCATATCTTTTGACGTAGATATAGATATGATTGATTTCCAGAGTTCAAGGGATTTAGAGAAGATCTACGTAATAAGATTTGACTCTTCGGAAATTAAGGAGCTTAGGATCTTCTTTGATTAAATGCGTTAACCTGTCTCGATTGCTCTGTCGGATATTTCGCAATAAATTCATTCCCTTCGTTTCCTTATTTTCACACTCCCATCTTCTATACTTTCTTTCCCAATTCATATTTCTACAACATTCGTCAATATGCTCCATCCGGTTCTAATTTTTGATATACTCCTAACTTTTATATCTGTCATTATTCTTTTTCATCTGCCGCTGGAGGAATCTATTTACTTCTTACTATACTCTTGGGTTTAGAGTGTTTTTAGTTTTCCCGTGTCTTTATATTGCTATATGTATCGATATACACAGTTTGTAATTTCTGGGTTGATGTTGGGCTTTATGTTCTCCTTTGTATTTCGAAGTCCTTGCTTCTGTCTTCTATAATCATTGTCATCCACAGTTAATGCTCTCTTCTATTTTCTGTGATTTATACCCCCATTTCTATTTTGGAGCTTCATTCTTTTACTTTCTCTTCGCAAGTAATGGTCCAGAATTCGTAGGTATGGAGTTCGGGATGAACATAGCTAATGTTCTAAGAAAGAAATTGTAATAGAACAACATGACTCGTCAAATTACCAGAATTCAAGAGAAAAGATAGAACTATCAGGAAGATATGTTCTCGATATGTTTGGAGATTAAGTAGAATGTAAGAGTCATGTAACATGGCACATGATGGCATTATGGTCTGTGAATCATCACGTTCCATTAGAAACTCAGCATTACTTACTGTAATATAATCACGTTGATCAAGTGTCATTATATTATACTAACTCATGCTTCAGTTCCCAACACTACTTCAAAACATCCATAATTCAAATTCGAATTTTTCAGAATTTTAGAAACTAAAACAGTTTCTTTTATGATTCAAAACAGATAGCGCGGAGATATAAATAATATCGGACAAGAATATTTATGAAGATATCTTCAGAAATATTGAGGATATTTACAATGAAAGATGCAATGATATCTTAGAATTTTAGAATCAAAGTGTGATGAAGAAATTCATTCACAATGATTTAGAGCGATTAAGGAGTAAGGTATTCGCTAAAGATTTCATCAAAAACAAAATCATCAGGATTCTTTAAATACAGGGTTTGGTCCTTGTATTTGTCCTTGGTCTCGTTCATGGTTTGCTTAATTCGTTTATCAGTATCAAAATTTTTGAGCTTTTTCAGTATAACTGTAACGACCCTGGATTTTCCAACGTTATTTATTAATAATTATTATTATTAATACTTGTGATTAAACCAATGTATGTTATTACATTTACTTGTTGCCATGATTAACCGTGCTTAACTTTAAATGCCCGAAACGTCCTTGTGAAACACGTACATTACATACATGATTAAGTTTTATTAATCATTTTGATTAACTATGATTATTAGTTAATTACTTGGGCTTTTATTGGATTTGTTTGTTAACTACTTGAACTTGGGCCTTGATTAATGGTTAATGGACTTAAGAAGCCCACCCTACCTCTTTATTGGATTAACTAGCCCAACCTACTTGTAAGTATCACTTAGAAATTAAACTAGTTGGTTAGTACTTGTAAGGAATCTAGTTACTACACCATCCCCATGCAACCACCCTTATTAACCACCTTTTAAGCCTTAACCATGCAAGAACCTCATGGATACTTCCCTTCCCCCCTCCCTTGATGCAGGCCGTCGGCCTTAGGCTCCTTGAGGAGTGCTTTTTGCTTTAAATTTTGTTACCATATCAATTTGTATCCTTCATCCATTACACACACATTTTTACTTGCAATATTGTCTCAACTTTTTTTCTCTCTTTTCCTCTCAAATACTTGTAAGTATTATGAACTTTTCCTTCCTCCTTTCCTTGCTAAAAACTGAATACTAACACCCCTTAATCATCATCATCACTTGTTCTTTGATTATTGTTTTGTTACTTGTTGTAGTTGTTACTTACTTGTAGTTATTACTTGCATGTTTTCAAGAATCAAACTTACTAGTTTCATTCTTCTTTTATCTTGTATTTACAAGAACACACAAGAACTAAACTTTCTAGTTTATGTTCTACATATATTGTTTCAAAAGATTTTAAGTTCATGTGTTGTGAAAGCATACTTGTAATTCATGTTAGTAAACTTTAAAGTTTACTTTCTTAAAGATCAAACTTTGGTTTGAATCTTTAAAGTATGAAACTCATGAACTTACTACTTGTTTACTTAGTTTATTTCTTCATATTATGCACTTTAATTTCATGTTTGTTGGTTGTTATTGGTCAAGTGTTACTAGTTAACTTTGATCTCATTAATCTTGAACTAAAAGTTAACTTGAAAGTTCAAGAACATGGGAGTGTAACTCTTTAGTTATGACTTCATACACTTGTGTTAGATTTAACTTAATAACTTTAGATCTAGACTTTTGGATCTTGGATCTTCAAGATCTAACTAAGAACTATGTTCTACATCTTAAGATCTTGATTAGTTAGTTTACATTCAAGTTTGTAGTTCAATATTACTTTTATATTTCATGTATGTGTTGAATCTAAGACTTTGATGTAACTTTGGTTCATCAAAACACTTGCAACACTTAAGTGAGTTGTGCTTCATGTCTTAGACTTACATTTGGGTTATGATAGTCAAACCTTGGTGAAAATGATGCAAACACATCAACGAGTTGTACACTTGAAGCTATATGCATCAAGGATGAGAACCATGATAAGCATCGAGCACCAAGAACCGCCAGAACCTACTGACCCTACTGTTCTACTGTTTTTGTGTTTCACCCGTACGACCTGGGCTACTGTAATTATGATTTTCAGATATCTCTGTTCGATTAGATAACTTTTCATATAGGACTCGTCTTAATCCAAGTTACGGTTTAGGATTTATGGCCCTCCGATCGTCACTATGTCCATTTAACGTTGTGCTGAAAAATTCTGACCTACTCGCACTTAGACCGTCGCCACGGTCAAACGAAGATGAGTTTGCTTCTTTAATTTTCACCACAACTAAAGGACTCATATACGGAGCCGTCGCCACTGGTCTCACCTTATTTCAGTAGGTATAGAGGCCGTGGTGACTGACCGAACTCATACTTTGTTTTAAACTCTTTTCATGAACGAAACTTACTTTACACCTTTTGTTTAATGATGAATGATGATGACCCTTAAGACCTTATTTACATACTTTTAAACCTATTCGGACGATTTACTGACTTAGTACTTTTTGACTTAGGTTGAGTACCCGTTTGGACAACCTTCATTACTTGCTTACTTTCCGAGTCATATTTTACCGCTACTTTATCATTGTGAGTTATAGCATTTCCTTTTTTTACTTTAACTTATTTTGGGAACTGAGAATACATGCGGATTTTATGTTTTACATACTAGGCACGAGTACTTAAACCTATATATGTGTGGGTTATACAACAGCATAAACATTCCCTTTAGCTCGGTAACGTTTAGTCATTGGTTTTTGAACCGGTGAACGCGAATCTTAGATATGGATCCATAGGGTTTGACATCCCCACTCGGGCTAGTCGCGCTAGCATTTAACGAGTGTTTAATACTTCGTAAACATACGCACTTGCCAAGTGTACTTTCAGGGGGTATAAATGTTAAGTTAGTTACCAAGTGCCCACGGTTAAGCATATACTTTATCATACTGTTTTGAAACGCTCTTTGTAGCACTGAAATCTCGTGGCCTACCTTACATTACTGTTATACTTAAACTATAGCTCACCAACCTTTGTGTTGACGTTTTTAAGCATGTTTTTCTCATGTGCTTAAGGTTATTTGCTTCCACTGTCGTGCTAGTCTTGCCGTAGACACCCGCTGCTCTAGTGTTATCACCGCATGAACTGTTTACCTTGCATTCAAACTTTAATACATTTGAAACTATGTTTTGTAACGACCTAAGGGTCACATACATTTATTCATGCTTGCTATTCGTAGAAGCATGCTGTTGGTGTAAAACATTTGATGTCGATTATGACGTCATCTTTCTATCGTGAATGCAACTTCTTTTATTACAGCATATAGTACTTAACCTTGTAATGATCTTTTTGTTGATGATTCGTACACGATGGTTTTGTACGGGCATCACATTTGGTATCAGAGCATTGGTTGTAGGGAATTAGGTTGCATTAGTGAGTCTAAGACCGACCCGAGTAGGATTCACTAATAGGACTAATCTACAACTTGCTAGTTTACGTGTTTCTGCTGAACTTACTGCATGCTGCTGCTTACTTTTACTGCTACATGCCGTATGCTACTACATGATATCACTACTGTATGATATTACTTGCTTCCGATTGCATGCTACTTCTATTGCCATGCTACTTATTGTTATACATGATTTAAACTGTTGGCCTAATACGTGCTTGCTTTATGACTTACTGACATGGAAAAATTTATTTTTCCTTGTTCAGATGTCGGATACTCCACCTACTATCATTTTGGGCAGTTCAGACTCGTCAGCCACCCCACCTGCTGCTGCTGCCGACACACCGATCCCGCTACCCACGAGTGACCCCGGCGCTTCATCTTCCGGGACTAGCAGCCAGGCGCTTGCCCTAGTGGTTACTACTAGCGGAGCCCAGTACCCTTCGGAGATTCCAGCTCCATCTGCTCCCGGACCCTCAGGATCACAACCCCGCTCCGGTGAGATTGAGATTCCCGCGGAGTTCGGGGAAGGTCCGTTCCATAACCGGTATCGCCATTGGTGCCGACGCGCCCCTGATGGACGTCTCATTCCAATCGGACCCGCTAGGTATAGACAGATGATGGCCGCTCGAGGAGAGCCAGTTCAGCCACCAGTGCAGCCACCACCGCATGATTCAGATGATTCTTCATCCGATGATTCATCTACAGACGGCTCTAGTGATGATGACTCCGACGAAGAGGACCCCGATGCACCTGTTCAGCCACCCTCCACCCCGCCGAAGAAGTGGTATTGCTTTGACGGTACCATCATTCCGGGGATCAACGGAGGATGAGCCTTCACTGACGCATTTGGTCGGCGTCGTAGGGTTACTGCCCGTAAGTGGCTTGTGCCGTACCCTGCCGACCCACTCATGCTTAAGGCACCTCGTTACGTACTGACTGTTTCTGGAGCTGGATCGTCTACATCAGCACCACCTGCTCCACCGGCACCACCTGCACCACCAGCATCGCCTGCCCCACCATCTCTCACAGTCGAGGAATTGACAAGGGAGGTGGAGATCCTCCGAGCTCGGGTAGCTGAGCTTGAGGAGCAGATATCTCATGTTATGGACATCCTACACCCACCTTCACCGTAGGGCTTTTGTATTTAGATTTCATTATGTAATCTAGTTGTAGTTTTATATTTCACTTATGTATTGTACGAACTTATTCAGATGTATGCAACTTATTATTATTAATGGAACTTTGCGTTATTTAATTCTTGCACGATGTTCTATTTACATTACTGTACGATGATTCTGTGGTATTTGTACCTAGATGTGTTATTTAATAACATGTGATGATTTGATTCCATGTTGGTTACTATATACTGTATTATTACTATTTGAATGCTGGATTTTGACTTGAGTCAAAATTTTTGTTTAAAACACCATGGCCAACGGACGATCAACACCTACCACCGCCCAAATCGAGGAGATGATTGCCGAAAGGGTAGCCGCAGCCATTGCGGAAATGCAACCCCAAGCTCCACCGCCACCGCCACCACCACCGGTTATTCAACCCGTTAGAAATGGGTGTACTTACAAGGAATTCCAGAGCTGTAAACCAGATAACTTCAGCGGCACTGAGGGACCGGTTGGTCTCACTAGATGGTTCGAAAAGCTAGAATCAGTATTCCGAGTTAGCAACTGTTCGGAGGACAGCAAAACCAAATTTTCTTCTTGCACGCTGTCTGACGGCGCGCTCACGTGGTGGAACACAATGGCACAGGCACAAGGCATTGATGAGGCGTATGCTACGCCATGGGAAGAATTTAAGTGTGCCATGATTGAGGAGTATTGTCCAAGAACCGAGATACAAAAGATGAAAATGGAATTCATGCAGTTAAAGGCCATTGGGAATGACCTTGATGGTTACAACAGGAGATTTTTGGAGTTAGCCCTGATGTGTCTGACAATGGTCACCCCGGAATTCAAGCGAATGGAAAGGTACTTCGGGGGACTCCCTAAGAGCATTAAGGGAAACGTCACCTCGTCCAAGCCACCAAATGTCCCATAAGCGATGCGCATGGCGCATACTTTAATGAATCAAATAACCATCGATGAACCGGAGAAAACTAAGTCTGAAGCGGGTACTAGTGAGAAACGCAAATGGGATAACCACAACAACAACAACAACAACAGGGGAAGGAACTATGATCAAAACCCGGCGAAACGACATGAGGGTTTCAGGGGAAACAACAACGGTGGAAACCCCAATTCGAACACCAACACGAACCCGAACTACAAAGGAACCTTACCACAATGCAAGCGGTGCTACAAGCACCATATTGGATATTGTAATGTTGTTTGTGAGAAGTACCAACAGACTGGGCATGTTGGAAAAGACTGCAAGGTCACCACTTTGAATGGGAAGCCGAACCCCACAGGGCCAAGGAAGTGCTACGAATGCGGACAAACGTGCCATTTCAGAAATGCGTGCCCAAACAAGCGAAAAGACGGCGGACCACCCCGTGGTAGAGCTTTCAACATTAATGCAAGGGATGCACGCGAGAATCCCGACTTAGTGACAGGTATATTCACAATCAACAATCTATGAGCTTCTGTCTTATTTGATACTTGAAACAACCCAACCCGTATTAAACCGGCCCATAAAAAATTTTCCTTTTAACACGCGTTAAATAATACTTTTGGTCCCGATTGTTTTTCCATAAACATCTTTAATTACAATAGAAGGTTTAATAACCTTAAAACATTTAATACATTAGTTAATTGTCTAAACGGACATACACGACCCGACTAGTTTAGTTTCCAACAAACCGAGCATGGTGATTTGGGACTACGCTACCCAAATCCTAATCGAGTATAAAAGCAAGATCTTCTAAGCAACCTAGCCAAGATCTCTAAATCCCCAAGCTTACCCGAGCCGCCAAGCATGCGAACCTATAAAAATATCAACAACGAGAGGGTAAGCTAACGCTTAGTGAATGATAATATACTACATACATATATATGTATAAAATGGACACGCCACACAAATATCAAATACCGCATACCGAAGCATCCATGTATAAGGCAACTACCCTAAGCATACCGTACGATCTCTAAGCAACAAGCTAAAGATATCAACAAAGTATAAGTTCACCAACGACGATGTGAACATCGCCAATAAGCTACACCCGGAGGGTTAGCTACATCACGACAATACAACATTATACTTGTACAATATTTAACATGCTAAACAATCACAAACACAATATGGTTAACCATAACGCTATGGTGCTACCGGCTCATGGTTCACACCATACGTATTTGAGTCATACTCTTTTATGGTGCTACCGGCTCGTGGTTCACACTTCGACGCTACCGGCTCGTGGTTCACGCCTCGTTTTATAGTGCTACCGGCTCGGGGTTCACACTCGATGCTACCGGCTCGTGGTTCACATCTATTTTTATAGTGCTACCGGCTTATGGTTCACACTCGATGCTACCGGCTCGTGGTTCACATCTATTTTTATAGTGCTACCGGCTCGTGGTTCACACTCGATGCTATCATCACATCCACAAACAAATACGTCATAAACATGAATGCATAATTATTCCACTCATAATATTAACCCTTCGCCATTAGGGTTATATAATCCACATCACCCGCCCATGTGATAACGTACACAAAGTGTGCACCTCGTCAAAGGTGGCCAACCAAACGCACAATCGTGCCAATTGGACCTATACACAAGTCCATCAATCCACCTATATGTGAAGTGAGCTCTATAACTGAGAACCACTTCACCCGACCCGCACCCATCCTACACATACATATGCACATAGGATATTAACACTCACCTTGTCGCCTTGATGAACGCTTCTGAATAATCCGCAACTCGCCGAAGGAATGTACCTATTCCATTATCATAAATACCACAACACAATTAGGATGGATTTACAAACCAACCCAATTCGACCCTTAGTGCAATTTCGACCCAAATGCACTTCCAAGCACAAACCGTGCCCAAACTAACCAATAATCACTGACACAAGTGATAATGGTCCTAATATGCCAATTAAACCCGAACACAAGTGTTAAACACTTATCGTTCTCAAAATCGCCCATAAACCCTAATTTGGACCCATAAAGTCAAAATCTCACTAATTACAAGTTTTGACACCAAAACATATTTAACTCGATTTTATACTTCAACTTAATCTATTTTAAGTTTATAAACCTCATCGAATCGACATTCGGGTCATAATCCTCAACAAACCCTAATTTTGACTCTAGTCAAAATTAGTCAACCACGAAAACCCTAAAAGTCTCCAAAACACCAATAATCACTAATGCTAGTGATTGTACACCATTTACAAGTCTTAAACATGGCTAAATCATTAACCAACCCAAAACCCGCCAATAACAACAATAAACTCGAATCTTGGTGTTAATCTTCAACTAACAACTAAATGGGTTCCATCTATGAACATACAATCCAAAAGCCCCAAATTTGAATGATGAACATGAAAATGCAATTTGGAGTTAGAGCTTACCACTAGTATCACCGTGTAGCTAAGAACGAGGAGAACAAACTTGTCAACTACGCCAAAGATCAAAACCTGCTTCTTCCTTTCCAAAATCCCACTTGAATCACTTGGGGTATTTGAGTTTCTTGGGAGAAAATGAAAGAAAAAGGAAAAGAAAATAAGAAATGAAATGAATGGATGAGGTTAAATCCTCAAATCTGCTTCAAACGCGAAAAGACCAAATTGCCCTTGAACTTCATTTGAAATTACAAGAATCTGGTGCCAGTTCGTGCAGTATGCCGCGCCACGGCATTAATGGTCGCGCCACGACCTTTGCCTGAGTCTGGTGCCTTCTTTACCACACTTTCTGATCTGAATTCTAGTTGATTGCCGCGCCGCGGCCTCATTTTTCGCGCCGCGACACACGGCGTGATCTGAGTCATTTTCTTGCATACAAGACCTCAACACCCGAACATGTCTCGAACCCTTCATACGCCTATCGTACATACACAATACACCTATAAGTCATGTACGGGGAAAATGGGGTGTTACAACTCTCCCCCACTTAGATTCGATCACGTCCTCGTGATCCTAGTCACGAACCCAAACGGACCCACACTCAATGGTCGTCGAACATGCATTTCAAACCGACTTCTACAACAAATTCGCTAACCCGATGGTTAATCTAATGACAAATTACACACTTGATCGCATCCCGAGACGTACAATACACGCAACAACCGAAGTCTACAACCTAAGGTCAACAACCCGAAACGATGAAGACCGAACTAAACGAATCCTGACGGATAACACTAATCATTAAACATCCCTTGTAGTGCGCAATACGAATAATACGCAACTACCGTAACATCATAAGCAACGGTTAAAACCAAAAGCGCCCAAAACGACTATGCCAACGCTAATCCTAAGGTGTACAAAATCGACTATTGTCACACCCGTAACAACATGTGAGTAAAACACGGCTATCACATCACTAATCACGCAACATGGTCCTCACGACCCCACCATCGGGGTATAAAACAACCGATAGATCACTCAACACCGGATGAAGTCAGCGGACCCCGTCAACAGTCATGCTTCACCGATATATCATTACTCCCATGATGAAGTCAGCGGACCCCGAAGGTCATTCTTCACCAATCAAAAATACCATGATGAAGTCAGCGGACCCCAAAGGTTATGCTTCACCAATCAACAATACCATGATGAAGTCAGCGGACCCCGAAGGTCATGCTTCACCAATCAACGCCCTTTTGGCCTCGAACAACGAGTAGCGTAACATCGCGCTCTGCTACGCCATAGTGAATCCTAACGGATACCACTAACCATTCACACACTCGAGCAAGAACCACCTATATCAAACATAGGCACAAAACAATAATTCTCTAGAAGAGAATCCGACACACACCTCCCTTAACCGAAGGATTTCACCTTGCTCACCAAACACGTCCATTATCTCTCAACGAGATTTACCACATTACCACCTCGGTGATAATTCAAATCCAAACCATAAGTACAATTTATCGAAAATTGTAATCTACCACAAATCGACCAAAACCAGGTCTCGACAACATTTTTCGGATCTACCAAAAGCATCATCCGAAATCTCACACTAAAACTTCCTCGTGCGGGAGTGTAACTCCCCCACTTGGAACTACGTCCCATATCCACAACTCGTACAACCGTACAATGCTACCAAAGGTAGACTTTACAAACGATTGGGCTCACATAACCCATCACCATATCTTGCTCCAGCCTTGAACACATGAAGGATTTCAATCAATCCTTAAACACTTCGAACAAAAAGTGCACCACGATTACACAAACCACACCCTCGCAATCATCCAATTGCTCTAGTTTGTCAATTTCCACCTAGTCACTCATGTACCTAAGGGTTTCACTCCGGCACCCTAAGTACAATGTAACCACAACACAATCGGAGTCGAACACCATGCTAGTAGGTATGATAGAGGCACCTAATGTCGCGTCATACAGACTCTTTTAGCAACATACATCAAGATCAACACTCGATTTCTCGGGAATCATCCCACCCGTCGAACCTCATGGTTCATCAACTTCAACACAAAAGCGAACACGCGCTTAACAACCGAACACCAAAACCCATTTCCATGGTTTGGTAGAAACATTTCCCAAATACTAAGGAATGCTTTATTGCACCAAGTCTTACACCCTTCGCCCGAAAATCAAACGTCACCATAGGGTACTTCCATTCGGAACGTCACCCATATCAATAACATGCACAAACAATGCATCTAATAAACTCAAACTCAACGGCGCATAATAAATAATCAAAGGACATATTTATTAAAATGAAATGTACCTTAACGTCTCCTTGCCGCACCCGTCCCTGCTAACTCGGGACATTCCGACTTACGACGTCCTTCTTCTTGGCAAATGAAGCACACCATGCCATCACCCTTTGGCACCAAACATTCCCAAGACTTGTGACCCCTCACGCCACAATTGTAACATCTAGACGCGCTAGAATCCGATATACTCATCCGCGTACCACCCGTGCTCACACTCGGACCCTTAGTCCTCTTACTTGGAGCACCATAAGAAACAACCATTCTCTCACTTGAAGGTTCACTCATCTTCGATCGTGAATACGACTCGAAACCTCTAGCCAAGTTGAATAATTCCGAAAATGATTTCGCTTGACCCCGGCTAATCTTATTCTTTAAGTCATCATTCAAGGTTCGATAGAAATCTTGCATCAACAAATTATCATTCCCCAAATACTCCAGGCAAAAACGAGCCTTCGCCATAAAGGTCGTCTTGAGAGTATTCAAATCCATAGAACCCTGTTGCAAATTTCGCAACTCATTACGCATTTCCGACAAATCGGCTGAAGTTCGGAACTCCTCGAAGAATTCCTTCTTAAACCCGTCCCACGATAATGCCATAAACGGTTCACCACCGATAAGATCAATCATACCATCCAACCAATCCTTGGCCCTACCCCGTAACAAACTAGTAACGAGTCTCGTCTTCTTCTCAGGAGGGCATTCAATAGTACGAAAACACCCTTCGACATCTGAGATCCAAGTTGTGCTTACCAAAGGATCTGGTTTCCCTTCATACATCGGGGGTTTAGTCCTCATGAAGCTCTTAAAACAACGCTCCATTTCACTACTACCCCGAAATTCGGAATACTTCCTATCCATTTCTTCTCAAAACGCACTCATTTGCTCCGCAACGGCGGCCGCAACTCTAGAGTTAAGCTCCTCGTCATTCGTCTCGATCTTGTTTCGCGTCATCATTCTAAAGAATGCAAAACGATTAGTCCACGAACGTATAAAACAACACGCTCCACACCGGTCCATCTTGTTAAACACTCGTCGTACATCACTTGCTAGACACGATTTGCACCCGTTATAAGGTTTGCAAGTCCTTATTACGCACACACGCCGTATCAACTTGTTAGTACAACGACTATCTTTCTCGATGATATTCGCAACGCAAACAATAACAAAACACAATAAAAATCCTACGCGATAAAACACACGCAAGAAGTAATATCATAACACAAGTCACAATCCTAGTTAGTTCACCTACACGCTATGGCACTAACCAAGTTCCCATTCCAACCCGTACTCCTACAAGTCCCGTAACAAATAAGCACACACAAAATCTAAGTCTAGGCACCTATCTCAAGTCGCCTAAATCCCTTAGACCATGCTCTGATACCACTTGAAACAACCCAACCCGTATTAAACCAGCCCATAAAAATTTTTTCCTTTTAATACGCGTTAAATAATACTTTAGGTCCCGATTGTTTTTCCATAAACATCTTTAATTATAATAGAAGGTTAAATAACCTTAAAACATTTAATACATTAGTTAATTGTCCAAACGGACATACACGACCAGACTAGTTTAGTTTCCAACAAACCGAGCATGGTGATTTGGGACTACGCTACCCAAATCCTAATCGAGTACAAAAGCAAGATCTTCTAAGCAACCTAGCTAAGATCTCTAAATCCCCAAGCTTACCTGAGCCGCCAAGCATGCGAACCTATAAAAATATCAACAACGAGAGGGTAAGCTAACGCTTAGTGAATGATAATATACTACATACATATATATGTATAAAATAGACACGCCACACAAATATCAAATACCGCATACCGAAGCATCCATGTATAAGGCAACTACCCTAAGCATACCGTACGATCTCTAAGAAACAAGCTAAAGATATCAACAAAGTACAAGTTCACCAACGACGATGTGAACAACGCCAATAAGCTACACCCGGAGGGTTAGCTACATCACGACAATACAACATTATACGTATACAATATTTAACATGCTAAACAATCACAAACATAATATGGTTAACCATAACGCTATGGTGCTACCGGCTCGTGGTTCACACCATACGTATTTGAGTCATACTCTTTTATAGTGCTACCGGCTCGTGGTTCACACTTCGATGCTACCGGCTCGTGGTTCACGCCTTGTTTTATAGTGCTACCGGCTCGTGGTTCACACTCGATGCTACCGGCTCGTGGTTCACATCTATTTTTATAGTGCTACCGGCTCGTGGTTCACACTCGATGCTACCGGCTCGTGGTTCACATCTATTTTTATAGTGCTACCGGCTCGTGGTTCACACTCGATGCTACCATCACATCCACAAATAAATACACCATAAACATGAACGCATAATTATTCCACTCACAATATTAACCCTTCGCCATTAGGGTTATATAATCCACATCACCCGCCCATGTGATAACGTACACAAAGTGTGCACATCGTCAAAGGTGGCCAACCAAACGCACAACCGTGCTAATTAGACCTATATACAAGTCCATCAATCCACCTATATGTGAAGTGAGCTCTATAACTGAGAACCACTTCACCCGACCCGCACCCATCCTACACATACATATGCACATAGGATATTAACACTCACCTTGTCGCCTTGATGAACGCTTCCGAATAATCCGCAACTCGCCGAAGGAATGTACCTATTCCATTATCATAAATACCACAACACAATTAGGATGGATTTACAAACCAACCCAATTCGACCCTTAGTGCAATTTCGACCCAAATGCACTTCCAAGCACAAACCGTGCCCAAACTAACCAATAATCACTGACACAAGTGACAATGGTCCTAATATGCCAATTAAACCCGAACACAAGTGTTAAACACTTATCGTTCTCAAATTAGCCCATAAACCCTAATTTTGACCCATAAATTCAAAATCTCACCAATTACAAGTTTTGACACCAAAACATATTTAACTCGATTTTATACTTCAACTTAATCCATTTTAAGTTTATAAACCTCATCGAATCGACATTCGGGTCATAATCCTCAACAAACCCTAATTTTGACTCTAGTCAAAATTAGTCAACCACGAAAACCCTAAAAGTCTCCAAAACACCAATAATCACTAATGCTAGCGATTGTACACCATTTACAAGTCTTAAACATGGCTAAATCATTAACCAACCCAAAACCCACCAATAACAACAATAAACTCGAATCTTGGTGTTAATCTTCAACTAACAACTAAATGGGTTCCATCTATGAACATACAACCCAAAAGCCCCAAATTTGAATGATGAACACGAAAATGCAATTCGGAGTTAGAGCTTACCACTAGTATCACCATGTAGCTAAGAACGAGGAGAACAAACTTATCAACTACGCCAAAGATCAAAACCCGCTTCTTCCTTTCCAAAATCCCACTTGAATCACTTGGGGTATTTGAGTTTCTTGGGAGAAAATGAAAGAAAAAGGAAAAGAAAATAAGAAATGAAATGAATGGATGAGGTTAAATCCTCAAATATGGCTCAAATGTGAAAAGACCAAATTGCCCTTGAACTTCATTTGAAATTACAAGAATCTGGTGTCAGTTCGTGCAGTATGCCGCGTCGCGGCATTAATGGTCGCGCCGCGACCTTTGCCTGAGTCTAGTGCCTTCTTTACCACACTTTCTGATCTGAATTCTAGTTGATTGCCGCGCCGCGGCGTCATTTGTCGCGCCGCAACACACGGCGTGATCTGAGTCATTTTCTTGCATACAAGACCTCAACACCTGAACATGTCCCGAACCCTTCATACGCCTATCGTACATACACAATACACCTATAAGTCATGTACGGGGATAACGGGGTGTTACAATACTGGTGCCGATAGAAGTTATGTATGTAGACATTTTTGCGATAAGATTAATTGGTCATTAGTCCCGTTAAAAGAGAGTATGCTTGTCGAGGTCGCCAATGGAAAACTTGAAAAAGTTGACCATATTAGTCGAGAAGCTATTATCAACATAGCTGGAGTAGATTTCGAAATTGACTTAATACCCATTAAATTGGGAAGTTTTGACGTGATCGTCGGTATGAATTGGCTGACGAAAGTAAGGGCCGATATTATTTGTGGAGATAAAGCTCTTCGTATACCACAAGGCGATGGTGAACCCCTGACTATTTACGGAGAGAGATGTACCTCGAAGCTGAACCTCATTAGTTGCGTGAAAGCGCAAAAGATTATGAAGGAGGGACGTCTTGCTGTCCTAGCGCATGTGAAAACGGTAGAAACTGAGGTGAAGAGTGTGAACGACGTTCGAATTATGAACGAATTTTCCGATGGCTTCCCAGAAGAATTGCCCGGATTACTGCCGCCAAGAGTAGTAGAGATTCAAATCGATTTAGTGCCAGGAGCAGCACCTGTAGCTCGCGCACCTTATAGACTCGCACCTTCCAAGATGCAAGAATTACAGAGCCAACTACAAGAACTGTTAGATCGAGGATTTATCCAACCAAGTTTCTCGCCTTGGGGCGCACCTGTGTTGTTTGTGAAGAAGAAGGATGGATCCTTCCATATGTGTATCGACTACCGTGAACTCAACAAATTGACAATCAAGAATCGGTATCCTCTTCCTAGAATTGACGATCTTTTTGATCAACTACAAGGATCGAGCATTTACTCAAAGATCAATTTGCGATCCGGTTATTACCAGTTGAGGGTGAAAGAAAGTGACGTGATGAAAACTGCATTCAGGACCCGTTATGGTCATTATGAGTTTCTCGTGATGCCATTCGGTTTAACAAATGCACATGCCGTGTTCATGGACCTCATGAATTGTGTCTGCAAGCCGTACTTGGATAAGTTTGTTATCGTCTTCATAGATGATATCCTCATCTACTCTAAGAGCAAAGAAGAGCATGAGCAACATCTCCGACTAGTACTTGAACTCTTGAGACAAGAGCAACTTTACGCCAAATTCTCCAAGTGTGAATTTTGGTTGAAAGAAGTCCAGTTTTTGGGTCATGTTGTGAGCGACCAAGGTATCAAAGTTGATCCTGCCAAGATTGAAGCTATCAGAAAGTGGGAAACCCCCACTACTCCGACACATATTCGCCAATTTTTAGGTCTCACCGGTTACTACCGAAGGTTCATTGAAGGATTTTCTCTAATTGCGCGTCCTTTGACTGCACTGACTCACAAAGGGAAGAAGTTCATTTGGGAACCCGCACACAAATCAGGATTTCAAACTTTGAAGAATAAGTTAACCTCCGCACCTATCCTATCACTTCCTGAGGGCAGTAACGACTTTGTTGTTTATTGCGATGCTTCGAAAAGCGGTTTTGGTTGTGTACTGATGCAACGATCAAAGGTTATTGCCTATGCTTCTGGTCAACTAAAGATTCACGAACGGAACTACACTACTCACAATCTTGAACTTGGAGCCATTGTCTTTGCTCTTAAATTGTGGAGACACTATTTGTATGGGACTAAGAGTACTATCTTCACCGATCACGAGAGTCTCTAGCACATCTTTGATCAGAAGCAACTGAATATGAGACAGCGTCGATGGATCGAGATGCTCAATGACTACGATTGTGAACTTCGCTATCATCCTGGCAAGGCCAATGTTGTAGCTGACGCTTTGAGCTGAAAGGAGAGGACGGCACCTCTTCGTGTTAGGGCTTTGAACATCACCATCCATTCGAACCTCAACAGTCAGATTCGAGTAGCCCAAGATGATGCTCTCAAGGAGGAGAATATATCTCAAGAACATTTGAACATACATGTCTCTCGATTCGAGGTTAGGGAGTCTGGACTCCGATGTTATGCCGGAAGAATTTGGGTACCTTGTTATGGAGATTTACGGAACCTTATACTTGATGAAACCCACAAATTGAGATATTCGATTCACCCTAGAGCGGGCAAGATGTACCACGACCTTAAAGAACAGTATTGGTGGCCGAATCTTAAGAAGGACGTTGCGACTTATGTTGGTAAGTGTTTGACTTGTTCAAAAGTTAAAGCCAAGCATCAAAGGCCCTCTGGATTGCTTCAACAACCAGAAATCCCACAATGGAAGTAGGAACGGGTTACAATGGATTTCATCACCAAGCTACCAAAGACAGTGGGCGGATACGATACTATTTGGGTTATTGTTGACCGCCTCACCAAATCTGCACATTTCTTGGCTATGAAGGAAACGGATATGATGGAGAGACTTGCTCAATTATACATCAAGAAGGTTGTATCTCGTCATGGTGTACCTTTATCGATCATCTCAGATCGCGATCCCCGTTTTGCTTCTAGATTTTGGCGTTCTTTGCAAGAAGCCATGGGAACTCGTCTGGACATGAGTACTGCTTATCACCCTCAGACTGACGGGCAAAGTGAACGAACGATTCAGACCTTGGAGGACATGTTGCGTGCATGTGTCATTGATTTCAGAAAGGCCTGGGAAAGGCATTTGCCATTAGCCGAATTCTCGTACAACAACAGTTATCACTCTAGCATTAATGCCGCACCTTTTGAAGCATTGTATGGCCGCAAGTACCGATCTTCTATTTTTTGGGCCGAAGTAGGCGAAAAGTAAATCACCGGACCCGAGGTAGTCCATGAAACAACAGAGAAGATTGCTCAGATTCAAGCTAGACTTAAGACTGCCCACGATCGTCAAAAGAGTTATGCCGATCTTAAACATAAGGACTTTGAATTCAACGTGGGCGACCGTGTAATGTTAAAAGTTGCACCTTGGAAAGGCGTGATCCGTTTTGGTAAACGTGGAAAGTTAAAGCCACAATACATTGGTCCTTTTGAAATCTTGGAACGTGTTGGACCCGTTGCTTACCGTTTGGATCTTCCAGCACAATTGAGCTCAGTTCATCCTACCTTCCACGTGTCAAACTTGAAGAAGTGTCTTGCTGTACCCGAACTTATCATACCACTGGAAGAACTTACAATTGATGACAAACTCCACTTTGTGGAAGAACCTATTGAAATTATGGATCGAGAGATCAAAACTTTGAAACGCAACAAGATTCCGATTGTACGAGTACGATGGAATGCCAAACGAGGACCAGAGTTTACTTGGGAGTGAGAGGATCAAATGATGCAGAAGTATCCTCACCATTTCCCGACTCCTCCATCTACCTCAGCTTAAAATTTCAGGACGAAATTTTCTTTAACAGGTGGGTAATGTAACGACCCTGGATTTTTCAATGTTATTTATTAATAATTATTATTATTAATACTTGTGATTAAACGAATGTATGTTATTACATTTACTTGTTTCCATGATTAACCGTGCTTAACTTTAAATGCCCGAAACATCTTTGTGACACACGAACATTACACGAATAATATTTTCAAGTATTATTTACATACATGATTAAGTTTTATTAATCATTTTGATTAACTATGGTTATTAGTTAATTACTTGGGCTTTTATTGGATTTGTTTGTTAACTACTTGAACTTGGGCCTTGATTAATGGTTAATGGACTTAAGAAGCCCACCCTACCTCTTTATTGGATTAACTAGCCCAACCTACTTGTAAGTATCACTTAGATATTAAACTAGTTGGTTAGTACTTATAAGGAATCTAGTTACTACACCATCCCCATGCAACCACCCTTATTAACCACCTTTTAAGCCTTAACCATGCAAGAACCTCATGGATACTTCCCTTCCCCCCTCCCTTGATGCAGGCCGTCAGCCTTAGGCTCCTTGGGGAGTGCTTTTTGCTTCAAATTTTGTTACCATATCAACTTGTATGCTTCATTCATTACACACACATTTTTACTTGCAATATTCTCTCAACTTTTTTTCTCTCTTTTCCTCTCAAATACTTGTAAGTATTATGAACTTTTCCTTGCTAAAAACCGAATACTAACACCCCTTAATCATCATCATCACTTGTTCTTTGATTATTGTTTTGTTACTTGTTGTAGTTGTTACTTACTTGTAGTTATTACTTACATGTTTTTAAGAATCAAACTTACTAGTTTCATTCTTCTTTTATCTTGTATTTACAAGAACACACAAGAACTAAACTTTCTAGTTTATATTCTACATATATTGTTTCAAAAGATTTTGAGTTCATGTGTTGTGAAAGCATACTTGTAATTCATGTTAGTAAACTTTAAAGTTTACTTTCTTAAAGATCAAACTTTGGTTTGAATCTTTAAAGTATGAAACTCATGAACTTACCACTTGTTTACTTAGTGTATTTCTTCATATTATGCACTTTAATTTCATGTTTGTTGGTTGTTATTAGTCAAGTGTTACTAGTTAACTTTGATCTCATTAATCTTGAACTAAAAGTTAACTTGAAAGTTCAAGAACATGGGAGTGTAACTCTTTAGTTATGACTTCATACACTTGTGTTAGATTTAACTTAATAACTTTAGATCTAGACTTTTGAGTCTTGGATCTTCAAGATCTAACTAAGAACTATGTTCTACATCTTAAGATCTTGATTAGTTAGTTTACATTTAAGTTTTTAGTTCAATATTACTTTTATATTTCATGTATGTGTTGAATCTAAGACTTTGATGTAACTTTGGTTCATCAAAACACTTGCAACACTTAAGTGAGTTGTGCTTCATGTCTTAGACTTACATTTGGGTTATGATGGTCAAACCTTGGTGAAAATGATGTAAACACATCAACGAGTTGTACACTTGAAGCTATATGCATCAAGGATGAGAACCATGATAAGCATCGAGCACCAAGAACTACCGGAACCTACTGACCCTACTATTCTACTGTTTCTGTGTCTTACCCGTAAGACCTGGGCTACTGTAATTATGATTTTCAGATAGCTCTATTTGAGTAGATAACTTTTCAAATAGGACTCGTCTTAATCCGAGTTACGGTTTAGGATTTATGGCCCTCCGATCGTCACTATGTCCATTTAACGTTGTGCTGAAAAATTCTGACCTACTCGCACTTAGACCGTCGCCACGGTCAAACGAAGACGAGTTTGCTTCTGTAATTTTTACCACAACTAAAGGACTCATATACGGAGCCATGGCCACTGGTCTCACCTTATTTCAGTAGGTATAGAGGTCGTGGTGACTGACCGAACTCAGCCTTTGTTTTAAACTCTTTTCATGAACGAAACTTACTTTACACCTTTTGTTTAATGATGAATGATGATGACCCTTAAGACCTTATTTACATACTTTTAAACCTATTTGGACTATTTACTGACTTAGTACTATTTGACCTAGGTTGAGGACCCGTTTGGACAACCTTCACTACTTGCTTACTTTCCGAGTCATACTTTACCGCTACTTTATCATTGTGAGTTATAGCATTCCCTTTTTTTACTTTAACTTATTTTGGGAACTGAGAATACATGCGGATTTTATGTTTTACATACTAGGCAAGAGTACTTAAACTTATATATGTGTGGGTTATACAACGGCATAAACATTCCCTTTAGCTCGGTAACGTTTAGCCATTGGTTTTTGAACCGGTGAACGCGAATCTTAGATATGGATCCATAGGGTTTGACATCCCCACTCGGGCTAGTTGCACTAGTATTTAACGAGTGTTTAATACTTCGTAAACATACGCACTTGCCAAGTGTACTTTCAGGGGGTATAAACTTTAAGTTAGTTACCAAGTGCCCACGGTTAAGCATATACTTTATCATACTATTTTGAAACGCTCTTTGTAGCACTGAAATCTCGTGGCCTACCTTACATTACTGTTATACTTAAACTATAGCTCACCAACCTTTGTGTTGACGTTTTTAAGCATGTTTTTCTCAGGTGCTTAAGGTTATTTGCTTCCGCTGTCGTGCTAGTCTTGCCGTAGACACCCGCTACTCTAGTGTTATCACCGCATGAACTGTTTACCTTGCATTCAAACTTTAATACATTTGAAACTATGTTTTGTAACGACCTAAGGGTCACATACATTTATTCATGCTTGCTATTCGTAGAAGCATGCTGTTGGTGTAAAACATTTGATGTCGATTATGACATCATCTTTCTATCGTGAATGCAACTTCTTTTATTACAGCATATAGTACTTAACCTTATAATGATCCTATTGTTGATGATTCGTACACGATGGTTTTGTACGGGGCATCACAATAACGCTCTTTATTATCAAACTTTTGACTGTTAAAGCCGTCTTCGGTTTTCGCTGCTTCATCAGCTTTTTCAAAACTCAGAAAACTGATTCGTAGGCTAAGGTGCTTTTCAGAAATTCAGAAATTCAGAAATTCCGAGTTGAAGTTCATCAGTCCAGAAGATAGACGTTATATATATATATATATATATATATATATATATATATATATATATATATATATATATATATATATATATATATATATATATATATATATATATATATATATATATATATATATATATATATATATATATAATTATTGATATAGGAACGCTGTGGCATTTGAGAATAATGAATATTGCATCCCGGTATTTGATATGGCAATTATCGTTACAAGATGCAGATGAGTTCTTGATAGGATCTCAATAGATAAATATAGTGATTTTTTTTTTTGAAAAGATTTAAGCCAAGAAGCAACGAGGTTGTTAGTAAGTCTGTGGTTATAATGGTGAAATATAAAAGGTTTCCCGGTAACAATAAAGGGCAACTTATATATCAAAGTTATGATAAGACTAATCCGGCTGAAAAGTTGAAATTGACTTGCTGGAGCTGTGACAAAACTGGCTATTAAAAAAATTTGAAATGTTATTTTCGGTAATAACAATGCCAAAGGAGCTAGCACAGATACGTGTTAAACGTTTACTCAGGTTTCGAGAGTTTTTTAGGTGCATAAATATATACATAAATCTTTCCTTCCGTAGATGTAGTGTGGTTGGTTCATCCTCTCGATTGAGGTGTTTTCAAGAATCATGAAAGGTTTGAACGCAGATTGTAATCGTCAAGATACAAATGAGGTTTAAGATGAAATCAAGTGGCAAACTTGAAGAAATGTTTAGTTTCATATATTATAATCAATATTTTAATTCATTTTAATTGTCCAATGTTAGTAGTCTACAGTTAGTAGTTCAATAATTCATATATAGTTTAATATATAATATTCAAATTAATTAATACGTATCGTGACCCATTGTATACATATCTCAGACTCGATCACAACCCATGGTATATATAATTTTAGAATCAACCTCGACCCATTATATGCTAACTCGAGCATTACTGCATACAGTTTCTTATGGGTTATTCAAAATAATATATATAGATGATGTCAATATGATATGTTAAAACATTATATACGTGTCCCGATTTATCCGACGATATTTAAAGTGCGTAAAATAAATAACAGAAATTAAATGACGATAAATAAAACGAAGATTATGCAGAACGAAGATAATCGATGTAGAACGATATGCAGAACGAAGATTATGCTCGAGGTATAGATTGTGATGTCGAGACGTGTGATGCGGATATTGGTGTTGGTGGTACTGGTACTGTTGGTGCCGATGTTGGTGGTGGTGGTGGTGCTGCTGATGCTTGTAAAGTTTGCACCATATTCTCTAAAGCCATTACTCGAGCACGAAGTTTGTTAACTTCTTCCATTACTCCGGGATGATTGACGGTTGGAATGAGTGGATGAATAAGGTTTAGAATTTAAGATAGTATATAATCATGGCGAGATATTCGGGAAATGAGGGTGAAAATGGTGTTTCGGACTGGTTCGTAGGTAAATGCTTCAGGTTCTTCACCAAGAGGGAAATGTGGTGGATGGAAGGGATCACCTTCTTCTTGTCTCCAATGATTAAGTAGGCTACAAACCCATCTCCAATTCATCCAGAATAGATGATGGCTAATTGGTTGATCTATTCCGGTCACACTGCTTTCGGAGCTTGAGTGAAACTCCATATCGAAATCTGAGGAACTTGAACTAGTGGCGAATTCCATTTCGTACGTTGAATAAAGGATTTTTCGATATGAAATGATTCTCGGCTATCGGATGGTATTCTAATTACATAGAATATCTATATATATAGAACAAAAGATTCCGTAGATTACGGAGGAATTTACGGAATATGTCAGATAAAGTTTACAGTAACAGATACGCTAAGATATGAATTAGCAGATACGCTAAGATATGAATTTTTTTCTATACACTATCGATGCACTAAATACAGTAAGATGTGTCTAGACTAAGAATGACAAGCAGGTAATTTTTGACACGAAATGATAAGCAAAACTTTTGACATGCAGACACGGTCGAAGTCCAGACTCACTAATGCATCTAAACAACTATCAGTTAGACACACTAATGCAAGACCTGGTTCGCTAAGACCACCGCTCTGATACCAACTAAAATGCCCCGTTCATATCGATTATAAATGTTACATAATAATTGATTTCATTGCGAGGTATTTGACCTCTAAATGATACATTTTACCAACATTGCATTCGTTTTTAAAAGACAAACTTTCATCACATCGAAAGTTGACGGCATGCAAACCCTTTAATAATATATCCATCTATAAATGACTTAATAATATTCTTGATGAACTCAACGACTCAAATGCAACGTCTTTTGAAATATGCCATAAATGACTCCAAGTAATATCTCTAAAATGAACAAATGTACAGCGGAAGATTTCTTTAATACCTGAGAATAAACATGTTTTAAAAGTGTCAACCAAAAGGTTGGTGAGTTCATAGGTTTATCATAAACAATAAAATTCATCATTTTGATAGACCACAAGATTTAAATGTGCATGGTACAAATGGGCCCGAATCCTACACTCACCTGTAATGTACATGCAATTTCCTTTAAATACAGTACACATATCTCGTGTATGAAATCATTTTTCAAAATGCTTAATAACCGTACACATATCTCGTGTACAAAATATCATACACCTAACCTGTGTATAAAAATCATTCTCTCGATATATAACATTCACTTTGCTTTCTTTGCTTGGTAACCGACCTTAACATTTAATGCGCATCATAAGTATCCTCAAAATAAGGAGAACTTTCAGTCTGTAATAAATATATAAACCTCGAAGTACTAAACACCATGCCCACTAGCTCTTTCGTCTAGTGAACATTCTGGGTGGGGGTGTTAAACCAGGTAGCTACCTTTAGGATTTGCGTGAATTAGGGGCCATACCCATTTCCTAATTCTTAGGTTACCAAGCTATAATAATCAGGGGAAAATATTCACATCAATTAGTAGCAATTATAACATCCAATTAATTCAGATATAATAATCAACAGAACCTCTCTTCTGTATAATAATTCATTCGAGGAATGTTTTGCTTGTGTCTATCTCATCAAACATTTATAAAAGCATTTCATGTATTCTCAATCCAAAAATATAGATTGCAAAAGCATTTTATAAAACAGCTATAAAAACACCGCATGTATTCTCATTCTCAAAAATGTAAAGAGTAAAAGGGAATCAAATGAACTCACGATACAATATTTTGTAGTAAAAATATTCATACGACGATACTGAACAATGCAGGGTTGGCCTTGAATTCACGAACCTATATCATTTATATATGCATTAAAACATATTCGTGTACTCGAATAAATCTATATATTATTGTTAGTGATGTAATTGTTGTATTTATTAATTTATAAATTTCATTATTTATTTATATATATTTTCATTTTTGTACATAATAATATTAATATAATTAAGTTGTGTATATTAAATATATCTTTATATATATAACCTTCAATTTTTATACTTATAATCTTAACCATGTCTTTTAAACTTTTATTTTCATAATTATAATTATTTTAATAATAATAATAATAATATAGATATTACTGATAATAGTAAAAATGATAGTTTTTAAGAATTACAAAAATATAATTTTAGTAAAAATAATATTAATGATAATAACTTTTAGTAGTAACAATATAAATGATGAAAATTCATATTAATAATATAAATGATAATATTTATAATAGTAATGATACTAGCATTAATAATACATTAATAATAGTACTAATTATAATAATATTAGTAATGATAATACTAATAATTTTTAAGTGATAATACTAGTAATAATAATGACAATATCATAAGTTACATTAACAATAATAATAATCCTATAGTTAATAATAATAATAATAATAACAATAATGAAAATGATAATAATAATAATAATTATTATTATAATTCTAATAATTATAACATTAATAATAATAATAATAATAATAATAATAATAATAATAATAATAATAATAATAATAATAATAATAATAATAATAATAATAATAATAATAATAATAATGATAATAATAATAATAACATGAATAATGATAATAATAATAATAATAATAATAATAATAATAATAATAATAATAATAATAATAATAATAATAATAATAATAATAATAATAATAATAATAATAATAATAATAATAATAATAATAATAATAATAATAATAATAATAATAATAATAATAATAATAAAAGAAAAGAAAACTACCTTAGAAACCCTTTTAAAAAAAAAATTTGAATCAAGCAAGGATCGAACCCGAGACCTCTCGTTCCCCGACATCTCCCTCAAACCATTACTCCGTATTTGTTTTTCTAATTAACTTCCAACCCCAAATAATTATATCTCGTAACATTTATCATCCATTTTCTTCTTCATCTTCTCAACATATATTGACCAGAGGCATAATACGCAATCCAGTGAATTAAACATTTTAGATTTTAAAATTTCAAACGAAACAGATACTACCAATTGTTTGTTGAATTGCTTTCAACGGAAAAGAAATAAAAAAAATAAGCAGCAGCAAGAAGAAAACACGATGAACACTCATACATTGATTTTGAAATCCGGATGTTTTTAGATGATGGTTATAAAATGAAATGTGTTCTAGATCACCCTTAGAAACTTCTAAGACCATTAATTACAACAGAAACTTCGTATAAACCTTCGTTTGACTTTTTATTTTAAAAACATTAACTCCAAAATTCAGGCTCAATATAACGAATTGGAATTTGATACTTTGCAGATAGTTTGAGTGAAAGAATCCTAACAAGACTGCAATATTACATTTTGAAATTATTTTCGAATTCAAAGTTTAAAAAAAATATACAAGAAACAGAGGTAGCGGCTTCAGCTATTTTTTTTATAAATGGTTTGGTTTTCCTTCCTTTCTTCTTGAATTGCTTTAGGTATTATATAGAACGTAATTTAGATATTAATACAGTAGCAGATTCGTTTGCAGTTGTTTTGTAGCAAAATAAAATCGACAAGAATCACTAATCGTACAGAAAGAAAATAAAAATAAAATAAAGTGTGATATGGATTGTTAACAGATTGTACAATCGAATGAATCTGATACAAGATCAACCAGACATGAATATAATTCAATAAAGCTTGATTGTGAAAGGAAACAGAATAATCAATTATATATATTTATCTATGTATATGTATATCTATATAAGAATACTGTATATGTATATCAGTATATGTATTTATATATTTATATATAATTGTATTTTATGTGTGTGTATGTATTATATATATATATATATATCAGTTTACATAAATTAAATTTAACTTATATTAATAATTATTAATGTATTAATGATAACAATATTATTAACATTTATAATAATAATAAGAATACCAATATTAATAACAATAATAATACAAATAATAATAAATTTTAAAAAATGATAACAATAATATTATTACTTATAATATAATAAATTATATATAAAAATACAAATAATAATTTTAATAATACTGATGTTAATATTAATAATAATAATAATAATAATACTAATGATAATAATAATGTTAGTAATAACCATTTAAATATATCAAATTCACATCTATAGATTATATATATTTAAATAATATTAGTAATACTAGTATTGATATTAATATTGAAAGTAATAACAATGTTATTATAACAACTATAGTTATACTTGTATTATATATATGTATTATTCATTATTCATATATCATATAATAACCTTTATTTAATATTTATTATTTCTAAGATTTATATATATTACAATATATTAGAAATCATATATATTTATATATAGATTCACTTTTAATAACAACTTAATGATTCTGTATTATTATTTTACATCTTTAATTCAAATGATTAAATTATATTTTATTATTTTTAATTATCATTTACACTTACATTTATATATATATATATATATATATATATTTAATTACATATTTATTTACAAACAAATTGTTCATGAATCGTCGGGAATAGTCAAAGGTCAAAATGATTTCATAAAAATAGTTTAAAATTTTGAGACTCAACATTACAAACTTTACTTATCGTGTCGAAATCATACAAAGATCAAGTTTAAATTTGGTTGGAAATTTCCGGGTCGTCACAGTAAGCTTGCTTGTTTTTAGTCTATTTAATATTTGTGTACTCTAAATGTTGTGATAATTAACAAAACTATGATTAAAAAGAAAAGCTTGAACAAAGAAATATTTTTTTTATAAACCAAGTTAATTTTTGAAAAATAAAGTAAGTAAAGAAAAATGTGGGGTTTGGTTAAAATCGCAACTATAGTGTACATAATAAAAACACCTTGAAACTTGTCATGAAACTTAGGTCAATGCAATGTATGTGAGAAGTGAAATTACTTGTGCCTTGAATCCTTGCATAAAAAGTGACATGAGTTATTGCTTAATGTGTGCTTGATTAATTGATCATAAATGCTAGAATACGTAGGTTGTCATACATCTTAGAGCCTTAAGTGATAGACATAATATCTAAGATTAACTCTAAGCATCTCAATAAGTATTCTCGAAACTCATATCGTCATACAAAAGGTTCCTTAGTGGTAATAATAATTTGAAACTATAATCACTAGCTTGTGACTATTTTGAAAAAGAAAAAGAATTATCTTTCTTCAAAAATGAAAAAAATTGGTGATATAGTAAAAGTGATTTTTAAAGTCAAAGATACCAAATGATAAACCAGCACTTGGCTATAAAAGAAACCTTGAGTGAACGTATCACAAGCTTCTAGAAAACACACTTCATAAAACTCAACATAGTACCAAACTAGTCGACGATCGAGCCTACGGTCGACCGTGGATCGACCGCATGGGCTCTGATCAAAATGTGCTTTCGGAATTCTAAGATCGGCCGTGGTTTGACACTTTTAGATGTTGAGTCTTTTTAAAATGATTATAACATTAGTTTTACATTGTTTATTGGAAAGATTTAAACATTTGCTAATGTGAAGCAAATTATCATCATTAAAAGACACTCGTTTAAAATATCAAGTGATTTTCAAACAACTATAAGCATACAAGATCAATTATTCCCACTCAAGACATGAAATTGGTTTGCCAAATTTTAAATATAAACATGTCTAAAAGAACAATAGTCTATTCCTTGAGAAAGGTATAAAGATGAGTTATTGTGAGAATATTTGATGCTAACAATCTCAGACCTAACAAACATTGGGTACGATGTTTTATGTCTCTAACAAGTTGTAGGTTTGTTAACAAGTGTGGTGGAAAATGATGTAATCACAAGTACTCAAAACACATGTCCATGATAAGTAAGTCACACCGAGAACAAAGAACATGATGATGGTGATGTAATGTTTGATGGTAATATTTGAAGGACCATTATCGGTAGAGGTAACATTTCTTGAAAATAAATGTGCTACTTGAATTCTAGCTTGCTATGTGCATATATCTTAACATCCTAGTTAGGTCACAACGTATTTGAAAATAAAACATATTATGCATATAATTGGGTAGAATGTCTTATGTTCTTGATAGTAAATTTAGAAATAAGATAAAAACATGTCAATATATGCATTGCATCAATACATATTCTTATTAGATCTTACGAACATAAAACTAATCACCCAAGGTAAAATGTGATGGTCATTTGAGTGATTCATCCTAAAGTTAAAATATAAAGGGACATTCTCATTAAATTGCTTCAATAATGCAAATACTCGAGAAAAGATGCTAGCATTAAGAGAGGATAAATGACAAGAGTACAAAAATAATCATAATAAACAATTCTTAGGAGACATCAATAGGAGAAAAAATAGATCTTAAGTGTGTAGTCTAAGTTCTCCGTTTTCTAGGTATAGTGTAGATTTCCAAAGTTCAGCTTTGTAGTCTTATTTAAGGGGTTGTATATGATTTCTATCATCTATTCTTAATGAGATACATTTTTGATGAAAGAACTTATTCTAGCCTTAGACTTAAATGATATTATTCTTGTCTAAATTGCTAGAGTAGTAGTCATTGATAAAAATTGTTAGTTAAATGCATAAGTGTTTGTTGAGTTGTTAAAATGTCTAAAAACACACTTAGACATATTAGGACGGATGATTCTAAATCCTTAAGGTTAGAAAGCTTTAAGAATAATTCATGCTCTTAATTTCTAAACTAGGATTAGGTTTGCGTCAAACGATCACCTAGAACAAACAAGTGAAATGAAAAGTTTCAATAACCTTTTAGATAAGTTATAAGGCATTAGACACATCTATGGAAATCAATGCTGAATTATCACTCAAAGGTGTAGGTGTGACTCTAAAGGTAGATACGTCTCTAGGATACTCTTTAGAAATTAAAACCTCACAAGGTCCAAATAGACATCCTAGCAGGCTAAAGGAATAATCAAACATAACACATGAAAAGTTTAACACAATGTGATTAATAGTTAAGAATGTCCTTCAACTAGAAACTAGAACTAAACCATTCCAATTATCTAGTTTAACAAAAGCTAATCACATTGAAAAGAAAGGAGAAGTTGTTGAAACTAATCATAATAAAAGAACCTCAAGAATGTAAGATATGATCTCATGTGTGATCTTAACATAAGAATAACTAGATCTCAAGCTCTTAATGAAAATTCACGTTGTACAATTATTTCTACACTAGATCCCAACACGGTTAAACACGTTTTACTTAATGAAAATTGGGCAATAACCAAACAATAAGAATTATATTAGTTCTTGAGAAATAATGTACATGATCTAGTGTTTATGTATAAGTGAACACACAAAATCTCTTATAAAAGATGATAATCTAGGATTTAGTCTACATAGAGAAAAGAAATTATGAAATAATATTCGCTCTAGTTGTTAGATTAGAACCCACGAGGATTTTAATTGATTATGTGTGTATCATAAGAATGAATGTGAAGAATGCATATATACATGGAAATGCCTATTCTCTACTACCACCTCATCTTTTGATAGACTTAAGGCATTCTTACTTGGTCATGCATGAGAAATGGTAAAAAGCTTACAATACATTATTTACTAAGAAGTATTAGAATGAAATCTTAATTATTCAAATAGATGTTCATAACTTGGTCATTGATCCAATTAACCATTTTCCTTGTGATAAGTTCTTTGAACTCATGAATGGTAAGTTTGAAATATACTTGATAGGTAAACTTGAATGCTTTATTGTATGCTTTACAATCTAGGCTTAACTCTAGGCTCCCTCTCTTTATACACTAGGTGTAAGCCGTATAATCTTTGTTTTATCTCTCATATTGTGCCATATATGCTTTCATTGCATGTATGATTATGTGTGCAACATCTACTTGTTATATTTATATGTGCAAATCTACATGTCATACTTGTATGCTCATATGATTATCATGCTTGACAACTTGAGTTATCTCTCTGAAACTTATGTTGCTTAAAATCACCTTGAAAAATGTTACCCTACACACCTAAGGATCATTAAATTGCTAATTTAATTTTATTTGTGAGGGTATTATGCTTAATATTTGTGACATTCAACATGCCATATATTTTTCATCATGCTTATGTGCTTACATGCTTATAATTTATTAACATGTTGAAAATTATGCTGGGATGTTTTTATGCTCATGATCTAATAGTATGTTGACATGATGATAATTGTCTTAGATCACAATTGTTGAGTGCCTGATAAGTAATTTGATATTAACTTGCTTACCACGAGTTCTGTGATTGCTTGTTATGTTATATCATTTAAGTACACTCTGGAGCTATATTTGAAAAGATAACTAAATAAGTAGTGATTTAACGTATATCATATTTTGAAATTAATTTGCAAGTTAAATGCCTACCTGATTTAGGACATGCTCTTCAATATTCATGCTATGGAACATGCCTTTCTTTGATTTTCATGATTACTTGCTTGCCATGCATAATTGATACTTGTAGTGTGAATTCTAATTGAGTTTATTATGCATGATTGCTTGTTTTGATGTGATCTATGCTTGCCACAATGAAAATTATTCTTAAGTTCTTTGTATGCATATATTTATTAACAATGCATGTGAGACTTCAAATGGACTGTTATGCTCATCACCCATGCAAAGGAAAGTCCAAATATGTCACACTTTCGAGCTGTTAAAAGGATCTTTCGAGAAATCTAAAGGGTCTATGAATCATGGTTATCATGTAACTAGGAGATTCAGATGATGCTGGATCGCTACTGTTTAGAAGAGTGGTGTATGTGCATTAGTTAGTTTATGCATAACCTCTTGGTTCTTAAAGGAACAAACACATGTAGCTCTCCATCTACTACCAAAGTCGAGTATATAGCGATTGAAAGATCGTATGCTCAGGGCTTATGGATGAAACAAACTTTCCTCGATTAAGGTACCACTTCTTTCGAAACTTATCTATGTGTGCATTCTATTGCTAAAATTGGACTAGTCAACCTAATAAGTGATTATTTGAACACCAATTTAGATTTGATTATTACATGATAAGTGATCATTACATGATAAGTGAAATATTAACATGCTCTATATGTTTAGGTTATACATATGTTCATCACTAAGGATACGAAGAGATATGCTCTTAGTTGAATAACCTAAAACTTAGTGTATGATTTTTCAATGATAACTTATCATTTGGATAATGTTTCGACTTATCATATTTGCCTTATTGATCACTATTACTTGACATGCTTCGACTAGTATGCTCATAATGTTGAATAGATGTGCCTCATGCATGTTTTAAGCTTATATATAATTTAGATCGTTATGCATGATTATGTATATTAGCTTCAATATGCTACTCTTACTTGTATTCTTACACTATGTATTCAACATGCTATGCTTATATCATGTGCAATATGCTTGACATGTTATGCTTATGATAGGTGCCATATGTATGCCATGCTTGTGTCCTTACATGCTTGTTTAAAACTACTATGATAGTATCTATAGTGTTGCATGATATGATTACGTGTGCTACTCTTACTTGTTTGCCATGCTATGATATCCTTGTGTTTTAACATGCTTGTTTAAACCTATTTTCTTTCATACATGCTCAAGCATCTAAGCTTATAAATATGATTGTTATGCATGATTATTTTATTGACAATTGATCTCATGTATATTACCTTTTGCATGCTACTCTCACTTATGTTTCCACATTGTGCTATGTGCAATATGTATACCATGTTATGCTATATGGTTCTACATGCTTGTTTAAACCCACTTGCTTCTATACATGCATGAAATTGGCATAACTAATAAAGTAATGTTGGTACTTTATGATAGTGTTGCATGATATACTAAGTCTTCTGCTCATTACATGTTATATCTCACACTCATGCTATACTAATCATTAACTCTGATATGATGCACAATGATTCTTATGCTTGCCATATATTATTATGTGTGTGCACTAACCCTTGATTGAAGGTTTATCTAGCTCGTTGAGTTCATATCACTCCTTACTTGATCTTATGACTGTGTATGTTACAAAGGGGAGCCATACTATCTTCAGCTATGTACGATTCAAGGGGGAGCATTACTCTAGGACGCACTTAATTCCAGGGGGTGCTAACTTTTTTGCTTCGATAAATGGGGGAGAAAGTGTATGGTAAGTGACGTTAACACTTGTGTTGTACTATACGTCTAAGCACACTTACCTATGTTTGTCATCGTCAAAAAAGGGGGACAATGTTGGTTAGTGATCCAATGATAATATTCAAATGTTAACCATTTTATTTTAATGATGACACTGAAATGTCCCGTTCATATCGATTATAAACGTTCCATATTAATTGATTTCGTTGCGAGGTTTTGACCTCTATATGAGACGTTTTTCAAATACTGCATTCGATTTTTAAAACAAACCATAACCTTTAAAATATTACGATGATTATCAAATAATGATAATCTAAAATATTGCGTTTTCACACGACCATTACATAATGGTTTACAATAATATTACACAATAATATATATGTCTTTGAATGCAGTTTTTAAACAATATTATACAAGCATGCTGACTCCAACTCTTGTCAATAAATTAGCATGCAACAGTGGAAGCTCTTAATAATCACCTGAGAATAAACATGCTTTAAACGTTAACAAAAATGTTGGTGAGTTATAGGTTTAACCTATATATCAAATTGTAATAATAGACCACAAGATTTCATCTTTCAATAACATGCAATCTGTATAAAAATCATTCATATGGTTGAACACCTGGTAACCGACATTAATAAATGCATCTCGAATATCCCCATATATAAATATCAAAGTACTAAAGCAGTTCAAATTCTCTGACTAGGGCGTGTCAAAGCCCATATATCTATCTTTAGGGTTCGCGTCAATTTGTGGCAATTATAATAAATACCAATTCTTAGGCTACCAAGTTCAACAAGGGCGATATCCGGTATAACGATTCAACATAGAATGTAGTTTCAATACTTGTGTCTATTTTGTAAATCATTTTCAAAACTGCATGTGTTCTCATCCCAAAAATATTAGGTAGTAAAAATGGGACTATAACTCACTTTCACAGATTTTCACTTCGTCAAAAAATAAGACTTGGCCACGGGTCGATTCACGAACCGATAACAAATATATATATATATATATATATATATATATATATATATATATATATATATATATATATATATATATATATATATATATATATATATATATATATATATATATATATATATATATATCAAAGTATGATCAAAATACATTCACAACATTTTTATTACATTTTAATGATTTAAGTTTATTAAGTCAGCAGTCCTCGTTAGTAAACTACAACTAGTTGTTCACAGTTAGATGTACAAAAATAAATCAATATATATATTATCTCGAATCAATCCATGACCCAGTGTCTACAAGTCTCAGACTCGATCACAACTCAAAGTATATATATTATTTTGGAATCAACCTCAACCCTGTATAGCTAACTCAAACATTACTGCATATAGAGTGTCTATGGTTGTTCCAAATAATATATATATATATGGGTCGATATGATATGTCAAAATATTCTATATGTGTCTATGGTATCCCAAGATTACATAATATATGTTAGAATACATGTGTAATACAATATAAGTTGGTTAAGTTATGATTTGTATAGATTTGTTACAAATTTCACGTAGCTATAACAAGCAAAATTATCCAACCTTGTTTTACCCATAACTTCTTCGTTTTAAATCCGTTTTGAGTGATTCAAGTTGCTATGGTTTCATATTGAACTTAAGTTTATGAATATAAACAGAAAAAGTATAATTTTATAGTCAGAAATACAGGTTACAAGTCATTTTCGTAAAGGTAGTCATTTCAGTTGAAAGAACAACGTCTAGATGACCATTTTGAAAAACATACTTCCACTTCGAGTTTAACCATGATTTTTGGATATAGTTTCATGTTCATAATAAAAATCATTTTCCCAGAAGAATAGATTTTAAATCAAAGTTTATCATAGTTTTTAATTATCCAAACCAAAACAGCCCCCGGTTTTACTACGACGGCGTATATCCAGTTTTACGGTGTTCTTCGTGTTTCCAGGTTTTAAATCATTAAGTTAGCATATCATATAGATATAGAACATGTGTTTGGTTGATTTTAAAAGTTAAGTTATAAGGATTAACTTTGTTTGCGAACAAGTTTAGAATATACTAAACTATGTTCTAGTTATTACAAGTTTAAATCTTCGAATAAGATAGTTATATATATATGAATCAAATGATGTTATGAACATCATTACTACCTCAAGTTTAGTAGGTAAACCTACTGGAAGTGACAAGAAATGATCTAGCTTCAAAGGATCTTGGATGGCTTGAAAGTTCTTGAAGTAAGATCATGACACAAAAACAAGTTCAAGTAAGATTTTTACTCGAATTAAGATAGTTTATAGTTATAGAAATCGAATCAAAGTTTGAATATGAATATTATCTTGAATAAGAAAGATAACCTACTATAAATAACAAAGGTTTCTTGATCTTAGATGATTGCTTGGAATGGATTAGAAAGCTTGGAAGTAAACTAGTAAACTTGAAAGGATTTTTGAAGTGTTCTTCCTATGATGATTATAGCTTGATTCTTGAAGTAATTTTTGATGAAGATGATGATTAGTTTACTGGAAAAATTCGTTCATAAGTGTGTGTAGGTGTTGAGAGAGAATTAGAAAGAGAATTGGAAATGAAATGGATTGATTAGTGAATGGTGAATGATGAGTGGTGAGTGGGGTTAAAAGGAGTTCTAGTTAGTTGACTAGTTCATGGTAGAAGTTAAATTTGATTAGTCATGCATGACATAATCAAGAGTGGAATCCCTTGCTAGTTCCTATTGGTATATACTCATAGTAAGTACGTCTAGAAGCTGTGTATAATACGGATACAAATACTGTATGACTACGAGTAGAATTGTTGATGAAAATGAATGAAAATGTAATTGTAGGCAATTTTGCTAAGTATAATTACTTTGATATGTGTCTTGAAGTCTTTCAAAAGTGTACTAATACATCTTAATACACTACATGTATATTCATTTTAACTGAGTCGTTAAGTCATCGTTAGTCGTTACATGTAAGTGTTGTTTTTGAAAGCTTTAAGTTAACGATCTCATTTAATGTTGTTGAAAGCTTTAAATCAAATTTTAACACATTTTTAATAAAGCGATATTAACCCAAATAAAAAAAATTCTGAGCTGACCTGGCAGCTCGATCCCAGCCAGGGGCTCTGCCCCTTGGACCCCGCCAGGGGTTGCCACCCCTTGGACCCCGCTATCACGGGTGCTGCCCCCGAACCCCCGTCATAATCAAGATAAGTTCAAACAAATGTGCACTCCACACTTTCCCAAACTTGTTCGATATTTATCAAGGTTATTTTGGTTAACAAATTAATCCCATTACACTTAAATCATATTGGTGACACAAATCACCACCAATGAATATATCATAATATGATACATATGTATTTAGTAAGGTGTTGCTATAACGATAATCGTTATATATATCGTTTCGAGTTTCATAATTCAATAGTCTCATTTTATGTATATAACTCATTGTTAATATACCTAGTGAGATACTTACTTTTCATAATATCATGTTAGCTATATACATATCCATATATCTATCATCATATAGTTTTTACAAATTTTAACGTTCGTGAATCGCCGGTCAACTTGGGTGGTCAATTGTCTACATGAAACCTATTTCAATTAATCAAGTCTTAATAAGTTTGATTTCTTAACATGTTGGAAACATTTAATCATGTAAATATCAACTTCATTTAATATATATAAACATGGAAAAGTTTGGGTCACTACAGTACCTACTCGTTAAGTAAATTTCGTCCCGAAATTTGTAAGCAGTTGGAGATGTTGACGCATCTTCTGGAAATAGGTGCGGGTATTTTAGCTTCATTTGATCTTCACACTCCCAGGTGAACTCGGGTCCTCTACGAGAATTCCATCGAACATTAACGATTGGTATTTTGTTTTGCTTAAGTCGTTTAACCTCACGATCCATTATCTCGACTGGTTCTTCAATGAATTGAAGTTCTTCATTGATTTGGATTTCGTCTAAAGAAATAGTGAGATCTTCTTTGGTTAAACATTTCTTTAGATTCGATACGTGAAAAGTATCATGTACACCGGCGAGTTGTTGAGGTAATTCAAGTCGGTAGGCTACTGGTCCGACACGGTCTATAATCTTGGATGGTCCAATGTACCTTGGATTCAGTTTCCCCCGTTTACCAAATCGAACAACGCCTTTCCAAGGTGAAACCTTAAGCATGACCATGTCACCAATTTCAAATTATATATCTTTTCTTTTACTATCTGTGTAACTCTTTTGTCGACTTTGGGTGGTTTTCAATCTTTATTGAATTTGAATGATTTTCTCGGTAGTTTCTTGGATTATCTCCGCACCCGTAATTTGTCTATCTCTGACTTCACTCTAACAAATCGGAGACCTGCACTTTCTACAATAAAGTGCTTCAAACAGCGCCATCTCAATACTCGAATGGTAACTGTTGTTGTAGGAAAATTCTACTAACGGTAGATGTCGATCCCAACTGTTTCCGAAATCAATAACACATGCTCGTAGCATGTCTTCAAGGGTCTGTATCGTCCTTTCACTTTGCCCATCAGTTTGTCGATGATAGGCAGTACTCATGTCTAGACGAGTTCCCAGTGCATGCTGTAATGTTTCCGAAATCAATAACACATGCTCGTAGCATGTCTTCAAGGGTCTGGTATTTCATGTCTGGAGACAACTTCCTTCAAGTATAAACGTGCCAATTTTTCCATTTTATCATCTTCTCTCATTGGCAGAAAGTGTCTGACTTGGTGAGACGATCGACTATTACCCAAATAGTATCATAACCACTTGCAGTCCTTGGCAATTTAGTAATGAAATCCATGGTAATGTTTTCCCATTTCCATTCCGGGATTTCGGGTTGTTGAAGTAGACCTGATAGTTTCTGATGTTCAGCTTTGACCTTAGAACACTTCAAACATTCTCCTACGTATCTAACAATATCAGCTTTCATACCCGGCCACCAAAAATATTTCTTGAGATCTTTGTACATCTTTCTCGCTCCGGGATGTATTGAGTATCTGGTTTTATGTTAAAACGACCCGTCCATATTACTATAAATGTAGTACGTTATTCATTGGTTCCATAGCGAGGTATTCGACCTCTATATGATACGTTTTAGAAAATATTGCATTCGTTTCATGAAAAGTACACCATTATTATACATAATGCATGTTTTTAAACAAGTCGGCGATTATTTAAGAATAAATCCCCATGATACATCGATTTCCAAATACTACACACGTGACATAACAGTCGAATATAATACATGACAATTGTTTTATTGAATGCAACACTTCATTTAAACAAAAGCATGAGACTCCATGCACAGCTTGCTCAGATAATGCAACAGCGGAAGACTTTCTTAAGGACCTGAGAATAAACATGCTTAAACAGTCAACACAAAGGTTGGTGAGATATATAGGTTTAAAGCTAGCATCGATATAAATATAGACCACAAGATTTCATAGTTATAAATATTTCAATAAAGATATTCTATAAGCTGTTGAGCGCTTCGGTAACAATATTTAACCATTAATGTGGCATATTCCCTTTATTATGAAATCTCCCTACACTGTACCAAGTGTAGTAAAAACAATGTACTATGCAACCGTTTACGATACTAGAGCGACTAGCGCGGTTGGGGTTGTCAAACCCGATAGATCTATCAATAGGATTCGCGCTTACATGTTCTTACAGCATGTAAATATTAGTTACCAAGCTATTAGGGAAGATATGCAAGGTGGTACAACTCAACGTAGAATATATTTTAAGTACTTGTGTCCATGGCGTAAAACATAAAATGCATGTATTCTCATTCTAAAATATTTTTAAAGTTTAAAAATGGGACTATATACTCACGGTAGTAAAAGTATATTAATAATAAGTTTTCAGTTATTAAAAATATGGATGTCGTCCTTGGATTCACGAACCTATAACGATAATAATGATTCAGATAATAATACGACATGTGAATAAAATAAAACAAGTTCATAGAATACTTATATAAAACTAAGATTATAATATTTTTTATACTAATGATAACATGCCCAAATATATATAGGATATAGGAAAAGTTAGCAAGGATACGGTTAATATAGTTTTTACAATATAAATTTCGTCTATACAACGTTAATTTTAGCAGATTTTGTTTTGCTCGCCAAATATTCATTACAACTCCGTTTAAAGTGAATCAAATTGCTATAGATTCCTTAAGAAGTTAATTTTTCAAAAACAATTCGAAAAGTTCAGCCATGTATTAATATTCATAGTTTTACCCTCTTTTTGTGTCCGTGGACAGATTTGGAAGAATCCCGGCACCCACCCAATATATGATTTTTGATAAAATACTTCCACTTTGTCTAAAATCATGAAAAAATACTGGAATTCTTATTTACATATGTTAACATATTTCCAAAGTCTTAGCCTCGAACTCAAAATCTAAGATAGGTTTTTAATTCCCAACCCAAAACAGCCCACGTTTTACCGAATGGAGATTAAACGATATATGTTAAGTTTCAAGGTGTTCTTCATATGTACATGTTATAAGTTCTTATATTAACTTAATATAACATCATAATACATATAAATAAGTGTTATTAGAGTTAAGTTAGAAAGATTAGATTAGTTCTTCAAACAAGTTTAGAATCAACTAAACTATGTTCTAGTTGATAAACTCTTATATAGATAGCTATAAACATATGAATTGAACAAGAGTCGAAGTAGAGTTTTTACCTCAAGTTTAGAATGTAAAGTTGCTGGAAAGAAGTAGTAGAACAAAACTTGAGAGAGTTCTTGCAAGTGTGTGTGAAAATTGGAAGTAAAATTTAGAAAATGAATGTGTAAAAATGAGTTAGAAATGGTGCTTATTTATAGGCTTGAAAATTGGGTTTTTAGTGAAAATATCTAAGATAAGTTAAAATGTATTATGTCATTGATGATATATTAAATTGATTAGGTCATGGATGACATATTACACAAATAATTGCAGATTTCTATTGGTATATATCAATAGTAAATACCTCTAGAAGCTGTGTATAATACGGGTAAAAATGCCGTATGAATGCGAGTAGAATTCTTGAGGAAATTAAACGAAAATACGAGTATAGCTATCCTTTATATGTATTGGTACATTATAAAGTGTATTTAATACTTGTAAGGATGTATTTATACTCGTAATACATTATATGTAAATACATTTTAACATAAGTTCATTTCGTCATTTAAATAGTAACATATATTGTTCCAAAACTCTTTAAATTAGTAGTATGAAAATATATATATATAATACTTTGTTAATATACTTAATGAGATATTTAATTATCCGTATTTCAAGTTAAATCTATATATATATATATATATATATATATATATATATATATATATATATATATATATATATATATATACATACACACACACACATATATATATATATATATATAATTAATACAAGTTATGACGTTCGTGAATCGTAAGAATAAAAGGGTGGTCAACAGCTTATGTAAAATTCTTTTCGGAGGTTCAAGACTTATTAAAATTCATTGCTTATCAAGTCGAAATTATTAAATCATGTAAATAGTATAATCAAGTAGTCAGAAAAATCCGGGTCATTACATTACCTACCCGTTAAAGAAATTTTATCCCGAAATTTAAAGTAGTACCTATTCAATGGGCGGTGTTTGTAAACAGATGTGGATACTTCTGTTTCATCTAGTCCTCTCTTTCCCAAGTGAACTCGGGACCTCTTCGAGCATTCCAACGAACCCTAACTATAGGTATGTTGCTTTGCTTGAGCTGTTTGACTTCACGGTCCATGATTTCGACAGGCTCTTCTATAAAATGCAATTTCTCGTCGATTTGGATTTCTTCAAGAGGAACAGTGAGGTCTTCTTTTGCAATGCATTTCCTTAGGTTCGAGACGTGAAAGGTACTGTGTACTCCAGCAAGTTGTTGTGGTAGCTTAAGTCGATAAGCCACCGGTCCAATACTTCGATGATCTTGAATGGTCCTACGTATCTTGGGTTCAATTTACCCCTCTTACCAAAGCGTATCACACTTTTCCATGGTGACACCTTTAACATAACCATGTCATCAACCTGAAATTCTAACGGCTTCCTTCGAACATCAGTATAGCTCTTTTGACGACTTTAGGCGGTCTTCAATCTCTCCTTGATTTGCACAATCTTTTCAGTAGTCTCCTGTATGATCTCGGGACCAGTTAGTTTTCGGTCTCCTACTTCATTCCAACAGATAGGAGATCTACACTTCCTTTCATAAAGTGCTTCAAATGGTGCAGCGTTAATACTCGTATGGTAACTATTGTTATACGAGAATTATACTAATGGTAGATATTTATCCCATCCATTTCCGAAATCGATCACACATGCTCTAAGCATGTCTTCAAGAGTCTGAATGGTCCTTTCACTTTGCCCATCGGTCTGAGGATGATATGCAGTGCTCAGATCAAGACGAGTCCCTAGAGCTTCATGTAGTGATTGCCAAAACCTTGACATAAACCTACTGTCGCGATCAGTTATAATGGAGATAGGTACTCCATGTCTTGAAACAACTTCATTCATGTATAATCGTACCATTTTCTCCATCTTATCCATTTCCTTCATAGGTAGGAAATGTGAAGATTTGGTGAGACGATCGACAATTACCCAAATGGTGTCATAACCCCATGCAGTCTTTGGTAGCTTCGTGATGAAATCCATGGTGATACATTCCCATTTCCAGTCTGGGATTTCTGGTTATTGAAGCAGACCTGACGGTTTCTGATGTTCCGCCTTGACTTTTGAGCAAGTCAAACATTCTCCGTTGTACGTTGCAATATCAGCTTTCAAATTTGGCCACCAAAAGTGTGCCTTAAGATCTTGATACATCTTTCCAGCTCCTGGATGTATCGAGTATCTCATCTTATGTGCCTCATCCAAAACCAATTTTCTTAACCCTTTAAACTTCGGTACCCAAATGCGTCCAGCGAAGTATCGGGTTCTGTCTTCCCGTGTAATAAGTTTTTTTATCTAACCCTTTAAGCATCTCATTTTCAAAGTTTTCTTCAGAAAGAGCTCCTTGTTGAGCCTCCTTAATTTGTGTAGTGAGGTTCGTACGAATCTTCATATTCATTGCTCGTACTCGGATCGGCTCTCTTTCCTTCCTGCTTAAAGCATCTGCTACTACATTTGCTTTCTCGGGATGATAGCGAATTTCACAATCATAGTCGTTTATCAGCTCGACCCACCTACGTTGCCTCATCTTCAGTTGTTTTTGGTTGAAGATATGTTGAAGGCTTTTATGGTCGGTATACACAGTACATTTAACCCCGTACAAGTAGTGTCTCCAAATCTTTAATGCAAACACCACTGCTCCTAATTCCAGATCATGAGTCGTATAATTTTGTTCATGAACTTTCAGTTGTCGAGATGCATATGCAATAACCTTCTTTCGTTGCATTAGGACACAACCAAAACCTTGTCGCGAAGCGTCACAATAAAATACAAAATCATCGTTTCCTTCAGGTAATGATAGAATAGGTGATGTAGTCAACTTCTTCTTCAATAATTGAAATGCGGCTTCCTGCTCAGAAGTCCATTCGTACTTCTTCCCTTTGTGTGTTAATGTTGTCAATGGTTTGGCAATCCGTGAAAAATCTTGAATAAACCTTCTGTAATAGCCAGCAAGACCCAAAAATTAACGCATTTGCGTCGGAGTCTTTGGGGTTTCCCATTTTTCAATGGCTTCTACCTTCGCGGGATTGACTTGAATTCCTTGACTGCTCACGATGTGACCAAGGAATTGTACTTCCTTTAACCAAAAGGTGCACTTAGAAAACTTTGCGTATAACTGTTCTTTCTTCAACAGTTCCAGCACCAACCTTAAATGTTGCTCATTTTCTTGTTCATTTTTGGAATAAATAAGAATATCATCAATAAAGACGATAACAAACTTATCCAAATACGGACTGCATACCCGATTCATGAGGTCCATGAATAAAGCTGGTGCGTTTGTCAGCCCGAATGGCATGACTAAAAATTCATAATGACCGTAGCATGTCTGAAATGCGGTTTTCGGAATATCTTCATCTTTGACACGCAACTGATGATATCCCGATCTTTGATCGATTTTGGAGTAAACACGTGATCCTTGCAGCTGATCAAACAAGTCATCAATTCTCGGTAATGGGTACCGATTCTTGATAGTTAACTTGTTTAATTCGCGGTAATCTATACACATTCGGAAGTTTCCATCTTTCTTCATGACAAATAAAATCGGAGCTCCCCACGGTGAAGTACTCGGTCGAATAAATCCACGATCTAGCAATTCTTGCAACTGGCTTTGTAGTTCTTTCATTTCCGACGGTGCGAGTCTATACGGAGCACGAGCCACTGGTGCAGCTCCCGGTACTAGATCTATTTGAAATTCTACAGATCTATGCAGAGGTAATCATGGTAATTCTTCTGGAAACACTTCGGGGAATTCTCTTACCACAGGAACATCGTTGATGCTTTTCTTTTTCTCCTTCATTTCAACTTTATTAACATGTGTTAAGATAGCATAGCATCCTTTCTTCAAGAACTTTTGGGTTTTCAAGCAGCTAATGAGTTTTAGCTTTGAGTTACCCTTCTCTCCGTAAATCATTACTGATGTTTTATTCTTACGAGGAATGCGAATTGCCTTCTTGGCACACACAACTTCAGCTCCTATTTTAGACATCCATTCCATGCCGACTATTACATCAAAACTTCCTAATTCTACGGGTATCAAATCAATTTTAAACGTCTCTCCGGCTAAATTTATTTTACCATCACGCAAATTTTATCGGCTTTAATTAATTTACCATTAGCTAACTCAATCATGTACTTAGCATCTAGAGGTAATGATGAACAATTCAATTTAGCATAAAAGTCTCTACATATTTAACTTCTATCGGCACCAGTATCAAATATAATAGATGCTGATAAGTCATTAATGGTAAACGTACCCGTAACAAGCTCCGGGTCTTCACACGCCTCTCTAACATTAATAACAAATGCTCTTCCACGTGCAGGTCCGTTATTCTTCTCTGGATTTGGACACTGGCTCTTAATATGACCCTGTTTCCCACACCCTAACAAGTAACAGTAGCCAAGGTAGTTCTATTTGCATTGGTGGTAGGAGTCTTGGTGCCATTTATATTTGTAACGGGAACCCAACAATCTTCAGCAAGATGACCCCTTCGATTACATTTGCTGCACACCACATTGCAAAAACCAGTGTGATGTTTGTGGCATTTGTTACATAAGGGATTTCGTCCTTTGTAACCTGAACTTGAACCACTACCTGCACCTTGCGTGGTTTCCTGTTTCTTGAGAGATTGTTGTTGGTCACCTTGATCACGGTATCCATCCCACTTTCTTTTGTTATCCGATACCTTGGCATCGGTATTTGATGCGTTCTTATCCAGGATGATCTGATCCATTAGCTCATTTTCCATAGTGATAGCTTCATGAATTGTCTTGAGTTTGGATGCTGTAACATTGGCCTTGATGTTCTTTGATAGACCATCTTTGTACAATTCAATCTTTCGCTCTTCCGTTGGTACCAATTCAGGACATAACAAGGCTAATTCCATGAATCGCCTGTTATAGTTGGTAAGTTCCGTTCCGACAACTTTCAAATTTCGTAACTCAGCTTCCATTTTTCTAACCTCGTTCCTTGGGCAGTATTCATTGATTAGCATATTTTTCAACTCTTCCCAAGGAGTATCATATGCTCCATCGCCCCTACAGCTTTTACATAGTTTTCCCACTATGTAAGTGCACCATCCTGTAATGTGCATGAAGCATACTTTGTCCTATTCCCTTCCGCACAACCACTAATTTTAAATACGGACTCCAGCTTTTCGAACCATCGGGTTAAACTGACGGGTCCCTCTGTTCCGTTGAATGATGAAGGTTTACAACCTTGAAATGCTTTATATGAGCATCCAACACGAGGGTTTATGTTGTTTGATGCTGCTCTTGCCGCTTCGACCCAAAGCATTTGGTCATTTACGCGTTGGTTGATAAGCTCCTCAATTTCTTGTTCCGTCATTCCATTTAATCGAGCCATGTTTCTTTAATAAACATATAAGATAATTAATGACATAGAGTATTATAGATGTAGTGAGTAATTAATGGTACATCGTGGCATATTAATAATATGAACCATTTATTAAAAAAGCCTTTTCTTCTTATTAGCGTTTTATAATTGTAGCTCGGGTAGTACCTACCCGTTAAAGTTCATACTTAATACCTAGTACATAAATTAACTACTACAATCCAAATAATATTCTATTATGAAAAATTTAAAGTAAAAACACATAATCATTTCACGCTTATTCATGATATAGCAATACAATACCAGTATTTCACATAGGTTTATTTTACATAATACATATGTAGGATAAAATAAAGCACACTAAATAATATTATACGATGCGTGAAGTGATATCGTGGCGGAAATGGTTTTAAAAACGGCGGGGCCTCTTGTTATCAGGTATTAGCATAACGATTATTCGAGCGGTACGTTTATATCTTGGTCGGGGTTCTGAGGTACTTGATACCTCAATAGAGTTGGTAAGACAAGGATGACTAGGGGTAGAAATGTCATGAGCACTTTGTACAACAATTGCTTTATTAATTTCCGGATTTGGAAATTCCGCTTTGTGACTACAGGTTCCTTTCCTTTTTTAAATTCTTTCTCAGTAATCTCTTTTACTTCCTCCTCCTCAAGATTGTTTTCAGGTTCTTTCACTTCCGGTTCTTCCAAAAATTGTGAATCTTCCCAAAATGCATCCGACTCCAGGTAATCATCGTCATCAGTTATATAGATGATTGATACATCTTTCTTCGGGTCATCTTCGTTATCAGATAAGTCGATGATTGGTACTTTTGCAGGAGATTCAACTTCGAAGTCGGTGAATGTGATAATGAGATTGGTGCTAGAAGTAGACATCTATCACACATTAACTACCACATTAGTAATATACCATATAATATTTTTATGTTAAGATATTCAATTTTCGACCAAAAATGATAAGTAATGGTTTTCAAAAACAAGTTCGGTCAAAGTCCAGACTCACTAATGTATCCTAACAAATACCGGTCAGAAACACTAATGCAATTTCTGGTTCGCTAAGACCTCTACTCTGATGCCAACTGAAACGACCCATCCATATTACTTTAAACGTAGTACGTTATTCATTGGTCCCATAGCGAGGTATTCGACCTCTATATGATACGTTTTAGAAAATATTGCATTCGTTTCATGAAAAGCACACCATTATTATACATAATGCATGTTTTTAAACAAGTCGGCGATTATTTAAGAATAAATCCCCATAATACATCGGTTTCCAAATACTACACACGTGACATAACAGTTGAATATAATACATGACAAAGGTTTTATTGAATGCAACACTTCATTTAAACAAAAGCATGAGACTCCATGCACAGCTTGCTCAGATAATGCAACAGCGGAAGACTTTCTTAAGAACCTGAGAATAAACATGCTTAAACAGTCAACACAAAGGTTGGTGAGATATATAGGTTTAAAGCTAGCATCGATATAAATATAGACCACAAGATTTCATAGTTATAAATATTTCAATAAAGATATTCTATAAGTTGTTGAGCGCTTCGGTAACCATACTTAACCATTAATGTGGCATATTCCCTTTAATATGAAATCTCCCTACACTGTACCAAGTGTAGTAAAAACAATGTACTATGCAACCGTTTACGATACTAGAGCGACTAGCGCGGTTGGGGTTGTCAAACCTGATAGATCTATCAATAGGATTTGCGCTTACATGTTCTTACAGCATGTAAATATTAGTTACCAAGCTATTAGGGAAGATATACAAGGTGGTACAACTCAACGTAGAATATATTTTAAGTACTTGTGTCCATGGCGTAAAACATAAAATGCATGTATTCTCATCCCAAAATATTTTTAAAGTTTAAAAATAGGATTATATACTCACGGTAGTAAAAGTATATTAATAATAAGTTTTCAGCTTATTAAAAATATGGTTGTCGTCCTTGGATTCACGAACCTATAACAATAATAATGATTCAGATAATAATACGACATGTGAATAAAATAAAACAAGTTCATAGAATACTTATATATTAATTTTTAACATTTTTATGTTAGTAGTCCTTTGTTAGTAGTCCAAAATAGTCCGAAATGTCCAACAGTTCAATAATCGGTATATATATAATCTTAGAATTACCCCCACGACGTATTGTATACGTATTGTCTTTGAATCAACCCAGAGACGTATTGTATACGTATTGTCTTTGAATTTATCAAAACGTATTGTATACTTATTGTCTTAGGATTTATCAAAACGTATTGTATACTTATTGTCATGGAATGTACGAAGATTATTATATATATATACAATCTCAGAATTAACTAAGACTATAATATTTTGTTATACTAATGATAACTTGTCCAAATATATATAGGATATAGGAAAAGTTAGCAAGGATATGGTTAATATAGTTTTTACAATATAAATTTCGTCCATACAACGTTAATTTTAGCAGATTTTGTTTTGCTCGCCAAATATTCATTACAACTCCGTTTAAAGTGAATCCAATTGCTATGGATTCCTTAAGAAGTTAATTTTTCAAAAACAATTCGAAAAGTTCAGCCCATGTATTAATATTCAGAGTTTTACCCTCTTTTTGTGCCGGTGGACAGATTTGGAAGAATCCCGGCACCCACCCAATATATGATTTTTGATAAAATACTTCCACTTTGTCTAAAATCATGAAAAAAATACTGGAAGTCTTATTTACATATATTAACATATTTCCAAAGTCTTAGCCTCGAAATTAAAGTCTAAGATAGGTTTTTAATTCCCAACCCAAAACAGCCCACTTTTTACCGAATGGAGATTAAACGATATATGTTAAGTTTCAAGGTGTTCTTCATATGTACAAGTTATAAGTTCTTATATAAACTTAATATAACATCATAATACATATAAATAAGTGTTATTAGAGTTAAGTTAGAAAGATTAGATTAGTTCTTCAAACAAGTTTAGAATCAACTAAACTATGTTCTAGTTTATAAACTCTTATATAGATAGCTATAAACATATGAATTGAACAAGAGTTGAAGTAGAGTTTTTACCTCAAGTTTAGAATGTAAAGTTGCTGGAAAGAAGTAGTGGAACAAAACTTGAGAGAGTTCTTGTAAGTGTGTGCGAAAATTGGAAGTAAAATTTGAAAAATGAATGTGTAAAAATGAGTTAGAAATGGTGCTTATATATAGGCTTGAAAACTTGGTTTTTAGTGAAAATATCTAAGATAAGTTAAAATGTATTATGTTATTGATGACATATTAAATTGATTAGGTCATGGATGACATATTACACAAATAATTGCATATTTCTATTGGTATATACCAATAGTAAATACCTCTAGAAGATGTGTATAATACGGGTAAAAATGTCGTATGAATGCAAGTAGAATTCTTGAGGAAATTGAACAAAAATACGAGTATAGCTATCCTTTATATGTATTGGTATATTATAAAGTGTATTTAATACTTGTAAGGATGTATTTATACTCGTAATACATTATATGTAAATACATTTTAACATAAGTTAATTACGTCGTTTAAATAGAAACATATATATTGTTCAAAAACTCTTTAAATTAGTAGTATGAAAATATATATATATAATACTTTGTTAATATACTTAATGAGATATTTAATTATCCTTATTTCAAGTTAAATCTATATATATATATATATATATATATATATATATATATATATATATATATATATATATATAGGGGCAGGATCAATGGGGAAGTAACCAATCGGGGGGAAGCGGGGGGAGGCAAAAAAAAATTTCGTTTTTTTGAAAAAAAATTTTCCGACATCAAGATCACACGAAAATATGAACATTTAGAAGAGACACTTCGTGATGAATGTTATTATTTAGCTGGGAAAACGATCGATAAAAATAACATTCAAGATAATATTGTTCGTGAAGAATATGAACGTTTTTTATTTTCATGTTTTGTGAAGTAAAATTTAGCTCAATTTAGAGTTTAGGGTTTAGGGTTTAGGGTTTGGTGTTTTGGGTTTATTCTAAACCGTTCGTGTTAAAAACTCAATCTAAATCCTAAATCTAAACTCTAAATCTAAACCCTAAACCGTAAATTTCTAAACCCTAATATCTAAACCTTATAAACCCTAATATCTAAACCCTAATATCTAAACTCCAATAGCTAAAACCTCAAAATACGCTCGAAAAACACGATAATTGTTATATATTACTTCTTCGAGCGTTTTTTCGTCAAAATAAAAACATTTATCACAAAGTGTCTCTACTAAATGTTCATATTTTCATCTCATCTATAATGTTCGTGAACAAAGTTTTTTCAAAAAACGAAAAAAAAAAAAATTTGCTTCCCCCCGCTTCCCCCGAATTGTTACTTCCCTCTTGATCCTACCACTATATATATATATATATATATATATATATATATATATATATATATATATATATATATATATATATACACACACACATAATATATATATATATATATATATGTGTGTGTGTGTGTATGTATATATATGTGTGTGTATATATATATATATATATATATATATATATATATATATATATATATATATGTGTATGTATATATATATATATATTGTGTATATATATATATATATATATATATATATATATATATATATATATATATATATATAGACACACACATATATATATAATTAATACAAGTTATGACGTTCGTGAATTGTAAGAATAAAAGGGTGGTCAACTGCTTATGTAAAATTCTTTCCGGAAGTTCAAGACTTATTAAAATTCATTGTTTATCAAGTCGAAATTATTATATCATGTAAATAGTATAATCAAGTAGTCAGAAAAATTCGGGTCATCACATATGTGCTTCCCTAAGTACCATTTCTCTTACATCTCCAAACTTTGATACCCAAATTCTTTCATCCCTATATCGGGTTCTGTCTTCCCGAATATTAAGATGTTTCTCCGATCCTTTGGGTATTTCATTCTTCAAATTTCCTTCTTTTAAAATTCCCTGTTGCGCCTCCTTTATTTGAGTAGTAAAGTTAGTACGAATAATTATATTCATAGCTTTTACCCGTATAGGTTCTCTGTCCTTTCTACTCAAAGCGTCGGCTACCACATTCGCCTACCCCGGGTGGTAACGAATCTCGAAATCGTAATCATTCAATAACTCAATCCACCTACGCTACCTCATGTTTAGTTGTTTCTGATTAAATATGTGTTGGAGACTTTTGTGGTCGGTATATATAATACTTTTGACCACATATAAGAAGTGCCTCTAAGTCTTTAATGCAAAAATAACAGCGCCCAATTCCAAATCGTGTATCGTATAATTCTGCTCGTGAATTTTCAATTGTCTAGACGCATAAGCAATTACCTTCGTTTGTTGCATTAATACACAACTGAGGCCTTGCTTTGAGGCGTCACAATATATCACAAAATCATCGTTCCCTTCAGGCAATGACAATATAGGTGCCGTAGTTAACTTTTTCTTCAACAATTGAAACGCTTTCTCCTGCTCATCCTTCCATTCAAATTTCTTCCCTTTATGCATTAATGCAGTCAAGGGTTTTGCTATTTTGGAAAAATCTTGGATGAACCTTCTGTAGTAACCATCCAGTCCTAAAAATTGGCGTATATGCTTCGGAGTTTTCGGGGTTTCCCACTTTTCAACGGTTTCAATCTTTGCCAGATCTACTTGAATACCTTATTTGTTCACTATGTGACCGAGGAATTGAACTTCTTCCAACCAAAATGCACACTTTGAAAATTTTGCGTACAGTTGTTCCTTCCTCAATAAATCTAGCACTTTTCTTAAATGTTCTTCATGCTCTTGATCATTCTTTGAGTAAATGAGTATGTCAACGATGAAAACAATGACAAATTTTTCAAGATATGGCCCACACACTCGGTTCATGAGGTCCATGAACACAGCTGGTGTGTTAGTCAATCCAAACGGCATAACCATAAACTCGTAATGACCGTAATGTGTTCAGAAAGCAGTCTTTGGAATATCATCCTCCTTCACCATCATTTGATGATACCCGGAACGTAAATCGATCTTCGAATAAACCGATGAGCCTTGTAGTTGATCAAATAAATCATCGATTCTCGGTAGTGGATAATGGTTCTTGATGGTAAGTTTGTTCAACTCTCGGTAGTCGATACACAATCTGAATGTACCATCCTTCTTTTTGACAAACAAAATAGGAGCTCCCCACGGTGATGTGTTTGGTCGTATAAAATGACGCTCTAAAAGTTCTTGTAATTGGCTTTGGAGTTCCTTCATTTCACTGGGTGCGAGTCTGTATGGAGCACGAGCTATTGGTGCAGCTCCTGGTACGAGATCTATTTAAAATTCAACAGATCGGTGTGGAGGTAGTCCAGGTAATTCTTTCGGAAATACATCGGGAAATTCTTTTGCGACGGGAACATCACTGATATTCTTTTCCTCAGGTTTGACTTCTTCGATGTGTGCTAGAATGACATAGCAACCTTTTCTTATTTGTTTTTACGCCTTCAAACTACTAATAAGATTTAACTTGGCATTGTTCTTTTCTCCGTACACCATTAAAGGTTTTCCTTTTTCGCGCATAATGCGAATCACATTTTTGTAACAAACGACCTCTGCTCTCACCTTTTTCAACCAGTCCATGCCAATTATTAAATCAAAACTCCCTAACTCGACTGGTATTAAGTCAATCTTAAACGTTTCGTCAACCAGTTTAATTTCTCTATCCCGACATACTTTATCCGCTGTAAATAGTTTACCGTTTGCTAATTCGAGTAAAAATTTATTATCCAAAGGCATTAATGGATAATTTAATTTGGCACAAAAATCTCTACTCATATAGCTTCTATCCGCACCCGAATCAAATAAAACATAAGCATATTTATCGTCAATAAGAAACGTACCCGTAACAAGCTCCGCGTCTTCCTGCGTTTCTGCCGAATTAATGTTGAAGACTCGTCCACGGCTTTGCCCATTATTATTCCCTTGATTAGGGCATGCTTTGCTGAAATGGCCCGGCTTTCCGCATCCGTAACAAATAATGGAATTATTTGTTCTGTTATTTTTATATGCCTGTGGTCCATAGACATCACACTTCGTTACACTATGTCCGGTTCTATTACACTTGGTATACACTACTACACATAACTTATCTGGATGATACCCTTCACACCTTAGACATTTATTGTTCTGATTGTTGTTTCCATTGTTGTTATTGATTTGGTTGTTGTTGCGATTGTTATTGTTGTTAGGACGGTTATTGTGGTTGTTGTTGTTGTTAGGATAGTTGCTGTTGCGTTTGTTTTTGCAAAAAATGGGGAGATTGTAGTTGTGATTGATGTGTTGGTTGTTGAAGCGATAGTTACTTTTGTTTTGTTGGTGACTCTTGTCACTGTTTTCTTCCCACTTCCTCTTGACTTGTTTCGTGTTGGCTTCTTCGGCCGCCTGCTCTTTGATTCTTCCCTCAATTTGATTTATGAGTTTATGAGCCATTCGACTTGCTTTTTGTATGGAGGCAGGCTCGTGTGAACTCACATCTTCTTGAATCCTTTCTGGTAACCCTTTTACAAATGCGTCGATTTTCTCTTCTTCATCTTCGAACGCTCCCGGACACAATAGGCACAACTCTGTGAATCGTCGTTCGTACGTGGTAATATCAAATCCTTGTGTTTGTAACCCTCTAAGCTCTACCTTGAGCTTATGGACCTCGTTTCTGGGACGGTACTGCTTGTTCATCAAATGCTTGAATGCTGACCACGGTAGTGCGTAAGCAACATCTTGTCCCACCTGCTCGAGGTAGGTGTTCCACCATGTTAACGCAGTACCTGTGAAGGTATGAGTAGCGTACTTTACTTTATCTTCTTCAGTATATTTACTTATGGCAAACACCGATTCAACCTTTTCAGTCCACCGTTTTAATCCGATTGGACCCTCGGTTCCATCGAATTTCAAAGGTTTGCAGGCAGTGAATTCTTTGTAGGAGCATCCTACACGATTTCTTGTGGAATTAGTTCCACTACTAGAACCAGAGTTATTGTTGTTATTTTGCATTGCAGCCTGCACTGCAGCTATGTTCGCAGCAAGGAAAACACGGAACTCTTCCTCGCTCATGTTCAAGTTCTGACGAGTAGTCGGTACCATTTCCTTCAAAAATAGCCAAAAGAATTAAGTTAATCATATAGAATATTAAGAGTAGTCAATAGTATTTCGTAACATAATATGAACTTATTTATAAAAGCTTTTTCTTCATATTAGCGTTTTATAATTTTCCATTCGGGTAGTACCTACCCGTTAAGTTCATACTTAGTAGCTAATATACAATTCAACTACTACAATTCTATATGAAAAACTGATTACAATAATATTTCGCATTCAAACTTATATACAATATTTTACAAATTTACAATACCGCTATTTTACATATAACATAAAATATAGCACACAATATCTTTGATACAAGGCAACTGTGAAGACAATTCTAGTTAATACGCAAGTCGTTCAGCAAAAGCAATAAAGACACGTAATTCATAAGTCTAGAAACAAGTCATGCATTCTGGTTTTATTAATACAATCTCCCATCCTTGATCTTGTGGAACGTAACCGTTGTGGCCGTTGACAAGACATCATGTAGTAATGTTTTCAAAAGGACGGGGGTTACGTAATGCCCAACAGCCCCATAATAATCTAAAAACCTTGTTTCTCAACCCAACTACTGAATCCGTCACTTGTGGTAAGGTTTTATTTAAAAGTTGTAATCCGATGTTCTTTTTCTCACTTTGGTGAGAAGCGAACATCACTAACCCGTAAGCATAACATGCTTCTTTATGTTGCATGTTAGAAGCTCTTTCTAAAGCATCAAGTCCTATGTTGGGATATGTTGAGTCAAAATAGGTTCTTAACCCGTAGCGTAAAATTGCACTTGGGTTTCCCGCATTTAATGCCTTAAAGAAAACACGGCGTAACTTAAAGTCTCCCCAATGTGATATACCCCATCTTTCAAAAAAAAGCCTTTTATAAACTAAGGCATGCTTGGAACGTCTTTCAAATGTTCGACAAACTAATTTCACCGTAAATAAGTGTGCCGATGAATTCTGACCGACTCTAGACAAGATTTCATCAATCATTTCCCCGGGTAGGTCTTCTAAAATATTCGGTTGTCTATCCTTAACGTCCATTGTGTGTTTTATACTGTAAAATAGACAAGGATTAGATTTGTAAAAAAAATAGTTAACAAACAATACAAGCAATTTTTACATATATCATCAAAATACAAGCACACTACAATACATATATTACACAACATGATTACTCCTCTTCATTCTGACTCACTTGTTTCTTCCTCTTCAGACTTGGTTCGTTTCGCTAATTTCCTAGGGATATATGTTGTTCCTCTAATACGAGCCGTTGTTTTCACAAATGGTTTAGAAAAACCTGGTGGCTTAGATGTCCCCGGGTTATAGTTAAAACTTAAGAAATACGGGTGTTGACGGTATTTCCCATCAGGATATTTCATGTTAACGTAAAGTTCATCGGGGTTGGAATTAGATTTCTCTATTTTGATACCTTTTCCCTTATTGTTTTCTTTTGCTTTTTCAAATTGGGTCGGGGTAATTTCTATAACATCATTGGAATCCTCATCGGGATCCGATTCATCAGAAAATTGATAATTTTCCCAATATTTTTCCTCCTCCGCGGAGACACCACAAACCATTTTTAACTTTGGACCATTTGTTGATGATTTCCTTTTATTTAATCATTTTTCTGTAGTTATTATTATTTCTTCCTCCGGAACCTCTCTTCTTCCGGTTCCTCTTCTTCCGGTTCCTCTTCTTCCCGTTCCTCTTCTTCCGGTTCTTCTTCGGGAATTTATGAATCTTCCCAAAGTATATTCGACTCTTCATTGTTATTAGGTGAGTCGATGGGATTGGTACTGGAAGTAGACATCTATTACATATTAACTAACACATTAGTAATATACCACATAATATTTACATGTAAAAATATATAGTTTCCAATAAAAATATTAAGCAATCGTTTTTAAAGTAAACACGGTCAAAGTCCAGACTCACTAATGCATCCTAACAAACTTGGTTAGACACACTAATGCAAATTTCTGGTTTTCTAAGACCAACGCTCGGATACCAACTGAAATGTCCTGTTCATATCGATTATAAACGTTCCATATTAATTGATTTCGTTGCGAGGTTTTGACCTCTATATGAGACGTTTTTCAAAGACTGCATTCGATTTTTAAAACAAACCATAACCTTTAAAATATTACGATGATTATCAAATAATGATAATCTAAAATATAGCGTTTTCACACGACCATTACATAATGATTTACAGTAATATTACACAACAATATATATGTCTTTGAATGCAGTTTTTAAACAATATTATACAAGCGTGCTGACTCCAACTCTTGTCAATAAATTAACATGCAACAGCGGAAACTCTTAATAATCACCTGAGAATAAACATGCTTTAAACGTCAACAAAAATGTTGGTGAGTTATAGGTTTAACCTATATATCAAATTGTAATAATAGACCACAAGATTTCATCTTTCAATAACATGCAATCTGCATAAAAATCATTCATATGGTTGAACACCTGGTAACCGACATTAACAAATGCATCTAGAATATCCCCATATATAAATATCGAAGTACTAAAGTAGTTCAAATTCTCTGACCGGGGCGTGTCAAAGCCCATAGATCTATCTTTAGGATTCGTGTCAATTGGTGGGAATTATAATAAACACCAATTCTTAGGCTACCAAGTTCAACAAGGGTGATATCCGGTATAACGATTCAACATAGAATATAGTTTCAATACTTGTGTCTATTTTGTAAATCATTTTCAAAACTTCATGTATTCTCATCCCAAAAATATTAGATAGTAAAAATGGGACTATAACTCACTTTCACAGATTTTCACTTCGTCGGAAAATAAGACTTGGCCATGGGTCGATTCACGAACCTATAACAAATATGTACATATATATCAAAGTATGATCAAAATACATTCACAACATTTTTATTACGTTTTAACAATTTAAGTTTATTAAGTCAGCAGTCCTCGTTAGTAACCTACAACTAGTTGTCCACAGTTAGATGTACATAAATAAATCAATATATATATTATCTCGAATCAATCCACGACCCAGTGTCTACAAGTCTCAGACTCGATCACAACTCAAAGTATATATATTATTTTGGAATCAACCTCAATCTTGTATAGCTAACTCAAACATTATTGCATATAGAGTGTCTACGGTTGTTCCAAATAATATATATATAGGTCGATATAATATTTAGTAAGGCGTTGCTATAACGATAATTGTTATATATATCGTTTCGAGTTTCATAATTCAATAGTCTCATTTTATGTATATAACTCATTGTTAATATACCTAGTGAGATACTTACTTTTCATAATATCATGTTAGCTATATACATATCCATATATATATATATATCATCATATAGTTTTTACAAGTTTTAACGTTCGTGAATCGCCGGTCAACTTGGGTGGTTAATTGTCTACATGAAACCTATTTCAATTAATCAAGTCTTAACAAGTTTGATTGCTTAACATGTTGGAAACATTTAATCATGTAAATATCAACTTCATTTAATATATATAAACATGGAAAAGTTCGGGTCACTACAGACACCAAGTCTTATGTGCTTAAAAAGCGTATAGAACAACACAAGTTAACGAGCCTACACAATCTCTAGAAAATGACCAATACACACAATAACAAAGTCAAAAGAGTCATTTGTAAAATCCTGGATGAGCACCGCTGGGTCCACGGTCGACCGTAGGTCTGACCGTGGATGCCCTATACCTTGGTTCTGAGGAACATGGTGCACGGTCAACTCCACTGTTAACCGTGGGTCGACTACAGTTTTCTCTGTCCGAATTTTCTACAAATTTAGTTTGACCACTTCGGGACATCTATAATTTATGAAACTTGTTTAAACATACTTAGAATAGTTGCCTCGTTCATAACCAAAAGAGTTTTGGTCACTAAAACGCTAATATTGGTTAATCACACCTAATGAGGTCTTAATGACACCTTAGGTTGTAATTAATGTTAAACACATAAGTGTTGCTAAAAGTCCTTTTGCAAAGTCATCCTTTTCAAATCTAAAATAAATGTAGATATGATTAGAATGGTCATTAAAGTCCCAACTACATAGATGCTCTCCACTTGATTAACTTTTAAGCATTACTTACATGCTTAAGTATGATTAATCTGGGTAATTAGTGCAACTTTCAAAAAGTATTAGCAACGTTCAAATTAGTCTCATTTGGCTTGTTGCAAATAACCAATGCGGTTAGATACTTCCATCAAAGAAAAACAATGGGATATGAGGTTTGGAATGTAATGGTTTATCTCTTTATGCTTAGTGTAACTCCTAAAGATTCTTCACAAAAGTTAAAATGTTCACCTTTGGCTTGTTGTAAGTAAGCAATGAGGTTAGATGCTTCCATACAAGTATAGACAAATTGTATGAAGACATGGGATTTTGGGTTTGGCTTGTTGTGGATTATCATGGAGCAATTGTAGTGACCCGAACTTTTCTATGTTTATATATATTAATTGAGATTGATATTTACATGATTAAATGTTTACAACATGTTAAGCAATCAAACTTGTTAAGACTTGATTAATTGAAATATGTTTCATATAGACAATTGACCACCCAAGTTGACCGGTGATTCACGAACGTTAAAACTTGTAAAAACTATACGATGACATATATATGGTTATATATATAGTTAACATGATTTTATTATAAGTATGTATCTCATTAGGTATTTTAACAATGAGTTATATACATAAAAATGAGACTATTAATTTAAGAAACTCGAAAACGATATATATAACGATTATCGTTATAACAACGTCTTACTAGGTACATATGAATCATATTAAGATATTGATACACTTGGTTAATTATGTTAAATTATAAGTAAATATATTATTAAGGGTATTAACAATGAAATACATATGTAAAAACAAGACTACTAACTTAATGATTTCGAAACGAGACATATATGTAACGATTATCGTTGTAATGGCATTTAACTGTATATATATCATACTAAGATATATTATATATCATAATATCATGATAATATAACAATTTAACATCTCATTTGATATTATAAACATTGGGTTAACAACATTTAACAATATCGTTAACCTAAAGGTTTCAAAACAACACTTACATGTAACGACTAACGATGACTTAACGACTTAGTTAAAATGTATATACATGTAGTGTTTTAATATGTATTTATACACTTTTGAAAGACTTCAATACACTTATCAAAATACTTCTACTTAACAAAAATGCTTACAATTACATCCTCGTTCAGTTTCATCAACAATTCTACTCGTATGCACCCGTATTCGTACTCGTACAATACACAGCTTTTAGATGTATGTACTATTGGTATATACACTCCAATGATCAGCTCTTAGCAGCCCATGTGAGTCACCTAACACATGTGGGAACCATCATTTGGCAACTAGCATGAAATATCTCATAAAATTACAAAAATATGAGTAATCATTCATGACTTATTTACATGAAAACAAAATTACATATCCTTTATATCTAATCCATACACCAACGACCAAAAACACCTACAAACACTTTCATTCTTCAATTTTCTTCATCTAATTAATCTCTCTCAAGTTCTATCTTCAAGTTCTAAGTGTTCTTCATATATTCTACAAGTTCTAGTTACATAAAATCAAGAATACTTTCAAGTTTGCTAGCTCACTTCCAATCTTGTAAGGTGATCATCCAACCTCAAGAAATCTTTGTTTCTTACAGTAGGTTATCATTCTAATACAAGGTAATAATCATATTCAAACTTTGGTTCAATTTCTATAACTATAACAATCTTATTTCAAGTGATGATCTTACTTGAACTTGTTTTCGTGTCATGATTCTGCTTCAAGAACTTCGAGCCATCCAAGGATCCGTTGAAGCTAGATCCATTTTTCTCTTTTCCAGTAGGTTTATCCAAGGAACTTAAGGTAGTAATGATGTTCATAACATCATTCGATTCATACATATAAAGCTATCTTATTCGAAGGTTTAAACTTGTAATCACTAGAACATAGTTTAGTTAATTCTAAACTTGTTCGCAAACAAAAGTTAATCCTTCTAACTTGACTTTTAAAATCAACTAAATACATGTTCTATATCTATATGATATGCTAACTTAATGATTTAAAACCTGGAAACACGAAAAACACCGTAAAACCGGATTTACGCCGTCGTAGTAACACCGCGGGCTGTTTTGGGTTAGTTAATTAAAAACTATGATAAACTTTGATTTAAAAGTTGTTATTCTGAGAAAATGATTTTTATTATGAACATGAAACTATATCCAAAAATTATGGTTAAACTCAAAGTGGAAGTATGTTTTCTAAAATGGTCTTCTAGACGTCGTTCTTTCGACTGAAATGACTACCTTTACAAAAACGACTTGTAACTTATTTTTCCGACTATAAACCTATACTTTTTCTGTTTAGATTCATAAAATAGAGTTCAATACAAAACCATAGCAATTTGATTCACTCAAAACGGATTTAAAATGAAGAAGTTATGGGTAAAACAAGATTGGATAAGTTTTCTCATTTTAGCTATGTGAAAATTGGTAACAAATCTATTCCAACCATAACTTAATCAACTTGTATTGTATATTATGTAATCTTGAGATACCATAGACACGTATACAATGTTTCGACCTATCATGTCGACACATCTATATATATTTCGGAACAACCATAGACACTCTATATGTGAATGTTGGAGTTAGCTATACAGGGTTGAGGTTGATTCTAAAATATATATAGTTTGAGTTGTGATCAATACTGAGATACGTATACACTGGGTCGTGGATTGATTCAAGATAATATTTATCGATTTATTTCTGTACATCTAACTGTGGACAACTAGTTGTAGGTTACTAACGAGGACAGCTGACTTAATAAACTTAAAACATCAAAATATATTAAAAGTGTTGTAAATATATTTTGAACATACTTTGATATATATGTATATATTGTTATAGGTTCGTGAATCAACCAGTGGCCAAGTCTTACTTCCCGACGAAGTAAAAATCTGTGAAAGTGAGTTATAGTCCCACTTTTAAAATCTAATATTTTTGGGATGAGAATACATGCAGGTTTTATAAATGATTTACAAAATAGACACAAGTACGTGAAACTACATTCTATGGTTGAATTATCGAAATCGAATATGCCCCTTTTTATTAAGTCTGGTAATCTAAGAATTAGGGAACAGACACCCTAATTGACGCGAATCCTAAAGATAGATCTATTGGGCCTAACAAGCCCAGTCCAAAGTACCGGATGCTTTAGTACTTCGAAATTTATATCATATCCGAAGGGTGTCCCGGAATGATGGGGATATTCTTATATATGCATCTTGTTAATGTCGGTTACCAGGTGTTCACCATATGAATGATTTTTGTCTCTATGTATGGGATGTGTATTGAAATATGAAATCTTGTGGTCTATTGTTACGATTTGATATATATAGGTTAAACCTATAACTCACCAATATTTTTGTTGACGTTTAAAGCATGTTTATTCTCAGGTGAATATTAAGAGCTTCTGCTGTTGCATACTAAAATAAGGACAAGATTTGGAGTCCATTTTGTATGATATTGTGTAAAAACTGCATTCAAGAAACTGATTTCGATGTAACATATTTGTATTGTAAACCATTATGTAATGGTCGTGTGTAAACAGGATATTTTAGATTATCATTATTTGATAATCTACGTAAAGCTTTTTAAACCTTTATTTATGAAATAAAGGTTATGGTTTGTTTTAAAAATGAATGCAGTTTTTGAAAAACGTCTCATATAGAGGTCAAAACCTCGCAACGAAATCAATTAATATGGAACGTTTTTAATCAATAAGAACGGGACATTTCAGTTGGTATCAGAGCGTTGGTCTTAGAGAACCAGAATTTTGCATGAGTGTGTCTTATCGAGTTTGTTAGGATGCATTAGTGAGTCTGGACTTCGACCGTGTTTACTTGAAAATTGATTGCTTAACAAATTTTGTTGGAAACTATATATTTTTAACATGTGAATATTATGTGATATATTAATCTCTTAACGTGTTTGATATTATGTGATAGATGTCTACCTCTAGAACAAGTCCCATTGACTCACCTAATAATAATGAAGAGTCAAATGTAAATTGGAATGATTCGTGGACTGATTCACAAGTTCCCGAAGAGGAACCGGAAGAGGAGTCGGAACCGGAAGAAGAATCGGAACCGGAAGAAGAATCGGAACCGGATGAAGAAATAGAACCGGTGGGGGAAATAATAAAACGGTTAAGTAAAAGAAAATCCTCAACCAACCGACCAAGGTTAATTATGGTCAATGGTGTTTCCGCCAAGGAAGCAGAATATTGGGAGGATTACCAATTCTCCGATGAATCGGATTCCGACGAGAATTCCGATGATGTTATAGAAATTACCCCAACTGAATTTAAAAAGGCAAAAGAAAATACTAAGGGAAAGGGCATAAAAATAGAGAAATCTAATTCCAACCCCGATGAACTTTATATGTATCGTCAACCCCCGAAGTCCTTAAGTTGTAACAATGACCCGGGAACCTCTAAACCACCAGGTTTTTCTAAACCAATGTGGAAAATAACGGCTCGTATTAGGGGAACATCATATATCCCTAGAAACTTGGCAAAACGAACCAAAACCGAAGAAGAAGAAACAAGCGAGTCGGAATAAGATAGTTGTATTCGTGTGGTGTAATATATGTAATATAGTGTGCTTATGCTTTATGATATATGTAAAAATTGCTTGTATTAATAAGTATCTTTTTATGAATCTAACTCTTGTCTATTTTACAGTATAAAAACACAAAATGGATAGACAACCCAATATTTTAAGAGACCTACCCGGAGACATGATTGATGAAATCTTGTCTAGAGTCGGTCAGAATTCTTCGGCACAACTATTTAAGGCGAGATCAGTTTGTAAGACATTCGAAGAATGTTCCAAGAATGCCTTGGTTTATAAAAGGCTTTCGTTCGAAAGATGGGGGATATCACATTGGGAAATCCATAAGTTACGATGTGTTTACTTTGACGCATATATTGCGGGGAACCCAAATGCTATGTTACGCAATGGGTTAAGAAATTATTTTGACTCAATATATCCGAATATTGGACTTCGTGATTTAGAAAAAGCGGCTAACATGCAACATAAAGAAGCATGTTATGCTTACGGATTAGTAATGTTCGCTTCTCATCAAAGTGAGAACAAGAACATCGGGCTACAACTATTAAACAAAACGTTCCCACAAGTGACGGAGTCGGTAATTGGGGTAAGAAATGAGGTTTTTAGATTGCTACGGGACTGTTGGACATTACATAACCCTCGTCCCTTTGACGACGTTACAACACGCTGTCTTATCAACGGCCATAACGGTTATGTTCCACAAGACCAAGGATGGGAAGTAATCCTAGTAAAACCAGAATGCATGACTTGTTTCTGGACGTATGAATTACGTGTCTTTATTGCCTTTGCTGAACGACTTGTGTACTAGCTAGAATTATCTTCACAACCATCTTGTATCAAATTTATTGTGTGCTATATTTCATGCTATATGTAAAATAAGCGGTATTGTAAGTTTGTAAAATATTGTGTAAAAGTTTGAACGCGAAATATTATTATAATCAGTTTTTCATATAGAATTGTAGTAGTTGAATTGTATATTAGCTACTAACTATGAACTTAACGGGTAGGTACTACCCGAATTTAAACTTATAAAACGCTAATATGAAGAAAAAGCTTTTATAAATGAGTTCATATTATGCTACGAAATACTATTAACTACTCTTAATATTCTGTATGATTAACTTGTTCCATTTGACTATTTTGAAGGAAATGGCACCGACTACTCGACACACCGTGAATATGAATGAAGAGGAATTCCGTACTTTTCTAGCTTCAAACATAGCCGCAGTACAGGCTGCGCTACATACCAACAATAACCTTGGATCTAGCAGTACAGGAAATCGTGTAGGATGCACCTACAAAGAATTCACTGCCTGCAAACCTTTGGAATTTGATGGAACCGAAGGACCGATCGGATTGAAACGGTGGACCGAGAAGGTCGAATCGGTGTTTGCTATAAGTAAGTGTACTGAAGAGGACAAAGTGAAGTACGCTACGCATACCTTCACAGGTTCTGCGTTAACATGGTGGAATACCTATCTAGAGCAAGTGGGACAAGACGATGCGTACGCACTACCGTGGTCAGCATTCAAGCACTTGATGAACGAGAAATACCGTCCCAGAACCGAGGTCAATAAGCTCAAGACAGAACTTAGAGGGTTACGAACCCAAGGATTTGATATTACCACGTACGAAAGACGATTCACAGAATTGTGCCTATTGTGTCCGGGAGCATTCGAAGATGAGGAAGAGAAGATCGACGCGTTTGTGAAAGGATTACCGGAAAGAATCCAAGAAGATATAAGTTCACACGAGCCCGCCTCCATACAACAGGCATGTAGAATGGCTCACAAACTAGTGAACCAGATTGAAGAAAGAATTAAAGAACAGACTGCTGAAGAGGCCAATGTGAAGCAAGTCAAAAGAAAGTGGGAGGAAAACGGTGATAAGAATCACCAATTCAACAACAACAGCAATTACAACAATAATCGCAACAATTATCCCAACAATCGCAACATCAATCGCAACTACAACAAACGGCCCAACAACAACAACAACAACAACAACAGCAACTACAACAATCATCCCAACAACAATAATAACCGCAACAACAACAACAATCAGAAGCATCTATGCCAAAGGTGTGAAAAGTATCACTCGGGGTTCTGCACCAAATTTTGCAACAAGTGTAAAAGAAATGGTCATAGCGCAGCGAAGTGTGAGGTCTACGGACCAGGGGTTAATAGAACGAAAGGAACAAATGGTGTCGGAACGAGTAATGGCGGAGCAAGTAGTGTCGGAGCAAGTTATGCCAATGTAGTTTGTTATAAATGTGGAAAACCGGGCCACATTATTAGAAATTGCCCGAACCAGGAGAACACGAATGGACAAGGCCGCGGAAGAGTTTTCAATATTAATGCGGCAGAGGCACAGGAAGACCCGGAGCTTGTTAAGGGTACGTTTCTTATTGACAATAAATCTGCTTACGTTTTATTTGATTCAGGTGCGGATAGAAGCTATATGAGTAGAGATTTTTGTGCTAAATTAAGTTGTCCATTGACACCTTTGGATAGTAAATTTTTACTCGAATTAGCAAATGGTAAATTAATTTCAGCAGATAATATATGTCGGAATCGAGAAATTAAACTGGTTAGCGAAACATTTAAGATTGATTTGATACCAGTAGAGTTAGGGAGTTTTGATGTGATAATCGGTATGGACTGGTTGAAAGAAGTGAAAGCAGAGATCGTTTGTTACAAAAATGCAATTCGCATTATACGAGAAAAAGGAAAACCCTTAATGGTGTACGGAGAAAAGGGCTACACGAAGCTACATCTTATTAGTAATTTGAAGGCACAAAAACTAATAAGAAAAGGTTGCTATGCTGTTCTAGCACACGTCGAGAAAGTACAAACTGAAGAAAAGAGCATCAATGATGTTCTCATTGCAAAAGAATTTCCCGATGTATTTCCGAAAAAATTACCGGGATTACCCCCACATCGATCCGTTGAATTTCAAATAGATCTTGTACCAGGAGCTGCACCAATAGCTCGTGCTCCTTACAGACTTGCACCCAGCGAGATGAAAGAATTGCAAAGCCAATTACAAGAACTTTTAGAGCGTGGTTTCATTCAACCAAGCACATCACCGTGGGGAGCTCCTGTTTTGTTTGTCAAGAAGAAAGATGGTACATTCAGGTTGTGTATCGACTACCGAGAGTTGAACAAACTTACCATCAAGAACCGCTACCCACTACCGAGAATCGACGACTTATTTGATCAACTACAAGGCTCGTCTGTTTATTCAAAGATTGACTTACGTTCCGGGTATCATCAAATGCGGGTGAAAGAAGATGATATTCCAAAGACTGCTTTCAGAACACGTTACGGTCATTACGAGTTTATGGTCATGCCATTTGGTTTAACTAATGCACCAGCTGTGTTCATGGACCTTATGAACCGAGTGTGTGGACCATACCTTGACAAGTTTGTCATTGTTTTCATTGATGACATACTTATTTACTCAAAGAATGACCAAGAACACGGTGAACATTTGAGAAAGGTGTTAGAAGTATTGAGGAAGGAAGAATTGTACGCTAAGTTTTCAAAGTGTGCATTTTGGTTGGAAGAAGTTCAATTCCTCGGTCACATAGTGAACAAAGAAGGTATTAAGGTGGATCCGGCAAAGATAGAAACTGTTGAAAAGTGAGAAACCCCAAAAACTCCGAAACACATACGCCAGTTTTTAGGACTAGCTGGTTACTACAGAAGGTTCATCCAAGACTTTTCCAAAATAGCAAAACCCTTAACTGCATTAACGCATAAAGGGAAGAAATTTGAATGGAATGATGAACAAGAAAAAGCGTTTCAGTTATTGAAGAAAAAGCTAACTACGGCACCTATATTGTCATTGCCTGAAGGGAATGATGATTTTGTGATTTATTGTGACGCATCAAAGCAAGGTCTCGATTGTGTATTAATGCAACGAACGAAGGTGATTGCTTATGCGTCTAGACAATTAAAGATTCACGAACAAAATTATACGACGCATGATTTGGAATTAGGCGCGGTTGTTTTTGCATTAAATACTTGGAGGCACTACTTATATGGGGTCAAAAGTATTATATATACCAACCACAAAAGTCTTCAACACATATTTAATCAGAAACAACTGAATATGAGGCAGCGTAGGTGGATTGAATTATTGAATGATTACGACTTTGAGATTCATTACCACCCGGGGAAGGCAAATGTGGTAGCCGATGCCTTGAGCAGGAAGGACAGAGAACCCATTCGAGTAAAATCTATGAATATAATGATTCATAATAACCTTACTACTCAAATAAAGGAGGCGCAACAAGGAGTTTTAAAAGAGGGAAATTTAAAGGATGAAATACCCAAAGGATCGGAGAAGCATCTTAATATTCGGGAAGACGGAACCCGGTATAGGGCTGAAAGGATTTGGGTACCAAAATTTGGAGATATGAGAGAAATGGTACTTAGAGAAGCTCATAAAACTAGATACTCAATACATCCTGGAACGGGGAAGATGTACAAGGATCTCAAGAAACATTTTTGGTGGCCGGGTATGAAAGCCGATGTTGCTAAATATGTAGGAGAATGTTTGACGTGTTCTAAGGTCAAAGCTGAGCATCAGAAACCATCAGGTCTACTTCAACAACCTGAAATCCCGGAATGGAAATGGGAAAACATTACCATGGATTTCATCACTAAATTGCCAAGGACTGCAAGTGGTTTTGATACTATTTGGGTAATAGTTGATCGTCTCACCAAATCAGCACACTTCCTACCAATAAGAGAAGATGACAAGATGGAGAAGTTAGCACGACTGTATTTGAAGAAAGTCGTCTCCAGACATGGAATACCAATCTCTATTATCTCTGATAGGGATGGCAGATTTATTTCAAGATTCTGGTAGACATTACAGCAAGCATTAGGAACTCGTCTAGACATGAGTACTGCCTATCATCCACAAACTGATGGGCAGAGCGAAAGGACGATACAAACGCTTGAAGACATGCTACGAGCATGTGTTATTGATTTCGAAAACAGTTGGGATCGACATCTACCGTTAGCAGAATTTTCCTACAACAACAGCTACCATTCAAGCATTGAGATGGCGCCGTTTGAAGCACTTTATGGTAGAAAGTGCAGGTCTCCGATTTGTTGGAGTGAAGTGGGGGATAGACAAATTACGGGTCCGGAGATTATACAAGAAACTACCGAGAAGATCATCCAAATTCAACAACGGTTGAAAACCGCCCAAAGTCGACAAAAGAGCTACGCTGACATTAAAAGAAAAGATATAGAATTTGAAATTGGAGAGATGGTCATGCTTAAAGTTGCACCTTGGAAAGGCGTTGTTCGATTTGGTAAACGAGGGAAATTAAATCCAAGGTATATTGGACCATTCAAGATTATTGATCGTGTCGGACTAGTAGCTTACCGACTTGAGTTACCTCAACAACTCGCGGCTGTACATAACACTTTCCACGTCTCGAATTTGAAGAAATGTTTTGCTAAAGAAGATCTCACTATTCCGTTAGATGAAATCCAAATCAACGAAAAACTTCAATTCATCGAAGAACCCGTCGAAATAATGGATCGTGAGGTTAAAAGACTTAAGCAAAACAAGATACCAATTGTTAAGGTTCGATGGAATGCTCGTAGAGGACCCGAGTTCACCTGGGAGCGTGAAGATCAGATGAAGAAGAAATACCCGCGTCTATTTCCAGAAGATTCGTCAATACCTTTAACAGCTTAAAATTTCGGGACGAAATTTATTTAACGGGTAGGTACTGTAGTGACCCGAACTTTTCTATGTTTATATATATTAATTGAGATTGATATTTACATGATTAAATGTTTCCAACATGTTAAGCAATCAAACTTGTTAAGACTTGATTAATTGAAATATGTTTCATATAGACAATTGACCACCCAAGTTGACCGGTGATTCACGAAAGTTAAAACTTGTAAAAACTATACGATGACATATATATGGTTATATATAAAGTTAATAGGATTTTATTATAAGTATGTATCTCATTAGGTATTTTAACAATGAGTTATATACATAAAAATGAGACTATTAATTTAAGAAACTCGAAAACGATATATATAACGATTATCGTTATAACAACGTCTTACTAGGTACATATGAATCATATTAAGATATTGATACACTTGGTTAATTATTTTAAATGATAAGTAAATATATTATTAAGTGTATTAACAATGAAATACATATGTAAAAACAAGACTACTAACTTAATGATTTCGAAACGAGACATATATGTAACGATTATCGTTGTAACGGCATTTAACTGTATATATATCATACTAAGATATATTATATATCATAATATCATGATAATATAACAATTTAATATCTCATTTGATATTATAAACATTGGGTTAACAACATTTAACAATATCGTTAACCTAAAGGTTTCAAAACAACACTTACATGTAACGACTAACGATGACTTAACGACTTAGTTAAAATGTATATACATGTAGTGTTTTAATATGTATTTATACACTTTTGAAAGACTTCAATACACTTATCAAAATACTTCTACTTAACAAAAATGCTTACAATTACATCCTCGTTCAGTTTCATCAACAATTCTACTCGTATGCACCCGTATTCGTACTCGTACAATACACAGCTTTTAGATGTATGTACTATTGGTATATACACTCCAATGATCAGCTCTTAGCAGCCCATGTGAGTCACCTAACACATGTGGGAACCATCATTTGGCAACTAGCATGAAATATCTCATAAAATTACAAAAATATGAGTAATCATTCATGACTTATTTACATGAAAACAAAATTACATATCCTTTATATCTAATCCATACACCAACGACCAAAAACACCTACAAACACTTTCATTCTTCAATTTTATTCATCTAATTAATCTCTCTCAAGTTCTATCTTCAAGTTCTAAGTGTTCTTCATATATTCTACAAGTTCTAGTTACATAAAATCAAGAATACTTTCAAGTTTGCTAGCTCACTTCCAATCTTGTAAGGTGATCATCCAACCTCAAGAAATCTTTGTTTCTTATAGTAGGTTATCATTCTAATACAAGGTAATAATCATATTCAAACTTTGGTTCAATTTCTATAACTATAACAATCTTATTTCAAGTGATGATCTTACTTGAACTTGTTTTCGTGTCATGATTCTGCTTCAAGAACTTCGAGCCATCCAAGGATCCGTTGAAGCTAGATCCATTTTTATCTTTTCTAGTAGGTTTATCCAAGGAACTTAAGGTAGTAATGATGTTCATAACATCATTCGATTCATACATATAAAGCTATCTTATTCGAAGGTTTAAACTTGTAATCACTAGAACATAGTTTAGTTAATTCTAAACTTGTTCGCAAACAAAAGTTAATCCTTCTAACTTGACTTTTAAAATCAACTAAACACATGTTCTATATCTATATGATATGCTAACTTAATGATTTAAAACCTGGAAACACGAAAAACACCGTAAAACCGGATTTACGCCGTCGTAGTAACACCGTGGGCTGTTTTGGGTTAGTTAATTAAAAACTATGATAAACTTTGATTTAAAAGTTTTTATTCTGAGAAAATGATTTTTATTATGAACATGAAACTATATCCAAAAATTATGGTTAAACTCAAAGTGGAAGTATGTTTTCTAAAATGGTCATCTAGACGTCGTTCTTTCGACTGAAATGACTACCTTTACAAAAACGACTTGTAACTTATTTTTCCGACTATAAACCTATACTTTTTCTGTTTAGATTCATAAAATAGAGTTCAATACAAAACCATAGCAATTTGATTCACTCAAAACGGATTTAAAATGAAGAAGTTATGGGTAAAACAAGATTGGATAAGTTTTCTCATTTTAGCTACGTGAAAATTGGTAACAAATCTATTCCAACCATAACTTAATCAACTTGTATTGTATATTATGTAATCTTGAGATACCATAGACACGTATACAATGTTTCGACCTATCATGTCGACACATCTATATATATTTCGGAACAACCATAGACACTCTATATGTGAATGTTGGAGTTAGCTATACAGGGTTGAGGTTGATTCCAAAATATATATAGTTTGAGTTGTGATCAATACTGAGATACGTATACACTGGGTCGTGGATTGATTCAAGATAATATTTATCGATTTATTTCTGTACATCTAACTGTGGACAACTAGTTGTAGGTTACTAACGAGGACAGCTGACTTAATAAACTTAAAACATCAAAATATATTAAAAGTGTTGTAAATATATTTTGAACATACTTTGATATTTATGTATATATTGTTATAGGTTCGTGAATCAACCAGTGGCCAAGTCTTACTTCCCGACGAAGTAAAAATCTGTGAAAGTGAGTTATAGTCCCACTTTTAAAATCTAATATTTTTGGGATGAGAATACATGCAGGTTTTATAAATGATTTACAAAATAGACACAAGTACGTGAAACTACATTCTATGGTTGAATTATCGAAATCGAATATGCCCCTTTTTATTAAGTCTGGTAATCTAAGAATTAGGGAACAGACACCCTAATTGACGCGAATCCTAAAGATAGATCTATTGGGCCTAACAAGCCCCGTCCAAAGTACCGGATGCTTTAGTACTTCGAAATTTATATCATATCCGAAGGGTGTCCCGGAATGATGGGGATATTCTTATATATGCATCTTGTTAATGTCGGTTACCAGGTGTTCACCATATGAATGATTTTTGTCTCTATGTATGGGATGTGTATTGAAATATGAAATCTTGTGGTCTATTGTTACGATTTGATATATATAGGTTAAACCTATAACTCACCAACATTTTTGTTGACGTTTAAAGCATGTTTATTCTCAGGTGAATATTAAGAGCTTCCGCTGTTGCATACTAAAATAAGGACAAGATTTGGAGTCCATGTTTGTATGATATTGTGTAAAAACTGCATTCAAGAAACTGATTTCGATGTAACATATTTGTATTGTAAACCATTATGTAATGGTCGTGTGTAAACAGGATATTTTAGATTATCATTATTTGATAATCTACGTAAAGCTTTTTAAACCTTTATTTATGAAATAAAGGTTATGGTTTATTTTAAAAATGAATGCAGTCTTTGAAAAACGTCTCATATACAGGTCAAAACCTCGCAACGAAATCAATTAATATGGAACGTTTTTAATCAATAAGAACGGAACATTTCAGCAATAATTAGCGCTTACCCCTTTTTGGAATCAATGACAAAAGTCTCAAGAGAAGATGATTCCCTCATTTGCAACCTCATGTCCACTTCAATGAATGCATCCAAAGTATAAGATGAAGGTCAAGGACTTCCAGGTATATTAAGCATCTTTGAAGGCTCTATATTGGGTAAAGAAGCCAAAAATTCAAAGAAAAAGGAGCTCCAACAGATATATTTTAAAGCTGACAGAAGGCTCCGCGGTTGACTCCAAGGTCGACCATCGATCGACTGCAGTTTGGTCTGTAAAGATTTTCTTGGAATATAAATACATCACTTTGCCAAAGTAGAAGACCACCTCTTTCCAACATTCTTTCAAAGTCATATTGACTGATCTCCCAAGCCTCAAGCACAAATCTATGGAGAGATTATAAGAGAGAAAGAGAAATTCTACTTACACTAAGTAGAATTACATTGTAAACTTTATGATTATCATTTGTATCTTTAAGTTTACTTTGTGAGATACTTCATTAGGAGGTCAAGGAATTTAAATAGTTCTTATGATAGGAAACACTATCTTACTTAGTGATTCAACTTCCTTAAAGGGAACTAGGAAGTTGTTCATATTTCCGTTGGGAAATTGATGCTTGTCCAAGGTGAAGATGAGTATGATCTAGGAGTAGTGTTGGTGTGGCTTATTGAAGATCATTTAGTGTAAGCGGATCTCCACCGGGTTTGGAGAAATGCTTAGTGAAGCTAACTCCCGATTAGTGAATCAGGGAGTGGATTAAGGAGGATTAGTTAACATCCTCCCGAACCACTAAAAATCCTTGTGTTTGTGCACTTACATTCATTACATACTTGCATTAACAAACACAAACACTTCCACACTTAAAACTTATGTTTTAATTGTCAAAGATTTTGAAAAAGTTTTAAGAAACCACTAAGTAACTATTCACTCCCTAGTTACTTACAAACACCAAAAACCCAAAACTTTAAACACAAAATTGACACAAAACCGATTGATTAATGATACCAAAAGCTCTGATACCACATGTAAATAGACTTGTAGATGTTATAGACCGTATAAAATGAGTGCTATAACCTTTGGAGATCAAAAACACAGCATAGGGTTGTTTGGAATTCATAACCCTAATAATGAACCCGTAATCGACTAATAATACTGTCCACACTCACAACCGTGCGGTTGCAGGATGAAACCGTGCAGTTACATTCCGTACCCGTACGGATGCATTCTGCATCCATACGGTTATACCAACAGTGAGTAAATCAACTTTAAATGCATACAAACACTTATTCTTTTACTCACCGCATATTAACCTTTACGAATACGTTATAATGAATTTGGGACTAACGTTGATGCACTAACACAAAACAAATTAATTTAAAATCGATGAAATGGACTAGACATGAACAAAAATCTTGAAAATGTCCTTTGGACCCTTCGCGTGCCTGTTACCAATTAAAGCAAGCACCTCAAAGTGAATCTTCATCTTAAAGAACCTGAACTAAAAACCAAACCAATGGGCTTTAGCTTGGGTTTCGGTTTTTGAATTGGAACCGGTTCAATTTTGGTATCATTCAATTCAGTATCAGTTCAGTACCGGTAAATCAAATATGGATACTGAATAAATGAATGTGTATGACTTTTTGATCCGATTCACATGTACATGTGAGTTTTTGAGATTTTAATGAACGTGTTTCTGTTTATATCATGTTTAAGAGAATAAGAAGTAAAAAGAGGAAGCAAAAAGTAAAATAAAATAATAAAAAATTCAAATGGTTAGCGCATTATTCATGTCCCAAAATCTTAGTATTGAGACATTGTACGCACTGTAGCCTTTAAATGTTGCTGGTTATAACAGGTTTGGTCTTTAATTTGCAATTGAAGATGCATATACGTTTCCTGCATTCGGTCTGAAACAATACACTAATCGATCTTTAACCCTTAAATCTAACGTGTTCTTTGTTTTCATCACGTAGATTTGAAAATTCGATTTCGAAGGGTAAAATAATGAAAAAACGATTTGGATTTCGTAAATCGGTATGATATTTGGTTCCTAAATTTGAGATTTTTCGATTTTGGAATTTTCATTTTTAGTACAATACTATTAAATACGGTACCGATCTCATCCCTAAAAATGGACTCTAGTAGGTATATGGAGTAACATTGTAACTTATAAATTCATTCACAAAATATGCGATAATTTAGACTTTTGGGAGCTCATTCGTATCGTCTTGGGAATAAAGATTTTTGGGAGTTTTCAATTCCAGGTGATGCTAGTTGGGGTTGACGGAAAGTTTTAAATAATAGAAACATTATTTGGCCTTTCAGTGTTGTTAAAGTGAAAAATTGTCTCAAAACTTCAGCATGGATTGACAATTGGAATGTTCACGGGCATCTTCAAAATATGATAAGTAGACGTGGCTTATATAGAGCTAGTGTCAGTGACAAGATTAAGGTGTGTGATCTCCTTGATAATTCTGAAAAAGAGTTGTTACTATCAAACGTGTCTACCCGTGCTACAAATTCAATTGATCCTAATTAGCATACCCTAGTAACTAGCCCGCATTATCATCTATTCATTTACATATTATCATGAGGAGGACATGGTGGAAATGGCAATTAAATTGAAGGGTCTGCTAAATATCCGATTTCATTCAAATTATTCTAACATAATGCGAAGATGTTCTTGCTTGGAAGGGGATAAGTGGTGAATGTCAGAATACCAATGTTGATTTTGCGTGGTCAAGTATTCGACAAAGGTTTGATGTTGTGCCTTGGTTTTTGCTAGTGTCATATGTCCAATGTATTTCCCGTCATTCATTTGTTCTTTGGTTGTTTATGGGAAAAAGGTTAAAAAATAAAGAAAACTTTAAACAATGAGATGTTTGGCCTAAGTGCAATGGTTGGTCAGTTATATTATCTGTGTGTATGTTTGAGTGCGCGTGCACGTGCGTAGTATTATTTTTATTTGTATTATATAATATTTTTTAGAGAATATATGAATGAATTAAGTTTTAATTCGGTTTTTAGAGCTATAATTTTCTTTAAATATTATATAAAACAAATAATTATATTTATAGTTAAATTGACAAAGAAATAATTAAAAAATCGATAGCAAGCAGTTAACTTGTATTCCTGAGTTTTAAATGAGAAGGAAATATATCAAGAGGACAAGTAAAGGGGAAAAAATGAAGTGATTTGTATTTAAAAATTAGGGTGCCATCGGTCCCGTTCATATTGATTATAAACGTTCCATATTAATTGATTTCGTTGCGAGGTTTTGACCTCTATATGAGACGTTTTTCAAAGACTGCATTCATTTTTAAAACAATCATAACCTTTATTTTATCAATAAAGGTTTTAAAAACATTACGAAGATTATCAAATAATGATAATCTAAAATATACTGTTTACACACGACCATTACATAATGGTTTACAATAGAAATATATTACATCGACATATGTTTCTTGAATGCAGTTTTTACACAATATCATACAAACATTGACTCCAAAAATGTTGGTGAGTTATAGGTTTAACCTTATATATCAAATCATAACAATAGACCACAAGATTTTATATTTCAATACACATCCCATACATAGAGATAAAAATCATTCATATGGTGAACACCTGGTAACCGACATTAACAAGATGCATATATAAGAATATCCCCATCATTCCGGGACACCCTTCGAATATGATATAAATTTCGAAGTACTAAAGCATCCGGTACTTTGGATGGGGTTTATTAGGCCCAATAGATCTATCTTTAGGATTCGCGTCAATTAGGGTGTCTGTTCCCTAATTCTTAGATTACCAGACTTAATAAAAAGGGGCATATTCGATTTCGATAATTCAACCATAGAATGTAGTTTCACGTACTTGTGTCTATTTTGTAAATCATTTATAAAACCTGCATGTATTCTCATCCCAAAAATATTAGATTTTAAAAGTGGGACTATAACTCACTTTCACAGATATTTCCTTCCTCGGAAATAAGACTTGGCCACGGATCGATTCACGAACTTATATAAATATGTACATATATATCAAAGTATGATCAAAATATAATTACAACCATTTTTATTATGTTTTAAAGATTTGAGTGTATTAAGTCAGCTGTCCTCGTTAGTAACCTACAACTAGTTGTCACAGTTAAATGTACAGAAATAAATCGATATATATTATCTTGAATCAATCCACGACCCAGTGTATACACGTCTCAGGCTAGATCACAACTCAAAGTATATATATTTTTGGAATCAACCTCAACCCTGTATAGCTAACTCCAACATTACTGCATATAGAGTGTCTATGGTTGTTCCAAATAATATATATACATGGGTCGATATGATATGTCAAAACATTTGCATACGTGTCTACGGTATCCCAGGATTACATAATATATTAAAATACATGTATAATACAATATAAGTTAGCTAGGATATGATTTGTATAGATTTTTTAAACATTTCCCGTAGCTAAAATAATCAAAAAATATCCAATCTTGTTTTACCCATAACTTCTTCATTTTAAATCCGTTTTGAGTGAATCCAATTGCTATCGTTTCATATTGAACTTAAGTTTATGAATCTATATAGAAAAAGTATAAGTTTATAGTCAGAATTACAGGTTACAATTCATTTTTGTAAAGGTAGTCATTTCAGTCGAAAGAACGACGTCTAGATGACCATTTTGGAAAATATACTTCCACTTTGAGTTTAACCATGATTTTTGGATATAGTTTCATGTTCATAAGAAAAATCATTTTCCCAGAAGAACAACTTTTAAATCAAATTTTATCATAGTTTTTAATTAACTAACCCAAAACAGCCCGCGATGTTACTACAACGGCGTATATCCGGTTTTACGGTGTTTTTCGTGTTTTCCGGTTTTAAATCATTAAGTTAGCATATCATATAGATATAGAACATGTGTTTAGTTGATTTTAAAAGTCAAGTTAGAAGGATTAACTTTTGTTTGCGAACAAGTTTAGAATTAACTAAACTATGTTCTAGTGATTACAAGTTTAAACCTTCGAATAAGATAGCTTTATATGAATGAATCGAATGATGTTATGAACATCATTACTACCTCAAGTTTTCTGGATAAATCTACTGGAAATGAGAAAAATGGATCTAGCTTCAAAGGATCCTTGGATGGCTTGAAAGTTCTTGAAGCAGAATCATGACGCGAAAACAAGTTCAAGTAAGATTTTCACTCGAAATAAGATTGTTATAGTTGTAGAAATTGAATAAAAGTTTGAATATGAATATTACCTTGAATTAGAAAGATAACCTACTATAAATAACAAAGGTTTCTTGATCTTAGATGATTACTTGGAATGGATTAGAAAGCTTGGAAGTAGACTTGCAAACTTGGAAGTATTCTTGATTTTTATGAAACTATACTTATAGAATTTATGAAGAACACTTAGAACTTGAAGATGGAACTTGAGAGAGATCAATTAGATGAAGAAAATTGAACAATGAAAGTGTTTGTAGGTGTTTTTGGTCATTGGTATATGGATTAGATATAAAGGATATGTAATTTTGTTTTCATGTAAATAAGTCATGAATGATTACTAATATTTTTGTAATTTTATGAGATATTTCATGCTAGTTGCCAAATTATGGTTCCCACATGTGTTAGGTGACTCACATGGGCTGCTAAGAGCTGATCATTAGAGTGTATATACCAATAGTACATACATCTAAAAGCTGTGTATTGTACGAGTATGAATACGGGTGCATATGAGTAGAATTGTTGATGAAACTGAACGAGGATGTAATTGTAAGCATTTTTGTTAAGTAGAAGTATTTTGATGTGTCTTGAAGTCTTTCAAAAGTGTATGAATACATATTAAAACACTACATGTATATACATTTTAACTGAGTCGTTAAGTCATCGTTAGTCGTTACATGTAAATGTTGTTTTGAAACCTTTAGGTTAACGATCTTGTTAAATGTTGTTAACCCATTGTTTATTATATCAAATGAGATGTTAAATTGTTACATTATCATGATATTATGATATATAATATATCTTAGTATGATATATATACAGTTAAATGTCGTTACAACGATAATCGTTACATATATGTCTCGTTTCGAAATCATTAAGTTAGTAGTCTTGTTTTTACATATGTAGTTCATTGTTAACACACTTAATGATATATTTAAATATTATTTTATCATGTTAAATATAGTGTATCAATATCTTAATATGATACATATGTATTTAGTAGACGTTATCATAACGATAATCGTTATATATATCATTTCGAGTTTCTTAACTTAGTAATCTCATTTCTTATGTATATCACACATTGTTAATATACTTAGTGAGATACTTACTCATCATAATCTTATGTCAACCATATATATATGTCTATATATATACCACAACATGTAGTTTTTACAATTTTGTAACGTTCGTGAATCGCCGGTCAACTTGGGTGATCAATTGTCTATATGAAACTTATTTCATTTAATCAAGTCTTAACAAGTTTGATTGCTTAATATGTTGGAAACATTTAATTATGTAAATAACAATTTCATTTAATATATATATAAACATGGAAAAGTTCAGGCCACTACAGTACCTACCTGTTAAATAAATTTCGTCCCGAAATTTTAAGCAGTTGGAGGTGTTGACGAATCTTCTGGAAATAGATGAGGGTATTTCTTCTTCATCTGATCTTCTCATTCCCAGGTGAACTCGGGTCCTCTACGAGCATTCCATCAAACCTTAACAATTGGTATCTTGTTTTGCTTAAGTCTTTTAACCTCAGGATCCATTATTTCGACGGGTTCTTCGATGAAATGAAGTTTTTCGTTGATTTTCATTTCATCTAACGGAATAGTGAGATCTTCTTTAGCAAAACATTTCTTCAAATTCGTGACGTGGAAAGTGTTATGTACAGCCGCGAGTTGTTGAGGTAACTCAAGTCGGTAAGCTACTGGTCCGACACGATCAATTATCTTGAATGGTCCAATATACCTTGGATTTAATTTCCCTCGTTTGCCAAATCGAACAACGCCTTTCCAAGGTGCAACTTTAAGCATGACCATCTCTCCAATTTCAAATTCTATATCTTTTCTTTTAATGTCGGTGTAGCTCTTTTGTCGACTTTGGGCGGTTTTCAACCATTGTTGAATTTGGATGATCTTCTCGGTAGTTTCTTGAATTATCTCCGGACCCGTAATCTGTCTATCCCCCACTTCACTCCAATAAATCGGAGACCTGCACTTTTTACCATAAAGTGCTTCAAACGGCGCCATCTCAATGCTTGAATGGTACCTGTTGTTGTAGGAAAATTCTGCTAATGGTAGATGTCGATCCCAACTGTTTCCGAAATCAATAACACATGCTCGTAGCATGTCTTCAAGTGTTTGTATCGTCCTTTCGCTATGCCCATCAGTTTGTGGATGATAGGCAGTACTCATGTCTAGACGAGTTCCTAATGCTTGCTGTAATGTCTGCCAGAATCTTGAAATAAATCTGCCATCCCTATCAAAGATAATAGAGATTGGTATTCCATGTCTGGAGACGTCTTCCTTCAAATACAGTTGTGCTAACTTCTCCATCTTGTCATCTTCTCTTATTGGCAGGAAGTGTGCTGATTTGGTGAGACGATCAACTATTACCTAAATAGTATCAAAACCACTTGCAGTCCTTGGCAATTTAGTGATGAAATCCATGGTAATGTTTTCCCATTTCCATTCCGAAATTTCGGGTTTTTGAAGTAGACCTGATGGTTTCTGGTGCTCCGCTTTGATCTTAGAACACGTCAAACATTCCCCTACGTATTTAGTAACATCGGCTTTCATACCTGGCCACCAAAAATGTTTCTTGAGATCCTTGTACATCTTCCCCATTTCAGGATGTATTGAGTATCTGGTTTTATGAGCTTCTCTAAGTACCATTTCTCTCATATCTCCAAATTTTGGTACCCAAATTCTTTCAGCCCTATACCGGGTTTCGTCTTCCCGAATATTAAGATGCTTCTCCGATCCTTTGGGTATTTCATCCTTTAAATTTCCTTCTTTTAAAACTCCTTGTTGCGCCTCCTTTATTTGAGTAGTAAGGTTATTGTGAATCATTATATTCATAGATTTTACTCGAATGGGTTCTCTGTCCTTTCTGCTCAAAGCGTCGGCTACCACATTTGCCTTCCCCGGGTGGTAACGAATCTCAAAGTCATAATCATTTAACAATTCAATTCACCTACGCTGCCTCATATTCAGTTGTTTCTGATTAAATATGTGTTGAAGACTTTTGTGGTCGGTATATATAATACTTTTGACCCCATATAAGTAGTGTCTCCAAGTCTTTAATGCAAAAACAACCGCGCCTAATTCCAAATCATACGTCGTATAATTCTGTTCGTGAATCTTCAATTATCTAGATGCATAAGCAATTACTTTCGTTCGTTGCATTAATACACAACTGAGACCTTGCTTTGAGGCGTCACAATATATCACAAAATCATCATTCCTTTCAGGTAATGACAATATAGGTGTCGTAGTTAACTTTTTCATTAACAATTGAAACGCTTTCTCTTGTTCATCTTTCCATTCAAATTTCTTCCCTTTATGCGTTAATGCAGTCAAGGGTTTTGCTATTCTGGAAAAGTCTTGGATGAACCTTCTGTAGTAACCAGCTATCCCTAAAAACTGGCGTATGTGTTTCGGAGTTTTCGGGGTTTCCCACTTTTCAACGGTTTCGATCTTTGCCGGGTCCACCTGGATACCTTCTTTGTTCACTATGTGACCGAGAAATTGAACTTCTTCCAACCAAAATGCACACTTTGAAAACTTAGCGTACAGTTTTCTTTCCTCAATACTTCTAGCACTTTTCTCAAATGTTCTTCGTGCTCTTGATCATTCTTTGAGTAAATAAGTATGTCATCGATGAAAACAATAACAAACTTGTCAAGATATGGCCCACACACTCGGTTCATAAGGTCCATGAACACATCTGGTGCGTTAGTCAATCCAAACAGCATAACCATAAACTCGTAATGACCATAGCGCGTCCTAAAAGCAGTTTTTGGAATATCATCCTCCTTTACTCGCATTTGATGATATCCAGAACATAAATCGATTTTCGAATAAACCGACGAGCCTTGTAGTTGATCAAATAAGTCGTCAATTCTCGGCAGTGGATAACGGTTTTTGATGGTAAGTTTGTTCAACTCTCTGTAGTCAATACACAACCTAAATGTACCATCCTTCTTCTTGACAAACAAAACAGGAGCTCCCTATGGTGATGTGCTTGGTCGAATGAAACCACGTTCTAATAGTTCTTGCAGTTGACTTTGCAGTTCTTTCATCTCGCTAGGTGCGAGTCTGTAAGGAGCACGAGCTATTGGTGCAGCTCCTGGTACAAGATCTATTTGAAATTCAACAGATCGATGTGGAGGTAGTCCCGGTAATTCTTTTGGAAATACATCGGGAAATTCTTTTGCGACGGGAACATCATTAATGCTCTTTTCTTCAGTTTGTACTTTCTTGACGTGTGCTAGAACAGCATAGCAACCTTTTCTTATTAGTTTTTGTGCTTTCAAATTACGAATAAGATGTAGCTTCGTGTTGCCCTTTTCTCCGTACACCATTAAGGGTTTTCATTTTTTCTCGTATAATGCGAATTGCATTTTTGTAACAAACGATCTCTGCTTTAACTTCTTTCAACCAGTCCATACCGATTATCACATCAAAACTCCCTAACTCTACTGGTATCAAGTCAATCTTAAATGTTTCGCTAACCTGTTTAATTTCTCGATTCCGACATATATTATCTGCTGAAATTAATTTACCGTTTGCTAATTCGAGTAAAAATTTACTATCCAATGGCATCAATGGACAACTTAATTTAGCACAAAAATCTCTACTCATATAGCTTCTATCCGCACCCGAATCAAATAAAACGTAAGCAGATTTATTGTCAATAAGAAACGTACCCGTAACAAGCTCCGGGTATTCCTGTGCCTCTGCCGCATTAATATTGAAAACTCTTCCGCGGCCTTGTCCATTCGTGTTCTCCTGGTTCGGGCAATTTCTAATAATGTGGCCCGGTTTTCCACATTTATAACAAACTACATTGGCATAACTTGCTCTGACACTACTTGCTCCGCCATTACTCGTTCCGACACCATTTGTTCCTTTCGTTCTATTAACCCCTGGTCCATAGACCTCACACTTCGCCGCGCTATGACCATTTCTTTTACACTTGTTGTAAAATTTGGTGCAGAACCCCGAGTGATACTTTTCACACCTTTGGCATAGCTGCTTCTGATTGTTGTTGTTGTTGTTGCGATTGTTATTGTTATTGGGATGATTATTGTAGTTGTTGTTGTTGTTGTTGTTGTTATGCCGTTTATTGTAGTTGCGATTGATGTTGCGATTGTTAGGATAGTTGTTGTTGTTTTGGTGACTCTTATCACCGTTTTCCTCCCACTTTCTTTTGACTAACTTCACGTTGGCCTCTTCGGCCGCCTGTTCTTTAATTCTTCCCTCAATCTGGTTCACTAGTTTGTGAGCCATTCTACATGCCTTTTGTATGGAGGCAGGCTTGTGTGAACTTATATCTTCTTGGATTCTCTCCGGTAACCCTTTCACAAATGCGTCGATCTTCTCTTCCTCATCTTCAAACGCTCTCGGACACAATAGGCACAATTCTGTGAATCGTCTTTCGTACGAAGTAATATCGAATCCCTGTGTTCGTAACCCTCTAAGTTCTGACTTGAGCTTATTGACCTCGGTTCTGGGATGGTACTTCTCATTCATCAAGTGCTTGAATGCTGACCATGGTAGCGCGTAAGCAGCATCTTGTCCCACTTGCTTTAGATAGGTATTCCACCATGTTAACGCAATACCTGTGAAGGTATGCGTAGCGTACTTAACTTTGTCCTCTTCAGTACACTTACTTATGGCAAACACCGATTCGACTTTCTCGGTCCACCGTTTCAATCCAATTGGTCCTTCGGTTCCATCAAATTCCAAAGGTTTGCTGGTAGTGAATTCTTTGTAGGAGCATCCTACACGATTTCTTGTGCCGTTAGCTGTATTGCTAGATTCAGAGTTATTGTTGGTATGTAGCGCGGCCTGTACTGCGGCTATGTTTGAAGCAAGAAAGGCACGAAATTCCTCTTCGCTCATATTCAAGGTGTGTCGAGTAGTCGATGCCATTTCCTTCAAAATAGTCAAATGAAACAAGTTAATCATACAGAATATTAAGAGTAGTCAATAGTATCTCGTAGCATAATATGAACTCATTTATAAAAGCTTTTTCTTCATATTAGCATTTTATAAGTTTAAATTCGGGTACTACCTACCCGTTAAGTTCATACTTAGTAGCTAATATACAATTCAACTACTACAATTCCATATGAAAAACTTGATTATAATAATATATCACATACAAATATTCTTCAAACTTACAACTTCGCTATATTACATATAACATAAAATATAGTACACTATGATACAGGACAGTTTTGAAGATAAATCTAGTTAATACGCAAGTTGTTCAGCAAAGGAAATAAAGACACGTAATTCATAAGTCTAGAGACAAGTCATGCATTCTGGTTTTACTAAGACGACTTCCCATCCTTGGTCTTGTGGAAAATAACCGTTATGACCATTAGCTAGGCAGCATGTTGTAATGTCGTCAAAAGGACGAGGGTTTCGTAATGTCCAACAGCCCCGTAATAATCTAAAAACCTTGTTTCTCACCCCAACTACTGAATCCGTCACTTGTGGAAAAGTTTTATTTAAAAGCTGCAATCCGATGTTCTTTTTCTCACTTTGGTAAGAAGCGAACATCACTAACCCGTAAGCATAACATGCTTCCTTATGTTGCATGTTAGAAGCTCTTTCTAATTCACGAAATCCTATGTTGGGATATGTTGAGTCAAAATAGGTTCTTAACCCGTAGCGTAAAATTGCATTTGGGTTCCCCGCATTTAATGCTTTAAAGAAAACATGGCGTAACTTACGGTCTTCCCAATGTGATATACCCCACCTATCAAAGGAAATCCTTTTATAAACTAAGGCATTTCCGGAAAATCTTTCAAATGTTTGACAAGTTAATTTTTCCATAACTAAATGTGCTGATGAATTCTGACCGACTCTAGACAAGATTTCCTCAATCATATCCTCTGGTAGGTCTTCTAAAATATTCGATTGTCTACCCTTAACGTCCATTTTGTTTTTATACTGTAAAATAGACAAGGATTAGATTTGTAATAACAAACAATACAAGCAATTTTTACATAGAACATAAAAGTACAAGCACACTACAATACATTTATTACACAACATGCTCACACCCCTCTAATCTGAATCACTGGTTTCTTCTTCTTCGGACTTGGTTCTTTTTCCTAATCTTCTAGGGATATATGATGTTCCTCTAATACGAGTCGTCGTTTTCCACATTGGTTTAGAAAAACCTGGTGGTTTAGAGGTTCCCGGGTTATTGTCACGATATTGAAAATACGGATGTTAACGGTACATATAAAGTTCATCGGGGTCGGAAACAGATTTCTCTATTTTAATGCCTTTTCCCTTATTATTTTCTTTTGCCTCATTTAATTGGGTCGGGGTAATTTCTATAACATTATCGGAATCCTCATCAGGATCCGATTCATCGGAAAATTGGTAATTTTCCCAATATTTTGCTTCCTTAGCGGAAACACCATTGACCATTATTAACTTTGGTCCATTGGTTGAGGATTTTCTTTTATTTGACCGGTTTTCTGTGGTTCCTACTATTCCCCCCTCCGGAACCTCTTCTTCTTCCGGTTCCTCTTCTTCTGGTTCCTCTTCTTCCGGTTCCTCTTCTTCCGGTTCCGTTTCCTCTTTCTTCCAGATCTTCGGGAACTTGTGAATCTTGTCAATATATATTCGACTCTTCGTTATTATTAGGTGAGTCAATGGGATTTGTGCTAGAGATAGACATCTATCACACAATATCAAACATGTTAAGAGATTAATATATCACATAATATTTACATGTTAATAATATATAGTTTCTAACAAAAATGTTAAGCAATCATTTTTAAAGAAAACACGGTCGAAGTACAGACTCACTAATGCATCCTAACAAACTCGATAAGACACACTAATGCAAATTTTCTGGTTCTCTAAGACCAACGCTCGGATACCAACTGAAATGTCCCGTTCATATTGATTACAAACGTTCCATATTAATTGATTTCGTTGCGAGGTTTTGACCTCTATATGAGACGTTTATCAAAGACTGCATTCATTTTTAAAACAACCATAACCTTTATTTTATCAATAAAGGTTTTAAAAACATTACGTAGATTATCAAATAATGATAATCTAAAATATACTATTTACACACGACCATTACATAATGGTTTACAATAGAAATATATTACATCGACATATGTTTCTTGAATGCAGTTTTTACACAATATCATACAAACATGGACTCCAAATCTTGTCCTTATTTTAGTATGCAACAGCGGAAGCTCTTAGTATTCACCTGAGAATAAACATGCTTTAAATGTCAACAAAAATGTTGGTGAGTTATAGGTTTAACCTATATATATCAAATCGTAACAATATACCACAAGATTTCATATTTCAATACACATCCCATACATAGAGATAAAAATCATTCATATGGTGAACACCTGGTAACCGAAGTACTAAAGCATCCGGTAATGTGGATTGGGTTTGTTAGGCCCAATAGATCTATCTTTAGGATTCACATCAATTAGGATGTCTGTTCCCTAATTCTTAAATTACAAGACTTAATCAAAAGGGGCATATTCGATTTCGATAATTCAACCATAGAATGTAGTTTCACGTACTTGTGTCTATTTTGTAAATCATTTATAAAACCTGCATGTATTCTCATCCCAAAAATATTAGATTTTAAAAGTGGGACTATAACTCACTTTCACAGATATTTCCTTCCTCGAAAATAAGACTTGGCCACGGATCGATTCACGAACCTATACAAATATGTACATATATATCAAAGTATGATCAAAATATAATTACAACCATTTTTATTATGTTTTAAAGATTTGAGTGTATTAAGTCAGCTGTCCTCGTTAGTAACCTACAACTAGTTGTCCACAGTTAGATGTATAGAAATAAATCGATATATATTATCTTGAATCAATCCACGACCCAGTGTATACATGTCTCAGGCTAGATCACAACTCAAAGTATATATATTTTTGGAATCAACCTCAACGCTGTATAGCTAAGTCCAACATTACTGCATATAGAGTGTCTATGGTTATTCCAAATAATATATATACATGGGTCGATATGATATGTCAAAACATTTGCATACGTGTCTATGGTATCCCAAGATTACATAATATATTAGAATACATGAATAATACAATATAAGTTAGCTAGGATATGATTTGTATAGATTTGTTAAACATTTCCCGTAGCTAAAATAATCAAAAAATATCCAATCTTGTTTTACCCATAACTTCTTCATTTTAAATCCGTTTTGAGTGAATCCAATTGCTATGGTTTCGTATTGAACTTAAGTTTATGAATCTATACAGAAAAAGTATAAGTTTATAGTTGGAATTACAGGTTACAAGTCATTTTTGCAAAGGTAGTCATTTCAGTCGAAAGAACGACGTCTAGATGACCATTTTGGAAAACATACTTCCACTTTGAGTTTAACCATGATTTTTGGATATAGTTTCATGTTCATAAGAAAAATCATTTTTCCAGAAGAACAACTTTTAAATCAAAGTTTATCATAGTTTTTAATTAACTAACCCAAAACAGCCCGCGGTGTTACTACAACGGCGTATATCCGGTTTTACGGTGTTTTTCGTGTTTTCCAGTTTTAAATCATTAAGTTAGCATATCATATAGATATAGAACATGTGTTTAGTTGATTTTAAAAGTCAAGTTAGAAGGATTAACTTTTGTTTGCGAACAAGTTTAGAATTAACTAAACTATGTTCTAGTGATTACAAGTTTAAACCTTCGAATAAGATAGCTTTATATGTATGAATCGAATGATGTTATGAACATTATTACTACCTCAAGTTTTCTAGATAAAGCTACTGGAAATGAGAAAAATGGATCTAGCTTCAAAGGATCATTGGATGGCTTGAAAGTTCTTGAAGCAGAATCATGACACGAAAACAAGTTCAAGTAAGATTTTCACTCGAAATAAGATTGTTATAGTTGTAGAAATTGAATCAAAGTTTGAATATGAATATTACCTTGAATTAGAAAGATAACCTACTGTAAATAACAAAGGTTCCTTGATCTTAGATGATTACTTGGAATGGATTAGAAAGCTTGGAAGTAGACTTGCAAACTTGGAAGTATTCTTGATTTTTATGAAACTATACTTATGGAATTTATGAACAACACTTAGAACTTGAAGATGGAACTTGAGAGAGATCAATTAGATGAAGAAAATTGAAGAATGAAAGTGTTTGTAGGTGTTTTTGGTCGTTGGTATATGGATTAGATATAAAGGATATGTAATTTTGTTTTCATGTAAATAAGTCATGAATGATTACTAATATTTTTGTAATTTTATGAGATATTTCATGCTAGTTGCCAAATGATGGTTTCCACATTTGTTAGGTGACTCACATGGGCTGCTAAGAGCTAATCATTGGAGTGTATATACCAATAGTACATACATCTAACAGCTGTGTATTGTAGGAGTACGAATACGGGTGCATACGAGTAGAATTGTTGATGAAACTGAACGAGGATGTAATTTTAAGCATTTTTGTTAAGTAGAAGTATTTTGATAAGTGTCTTGAAGTCTTTCAAAAGTGTATGAATACATATTAAAACACTACATGTATATACATTTTAACTGAGTCGTTAAGTCATCGTTAGTCGTTACATGTAAATGTTGTTTTGAAACCTTTAGGTTAACGATCTTGTTAAATGTTGTTAACCCATTGTTTATTATATCAAATGAGATGTTAAATTGTTACATTATCATGATATTATGATATATAATATATCTTAGTATGATATATATACAGTTAAATGTCGTTACAACGATAATCGTTACATATATGTCTCGTTTCGAAATCATTAAGTTAGTTGTCTTGTTTTTACATATGTAGTTCATTGTTAACACACTTAATGATATATATTTAAATATCATTTTATCATGTTAAATATAGTGTATCAATATCTTAATATGATACATATGTATTTAGTAGACGTTATCATAACGATAATCGTTATATATATCATTTCGAGTTTCTTAACTTAGTAATCTCATTTCTTATGTATATCACACATTGTTAATATACTTAGTGAGATACTTACTCATCATACTCTTATGTCAACCATATATATATGTCTATATATATACCACAACATGTAGTTTTTACAATTTTGTAACGTTCGTGAATCGCCGGTCAACTTGGGTGATCAATTGTCTATATGAAACTTATTTCATTTAATCAAGTCTTAACAAGTTTTATTGCTTAATATGTTGGAAACATTTAATCATGTAAATAACAATTTCATTTAATATATATAAACATGGAAAAGTTCAGGTCACTACAGTTGATAGTGCTCCAAATGAACATATATTTAGTAGCAATATCGTTCCAATATGTAAAGTTTTTAAATGTAATTTCCTTATTTTTAGTTGTAATAGTTAAATAAATAAGTGCGAAGACGAAAGACGCAAATCGCTCGAAAATGAAGATTTAAAGACAAAAACGAAGATTTGAAAGACCAAAACGTCCAAAATGGTCAAACGAACAAGTTACACTCCAAGTGGTTCAATATATTGATGAGAAACGTCTCAAAATTACAAAAGTACAAGCCGCAAAATGCAAAGTACAAGATATTAAATTATACGAAAAGGCGTTAGAAAATCCGGAACCGAGACATGAACCAACTTTCAACGCTCGACGCAACGGAGCTAAAATTACAAGTTAACTATGCTCAAGAATATAATATAATATTTAAATAATTCATAATAAGAATAATAATAAATAATAAAAAGTTGTTAATTGAGCATAGTTAAGGGGTCATAAGTGAAAATTTCAAATCACCAATTGCCTATAAAATGGAATTCACGGAGTAATGAAAAAATACACCTTTCTTCATATTTCTTTCTCTCTTCTGTAATATGTAATATATATTTATATTATAATTTTAATATAAGTTAATTTTAATAATAAAGTTATGGTTTAGTTGGGTTATTGTAAGAAATATTTTACGGGTTTTAAGTCGAAATTCTGTCCGTGCAACGCTACGCGATTAATCATCACTGTAAGCTATGTTCTTCCTTTTTAATTTAATGTCTCGTAACTAAGTTATTATTATGCTTATTTGAGCCGAAGTAATCGTGATGTTGGGCTAAAATATTAAGACGGGGTTATTGAACTTTGTACCATAATTAAGGTTTGGGCAAAAGACCGACACTTGTGGAAATTGGACTATTGACTATTAATAGATGGGGGGTATTGTCTAATTGAGTGACAACTCATTGGAATCTGTCGAACCTATCTTCAAATTAATTATCCTAATAATTAATAATGATTATGGTTGTCCTATTTAGTGACGTTCATATGGAATCTATTATAATCATTTAATTAATTATTCGGGTTGGGTAATTGATTATTCAAACTGATCAAGTGGGTAAATTAATATTCATATCTAATCAAAACAGGGGTGGATTACATACAGTGATAACTGGTGTAATTGTTGACAGAAGTGATAACTGCGTCACAGTTTAAATCCTTAATTAGTTGGAATATTTGACTTCGGGTATAAGGGTAATTTGACGAGGACACTCGCACTTTATATTTATGACCGATGGACTATTATGGACAAAAACCAGATAGGTATCAAATAAACCATGACAAAGGACAATTAACCCGAGTAACAATTAATTAAAATCAAAACGTTAAACATCATGATTACGGAAGTTTAAATAAGCATAATCCTTTTATTTCATATTCTATCGCAATTTTATTTATTGTTATTTTATTTATCGTCATTTATATATTTTACGCACTTTAATTATTGTCATTTATCTTTACGCTTAAAAATATAAAATCGACAAACCGGTCATTAAACGGTAAAACCCCCCTTTTATAATAATATTACTACTTATATAATTATATATATTTTGTATAAATATAGTTGTTAAAAATATAGTAAGTATCACCAGCTCCCTGTGGAACGAACCGGACTTACTAAAAACTACACTACTCTACAATTAGGTACACTGCCTATAATGTTGTAGCAAGGTTTAGGTATATCCCATCCGTAAATTAATAAAACTTGTGTCATATTTTGTAGTATTTTGTATTAAAAATAATACTATTTCGTACCCTCACGCTACATCATCAAGTTTTTGGCGCCGCTGCCGGGGAGCGCTAAAACGCTATATTTTTAATTTATATCTGTAAAAATATAGTTATAAAAAAAAGTAATTTCGGGGACACTTTTTGTGTTTTCACGGGGTATTTAAGTTTTTTTTTAGTTTTTGATTGATTAAAGATATATTAATTTAAATATAATAATTTAATAAATATAATAATATAATAATATTGAAATAAAATATAATAATATAATAATATTTTAGAATCAAATTTGATACGTAAAAGTTTTAAAAGTTTTAAAAAGTCGTATTTATTAAATATTTCAGGGGTATATTATGTAACTTATAATTAATAATTTCTATAATGTCGCTTTCATGTGAATAGTAAATTAATTAATTTCTTTCCTTTACTATTTTGAATCGTAAAAGTTTTAAAAAGTCGTATTTATTAAATATTTCAGGGGTATATTATGTAACTTGCAATTAATAATTTCTATCATGTCGCTTTTCATGTGAATAGTAAATTAATTAATTTCTTTTCATTTACTATTCATGAATAGTAAATGAGTTAAAAAAAAAGTTTTGAAAAAAAATAATAATAATAAAAAAATTATTAATTCCTTTTTTTAAAAAAAAATTGTGTAAAATAAATCGTTTTTTTTAAAGAAAAAAAAATTCGTTTTAAAAAAAAAATTGTAAAAAAAAATCATTTAAAAAAAAAAAAATTTGAAAAAAAAATGTTTTAAAAAAAAAAAATTTTTAAAAAAAAATTTTAAAATCCTTAAAAAACGAAATATAAAAAAAAAATTAAAAAAAAGTTTTTTTTTTTATTACCTTTAGATTTTTAGACTCTAGTTACAATTTTTAGTATTAAGTTTAGTTTTGCCATAGTTATTTTTATTTCTAGAATTTTTAGGTTTGCCGTAAAATCCCTTAAGTGCTTATTCATTAGACTAAGATTTATGCGCTTTAGAATTTTGCGACGCCGTTTTTCGCGCTACTTTCTTATTTTTATTTTTCGACGCCTATTTTTCGACCTTTTATTTTTCAACCTTTTTCGACGCGTTTTTTTTTTTAATTCTTATTTCTCGCTATTCTAGTTTTAGGATAAGATTTTTATTCTACTTCTTATCTAAATTTCTTAAAATTACGAAAATTTATTTTAAGTGGTTAAATTGATAGACATCAAAATTTTCTGGTTCGTAGTAATAGTTGGATTTGTACGTGGACCGGGTTATTGGAGCCAAACAGTACTCAATTATATTAAGACCAAACGAATCCTGCCCCTCTGCTGCATCTTTTGGCTATTCGAAACGTGGGCAAAATCAGAAAAGTCTATTAATTGGATAACTTATATAATTTTTCTTTCCTTTTAAAAACTAATAGGATATTCAGTGAATGCACCGAGTAAAACGTTCACCACCTTTCATACGTTCACCACCTATAACTCGATCAAGACATCTAGCCAATATTGTCGCCGTTGATTTTTCTTTAGAATCATCATCTAGTCGACCAAGAACTCCAACTCAAATTTCCGATAATCCATCTTTTGAACCCGACCTCACAATTGAGAATCCGGAGAATATTCAGGGACAATTCCAAGATCCAGAACCACTAATCATTCCTCCTGAACCACAAACCATTAAATCAGAATCTTCTAGTGATTCGTATTCAACAAATTCAATTATGGAAAATTTGGAACCTCTAAGTATGGAAGACCGAATGAGAGCCACACGCACGGGCCAAGGTCACGCCATTATTAAGCCAGACATTAATGCGCCAGATTATGAAATCAAAGGACAAATCCTACACATGGTAACTAATCAGTGCCAATATAGTGGTGCGCCGAAGGAAGATCCAAACGAACATCTTCGTACGTTTAATAGGATCTGTACACTATTCAAAATCCGAGAAGTTGAGGATGAACAGATCTATCTCATGTTGTTTCCCTGGACTTTAAAGGGAGAAGCCAAAGATTGGTTAGAATCGTTACCTGAAGGGGCGATTGACACATGGGATGTTTTAGTTGAGAAATTTCTTAAAAGATTCTTTCCGGCATCTAAAGCCGTGAGACTTCAAGGAGAAATTGTTACGTTCACACAAAAGTCAAATGAAACTCTATATGAGGCGTGGACAAGATTTGGAAAGTTGTTGAGAGGATGTCCTCAACACGGTTTAGACACTTATCAAATAGTACAAATATTCTACCAAGGTGTCAACGTTGCTACACGAAAAGACATCGACATAACAGCTGGTGGTTCCATTATGAAGAAAACCGCAACTGAAGCTTACAAAATTATTGATAACACATCCTCCCACTCTCATGAGTGGCACCAAGAGAAAGATATATATCGTTCATCTAAAGCGGCTAGAGCCGATTCTAGCCATAACTTTGATTCCGTTTCCGCAAAAATAGATGCTTTCGAGAGACGAATGGAAAAGATGAATAAAGATATTCACGCAATACGAATCAGTTGTGAGCAATGCGGTGGACCACACTTAATGAAAGACTGTCACATTGAACAAACAATGGAACAACGTGAGAATGTTGTCTACATGAACCAAAGGCTGGAAAATAGTTATCAGAATAATTATCAACCGCCAAGGCCAAACTTCAATCGAAATCAAAACATTCTTTACAATCCAAAAGGACCCGACAATAACTCGTATAACCAACAAGGTCCGAATAACCAACCAACTCAAAACAATACTTTCAATCAACAAAGACCTGGCTTGTATAAACCACCACAACAAACCGAAGAGAAAAAGTCAAATCTGGAAGAAGTGGTATTTAAGCTAGTTGAATCTCAAACACAATTTATTGAAACTCAAACTCAAACGAATGAGAGGTTTGATCAGTCATTTAGAACTCAACAAGCTTCAATTTTGAATCTAGAAAAACAAGTAGGTACTCTTGTTAGATTGATGAGTGAAAGGAAACAAGGAAAGCTACCGAGTAATACTGAAGTAAATCCTCGGAATGAAAATGTTAATATGGTTTCAACAAATTCTGAAAAACCAGCATCAGAAGATGGGGAGGTTTTAGAAGTAAGTAACAATGAAGAAGTTACACCACCACCACCACCCGAGTATGTAAAGCCAGTGGTGGCACCATACAGACCACCCATCCCGTTTCCAAGAAAAGGAGTTGAGTATGAGCAAGTAATAGGTAATAAAGTTTGTGATACCTCTGGAAAGAAGAAGAAGAAGAATAAAAAAGTGCAAGAAATAAAAACAGTAGAAGTAAACCCGGTGAAGACAGTTCCACCAAATCCTCCACCTAGGGTAGGTGATCCGGGTGAATTTATTGTTCCTTGTCTACTTAGTGACTGTGTCATGTATGATGCACTAGCAGATTTAGGTTCAAGTGTGAGTGTTATGCCTCTTTCATTATATAAGAGATTAGGTGTAGGTGAGTTAACTCCAACGGATATGAGTGTTCCACTCCTTGATCAAACCATTAAGCACCCAGTTGGAATTGCTGACAACCTACCCGTTCAAGTAGGTAATTTAACCTTTCTAGTCGAATTCATTGTCATTGACATAGAAGAGGACTCAAACGTTCCTCTAATTTTAGGTCGACCATTCTTAGCGTCTACCGGGCCGTTATTTGATGTAAGAAAGGGTAGAATGACACTTAGTAATGATGAGAAATCGATCACCTTTATGATTCGAAAGTCTAAATATCCACAAACCAAAACCGTTGAACCGACAAAAACGATTGGTAAGAACCATGTTGTTTTACCAAATCCAACGGTAATGCTTAACAATAATAGAACACCTAAGTGTGGGGAAAATGAAGTAACACCTAATGATGACTTGATAATAAAGAACCCCATAGTTGATACGAAATTAAATGACCCCGTTATTAACAGTTCAATGAAGAAACTTTTTAAACGGGTTATTGATGCTAAAAGTAAGGGGAACTTTAAGTTATATAACCGGTTAGTATCCAATCTTTCGCCTAAAGAAAAGGCGAAGCTAGTTGAATTTGTGGATATTACGGAAAAAGCTGGTCACTGCTTAAAGCAAAAGTCACAGATATGCAAGTTGATTATGGTCCAAGAGAAATTGACGATGAAGTTAATCACAATTTCGACACCACATCTACCTAAGTGTGAGGAGATTCAAATATTCTAAAAAGAAAATGCTGTTTGGAGTTAGTTGTTCTGTTCTCGTGTAGTTCCGAGAATGGAATCCGATTGGTCTTTTCCACTAGCAGACACTAAAGAACTAGTTTTCTCCCCCCATTCTGAATTTTTTTGTTTTTTAGGTTTTATATGAAATTAATATGTTTTCTTTTTAAGTTTTGTGTGAATTTAAAAACAAAAATTTACTTTATTTCATTAAGTTGAAAAAAAATGATTTCTAAAATTCGTCGTGAGTTGAAGACTAGGTCGTTGAGCCGAAATTACTTTACCCGAGGGCGGGGCGAAAAATTTTGTCATCATTATTTTTAATTTTATTGATTTAAAGTATGCAAAAATATATATATATATATATATATTTGATTTTATAAATTTTTGAACGTGGGGTAATATATCCAACTTTAAAAATTTGTATATATGTTTGTATTTTATCATGTAAACAACAGGGTAAAACAACGCACTTTCAAAGACTAACATTAAGTTCAGCAAAAGCTACTGATTTTGATGACAAGATGCAAAACAACAAATGTGATATAATAAATGAAGGAATGAACGATGAGGCGCGCCATCTATCATTCGACGAGCTTTGTAATTACAAACTGGGTATTTTTAATCACTTTCCTACACTAATCACCCTCATGAATTTATAATTATAGTCTGATTTCATGCAAATGAGGGCATTGCATGATCTCAAGTGTGGGGAAGGGTTATAAATTCTCTCGGGTTTATACTTGGCTTATTTTATAAATATTATGAAAATTTTAAAATTTTTTAACTAAATGAATTCAAAATCATGTTTATACATATTTATGAACGATAAAACTAGGTGTTAATGCCGAAATTATTGTTACCTCGGAAATGACATAAATTGAGAAAAAACTAAAACTCTTGAATTTATTTATTAAGATATAAAAAGACGCATGAAAAAAGCCAAGTGTGGGGAGAATGTACCAAGTTATTCAATTAAAAACTATCTATCACATGTTTTTGTAAAGTTATTGCAGGTGCTTTTACTTTGGACTAAATTAACTGGTTTACCCGATTTACTGTAAGAAAGATGGATCTACACGATGAATCAATTCCATCATTAAAAGGAAGTAAAGTCTTCCGAAAAAGAAACGCGCTTCTTGATTTAGGTCATGAAGTTGTCGTTCAGACCAGCTGTAGGTTGACGAAAAATCTAGAAAAGTCATCTCTAAAATCAGCAGGAAATTCACGGACCTCAGCATCAAACAGGGTCGCCATGTGGTCAGATTTATCCTAACCATGAGAAGGATTTATCTCGCATAATGGGGGGGCACCGTGCAAATTAGCTTGATAAGACTAATGAATCAAATCCCCAGAAAGGATAATCTCCTTAAAGATCAAAAATCAGCTTTTAAGACTGATATTACTCAATCCTAGAGATTGACCTTAAAGATTGAGAATTACAAACTCATGGAATTCAATGATATCTAAACTCGAGCTTGAACGAGAAAATATTTTGATCAAAAATAAAACCGATTTGTTTTCTGAAAACCTATTTTCAATGCGTTCATTACCATTGAACGTAAAATTCTGAGAATTCATCAGAATTCATTAGGTCACCTGAACCAAATCGGGTGTCAACCGTAAGAAACGGTGGTTGCATAGCATGGTCGGAGACAGGACCTTGTGCCAGACCGAAAAATCATAGGATGATCTTTACTATTGCTCCTACAAAGGATAGTACTAGCATCCGACACGTTTTAAGACCATAATCATATGCATGTCATTAGACATTGCCTTAACAGTTTCTTGTTCATCGCTTTCCTTTACAACCGGACGGTAGTTTACCAAAAGGTAATATACGGAACAAGTAAACTGGACGTGTTGCTTTCCCAATACAAGGTTAGCAAGTGGGTAACACAAAACCACAAGTGTTGAGCTAAAATTTTCAAATCTGAAACCCACACAACTCACAAAAAAATATTTTGCAAACACCGGTGAAGGGTTATTCCGGAAAACTTATCTAGGGTAAAAGCTAGATTAAATTTTCAAAAAGATCAAATGTTTTCATAAAGATCCAATTTCCTTAAGGATCTACATTTTCATAGTCATGTGGGACTGTAAACCACCTTTCAAATGTGCACTTTGCTTTGGAAACCGAAAGTAAATCGGCTATTTGATTGCAAGTGTCGTTGACCTAAACCCGAGGCAACAGTGGATGACACACCCACCTTTAACCATCGTTACTGTCATTGTTTATACCGCTATATCAAAATCACTGATATACAAAGTGTGAAGGATAAAGAAGTGACTCGTGTGATGTATTATATTGTTTCAAGACTGTATTGCTTGAGGACAAGCAACGTTCAAGTGTGGGGATATTTGATAGTGCTCCAAATGAACATATATTTAGTAGCAATATCGTTCCAATATGTAAAGTTTTTAAATGTAATTTCCTTATTTTTAGTTGTAATAGTTAAATAAATAAGTGCGAAGACGAAAGACGCAAATCGCTCGAAAATGAAGATTTAAAGACAAAAACGAAGATTTGAAAGACCAAAACGTCCAAAATGGTCAAACGAACAAGTTACACTCCAAGTGGTTCAATATATTGATGAGAAACGTCTCAAAATTACAAAAGTACAAGCCGCAAAATGCAAAGTACAAGATATTAAATTATACGAAAAGGCGTTAGAAAATCCGGAACCGAGACATGAACCAACTTTCAACGCTCGACGCAACGGAGCTAAAATTACAAGTTAACTATGCTCAAGAATATAATATAATATTTAAATAATTCATAATAAGAATAATAATAAATAATAAAAAGTTGTTAATTGAGCATAGTTAAGGGGTCATAAGTGAAAATTTCAAATCACCAATTGCCTATAAAATGGAATTCACGGAGTAATGAAAAAATACACCTTTCTTCATATTTCTTTCTCTCTTCTGTAATATGTAATATATATTTATATTATAATTTTAATATAAGTTAATTTTAATAATAAAGTTATGGTTTAGTTGGGTTATTGTAAGAAATATTTTACGGGTTTTAAGTCGAAATTCTGTTCGTGCAACGCTACGCGATTAATCATCACTGTAAGCTATGTTCTTCCTTTTTAATTTAATGTCTCGTAACTAAGTTATTATTATGCTTATTTGAGCCGAAGTAATCGTGATGTTGGGCTAAAATATTAAGACGGGGTTATTGAACTTTGTACCATAATTAAGGTTTGGGCAAAAGACCGACACTTGTGGAAATTGGACTATTGACTATTAATAGATGGGGGGTATTGTCTAATTGAGTGACAACTCATTGGAGTCTGTCGAACCTATCTTCAAATTAATTATCCTAATAATTAATAATGATTATGGTTGTCCTATTTAGTGACGTTCATATGGAATCTATTATAATCATTTAATTAATTATTCGGGTTGGGTAATTGATTATTCAAACTGATCAAGTGGGTAAATTAATATTCATATCTAATCAAAACAGGGGTGGATTACATACAGTGATAACTGGTGTAATTGTTGACAGAAGTGATAACTGCGTCACAGTTTAAATCCTTAATTAGTTGGAATATTTGACTTCGGGTATAAGGGTAATTTGACGAGGACACTCGCACTTTATATTTATGACCGATGGACTATTATGGACAAAAACCAGATAGGTATCAAATAAACCATGACAAAGGACAATTAACCCGAGTAACAATTAATTAAAATCAAAACGTTAAACATCATGATTACGGAAGTTTAAATAAGCATAATCCTTTTATTTCATATTCTATCGCAATTTTATTTATTGTTATTTTATTTATCGTCATTTATATATTTTACGCACTTTAATTATTGTCATTTATCTTTACGCTTAAAAATATAAAATCGACAAACCGGTCATTAAATGGTAAAACCCCCCTTTTATAATAATATTACTACTTATATAATTATATATATTTTGTATAAATATAGTTGTTAAAAATATAGTAAGTATCACCAGCTCCCTGTGGAACGAACCAGACTTACTAAAAACTACACTACTCTACGATTAGGTACACTGCCTATAATGTTGTAGCAAGGTTTAGGTATATCCCATCCGTAAATTAATAAAACTTGTGTCATATTTTGTAGTATTTTGTATTAAAAATAATACTATTTCGTACCCTCACGCTACATCATCAACAGTACCTACCTGTTAAATAAATTTCGTCCCGAAATTTTAAGCAGTTGGAGGTGTTGACGAATCTTCTAGAAATAGATGAAGGTATTTCTTCTTCATCTGATCTTCTCGTTCCGAGGTGAACTCGGGTCCTCTACGAGCATTCCATCGAACCTTAACAATTGGTATCTTGTTTTGCTTAAGTCTTTTAACCTCAGGATCCATTATTTCGACGGATTCTTTGATGAATTGAAGTTTTTCGTTGATTTGGATTTCATCTAACGGAATAGTGAGATCTTCTTTAGCAAAAAATTTCTTCAAATTCGAGACGTGGAAAGTGTTATGTACAGCCGCGAGTTGTTGAGGTAACTCAAGTCGGTAAGCTACTGGTCCGACACGATCAATAATCTTGAATGGTCCAATATACCTTGGATTTAATTTCCCTCGTTTGCCAAATCGAACAACGCCTTTCCAAGGTGCAACTTTAAGCATGACCATCTCTCCAATTTCAAATTCTATATCTTTTCTTTTAATGTCGGCGTAGCTCTTTTGTCGACTTTGGGCGGTTTTCAACCGTTGTTGAATTTGGATGATCTTCTCGGTAGTTTCTAGTATTATCTCTGGACCCGTAATCTGTCTATCCCCCACTTCAATCCAACAAATCGGAGACCTACACTTTCTACCAAAAAGTGCTTCAAACGGCGCCATCTCAATGCTTGAATGGTAGCTGTTGTTGTAGGAAAATTCTGCTAACGGTAGATGTCGATCCCAACTGTTTCCAAAATCAATAACACATGCTCGTAGCATGTCTTCAAGCGTTTGTATCGTCCTTTCACTCTGCCCATCAGTTTGTGGATGATAGGCAGTACTCATGTCGAGACGAGTTCCTAATGCTTGCTGTAATGTCTGCCAGAATCTTGAAATAAATCTGCCATCCCTATCAGAGATAATAGAGATTGGTATTCCATGTCTGGAGATGACTTCCTTCAAATACAGTCGTGCTAACTTCTCCATCTTGTCATCTTCTCTTATTGGCAGGAAGTGTGCTGATTTGGTGAGACGATAAACTATTTCCCAAATAGTATCAAAACCACTTGCAGTCCTTGGCAATTTAGTGATGAAATCCATGGTAATGTTTTCCCATTTCCATTCCGGAATTTCGGGTTGTTGAAGTAGACCTGATGGTTTCTGGTGCTCCGCTTTGACCTTAGAACACGTCAAACATTCCCCTACGTATTTAGCAACATCGGCTTTCATACCTGGCCACCAAAAATGTTTCTTGAGATCCTTGTACATCTTCCCCGTTCCAGGATGTATTGAGTATCTGGTTTTATGAGCTTCTCTAAGTACCATTTCTCTCATATCTCCAAATTTTGGTACCCAAATTCTTTCAGCCCTATACCGGGTTCCGTCTTCCCGAATATTAAGATGCTTCTCCGATCCTTTGGGTATTTCATCCTTTAAATTTCCTTCTTTTAAAACTCCTTGTTGCGCCTCCTTTATTTGAGTAGTAAGGTTATTGTGAATTATTATATTCATAGATTTTACTCGAATGGGTTCTCTGTCCTTTCTGCTCAAGCCGTCGGCTACCACATTTGCCTTCCCCGGGTGGTAACGAATCTCAAAGTCATAATCATTCAACAATTCAATCCACCTATGCTGCCTCATATTCAGTTGTTTCTGATTAAATATGTGTTGAAGACTTTTGTGGTCGGTATATATAATACTTTTGACCCCATATAAGTAGTGCCTCCAAGTCTTTAATGCAAAAACAACCGCACCTAATTCCATATCATGCGTCGTATAATTTTGTTCGTGAATCTTCAATTGTCTAGACGCATAAGCAATTACTTTCGTTCGTTGCATTAATACACAACCGAGACCTTTCTTTGAGGCGTCACAATATATCACAAAATCATCATTCCCTTCAGGTAATGACAATATAGGTGCCGTAGTTAACTTTTTCTTTAACAATTGAAACGCTTTCTCTTGTTCATCTTTCCATTCAAATTTCTTCCCTTTATGCGTTAATGCAGTCAAGGGTTTTGCTATTCTGGAAAAGTCTTGGATGAACCTTCTGTAGTAACCAGCTAGTCCTAAAAACTGGCGTATGTGTTTCGGAGTTTTCGGGGTTTCTCACTTTTCAACGGTTTCGATCTTTGCCGGGTCCACCTGGATACCTTCTTTGTTCATTATGTGACCGAGAAATTGAACTTCTTCCAACCAAAATGCACACTTTGAAAACTTAGCGTACAGTTTTTCTTTCCTCAATACTTCTAGCACTTTTCTCAAATGTTCTTCGTGCTCTTGATCATTCTTTGAGTAAATAAGTATGTCATCGATGAAAACAATGACAAACTTGTCAAGATATGGCCCACACACTCGGTTCTTAAGGTCCATGAACACAGCTGGTGCGTAGTTACCCGCATTTACCATGGATTTAATGGAAGTGTTTAGGTTATTTATAGGAATTGTGGGTCTCAGTGACTTTTTATTGTTGGACTTGATGCTTTATTGCTTGTACATTGTATATTAAGAGGAGTATTGTTTTAGCCATGATAGGGAGTGTTTAGTTATGAGTTAGTTATAGGATATAGGTGTTGATGTGGCGCTGATGTGGAAAATTAAGAGGATGAATAGTTTAGTTACATAGGGAGTGGCCTTAGTAATCCCAATTTGAAAAAAAAAAAGAAAAAGAATTATACAAAAGATATATTACTGAGTTGAAGGGAAAAAGAAAAAAAATAGTAATTTTTCAATTTTAATCTTGACATACAAATAAGCTACACATATAATAATCTTATCCTATTTGTATAGTTTTTTTGAACAGTAATACGATACGAGATCAACCATTTTTGATCCATTTTTGATCGCGACGATAAGTGAGTTTTTTTCTTGAACTCGAATGGCCTGTTCACGGTAAAGACTGCAAGAGAATATATCGACCAAATTCTTTTAGCTTCTTCGCAGATTTAGTTTGGTTTAAATTTGTTTGTGGAAAGTTAACGTTTTTTTTGTGGAACTTTAGGTTAGGTTCTCTCCCTCTTTGTTGGAACCTTTTCGCGAAAGGTCTAGAGATTAATTCTATCGTTTGTCCTATTAGCAATAACGGGATAGAGTTACGGTCGCATTTATTTTTGGAGTGATCATTAGCGATGGATATTTTGCGCAAGGTTTGGTTGTGGCTGGATTGCGATATGCCCACTTTTTATTCGTGGGATGACTTTATAAGTTGGATTGAAGGATTACAATTCTCGTATTCATAGAAGGATCGGATAATTCAAATGTCGTGGGCTCTTGGCGATTCAGAAAATGGCATCGTGTTCAACGAATTTTTTTTCAATATAAATAGTCTTTTTGAATTAGTTATATTATTTTCTAATGATACGCATAATGATCCGTCTCAAAAACAGGCAAGCGTCTCGGCCAAAATCCTACCTGGTACTACGCGTCCCGGAATGCGTACTTATTTTCTCGACATCCGTCTGACGACATCCCGGGAATTTTACCACGCCGGGAAAATGGCAAGACCGAGAACCCGGATGACATACGCACAACCGGCACCATACAGCCGGTCATGACAATCATAATCAAGCGTTGCGAAGCCAGTCATCATAATCATAACCGTGAAGAAACACTTGGAACAAGTGTTCGGCGAGACCCACCCGGCTAGACTGAGGGCAACGTGATGCCTCAGCCAGAATCAACCTGCCGTCAGTACCATCACGGCATTCCAACCCGACACGAAGATATTCTCCCGGGACAAGCACGTTGTTCCGGAGAAAGTGCACTATCCCGGAAAAGACCATCTGTCCCGGAATTATCACCTGATAACGGAACGAGCATGCAAGCAAGTTGCATGTCACGTCAGCCCGCAAATCTAGGGAAGTTCGTTAGGATATGTTATTCCCCACGAAAAGGACAGGTGCCACGTCACCCCTCGGGATTGACAAAGTTCGTTACAACCATGAAAGGGACATGTGTCACGTCACCATTCCCTCCTAAACATCTATAAATACGTAAACAAGATCTTTCATTCACACAACACTGGATGCATTAATGTTACTCTGCCCAAATCAATTGCGGTAACATCACTCCAGTCGTTAAACCAATTCCGGCCGGTGCTCCAATCATCGTCGGAATTAATCCTCACTCTTAGATATTAGCTTATTCGATTCCGATCGAATAAGGCTAATTCAATCGATTGTTTTACACCCTTGGAATCCAGATTTCAAATAGGGGTTTGCACAATTATTGGAGTTAAAACATTCGACTCTCTATTTCTCCCAAATCAAGCACTCAAACCCGAAATCTATTCATACAAGATGATTTTGGTTTGATCAAATGGCGCTATCTAAAGTACGAAATTAATCACAACTCACCACGATGAGCTGGAAAATGAAGAAGCAAGCATACGCAGCACCGATGTTTATATGATTCACTCATGGGTCGTGGGACAGAGACGAAAATCAGGGGTATTATATGAATGGAAGCACGAACCCATCATCTTCCCCTCGTTATTTAACATTAACCCATCTTCAGACCCTGTTATCATACGAGCACATATCTCCAATTGCCAAATTGGGCGAATATACACCGACACCGGTGCAGGGGCAGAGGTCATGTTTGAGCATTGTTTTCTGCAGCTACCAGAAGACATCAGACGGCAGAAAAAAGCCGCAACTTCGCCACTGGCAGGATTCAATAGCGCTGCAACTTGGCCGGTGGGCTCCATCACCCTATAGGTCGTTTTGGGAACATTACACTTTCAAAGTGCAGCAGACATAGAATTCTCTATAGTCAAAACAGACTCACGGTATAACGTCATTTTGGGACGTAATGCCATGCAGAAATTTGACGCAATCGCTTTTACAGTCCATGGCATGCTGAAATTCCCGACTCCGGCCGGAACTGCCACAATTCGGACGCAAGAAATGGAACCAATCGAATGCATGCAAATATTCAACGGAGCTAGCGATATCGTAGTCTTTGACGACGGTTACGTATCCCCAAATCCCAAGCATCCGGACCAACAGATCCAGATTGGTACCACTTTGAGCACCAACGCAAAGGATACGCTATGCAAACTCTTAGCAGCAAGTATTGACGTCTTCGCCTGGGAACCATCTGACATGACGGGTGTCCCGCGGGAAATAGCCCAACATCGGCTAAACGTAAACCCGAATATCACACCAGTCGTCCAGAAGAAATGGGCAATGGCGTTAGAACGAAGTGAATTCCTGGATAACGAAGTACAACGACTAGTTGACGCCGGCATAATGAAGAAAGTAAAATATCAAACATGGGTAGCGAACCCCGTAATGGTAAAGAAGGCGGACGGATCTTGGCGCATGTGTGTCGACTACAAAGACATCAACAAAGCATGCCCAAAAGACAATTACCCTCTGCCGAAAATTGACTGGAAGGTCGAGTCTCTCTCGGGTTACTAGTTCCTAAGCTTCCTGGATGCATACAGGGGCTACCAACAAATCCCAATGGCAGAAATCGATGAAGAGAAAACCTCATTCTTCACGAACAAAGACATCTTTTGCTATACCAAAATGCCATTCGGGCTGAAGAATGCCGGAGCAACATACCAACAGCTAATCGACAAAGCGTTCCAGGACCAAATCGGACGAAATATCGAAGCGTACGTGGACGACATTGTCATCAAGAGAAAAACAGAAGAACAAATAATCCTAGACATCATCGAAACGTTCGATTCGCTACGCAAAATCAATATGAAGCTAAATCCGTCAAAGTGCTCTTTCGGAATAGAAGAAGGCCGTTTCTTGGGTTTCATGATCACTCCGAGAGGGATCAAGGCAAACCCGAAGAAGATTCAAGCAATCGAAAACATGCAGTCACCCAAGAGTAAAAAGGACGTGCAGAGCCTAAACAGGAAACTAGCGGCACTCACAAGGTTCCTGTCACGAGCCGCCGACAGGGCTCTCCCCTTTTTCTAGAAGTTAAAAGGGTGCTTGTGCAAAAAAGATTTCATATGGACGGATGAGGCCGGGAGAGCATTCCAGGATATGAAGGCATTCTTAAAAGAGCTGCCAGCGTTAACGGCACCTATACCGGGAGAAACCCTCACGGTATACCTCGCCGCCTCCTCCGAGGCAATCAACTCAGTCCTAATTACCTTCAGGGGCAAGACTCAAATGCCAGTGTACTTTGTAAGCAAGGTATTGCAATGAAACGACCCAACCCGTCGTAATTTCGGGCCATAAATTTTTTTCTTTTATATCATAATAATATATGCAACATTAGTCCATGTACGTTTCTGAAAATATCATCATTACAATGTTAAGTTTAAATATCTTTAAAACATACAATATATAAATTAGGTTTACAAAACGGGAATGCAACCCGGGACCCGTTTGACGTATCCAAAATATAGTTTATGACCCGACTAGTTCACTTTACAACCAAAACCGAGCATGGTGATTGGGAACGCTACCTAATCCTAATCAAAAGTATAAAGCAATCCATAAGCACTAGTCCCCAAGCAAACCCGAGCCGCCACATGCAACCTATAAAAATATAAACAACGAGAGGGTAAGCTAATTGCTTAGTGAATGCAATACTTATGCATATACATATATAGTTTACCTACACGCATCCACTTACAAAATACCATGCAAACAATGAATAAACGAGCTAGCATCACCAAACATACAACTACCAACAACATTAGTATATAGATCACCACAATAATATACTAAATCGTAACAATGCATAAACATATCAAACCATTCCCCGCTATGGCACTACCGACTTGTAGACGACCAATAACGTCGAGTCTCACTCGTATGATGTCACCAACTTGTGAATCATCATAAGGTGTCACCGACTTGTGAATCACCAAAGGGTGTCACCGACTTGTGAATCACCCACAAATACATATGGGTCACCGACTTGTGAACGCCATGTGGCATCACCGACTCGTGAAGCACCACCTAGTGTCACCGACTTGTGAGCACTAAGAAATGTCACCGACTCGTGAATCACTTCTCCGACTTATGGTATCACCGACTTGTGAATCACCATCCAACTACCAAGGGGTCACCGCCTCGTGAACCACCATGAGGTGTCACCGACTTGTGAGTCACCTAACGAGACACTACCGACCCGTAGTTCTCTTCACCCATAACCTCAATTAGTCACCATCTTGTGACATAACGCCCAATACTCACGATGTGGCACCTAAGGCCCACATCGCTTACGAGTAAATAAACTACATACATACATGTATAAATATTCCACTCACCTTAACGCCTAGGTGATGATTACGCAAATCCGCAAGCTTCAACGCAAGGTACCTAATACATTAAGTACACATTCAATACACCAAACTAGTTGGACTAGACACCAACATTTAACACTTGAGCATTTAATGACCCATTTACATTAAATGACCCGTTCACACCAAAACCGCCCATTTAAGGTCAAGACTTGTCATAAATCACTAAAAGCTAATGATTAAAGTCTCACAACACCAACTAACACAAACTTAGGGTATTTCATACCCATCTTACCCAACTAGGTCAACCATTACTCATTTGACCCATTTTAACATTTAGACTTATAATTAGGTCAAACTTGAACCCATTAACCACCTTTCTCTAACTCACAAGTGTATTAGTGATTTACAACACAATTAATACTTACAAACACCAAATTACAAGACCAAACCCTAGATTACAAAACCTTAGGGTTTCCTTACATCAATTTAACCCAAATTCACCCATTTAACCCCCAAATGGGTCATACAAGCCTTAAATGAACAAACCCTAACTATATATCAAATTAAACTCAAAACTCAGAGTTAAGACTTACCAACACTATCACAACGTAGCTAGAGACGTAGGAAACAACTTTAGAACTTGGGATCGGGCGAGATTCGGTCTTCTTCTTCCCCAAAGTGAGCTTTCTCTCACTAGAACTCAATCTCTCTCTCTAAAATGGATGTGTGTAGTTGAGGAAGTGATAAATGAAGTTAGGATAAGGTTGTATCAGTTTTTAGGCTCTAAAACCGGCCATATGTGAAATTACCAAAACACCCCCAAAAGATTCCATTAAAATGGGTTAAAATGTCATTATAGCGACAATTGTCGCGTTTCGCGACACTACGTCGCGTTTAACGACACCAAGACGCGATACGCATCATTCAAACGCGACAAAAGGGACAGAAGTCATCATCAGAAGTTGTCGCGTTTTGACCCTGTTTGTTACGGATCGCGACGCACCAGAACGCGACAAACCACTTTCAAACTCGACAGTTTACCTGATGTGCTCAAATTTCACTTTTAAAACATCCCAAAGTCAAACGTGGTCAATTCTTTACATCCAAACTATCAAATACTCATTCTTGAACTCCGTATGATGCCACAAGCGCCATGTTTAGAAAAAACGGGGTGTTACATGCAAAACGGGGAAGTAAACTACCCAGCCATGGAAAAACTGATTTACGCTTTAGTACACACAGCCAGACGGCTGCGGCGATATTTCCAAGCACACCCGATACAAGTTTTTACGGACCAACCAATCAAACACGTTCTAACCAGGCCGGAAATCTCCGGTAGAATGGCAAAATGGGCAATAGAACTCGGAGAGCATGAAATCACCTTTCTCCCGAGGCATTCGATCAAGGGCCAAGTCATAGCAGACTTCCTGGTAGAGCTCCCTTCCGACATGATCAAACAAGACGAAACCACCGTTACAAGAAGGGAGACGGATGAATTCTAGGAACTGTATACGGACGGGGCATCAAGTGAGGAGGGAGCTGGTATAGGCATTCTCCTCGTTTCCCCAACCGGAGAAGAAACTACTTACGCTATCCGGTTGAAATTCGCCGCCTCAAACAACGAGGCCGAGTACGAAGCTCTAATAGCCGGATTACGCTTGGCCAAAAGTGTTGATGTGCGACAACTCACAGCTTATGTCGACTCGCAGCTGGTCGCAAGCCAGCTAAACGGCAGCTTCGAAGCAAGAGATACATCGATGCAAAAATACCTAGAACTTACGAAAGCACTAACCAACACCTTCGTGGCATTTGAAATAAAACAAATCCCCCGAAATCGTAACAAGAAAGCGGATGCCCTGAGCAAGCTTGCCTCTTTGCTATATGATCACTTTACCAAGAAAGTTATGGTTGAAGTTCTGGAAAGAAAGTCAACCGAAGAGGATACCCTCATGGCGACAGTCACAGCGGAAGAAGAATGTTGGATGACACCCTTCATAAGATACCTCACTGACGGTACTCTCCTGGAAGACAAATTACAAGCCCGCAGGATACGAATGCGGGCACCAATGTATTATTTCAAAAACGGCATCCTGTACAGAAAATCGTTCACGGAGCCTTACTTACGATGCGTTGGCCCGACACAGGCCAAAGAGATAATACGGGAAATGCACGAAGGAGCATGCTCAACACATTCAGGCTACCGAACGATAGTTAGCAGGATCAAGAGAATGGGTTATTTCTGGCCACACATGTACCGGGATACGTATGACCTAATCGTTAACTGCGAAGCATGTCAAATACACGCTCCTATCAACAGATCCCCTCGTAGAAACATGATTCCAATACACGCCGCCTGGCCATTCTGTAAATGGGGGATCGATATCGTCGGCCCATTCCCACGGGGTGTCGGCAACGTTAAATTCTTAGTAGTCGCAATCGACTATTTTACCAAGTGGGTTAAGGCGAAACCGTTAAGCACAATTACAGGAAGGAAGATCTTAACATTTGTATGGGAGGACATTGTTTGTCGTTTCGGCTTACCACGAGAGATCACGCAGTTCGCACATAATCCATTCAAAGACTGGTGCGCCGACATGGACATTCAACAGTCATTTACCTCCGTAGCCTACCCGCAGGCCAATGGGCAAGTCGAAGTCACAAACAGACACATCGTTGCCGGCATAAAAGCAAGATTAGGCAAACACCGACAAGGATGGGTGGATGAACTCCAACATGTACTGTGGGCACATCGGACGACGCCGAAAGACAGTACGAACGAAACATCTTTCAGTCTGGTGTACGGAACCGAAGCGGTTATACCGGTTGAAGTGCTTGTTCCAACTAATCGAATAACAAAATTTGATGAACAACAAAACGATGACGCATTACGAGAAAACTTGGATGCTCTGGAAGAGCGACGAACAATAGCCCATATCCGGCAAGCTGAAAAGAAGCAACAAATCGCAAACCACTATGACAAAAAAGTCAAACCACTGGACTTTCAGTTAAACAATTTAGTGTTGCGTAGCAACGAGGCCAGCCGGCAGCAAGACGTCGGCAAACTAGGCCCCAGATGGGAGGGACCCTACAAGGTTGTCGGGATAACTGAGTATGGTACATACCACCTGGAGACACCGGATGAAGTCCCAATACAACGCCCTTGGCATGCCTTCCATTTAAAGAAATATCACGTGTAACTTACCTGCAACCGGGAGGACTGATCACCCACTCGGACGGCAGAAACACTTGTGTACTCAAATAATTTCTATGTATAAGTCATCAATAAAGCTTCATTTTATATACTTATGCAATGTAATGAATCTGAATATGACACAAGTAAAATCAAAAGTCTTTCGGCATATTTCAGACCTACCGCCAGAAGAAATGCTTTCTAGCTTTCGGTGGTAGGAAGACACCCCTTAAAGAACCTTAACGGATAACAAGGGTGTCCGACCACATCATTGGTGGCCCGGTTCTACAGAATAAACAACTCGACCACACTCACGCGTAGTCTAGATATCTACGTTTTTGTCATGACAAATATATGTAACCCAAAGAAAAAGTAAACTAGTTTATACACAACATACAACACGATATAAAGAAATCACATTAATTATACAAAAACCCAACCGAGTGCATATCTCTACGGTTGGTAATTTACAATATCCTTAACGGATGAGTTCTCGTCCCTACAGATTTTATCTAATTCCTCAAAACTAATCCAGCCGAGAGCTTCATGTGCCCGATGGCAGTCCTGCACACAGGTAGCGCTCAAAACAGCCTTCTTCTTCTGGGCCGCGCTACCAGGCGACAGAAAACACTGCACCGCCTTAAATACCTCAAACGTAGTCAACTTCTTAATAGCCTCAATAAAGGCATTGAACGGCTGATGAACAATAAATGACTTCAGGAGGCGGGCTAAAAGTAGAGGAATACCATGCTGGAGACGGGTGGCCGACACCTTCTCCGATAACTTTGTATTGTCATCAGAGAGTAAGGCGACCTTCTCCTGTTCCTGGGCAAGAGCGGCCTTCAACGACTCCTGTGTTTCCCGGGAAACACGCAGCTCATTCTGAGTAGGCTCCAATGCCTCCTTGGCCGACACCAACTCCCTTTCAAGGCGAGCAATCATGCCCGACAATTCCGCCACCCGGCGGTTATCATTCTCAAAGAGCACACAATGCTCGTGAATGCGACGCGCATCAATCTCGCTACGGTTCAATTCATCCGCTGCAAGTTGCTAAGCAAACACGGTGAATTGAGAACGCAAGTGTTGTGCCTGGGTGGCGGAAAGAGCAGCCAGCGCCTCTTTCAGAGCCGGAAAAGTAATGAAATCAAGATATTCCCTATAAACCGGGTAGTCTGAAGCGTCACAGCGGAGAAGATCACGGAATGGCCCAATATTACAGTCAGGAAGAACGTAAACGTTCTGCACAGCACTTGTCGTCAACCGGGGGCGAGCATCCGAGGCCTCCGCGGCGGGTTCTTTACCGGGATGATGCCATTGAGCCAACTCTCTCTCAATGGCCGACCTTTCAGCCACTCGATTCTCCCTAGCAATAGGTTCAAGTCCCTCCCGGGGAGCAGCCCCCTCCAACAATGGAACCGAGCGGACAGACGCCTGCGCCCCCGCAGGGGTCACAACAGTGTTACCTACGCAAAGCAAGAAACAAGACAATATAATCAGCACAATATACTGTTAAGTCAAGGCAAGTGAAGGACTACCACATACCTTCAGCTGCCGGCTCAATCCGGCGCCTGGTACGACGGATCAGCCCGCCCTCCGAAGAGTCGCCATTAGAAGATTCCAAATCTTCAGGAGGTGACGCCCTGCGGCGGCTGGAGGACGTTGGTGTTGTCCCCTCAACCAATTTATCGGTAAAAACCATGCCATCCAGGCTCACCGCCCTCAGAACTTCCGACACGGTCAACTCTGCGCAAATTATAAATTGTCATCTTATAAATCATGGTCACATAAAAAGGGAGATGGAAAACGCCAAACGGTCAAATACCTATCCTGTGACGACCTCCAGATAGGGTCTGGAAGAAACGTCACTAATATCAAATAAACCAACATATTATAATACGAGAACAATTCTATATGATAAAAATAAACTTTATTGATAACGCAGCGGAAGAAAATAGAATGTCGTTACAAGAATTTAAATTACAATGATGTAAATGTTTCAAATGCAATAATAATAAATGCGAAAGTTCTTGAGATCCTATATCCAAGTAGCATCACATAAGTAGAAGATAAGTAAGCTTGATCAATCAGCACCTGAGACAAACATGCTAAAGTGTCAACCAAAAAGGTTGAGTGAAATCATAGGTTTAACAAAAGTAGTTATCGTTGTTTTTAGACCACAAGATTTTTGTTTTCAAAAGTAGATCACACAGATCTTTAGTTGTCAAAGTAGATCACAAAGATCTTAAAAGTTGATCTCGCAGGGATCAAAAAGTTATGCCAGTTCGTGATATTTAGACTAAACGTTCAAAGTTTGCCCCAATGACAAGTTGTGTCTATACTTGTCGGTTTAATTTCATTATTAAGTAATACAATGACTTGGTCAAATGTATCGGGGACGTTACTCCCGATAAGCCTACCCCCAATAATTAAGAATGCATTTAACGAGCAATTAAAAATATCACTGTAGGGACTTAGTCGGACATAACCGGGTATAGCATAGTTTAACAGTTGGTACTTGTGTCTAAATTGTAAATAGTAAAAGTAGCACGTGTCTCACCCCAAAAAGTTAAATAAATTTGCTAGCAATAATGAGTGGGGCTACGAGTTCACCTTAGTAAGCAGATGAGAGAGTTATTCCTCGGAATAGAAAGTTTGGACGAACGTGAGCAGAAAGTCAACCTATTGACATTTAAGAATAGTTAAATGTTTTGCCCAAGTTTAAGTTTAAGTATGCAAGTGTTTTAAGTATAGTTCGTTTTACTAAGTTCCATTCCTAGTAAGTTTCAACTTTTAGCAAGTTTCCATTTTTAGTAAGTTAGTGTCGAACACTAGTGAGTTGTCCTTAATAAGTCTAACACTTATTAAGTGTGAAGATAACTAAGTGTATGATTACTATAGTCGGGTTTGACATTGTGCATCATACCCAAACATCTATTCCACCGCCGAGTCACCAGAATGACCAATTGTTACCGGTTGGCCCAGGATTTCTTGACCAAAATCTAAGTTTGGCATTCGTAATCCACAAGCGTCCTATAGTGGTACCAAGGATAACCCTAGGCCTTAAGTAGCGTTGACGTTCGAGTAATCACACGTTATCGTGAATGACTAACGTAATCGTATAACATAATATAAGTAGTAGTATATTATATGTGTTAGTAATAATATAAGTGTATAGGTGTTAGTATTATATAATAGTATTAGGGTTTTAGTTAATTAAAGTAATATTTAACATTAGGGTTTATTAATAAACGATTAGGGTTTAATTAATGTATTAGGGTTTTATTAAATTAGGGTTAGGTTTAATTAGTTAGAGTTTTAATATTTTAATATGTATATATATATATATATATATATATATATATATATATAAATCGTGTATATGTATATATATATATATATATATATATATATATATATATATATATATATAGTTTTTTTATTTTTTATTTTTTTCATATATATAAACCGTATATATATATATATATATATATGTATGTATATAAAAATATATTTTTTTATATGTATATATATATATATATATATATATATATATATATATATATATATATATATATATATATATATATCGAATATGTATATGTATATATGTATTTATTTTGTTTCCTTAATTAAACACAAACCAATCTTCTAACATTTATCTAGGGTTTAAAGATCAAACACTCATTCCCCCCTTTTTTTCGGTCGATACACATACATATATATTAATTTTTTTTTTCTTCATGTATATATAAATCTATGTGTGTACATGTATATAATGTATATGTTTATGAATTAATCAAGATTGTATCATGAACATGAATTTAAAACAAAGATCAAAGATTATGTAAATAAGTTTTAGGGTTTATGTTATACCTTGAAGATTCGAAGATGATTAACAAAGAAAAGATGAAACACTTTGAAGATGAAGATCAAAACCTTGAAGATTGATGAACACCTTTGAAGATTTATGAAGAACTTTGAAGAACACGAAGAACGACATGAAGATCACTTGAAGAACTTGAAGGTGGTGGTGGTGGATTTCGATGGTGGTGGTGATGGTTTCGGTTTGTTTGGCCGAAAACAAGAGAGGGGGGGAGAGAGATTTGTGAATGAGATTTGGTACAAAGAAAAGGTTTAGCTTAGGCCTCTATTTATAGGAGTGCTAGGAAAATTCTAGAATTAGAGTTAGGGTTAGGTTTACTTAGGGAACAAGTTGGACTTGGAGAGGAAGTAATGGGGGTCATGGGAGCCGAAAATTGGGAGGGGTATTTTAGATATTTCAAATTTTTTTTATTTTTTTTCGGCTAGGCATTATCAAGGGAGGAGTTTTGGGATTTTTCGTTTTAGTCCTTGCACTTTAAATTAGCTTAAATAATCCCTAAACTTGTTTTAAGATTAATTAAGTTATATACTTTAAACTTTAATTTATTACCTTTTGTTCACGAAAATTAATTAACTTATTATTTCCGTCTTTTATTAACTTGCCAATTAATGTATAAAGTTAATTAATATAATTTATAATTCTTAATACTTAACAACCATTAATTAAAGTTTAATTGTTAAGTTTTATTATATTGTTGGGCATTTAATAAGGAAAAATTATAGAATGGAAAATTGAGGATCGTTATATCTCCCGCCTCTCCGGGCAACAGGGATCCTATCAGAATGAGTCCAGTTGTTGCTAACATTAGCCATTACCAACAGCTGCTCCTCATAAGACCTTTGAGGAATCTTCAGGCCCCTCAATTGGTCAGCCATCGATTCACCTAGCTCGGAAAGCTGCCTCGGCGGCTGAACAGTCACCGACCTAAACAAATAGGATTGCGCGTCCCTCAACGGAAAGTCAGAACACTTGGCAAAAACAAACGATTGCACCCAGTTATCTGCAATCGTTGGTACTCCCCCAAGGAAATCAATTTCATCAGTAAATGTGTACCACCCTTTGCGATAGGACGACAGCCGAAAAATGCTCCTGAAAATATCAAGCTTAGGCCCATGCCTAAACCATTGAAATACATCTCGAATAATACGATCGCACGAACCCCATTCGGATGTAAGCGAGCAACGCTAAGGCTATCGAAATTTAACACCTTCATGAAAAAGCGGGTGAATGGGTATCTCAGATTTGAAACCTCAAAAGGTCTCAAATAGATGGCACAGTGATTAGGGGGCCCACAGGCGCACTGCTGTGCCCTTGGAATGACTAACCCCAAACCTCGCAACCGAGGGCATATGTAACAAACCCTATCAAGATACGCCTCATCAACGCTGTTGGGCGCACGTAACACACCATGAAGAATATTAGGTCTGGGGGCCATACTGCAAAAATATGAAAGTAATAAGATACAAATCAAAGAAGATAAGAAAATCGTTTCTATGTAAAGCAAATATTATCGAAGGTAGGAAGAATCAAATGAAGAAAAACGCTCCTTTATATAGGAAAAAGTCCTGCGTGGGACCCATAAAATTCAGAAGGTGCGTTGGAACACGAGAAGTACTATGATTAAGACAGTATGCAACGCGCATTTATTGCACGTCAAATCACGTGAGTGGGTCATAATAATTTAAGTTTGGCAACGCAACTGTCCCAGCTGACCTCACCAAACTTGGGGGGGGGGGGGGGGGGGGGGGGGGCGGGGACTTAATGATACATATAATGATCTGTCTCAAAAACAGGCAAGTGTCTCGGCCAAAATCCTACCCGGTACTACGCGTCCCGGAATGCATACTTCTTTTCTCGACATCCGTCTGACGTCATCCCGTGAATTTTACCACGCCGGGAAAATGGCAAGACCGAGAACCCGGATGATATACGCACAACCGGCACCATACAGCCGGTCATGACAATCATAATCAAGCGTTGCGAAGCCAGTCATCATAATCATAACCGTAAAGAAACACTTGGAACAAGTGTTCGGCGAGACCCACCCGGCTAGACTGAGGGCACCGTGATGCCTCAGCCGGAATCAACCTGCCGTCAGTACCATCACGGCATTCCAACCCGACGCGAAGATATTCTCCCGGGACAAGCACGTTGTCCCGGAGAAAGTGCACTATCCCGGAGAAAGTGCACTATCCCGGAATGATCAACTGATAACGGAACGAGCATGCAAGCAAGTTACATGCCACGTCAGCCGCAAATCTAGGGAAGTTCGTTAGGATCTGTTATTCCCCACGAAATGGACAGGTGCCACGTCACCCCTCGGGATTGACAAAGTTTGTTACAACCATGAAAGGGACATGTGTCACGTCACCATTCGCTCCTAAACATCTATAAATACGTAAACAAGATCTTTCATTCACACAACACTGGATGCATTAATGTTACTCAGCCCAAATCAATTGCGGTAACATCATTCCAGTCGTTAAACCAATTCCGGCCGGTGCTCCGATCATCGTCGGAATTAATCCTCACTCTTAGATATTAGCTTATTCGATTCCGATCGAATAAGGCTAACTCAATCGATTGTTTTACGCCCTTGGAATCCAGATTCCAAATCGGGGTTTGCACAATTATTGGAGTTAAAACATCCGACTCTCTATTTCTCCCAAATCAAGCACTCAAACCTAAAATCTATTCATAGAAGACGATTTTGGTTTGATCATTTTCTTTTCGTTGGCTTAAAAACAAAAGTCATGTAGTTTCAAACTTGAACTCATGGCTTGCTTTTCCTTTGTAGTTTATCCCTCAACGTCTTGTTAGGTAGCGTGTTATAATATACACATTTTTGGCCGTTAAAAAATGTTTAGTCGTTTGGTTTTTGCCTAGGTTTGAATCTTTTATTTTATCGGTTGTACTTTTAATATGTCACAAATTAATTGTCTATTTCTATAAATAGATAAGATAAAAAAAATAAAGTTCATTTATACCTATAATATTAGTATGTGTATGTATGTAAAACTAGAAGTACACAAAAAGAATACAATACAATGAGGATATTTTTAAAACCGTGTATTTTTGTATTAAAATAATTAATGTGGAAAAAGGGAGTATTAGAATTCTTTTTGACAAAATTGCACGTATGGTCCATGAACTTTGTAACAAAAAGCATAGTTAACATTTTTCTATTTTTTTGCCATAGTTGCCCCTCAACTATTAACATGTTGCACCGATGGTCCAATCACTAAACTCTGTTACCTTATTTCCGTTAAACATTGGACTTATGCCTCTCACATGAGGGCAAATCCGTCATGAAAATATTTGTCCAATGGCCCAACCACTAAATACTACTGTGATTGCTTGTTCATGGACAAACTTTTGTCCAATTTCATATACAAAGCACGAAAAGTCAATTTCATATACAAAGCACGAACAGTCAATTAAACTCTCTGCAACAAATTAAAACTTGTTAAAATAAACAAAAAAAAAAAAACCTGCTACTGGACGAAACCAATATCCGGCCTCGTTCCGTCAACTGTGATAACTGAAGAGAAGTCATAGCTACAGTTCAAATCCACAAACCCTGATATTTATCATTTACCCAAAATCAAATCACTCAATATCATTAACCAAATCTATATCCAAATCGAACATTCAATGACCAAACCAAAAGGAAATCTTTCATACGGCTCGTTGGAAAATGATATTTCATCCTACTCTTTGTGCCTAACAATCCTCCTACCAAATAGGATGGTGAAAAGTGTATTTTCTATGTTGGAAAATGATATTTCCTCCTACCTTTGTGCCTAACAATCCTCCTACCAAATAGGATGGTGACAAGTGTATTTCTTTTTTTTAATTAGTCAACTAATCCTTTGTTTTATGCCTTTTTTGCCCTTTACGATTAGTTAGTGAATTCATTAATAAAAAAACAAACTTAATACGAGTACTTTATAATTAATTCCTTTAACTCGTCGGAATATCTTGTTGCCATTCACAATTTCATTGCTATATTAAGCATATGTGATTATATACGGAGTTTTCTTTACTAAAAAACATGATATAAATATTTGTTTTTATAGTTAACTAGATTTATGAGCCCGTGCGTTGCACGGGGACTCATCTGCAAATATTATTAGTTTTTAAACTTATATATGAAATTACGATATTATATAAAAAGTGTCAAAAGTATTGTTATGGTTGAATTAGTAAAATATGTTTTTGTAAACAACACACATTAGTAAGTGGGAGGTGATTCTCAAACACCACTTTTTGATCCATCTACACTTTTGCCTCATAAATTTATAGTTTTACCCCTAAATTAATCTAGGAAGTTAAACTTATAATATTATTCAAAGTATAATTAGGAGTATGATAGTAAACTAAGTGTAGATGGATCAAAAAGTGGTGAGTGAGGATCATCTTCCTTAGTGAAACTTTGATAAATTATAATTTATACATAGAATTTTAATTGCTTGTATATGTTACATAGGAAATAATAAATATGGATAACAATATTTAAAATAAAAGGTTTTAAGTAATAGTCTTTAAAGACTGAAAAATAAATAAGGATCTACTACTTAAAGTAGATTTTTCAACAGAGAACTTCGAATGTATATTTTCCAAGGAGGTTTGATTGTAGATTATTTATAGGTATATATTTAATTTAATATACTCCGTAATTTAAGGTCGGTGCATATCTCTATCTTTATCTAGATTTATTTTCCACAAAGAGGACTTCAAATGATACACGTTCTTTGTTTTCATATTTATACAATACTATAATTAAAAGCTTGTGCGTTGCACGACAGCTATATAAAATAGTTTCGAAAATATTCGTCATAAGACTGAATATGTGTATAATATAATTACAATGAATCTAAGATATCGTACATGGTTTCAGCTTAAATCAATTATTACACAACAGTCCGTTAAATCATACAATTTTTTTTTCTGTAAGACGTAAAAATAGGTTCTAAGGATCAAGAACCAACATGTGTGTCGAATGTTGAGATCATTGACAATAATATCGTTGGCTTCATTAAGTTTGCAACCTATAGAACATTCTCAAAATTGAGAGTAAGAGGCTAAACCATAAAAGCTACAGTTCATTTTTCTAATAGGGCATTGTATAAGTTGCTAGCCGTACATATGATAGTCAATGCAGTCGAATAATAGTCAAATAACCACCTTGTATTTTTCTTTTACATTCAAATAACAGTCAAATAACTTTATCAAATCTATATCGTAGCAAGTCTAACAAATATATGCACGTCTTTGAATCGAAAATGAAAAGAGAACCTTAAATTGAGCAACGAATAGAGAATATCATATTAACAACAACAGGAAGAAGATATACACCCAAATAAGAAAAAAGGCACACAAATAATAAGTGATAATCAGATACCTTCTGGCAAAGATGGAACTGTAGAAGCAGTCAATGACGAAATGATAGCACTTTTGTATTAGAATAAGCTCATATCTTCAGGATATGATAAAAAGATAGTCCTGTATCATAAGCTTTTAAAGTTAATAAAAATTATTATAATGCTCGTATGTTATTAGATGTTTGTAGAACATACACTCTTAACAGATAAAAGTAACATAATTTACAAACTTGTACAATAGTATGGCTTTGCATCACCTACAACAGATATTTAGTTCTAGTTTCAATAAGGTAAGGTTTGTAAATCACATTTCAAGTTCACATAATTTTTGTTTTATAACCCAATAGCCTACGTAGTAATAACTACATAGGCCAGCATCAAAAGATCAGCATCAAATATAGTCGTAGTTGCGAACCTACATAATATTTATTACAAAGGCATTCTCTAATGCCAATAGCTACTAAAATTGAAATTAAAACCTCTGACCTACATATTAGTTATTTATCCAAGTCAAATCATGAAGTTTAATAAATGAAGAAGAGATGAGATTACATTGTATCCCAGCAGAACATCTTCACAAGTTTCGTATGTGCGGATGTCCTTTTACCTGATGACATCGAAAGAGGTTAAAAGTTTTTCTAAGAAAAAGAAGCGTATTTTAGAAAATTGGTAAAGGAAAAAGGTTGAATCCATTAAGGGACTATACAAATTAACCAAATGGGTTGAAGATCATGGGTTGAAACGTGCTGCTGTTACTAATGCGGGGAGGCCAAATGCTGAACTGATGATCTCAACTCTCGGTCTTTCTGATTTCTTCCATGTGGTTATCATCGATGATAAGTGTGAGCATGCTGAACCAGCTTCCGATCCTTACTTAAAGGCTCTTGAAGTTCTCAACGTCTCAAAAGAGCATACTTTTATCTGTGAGGATTCGGTGTCTAGGATCAAGGCTGGTGTGGCGGCCGGTATGCCAGTTGTTGGCTTAAGGACTCGAAATCAGAATTGATGCTGTTAACAGCAAACCCTACACTTCTTATTGTAAATTATGAAGATCGAAAACTTTGGGCTGTTTTAGACGAACTCGACAAGAAGGCAGGTGAAGCTTAAAACGTCAAAACACACGCGTCTTGAGATTCATATTTTTCGTAAAATTTGTTCCATAATTATTGCCTAACTTGAAAGGCTTCGATGACTCTTGATTAGCACCTGCCTGATAATTTTGGCATGATAACTTTAGCATCTTAAAAATCAGAACTCTTTCATTAGATTCAATGGTTGTATGGTTGTACGAAAAAAAATAAACATCCAAATTAGAATCTTTTAGAAGATGAATGATTGTTCAAATAATTTATCAAACAACAACAAAACCTTAAAAAAAAAAAACAGCGTAGATTAATAGATGAAAAAACCTTACAAAATCAAATTAAAATGCATCGTCACTTCCTTTCCCGCTTCTTTGCAATTTAACTCTGCATCATCTGAAGAAATCAATTCATTTAAAATTTCATGGCCTTGTGATACTCGAACATGAAACCCTAATTTGAAATTCGGAAAACTTCAAGTAAACTTCTATGGCTTCATTGAATACATCTGTATCTGATTTTGAGAAAATTGAAAACAACAGATTGTATATGTGATTTTGGGAAAATCGATAACATGGAATTGTATATATGATTTTGTGAATAGATGTGTTGATATTGCGGTATCAGATTTTTTTGGAGCGCTGTGTGTATACGGGTTATAGATGCTAGCGAGTAAAATAATAAAATAAATAGGTTAATTAGTGTTAATTGAGATTAAGCCTGGGATTTACACGTCAGCGAGATGTTTAAGAGCAGATTAGGGAGTGACATGTCAGATAAAGTTTCACGATTTATATTATGTTATAGATAGATAGATAGATAGATAGATAGATAGATAGATTATAGATTATAGATTTGGATATCTGGTACGTTCTGCATATGTGATTATATAATTGTTACATGTCCCTAAAGAGGATAACTACCGAAGCTTGGCTTAAGTGATATGAGTGTATGATTCAACTTAGGGTACTACAAATCATGTTCGATTTTCACTTCAAGCAAGGAGTTTCAAACCTTCGATGGTACTGCCAACATCGTCGCGAATTGAGTTTGCTCTTAAGAGAAGTCATAACGTTCAACCCACCCATAACCACCGGTAACCCACCATATACATTTCAAGATCTAAAAAAATTTGAGATCTAGAACCCGCCGAATTGAAGCCGGAATCCACCCATCGTCGTAATAATCTGTCGTATTAATCCTTCATATTAATTGGAATTTTTCGAAATCTAAAAACGGCGGAGGAGGTGGTTGACCGGAGTGAGGCGGAGGAGGTTTGCACTTCCGACAATCTAACGAAGTATTAATCGTTTTAATTTTGTTTTTTAGATCTGCATCTGTGAATTAGGTAGGGGTTGAAGAACAATATAGTCGAAGAGGTTCGCACTTCAATTCCGACTCTTCATGACATTTCATGTGTCTAATGATGGAGACAAGCGTACACCACAAGATGAGCCACATAAAATAGTTATATATGGATCATATCTACACGTTATACATCAAGGTATGCGAAAGCTGCTATTAGTATTGCAAGGTGTACAAGTTTCGAAATTAATAAAAGTAAGCTAATTTTTATTAAAGAAAATAAGAACCTGACCAACCATTAAGAGATGATCGTACTAATCGATTTTGATTCCCGAATTGAAGTAGAAGCATCAAGAGTAAGTTCTAAATTTTGATCGAGAGCTGGAAAATACAGATTTATATGTCTACTAGATATGGATACGATGGTGGTTTTAGGTTGTGTTTGGATGGGTGATTTTGGCAGGTACTGAAAAAAGCAGCCAAGCCAAAATGAAAGAGAAAGGGTACTTAGAGCGTGATGTGTGGGAAACAAAAAACCGGCGTCGCCACCCCTATTTTATGCAGACGACGGTTGGACGACACCGACCCGGCATCGGTCCGGCGTCGGAGATCCCGACGTTGTCTGCTCGACGTTGGGTGAAGGAGATATAGTGGGACCCAAATTCAAATTTTTGAACGTTTGATGCCCGTTTGCTTTTTTTTTTTTATTTAACACATTTCTCTATCTCTATATAAAAACACACACAATCTCATTGTTTACACACACATTTATACATAATTTTCTCTTTTCCGCATTATTTTATACACATTCACAACTAAAAAAATATGGCCAATCGCTGCTTGATCAACCTCGACGTCCATCACAACGGTGAGCTTTCCGATAACCGCCAGTATTGGTACGACGGGTACACACAATCGTTCGAAGCTCTAGATGTTGCCGGCTTCGATGTAGAACCCTTTCATGACCCGTCCTAATCCATCTGGATGAATACATTACATTTGGTTACATCGCGAGGTACTTGACCTCTATATGATACATTTTACAAAAATTGCATTCGTTTTTAAAAGATAAACTTTCATTTCATCGACAGTTGACAGACATGCTGTAAAAACCCGTCCTTATCCATCTGGACGAAATCTTCAACATTTGGTCCCATTTCGATGATCGACTCCATATAATGTCCTTAAAATGAGCATATGCACAGCGGAAGACTTAATTCGTACCTGAGAATAAACATGCTTTAACACGTCAACATAAAGTTGGTGAGATATATAGGTTTGATGCTAGCAGCGTTATAATTATGGACCACAAGATTTCATATATTTAAACATAATACACCCTCAAGTGTATGAAAAAGTAGTTGAGCACTTGGTAACCATACTTAACATTTAAATCATCGCAGCATATTCTTAAATAATCACTACACTGTACCAAGTGTAGTATACAGAAACGAAGTACTGTGCAACCGTTGAAAACTGGTCGTCCAGCCCGGTTGGGGTTATCAGGCCCGATAGATCTATCAACAGGATTCGCGTTTACAATACCTCATGTAAATAGTAGTTACCAAGTTACAGGGAAGTATGCCAGTGTTACAACTCAACGTAGAATATATATTTTTAATCACTTGTGTCCATAACGTAAATCATAAAATGCATGTATTCTCATCTCGAAATATTTAGAGTTTAAAAGTGGGACTATATACTCACCATACTGTATTTTGTAGTAAAAATACATATAACGTCATTGAACAAGTGTAGGGTTGGCCTTGGATTCACAAACCTATATCATTTATATATCTATTAAAACATATACTTGTAGTCGAACAAGTATATATATTATTATTAATGTTATGGTCTTTATATTAATATCTTGTATATGTCAATTTATATATTTTAAATAAATAACAATATTAGTTTAGTTAGGTTTTATATTTAATATACTTTTATATAACAATCTTTCGTTTGCAAGAATTAATAATCATGATAATACCAGATTAAGGATAATAATAATAATGATAGTAGTAATAATATTATTAAAAATAAAAATAAAAGTTTTAATAAAGATAATAGCTTTAATAATAAGGTTATATGATAGTTTTAATAATAAAAATTTTAATAATAATAATAATAATAATAATAATAATAATAATAATAATAATAATAATAATAATAATAATAATAATAATAATAATAATAATAATAATAATAATAATAATAATAATAATAATAATAATAATGATGATTTTAAAAAAAAATAAGACTACCTTAGAAGTTTTCATAAAAAGAATGTCTTTGTAGTGACCCGAACTTTTCCATGTTTATATATATTAATTGAGATTGATATTTACATGATTAAATTTTTCCAACATGTTAAGCAATCAAACTTGTTAAGACTTGATTAATTGAAATATGTTTCATATAGACAATTGACCACCCAAGTTGACCGGTGATTCACGAACGTTAAAACTTGTAAAAACTATATGATGACATATATATGGATATATGTATAGTTAACATGATACTATGATAAGTAAACATATCATTAAGTATATTAACAATGAACTACATATGTAAAAACAAGACTACTAACTTAATGATTTTTAAACGAGACATATATGTAACGATTATCGTTGTAAAGACATTTAATGTATATATATCATATTAAGAGATATTCATACATGATAATATCATGATAATATAATAATTTAAAATCTCATTTGATATTATAAACATTGGGTTAACAACATTTAACAAGATCGTTAACCTAAAGGTTTCAAAACAACACTTACATGTAACGACTAACGATGACTTAACGACTCAGTTAAAATGTATATACATGTAGTGTTTTAATATGTATTTATACACTTTTGAAAGACTTCAATACACTTATCAAAATACTTCTACTTAACAAAAATGCTTACAATTACATCCTCGTTCAGTTTCATCAACAATTCTACTCGTATGCACCCGTATTCGTACTCGTACAATACACAGCTTTTAGATGTATGTACTATTGGTATATACACTCCAATGATCAGCTCTTAGCAGCCCATGTGAGTCACCTAACACATGTGGGAACCATCATTTGGCAACTAGCATGAAATATCTCATAAAATTACAAAAATATGAGTAATCATTCATGACTTATTTACATGAAAACAAAATTACATATCCTTTATATCTAATCCATACACCAACGACCAAAAACACCTACAAACACTTTCATTCTTCAATTTTCTTCATCTAATTGATCTCTCTCAAGTTCTATCTTCAAGTTCTAAGTGTTCTTCATAAATTCTACAAGTTCTAGTTACATAAAATCAAGAATACTTTCAAGTTTGCTAGCTCACTTCCAATCTTGTAAGGTGATCATCCAACCTCAAGAAATCTTTGTTTCTTACAGTAGGTTATCATTCTAATACAAGGTAATAATCATATTCAAACTTTGGTTCAATTTCTATAACTATAACAATCTTATTTCAAGTGATGATCTTACTTGAACTTGTTTTCGTGTCATGATTCTGCTTCAAGAACTTCGAGCCATCCAAGGATCCGTTGAAGCTAGATCCATTTTTCTCTTTTCCAGTAGGTTTATCCAAGGAACTTAAGGTAGTAATGATGTTCATAACATCATTCGATTCATACATATAAAGCTATCTTATTCGAAGATTTAAACTTGTAATCACTAGAACATAGTTTAGTTAATTCTAAACTTGTTCGCAAACAAAAGTTAATCCTTCTAACTTGACTTTTAAAATCAACTAAACACATGTTCTATTTCTATATGATATGCTAACTTAATGATTTAAAACCCGGAAACACGAAAAACACTGTAAAACCGAATTTACGCCGTCGAAGTAACACCGCGGGCTGTTTTGGGTTAGTTAATTAAAAACTATGATAAACTTTGATTTAAAAGTTGTTCTTCTGGGAAAATGATTTTTCTTATGAACATGAAACTATATCCAAAAATCATGGTTAAACTCAAAGTGTAAGTATGTTTTCTAAAATGGTCATCTAGACGTCGTTCTTTCGACTAAAATGACTACCTTTACAAAAATGACTTGTAACTTATATTTCCGACTATAAACCTATACTTTTTCTGTTTAGATTCATAAAATAGAGTTCAATATGAAACCATAGCAATTTGATTCACTCAAAACGGATTTAAAATGAAGAAGTTATGGGTAAAACAAGATTGGATAATTTTTCTCATTTTAGCTACGTGAAAATTGGTAACAAATCTATTCCAACCATAACTTAATCAACTTGTATTGTATATTATGTAATTTTGAGATACCACAGACACGTATACAATGTTTCGATCTATCATGTCGACACATCTATATATATTTTGGAACAACCATAGACACTCTATATGTGAATGTTGGAGTTAGCTATACAGGGTTGAGGTTGATTCCAAAATATATATAGTTTGAGTTGTGATCAATACTGAGATATGTATACACTGCGTCGTGGATTGATTCAAGATAATATATATCAATTTATTTCTGTACATCTAACTGTGGACAACTAGTTGTAGGTTACTAACGAGGACAGCTGACTTAATAAACTTAAAACATTAAAATGTATTAAAAGTGTTGTAAATATATTTTGAACATACTTTGATATATATATGTACATATTTGTTATAGGTTCGTGAATCGACCAGTGGCCAAGTCTTACTTCCCGACCAAGTAAAAATATGTGAAAGTGAGTATAGTCCCACTTTTAAAATCTAATATTTTTGGGATGAGAATACATGCAGGTTTTATAAATGATTTACAAAATAGACACAAGTACGTGAAACTACATTCTATGGTTGAATTATCGAAATCGAATATGCCCCTTTTTATTAAGTCTGGTAATCTAAGAATTAGGGAACAGACACCCTAATTGACGTGAATCCTAAAGATAGATCTATTGGGCCTAACAAACCCCATCCAAAGTACCGGATGCTTTAGTACTTCGAAATTTATATCATATCCGAAGGGTGTCCCGGAATGATGGGGATATTCTTATATATGCATCTTGTTAATGTCGATTACCAGGTGTTCACCATATGAATAATTTTTATCTCTATGTATGGGATGTATATTTGAAATATGAAATCTTGTGGTCTATTGTTACGATTTGATATATATAAGTTAAACCTATAACTCACTAACATTTTTGTTGACGTTTTAAGCATGTTTATTCTCAGGTGATTATTAAGAGCTTCCGCTATCACATACTTAAATAAGGACGAGATTTGGAGTCCATGCTTGTATGATATTGTGTAAAAACTGCATTCAAGAAACTTATTTTGTTGTAACATATTTGTATTTTAAACCATTATGTAATGGTCGTGTGTAAACAGGATATTTTAGATTATCATTATTTGATAATCTACATAAAGCTTTTTAAACCTTTATTTATGAAATAAAGGTTATGGTTTGTTTTAAAATGAATGCAGTCTTTGAAAAACGTCTCATATAGAGGTCAAAACCTCGCAACGAAATCAATTAATATGGAACGTTTTTAATCAATAAGAACGGGACATTTCAGTTGGTATCCGAGCGTTGGTCTTAGAGAACCAGAATTTTGCATTAGTGTGTCTTATCGAGTTTGTTAGGATGCATTACTGAGTCTGGACTTCGACCGTGTTTACTTGAAAAATGATTGTTTAACAAATTTTGTTGGAAACTATATATTTTTAACATGTGAATATTATGTGATATATTAATCTCTTAACGCGTTTGATATTATGTGATAGATGTCTACCTCTAGAACAAGTCCCATTGACTCACCTAATAATAATGAAGAATCAAATGTAAATTGGAATGATTCGTGGACTGATTCACAAGTTCCCGAAGAGGAACCGAAAGAAGAGTCGGAACCGGAAGAAGAATCGGAACCGGAAGAAGAATCGGAACCGGATGAAGAAATAGAACCGGTGGGGGAAATAATAAAACGGTTAAGTTAAAGAAAATCCTCAACCAACCGACCAAGGTTAATTATGGTCAATGGTGTTTCCGCCAAGGAAGCAAAATATTGGGAGGATTACCAATTCTCCGATGAATCGGATTTCGACGAGAATTCCGATGATGTTATAGAAATTACCCCAACTGAATTTAAAAAGGCAAAAGAAAATAATAAGGAAAATGGCATAAAAATAGAGAAATCTAATTCCAACCCCGATGAACTTTATATGTATCGTCAACCCCCGAAGTCCTTAAGTTGTAACAATGACCCGGGAACCTCTAAACCACCAGGTTTTTCTAAACCAATGTGGAAAACGACGGCTCGTATTAGGGGAACATCATATATCCCTAGAAACTTGGCAAAACGAACCAAAACCGAAGAAGAAGAAACAAGCGAGTCGGAATAAGATAGTTGTATTCGTGTGGTGTAATATATGTAATATAGTGTCCTTATGCTTTATGATATATGTAAAAATTGCTTGTATTAATAAGTATTTTTTTAAATGAATCTAACTCTTGTCTATTTTACAGTATAAAAACGCAAAATGGATAGACAACCCAATATTTTAAGAGACCTACCTGGAGACATGATTGATGAAATCTTGTCTAGAGTCGGTCAGAATTCTTCGGCACAACTATTTAAGGCGAGATCAGTTTGTAAGACATTCGAAGAACGTTCTAAGAATGCCTTGGTTTATAAAAGGCTTTCGTTTGAAAGATGGGGGATATCACATTGGGAAATCCATAAGTTACGATGTGTTTACTTTGACGCATATATTGCGGGGAACCCAAATGCTATTTTACGCAATGGGTTAAGAAATTATTTTGACTCAATATATCCGAATATTGGACTTCGTGATTTAGAAAAAGCGGCTAACATGCAACATAAAGAAGCATGTTATGCTTACGGATTAGTAATGTTCGCTTCTCACCAAAGTGAGAACAAGAACATCGGGCTACAACTATTAAACAAAACGTTCCCACAAGTGACGGAGTCGGTAATTGGGGTAAGAAATGAGGTTTTTAGATTGTTACGGGACTGTTGGACATTACGTAACCCTCGTCCCTTTGACGACATTACAACACGTTGTCTTATCAACGGCCATAACGGTTATGTTCCACAAGACCAAGGATGGGAAGTAATCCTAGTAAAACCAGAATGCATGACTTGTTTCTGGATGTATGAATTACGTGTCTTTATTTCCTTTGCTGAACGACTTGTGTACTAGCTAGAATTATCTTCACAACCATCTTGTATCAAATTTATTGTGTGCTATATTTCATGCTATATGTAAAATAAGCAGTATTGTAAGTTTGTAAAATATTGTGTAAAAGTTTGAACGCGAAATATTATTATAATCAGTTTTTCATATAGAATTGTACTAGTTGAATTGTATATTAGCTACTAAGTATGAACTTAACGGGTAGGTACTACCCGAATTTAAACTTATAAAACGCTAATATGTAGAAAAAGCTTTTATAAATGAGTTCATATTATGCTACGAAATACTATTAACTACTCTTAATATTGTGTATGATTAACTTGTTCCATATGACTATTTTGAAAGAAATGGCACCGACTACTCGACAAACCGTGAATATGAATGAAGAGGAATTCCGTACTTTTCTAGCTTCAAACATAGCCACAGTACAGGCTGCGCTACATACCAACAATAACCTTGGATCTAGCAGTACAGGAAATCGTGTAGGATGCACCTACAAAGAATTCACTGCCTGCAAACCTTTGGAATTTGATGGAACCGAAGGACCGATCGGATTGAAACGGTAGACCGAGAAGGTCGAATCGGTGTTTGCCATAAGTAAGTGTACTGAAGAGGACAAAGTGAAGTATGCTACGCATACCTTCACAGGTTATGCGTTAACATGGTGGAATACCTATCTAGAGCAAGTGGGACAAGACGATACGTACGCACTACCGTGGTCAGCATTCAAGCACTTGATGAACGAGAAGTACCGTCCCAGAACCGAGGTCAATAAGCTCAAGACAGAACTTAGAGGGTTACGAACCCAAGGATTTGATATTACCACGTACGAAAGACGATTCATAGAATTGTGCCTATTGTGTCCGGGAGCGTTCGAAGATGAGGAAGAGAAGATCGACGCGTTTGTGAAAGGATTACCGGAAAGAATCCAAGAAGATATAAGTTCACACGAGCCTGCCTCTATACAACAGGCATGTAGAATGGCTCACAAACTAGTGAACCAGATTGAAGAAAGAATTAAAGAACAGACTGCTGAAGAGGCCAATATGAAGCAAGTCAAAAGATAGTGGGAGGAAAACGGTGATAAGAATCACCAATACAACAACAACAGCAATTACAACAATAATCGCAACAATTATCCCAACAATCGCAACATCAATCGCAATTACAACAAACGGCCCAACAACAACAACAACAACAACAGCAGCAGCAGCAACTACAACAATCATCCCAACAACAATAATAACCGCAACAACAACAACAACAATCAGAAGCAGCTATGCCAAAGGTGTGAAAAGTATCACTCGGGGTTCTGCACCAAATTTTGCAACAAATGTAAAAGAAATGGTCATAGCGCGGCGAAGTGTGAGGTCTACGGACCAGGGGTTAATAGAACGAAAGGAACAAATGGTGTCGGAACGAGTAATGGCGGAGCAAGTAGTGTCGGAGCAAGTTATGCCAATGTAGTTTGTTATAAATGTGGAAAACCGGGCCACATTATTAGAAATTGCCCGAACCAGGAGAACACGAATGGACAAGGCCGCGGAAGAGTTTTCAATATTAATGCGGCAGAGGCACAGGAAGACCCGGAGCTTGTTACGGGTACGTTTCTTATTGACAATAAATCTGTTTACGTTTTATTTGATTCGGGTGTGGATAGAAGCTATATGAGTAGAGATTTTTGTGCTAAATTAAGTTGTCCATTGACGCCTTTGGATAGTAAATTTTTACTCGAATTAGCAAATGGTAAATTAATTTCAGCAGATAATATATGTCGGAATCGAGAAATTAAACTGGTTAGCGAAATATTTAAGATTGATTTTATACCAGTAGAGTTAGGGAGTTTTGATGTGATAATCGGTATGGACTGGTTTAAAGAAGTGAAAGCAGAGATCGTTTGTTACAAAAATGCAATTCGCATTATACGAGAAAAAGGAAAACCCTTAATGGTGTACGGAGAAAAGGGCAACATGAAGCTACATCTTATTAGTAATTTGAAGGCACAAAATCTAATAAGAAAAGGTTGCTATGCTGTTCTAGCACACGTCGAGAAAGTACAAACTGAAGAAAAGAGCATCAATGATGTTCCCATTGCAAAAGAATTTCCCGATGTATTTCCGAAAGAATTACCGGGATTACCCCCACATCGATCCGTTGAATTTCAAATAGATCTTGTACCAGGAGCTGCACCAATAGCTCGTGCTCCTTACAGACTCGCACCCAGCGAGATGAAAGAACTGCAAAGCCAATTACAAGAACTTTTAGAGCGTGGTTTCATTCGACCAAGCACATCACCGTGGGGAGCTCCTGTTTTGTTTGTCAAGAAGAAAGATGGTACATTCAGGTTGTGTATCGACTACCGAGAGTTGAACAAACTTACCATCAAGAACCGCTACCCACTACCGAGAATCGATGACTTATTTGATCAACTACAAGGCTCGTCTGTTTATTCAAAGATTGACTTACGTTCCGGGTATCATCAAATGCGGGTGAAAGAAGATGATATTCCAAAGACTGCTTTCAGAACACGTTACGATCATTACGAGTTTATGGTCATGCCGTTTGGTTTAACTAATGCACCAGCTGTGTTCATAGACCTTATGAACCGAGTGTGTGGACCATACCTTGACAAGTTTGTCATTGTTTTCATTGATGACATACTTATTTACTCAAAGAATGACCAAGAACACGGTGAACATTTGAGAAAGGTGTTAGAAGTATTGAGGAAGGAAGAATTGTACGCTAAGTTTTCAAAGTGTGCATTTTAGTTGGAAGAAGTTCAATTCCTCGGTCACATAGTGAACAAAGAAGGTATTAAGGTGGATCTGGCAAAGATAGAAACTGTTGAAAAGTGGGAAACCCCGAAAACTCCGAAACACATACGCCAGTTTTTAGGACTAGCTGGTTACTACAGAAGGTTCATCCAAGACTTTTCCAGAATAGCAAAACCCTTGACTGCATTAACGCATAAAGGGAAGAAATTTGAATGGAATGATGAACAAGAGAAAGCGTTTCAGTTATTGAAGAAAAAGCTAACTACGGCACCTATATTGTCATTGCCTGAAGGGAATGATGATTTTGTGATTTATTGTGACGCTTCAAAGCAAGGTCTCGGTTGTGTATTAATGCAACGAACGAAGGTGATTGCTTATGCGTCTAGACAATTGAAGATTCACGAATAAAATTATACGACGCATGATTTGGAATTAGGCGCGGTTGTTTTTGCATTAAAGACTTGGAGGCACTACTTATATGGGGTCAAAAGTATTATATATACCGACCACAAAAGTCTTCAACACATATTTAATCAGAAACAACTGAATATGAGGCAGCGTAGGTGGATTGAATTGTTGAATGATTACGACTTTGAGATTTGTTACCACCCGGGGAAGGCAAATGTGGTAGCCGGTGCCTTGAGCAGGAAGGACAGAGAACCCATTCGAGTAAAATCTATGAATATAATGATTCATAATAACCTTACTACTCAAATAAAGGAGGCGCAACAAGGAGTTTTAAAAGAGGAAAATTTAAAGGATGAAATACCCAAAGGATCGGAGAAGCATCTTTATATTCGGGAAGACGGAACCCGGTATAGGGCTAAAAGGATTTGGGTACCAAAATTTGGAGATATGAGAGAAATGGTACTTAGAGAAGCTCATAAAACCAGATACTCAATACATCCTGGAACTGGGAAGATGTACAAGGATCTCAAGAAACATTTTTGATGGCCGGGTATGAAAGCCGATGTTGCTAAATACGTAGGAGAATGTTTGACGTGTTCTAAGGTCAAAGCTGAGCATCAGAAACTATCAGGTCTACTTCAACAACCCGAAATCCCGGAATGGAAATGGGAAAACATTACCATGGATTTCATCACTAAATTACCAAGGACTGCAAGTGGTTTTGATACTATTTGGGTAATAGTTGATCGTCTCACCAAATCAGCACACTTCCTGCCAATAAGAGAAGATGACAAGATGGAGAAGTTAGCACGACTGTATTTGAAGGAAGTCATCTCCAGACATGGAATACCAATCTCTATTATCCCTGATAGGGATGACAGATTTATTTCAAGATTCTGCAGACATTATAGCAAGCATTAGGAACTCGTCTAGACATGAGTACTGCCTATCATCCACAAACTGATGGGCAGAGCGAAAGGGCAATACAAACGCTTGAAGACATGCTACGAGCATGTGTTATTTATTTCGGAAACAGTTGGGATCGACATCTACCGTTAGCAGAATTTTCCTACAACAACAGCTACCATTCAAGCATTGAGATGGCGCCGTTTGAAGCACTTTATGGTAGAAAGTGCAGGTCTCCGATTTGTTGGAGTGAAGTGGGGGATAGACAGATTACGGGTCCGGAGATTATACAAGAAACTACCGAGAAGATCATCCAAATTCAACAACGGTTGAAAACCGCCCAAAGTCGACAAAAGAGCTACGCTGACATTAAAAGAAAAGATATAGAATTTGAAATTGGAGAGATGGTCATGCTTAAAGTTGCACCTTGGAAAGGCGTTGTTCGATTTGGTAAACGAGGGAAATTAAATCCAAGGTATATTGGACCATTCAAGATTATTGATCGTGTCGGACCAGTAGCTTACCGACTTGAGTTACCTCAACAACTCGCGGCTGTACATAACACTTTCCACGTCTCGAATTTGAAAAAATGTTTTGCTAAAGAAGATCTCACTATTCCGTTAGATGAAATCCAAATCAACGAAAAACTCCAATTCATCGAAGAACCCATCGAAATAATGGATCGTGAGGTTAAAAGACTTAAGCAAAACAAGATACCAATTGTTAAGGTTCGATGGAATGCTCGTAGAGGACCCGAGTTCACCTAGGAGCGTGAAGATCAGATGAAGAAGAAATACCCGCATCTATTTCCAGAAGATTCGTCAACACCTTCAACAGCTTAAAATTTCGGGACAAAATTTATTTAACGGGTAGGTACTGTAGTAACCCGAACTTTTCCATGTTTATATATATTAATTGAGATTGATATTTACATGATTAAATTTTTCCAACATGTTAAGCAATCAAACTTGTTAAGACTTGATTAATTGAAATATGTTTCATATAGACAATTGACCACCCAAGTTGACCGGTGATTCACGAACGTTAAAACTTGTAAAAACTATATGATGACATATATATGGATATATGTATAGTTAACATGATACTATGATAATTAAACATATCATTAAGTATATTAACAATGAACTACAAATGTAAAAACAAGACTACTAACTTAATGATTTTTAAACGAGACATATATGTAACGATTATCGTTGTAAAGACATTTAATGTATATATATCATATTAAGAGATATTCATACATGATAATATCATGATAATATAATAATTTAAAATTTCATTTGATATTATAAACATTGGGTTAACAACATTTAACAAGATCGTTAACCTAAAGGTTTCAAAACAACACTTACATGTAACGACTAACGATGACTTAACGACTCAGTTAAAATGTAGATACATGTAGTGTTTTAATATGTATTTATACACTTTTGAAAGACTTCAATACACTTATCAAAATACTTCTACTTAACAAAAATGCTTACAATTACATCCTCGTTCAGTTTCATCAACAATTCTACTCGTATGCACCCGTATTCGTACTCGTACAATACACAGCTTTTAGATGTATGTACTATTGGTATATACACTCCAATGATCAGCTCTTAGCAGCCCATGTGAGTCACCTAACACATGTGGGAACCATCATTTGGCAACTAGCATGAAATATCTCATAAAATTACAAAAATATGAGTAATCATTCATGACTTATTTACATGAAAACAAAATTACATATCCTTTATATCTAATCCATACACCAACGACCAAAAACACCTACAAACACTTTAATTCTTCAATTTTCTTCATCTAATTGATCTCTCTCAAGTTCTATCTTCAAGTTCTAAGTGTTCTTCATAAATTCTACAAGTTCTAGTTACATAAAATCAAGAATACTTTCAAGTTTGCTAGCTCACTTCCAATCTTGTAAGGTGATCATCCAACCTCAAGAAATCTTTGTTTCTTACAGTAGGTTATCATTCTAATACAAGGTAATAATCATATTCAAACTTTGGTTCAATTTCTATAACTATAACAATCTTATTTCAAGTGATGATCTTACTTGAACTTGTTTTCGTGTCATGATTCTGCTTCAAGAACTTCGAGCCATCCAAGGATCCGTTGAAGCTAGATCCATTTTTCTCTTTTCCAGTAGGTTTATCCAAGGAACTTAAGGTAGTAATGATGTTCATAACATCATTCGATTCATACATATAAAGCTATCTTATTCGAAGATTTAAACTTGTAATCACTAGAACATAGTTTAGTTAATTCTAAACTTGTTCGCAAACAAAAGTTAATCCTTCTAACTTGACTTTTAAAATCAACTAAACACATGTTCTATTTCTATATGATATGCTAACTTAATGATTTAAAACCTGGAAACACGAAAAACACTGTAAAACCGAATTTACGCCGTCGAAGTAACACCGCGGGCTGTTTTGGGTTAGTTAATTAAAAACTATGATAAACTTTGATTTAAAAGTTGTTCTTGTGGGAAAATGATTTTTCTTATGAACATGAAACTATATCCAAAAATCATGGTTAAACTCAAAGTGTAAGTATGTTTTCTAAAATGGTCATCTAGACGTCGTTCTTTCGACTAAAATGACTACCTTTACAAAAATGACTTGTAACTTATATTTTCGACTATAAACCTATACTTTTTCTGTTTAGATTCATAAAATAGAGTTCAATATGAAACCATAGCAATTTGATTCACTCAAAACGGATTTAAAATGAAGAAGTTATGGGTAAAACAAGATTGGATAATTTTTCTCATTTTAGCTACGTGAAAATTGGTAACAAATCTATTCCAACCATAACTTAATCAACTTGTATTGTATATTATGTAATCTTGAGATACCACAGACACGTATACAATGTTTCGATCTATCATGTCGACACATTTATATATATTTCGGAACAACCATAGACACTCTATATGTGAATGTTGGAGTTAGCTATACAGGGTTGAGGTTGATTCCAAAATATATATAGTTTGAGTTGTGATCAATACTGAGATATGTATACATTGGGTCGTGGATTGATTCAAGATAATATATATCGATTTATTTCTGTACATCTAACTGTGGACAACTAGTTGTAGGTTACTAACGAGGACAGCTGACTTAATAAACTTAAAACATTAAAATGTATTAAAAGTGTTGTAAATATATTTTAAACATACTTTGATATATATGTACATATTTGTTATAGGTTCGTGAATCGACCAGTGGCCAAGTCTTACTTCCCGACGAAGTAAAAATCTGTGAAAGTGAGTATAGTCCCACTTTTAAAATCTAATATTTTTGGGATGAGAATACATGCAGGTTTTATAAATGATTTACAAAATAGACACAAGTACGTGAAACTACATTCTATGGTTGAATTATCGAAATCGAATATGCCCCTTTTTATTAAGTCTGGTAATCTAAGAATTAGGGAACAGATACCCTAATTGACGTGAATCCTAAAGATAGATCTATTGGGCCTAACAAACCCCATCCAAAGTACCGGATGCTTTAGTACTTCGAAATTTATATCATATCCGAAGGGTGTCCCGGAATGATGGGGATATTCTTATATATGCATCTTGTTAATGTCGATTACCAGGTGTTCACCATATGAATAACTTTTATCTCTATGTATGGGATGTATATTTGAAATATGAAATCTTGTGGTCTATTGTTACGATTTGATATATATAGGCTAAACCTATAACTCACCAACATTTTTGTTGACGTTTTAAGCATGTTTATTCTCAGGTGATTATTAAGAGCTTCCGCTATCACATACTTAAATAAGGACGAGATTTGGAGTCCATGCTTGTATGATATTGTGTAAAAACTGCATTCAAGAAACTTATTTTGTTGTAACATATTTGTATTTTAAACCATTATGTAATGGTCGTGTGTAAACAGGATATTTTAGATTATCATTATTTGATAATCTACATAAAGCTTTTTAAACCTTTATTTATGAAATAAAGGTTATGGTTTGTTTTAAAATGAATGCAGTCTTTGAAAAACGTCTCATATAGAGGTCAAAACCTCGCAACGAAATCAATTAATATGGAACGTTTTTAATCAATAAGAACGGGACATTTCAGTCTTAACCCGGGTTCGAACCCGAGACCTCTTGTTTAACCGGCACACTACCAAACCATTCCGCTATAACTTACTTTTCTGAATTATATCACAATTTAATTTTATTTACTCTTATTTCTGTTTGTTTCCATTTTCTTCTTCTTCATAACAAAACCCACTTAATAACTTAATCATCATAATTATCTTTGCTATCATCATCATTCGTTGTTCACAGTTTCGTTACCATTTCATCATTAATCATCATCTGAAATAACCTCCTTATCATCATTAAACGTTTTATCTTCATCATTAACATAAACATAAAATCATAATCATAATATACGCGTATCATCAATCATCCTTTCATCCTCTTCTTCGCATTTAATCTCCATAGAAACAGAAAGCGTTATGCAGCAGCAAGAAGGGGGTTTGATTAAAATGGAAAAACAATTGGGTTTTCGAACAACAACAGATACATCGAGCATAGCAGCAGTCCAACAGGAGGGTTGTTGGATCTTGGCCCAGTACTTAAACTCAAGGTTCTCGGCCCAATAATATTGAAACAGGAACGGTTTTAACAGGAAAATAACAGCCGCCACTTGTGGGTTTGGATCTGGTACTTTTCAAGTGGAATAAAGAAACAAAGAAAACAAAAATACAGTCGCTATCTCTTCATCTTTACAGCTCACTTTAGCATCATCATTCTATTTGTCATTATCATGAATCATAATCATCATCATTCTTCACTATTATAATATTAAAAACAAAAATTTTTGCAGCTACTTGTGATGGAAAGGAAACGGGAACAGAATAATGGCGAGCAGCAGGAATCGTTTGCAGGAGGTTAGTGGTGGCGTTTGAAGAGGAAGGAGTACAAAGGTGATGTGAAACCATAGCCTAGTTTCAGTTTAATGGAATGATGGAGATGATGGCGATATGATTTATTAGCTGAGGTCCTTGGTTCTTGATAACAAAAAGAAATAAAAACAGTAAAATGGTTTGTGGGTTCATGACGATGATGAGTTACAGGTGGTGGTTCACTTGGGTGAAGGTGGTGAAGGGTTCTTACTATTCCAACAGAAGAAGAAAAAAAATAAACTTGTGGTGGTGAATGATGGTGGTTTGAAGGCCATAGGTTGTGATGGGTGTTCGGTTAGACAACAGAAGAAAAGAAAATACAACGGTTTTATGATGATGCTCGTGTTCGGTTTTAGATTGATCGAGAAATTTAGGAAAGCAAAGGTGGTGGTTATCATAATGGTTTAAGGAAAGTGGTGAAGAAAGTGGTGGCGTAGAGGTGGTTCTTGGTGTTTGAAGTTTAAAGATAGTAGCGGTGGTGATGATGCTATGGTGGAAGGTGGTTGAAGGAGAGGAAAGCGGTGGCGGTTTGTGGGTTTTGTTCATAGTAGTAAATCAAAAATAAAAGAAAATGATATAATGGTGATATCCATCGATCAAGCATGTATATGTATATAAATTGAAGGTGTCGACATAAACTCACAAGCAGAACAGAAAAGTTGAAAAAGAAGATAAACCTGATAGTGATATAAATGAATAAATTATCTAGCGAAATTTTGATAGTATTCTGTATTTGTATAACAGATATCCCAAGTATATCATTTTTATTTATACAACTATATATACAGCGTATATATTTATATATCTGTACATATATATAACTAATTGGATCCCTTTTTATTTGTATTCCTCTTTTATTTAGATGATTATATTTATATTTATAGATTATATATATATATATATATATATATATATATATATATATATATATATATATATATATATATATATATATCATAATAATACCCTTTCTATTTTAATTAATAATAAAATAATATTATTACTAATGATAATGATAATATTAATAATAATAATAGTGTTAATAATGATGATGTTATAATAAATCAAATGTATATAAGGTATCTATATCTTAAATCATTATAAATACCTTTGTTTATATATATATATATATATATATATATATATATATATATATATATATATATATATATATATATACACTTAAATGTTCGTGAATCGTTAGGCTTGGTCAAAGGGTAAATGATTATCTGAATATATATTTCAAACTTTCTAGACTCAACATTACAGATTTTGCTTATCGTGTCGGAAACATATAAAGATTAAGGTTTAAATTTGGTCGGAAATTTCCAGGTCATTACAGTACCTACCCGTTAAAAAAATTTCGTCCCCGAAATTTGATAGAGGTCGTCATGGATAACAATAAGAATGTTTTCGTGACGAATATGAGTTGAAGAATAAAATTTTATCATTATTGAGAGATATAGATAAAATGATTCGATCATGTGAAGCGTACGAGTGAAGCTATCACAAAAGAGTGAAATGAGTAAATAAATATATTCATTTCAACCGATGACGTAGTTACTATTGATTTCCGGGATTTAAGGGATTTAAAAAAAATCTTACTTAATGAGATTTGGTTCTTCGGCGATCAGGATCTTCTTTGATTTAATGCGGCAATCTGTTTCGATTTCTTTGTCGGATATTTCACCATAAATCTACCTCCTTCCCTTCCTTACTTCCTCACATCTTCTATCCTTTCTCCCTCAATTCATACCTTAAAGTATTCTTTAAAATGCTCCATCCCGTTCTGATTCTTGTTATACTTCTAACTTTCATATCTTTCATTCTTCTCTTTCATATGCTGCCAGAAGAATCTATTCACTTCTATTATTTCCTTGGAATTATAATGTTTTTAATTCTCCCGTGTATTTACGTTGCAATACGTATTGATATACACGGTTTGTAATTTCTGGGTGGTTGTTGGGTTTTATATCTTCCCTTATATTCCAAGGCTTCATGTTTTTGCGCATCTTCCTGACTTTAAGTCAAGCAAATAATGGTCCAGAATTCATAGGTATATAGTTTTGGATGAACATAGTTAATGTTCTAAGAAGGAATTCGTAATGGCACGATCTTGATTTGGCAAATTACCAGAATATCCGAAAAGATAGAACTGTCAAGAAGATATGTTCTTACTATGTTTAGAGATTGGGTAGAATGTAAGAGTCGTGTAAATGGTACATGATCATGGTACTGAGAATCGTCACGTTTCATTAGAAACTCAGCATGAATTACTATAATATAATGACGTTGATCAAGTGTCATTATATTATACTAATTCATGCATCAGTTCCCAACACCACTTCAAAACATTCATTTTTTTAAACTCGAAGGTTTCAGAATTTAGAACTAAAATAGTTTCTTTTATGATGATAGATCGGAGAGATAATTAATATCGTACGAGAGTATTTTGAAGATATCTTCAGAAGTATTGAAGATATTTTCAATGAAAGATACGATAATATCTTGAAATTTCTAATATCGAAGGATGATGATGAAGATTTACCCGTAAGGGTTTAGATTCAGAAGCAAGGTGTTCGCTAAAGATTTCATTAGATACAGAATCATCTGGATTCTTTGAATATAGGGTTTGATCCTTGTATTTATTCTTTGTTTCCTTCATGGTGTGCTCAATTCGATTTTCAGTATCAAATTTTCTATCGAGCGTTCCTAACACTTCCTTCTTTATTATCAACTTTTGACCATTAAAACCATCTACAACATGCTGCTTCATTAGCATTCTCAAAGTTAACGGATCTGGGTCATCGGTTATCAAGCCGAGGTGGCTTCAGAAAAATTGTGTTTTTAGATGATTAAACGCTGATGATAATATGGTGGAATATGAAAGGTTCCCCGGTAACGATAAGGAAAGCCAATCGTATATATCAAAGTTATAATAAGACTTATTCGAATGAAAGATCGAAGTTGTTCTGCTGGAGCTGTGACAAAATTGGCTACTTTGAAAAGGAATCGCAAGGTTGTTTTTGCTAATAAATGATAAAGAATTCGACTCGGTATGTATGGAACTATGACTTTGGGTTCGAGAGTTTTTCAGGTTCATAAATCTTTTCTTCCGTAGATGAAGTGTGAAATGTCCCGTTCTTATTGATTAAAAACGTTCCATATTAATTGATTTCGTTGCGAGGTTTTGACCTCTATATGAGACGTTTTTCAAAGACTGCATTCATTTTTAAAACAAACCATAACCTTTATTTCATAGATAAAGGTTTTAAAAAGCTTTACGTAGATTATCAAATAATGATAATCTAAAATATCCTGTTTACACACGACCATTACATAATGGTTTACAATACAAATATGTTACAACAAAATAAGTTTCTTGAATGCAGTTTTTACACAATATCATACAAGCATGGACTCCAAATCTCGTCCTTATTTAAGTATGCGACAGCGGAAGCTCTTAATAATCACCTGAGAATAAACATGCTTAAAACGTCAACAAAAATGTTGGTGAGTTATAGGTTTAACCTATATATATCAAATCATAATAATAGAACACAAGATTTCATATTTCAATACACATCCCATACATAGAGATAAAAATCATTCATATGGTGAACACCTGGTAACCGACATTAACAAGATGCATATATAAGAATATCCCCATCATTCCGGGACACCCTTCGGATATGATATAAATTTTGAAGTACTAAAGCATCCGGTACTTTGGATGGGGTTTGTTAGGCCCAATAGATCTATCTTTAGGATTCGCGTCAATTAGGGTGTCTGTTCCCTAATTCTTAGATTATCAGACTTAATAAAAAGGGGCATATTCGATTTCGATAATTCAACCATAGAATGTAGTTTCACGTACTTGTGTCTATTTTGTAAATCATTTATAAAACCTGCATGTATTCTCATCCCAAAAATATTAGATTTTAATAGTGGGAATATAACTCACTTTCACAGATTTTTACTTCGTCGGGAATTAAGACTTGGCCACAGGTTGATTCACGAACCTATAACAATATATACATATATATCAAAGTATGTTCAAAATATATTTACAACACTTTTAATATATTTTGATGTTTTAAGTTTATTAAGTCAGCTGTCCTCGTTAGTAACCTACAACTAGTTGTCCACAGTTAGATGTACAGAAATAAATTGATAAATATTATCTTGAATCAATCCACGACCCAGTGTATACGTATCTCAGTATTGATCACAACTCAAACTATATATATTTTGGAATCAACCTCAACCCTGTATAGCTAACTCCAACATTCACATATAGAGTGTCTATGGTTGTTCCGAAATATATATAGATGTGTCGACATGATAGGTCGAAACATTGTATACGTGTCTATGGTATCTCAAGATTACATAATATACAATACAAGTTGATTAAGTTATGGTTGGAATAGATTTGTTACCAATTTTCACGTAGCTAAAATGAGAAAAATTATCCAATCTTGTTTTACCCATAACTTCTTCATTTTAAATCCATTTTGAGTGAATCAAATTGCTATGGTTTCATATTGAACTCTATTTTATGAATCTAAATAGAAAAAGTATAGGTTTATAGTCGGAAAAATAAGTTACAAGTCATTTTTGTAAAGGTAGTCATTTTAGTCGAAAGAACGACGTCTAGATGACCATTTTAGAAAACATACTTCCACTTTGAGTTTAACCATAATTTTTGGATATAGTTTCATGTTAATAAGAAAAATCATTTTCTCAGAATAACAACTTTTAAATCAAATTTTATCATAGTTTTTAATTAACTAACCCAAAACAGCCCGCGGTGTTACTACGACGGCGTAAATCCGGTTTTACGGTGTTTTTCGTGTTTCCAGGTTGTAAATCATTAAGTTAGCATATCATATAGATATAGAACATGTGTTTAGTTGATTTTAAAAGTCAATTTAGAAGGATTAACTTTTGTTTGCGAACAAGTTTAGAATTAACTAAACTATGTTCTAGTGATTACAAGTTTAAACCTTCGAATAAGATAGGTTTATATGTATGAATCGAATGATGTTATGAACATCATTACTACCTTAAGTTCCTTGGATAAACCTACTGGAAAATAGAAAAATGGATCTAGCTTCAACGGATCCTTGGATGGCTCGAAGTTCTTGAAGCAGAATCATGACACGAAAACAAGTTCAAGTAAGATCATCACTTGAAATAAGATTGTTATAGTTATAGAAATTGAACCAAAGTTTGAATATGATTATTACCTTGTATTAGAATGATAACCTACTGTAAGAAACAAAGATTTCTTGAGGTTGGATGATCACCTTACAAGATTGGAAGTGAGCTAGCAAACTTGAAAGTATTCTTGATTTTATGTAACTAGAACTTGTAGAATATATGAAGAACACTTAGAACTTGAGATAGAACTTGAGAGAGATCAATTAGATGAAGAAAATTGAAGAATGAAAGTGTTTGTAGGTGTTTTTGGTCGTTGGTGTATGGATTAGTTATAAAGGATATGTAATTTTGTTTTCATGTAAATAAGTCATGAATGATTACTCATATTTTTGTAATTTTATGAGATATTTCATGCTAGTTGCCAAATGATGGTTCCCACATGTGTTAGGTGACTCACATGGGCTGCTAAGAGCTGATAATTGGAGTGTATATACCAATAGTACATACATCTAAAAGCTGTGTATTGTACGAGTACGAATACGGGTGCATACGAGTAGAATTGTTGATGAAACTGAACGAGGATGTAATTGTAAGAATTTTTGTTAAGTAGAAGTATTTTGATAAGTGTATTGAAGTCTTTCAAAAGTGTATAAATACATATTAAAACACTACATGTATATACATTTTAACTGAGTCATTAAGTCATCGTTAGTCGTTACATGTAAGTGTTGTTTTGAAACCTTTAGGTTAACGATCTTGTTAAATGTTGTTAACCCAATGTTTATAATATCAAATGAGATTTTAAATTATTATATTATCATGATATTATCATGTATGAATATCTCTTAATATGATATATATACATTAAATGTCTTTACAACGATAATCGTTACATATATATGTCTCGTTTAAAAATCATTAAGTTAGTAGACTTGTTTTTACATATGTAGTTCATTGTTAATATACTTAATGATATGTTTACTTATCATAGTATCATGTTAACTATATATATATCCATATATATGTCATCATATAGTTTTTACAAGTTTTAACGTTCGTGAATCACCGGTCAACTTGGGTGGTCAATTGTCTATATGAAACATATTTCAATTAATCAAGTCTTAACAAGTTTGATTGCTTAACATGTTGGAAACATTTAATCATGTAAATATCAATCTCAATTAGTATATATAAACATGGAAAATTTCGGGTCACTACAGTACCTACCCGTTAAATAAATTTCGTCCCGAAATTTTAAGGTGTTGAAGGTGTTGACGAATATTCTGGAAATAGATGCGGGTATTTCTTCTTTATCTGATCTTCACGCTCCCAGGTAAACTCGGGTCCTCTACGTGCATTCCATCGAACCTTAACAATTGGTATCTTGTTTTGCTTAAGTCTTTTAACCTCACGATCCATTATTTCGACGAGTTCTTCGATGAATTGAAGTTTTTCGTTGATTTGGATTTCATCTAAAGGAATAGTGAGATCTTCTTTAGCAAAACATTTCTTCAAATTCGAGACGTGGAAAGTGTTATGTACAGCCGCGAGTTGTTGAGGTAACTCAAGTCGGTAAGCTACTGGTCCGACACGATCAATAATCTTGAATGGTCCAATATACCTTGGATTTAATTTCCCTCGTTTACCAAATCGAACAACGCCTTTCCAAGGTGCAACTTTAAGCATGACCATCTCTCCAATTTCAAATTCTATATCTTTTCTTTTAATGTCAGCGTAGCTCTTTTGTCGACTTTGGGCGGTTTTCAACCGTTGTTGAATTTGGATGATCTTCTCGGTAGTTTCTTGTATAATCTCCGGACCCGTAATCTGTCTATCCCCCACTTCACTCCAACAAATCGGAGACCTGCACTTTCTACCATAAAGTGCTTCAAACGGTGCCATCTCAATGCTTGAATGGTAGCTGTTGTTGTAGGAAAATTCTGCTAACGGTAGATGTCGATCCCAACTGTTTCCGAAATAAATAACACATGCTCGTAGCATGTCTTCAAGCGTTTGTATTGTCCTTTCGCTCTGCCCATCAGTTTGTGGATGATAGGCAGTACTCATGTCTAGACGAGTTCCTAATGCTTGCTGTAATGTCTGCCAGAATCTTGAAATAAATCTGCCATCCCTATCAGAGATAATAGAGATTGGTATTCCATGTCTGGAGACGACTTCCTTCAAATACAGTCATGCTAACTTCTCCATCTTGTCATCTTCTCTTATTGGCAGGAAGTGTGCTGATTTGGTGAGACGATCAACTATTACCCAAATTGTATCAAAACCACTTGCAGTCCTTGGCAATTTAGTGATGAAATCCATGGTAATGTTTTCCCATTTCCATTCCGGGATTTCGGGTTGTTGAAGTAGACCTGATGGTTTCTGATGCTCAGCTTTGACCTTAGAACACGTCAAACATTCTCCTACGTATTTAGCAACATCGGCTTTCATACCCGGTCACCAAAAATGTTTCTTGAGATCCTTGTACATCTTCCCCGTTCCAGGATGTATTGAGTATCTGGTTTTATGAGCTTCTCTAAGTACCATTTCTCTCATATCTCCAAATTTTGGTACCCAAATCCTTTCAGCCTATACCGGGTTCCGTCTTCCCGAATATTAAGATGCTTCTCCGATCCTTTGGGTATTTCATCCTTTAAATTTCGATTTTTTAAAATCCTTGTTGCGCCTCCTTTATTTGAGTAGTAAGATTATTATGAATCATTATATTCATAGATTTTACTCGAATGGGTTCTCTGTCCTTCCTGCTCAAGGCATCGGCTACCACATTTGCCTTCCCCGGGTGGTAACGAATCTCAAAGTCGTAATCATTCAATAATTCAATCCACCTACGCTGCCTCATATTCAGTTGTTTCTGATTAAATATGTGTTGAAGACTTTTGTGGTCGGTATAGATAATACTTTTGACCCCATATAAGTAGTGCCTCCAAGTCTTTAATGCAAAAACAACCGCGCCTAATTCCAAATCATGCGTCGTATAATTTTGTTCGTGAATCTTCAATTGTCTAGACGCATAAGCAATCACCTTCGTTCGTTGCATTAATACACAACCGAGACCTTGCTTTGATGCGTCACAATAAATTACAAAATCATCATTCCCTTCAGGCAATGACAATATAGGTGCCGTAGTTAGCTTTTTCTTCAATAGCTGAAACGCTTTCTCTTGTTCATCATTCCATTCAAATTTTTTCCCTTTATGCGTTAATGCAGTCAAGGGTTTTGCTATTCTGGAAAAGTCTTGGATGAACCTTCTGTAGTAACCAGCTAGTCCTAAAAACTGGCGTATGTGTTTCGGAGTTTTTGGGGTTTCCCACTTTTCAACAGTTTCTATCTTTGCCGGATCCACCTTAATACCTTCTTTGTTCACTATGTGACCGAGGAATTGAACTTCTTCCAACCAAAATGCACACTTTGAAAACTTAGCGTACAATTCTTCCTTCCTCAATACTTCTAACACCTTTCTCAAATGTTCACCGTGTTCTTGGTTATTCTTTGAGTAAATAAGTATGTCATCAATGAAAACAATGACAAACTTGTCAAGGTATGGTCCACACACTCGGTTCATAAGGTCCATGAACACAGCTGGTGCATTAGTTAAACCAAACGGCATGACCATAAACTCGTAATGACCGTAACGTGTTCTGAAAGCAGTCTTTGGAATATCATCTTCTTTCACCCGCATTTGATGATACCCGGAACGTAAGTCAATCTTTGAATAAACAGACGAGCCTTGTAGTTGATCAAATAAGTCATCGATTCTCGGTAGTGGGTAGCGGTTCTTGATGGTAAGTTTGTTCAACTCTCGGTAGTCGATACACAACCTGAATGTACCATCTTTCTTCTTGACAAACAAAACAGGAGCTCCCCACGGTGATGTGCTTGGTCGAATGAAACCACGCTCTAAAAGTTCTTGTAATTGGCTTTGCAGTTCTTTCATCTTGCTGGGTGCGAGTCTGTAAGGAGCACGAGCTATTGGTGCAGCTCCTGGTACAAGATCTATTTGAAATTCAACGGATCGATGTGGGGGTAATCCCGGTAATTCTTTCGGAAATACATCGGGAAATTCTTTTACAATGGGAACATCATTGATGCTCTTTTCTTCAGTTTGTACTTTCTCGACGTGTGCTAGAACAGCATAGCAACCTTTTCTTATTAGTTTTTGTGCCTTCAAATTACTAATAAGATGTAGCTTCGTGTTGCCCTTTTCTCCGTACACCATTAAGGGTTTTCCTTTTTCTCGTATAATGCGAATTGCATTTTTGTAACAAACGATCTCTGCTTTCACTTCTTTCAACCAGTCCATACCGATTATCACATCAAAACTCCCTAACTCTACTGGTATCAAATCAATCTTAAATGTTTCGCTAACCAGTTTAATTTCTCGATTCCGACATATATTATCTGCTGAAATTAATTTACCATTTGCTAATTCGAGTAAAAATTTACTATCCAAAGGCGTCAATGGACAACTTAATTTAGCACAAAAATCTCTACTCATATAGCTTCTATCCGCACCCGAATCAAATAAAACGTAAGCAGATTTATTGTCAATAAAAAACGTACCCGTAACAAGCTCCGGGTCTTCCTGTGCCTCTGCCACATTAATATTGAAAACTCTTCCGCGGCCTTGTCCATTCGTATTCTCCTGGTTCGGGCAATTTCTAATAATGTGGCCCGGTTTTCCACATTTATAACAAACTACATTGGCATAACTTGCTCCGACACTACTTGCTCCGCCATTACTCATTCCGACACCATTTGTTCCTTTCGTTCTATTAACCCCTGGTCCGTAGACCTCACACTTCACCGCGCTATGACCATTTCTTTTACACTTGTTGCAAAATTTGGTGCAGAACCCCGAGTGATACTTTTCACACCTTTGGCATAGCTGCTTCTGATTGTTGTTGTTGTTGCGGTTATTATTGTTGTTGGGATGATTGTTGTAGTTGCTGTTGTTGTTGTTGTTGTTGGGCCGTTTGTTATAGTTGCGATTGATGTTGCGATTGTTGGGATAATTGTTGCGATTATTGTTGTAATTGATGTTGTTGTTGTATTGGTGATTCTTATCACCGTTTTCCTCCCACTTTCTTTTGACTTGCTTCACATTGGCCTCTTCAGCAGTCTGTTCTTTAATTCTTTCTTCAATCTGGTTCACTAGTTTGTGAGCCATTCTACATGCCTGTTGTATGGAGGCGGGCTCGTGTGAACTTATATCTTCTTGGATTCTTTCCGGTAATCCTTTCACAAACGCGTCGATCTTCTCTTCCTCATCTTCGAATGCTCCCGGACACAATAGGCACAATTCTGTGAATCGTCTTTCGTACGTGGTAATATCAAATTCTTGGGTTCGTAACCCTCTAAGTTCCGTCTTGAGCTTATTGACCTCGGTTCTGGGACGGTACTTCTCGTTCATCAAGTGCTTGAATGCTGACCACGGTAGTGCGTATGCATCGTCTTGTCCCACTTGCTCTAGATAGGTATTCCACCATGTTAACGCAGAACCTGTGAAGGTATGCGTAGCGTACTTCACTTTGTCCTCTTCAGTACACTTACTTATGGCAAACACCGATTCGACCTTCTCGGTCCACCGTTTCAATCAGATCGGTCCTTCGGTTACATCAAATTCCAAAGGTTTGCAGGCAGTGAATTCTTTGTAGGTGCATCCTACACAATTTCCTGTACTGCTAGATCCAAAGTTATTGTTGGTATGTAGCGCAGCCTGTACTGCGGCTATGTTTGAAGCTAGAAAAGTACGGAATTCCTCTTCATTCATATTCACGGTGTGTCGAGTAGTCGGTGCCATTTTCTTCAAAATAGTCAAATGGAACAAGTTAATCATACAGAATATTAAGAGTAGTTAATAGTATTTCGTAGCATAATATGAACTCATTTATAAAAGCTTTTTCTTCATATTAGCGTTTTATAAGTTTAAATTCGAGTAGTACCTACCCGTTAAGTTCATACTTAGTAGCTAATATACAATTCAACTACTACAATTCTATATGAAAAACTGATTATAATAATATTTCGCGTTCAAACTTTTACACAATATTTTACAAACTTACAATACCGCTTATTTTACATATAGCATGAAATATAGCACACAATAAATTTGATACAAGATGGTTGTGAAGATAATTCTAGCTAGTACACAAGTCGTTCAGCAAAGGCAATAAAGACACGTAATTCATACGTCCAGAAACAAGTCATGCATTCTGGTTTTACTAGGATTACTTCCCATCCTTGGTCTTGTGGAACATAACCGTTATGGCCGTTGATAAGACAACGTGTTGTAACGTCGTCAAAGGGACGAGGGTTACGTAATGTCCAACAGTTCCATAACAATCTAAAAACCTCATTTCTTACCCCAATTACCGACTCCGTCACTTGTGGAAACGTTTTGTTTAATAGTTGTAGCCCGATGTTCTTGTTCTCACTTTGGTGAGAAGCGAACATTACTAATCCGTAAGCATAACATGCTTCTTTATGTTGCATGTTAGCCGCTTTTTCTAAATCACGAAGTCCATTATTCGGATATATTGAGTCAAAATAATTTCTTAACCCATTGCGTAAAATAGCATTTGGGTTCCCCGCAATATATGCGTCAAAGTAAACACATCGTAACTTATGGATTTCCCAATGTGATATCCCCCATCTTTTGAACGAAAGCCTTTTATAAACCAAGGCATTCTTGGAACGTTCTTCGAATGTCTTACAAACTGATCTCGCCTTAAATAGTTGTGCCGAAGAATTCTGACCGACTCTAGACAAGATTTCATCAATCATGTCTCCGGGTAGGTCTCTTAAATTATTGGGTTGTCTATCCATTTTGCGTTTTTATACTGTAAAATAGACAAGAGTTAGATTCATTTAAAAAAATACTTATTAATACAAGCAATTTTTACATATATCATAAAGCATAAGGACACTATATTACATATATTACACCACACGAATACAACTATCTTATTCCGACTCGCTTGTTTCTTCTTCTTCGGTTTTGGTTCGTTTTGCCAAGTTTCTAGGGATATATGATGTTCCCCTAATACGAGCCGTCGTTTTCCACATTGGTTTAGAAAAACCTGGTGGTTTAGAGGTTCCCGGGTCATTGTTACAACTTAAGGACTTCGGGGGTTGACGATACATATAAAGTTCATCGGGGTTGGAATTAGATTTCTCTATTTTTATGCCCTTTCCCTTATTATTTTCTTTTGCCTTTTTAAATTCAGTTGGGGTAATTTCTATAACATCATCGGAATTCTCGTCGGAATCCGATTCATCGGAGAATTGGTAATCCTCCCAATATTTTGCTTCCTTGGCGGAAACACCATTGACCATAATTAACCTTGGCCGGTTGGTTGAGGATTTTCTTTTACTTAACCGTTTTATTATTTCCCCCACCGGTTCTATTTCTTCATCCGGTTCCGATTCTTCTTCCGGTTCCGACTCTTCTTCCGGTTCCTCTTCGGGAATTTGTGAATCAGTCCACGAATCATTCCAATTTACATTTGACTCTTCATTATTATTAGGTAAGTCAATGGGACTTGTTCTAGAGGTAGACATCTATCACATAATATCAAACGCGTTAAGAGATTAATATATCACATAATATTCACATGTTAAAAATATATAGTTTCCAACAAAATTTGTTAAGCAATCATTTTTCAAGTAAACACGGTCGAAGTCCAGACTCACTAATGCATCCTAACAAACTCGATAAGACACACTAATGCAAAAGTCTGGTTCTCTAAGACCAACGCTCGGATACCAACTGAAATGTCCCGTTCTTATTGATTAAAAACGTTCCATATTAATTGATTTCGTTGCGAGGTTTTGACCTCTATATGAGACGTTTTTCAAAGACTGCATTCATTTTTAAAACAAACCATAACCTTTATTTCATAGATAAAGGTTTTAAAAAGCTTTACGTAGATTATCAAATAATGATAAACTAAAATATCCTGTTTACACACGACCATTACATAATGGTTTACAATACAAATATGTTACAACAAAATAAGTTTCTTGAATGCAGTTTTTACACAATATCATACAAGCATGGACTCCAAATCTCGTCCTTATTTAAGTATGCGACAGCGGAAGCTCTTAATAATCACCTGAGAATAAACATGCTTAAAACGTCAACAAAAATGTTGGTGAGTTATAGGTTTAACCTATATATATCAAATCATAATAATAGACCACAAGATTTCATATTTCAATACACATCCCATACATAGAGATAAAAATCATTCATATGGTGAACACCTGGTAACCGACATTAACAAGATGCATATATAAGAATATCCCCATCATTCCGGGATCCTCCTTCGAACATGATATAAATTTCGAAGTACTAAAGCATCCGGTACTTTGGATGGGGTTTGTTAGGCCCAATAGATCTATCTTTAGGATTCGCGTCAATTAGGGTGTCTGTTCCCTAATTCTAAGATTACCAGACTTAATAAAAAGGGGCATATTTGATTTTGATAATTCAACCATAGAATGTAGCTTCATGTACTTGTGTCTATTTTGTAAATCATTTATAAAACCTGCATGTATTCTCATCCCAAAAATATTAGATTTTAAAAGTGGGACTATAACTCACTTTCACAGATTTTTACTTCGTCGGGAAGTAAGACTTGGCCACTGGTTGATTCACGAACCTATAACAATATATACATATATATCAAAGTATGTTCAAAATATATTTACAACACTTTTAATATATTTTGATGTTTTAAGTTTATTAAGTCAGCTGTCCTCCTTAGTAACCTACAACTAGTTGTCCACAGTTAGATGTACAGAAATAAATCGATAAATATTATCTTGAATCAATCCACGACCCAGTGTATACGTATCTCAGTATTGATCACAACTCAAACTATATATATTTTGGAATCAACCTCAACCCTGTATAGCTAACTCCAACATTCACATATAGAGTGTCTATGGTTGTTCCGAAATATATATAGATGTGTCGACATGATAGGTCGAAACATTGTATACGTGTCTATGGTATCTCAAGATTACATAATATACAATACAAGTTGATTAAGTTATGGTTGGAATAGATTTGTTACCAATTTTCACGTAGCTAAAATGAGAAAAATTATCCAATCTTGTTTTACCCATAACTTCTTCATTTTAAATCCGTTTTAAGTGAATCAAATTGCTATGGTTTCATATTGAACTCTATTTTATGAATCTAAATAGAAAAAGTATAGGTTTATAGAACATGTGTTTAGTTGATTTTAAAAGTCAAGTTAGAATGATTAACTTTTGTTTACGAACAAGTTTAGAATTAACTAAACTATGTTCTAGTGATTACAAGTTTAAACCTTCGAATAAGATAGCTTTATATGTATGAATCGAATGATGTTATGAACATCATTACTACCTTAAGTTCCTTGGATAAACCTACTGGAAAAGAGAAAAATGGATCTAGCTTCAACGGATCCTTGGATGGCTCGAAGTTCTTGAAGCAGAATCATGACACGAAAACAAGTTCAAGTAAGATCATCACTTGAAATAAGATTGTTATAGTTATATAAATTGAACCAAAGTTTGAATATGATTATTAACTTGTATTAGAATGATAACCTACTGTAAAAAACAAAGATTTCTTGAGGTTGGATGATCACCTTACAAGATTGGAAGTGAGCTAGCAAACTTGAAAGTATTCTTGATTTTATGTAACTAAAATTTGTAGAATATATGAAGAACACTTAGAACTTGAAGATAGAACTTGAGAGAGATCAATTAGATAAAGAAAATTGAAGAATGAAAGTGTTTGTAGGTATTTTGGTCGTTGGTGTATGGATTAGATATAAAGGATATGTAATTTTGTTTTCATGTAAATAAGTCATGAATGATTACTCATATTTTTGTAATTTTATGAGATATTTCATGCTAGTTGCCAAATGATGGTTCCCACATGTGTTAGGTGACTCACATGGGCTGCTAAGAGCTGATCATTGGAGTGTATATACCAATAGTACATACATCTAAAAGCTGTGTATTGTACGAGTACGAATACGGGTGCATACGAGTAGAATTGTTGATGAAACTGAACGAGGATGTAATTGTAAGAATTTTTGTTAAGTAGAAGTATTTTGATAAGTGTATTGAAGTCTTTCAAAAGTGTATAAATACATATTAAAACACTACATGTATATACATTTTAACTGAGTCGTTAAGTCATCGTTAGTCGTTACATGTAAGTGTTGTTTTGAAACCTTTAGGTTAACGATCTTGTTAAATGTTGTTAACCCAATATTTATAATATCAAATGAGATTTTAAATTATTATATTATCATGATATTATCATGTATGAATATCTCTTAATATGATATATATACATTAAATGTCTTTACAACGATAATCGTTACATATATGTCTCGTTTAAAAATCATTAAGTTAGTAGTCTTGTTTTTACATATGTAGTTCATTGTTAATATACTTAATGATATGTTTACTAATCATAGTATCTTGTTAACTATATATATATCCATATATATGTCATCATATAGTTTTTACAAGTTTTAACGTTCGTGAATCACCGGTCAACTTGGGTGGTCAATTGTCTATATGAAACATATTTCAATTAATCAAGTCTTAACAAGTTTGATTGCTTAACATGTTGGAAACATTTAATCATGTAAATATCAATCTCAATTAATATATATAAACATGGAAAAGTTCGGGTCACTACAAAGTGCGGCTGGTTCATCCTCCCGATCGAGGTGTTTTCAAAAATCATGAAAAGATTTGAACGCGGATTGTAACTGTCAAGGTACAAATGAGGTTTAAGATGAAATCAAGTGGAAAACTTGAAGAACTATTTAGTTTCATATGTTATAATCAATATTTTAATTCATTTTAATTGTCCAAAGTTAGCAATCCAATAGTCCAATTGTCCAATGGTTCATATACAGTTATATATAATGTTCGAATTAATTAATACATATCGTGACCCGTGTACCGATCTCAGTATTGATCACAAATCAAACCATATATATATTTTGGAATCAACTCCAACCATGTATAGCTGTAAGACCCGAATATTCGTAGTGTACATATGTGTATATGAGTTACTCAAGTTTGGGGTTTTGTTGCACATAACTAAAAAGACAAAAGATGCTGAACTGGGAGGGTCGCGCGCCGCGCGGCTAGGTGGCGCGCCGCGCCATCTGTCTGTGACAGATTCTCTCTTTCTTTTAAATTAGATATTTTGAGGGTATTTTGGTAAAATCACTTGGAGGTCGAATTTATTACCCTAGATCAGTTTTGGGGAGCTCATTTACTACTCCCACAACAACCCCATCTTCTCCAATTAAACTCTAGAGTGAGAGTGCAATCCTTGAGAGAGAAAGCTCCATCAAAGGGTGAAAGAGGTTGAATCGGGTCTTAGTGCGAGTTCTAAAGTCGTTCATCTAGTCGCTAGCTACGTAGTGATTGTGTTGGTAAGTTCTAAAACCTAGATTCTTACTTTAATTGCATTAAGGGTTAGGGTTTGGGTTAGTGATGCACACAAAACCCACTTGCTAGTAATTTGGGGGTTTTGGGTGAATTTGGGTCATGTAGACTCAAAGGTAACTAATTAGGGTTTTCAAAGTGTTAATTTATGTTTATGAACCTAATTAGTTAGTTAAAGTACTAGAACACTTCAATGATATGTAAATGGGTGTTAATTGGGCATGGATGACCCAAATGGGTGTGTTGACCTTGAAATGGGTCAAATGGGTCTTTAATGACCTAAGTGGCCTAGTAATTATGAAAACGAGTTAGCCTTGTGACCTAAATGTGTTTTAAACCCATCTTGACGAATGATTAGGGTTTTGTTGTGTGTTGACCCAATGTAGGCTTAAGGGTGCAAATGGGTTGAAATTGCACTTTGGGTCAAAATGACTTAGGAAGGGTGAAAGAATTGGTTGACCGACTTGAGTTTGCGTTTGATAATATGTATAATGTGATAGGTACGTTACTTTGAGGTTTTGCAAGCTCGGGTATCTTTTCACAAGACTTTGAGGTGAGTGGAATAATTATATGCGTATGTATATAATGTATCTATTTGTTGTAGCGTGAAAGGTGTAGTGTCGAGGTGTTAAGACACCACGTTTCACATGAAGAGTGTAGCATCGAGGTGTTAAGATGCCACTCGGGTGTAGCATCGAGGTGTTAAGATGCCACCTAGGAGTGTAGTGTCGAGGTGTTAAGACACCACTCCGTAAAATAATGAGTGAAGCATCGAGGTGTTAAGATGCCATTCGGGGTGAAGTGCCGAGGTGTTAAGGTGCCACCCTAGGGGTTAGTGGTGCGAGGTGTTAAGTGCCCTAACGGATGTTATGAACACCGATGGCGTTTTCGCGAGCGCCGTTCCCTTGTACTATTGGTTAACCATGGTTATTTGTGTTGTAAGCATATTATATTATTCGAGTTATATTTATATGCGGTTGTTATGCTAGCTTGTGGTATTGGAGATTTATAGATTGTTATTGTGACGATAAGCTAATTATGTTCGCTAGCGTGTTTGCGATTTGTGTAAGTGTTTGCAAGTAGGTATAATTATATATGTATTCGTATAATTATTGCATTCACTAAGCTGTTAGCTTACCCCTCTCGTTGTTTACCTTTTTACAGGTATTGCGTTATGAAACTAGCTAGTTGTTAGACTAGTTGCGTAGGAGCGCTTGGGCTCGATGGGGTAGCTTTTGGATATGCGGACGCGGATTGGGGATTTGGTAGTCCCCGAGATTATGCTCTTGGTATCGGGTTGGGTTATAGAGTCCTAACTCGTCTAAATGTAAATTGTGATGGAAACTTGTATTTTGTACGAAAGTCGTAAAACGGCCAATGTGGGCCCCATTATGTAAAACTTGATTTTATATTTGAAACAGGTTAGTTTTACATATTTGGATGTATGGTAAAAAGCGTTTCGTCTAAAAGTGTCGGGAACTAGTCAATCTTTTTCGCATTTTGAGACTTTCCGGACAGACCCGAATGGCGCGCCGCGCGGCCATCCTGGCGCGCCGCGCCAGTTCACTGGGCAGCAAATTTTTTTTTATTTTGTATTTTCACGTGGTTTGTTCGCGGGTTGGTTTGGGTTGTTACAAGTGGTATCAGATCATAGTCTAAGGGAATTAGGTGACCTTGGAATAGGTGCCTAGTCTTAGACTTATTGGCCGTTGTGCGTTATTTGCGGGACTTGTAGGAATACGGGTCGGATTGAGATTTGTTAGTGCCTTAGAGTAGGTGACTAACTATGACTTGTTTTTGTCCAAAGTGTGATTATGTGGGGGCCTTATTTCGTGTGTAAATTAGTGCCTTAGACAGATAGTGCCTAATGTAAGTAGGCGAACTTGGACGTTGTTTCAGTAATAGTCACCTAGGTTGTAGGTTGACTTGTTGTGGTGTACTTGTGTATATCTATTATTATATTGTATATATGTGTATATATATACAGGTATCTTTTGTGCGGTATCCTAGGGATGAATCTATTGGAGAGATTCGTATGTTTGGCGGTTTTGAGTGATCAAGTTCACGATAAGGACTTTGGTCATACGGGTACTAGGAGTTATCGTGTGTTGTTTTGTGTGAATGTTGCGTCAGTCCGGATAAAGTACTTTACGTGACCATGTGGAAATGGTAAGGTACGCATTTGTAATAGTGAATGATCACCATTATTACGAAACCGTATCTTGACACTAAGCATGACATGACAAGTACCGAACGGAGGAAACGTGGCATGGTTGGGGTAGAACGGGACGTATTTGGAATCTTTTATTGGTTCCTAGTTTATAGTGGTCTCGGGTGATGTGCTTGTTGGCACATCAAGTTCGTTAAGAGTCGGGAAGTGTACGATGGATTCGGTTAGTTAAGTGAGTGAGCCAACTCACGAGTTTGGTGCGTGCTTAGCCACCCTAAGCAGTGGGTGCATTATTGAGATTGTAATTGGTTTTAGTTACCCATCGTAACTAGGATGACCGATTTACGCTCACGTGTGTGCGACGAGGACTTGAATTCCGTAATGGAATACGACAAGTCTAATGATTGTAGTTTTGAGTTACACTCGGTAGAGTGTGTGGGTAGAGAATCGTGTTAGGATTCTAATTGTGAGTCGCCTTGGAATTGGCGAATCGAGGAGTCTTCGGGTCATTAAACTCATGGGAGTGGGACCCATATGACGATGTTTAAGATAGTGTGTTGGTGTGTTGTGTATTATAGGGTAACATTCCTAACGGAATACCCCCGTCGTTGTGACTGTGCCGATAGGTGGAAGGGTGTAAGACTTGGTGTTCTCAAGCATCTCCTTAGTGTTAGATAAAGGGTTTCGTTAGGCTATATCGTTTTGGCCTTGTGGAAATTTCGGGTAGCATGTGATCGCTTGGGACTTTTGATAAGACAATAGGCCGTAGGGTTTGTCTGGTAGGTATGACCTCGGGTCATTATTGTGGAGAGGTGGGTGATATCGGGTGTATGGAACCTAGAGATCGAGTTCTAAAATTCAGTAGGTTGTGGCGGGAGTCTGCATGACACTGCATCAGGTGCCTTCTTATACCTGCTAGTGTGATGTTCAACTCCGGTGATGGTTTGATCGTTAGTGCTTGGAGTGCCGGTGAGATACCCTTGGAAGGAGCGGAGATTGTAATAGTGATCGACGGGTGATGGTAATTCGACGGTGGTGAAAGTTGAAGTTTAAGAACATTGTGGTGAATACTTCTTGCGAAGTGACGGATGAGCGCATCTTATTACTCTTAAGTGAGAGACGGGTGAAGATTACCGGTGGACCAGTGATGGACTTAATGGCCGGATAGGCCAAATGTTATGACGAAGGGTCGATATTGCGATCGATGAGATTATTGTGTCGGATTGGTCCCTCTTCTCCATGAGAGTGGGCAATTATTGATAAAGGTTCGGTAAGTGGAAGGTCGGGTGATCTCGACGGAGATGCACGACTGATTAAGCGTAGCGGTATATGCCTAGACTTAGAGGCGTACATAGGATTTTGATGGAGTTCGCTCTGCGAACGACGAAGGGTTGTTAGTTGTTATTCGTGGTACAAAGGTGCGATGTCGTCGCCTGTACGACATCTCTTGTGATTGTGCATGACGGCTCTGAGAGCCTAAGGTGAATTTATGGTGGTTCGGCGCGGATGACCAACGATGAGGGTGGTCGTGTGTTTTGTGAAATGGTAACTCCGCAGGATGTTATCATCTTAGCGGTGAGAAATGGAGCTAAATCCTAAGTGGGGGAGTTTTTACTGAAGTATGGGGAAGCTTCGGTGGTGTTAGATCAAGTGAAGTGTAAGACTTCTTAGGAAAGGTGGTCGTGTAGTACCATTGTGCGGTGTGAGACCAAATGTGAAGTTTGAGATCTCGGAGTGAGGAAAATAAAGTTGTCATTGCGAGTGCTTTCGTGATACAAATTTGGGTTGGTGTGAAGCTCGGATAGTACTTTTAAGGGAGTATGAGTTGATATCGTGGTGAATACTGTATTTTTCTTTCTCGGGAAACGTGGACGTGGAAATTGTCAGTGGATTATTCCACTTTATGGACGATTGTGAGGCAGAGAGTGTCGGTTCTGATTGTCTCGCGTAGAGACATGCGGTTGTTGTTGGTTTGCGAGAGGGTGTACCGTAGTAATGTGACCCGTAGGTTGCGTCGAAATGTCAAGACCATCCTAAATGGGCGGTCTAGGTAGGAGGATTCACCCGGCGTTGGTGAATATTTTGTGGGTCGTGTGGCGAATTGCGAATTTAGTGTGATGATGATTCGCTGTTGACGGGATTTTTGTATACGAATAGCTTCTGTGTTTGTACTAGGAAGTCGTAATGTATGGTTCAGAGGAGAAACCCTATGACGATGTGTTTGTGTTTCGTCTAGCTCATGGTGTATTATCGTCGTCCTGGATTAATCCAGTGGCGGATGGTCGTGTGCGGATTAATTTATGGGAAAGTTTGTGCCCCTAGTGTGATTAGTTGGCGATACCGAGATTTCTTCGTTGAAGGAATGTATGGTGTTTTCTATATTTCCTAAGTGGGTAGTTTGAACGTTGGGCGCGTGGGATATCGCTTGTTGCGGTAATGCACGCTAGTGATTATTAGCGTGTGGTGAAAACTTCGGATTAATGGAAATTGTTATTGGAATTATTGAGGATATCGAGTTGGATACTTGTCAAAGGACCGTAGAGTGTAGGTCCGGAATGGTTAAGTGACGAAGATCACGAGGACGTGATCGAGAATAAGTGGGGAGAGTTGTAAGACCCGAATATTCGTAGTGTACATATGTGTATATGAGTTACTCAAGTTTGGGGTTTTGTTGCACATAATTAAAAAGACAAAAGATGCTGAACTGGGAGGGTCGCGCGCCGCGCGGCTAGGTGGCGCGCCGCGCCATCTGTCTGTGACAGATTCTCTCTTTCTTTTAAATTAGATATTTTGAGGGTATTTTGGTAAAATCACTTGGAGGCCGAATTTATTACCCTAGATCAGTTTTGGGGAGCTCATTTACTACTCCCACAACAACCCCATCTTCTCCAATTAAACTCTAGAGTGAGAGTGCAATCCTTGAGAGAGAAAGCTCCATCAAAGGGTGAAAGAGGTTGAATCGGGTCTTAGTGCGAGTTCTAAAGTCGTTCATCTAGTCGCTAGCTACGTAGTGATTGTGTTGGTAAGTTCTAAAACCTAGATTCTTACTTTAATTGCATTAAGGGTTAGGGTTTGAGTTAGTGATGCACACAAAACCCACTTGCTAGTAATTTGGGGGTTTTGGGTGAATTTGGGTCATGTAGACTCAAAGGTAACTAATTAGGGTTTTCAAAGTGTTAATTTATGTTTATGAACCTAATTAGTTAGTTAAAGTACTAGAACACTTCAATGATATGTAAATGGGTGTTAATTGGGCATGGATGACCCAAATGGGTGTGTTGACCTTGAAATGGGTCAAATGGGTCTTTAATGACCTAAGTGGCCTAGTAATTATGAAAACGAGTTAGCCTTGTGACCTAAATGTGTTTTAAACCCATCTTGACGAATGATTAGGGTTTTGTTGTGTGTTGACCCAATGTAGGGTTAAGGGTGCAAATGGGTTGAAATTGCACTTTGGGTCAAAATGACTTAGGAAGGGTGAAAGAATTGGTTGACCGACTTGAGTTTGCGTTTGATAATATGTATAATGTGATAGGTACGTTACTTTGAGGTTTCGCAAGCTCGGGTATCTTTTCACAAGACTTTGAGGTGAGTGGAATAATTATATGCGTATGTATATAATGTATCTATTTGTTGTAGCGTGAAAGGTGTAGTGTCGAGGTGTTAAGACACCACGTTTCACGTGAAGAGTGTAGCATCGAGGTGTTAAGATGGCACTCGGGTGTAGCATCGAGGTGTTAAGATGCCACCTAGGAGTGTAGTGTCGAGGTGTTAAGACACCACTCCGTAAAATAATGAGTGAAGCATCGAGGTGTTAAGATGCCACTCGGGGTGAAGTGCCGAGGTGTTAAGGTGCCACCCTAGGGGTTAGTGGTGCGAGGTGTTAAGTGCCCTAACGGATGTTATGAACACCGATGGCGTTTTCGCAAGCGCCGTTCCCTTGTACTATTGGTTAACCATGGTTATTTGTGTTGTAAGCATATTATATTATTCGAGTTATATTTATATGCGGTTGTTATGCTAGCTTGTGGTATTGGAGATTTATAGCTTGTTATTGTGACGATAAGCTAATTATGTTCGCTAGCGTGTTTGCGGTTTGTGTAAGTGTTTGCAAGTAGGTATAATTATATATGTATTCGTATAATTATTGCATTCACTAAGCTTTTAGCTTACCCCTCTCGTTGTTTACCTTTTTACAGGTATTGCGTTATGAAACTAGCTAGTTGTTAGACTAGTTGCGTAGGAGCGCTTGGGCTCGATGGGGTAGCTTTTGGATATGCGGACGCGGATTGGGGATTTGGTAGTCCCCGAGATTATGCTCTTGGTATCGGGTTGGGTTATAGAGTCCTAACTCGTCTAAATGTAAATTGTGATGGAAACTTGTATTTTGTACGAAAGTCGTAAAACGGCCAATGTGGGCCCCATTATGTAAAACTTGATTTTATATTTGAAACAGGTTAGTTTTACATATTTGGATGTATGGTAAAAAGCGTTTCGTCTAAAAGTGTCGGGAACTAGTCAATCTTTTTCGCATTTTGAGACTTTCCCGACAGACCCGAATGGCGCGCCGCGCGGCCATCCTGGCGCGCCGCGCCAGTTCACTGGGCAGCAAATTTTTTTTTATTTTGTATTTTCACGTGGTTTGTTCGCGGGTTGGTTTGGGTTGTTACAATAGCCAACTCCAACATTCACATATAGAGTGTCTATGGTTGTTCTGAAATATATATATAGATGGGTCGATATGATAAGTCGAAACCTTGTATACGTGTCCCGTTATTTAAAGTGCGTAAAATAAATAAATATATATCATGACCCGTGTACAACGTATTGTCTCAGAATTAATCCGACGTATTGTGTACATGTGTTCCGATTTAAAATACGTAAAAGTAAATAACAGAAATTAAATAACAATAAATTAAATTGCGATAAATAAAATGTAATACGGAATTAACAGTTAGCTGGGAACAGTTAGCTAGGAACAGTTAGCGTGAAATCTTAACAATATTTCAATTAGTTAATCCGTTTGTTTCTAACAAATTTTATTTTGTCCAATGTTTTTTTTTTTTTCATTATGCCACTTGTTGGATTCTGATAGGTCAAAATTCAAATATGAAATTTTGAATGGAATCGTATCTTGTGGATGTAAGTAGGATAGTAAATGACTGTTGAATCAGATTCGAAGAATGTTCAGTGTAACTTATTAATGTGAAATCTAAATATTCCTCGGGTACTACCTACCCGTTAAAATATTTTCATCATTAATACTTTGTACTAAAGAAATTTTTAATTACAATCTTTATGAAAATATACTTACATATATATTTTCTTCAGATGTAATCATGGATCTAATGAGTCAATAAGATATTAAACTCATTTGATTTATCGTTAGTATTTGATTACATGATCTCTAAAACATTAGAGATTACATAATCGCCATGTCGAACGAAGATAAATGAGGTAGAACGATACGTAAAGCGAAGATGATCGATGTAGAACGATATGTAGAACGAAGATCATACTCGAAGTACAGATGACGATATTGAGGCGTGTGATATTGATATCCGAGGCATAGATTATGATGTTAAGGCGTGTGATGCGGATGTGGTTGGGGTGATATGGGTACTGTCGACGTTGATGATGTTGATGCTGATTATACTGCTGGTGTTTGTAACCTTCGCACCATGTTTTCCAATGCCGTCACGCGAGTGCGAAGTTCGTTAACTTCTGCTATTATACCGGGATGATTGGCGGTTGGACCGAGCGAATGAACAAGATTCGAAATATGGGATAATATATATTCATGACGAGATACTCTGAAAATGAGAGAGAAAATGGTTTCTCGAACAGGTTCGCCGGTAAGTGCTTCAGGTTCATCGCCAAGAGGGCAATTTGGTGGATGGAAAGGATCACCCTCTTCTTGTCTCCAGTGATTTAGTATATTCCGAACCCACCCCCAATTCATCCAGAATAGATGATGGGAGATCGGTTGATCCATTCCGGTGACGCTGCCTTCGGAGCTTGAATGAAAATCCATATCGGCATAGCTGTCGTAATCTGAGGAATTCGAACTAGATGCGGAATCCATCTTGTATAATCGGAGAAATGAATTTTTTTTTTTTTGTGGTATGGAATAGATTATAGGAGTTAGATTTGGTACTCTTCAATACATAATTTACATATGTATATATAATACTAAAATCCCATAAATTACGGAGAATCTTTGAAAGGATGTCGGCCAAAGGTGACAATAACAGATACACTAAGATATGAATTTTGTCTATACACTATCAATGCAGTAAATGCAGTAAAATGTGTCTAGACTTATGAATGATAAGCAGGCAATTCCCTAAGGATGATAAACAAATAATTTCCGACTAGAAATGATAAGCAAAACTTTTGACATACAGACACGGTCGAAGTCCAGACTCATTAATGTATCCTAACAGCTACTAGTTAGACACACTAATGCAAGACCTGGTTCGCTAAGACCATCGCTCTGATACCAAATGTAAAAACCCGTCCTTATCCATCTGGATGAAATCTTCAATATTTGGTCCCATTTCGATGATCGAATCCATATAATGTCCTTAAAATGAGCATATGCACAGCGGAAGACTTAATTCGTACCTGAGAATAAACATGCTTTAACACGTCAACATAAAGTTGGTGAGATATATAGGTTTGATGCTAGCAGCGTTATAATTATGGACCACAAGATTTCATATATTTAAACATAATACACTCGCAAGTGTATGAAAAAGTCGTTGAGCACTTGGTAACCATACTTAACATTTAAATCATCGCAGCATATTCTTAAATAATCACTACACTGTACCAAGTGTAGTATACAGAAACGAAGTACTGTGCAACCGTTGAAAACTGGTCATCCAGCCCGGTTGGGGTTGTCAGGCCCGATAGATCTATCAACAGGATTCGCGTTTACAATACCTCATGTAAATAGTAGTTACCAAGTTACAGGGAAGTATGCCAGTGGTACAACTCAACGTAGAATATATATTTTTAATCACTTGTGTCCATAACGTAAATCATAAAATGCATGTATTCTCATCCCGAAATATTTAGAGTTTAAAAGTGGGACTATATACTCACCATACTGTATTTTGTAGTAAAAATACATATAACGTCATTGAACAAGTGTAGGGTTGGCCTTGGATTCACGAACCTATATCATTTATATATCTATTAAAACATGTACTTGTAGTCGAACAAGTATATATATTATTATTAATGTTATGGTCTTTATATTAATATCTTATATATGTCAATTTATATATTTTAAATAAATAACAATATTAGTTTAGTTAGGTTTTATATTAAATATACTTTTATATAACAATCTTTCATTTGCAAGAATTAATAATCATGATAATACCAGATTAAGGATAATAATAATAATGATAGTAATAATAATATTATTAAAAATAAAAGTTTTAATAAAGATAATAGCTTTAATAATAAGGTTATATGATAGTTTTAATAATAAAAATTTTAAGAATCATATTAATAATAATAATAATAATAATAATAATAATAATAATAATAATAATAATAATAATAATAATAATAATAATAATAATAATAATAATAATAATAATTATAATAATAATAATAACAATAACAATAATAATAATAATAATAATAATAATAATAATAATAATAATAATAATAATAATAATAATAATAATAATAATAATAATAATGATGATGATGATTTTTAAAAAAAATAAGACTACCTTAGAAGTTTTCATAAAAAGAATGTCTTAACCCGGGTTCGAACCCGAGACCTCTTGTTTAACCGGCACACTACCAAACCATTCCGCTATAACTTACTTTTCTGAATTATATCACAATTTAATTTTATTTACTCTTATTTCTGTTTGTTTCCATTTTCTTCTTCTTCATAACAAAACCCACTTAATAACTTAATCATCATAATTATCTTTGCTATCATCATCATTCGTTGTTCATAGTTTCGTTTCCATTTCATCATTAATCATCATCTGAAATCACCTCCTCATCATCATTAAACGTTTTATCTGCATCATTAACATAAACATAAAATCATAATCATAATATACGCGTATCATCAATCATCCTTTCATCCTCTTCTTCGCATTTAATCTCCATAGAAACAGAAAGCGTTATGCAGCAGCAAGAAGGGGGTTTGATTAAAATGGAAAAAAATTGGGTTTTCGAACAACAACAGATACATCGAGCATAGCAGCAGTCCAACAGGAGGGTTGTTGGATCTTGGCCCAGTACTTAAACTCAAGGTTCTCGACCCAATAATATTGAAACAGGAACGGTTTTAACAGGAAAATAATAGCCACCACTTGTGGGTTTGGATCTGGTACTTTTCGAGTGGAATAAAGAAACAAAGAAAACAAAAATACAGTCGCTATCTCTTCATCTTTACAGCTCACTTTAGCATCATCATTCTATTTGTCATTATCATGAATCATAATCATCATCATTCTTCACTATTATAATATTAAAAACAAAAATTTTTGCAGCTACTTGTGATGGAAAGGAAACGGGAACAGAATAATGGCGAGCAGCAGGAATCGTTTGCAGGAGGTTAGTGGTGGCGTTTGAAGAGGAAGGAGTACAAAGGTGATGTGAAACTATAGCCTAGTTTCAGTTTAATGGAATGATGGAGATGATGGTGATATGATTTATTAGCTGAGGTCCTTGGTTCTTGATAATAAAAAGAAATAAAAACAGTAAAATGGTTTGTGGGTTCATGACGATGATGAGTTACGGGTGGTGGTTCACTTGGGTGAAGGTGGTGAAGGGGTCTTACTATTCCAACAGAAGAAGAAAAAAAATAAACTTGTGGTGGTGAATGATGGTGGTTTGAAGGCCATAGGTTGTGATGGGTGTTCGGTTAGACAACAGAAGAAAAGAAAATACAACGGTTTTATGATGATGCTCGTGTTCGGTTTTAGATTGATCGAGAAATTTAGGAAAGCAAAGGTGGTGGTTATCATAACAGTTTAAGGAAAGTGGTGAAGAAAGTGGTGGTGTAGAGGTGGTTCTTGGTGTTTGAAGTTTAAAGATAGTAGCGGTGGTGATGATGCTATGGTGGAAGGTGGTTGAAGGAGAGGAAAGCGGTGGCGGTTTGTGGGTTTTGTTCATAGTAGTAAATCAAAAATAAAAGAAAATGATAGAATGGTGATATCCATCGATCAAGCATGTATATGTATATAAATTGAAGGTGTCGACATAAACTCACAAGCAGAACAGAAAAGTTGAAAAAGAAGATAAACCTGATTGTGATATAAATGAATAAATTATCTAGCGAAATTTTGACAATATTCTGTATTTGTATAACAGATATCCCAAGTATATCATTTTTATTTATACAACTATATATACAGCGTATATATTTATATATCTGTACATATATATAACTAATTGGATCCCTTTTTATTTGTATTCCTCTTTTATTTAGATGATTATATTTATATTTATAGATTATATATATATATATATATCATAATAATACCCTTTCTATTTTAATTAATAATAAAATAATATTATTACTAATGATAATGATAATATTAATAATAATAATAGTGTTAATAATGATGATGTTATAATAAATCAAATGTATATACGGTATCTATATCTTAAATCATTATAAATACCTTTGTTTATATTCATATATATATATATATATATATATATATATATATATATATATATATATATATATATATATATATATATATATATATATAATACTTAAATGTTCGTGAATCGTTAGGCTTGGTCAAAGGGTAAATGATTATCTGAATATATATTTCAAACTTTCTAGACTCAACATTACAGATTTTGCTTATCGTGTCGGAAACATATAAAGATTAAGGTTTAAATTTGGTCGGAAATTTCTGGGTCATTACACATGCATACCATTTCATAATATATCCAACTATAATTGACTTAATAATATTCTTGATGAACTCAACGACTCGAATGCAATGTCTTTTGAGATATGTCATGAATGACTCCAAGTAATATCTCTAAAATGAGCAAATGCACAGCGGAAGATTTCTTTCATACCTGAGAATAAACATGCTTTCAAGTGTCAGCCAAAAGGTTGGTGAGTTCATTAGTTTAACATAAATAATCATTTCCATCATTTTAATAGACCACAAGATTTTCATTTCCATTTCTCATAAATATACGTCCCATGCATAGAGACAAAAATAATCATTCATATGGTGAACACCCGTTAACCGACATTAACAAGATGCATATAAGAATATCCCCTATCATTCCAGGAAATCCTTCGGACATGATAAAACAACATCATAGTACTAAAGCATCCGCTACAACGGATGGGGTTCGTTAGGCCCAATAGATCTATTTTTAGGATTCGCGTCAATTAGTAGATTGGTTTACTAATTCTTAGGTTACCAAGCAAAAGGGGCATATTCAGCTTCGATCATTCAACCATATAATGTAGTTTCGATTACTTGTGTCTATTTCGTAAAACATTTATAAAAATTGCGCATGTATTCTCAGTCCAAAAATATAAAGGGTAAAAAGGCAAATGAAACTCACCTAATGTATTTTGTAGTAAAAATACATATGACGACATTAAACAATGCAGGGTTGGCCTTGGATTCACGAACCTATATCATTTGTGGATATATTAATACACGTAATCGTAATCGATCAATTATATATATATATTTTTGTTATTAATAATATACTTGTTATACTATATGTTATTTAGATAAATTTAATATATTTAGTTTATATGTTTTATATAACTATTACTTATCATTAATAATAAAAACTATATATTAAGGTTTAGTATATATTTATATATTAATTGATATAGCTTAGCTAATATCATTTTAGTAATAAAAGTATAACGTAATGTATTTTTATATAAAAGTATCCTTTTATGATAATATTGATAGTTTTAGTGATAACAAAATAATAATCTTATAAGAATGATAATAATGATAATAAGTTTGATAATAGTAATAATGATAGTAAAGATGTTACTTGGTAATAAAATGATAATAATGTTAATATTATTCATAATTGTAATTATATTTATAATAATAACTACATCTATTTTAGCATTACTAATAATAACCATTCTAATACTTGTAATAATAATAATAACTTGTATTATAATAATAATTATCTTAACAATAATAACAATAACTAATAATAATAACAATAATAATAATAATAATAATAATAATAATAATAATAATAATAATAATAATAATAATAATAATAATAATAATTGACTACCTTTAATTAAGCTTTAAAAAAAATACATGCCACCACCCGGGTTTGAACCCGAGACCTTTCCAATACTCAAACGCCTACACAACCATCCCACCATCACTGTTTTTCTGAATAATAGCATTACACGAATTTATTTACCCCGTATGTAATCCCCATCTTCTTCATCGGCTCAAACAAAGAAAGACGACCCATAACCAATCCTAGTTTCAGGTTATTGTTTATTTAATACTAGTAACAATCAAAGAACAATAAAGTGTGTGTATTGATTAACAAAAAAAATAAAAATAAATAAAAATAGCAGTAACCTGTGTTCGACGGTTTGGAAGAAAAGAAAAAAAAATTGATTTCGTATTTGGTATATTTTGAGACTTTGTTATCTACATGAAATATCTTCCAAATCGACCTTAGAATACATTAAAATTATCAGTTGATCCAGAAACATCAATGTGATTACGAATTTTTGCGATGAACATGATTTTTGACTTTTTGAAAATAAAACTTTGACTCGTCAATTCGTACTCGATACAACGAATTGAAACCTGAGATTTTGAAGGAAGATTGAGTGAATGATTCCTAACAATAATGCATTTAAGGATTTTTATAATTGGTTCGTTTTGAAGTTTTTGCTAAAAAGTATTTGAACAGAGGTATCGACCTGTTTTAAAAAAAATTTATTACATTCACAGCTACAACGATTTTTGGCTGTTATAATGGTTGGTGAGGGTTGAGAGTTCAAAGGATTTAATTAATAACATTGAGTAATTGATCAGTTGATATAGGAGAAGGAATCGACGTTGATATCAAGAGACAAGAGGAAGAAGGAATCGACGTTAATTGTCCTAGATTATTTAATATGTCCGTCTGGTTTTTGTCCATTGTGATGACCCGAGAATTTCCGACTAAATTTAAACTTAATCTTTAAATAATATTTTCTTTCGACACGATAAGCAAAATTTGTATTGTTGAAGTCTTAAAGTTTCTGAACTGTGTTTATGTATTCAATTGACCTTCGACTGCTCTCGACGATTCACGAATAATTATTTGTAAATAGATACATATATATTTAAATATATATATATATATATATATATATAATAATTTGAAATATTATTTGATATAATATATGATTAATTTTTAGGAAATAAATATGTAAAATAATATGCGATGTAATGAAAACTACTATTATAATTATTTAGATATGTATATATAAATATTTCTTGAAAATATATATAAAATTATATTAAATCTAATTGTTTAAAATATATAATATATTTATTTAGTAGTTAAAACTTTCTTTTAAAAACTGTTTGCATATAGAAAGGGAATATATTAAAAATAATTGATGTCGAACTTAATTAGTAAACGTCAGCGACACTCGGTTGACGTTTCGTTAGTTTTAATATAGATATAATACATGACCATGAAGGATTGAAATAAAAGTTGAACTGTAAATTAATTACGAAGATTTTAGATTTGTCAAAAATATTTTTACTCTTTTAAGATTAAATATTAGCACTCCGTACATATAAATTGGAACATAAAATAAATAATTATTTATCCTTTTTGATCAGGTTTCAAACAGGTAATGACTGAAATAAATAAATGGACTTAATTTTAAAATATGGGATTTTTTTTCTAAATTAAATTATCCGTAACTGTTTAGCAATGGACACACTCCGTGAAAACTGTCGGTAAAATACCTCCAACTAAATGTCACGAGATTTTAATTTATGTACTGTTTCACTATTCAGCTTTTGACTCTTTAACAAACTACCTTTTATATATATATATATATATATACATATACATATTAGAGACAAAGACAACAAGCACCACCTACTTCTTTTTCTTGTTTATATTTCACCTGTTGTAAACCACCAAGAACATACCATCTATCCTCTCCCTCTCCTAATAGAATTCAAGTAAAACCATCATTAAACGTCACCACCATCTTCAACCGAAATCAAAACTCTCAAACCCATCGTGAATTATAAACTGCTATTGGTCACCACTTCTATTTCCTGTTGACACACGATCACCTGCTACTGCTATATACTTGTCCTCTGCTACTGCATACTACCGTCCTGCTGCTGCTATATGGCTGCAAATACTGCTGCCGTAAAGTTTGTTTCTATGTTTCTGTTACAACATCAAAGATGATGATGAACACAATATGATATTGATGATACAACGAAACAATTTCTGTTCCTGTTGCAATTCGAAACCCGCTTCTTGTTTATGATGTTGAATGATGAAGAATGATGAAGAATGATGATGAGATCATGAGGTGCTGCATTTTTTTTTTCTTCCTATTTGGCCGACAAGTACCAAAAGGGATAACCACTTGTGCAACTTGGTGATTTAATGTTGTTGTTAATTAATTCGGTGGAGCCAGATAAGGACTATAATACACGCACACCTTCTATTATTCTCGATCACTGTAAATTCGTTATTTCTTTTTATATTTTTATTTCTGTTTCTCATCTATTCAAAACTCACCCAACTCAAAAACCATTATAGATTACTGCTACTAACCATCTCCTTTTTACTGCCATAAGTGCTGCTATTTCATCATTTTTTAAACCTATCTTTATCCTGTTTTCGATCACAAAACACTTAATTAAATCACCTGTATATTACTCGAGTTCTATCTGCTATTCAACTCGTCACCTTTGAACACACCATCGTTTATGTTTCTTGTTCTATGTTCGAAACCTTCATGTTGTTAACTACTGTTTCTATTCGATTTTTATATAAACCGTAACCAGTAATATGAATGCACAAGGGGGCTTTGTTGTCACTTTGTAGATCCATGCTTTTGTTATTCTAAGATAACGAAGATAAGATGATGATAGCGATTGTTCATAATAAAGATGATGACGGTTAGAATGAAGAAGATAATGATACAAGCTCGATGATGGAGACGTGATTCGAAGAAGATGATGATTCACAAATAACATAAAGATGTTAGATAATGGTGATGAAGAATGATGATAAACCGTGAAATGGAAGTGATTACGAAAATGATGATGGTGAATTGGTAATGCTAGGAAGATGACAGTTTCTTATATATTACATAATTAAACGTTCGATGTTATTACAAGAAATAATAATGGTTCAGTGGTTTAAGTGGGAGTTTCGTAGACAAAGGGTCCTGAGTTCGAACCTAGGCTCCTACAATTTATTCTTTTTATTGGTTGGGCTTGTGTAACGTGGGCTTGAGAAATTTCAGTTGGGCCGAAAGCTGTTGATCTCTGTTGGGCTGAGGCAGGTAGAACGGATATATATATTTGGGCTACGAAGTAATTAAGAAAAATGGACTTGGGCTGATGGCTAAGGGTGTTAGCGGGTATGTGGGTGGTCGCGGGTTCGAGTCCCGTCTAGGGCAATTTTTTTAAAGGCTTATCACTTGAGGTAGTTTTCAAATTCTATTATTATTATTAGTTATTAATTATTATTATGATTATTATTATTGTTGTTGTTATTATTATTTGTTATTATTATTAAGTAGAAGTGTTATTATTATTAATAATATTAAGTATTATACCTATTATTATTTTTATTATGAATATTAGTTATGATATTATCATTAAGTACTATTAGTATTATTAATATTGTTATCATTAATTTTATCATTTTTACTATTAATGTATGTATTATGATTATTATTAGGATTATGACTATTATTATTATCATTATTATTAGTTTGTATCATTTGGTAATTATTTGTATTATTATTGTTAAAGTTAACATTATCATTATTATTACTATTATTGCTATCAATATTATTACTATCATTTTTATCGTTATCGGAACAACTACAAATAGATTTCGTATAAAAATATATAACACTATATTTTTTTTATTAAAAAGATATAAATTAAGCTATATATAAAAGATATCAATTTAAAATATAAATATATATTTTTATCATATATAAACCTTAATATACAATTTTATTATTATTAATGATGAATAATAGTTATATAAAATTGTATAAATAATAATCATTTTCAGATATGTTTACAAACTAAATAAATAATATATAAAGTTATAACATATGAAATTGTTCGATTACGAGTATATGTTTTAATATATATAAATGATATAGGTTCGTGAATTCGAGGCCAACCCTGCATTGTTCAATATAGTCATATGTATTTTTACTACAAAATACAATAGGTGAGTTTCATTATTCCCTTTTTATATATATATTTTTGGGACTGAGAATACATGCGCTGCTTTTATAACTGTTTTACGAAATAGACACAAGTAATCGAAACTAAATTGTATGGTTGAATGATCGAATCGAATATACCCCTATATAGTCTGGTAATCTAAGAATTAGGGAACAGACACCCTAATTGACGCGAATCCTAAAGATAGATCTATCGGGCCCAACAAGCCCCATCCAAAGTACCGGATGCTTTAGTACTTCGAAATTTATATCATATCTGAAGGAGGATCCAGGAATGATGGGGATATTCTTATATGTATATTATGAATGTCGGTTACCAGGTGTTCAATCCATATGAATGATATTTTTGTCTCTATGCATGGGACGTATGTTTATGAGAAATGGAAATATGAAATCTTGTGGTCTATTAAAATTATGAAATGATTATTTATGTAAACTAATGAACTCACCAACCTTTTGGTTGACACTTTAAAGCATGTTTATTCTCAGGTATGAAAGAAGTCTTCCGCTGTGTAATTGCTCATTTTAAAGATATTACTTGGAGTCATTCATGACATATTTCAAAAGACGTTACATTCGAATCGTCGAGTTCATCAAGATTATTATTAAGTCAATTATAGTTAGATATATTATGAAATGGTATGCATGCTGTCAACTTTTGATGTAATGAAAGATTGACTTTTCAAAAATGAATGCAATGTTTGTAAAATGTATCATATAGAGGTCAAGTATGTAACGACCCTGGTTTTTACAATGTTATTTATTAATAATTATCATTATTAATACGCTTGATTAAACGAATGAATGTTATTACATTTACATGTTGCTTTAATTGCCGTACTTGAACTTTAAATGCCCGAAACGTCTTTGTGACACCCGGAACTTGCACGAATAATATTTTAAGATATTATTTACATCCATGATTAATTTTATTAATCATTTTAATTAACTAAGGCTTTTAGTTAGTTACTTGGGCTTAACTTGGACTTTTATTAGATTACTTGCAACTTGGGCTTTAATTAGTTTAATGGACTCATGAATTAGACTCACAAGCCCACCCTACATCTTAAATGGGTTTATTAGCCCATGTCTTTCATAATGTAAGTAATACTTACAACATTAACTAGCTAGTTGTATATTTAGAATCTTGTTGCCTTATAATCCCCATGAACACCACCCTTTTATCCACCTTTTATGAGCTTTACATGCAAGAACCCAACAAACTAATTCCCCCTCCCTTGATGCAGCTGAAAACCGTAGCCTTTAGGGGTGTTTAGGAGCTTTTTGATTTCATTTTTCCTTATCAATTCTTCACTTGTTTTCTCTCATTTCAAAACACACACAAGCTACTTGAACTTTCACTCTCATTTTCTCTCTTTTCTCTCATTATTGTAAGTAACTTAAAGACCTTTTTTTTCTCTTCTTCTTTCTTCTAAAACCGAATTCAAGAACACTCACAATCATCATCATCTTTTGTTGTTTGTTACTTAATCTTGTTGTAGTTTAATTACTTGTAGATTACTAGTTATTATTTACTTACTTACTTGTCTTTCTTTACCAAGTTACAAGATCAAACTTTCTAGTTTTGATTCTTCATTTATATCTTGTATTTAACAAGAACATCAAGAACATAATCTCTCTAGTTATGTTCTACATATTTTGTTTCAAAGAATTGAAGTTCATAGTTGTATAAACTCTTTACTTGTAGTTCTTGAAGTAACTTTGAAGTTACTTCACTTAAAGATCAACTTGGGTTGAATCTTTAAAAGTAAGAGCAACTATGAATCATCTTCTTGTTTAGTTAACTTTCTACTTTATTTATTTCAAAGATTTAAAGTTTATAATCTTTATAATTGTTACTTGTGTTCTTGTTTGTTGTATGTTACTAGAATACCACCTTCATGGTTGGTTTAGGCTTATCATTCATTTTTATTTATTTCTTATTGTTAGTTGCTTACTACACATTTGAACAAGGACATGAAACCAACAAGAGCTTACACTTTGGTGCAAGTATCATGGATCCAACACTTGGTTGTGATCTTTCTTAGTGTTCATGAACTTGTTCATAAACTTACATGTAACCTTGGTTCATCAAACACCTACAACACTTGCACTTGAGTTATGATGGACAAACCTTGGTCAAAATGATGTTAACACATCAACGAGTTGTACACTTGAAGCTATACGCATCAAGGATGAGAACCGTGATGAACATCAAGCACCGAGACAACCGGAACTCTCCAAAACCCACCATTCTGTCCAAAACCTACTGACCTGATGCTTCTGGAACAGACCAGTAGACCTGGGCTGTTCTAACCTTGATTTTTAGATAGAACTTTTCGAGTAGATAACTTTTCATATAGGACTCGTCTTAATCCGAGTTACGGTTTAGGATTTATGGCCCTCCGATCGTTACCATGTCCTTTAACGTTGTGCAGAAATTTCTGACCTACTCGCACTTAGACCGTCGCCACGGTCAAACCAAGACGAGTTTGCTTCTGTAAATTTTACCACACTTAAGGGACTCATAGACGGAGCCATGACCACTGGTCTCACCTTAATTCAGTAAGGGTAGAGGCCGTGGTGACTGACCGAAGTCAGCCTTTGTTTTAAACGACTTTCATAAACGAGTCTTACTTGTTACCTTTTGTTTAATGATGATTGATGATGACCCTTATGACCTTAATTACGTACTTGTAAACCTTTTGAGACGAATTATTGACTTGGTGCTATTTGACTTAGGTTGAGGACGTTTGGACCGTTACTTGCACACCACTTTCCGACTACTACCTTACCATTACTACTAATCATTGTGAGTTATAGCATTCCCTTTTTACTTTAACTTATTTTGGGAACTGAGAATACATGCGGATTTTATGTTTTACATACTAGGCACGAGTACTTAAACTTTATATATGTGTGGGTTATATAACGGCAGAAACATTCCCTTTAGCTCGGTAACGTTTAATCATTGGTTTTTGAACCGTGAACGCGAATCTTAGATATGGATCCATAGGGTTTGACATCCCCACTCGGGCTAGTAGCGCTAGCATTTAACGAGTGTTTAATACTTCGAGGTTATACGCACTTGCCAAGTGCACTTTAAGGGGGTACATTAAACGTTAAGTTAGTTACCGGGTGCCCACGGTTAAGCATATACTTTTACATACTTTTGAAACGCTCGTTGTAGCACTGAAATCTCGTGGCCTACCTTACATACTGTTATACTTAAACTATAGCTCACCAACCATTGTGTTGACCTTTTTAAGCATGTATTTTCTCAGGTGTTTGAAGTCGCTTCCGCTATCTTACTAGTCGTGCTGTAGAACCCGCTGCCTAGAGTTGTTATCGCATGACTACTTATGTCGCATTCAAACTTTTTACTTTTGAACTTATGTTATGTAACGACCATTATGGTCACGTACACTTATTTAATGCTTCTACTTAGCGAAGCATACTTTTGGGTTGTAAAACAATTGACGTACGTTATGACGTCACTTTTATTTATGAATGTAAACTCTGTTTTGAAAACGCATATAGTACTTAACCTTGTAATGATCCTGTTGTTGATGGTCCGTACATGATGATTTAGTACGGGGCGTCACAAAGTACCACGCGATGTAATCAACTGTTGTGAATCGTTTATAATCGATATGGACTTCGTTTGGATGGATTAGGATGGGTCCTCACAGTTGGTATCAGAGCGGTGTTCTTAGTGAACCAGGTCTGCATTAGTGTGTCTAACTGATAAGTCGTTAGAATGCTTTAATGAGTCAGGACTTCGACCGTGTCTGCATGTCAAAAGTTTGCTTATCATTTCGTGTCGAAAATTACCTACTTATCATCCTTAGGAAATTACCTGCTTATCATTCCTAGTCTAGACACATCTTGCTACATTGATTGCATGAATAGTGTATAGACAAATTCATATCTTAGCGTATCTGCTAATTCATATCTTAGCATGTCTGTTACTGTAAACTTTGCCTAACATATCCCGTAGATTCCTCCGTAACATATGGGATTTTAGTATTGTATATGCATATGTGAATTATGTATTGCAGGGTACTAATCTACATCCTATAACCTGTTTCTTATCGAAAATACTTCATCTGATCGTACGAGATGAATCCCTCAACCAGTTCGAGTCCCTCAGATTTCGATAGCTAATCCGGTAGTTATTCCGACAGCTATTCCGACATGGATGTTCACCTAAGCTCTGGAGGCAACGCCACCAGAATGAATCAACCAATCAATCATCCCCAATTCATCTGATGGGTTCGTAGTGGACTTAACCGATGGAGACAAGAGGAAGGCGATCCTTTCCACCCACCAACCGAATTTACCTCTTGGCAATGAACCTGAAGCACTTACCGGCGAACCAGTCTGAAACACCATTTTCACCCCCATTTCCCGAATATCTCACCACGATTGTATTCTATCTAAAATTCTAAACCTTATTCATCCGCTCGTATCGACCGACAATCATCCCGGAATAATAGAAGAAGTTAACGAACTTCGTGCTCGAGTAATCAATCTGGAAAATATGGTGCAAAAATTACCAGCTTCAGCAACATCACCGGCACCAACAATACCATCAATAACAACACCAGTACCATTAACAACCCATGCCTCAACGTCTCATTCTATACCTTGAGTACAATTATCGTTATACGTATCGTTCTACATTATTTATCTTCGTTCGACATGGTGATTATGTAATCTCTAATGTTTTAGAGATTATATATTCTTGTTCCAACGGTAAATCAAATGAGTTTAATATCATATTGACTCATTAAATCCATGGATACATCTGAAGAAAATATATATGTAAGCATATTTTCATAAAGATTGTAATTAAAAATTCTTTTGTACAAACTGTTAATGGTGAAAATATTTTTAACGGGTAGGTAATACCCGAGGAATATTCAGATTTCACATTAATAAGTTACACTGTACATTCTTCAATTCAAATTCAGCAGTCATTAACAACACTGCTCAAACTCACGCATATACATATCCGTTCACCAAAGAGCAATTATTTTCATCCAAGTTCAATTTCATATTTGGATTTTGACCTATCAGAATCCAACAAGTGGCATAATGCAGAAAACATTTGACGAAATAAAATTTGTTAGAAACAAACAAATTAACTATGAGAAAATTTTGTTAAGAATCCACGCTAACAAAATCCTAGCTAACTGTTCCTAGCTAACTGATTACATTTTAATTTATCGCAATTTTATTTATCGTCATTTAATTTTTGTTATTTATTTTATGCACTTTAATTATCGGGACACATATACAATGTTTTGACATATCATATCGACCCATCTATATATATATTTCGGAACAACCATAGGCACTCTATATGCAAATGTTGGAGTTAGCTATACAGGGTTGAGGTTGATTCCAAAATATATATATACTTTGAGTTGTGATCGAGTCTGAGATGTATACGGGTCACGATACATATTAATTAAATCGAATATTATATATTAAACTATATATGAATTATTGGATTGTTAACTATGGATTATCAACTAAGGACTATCAACATTGGACAATTAAAATGAATTAAAATATTGAATATAATATATGAAACTAAACAATTTTTTAAGTTTGCCACTTGATATCATCTTAAACCTCATTTGTATCTTGACGATTACAATCTGCGATTCAAACCTTTCATAATTATTGAAAACACTTCAATTTATAGGATGTACCAACCGCACTCCATCTACGGAAGAAGAAAGATTGATGCATATAGTTATGCACCGGAAAATACTCTGAATCTGATTAAACATTCAATACATATCGGTGCTAGCTCCTTTGGCATTGTTATTACCGAAAATAACTTTGCAATCCCTTTCCAAAGTAGCCAATTTTGTCACAGCTCCAGCAAGTCAACTTCGACTTTTCATTCGAAGTAACCTTACTATAATCCTGATATATATACGATTACCCTTTTGATATCGGAGAATTCTTTTATATTCCACCATATTACCAACAGACGTACCAGCAACCTCGTTGCTTCTTGGCTTAGATCTCTCTGACAAATCATTATATTTATTCATTGAAACCCTATCATATACTCATCCGCATCTAGTAACGAGAACTGCCATACCAATTACCGAGAATCGGCAATCAGTACTTTGAAAACTCACATCATATCTACATCAACAGTTATATGTATGACATTTATCTCTTAGAATTATGATCTCTCATTCTGAAATTTTGAAAAGCACTCTGTCACAAATCAATACTATGAATGTTGAAAAAGTTGAATGAAGCAGCAGAAATCATAGACAACCGTAAACGACCTTAATCATCGGAAGTTTGATGATAAAGAATAGTATGTTGGAAAAGCTCAGAAAAGTTGGAACTGGAAAACGGATTGAGCTAACCACGAAGGAGACCAAGGACAAATACAAGGATCAAACCATATATTCAAAGAATCCAGGTAATTCTGAATCCGATGAAATCTTTAGAGAATATCTTGCTCCGAAGTCATGTTAAATCTTGCGGAAAATCTTTCTCCATCAACCATCGAACTTAGAAATTCCAAAATATCATCATCAATATCTTCGATATTTCTGAGGATATTTTCAAAAATATTCTCGTCCGAAATTATATACCTCTTCGTGCTTCCTGTGTATCATTATATTGGAAACATTCAAGAGAAAATTTAGTACCGAATAGCAGATTATGCGAAACTATGAAGAAAGTCGTGGACAAATCACAAAGAATAAGTTTGACTTCAAAGAATCCAAATGATTCAATGTCTGCTAAAGTCTTTAGTGAATATCTTGCTCCTTACTCTAAACCATTGCAGACAATAGTTTCTATCATCCTCCGATCTTAGATATTCCGAGATATTATCGTATCTTTCATTATAAACATCCTCCATATTTCCGGAGATATTTTTATAACTATTCTTATCTGAAATCATTAATCTCTTCGTGCTATCAGTATTACATCATATAGAAACTGTTAGTTTCTATATTCTGTAAAATTTCGAGCTTAAAATATAAGTGTTATTGAAGTAATGTTGGGAACTGATGCATGAGTTAGTATAATATAATGACACTTGATCAACGTGATTATATTAAAGTAAGTCATGCTGAGTTTCTAAATGGGACATGATGATTCACAGATTATAACGTCATCATGTGCCATGTTACACGACTTTTACATTTTATCCGATATATAAACATATCAAGAGCATATTTTCTCGATAGTCCTATCTTTCCTTAATTTCTGGTAATTTGACAAGTCAAATTGTACTATTACCGCTTCCTTCTTAGTTCATTAACAATGTTTAATCCGAAACTTCATATCTGCGGACTCTGGACCATTACAAGCGATGCTTAATTGCAAGAGGAAGAAACGGAAGGACAAAAACTCCGAAATAGAAAATTTGGGTATAAATCGCAGTAAATAAAAGAGAGTATTAACTGTGGATGACAATGATTATAGAAGACAGGAGATGAAACTTCGAAATATAAAGAAAAATATAAAGCCCGATAACAACAAATAAATTACAAACCTTGGATATTAATACAAATAGCAATATAAAGACACGGTATAATTAAGAATAGTATCACCCCAAGGTAATAGTAGAAGTAAACAGATTTTTCTGGTGGAAGATTGAAAAGAAGGATGGCAGAAATGATAATAAGGAAAATATCAAGGATTAGAATTGGATTAAGCATTTCCACAATCTTTTGAATGTATGAACTAAGGAAGAGAGTATGGGAATGGTGAGAGTAATGGAACGAAAGAAGTTAATTTATAGTGGAAATATCAGACAGAGTAATCGAGGCAGATCACCGTATTTAATTATAGAGATCTTAATTTCCTTACTCACCGAAAAATCAAATCTTTTAGATTTCGAAGATTTTCTTTAAATCTCTTGAATTCTGGAATTCAACCCTAACTCTGCCGAAAGTTAAAACGAATCTTTATTTTTCCTATTCCAATCTTTTGTGATAGCTTCATTCATATGCTTCGATTAATCGAATCATTTAACCTATATTATTCAATAATGATAAAACTCTATTTATCAGCTCATATTCGTCAGGAAAATATATTTATTGTTAGCCATGACGACTTCACTCAAATTTCGAGACGAAATTTCTTTAACGGGTAGACACTGTGATGACCCGGGAATTTCTGACTAAATTTAAACTTAATCTTTAAATAATATTTTCTTTCGACACGATAAGCAAAATTTGTATTGTTGAAGTCTTAAAGTTTTCGAACTCTGTTTATGTATTCAATTGACCTTCGACTGCTCTCGACGATTCACGAATAATTATTTGTAAATAGATACATATATATTTAAATATATATATATATATATATATATATATATATATATATATATATATATATATATATATATATATATAATAATTTGAAATATTATTTGATATAATATATGATTAATTTTTAGGAAATAAATATGTAAAATAATATGCGATGTAATGAAAACTACTATTATAATTATATAGATATGTATATATATGTATATATAAATATTTCTTGAAAATATATATAAAATTATATTAAATCTAATTGTTTAAAATATATAATATATTTATTTAGTAGTTAAAACTTTCTTTTAAAAACTGTTTGCATATAGAAAGGGAATATATTAAAAATAATTGATGTCGAACTTAATTAGTAAACGTCAGCGACACTCGGTTGACATTTCGTTAGTTTTAATATAGATATAATACATGACCATGAAGGATTGAAATAAAAGTTGAACTGTAAATTAATTACGAAGATTTTAGATTTGTCAAAAATATTTTTACTCTTTTAAGATTAAATATTAGCACTCCGTACATATAAATTGGAACATAAAATAAATAATTATTTATCCTTTTTGATCAGGTTTCAAACAGGTAATGACTGGAATAAATAAATGGACTTAATTTTAAAATATGGGATTTTTTTTCTAAATTAAATTATCCGTAACTGTTTAGCAATGGACACACTCCGTGAAAACTGTCGGTAAAATACCTCCAACTAAATGTCACGAGATTTTAATTTATGTACTGTTTCACTATTCAGCTTTTGACTCTTTAACAAACTACCTTTTATATATATATATACATATACATATTAGAGACAAAGACAACAAGCACCACCTACTTCTTTTTCTTGTTTCTATTTCACCTGTTGTAAACCACCAAGAACATACCATCTATCCTCTCCCTCTCCTAATCGAATTCAAGTAAAACCATCATTAAACGTCTCCACCATCTTCAACCGAAATCAAAACTCTCAAACCCATCGTGAATTATAAACTGCTATTGGACACCACTTTTATTTCCTGTTGACACACGATCACCTGCTACTGCTATATACTTGTCCTCTGCTACTGCATACTACCGTCCTGCTGCTGCTATATGGCTGCAAATACTGCTGCCGTAAAGTTTGTTTCTATGTTTCTGTTACAACATCAAAGATGATGATGAACACAATATGATATTGATGATACAACGAAACTATTTCTGTTCCTGTTGCAATTCGAAACCCGCTTCTTGTTTATGATGTTGAATGATGAAGAATGATGAAGAATGATGATGAGATCATGAGGTGCTGCATTTTTTTTTCCTATTTGGCCGACAAGTACCAAAAGGGATAACCACTTGTGCAACTTGGTGATTTAATGTTGTTGTTAATTAATTCGGTGGAGCCAGATAAGGACTATAATACACGCACACCTTCTATTATTCTCGATCACTGCAACTTCGTTATTTCTTTTTATATTTTTATTTCTGTTTCTCATCTATTCAAAACTCACCCTACTCAAAAACCATTATAGATTACTGCTACTAACCATCTCCTTTTTACTGCCATAAGTGCTGCTATTTCATCATTTTTTAAACCCATCTTTATCCTGTTTTCGATCACAAAACACTTAATCAAATCACCTGTATATTACTCGAGTTCTATCTGCTATTCAACTCGTCACCTTTGAACACACCATCGTTTATGTTTCTTGTTCTATGTTCGAAACCTTCATGTTGTTAACTACTGTTTCTATTCGATTTTTATATAAACCGTAACCAGTAATATGAATGCACAAGGGGGCTTTGTTGTCACTTTGTAGATCCATGCTTTTGTTATTCTAAGATAACGAAGATAAGATGATGATAGCGATTGTTCATAATAAAGATGATGACGGTTAGAATGAAGAAGATAATGATACAAGTTCGAGGATGGAGACGAGATTCGAAGAAGATGATGATTCACAAATAACATAAAGATGTTAGATAATGGTGATGAAGAATGATGATAAACCGTGAAATGGAAGTGATTACGAAAATGATGATGGTGAATTGGTAATGCTAGGAAGATGACAGTTTCTTATATATTACATAATTAAACGTTCGATGTTATTACAAGAAATAATAATGGTTCAGTGGTTTAAGTGGGAGTTTCGTAGACAAAGGGTCCTGAGTTCGAACCTAGGCTCCTATAATTTATTCTTTTTATTGGTTGGGCTTGTGTAACGTGGGCTTGAGAAATTTCAGTTGGGCCGAAAGCTGTTGATCTCTGTTGGGCTGAGGCAGGTAGAACGGATATATATATTTGGGCTACGAAGTAATTAAGAAAAATGGACTTGGGCTGATGGCTAAGGGTGTTAGCAGGTATGTGGGTGGTCGCGGGTTCGAGCCCCGTCTCGGGCATTTTTTTTAAAGGCTTATCACTTGAGGTAGTTTTCAAATTCTATTATTATTATTAGTTATTAATTATTATTATGATTATTATTATTGTTGTTGTTATTATTATTTGTTATTATTATTAAGTAGAAGTGTTATTATTATTAATAATATTAAGTATTATACCTATTATTATTTTTATTATGAATATTAGTTATGATATTATCATTAAGTACTATTAGTATTATTAATATTGTTATCATTAATTTTATCATTTTTACTATTAATGTATGTATTATGATTATTATTAGGATTATGACTATTATTATTATCATTATTATTAGTTTGTATCATTTGGTAATTATCTGTATTATTATTGTTAAAGTTAACATTATCATTATTATTACTATTATTGCTATCAATATTATTACTATCATTTTTATCATTATCGGAACAACTATAAATAGATTTCGTATAAAAATATATAAAACTATATTTTTTTATTAAAAAGATATAAATTAAGCTATATATAAAAGATATCAATTTAAAATATAAATATATATTTTTATCATATATAAACCTTAATATATAATTTTATTATTATTAATGATGAATAATAGTTATATAAAATTGTATAAATAATAATCATTTTCAGATATGTTTACAAACTAAATAAATAATATATAAAGTTATAACATATGAAATTGTTCGATTACGAGTATATGTTTTAATATATATAAATGATATAGGTTCGTGAATTCGAGGCTAACCCTGCATTGTTCAATATAGTCATATGTATTTTTACTACAAAATACATTAGGTGAGTTTCATTATTCCCTTTTTATATATATATTTTTGGGACTGAGAATACATGCGCTGCTTTTATAACTGTTTTACGAAATAGACACAAGTAATCGAAACTACATTGTATGGTTGAATGATCGAATCGAATATGCCCCTATATAGTCTGGTAATCTAAGAATTAGGGAACAGACACCCTAATTGACGCGAATCCTAAAGATAGATCTATCGGGCCCAACAAGCCCCATCCAAAGTACCGGATGCTTTAGTACTTCGAAATTTATATCATATCCGAAGGAGGATCCCGGAATGATGGGGATATTCTTATATGTATATTGTGAATGTCGGTTACCAGGTGTTCAATCCATATGAATGATATTTTTGTCTCTATGCATGGGACGTATGTTTATGAGAAATGGAAATATGAAATCGTGTGGTCTATTAAAATTATGAAATGATTATTTATGTAAACTAATTAACTCACCAACCTTTTGGTTGACACTTTAAAGCATGTTTATTCTCAGGTATGAAAGAAGTCTTCCGCTGTGTAATTGCTCATTTTAAAGATATTACTTGGAGTCATTCATGACATATTTCAAAAGACGTTGCATTCGAATCATCGAGTTCATCAAGATTATTATTAGGTCAATTATAGTTAGATATATTATGAAATGGTATGCATGCCATCAACTTTTGATGTAATGAAAGATTGACTTTTCAAAAACGAATGCAATGTTTGTAAAATGTATCATATAGAGGTCAAGTACCACGCGATGTAATCAACTGTTGTGAATCGTTTATAATCGATATGGACTTCGTTTGGATGGATTAGTTATCAATTATACCAAGTGTCCTTGTACATAATTTCACCCCTGTTTTAATTATTCTAGTGGCTATTAATCCATTCCCGTGTCCAGTTAAATGAACGATTATTCGTACATATAAATACCCCGCCCATCGTGTCCGATCGAGTGTATATGGTAATTTATAGGTACGTCCAATTGTAAATCTTTATTTTAAAATTAACAAACTATCATTTAGTTAAACAAATATAAAGCCCATTAATAGCCCATAGTCTAATTTCCACAAGTGTCGTTCTTTTGTCCAAACCCCAATTATGGTACAAAGCCCAATTACCCAATTTTAGTAATTAGCCCAACATCATGATTACTTCGTTTTAAATAAGCATAATAATAACTTAGCTACGAGACATTAATGTAAAAAGGTTGAACATAACTTACAATGATTAAAAATAGCGTAGCGTTACACGGACAGAATTTCGACTTACACCCTTACAACATTCGCTAACATACCCTTATTATTAGGATTTAAAATTAAAATTAAAATTAAAATTAAAATTAAAATATAAATTATATATATATATATTTACGTATATATTGAGAGAGAGATATATTGGATGATAAAAATGATCAGAATTCGTTGGGTTTTATAGGGATTTTCGTATTTGGCTGCTCCGCGAGTCGAGGCATTTTTGGCCTCCATACTCCGCAACTCGCGGAGTTCGTAATTCCAGCTCACAAAGGTTTGTCTTTTAATTTGCCGACGTTTTATAAATATATTATAATATATATATTAATTTTAAGAATTAATTATATATTATATTATATTTATATACATAGTTAACTTGTAATTTTTAGTCCGTTGCGTCGAGCGTTGAGAGTTGACTCTGGTCCCGGTTCCGGATTTTCGAACGTCCTTGCGTACAATTTAATATCTTGTACTTTGCGTTTTGAATCTTGTACTCTTGTAATTTCGAGACGTTTCTTATCAATAATTGGAACCTCTTTGATTGTATTTTGTACTTTTGAGCTTTTTGGTCGTTTGCGTCTTCAATTCGTCGAATCTGTCTTTTGTCTTCTCCTTTTATTATTTAAACGAATATCACTTGTAAATAGAACAATTGCAACTAAAAGCTTGTCTTTCTTGAGGAATAATGCTATGAAATATATGTTCGTTTTTAGCATTATCAAATATTCCCACACTTGAGCGTTGCTTGTCCTCAAGCAATATAGTCTTGAAATACTAGAATCACTTCTTTATTCTTCACACTTTATACATCAGTGATTTCTATACGGCGGTATAAACAATGGTAGTAACGATATGGTTTACAGTCCCACATGACTATAAAAATTTAGATCCTTTAAGGAAATTGGATCTTTATGAAAACATTTGATCTTTTGAAAATTAAATCTAGCTTTTACCCTAGATAAGTTTCCCGGAATAACCCTTCACCGGTATTTGCAAATTATTTTTGTGGGTTTGGTGGGTTTCATATTTGAAAATTTTAGCTCAAAACTTATGGTTTTGTGTCACCCACTTGCTAACCTTATATTAGGAAAGCAACACGTCCAGTTTACTTGTCCCGTATATTACCTTTCGGTAAACTACCGTCCGGTTGTAAAGGAAAGCGTTGAACAAGCAACTGTTAAGGCAATGTCCCCTGACATGCTTTTAATTATGGTCTATAACGTGTCGGACGCAATTACTATCCTTGGTAGGAGCAATAGTAAAGCTCACCCTTATGATTTTTCGGTCTGGCACATGGTCCTGTCTTTGACCATGCTATGCAACCACCGTTCTTACGGTTGACACCCAATTTGGTTCAGGTGACCTAATGAATTCCAGGTGAATTCCTAGTATTTTACGTTCAATGGTAATGAACGCATTGAAAATGGGTTTTTAGAAAACAAATCGGTTTGTAATTTTGATCAAAATATTTTCTCGTTCAAGCTCGAGTTTAGATATCATCGAATTCCATGAGTTTGTAATTCTCAATCTTTAAGGTCAATCTCTAGGATTGAGTAATATCAGTCTTAAAAGCTGATTTTTGATCTTTAAGGAGATTATCCTTTCTAGGGATCTGATTCATTAGTCTTATCAAGCTAATTTGCACGGTGCCCCCCCTATTTTACGAGATAAATCCTTCTCATGGTTAGGATAAATCTGACCACTTGGCGACCCTGTTTAATGCTGAGGTCCGTGGATTTCCTGCTGATTTTAGTGATGACTTTTCTAGATTTTTCGTCAACCTACAGCTGGTCTGGACGACAACTTCCTGACCTAAATCAAGAAGCGCGTTTCTTTTTCGGAAGACTTTACTTCCTTTTAATGATGGAATTGATTCATCGTGTAGATCCATCTCTTCTTTTCTTTCATCGGGTAAAACAGTTAATTATCGTTCAAAACAAAAGTATTTTCAATTATTTGTTACAGAAATATGTGACATATGTTTAAAATATCTTGGTAAATTTTCCCACACTTGGCTTTTATTTTCCTTTTTATTGTCCTCTTTTCCATTTTAAATGAATTTTAACATTTTGGTTTGTTTCTTAATTTATGTCCTTTCCGAGGTAACAATAATTTCGGTGTTAAAACCTAGTTTTATCGTTCATAAATATGTATAAACATGATTTTGAGTTCATTTAATTGAAAATTTTGAAAAATTTTACTAGAATTGGGTAGTCAGTATATAAGACTAGGGCTGTTCTTTATTATCAGAGAGCACTAGATTCTAATACAACTACTACTTTACTAGTATTTCTAATGGTAACCAAGTGTATAAAGTAAAAATTTTAAAATCCGAAAGAATTTAACCCCTTCCCACACTTAAGATCTTGCAATGCCCTCATTTGCAAGAAATCAGTAACAATTTAAATTATTGAGGGTGATTAGCGTAGAAATGATTAAATTTTACCAAAGTTTCCAAACATATTTGTGTTTGTGTTGAATGATAAATGGTGCACATCATTTGTTCATTCTGTCTTGTTGTTATTTCACATATATTTTGCATCTTGTCGTCAAAATTAGTTGCTTTTGCTGAACTTAATGCCAGTCTTTGAAAATGCGTTGTTTTACCCTGTTGTGTACATAAGATAAACTGCAAACATATATACATATTTTTGAAGTTTGGTATATTACCCCACATTCAAAAATTATTAAAATCTAATAATAAAAGTTAGAAAATTATAAAAACTATTACAATATTAACATAAGTATTAAATGTATCAACATTACAAATTATAAAATAAATAAAACTAAGTAGACTAGGGATGATACTAATACCAGTAGGGGTTCCATGCATAACCATATGTGTTATAAAATGCTTCGGCTGGGTTATACGTAGGATACGGTGGTTGGATCTCTATAGACCAGGGAGGGAATATGGGCGATGGAGTAGGAATATAGTTTCTACCTATATGTTGGCAATAAGCTATGATTTGGTTTTGATGAACTTGCCAATCTTCAAATGCTCTATGTCTAGCATTTTCATACTCTTGTGAAGCTATAAACCTTTGCATTTCTGCCATTTCATTTCCCCCTCCTACATTACCTTGCTGTTGGTTTCTCTCAACCTGTGGATGTCTACCATTATATCGTGCTGCGGCGTTATTTCGCCTCTTCAAAACTTTCGCACCATGGTATACATTTAAACCTATTGTATCTAGGGGTTCTGGTTCTTCGACTAATAATCCCCCCCCCCCCCCGACTTATATCCACACCGAGATATTCAGCAATCAAAGTAATAAATATACCACCTCCTATTATGCTATGCGGTCTCATCCCCCTAACCATAGCTGATAAATAATAACCCACACAATAAGGTATACTTACAGCGCTTTGTGGGTCTCGAATACACATATGGTAAAACAAATCCTGTTCATTTACCTTTTCCTTATTCTTACCTCTTTGTGTAATCGAATTAGCTAAAGACCTATGAATTACTCTTAACTCTGCTCTATCTATATCCAAATAAGAGTAATTTCCCCCTTTAAATCGGTGATGGCTAGTCATTTGACTCCACACACCATGCGTATCAAAATTTTCGTCTATCTTTCTACCATTTAGTATCAACCCTCTACAATCGGCAGATGCTAACTCCTCAGGCGTATATATACGTAAAGCCTGATCCATGTCTAGTAAAGACATGTGGCGCATCGAACCTCCTAACAAAAATCTAATAAAAGATCGATCGGTTAAACTAGCTACCCAATCATTTAATTCTATACTACACAACAATTTTTCACACCATACTTTATATACAGGTCTACGCATGTTGAATAACCGTACCCAATCGTTAAAAGTAGAATTACCATACCTCTGTGCAAGTAATTCCCTAATTGGCCCGGCCAATTCTACAGCTTCTAATGGTCCCCATTCTATGACCCTAGGTACTTCAACAGCTTTAGAATGAAGAGTATGCAAATCCCTTTGGTATTTTGGATAATCTATCCAAAGTCTGTCAAATCTCAGGTTCGGGTGCAAATCTTCCAAGTGCATATCAGAAAATGTCATGACTGGATGAGGTATATCTTATTTGTAGTAGTTATCCACCTCCTGTTGTTCCGCATTTTCAGCAGGAGCATTGCGAGCTTGGGATGAAGATTCACCCATTTCAGTCTGCAAAACACATCAAACACAATTTTTGTGCATCCAAATATGCATTAGTGTCAGCAAAATCATCAATCAAAATAATTACAATTACATGATCAATTTATATCAAACTTAAGCTCATTTTCATATTTTCATCAAATCTACACTTTTTCAAATAAGCATATACGAAAATGTTCGCCAAGTTCATAAGCATTCAACTCAAATAATATGTCAAAATAATCATTACTAGCAATTAAACAAGTCTCAATTGGCATTATCTCTCAAAAATCAAGTTCATGAATTTTAGACTTGAAAAAGTCCACTCTAATTCTCAAAATCATGTTTAGGCTCAAAGTTTGGATCATTTAACTACCTAAACATGTTACACTACTTAATTTAGCAACAATTCATGACAAAAATTGGCCATAACCTGTTTATATCAAAAAGCCCCAAATTTGCTCAAGAACACAAACCCTAGATTACTCAAAATTTGAAGTTTAAGGCATCTAATCATGTTAAATAGCATCAATCTAGGTTATACAAGCATAATACATAAGCAATTTAAACATAATTACACTAAAAAGCATCAAAATTAAATTGGGTATAAAATTGCCCAAGAACACTAATTTTCGGATTAAATGGTGTTTAGGTGTAGAAATTTACCGTTTTTCTTGAGTAATTTCTTGATAGCATCCTTCTCAACATGATTTTAGTAAAAGATTTGATGATTAACGGTCAAAAATTGCGAATTTGGTGTGTGTTTTTAGGGTTTTTTCGGGTTATTTTCGCAGTTTTTGTGGTGTGGGGATGTTCAACTGATCAGTTTTGGCATTTTATTTTTTTTCTGTATTTTGGTCCCTCCGCGAGTCGCGGTGTTTGACCCTTCAAACTCCGCGAGTCGCGGAGTTTGTATTTTTTTTTTAAACATCTTATACTAATTAAAACAATTAAGTAATTAATTTTAAAATTTTGTTTCCCTTGTTATTTAGGATGAGGTCGTTTCGGATCGATGTCCTAGTCCGTCCTTCGACAAAATTTTAAAATTTGTCTTTTTGTAGCGATTGTTTTAAAAGCTAAGATTTTTGGGTTTTTTTTTAATGTTTTTGGCATACTTTAATTCAATAAGATTAAAAATAATGATAATAAAAGTTCTCGTCCCTCCCTCGGGTAAAGCAATTTCGGTTCAACGACCTAGTCTTCAACTTACGATGAATTTTAAAAATCATATTTTTAACTTAATGAGATAAAGTAAATTTTTGTTTTTAAATTCACACAACTTAAATTTAAAAATACATAAAATTCAAAATTTACACCAAACTTAATTAAAAATGCATAATATTAAAAATTCACACCAAACTTTATATTATATTTTTGTTTTTATACATACAAACTTATATTAAAAATATTAATTTTTCAAATATTGACAAACTTAAATATATTGATTTTACAGAGTTCACAATATTAATTTAAGATTTATATATTAATTTTAAAATGGTAAAAATAAAATTAAAAATCTTTTTGGCTTTTTATCCCACTTTAATCAATGAAATATTATCAAAAATATGCGCCCCTCTTTTCGGTAAAGTAATTTCGGTTCCATAACCTAATTTAACTCATGACGAATTTTTTTTTTTGAAATATTTTGGGTTGATTGATTAAAGATAATTATACCTTAAGAATAAACGTTAAATTTCGCAGTGATGTAATAAATTTTTTTGAATGATATCAATAATTTCGGTCGCCAAACCTAATTTTATTCAATACAATTTAATACTTTATAGCGAACAAATTAGCGTTTATTATCAAAAGGTTACAAATAAAAAATAAAAACTGTACAGACTTACCTGTGAGATAGTATTCTTAGTTATATGATTTATCCCATTCATAAGATAGTCGGTTTAATTGGTTTTCCATGGCTACATAGGCGTAACCTCGAGCATTCAGTGTTTTTTCTTCTAAACATATGAACGATCCGTCTCTGCATAAAGTAACAAATTCGGTATTTGAATAGGTTTGATTATTTGAACATTTACCTCTATGTGACCATTTTCCGCATTTGTGACATCTTTCTAGGTGTCGTGCTCTTCTTTTCGCTGCAGATTTTGATTTTCCTTTACCAAATTGTAACTTATTATCTTCGCATTTGGATTCTTTTCTTACTCCGTCCAATCTTTCTCTGATTACTGATACTATTTCACTCGGTAGTGTGTCATTATTACGTTTAGTGAGCAAAGCGTGTAGCATTAGACCATGGTTTAGTTCACAGACAGTCTTCATTTCCTAAAAAAAATAAAAATTCAGAATGGGGGGAGAAGACTAGTTCTTTAGGGTCTGCTAGGGAAAGACCATTCGGGTTCCATTTTCGAGAACTACACGAAAACAGATAATCTAACTCTAACAGAAATACATATTATCCTTTAAAGACTTGATTCTCCCCACACTTAGTTAGCTATGGTATCGAAATTGTGATTAACTTCATTGTCGAATTCCATCAGACTATCTATGTAGTGTTTAACTCTGTGACCATTAACCTTAAATTCAATCCCATTTGAATTTATTAATTCTATCGTTCCGTATGGGAAAACTCTTTTGACTATGAATGGTCCAGACCATCTTGATTTCAATTTTCCAGGAAATAGCTTGAATCGTGAATTGAAAAGAAGAACTCTGTCTCCTTCTTTAAATTCTTTTAAACTTCTGATTCTTTTATCATGCCATTTCTTCGTTCTTTCTTTATAGATTAACGAATTTTCGTATGCTTCATGTCTTAATTCTTCTAATTCGTTTAGTTGACTTAATCGTAGACGTCCAGCTTCATGTATATCAAGATTACATGTCTTTAAAGCCCAAAATGCTTTGTGTTCAATTTCTACTGGAAGATGACATGCTTTTCCATAAACAAGTCTAAAAGGTGTGGTTCCAATTGGAGTTTTATAGGCTGTTCTAAAAGCTCAGAGTGCATCCTCCAATTTAATGGACCATTCCTTCGGATTTGATCCTACGGTTTTCTCTAGAATACGTTTTAAAGCTCGGTTGGTATTTTCAACTTGTCCACTTGTTTGTGGATGATAAGCAGTGGAGATTTTATGAGTTACTTCATATCTTTTAAGAACTTTCTCAAGTTGATTATTACAGAAATGAGTACCCCGATCACTTATTAAAGCTTTCGGTGTTCCAAACCTTGCAAAAAGGCGTTTTAAAAAGTTGACTACAACTCGTGCATCATTAGTTAGGAGAGCTTGTGCTTCCGCCCATTTAGATACATAATCAATGGCTACGAGAATATAGATATTATTATGAGATTTTAGAAATGGACCCATAAAGTCAATACCCCAAATGTCAAATACTTCACATACTTGAATGACATTTTGTGACATTTCATCACATTGACTTATTTTTCCGGCCCTTTGACAAGCATCACAGGATTTGCAAAGAAGGTGTGCGTCTTTGTAAATTGTAGGCCAATAGAATCCAGCATCATAAACTTTTCTTGCTGTTAGTTGAGGCCCATAGTGCCCTCCTGTTGGTCCTGTGTGACAATGGTTTAAAATTTTACTAGCTTCATCTTCGAATACACATCGGCGTATTATTCCATCGGGACAACTTTTAAACAGATGTGGATCTTCCCAGAAATAGTGTTTTATATCACTGAAGAATTTCTTTCGTTTTTTGTACGACAATCCTTTTTCAAGGAATCCGCAAACTAAGTAGTTTGCATAGTCTGCAAACCATGGGATTTCATTATAATCTATCTTCAATAGATATTCATCAGGAAAGTTGTCTTGTATGGCCGATTCATTTAGAACTTCTAATTCGGGATTTTCAAGACGAGAAAGATGATCAGCGGCGAGATTTTCTGCTCCTTTTTTATCTCGAATTTCAATATCGAACTCTTGTAAGAGTAAGATCCAACGGATTAATCTTGATTTAGCATCTTGTTTCGAAAATAGGTATCTAAGAGCAGAATGGTCGGTATTGACCACCGTTTTAGCTAGAACGATATATGATCGAAATTTGTCAAAAGCAAAGACAATAGCAAGGAGTTCTTTTTCAGTAGTTGTATAATTTGTTTGTGCTCCTTGTAACGTCTTACTAGCATAATATATAGGTTGAAATCGTTTTTCAATCCTTTGTCCTAAAACGGCTCCCATTGCAAAATCACTTGCATCGCACATTAGTTCAAATGGTAGATTCCAATTTGGTGTTATCATGATCGGCGCATTAGTGAGTTTCTCTTTAAGAATATTAAAAGATTTGATACATTCATCTGAAAAGATGAATGGAGCATCCTTTTCTAGGAGTTTATTCATAGGAGTGGCAATTTTAGAAAAATCTTTTATGAAATGTCGGTAAAAACCGGCATGCCCTAGAAAACTCCTAACTCCTCTAACATTGGTGGGATGTGGAAGTTTAGCAATTACATCTACTTTAGCTCTATCCACTTCAATTCCTTCTTTTGAAATTTTATGACCAAGAACGATGCCTTCTTTAACCATAAAATGGCATTTCTCCCAATTAAGAACTAGATTTGATTGTTCGCATCTAATAAGCATTCGTTCCAGATTAACTAGACATGATTTAAATGTATCACCGAAGACTGAAAAGTCATCCATGAAAACTTCCATGCATTCTTCTATCATGTCGTGAAAAATCGCCATCATACACCTTTGAAAGGTTGCAGGGGCGTTGCAAAGTCCAAATGGCATGCGTTTGTAAGCAAAAGTACCATAAGGGCACGTGAATGTGGTTTTCTCTTGATCTTCGGGTGCTATTGGGATTTGAAAATATCCAGAAAATCCATCAAGAAAACAATAATAACTATTTCCGGCTAATCTTTCCAACATTTGATCAATGAAAGGTAAGGGAAAGTGATCTTTTCTGGTGGCGTCATTTAATTTTCTATAATCAATACATACACGCCATCCTGTTACAGTCCTTGTAGGAATAAGCTCATTTTTTTCATTTGTAATGACAGTCATGCCACCTTTCTTAGGCACGCATTGAACTGGGCTTACCCATGGACTATCAGAGATTGGATAAATTAGACCTGCGTCTAGCAGTTTAATAATCTCTTTCTTAACTACATCTTGCATATTCGGATTTAGTCTTCGTTGGCGTTGCACATACATTTTATGACCTTCTTCCATAAGGATTTTATGTGTGCAATACGAAGGACTTATTCCTTTAATATCATGAATCTTCCATGCAATAGCTGGTTTATGAGCTTTCAACACAGAAATGAGTTGTGATTTCTCATTTTCAGTAAGAGAAGACGATATTATTACAGGTAATTCAGATTCACCATGTAAATAAGCGTATTCCAAATGGTTTGGAAGTGGCTTTAACTCTAATTTCGGAGGTTCTTCTATTGATGATTTATATCGATATCTGTCTTCTTCTTTTAGCATTTGAATTTCTTTTGTTGTTGGTTCATATCCATTAGCTATAAGTGTAGCTAACATTTCAGCTTCATCAATTTGTTCAGTTCCTTCTCCTAAAGAACATTCTCCTGTTCCTTGTAATTCTGGAAATTCTTCTAATAATTCTGCATGTGCATCTATAGTTTGAATATAATAACATGTATCATCTGCAGATTGTGGTTGTTGCATTGCTCTATCAACTGAAAAGGTAACACTCTCGTCCTCTATACTTAGGGTCAATTTTGGTAACGTCTATCATTACTTTAGCCGTGTTTAAGAATGGTCTTCCTAATATGAGAGGAACTTGAGAATCTTCTTCCATGTCCAGAACAACAAAATCTACTGGAAATACTAAAGTACCAACTTTAACTAGCATGTTCTCCATTATCCCTCTAGGATATTTTATTGATTGATCGGCTAGTTGTATGCTTATTCTTGTTGGTTTCAATTCTCCAAGGTCTAGTTTAGCGTATAGTAAATACGGCATTAGATTTATACTAGCACCTAAGTCTGCTAATGCTTCTATTGAACTAAGACTACCCAGAAAACATGGAATTGTGAAACTTCCTGGATCAGATAATTTTTCTGGTATCTTATTCAACAGCACTGCTTAACAATTAGCATTCATAGTAACAGCCGAGAGTTCTTCCATTTTCTTTCTATTTGAGATTAGATCTTTCAAGAATTTAGCATATCTAGGCATTCCTGAAATCACATTAATGAAAGGAAGATTTACATTTATCTGTTTAAACAAATCCAAGAATTTGGATTGCTCGGCTTCAAGTTTCTCTTTCTTCATTTTACTCGGGTAAGGAAGTGGTGGTTGGTATGGTTTAACATAAGGTTTAGCCTTAACTATGTTATCTTCATTAACCTTTTCAACTACTGGTTCTTTTTCCTTATCTTGATCAGGTTGTGGTTCTTGTGGAGTAGGAATAGCTTCATCAGAAGTTACAGGTATTTCAGGTGGTTTAAGTGTTGTACCACTTCTTGTGGTAATAGCTTTAGTTGTTTCATTCCGGGGGTTAGTATTTGTATCACTAGGTAGACTTCCAGGTTTTCTTTCACCTATTAATCTTGCTAGGTTACTTACTTCTTGTTCCAAGTTTTGAATAGAAGCTTGTTGATTTCTAAATGCTTGAGCATTTTGTTCATTAGTTTGTTTTTGAGATGTGAAAAACTGCGTTTGAGTTTCAACTAGCTTCATCATCATATCTTCTAAATTCGGCTTTTTATCATCGGGTTGTGGTGGTTTGTTTTGAAAATTAGGTCTTTGCTGGTTGTAATTATGGTTGGACACTTGTTGATTGCTAGGACCTTGTTGGTTGTTGTATGGAATATTTCGATTATAATTCTGGTTTTGATTGTAGATCGGTCTTGGCGGTTGATAATTATTCTGATAATTATTTCCAGGCCTTTGGTTTATGTATGAAATATTCTCTCTTTGTTCTATTGTTAATTCAATACTGAGACAATCTTTTGTCAAACGTGGTCCTCCACACTGCTCACAACTAATTCGTATTGAGTGAATATCCTTAGTCATCTTTTCCATTCGTCTCTCGACAGCATCTATCTTTGCGGAAATGGAATCTAAGTCATGGCTAGAATCTGCTCTAGCTGCTTTAGATGATCTAACGATATCTTTTTCTTGGTGCAACTCATGTGAGTGGGAAGCAGTGTTATCAATAATTTTATAAGCATCAGTTTCGGTTTTCTTCATAATGGAACCACCAGCTGCTATATCGATGTATTTTCTTGTAGTGATGTCGTATCCTTGGTAGAATATTTGTACTATTTGACAGGTGTCTAAACCATGTTGCGAACATCCTCTTAATAACTTTCCAAATCTTGTCCACGCCTCATATAGAGTTTCATTTGGTTTCTGTGTAAACGTAACAATTTCTCCTTGAAGTCTTACGGCTTTAGATGCCGGAAAGAATTGTTTAAGAAAATTTTCAACTAAAACGTCCCATGTATCAATCGCCCCTTCAGGTAACGATTCCAACCAATCTTTGGCTTCTCCCTTTAAAGTCCAGGGAAATAACATGAGATATATCTGTTCATCCTCCACTTCTCTTATTTTAAATAGTGTGCAGATCCTATTAAAGGTACGAAGATGTTCATTTGGATCTTCCTTCGGCGCACCACTAAATTGGCATTGATTAGTCACCATGTGTAGAATTTGTCCTTTGATTTCATAATCTGGCGCATTAATGTCTGGATGAGTAATTGCGTAACCTTGGCCAGTGCGTTTAGCTCTCATTCGGTCTTCCATACTTAAAGGTTCCAGATTCTCCATAATTGAATTTGTTGAATCGGAATCACTGGAGAATTCTGATTTAATGGTTCGTTCCTCAATAATCTCTGTTTGAATGATTGGTGGTTCTGGAGGAAAATTTAATGGTTCAGGATCTATGAATCGTCCCTGAATATTCTCCGGATTCTCAATTGCGAGGTCGGGTTCAAAAAATGGATTACCGGAAATTTGAACTGGAGTACTTGGTCGACTGGATGACGATTCTAAAGAAAAATCAACGGCGGTAATATTTGCTAAATGTCTTGATCTAGTTACAGGTGGTGAACGTACAAAAGGTGGTGAACGTCTTGCTCGGTGCATTCACTGAATATCCTATTAGTTTTTAAAAAGGAAAGAAAAATTATATAAGTTATCCAATTAATAGTCTTTTCTGATTTTGCCCATGTTTCGAATAGCCAAAAGATGCAGCAGAGGGGCAGGATTCGTTTGGTCTCAATATAATTGAGGACTGTTTGGCTCCAATAACTCGGTCCACGTACAAATCCAACTATTACTACGAACCAGAAAATTTTGATGTCTATCAATTTAACCACTTAAAATAAATTTTCGTAATTTTAAGAAATTTAGATAAGAAGTAGAATAAAAATCTATGTCCTAAAACTAAAATAGCGAGAAATAAGAAAGAAAAAGAGTGTGTCAGAAAAGGTCGAAAAATAAAAATAAGAAAGAAAAAGAGTGACTTATAGAACTTAAAAACACTCGACTAACCCAATCTTATTACTATCACAAACTTAAAATTATAATCGCAAATTGAGATTACTAATTGGAATGATAATTGATACATAGGTAAAAGGTGTCTAAAAATATTAAAGCTTACAAGAAAAACTATATCCCAAATGGCAATAACTTAAAAAGAAACTAAAACTTAAAAAGGATTCGCAAAATTCTAAAGTACCTAAATCTTAGTCTAAAGAAAAAGCACTTAAGGAATTTTACGGCAAAGCCTAAAAATCTAGAAGTAAAAAAAATAACTATGGCAAAAACTATATCTTAAAACTAAATACGAGCGAAAAATACAAATATTACGCTAAAATAATTAAAAAGGGACAAAATATAAAAATATACAAAAAGTTGTAAAAAGTACAATTTTTATAAAAATATTATTTTTATATTATTTATTTTATTAAACTATTAATTTTATATTTTAATTAAACTAATTTAACTAAAATACAATTTAATTTAAAAACTTAAAACTAATTATAATAATAAATAAGTAATTAGGGTTAATAATAATAAATAAATAATAATTACCCCGTATTTAATGCTGATTAGGGTTTCTGTCACGTGTGTCAGGGAAGCTCCGCGAGTTGCGGTATTCGAAGCTGCAAACTCCGCGAGTCGCGGGGTTCCAAAATTCAACTCAGGTACAGGATTTAATTCGACGCGTTTTTTTTTATGTTTTAATAAAAACAAAATATTTAAATAAAACTTATATTTTTATAAAATAAAAATAAAGATACTTTACAAAACTTAAATATTTAACAAATTCTTAAAAATATTTATATTTTTGTTTTCTTTTTATGTTTTCGAATAATTAAAAACGTATTTTTACAAAAGTGAATTTTAATAAAAGTAAACTAAAAATAAAAATCTTTTTTTTTTTTAAAATTGAGCGTTACGCTTCCGGCTTTTAAGCTAGATTGTCCCCGTCAGTGGCGCCAAAAATACTTGATGTTATGCGAGGTGTATATAAAATAGCTTTATATTTTACAAGGAAGTACTATTAAATACGATACAATTTTATACAAGATATTTATTTATTTAGAGAATGAATATACTTAAACCTTGCTACAACACTTATAGGCAGTGTACCTAATCGTACAGTAGTGTAGTTTTTAGTAAGTCCGGTTCGTTCCACAGGGAAAATCTTTTAATCAAAGCTTAACGCTATATTAGTTTAATTTTATAAAAATATAAATATATATAAGTAATATTATTATTATAAAGGGGGGTTTTTACCGTTTAATGACAGGTTTGTCGATTTTAAAACTTTAGCCGCAGTTAAAACAAAATGTAAAATATTAAATAAAAAAAAGACTTAATTTAAAGCGTAAAGTAAATAACGATAATGAAATTGCGATAAATAAAAGTGCGATAAAATAAACTTGCGATAATTAAAAAGTACAATAATTAAAAGTGCAATTAAATACAATAACAATAAATAAAAGTGCTATAATTAGAAGTGAAATTAAATATAAAATAAAGGGAATTAAATATGAAATAAAAGAATTATGCTTATTTAAACTTTCGTAATCATGATGTTTGACGTGTTGATTTTAGTTTTATGCCCATGGGTTAATTGTCCTTTGTCCTGGATTATTTAATATGTCTGTCTGGTTTTTGTCCATAACAGTCCATCAGTCATAAATATAAAGTGCGAGTGTCCTCGTCAAATTATCCTTATACCCGAAGTTAAATATTCCAACTAATTGGGGACTTAAACTGTAACAAGATTTTAATACTTTGTTTAATAATTACACCAGGATGTCGACTGAGTGTAACCCAAGGTTTTAATACTTTGTTATCAATTATACCAAGTGTCCTTGTACATAATTTCACCCCTGTTTTAATTATTCTAGTGGCTATTAATCCATTCCCGTGTCCAGTTAAATGAACGATTATTCGTACATATAAATACCCCGCCCATCGTGTCCGATCGAGTGTATATGGTAATTTATAGGTACGTCCAATTGTAAATCTTTATATTAAAATTAACAAACTATCATTTAGTTAAACAAATATAAAGCCCATTAATAGCCCATAGTCTAATTTCCACAAGTGTCGTTCTTTTGTCCAAACCCCAATTATGGTACAAAGCCCAATTACCCAATTTTAGTAATTAGCCCAACATCATGATTACTTCGTTTTAAATAAGCATAATAATAACTTAGCTACGAGACATTAATGTAAAAAGGTTGAACATAACTTACAATGATTAAAAATAGCGTAGCGTTACACGGACAGAATTTCGACTTACACTCTTACAACATTCGCTAACATACCCTTATTATTAGGATTTAAAATTAAAATTAAAATTAAAATTAAAATTATATATATATATATATATTTACGTATATATTGAGAGAGAGATATATTGGATGATAAAAATGATCAGAATTCGTTGGGTTTTATAGGGATTTTCGTATTTGGCTGCTCCGCGAGTCGCGGTATTTTTGGCCTCCATACTCCGCAACTCGCGGAGTTCGTAATTCCAGCTCACAAAGGTTTTTCTTTTAATTTGCCGACGTTTTATAAATATATTATAATATATATATTAATTTTAAGAATTAATTATATATTATATTATATTTATATACATAGTTAACTTGTAATTTTTAGTCCGTTGCGTCGAGCGTTGAGAGTTGACTCTGGTCCCGGTTCCGGATTTTCGAACGTCCTTGCGTACAATTTAATATCTTGTACTTTGCGTTTTGAATCTTGTACTCTTGTAATTTCGAGACGTTTCTTATCAATAATTGGAACCTCTTTGATTGTATTTTGTACTTTTGAGCTTTTTGGTCGTTTGCGTCTTCAAATCGTCGAATCTGTCTTTTGTCTTCTCCTTTTATTATTTAAACGAATATCACTTGTAAATAGAACAATTGCAACTAAAAGCTTGTCTTTCTTGAGGAATAATGCTATGAAATATATGTTCGTTTTTAGCATTATCAGATGGATTATAGATTTTTGTTTGCATTGCTTTTGATTTGTACTAGCAGCAATTATACACAGGAACGAATCTTCAACAGGTTGATTAAGATTGAGAACTGATTTTATAGAAATAATATATATATATATATATATATATATATATATATATATATATATATATATATATATATATATATATATATATATAAGTTCATTTTACTTATTTTATATTTAATTTTAATGTTTATTTTATAATTTCCAATTACATATATATACATACATTTATATACATATTTATTTACAATCAAAAATTGTTCGTGAATCGTCGAGCATAGTCAAAGGATAACTGATTTCATGAATATAGTTTCAAAATTTTCGAGACTCAACATTACAGACTTTGCTTATTGTGTCGGAAACATATAAGGATTAAGTTTAAATTTGGTCGAAAATTTTCGGGTCGTCACAGTACCTACCCGTTAAAGAAATTTCGTCCCGAAATTTGGGTGTGGTCGTCATGGTTAACCATAAAAGTGTTTTCATGACGAATATGAGTCAATAAATAGAGTTTTATCATTATTGACTATTATAGATAAAACAATTCGATTATGTGAAGCGTACGAGTGAAGCTATTACAAAAGAGTGAAATGAGTAAATGCAGATTTGACTTAACCGGTGACATAATCACGGTTGATTTCCGGAATTTAAGAGATTTAAAGAAAATCTTCGAAATCTAAAAGATTTGATTCTTCGGTGAATAAGGAACTTTAAGATCTCTATAATTAAATACGGTGATCTGGCTCGATTACTCTGTCTGATATTTCCATTATAAATTAAACTTTTTCCGTTACATTATTTTCACCATTCCTATACTTTATTTCTTAGTTCTTACATCCAAAAGATTATGAAAATGCTTAATCCCGTTCTAATCACTGATATTTTCAAAACTATCCTTTCTGTCTTCATTCTTTTAAATCTTCCACTAGAAAAATCTGTTTACTTCTACCATTACCTTGGGGTGATACTATTCTTAATTCTACCGTGTCTTTATATTGCTATTAGTATTAATATCCACGGTTTGTAACCTCCGTGCTGTTTTTGGATTTTATATTTTCTCTTATATTTTGGAGCTCTTTGCCTTTTTATTATCTTCTCGACCTCTAGTAAAGCGAGTAACGGTCCAGAATTAGTAAGTATGGAATTTCGAATGATCTTAATGTTCTAAATAAGAAAGAATGTAATCGCACGATTTGATTTGTCAAATTACCTGAATCACTGAGAATAGAACTATCAAGAGTATACTTTCTTGATATGTTTAGAAGTTAAGCAGAATGAAAAAGTTATGTAACATGGCACATGATGACGTTATGATCCGTGAATCATCACGTCTCATTAGAAACTCAGCATGACTTACTGTAATATAATCACGTTGATCAAGTGTCATTATATTATACTAACTCATGCATCAATTTCCAACACTACTTCAAAATCATTCATAATTCAAACTCGAATTTTTAAAGAAATTTAGAAACTAAGGTAGTTTCCTTTATGATGTAATATAGATAGCACGAAGAGATGAATAATTTCGGACGAGAATATTTATGAAAATATCTTCAGAAATATCGAAGATATTTATAACGATATTTTGAAATTTCTAAGTTCGATGGTTGATGAAGAAAGGTTTCCCTCAAGATTTTAACATGAGTACGGAGCTAGATATTTGTTGAAGGTTTCATCGGATCCAGAATTACCTGGTTTCTTTGAATATGTGATATGGTCCTCGTATTTGGCCTTGGTCTCCTTCATGGTTTGCTCAATCTGTTTTCCTGTTCCAACTTTTCTGAGCTTTTCCAACATACTATTCTTTATCATTAAACTTGAAACAACCCAACCCGTACTCCGTACGATAATTTTTTTTTTAAAATATAATACACATTTACGCGCCAATTAATTATGTAACCCATTCCACACGATTCGTCAAAACACACTACGAGTTTAATGTCTACAAAAAGGCACAAAGGCCATTAACGAATGTGATACAAGTTTGACCAACAACAAATGATAGTTTATAACCCAAACGACACTCGAGCATGGTTTGGGGCTAAACTACCCAAAACGTTCGGCCACTTCAAAATCTATCCCAAAAGCACCCCCTGTCAACATAAACGGGAGACATCTAATCCAACCGTATGCCCTTACCCTTGTCCAAGCCGGAACCTATAAAATGGTAAACAACGAGAGGGTAGGCAAGGCTTAGTGAGTGCAACAATTATACATACATATATATAACCTACTTACTTGCAAACACTTACCAAGTCCGCATTCATACTAGTTACATAATTAGCATACCCTTCACATGTATAACGCTAAGTACCACGATAACAAGACTAGTATAACAATAGCATATAACACAACAATACAATATGCTAAACACAAATATAACGATGATGTTCACAACATCCATAGTACTCGAGATCTCAAGGCTAGCCCAACGAATGGTATCGTCAACATCGAACTTAAACCCCATTCGCCTACATTAATGTGGTATCGTCAACACCGAACTTTAAACCCACATATGAGGTATCGTCAACATCGAACTTTAAACCCTCATCAACTCACTACAATAGTCGTATGGCATCGTCAACATCGAACTTTAATTCCATACGTGAGGTATCGTCAACAACGAACTTTAAACCCTCATCACAACACAATATACTCTAGTGTATGGTATCGTCAACAACGAACTTTAAACCCACACCCCACAAGTAAATAAATTATATACATACACATATAATTATTCCACTCACTTTGTCACAAGGATGATGATTTAGCACTTCCGAGCTTCAACGCAATGTACCTAAATCATTAAGTGCACATTCAATTTCACAACTAGTGGGATTAACCACAATACTCCCACTTGAGCATTTAATGTCCCAATTTGCATTAAATGACTCCACTACTCACAACTGCCCATAAATGGTCAAGACTCGACTTTAATCACTAAGACAAGTGAATTAAAGTCTATTAACTTCAATTAACACAAAACTTAGGGTAATCCATACCCATTTCATCCCATTAGGTCAACTAGTACATTTTGACCCATTTTAACTCACTTAAACTCACAATCAAGTCAAACTTACCCATTAACCCTTCTTTCATAAATCTTAAAGTGCATTAGTGACTAACAACACTAATTGACACTTACAACCTTAAATCACAAGGCCAAAACCCTAGATTATGGCTATTAGGGTTTAATTACAACAACATAACCCAAACTCACCCATTTTACCCTCAAATGGGTCATACAAATCACTAGTACCCAAAACCCTAGTCATTAACCAATAAAAACTCAAACTTAGAGTTAGAACTTACCGAGACTATCAACGCGTAGCTAGAGACACAAGGAACAACTTTAAATCTCGCTCCTAGGTTTGATTCACAAATCTCCAACTTCAAATCTCAAGATCAAGCTAGGTGAGTTTTGTGTTTTGGGAGAGAAATAGGAAAGAAAATGGAAATGAAAATGAAATAAATGGATGTGTGGTGGAGAGTTAATACTCCCACCAGATTTACATGTCAAATTACCATTTTGTCCCTCAAAGTCATTTAATTTAAGCTAAAACCGGAATCAGAACTGCAGGACTGTCGCGGCGCGACCTTAATCGTCGTGGCGTGACACATAAAGGGAAAATATACCCTTCTTAAGCCAACTTCTGATCCCAGTTTGCTTGTTATGCCGCGGCGCGGACCCAATTGTCGCGGCGCGGCCCAAGACTAGAACTGGACATCTCGGCCAACTTATACACTTTTCGATTTTATTTGATTCGCACACTTAAAACCCGCTTCCTACATTCGCCTAAACTTCAACAATAGTCTTATAAGACTTAACGCTATCAAAGCCCTTGTATACACTTGTAGGCGCACACATTATCAAGTAATATATATATATATATATATATATATATATATATATATATATATATATATATATACATACATACATACATACATACATACATACATACATACATACATACATACATACATATCTACTCATATATCTATACAATTACGCATAATCTAGCGAGTTACAACGTACAAATGATTAAGTATGTACCTTTCGATACATACAGGAAAACGGGGTGTTACAACTCTCCCCCACTTGAATCGGAGCGCGTCCTCGCGATCCAAGCCGCATGACAAGAAGGGAGATAAACCAACACAAACTCTTCGGGCTCCCAAGTAAACTCGGAACCCTTACTACGACGCCATTGAACTTTAAAAGTCCTAACCTCTTTATGTCTCAACCTTTTGACCTTCTCATCAAGTATGGCAATCAGTTCCTCGATATACTCTAACTTATTATTTAGCTCAATCTCGTCTAATGGCACCCAAGACGAATCATCCGCAAGACACTTACGGAGATGAGAAACATGAAATGTATTATGGATCCCCGCAAGCTCTTCGGGTAATTCCAAACGATACGCTACTTCACCAACATGAGCTAAAACCTTGAATGGTCCAATAAACCGAGGAGCTAACTTTCCTCATTTCCGGAATCGAATAATACCTTTCCATGGCGAAACCTTAAGCATCACCATGTCACCTTCTTGAAATTCGATCGTTCATCTACGTTTGTCGGCATATGACTTTTGCCTATCTTGAGCTTTCTTCAAATGCTCTCGAATCACATCAATCTTGCTATTCGTCTCTAAAACCAAATCGGTACTCCCGATTTCCTTTTGTCCCACTTCAACCCAACAAATCGGGGTTCGACATCTACGCCCATAAAGCATCTCATACGGTGGCATCCCAATACTAGTATGATAACTATTATTGTACGAGAATTCCACCAAAGGTAAGTGCTCGTCCCAACTACCACCAAAATCAATAATGCACGCTCGTAACATATCTTTCAAAGTTTGATTCGTACGTTCGGTTTGACCGTCCGTTTGAGGATGATACGCCGTGCTCAACTTCAGTTGCGTACCCATATCTTCGTGAAATGTTTCCCAAAACCGAGATGTAAAACGGGTATCCCGATCCGAAATAATAGATATAGGAACACCGTGTCGTGAGATGACTTCCTTGATAAACAACTTAGCCAAGGTCTCCGACGATATCGCTTCCTTAATGGGAAGAAACAAAGCACTTTTCGTCAATCGATCAACTATAACCCAAATCGAATCAAATCAAATTGGGTTCTCGCCGTTTTAGGTAACTTTGTGATGAAATCCATGGTAATGTGCTCCTATTTTCATTTCGGCATTTCTAACGGTTGTAACTTACCATACGGCTTTTGGTGCTCGGCCTTAACTTGCAAACACGTGACGCATAGCTCAACATACTTCACAACATCACGTTTCATGCCCGGCCACCAATAATCTTTCCTTAAATCAAGATACATTTTCGTTGCGCCCGGATGAATGGAATACTTTGACTTATGTGCTTCATCAAGTAGCACTTGTCGATAATCACCCATCTTAGGCACCCACACTCTTCCTTGAAAAGACAACAAACCCCGCGAGCCCATAGTAATGAACTCCGATTGTCCCACAATTCGCTCCGCATGCTTGTTGTGAACGTAAGCCTCTATTTGAATCACACCAAGTTTTTCAAGAAAATCGTTAGTAATAATCATACGTAACAATCCCAATCGTAACGCCGGGTGATGACTCTTTCGACTTAACGCATCTGCGACCACATTCGCCTTGCCCGAATGATAAAGTATCTCACAATCATAGTCTTTTACCACATCCATCCACCTACGTTGACGATAATTCAAATCTCGTTGATTAAAGAGATGTTTCAAACTCTTATGATCCGAATAAATCGTACACTTGACACCATACAAGTAATGGCGCTAAATTTTCAACGCATGCACAACCGCCGCCAACTCAAGATCATGAGTCGGGTATCTCGTCTCGTGTTCCTTTAATTGTCGAGAGGCATAAGCGATGACTTTACCACTTTGCATTAGAACACACCCGAGTCCATTTAACGAGGCATCACAATAAACCGTCATGTCTTCCACCCCTTCCGGCAAAACTAACACCGGAGCTTGACATAACTTTTCTTTTAACAAATTAAAAGAAATTTCTTGCTCGTTCTCCTAAACAAACCTCACGTTCTTCCTTATCAATTTCGTCAATGAAGAAGCGATCTTAGAAAAGTCTTGGATAAACCGACGATAATAACCGGCCAATCCGAGAAAACTTCGGACCTCCGTAGGCATAGTCGGTTGTCTCCAACTCTTCGCCGTCTCTATCTTCCCCGGATCCACTTGAATACCGTCCTTGTTCACAATGTGGCCAAGGAATTGAACCTCCCTTAGCCAAAATTCACATTTCGAGAACTTAGCATACAACTTCTCCTTTCGTAATGTCTTCAATACATCACGCAAATGACGTTCATGCTCGTTCATACTTTTCGAGTAGACTAGTATGTCGTCAATGAACACAATCACCGACTTGTCCAACATGGGTTGGCACACTAGGTTCATAAGATCCATGAATGCCGCCGGTGCATTCGTAAAACCAAAAGGTATAACTACAAACTCAAAATGCCCATAACGCGTTCGAAAAGCCGTTTTCTCTATGTCTTCCTCACGGACCCGCATTTGGTGATAGCCGAACCGTAGGTCGATCTTAGAGAAATACGTCGCACCTTGGAGTTGATCAAACAAATCGTCGATCCTAGGTAATGGATAACAATTCTTGATTGTCACTTTATTCAACTCCCTGTTGTAGTGACCCGAACATTTCCATGTTTATATATAATAATTGAGATTGATATTTACATGATTAAATGTTTCCAACATGTTAAGCAATCAAACTTGTTAAGACTTGATTAATTGAAATATGTTTCATATAGACAATTGACCATCCAAGTTGACCGGTGATTCACGAACGTTAAAACTTGTAAAAACTATATGATGACATATATATGGATATATATATAGTTAACACGATACTATGATAAGTAAACATATCATTAAGTATATTAACAATGAACTACATATGTAAAAACAAGACTACTAACTTAATGATTTTTAAACGAGACATATATGTAACGATTATCGTTGTAAAGACATTTAATGTATATATATCATATTAAGAGATATTCATACATGATAATATCATGATAATATAATAATTTAAAATCTCATTTTATATTATAAACATTGGGTTAACAACATTTAACAAGATCGTTAACCTAAAGGTTTCAAAACAACACTTACATGTAACGACTAACGATGACTTAACGACTCAGTTAAAATGTATATACATGTAGTGTTTTAATATGTATTTATACACTTTTTAAAGACTTCAATACACTTATCAAAATACTTCTACTTAACAAAAATGCATACAATTACATCCTCGTTCAGTTTCATCAACAATTCTACTCGTATGCACCCGTATTCGTACTCGTACAATACACAGCTTTTAGATATATGTACTATTGGTATATACACTCCAATGATCAGCTCTTAGCAGCCCATGTGAGTCACCTAACACATGTGGGAACCATCATTTGGCAACTAGCATGAAATATCTCATAAAATTACAAAAATATGAGTAATCATTCATGACTTATTTACATGAAAACAAAATTACATATCCTTTATATCTAATCCATACACCAACGACCAAAAACACCTACAAACACTTTCATTCTTCAATTTTCTTCATCTAATTGATCTCTCTCAAGTTCTATCTTCAAGTTCTAAGTGTTCTTCATAAATTCCAAAAGTTCTAGTTTCATAAAATCAAGAATACTTTCAAGTTTGCTAGCTCACTTCCAATCTTGTAAGGTGATCATCCAACCTCAAGAAATCTTTGTTTCTTACAGTAGGTTATCATTCTAATACAAGGTAATAATCATATTCAAACTTTGGTTCAATTTCTATAACTATAACAATCTTATTTCAAGTGATGATCTTACTTGAACTTGTTTTCATGTCATGATTCTGCTTCAAGAACTTCGAGCCATCCAAGGATCCGTTGAAGCTAGATCCATTTTTCTATTTTCCAGTAGGTTTATCCAAGGAACTTAAGGTAGTAATGATGTTCATAACATCATTCGATTCATACATATAAAGCTATCTTATTCGAAGGTTTAAACTTGTAATCACTAGAACATAGTTTAGTTAATTCTAAACTTGTTCGCAAACAAAAGTTAATCCTTCTAACTTGACTTTTAAAATCAACTAAACACATGTTATATATCTATATGATATGCTAACTTAATGATTTAAAACCTGGAAACACGAAAAACACTGTAAAACCGGATTTACGCCGTCGTAGTAACACCGCGGGCTGTTTTGGGTTAGTTAATTAAAAACTATGATAAACTTTGATTTAAAAGTTGTTATTCTGAGAAAATGATTTTTATTATGAACATGAAACTATATCCAAAAATTATGGTTAAACTCAAAGTGGAAGTATGTTTTCTAAAATGGTCATCTAGACGTCGTTCTTTCGACTGAAATGACTACCTTTACAAAAACGACTTGTAACTTATTTTTCCGACTATAAACCTATACTTTTTCTGTTTAGATTCATAAAATAGAGTTCAATATGAAACCATAGCAATTTGATTCACTCAAAACGGATTTAAAATGAAGAAGTTATGGGTAAAACAAGATTGGATAATTTTTCTCATTTTAGCTACGTGAAAATTGGTAACAAATCTATTCCAACCATAACTTAATCAACTTGTATTGTATATTATGTAATCTTAAGATGCCATAGACACGTACACAATGTTTCGACCTATCATGTCGACACATCTATATATATTTCGGAACAACCATAGACACTCTATATGTGAATGTTGGAGTTAGCTATACAGGGTTGAGGTTGATTCCAAAATATATATAGTTTGAGTTGTGATCAATACTGAGATACGTATACACTGGGTCGTGGATTGATTCAAGATAATATTTATCGATTTATTTCTGTACATCTAACTGTGGACAACTAGTTGTAGGTTATTAACGAGGACAGCTGACTTAATAAACTTAAAACATCAAAATTTATTAAAAGTGTTGTAAATATATTTTGAACATACTTTGATATACATGTATATATTGTTATAGGTTCGTGAATCAACCAGTGGCCAAGTCTTACTTCCCGACGAAGTAAAAAATCTGTGAAAGTGAGTTATAGTCCCGCTTTTAAAATCTAATATTTTTGGGATGAGAATACATGCAGGTTTTATAAATGATTTACAAAATAGACACAAGTACGTGAAACTACATTCTATGGTTGAATTATCGAAATCGAATATGCCCCTTTTTATTAAGTCTGGTAATCTAAGAATTAGGGAACAGACACCCTAATTGACGTGAATCCTAAAGATAGATCTATTGGGCCCAACAAGCCCCATCCAAAGTACCGGATGCTTTAGTACTTCGAAATTTATATCATATTCGAAGGGTGTCCCGGAATGATGGGGATATTCTTATATATGCATCTTGTTAATGTCGGTTACCAGGTGTTCACCATATGAATGATTTTTATCTCTATGTATGGGATGTGTATTGAAATATGAAATCTTGTGGTCTATTATTATGATTTGATATATATAGGTTAAACCTATAACTCACCAGCATTTTTGTTGACGTTTTAAGCATGTTTATTCTCAGGTGATTATTAAGAGCTTCCGCTGTCGCATACTTAAATAAGGACGAGATTTGGAGTCCATGCTTGTATGATATTGTGTAAAAACTGCATTCAAGAAACTTATTTTGTTGTAACATATTTGTATTGTAAACCATTATGTAATGGTCGTGTGTAAACAGGATATTTTAGATTATCATTATTTGATAATCTACGTAAAGCTTTTTAAAACCTTTATCTATGAAATAAAGGTTATGGTTTGTTTTAAAAATGAATGCAGTCTTTGAAAAACGTCTCATATAGAGGTCAAAACCTCGCAACGAAATCAATTAATATGGAACGTTTTTAATCAATAAGAAAGGGACATTTCAGTTGGTATCCGAGCGTTGGTCTTAGAGAACCAGAATTTTGCATTAGTGTGTCTTATCGAGTTTGTTAGGATGCATTAGTGAGTCTGGACTTCGACCGTGTTTAATTGAAAAATGATTGCTTAACAAATTTTGTTGGAAACTATATATTTTTAACATGTGAATATTATGTGATATATTAATCTCTTAACGCGTTTGATATTATGTGATAGATGTCTACCTCTAGAACAAGTCCCATTGACTCACCTAATAATAATGAAGAGTCAAATGTAAATTGGAATGATTCGTGGACTGATTCACAAGTTCCCGAAGAGGAACCGGAAGAAGAGTCGGAACCGGAAGAAGAATCGGAACCGGAAGAAGAATCGGAACCGGATGAAGAAATAGAACCGGTGGGGGAAATAATAAAACGGTTAAGTAAAAGAAAATCCTCAACCAACCGACCAAGGTTAATTATGGTCAATGGTGTTTCCGTCAAGGAAGCAAAATATTGGGAGGATTACCAATTCTCCGATGAATCGGATTCCGACGAGAATTCCGATGATGTTATAGAAATTACCCCAACTGAATTTAAAAAGGCAAAAGAAAATAATAAGGGAAAGGGCATAAAAATAGAGAAATCTAATTCCAACCCCGATGAACTTTATATGTATCGTCAACCCCCGAAGTCCTTAAGTTGTAACAATGACCCGGGAACCTCTAAACCACCAGGTTTTTCTAAACCAATGTGGATCACGACGGCTCATATTAGGGGAACATCATATATCCCTAGAAACTTGGCAAAACGAACCAAAACCGAAGAAGAAGAAACAAGCGAGTCGGAATAAGATAGTTGTATTCATGTGGTGTAATATATGTAATATAGTGTGCTTATGCTTTATGATATATGTAAAAAATTGCTTGTATTAATAAGTATTTTTTTTTATGAATCTAACTCTTGTCTATTTTACAGTATAAAAACACAAAATGGATAGACAACCCAATATTTTAAGAGACCTACCCGGAGACATGATTGATGAAATCTTGTCTAGAGTCGGTCAGAATTCTTCGGCACAACTATTTAAGGCGAGATCAGTTTGTAAGACATTCGAAGAACGTTCCAAGAATGCCTTGGTTTATAAAAGGCTTTCGTTCGAAAGATGGGGGATATCACATTGGGAAATCCATAAGTTACGATGTGTTTACTTTGACGCATATATTGCGGGGAACCCAAATGCTATTTTACGCAATGGGTTAAGAAATTATTTTGACTCAATATATCCGAATATTGGACTTCATGATTTAGAAAAAGCGGCTAACATGCAACATAAAGAAGCATGTTATGCTTACGGATTAGTAATGTTCGCTTCTCACCAAAGTGAGAACAAGAACATCGGGCTACAACTATTAAACAAAACGTTCCCACAAGTGACGGAGTCGGTAATTGGGGTAAGAAATGAGGTTTTTAGATTGTTACGGGACTGTTGGACATTACGTAACCCTCGTCCCTTTGACGACGTTACAACACGCTGTCTTATCAATGGCCATAACGGTTATGTTCCACAAGACCAAGGATGGGAAGTAATCCTAGTAAAACCAGAATGCATGACTTGTTTCTGGACGTATGAATTACGTGTCTTTATTGCCTTTGCTGAACGACTTGTGTACTAGCTAGAATTATCTTCACAACCATCTTGTATCAAATTTATTGTGTGCTATATTTCATGCTATATGTAAAATAAGCGGTATTGTAAGTTTGTAAAATATTGTGTAAAAGTTTGAACGCGAAATATTATTATAATCAGTTTTTCATATAGAATTGTAGTAGTTGAATTGTATATTAGCTACTAAGTATGAACTTAACGGGTAGGTACTACCCGAATTTAAACTTATAAAACGCTAATATGAAGAAAAAGCTTTTATAAATGAGTTCATATTATGCTACGAAATACTATTAACTACTCTTAATATTCTGTATGATTAACTTGTTCCATTTAACTATTTTGAAGGAAATGGCACCGACTACTCGACACACCGTGAATATGAATGAAGAGGAATTCCGTACTTTTCTAGCTTCAAACATAGCCGCAGTACAGGCTGCGCTACATACTAACAATAACCTTGGATCTAGCAGTACAGGAAATCGTGTAGGATGCACCTACAAAGAATTCACTGCCTGCAAACCTTTGGAATTTGATGGAACCGAAGGACCGATCGGATTGAAACGGTGGACCGAGAAGGTCGAATCGGTGTTTGCCATAAGTAAGTGTACTGAAGAGGACAAAGTAAAGTACGCTACGCATACCTTCACAGGTTCTGCGTTAACATGGTGGAATACCTATCTAGAGCAAGTGGGACAAGACGATGCGTACGCACTACCGTGGTCAGCATTCAAGCACTTGATGAACGAGAAGTACCGTCCCAGAACCGAGGTCAATAAGCTCAAGACAGAACTTAGAGGGTTACGAACCCAAGGATTTGATATTACCACGTACGAAAGACGATTCACAGAATTGTGCCTATTGTGTCCGGGAGCATTCGAAGATGAGGAAGAGAAGATCGACGCATTTGTGAAAGGATTACCGGAAAGAATCCAAGAAGATATAAGTTCACACGAGCCCGCCTCTATACAACAGGCATGTAGAATGGCTCACAAACTCGTGAACCAGATTGAAGAAAGAATTAAAGAACAGACTGCTGAAGAGGCCAATGTGAAGCAAGTCAAAAGAAAGTGGGAGGAAAACGGTGATAAGAATCACCAATACAACAACAACAGCAATTACAACAATAATCGCAACAATTATCCCAACAATCGCAACATCAATCGCAATAACAACAAACGGCCCAACAACAACAACAACAACAGCAACTACAACAATCATCCCAACAACAATAATAACCGCAACAACAACAACAATCAGAAGCAGCTATGCCAAAGGTGTGAAAAGAATCACTCGGGGTTCTGCACCAAATTTTGCAACAAGTGTAAAAGAAATGGTCATAGCGCGGCGAAGTGTGAGGTCTACGGACCAGGGGTTAATAGAACGAAAGGAACAAATGGTGTCGAAACGAGTAATGGCGGAGCAAGTAGTGTCGGAGCAAGTTATGCCAATGTAGTTTGTTATAAATGTGGAAAACCGGGCCACATTATTAGAAATTGCCCGAACCAGGAGAACACGAACGGACAAGGCCGTGGAAGAGTTTTCAATATTAATGCGGCAGAGGCACAGGAAGACTCGGAGCTTGTTACGGGTACATTTCTTATTGACAATAAATCTGCTTACGTTTTATTTGATTCGGGTGCGGATAGAAGCTATATGAGTAGAGATTTTTGTGCTAAATTAAGTTGTCCATTGACGCCTTTGGATAGTAAATTTTTACTCGAATTAGCAAATGGTAAATTAATTTCAGCAGATAATATATGTCGGAATCGAGAAATTAAACTGGTTAGCGAAACATTTAAGATTGATTTGATACCAGTAGAATTAGGGAGTTTTGATGTGATAATCGGTATGGACTGGTTGAAAGAAGTGAAAGCAGAGATCGTTTGTTACAAAAATGCAATTCGCATTATACGAGAAAAAGGAAAACCCTTAATGGTGTACGGAGAAAAGGGCAACACGAAGCTACATCTTATTAGTAATTTGAAGGCACAAAACCTAATAAGAAAAGGTTGCTATGCTGTTCTAGCACACGTCGAGAAAGTACAAACTGAAGAAAAGAGCATCAATGATGTTCCCGTCGCAAAAGAATTTCCTGATGTATTTCCCAAAGAATTACCGGGATTACCCCCACATCGATCCGTTGAATTTCAAATAGATCTTGTACCAGGATCTGCACCAATAGCTCGTGCTCCTTACAGACTCGCACCCAGCGAGATGAAAGAACTACAAAGCCAATTACAAGAACTTTTAGAGCGTGGTTTCATTCGACCAAGCACATCACCGTGGGGAGCTCCTGTTTTGTTTGTCAAGAAGAAAGATGGTACATTCAGTTTGTGTATCGACTACCGAGAGTTGAACAAACTTACCATCAAGAACCGCTACCCACTACCGAGAATCGATGACTTATTTGATCAACTACAAGGCTCGTCTGTTTATTCAAAGATTGACTTACGTTCCGGGTATCATCAAATGCGGATGAAAGAAGATGATATTCCAAAGACTGCTTTCAGAACACGTTACGGTCATTACGAGTTTATGGTCATGCCGTTTGGTTTAACTAATACACCAGCTGTGTTCATGGACCTTATGAACCGAGTGTGTGGACCATACCTTGACAAGTTTGTCATTGTTTTCATTGATGACATACTTATTTACTCAAAGAATGACCAAGAACACTGTGAACATTTGAGAAAGGTGTTAGAAGTATTGAGGAAGGAAGAATTGTACGCTAAGTTTTCAAAGTGTGCATTTTGGTTGGAAGAATTTCAATTCCTCGGTCACATAGTGAACAAAGAAGGTATTAAGGTGGATCCGGCAAAGATAGAAACTGTTGAAAAGTGGGAAACCCCGAAAACTCCGAAACACATACGCCAGTTTTTAGGACTAGCTGGTTACTACAGAAGGTTCATCCAAGACTTTTCCAGAATAGCAAAACCCTTGACTGCATTAACGCATAAAGGGAAGAAATTTGAATGGAATGATGAACAAGAGAAAGCGTTTCAGTTATTGAAGAAAAAGCTAACTACGGCACCTATATTGTCATTTCCTGAAGGGAATGATGATTTTGTGATTTATTGTGATGCATCAAAGCAAGGTCTCGGTTGTGTATTAATGCAACGAACGAAGGTGATTGCTTATGCGTCTAGACAATTGAAGATTCACGAACAAAATTATACGACGCATGATTTGGAATTAGGTGCGGTTTTTTTTGCATTAAAGACTTGGAGGCACTACTTATATGGGGTCAAAAGTATTATATACCGACCACAAAAGTCTTCAACACATATTTAATCAGAAACAACTGAATATGAGGCAGCGTAGGTGGATTGAATTATTGAATGATTACGACTTTGAGATTCGTTACCACCCGGGGAAGGCAAATGTGGTAGCCGATGCCTTGAGCAGGAAGGACAGAGAACCCATTCGAGTAAAATCTATGAATATAATAATTCATAATAACATTACTACTCAAATAAAGGAGGCGCAACAAGGAGTTTTAAAAGAGGGAAATTTAAAGGATGAAATACCCAAAGGATCGGAGAAGCATCTTAATATTCGGGAAGACGAAACCCGGTATAGGGCTGAAAGGATTTGGGTACCAAAATTTGGAGATATGAGAGAAATGGTACTTAGAGAAGCTCATAAAATCAGATACTCAATACATCCTGGAACGGGGAAGATGTACAAGGATCTCAAGAAACATTTTTGGTGGCCGGGTATGAAAGCCGATGTTGCTAAATACGTAGGAGAATGTTTGACGTGTTCTAAGTTCAAAGCTGAGCATCAGAAACCATCAGGTCTACTTCAGCAACCCGAAATCCCGGAATGGAAATGGAAAAACATTACCATGGATTTCATCACTAAATTGCCAAGGACTGCAAGTGGTTTTGATACTATTTGGGTAATAGTTGATCGTCTCACCAAATCAGCACACTTCCTGCCAATAAGAGAAGATGACAAGATGGAGAAGTTAGCACGACTGTATTTGAAGGAAGTCGTCTCCAGACATGGAATACCAATCTCTATTATCTCTGATAGGGATGGCAGATTTATTTCAAGATTCTGGCAGACATTACAGCAAGCATTAGGAACTCGTCTAGACATGAGTACTGCCTATCATCCACAAACTGATGGGCAGAGCGAAAGGACGATACAAACGCTTAAAGACATGCTACGAGCATGTGTTATTGATTTCGGAAACAGTTGGGATCGACATCTACCGTTAGCAGAATTTTCCTACAACAACAGCTACCATTCAAGCATTGAGATGGCGCCGTTTGAAGCACTTTATGGTAGAAAGTGCAGGTCTCCAATTTGTTGGAGTGAAGTGGGGGATAGACAGATTACGGGTCCAGAGATTATACAAGAAACTACCGAGAAGATAATCCAAATTCAACAACGGTTGAAAACCGCCCAAAGTCGACAAAAGAGCTACGCTGACATTAAAAGAAAAGATATAGAATTTGAAATTGGAGAGATGGTCATGCTTAAAGTTGCACCTTGGAAAGGCGTTGTTCGATTTGGTAAACGAGGGAAATTAAATCCAAGGTATATTGGACCATTCAATATTATTGATCGTGTCGGACCAGTAGCTTACCGACTAGAGTTACCTCAACAACTCGCGGCTGTACATAATACTTTCCACGTCTCGAATTTGAAGAAATGTTTTGCTAAAGAAGATCTCGCTATTCTTAGATGAAATCCAAATCAACGAAAAACTTCAATTCATCGAAGAACCCGTCGAAATAATGGATCATGAGGTTAAAAGACTTAAGCAAAACAAGATACCAATTGTTAAGGTTCGATGGAATGCTCGTAAAGGACCCGAGTTCACCTGGGAGCGTGAAGATCAGATGAAGAAGAAATACCCGCATCTATTTCCAGAAGATTCGTCAACACCTTCAACAGCTTAAAATTTCGGGACGAAATTTATTTAACGGGTAGGTACTGTAGTGACCCGAACTTTTCCATGTTTATATATATTAATTGAGATTGATATTTACATGATTAAATGTTTCCAACATGTTAAGCAATCAAACTTGTTAAGACTTGATTAATTGAAATATGTTTCATATAGACAATTGACCATCCAAGTTGACCGGTGATTCACGAACGTTAAAACTTGTAAAAACTATATGATGACATATATATGGATATATATATAGTTAACACGATACTATGATAAGTAAACATATCATTAAGTATATTAACAATGAACTACATATGTAAAAACAAGACTACTAACTTAATGATTTTTAAACGAGACATATATGTAACGATTATCGTTGTAAAGACATTTAATGTATATATATCATATTAAGAGATATTCATACATGATAATATCATGATAATATAATAATTTAAAATCTCATTTGATATTATAAACATTGGGTTAACAACATTTAACAAGATCGTTAACCTAAAGGTTTCAAAACAACACTTACATGTAACGACTAACGATGACTTAACGACTCAGTTAAAATGTATATACATGTAGTGTTTTAATATGTATTTATACACTTTTTAAAGACTTCAATACACTTATCAAAATACTTCTACTTAACAAAAATGCATACAATTACATCCTCGTTCAGTTTCATCAACAATTCTACTCGTATGCACCCGTATTCGTACTCGTACAATACACAGCTTTTAGATGTATGTACTATTGGTATATACACTCCAATGATCAGCTCTTAGCAGCCCATTTAAGTCACCTAACACATGTGGGAACCATCATTTGGCAACTAGCATGAAATATCTTATAAAATTATAAAAATATGAGTAATCATTCATGACTTATTTACATGAAAACAAAATTACATATCCTTTATATCTAATCCATACACCAACGACCAAAAACACCTACAAACACTTTCATTCTTCAATTTTCTTCATCTAATTGATCTCTCTCAAGTTCTATCTTCAAGTTCTAAGTGTTCTTCATAAATTCCAAAAGTTCTAGTTTCATAAAATCAAGAATACTTTCAAGTTTGCTAGCTCACTTCCAATCTTGTAAGGTGATCATCCAACCTCAAGAAATCTTTGTTTCTTACAGTATGTTATCATTCTAATACAAGGTAATAATCATATTCAAACTTTGGTTCAATTTCTATAACTATAACAATCTTATTTCAAGTGATGATCTTACTTGAACTTGTTTTCGTGTCATGATTCTGCTTCAAGAACTTCGAGCCATCCAAGGATCCATTGAAGCTAGATCCATTTTTCTATTTTCCAGTAGGTTTATCCAAGGAACTTAAGGTAGTAATGATGTTCATAACATCATTCGATTCATACATATAAAGCTATCTTATTCGAAGGTTTAAACTTGTAATCACTAGAACATAGTTTAGTTAATTCTAAACTTGTTCGCAAACAAAAGTTAATCCTTCTAACTTGACTTTTAAAATCAACTAAACACATGTTCTATATCTATATGATATGCTAACTTAATGATTTAAAACCTGGAAACACGAAAAACACCGTAAAACCGGATTTACGCCGTCGTAGTAACACCGCGGGCTGTTTTGGGTTAGTTAATTAAAAACTATGATAAACTTTGATTTAAAAGTTGTTATTCTGAGAAAATGATTTTTATTATGAACATGAAACTATATCCAAAAATTATGGTTAAACTCAAAGTGGAAGTATGTTTTCTAAAATGGTCATCTAGACGTCGTTCTTTCGACTGAAATGACTACCTTTACAAAAACGACTTGTAACTTATTTTTTCGACTATAAACCTATACTTTTTCTGTTTAGATTCATAAAATAGAGTTCAATATGAAACCATAGCAATTTGATTCACTCAAAACGGATTTAAAATGAAGAAGTTATGGGTAAAACAAGATTGGATAATTTTTCTCATTTTAGCTACGTGAAAATTGGTAACAAATCTATTCCAACCTTAACTTAATCAACTTGTATTGTATATTATGTAATCTTGAGATACCATAGACACGTATACAATTTTTCGACCTATCATGTCGACACATCTATATATATTTCGGAACAACCATAGACACTCTATATGTGAATGTTGGAGTTAGCTATACAGGGTTGAGGTTGATTCCAAAATATATATAGTTTGAGTTGTGATCAATACTGAGATACGTATACACTGGGTCGTGGATTGATTCAAGATAATATTTATCGATTTATTTCTGTACATCTAACTGTGGACAACTAGTTGTAGGTTATTAACGAGGACAGCTGACTTAATAAACTTAAAACATCAAAATTTATTAAAAGTGTTGTAAATATATTTTGAACATACTTTGATATACATGTATATATTGTTATAGGTTCGTGAATCAACTAGTGGCCAAGTCTTACTTCCCGACGAAGTAAAAAATCTGTGAAAGTGAGTTATAGTCCCGCTTTTAAAATCTAATATTTTTGGGATGAGAATACATGCAGGTTTTATAAATGATTTACAAAATAGACACAAGTACGTGAAACTACATTCTATGGTTGAATTATCGAAATCGAATATGCCCCTTTTTATTAAGTTTGGTAATCTAAGAATTAGGGAACAGACACCCTAATTGACGCGAATCCTAAAGATAGATCTATTGGGCCCAACAAGCCCCATCCAAAGTACCGGATGCTTTAGTACTTCGAAATTTATATCATATCCGAAGGGTGTCCCGGAATGATGGGGATATTCTTATATATGCATCTTGTTAATGTCGGTTACCAGGTGTTCACCATATGAATGATTTTTATCTCTATGTATGGGATGTGTATTGAAATATGAAATCTTGTGGTCTATTATTATGATTTGATATATATAGGTTAAACCTATAACTCACCAACATTTTTGTTGACGTTTTAAGCATGTTTATTCTCAGGTGATTATTAAGAGCTTCCGCTGTCGCATACTTAAATAAGGACGAGATTTGGAGTCCATGCTTGTATGATATTGTGTAAAAACTGCATTCAAGAAACTTATTTTGTTGTAACATATTTGTATTGTAAACCATTATGTAATGGTCGTGTGTAAACAGGATATTTTAGATTATCATTATTTGATAATCTACGTAAAGCTTTTTAAAACCTTTTTCTATTAAATAAAGGTTATGGTTTGTTTTAAAAATGAATGCAGTCTTTGAAAAACGTCTCATATAGAGGTCAAAACCTCGCAACGAAATCAATTAATATGGAACGTTTTTAATCAATAAGAACGGGACATTTCACTAGACCCATATCTCGTCTTCTTCTCAGGAGGACATTCCGCGGTACGGAAAGCTCCCTCGATATCGGAAATCCAACAAGTGCTTTTCAATGGATCCCTCACCCCTTTAAACATCGGAGGTTGAGTATCCTTGAAGTTTTTGTAGTGGAAATCCCGTCTTCCTTCACCTCCTTCACCACGAGGATAAATGTTTCTAGCCTCTAAAGCCTCCTCTATTGCGGCTTTCATTCGATCGTTGATCATTTCGGTCACTTGTCCATCGACCGACTCTTGGAATACCTTTCGGACATCGTCAAGAAAATCCTTCTTTAACTTTTTAAAGATGGCCTCAACCTTGGCCGTGAGTTCAACATCCTCACTTGTACCACCGTTATCATTATCGTATCCGTTTCTCGTCTTCATTTCATAAAACGGTAAATATTAAATGAAGAACGAAAAGACATAACATGTAAGTATATACATGTACACCACACTACTCCATCTCGCTCGACAATCGTCGTACATTACTTGTTTGACACGATTTGCACCCGTAACAACAGTAGCTAATCGTTGTTACGCGAGCACGTCGCATTAACTCGCTAGTACAACGTCCGTCTTGCTTGATGATTGCTAAACACAATACAAAACAATTAGCACAAGGTTAGTTCACATAAACCAAGGCACTAACAATTCCCGATTAGACCCAAAGTCCTACAAGTCCCGTATAAAGCGCTCACACAATAAAGTCCAAGTCTAGGCACCTATCTCAAGTCGCCTAAATCCCTTAGACCATGCTCTAATACCACTTGAAACAACCCAACCCGTACTCCATACGATAAATTTTTTTTTTATAAATATAATACATATTTACGAGCCAATTAAATATGTAACCCATTCCACACGATTCGTCAAAACACACTACGAGTTTGATGTCTACAAAAAGGCACAAAGGCCATTAACAAATGTGATACAAGTTTGACCAACAACAAATGATAGTTTATAACCCAAACGACACTCGAGCATGGTTTGGGGCTAAACTACCCAAAACGTTCAGCCACTTCAAAAGCTATCCCAAAAGCACCCCATATCAACATAAAAGGGAGACATCTAATCCAACCGTATGCCCTTACCCTTGTCCAAGCCGGAACCTATAAAATGGTAAACAACGAGAGGGTAAGCAAGGCTTAGTGAGTGCAACAATTATACATACATATATATAACCTACTTACTTGCAAACACTTACCAAGTCCGCATACATACTAGTTACACAATTAGCATACCCTTCACATGTATAACGCTAAGTACCACTATAACAAGACTAGTATAACAATAGCATATAACACAACAATACAATATGCTAAACACAAATATAATGATGATGTTCACAACATCCATAGTACTCGAGATCTCAAGGCTAGCCCAACGAATGGTATCGTCAACATCGAACTTAAACCCCATTCGCCTACATTAATGTGGTATCGTCAACACCGAACTTTAAACCCACATATGAGGCATCGTCAACATCGAACTTTAAACCCTCATCAACTCACTACAATAGTCGTATGGCATCATCAACATCGAACTTTAATTCCATACGTAAGGTATCGTCAACAACGAACTTTAAACCCTCATCACAACACAATATACTCTAGTGTATGGTATCGTCAACAACGAACTTTAAACCCACACCCCACAAGTAAATAAATTATATACATACATATATAATTATTCCACTCACTTTGTCACAAGGATGATGATTTAGCACTTCCGAGCTTCAACGCAATGTACCTAAATCATTAAGTGCACATTCAATTTCACAACTAGTGGGATTAACCACAATACTCCCACTTGAGCATTTAATGTCCCAATTTGCATTAAATGACTCCACTACTCACAACCGCCCATAAATGGCCAAGACTCGACTTTAATCACTAAGACTAGTGAATTAAAGTCTATTAACTTCAATTAACACAAAACTTAGGGTAATCCATACCCATTTCATCCCATTAGGTCAACTAGTACATTTTGACCCATTTTAACTCACTTAAACTCACAATCAAGTCAAACTTACCCATTAACCCTTCTTTCATAAATCTTAAAGTGCATTAGTGACTAACAACAGCAATTGACACTTACAACCTCAAATCACAAGGCCAAAACCCTAGATTATGGCTATTAGGGTTTAATTACAACAACATAACCCAAACTCACCCATTTTACCCTCAAATGGGTCATACAAATCACTAGTACCCAAAACCCTAGTCATTAACCAATAAAAACTCAAACTTAGAGTTAGAACTTACCGAGACTATCAACGCGTAGCTAGAGACACAAGGAACAACTTTAAATCTCGCTCCTAGGTTTGATTCACAAATCTCCAACTTCAAATCTCAAGATCAAGCTTGGTGAGTTTTGTGTTTTGGGAGAGAAATAGGAAAGAAAATGGAAATGAAAATGAACTAAATGGATGTGTGGTGGAGAGTTAATGCTCCCACCAGATTTACATGTCAAATTACCATTTTGTCCCTCAAAGTCATTTAATTTAAGCTAAAACCGGAATCAGAACTACAGGACTGTCGCGGCGCGACCTTAATCGTCGCGGCGCGACACATAAAGGGAAAATATACCCTTCTTAAGCCAACTTCTGATCCCAGTTTGCTTGTTATGCCGCGGCGCGGACCCAATTGTCGCGGCGCGGCCCAAGACTAGAACTGGACATCTCGGCCAACTTAAACACTTTTCAATTTTATTTGATTCGCACACTTAAAACCCGATTCCTACATTCGCCTAAACTTCAACAATAGTCTCATAAGACTTAACGCTATCAAAGCCCTTGTATACACTTGTAGGCGCACACATTATCAAGTATATATATATATATATATATATATACATATCTACTCATATATCTATACAATTACGCATAATATAGCGAGTTACAACGTACAAATGATTAAGTATGTACCTTTCGATACGTACGGGAAAACGGGGTGTTACAAAACTTTTGGTTGTTAAGGTCGTTTACTGCTTCATTCACTTTTTCAACATTTCGAGTATTGATTAGTAGACTGGGTGATTTTCAGAATTTCAGAATGGAAGGTCATAATTCTAAGAGATAAAGGTTATACATATAACTGTTGATGTAGATATGCTGTGAGTTTTCAAAGTACTGATTGCTATTTCCCAGTAATTGGTATGGCAGTTCTCGTTACAAGATACGGATGAGTATATGAGAGAGTTTTAATGAATAAATATAGTGATTTATCAAAGTGACTTACGCCAAAGAGTAGTGAAGTTGCTGGTACGTTTACTGTTAATGTGGTGGGATATAAACAGTTCTCCGGTAACGAAGATGAAAAGACAACGTATATATCAAGGTTATAATAAGGTTGTTTCGAACGAAAAGTCGAAGTTGACTTGCTGGAGCTGTGACAAAACTGACCATTGTGAAAAAAAATTTGCAATGTTATTTTCTGTAATAACAATGCCAAAGGAACTAACGCAGATACGTGTTAAACGTTTACTCAGGTTCCGAGTGTTTTCAGGTGCATAATTATATGCATAAATCTTTTCTTCCGTGGATGAAGTGCGGTTAGTTCATCCTCTCGATTGAGGTGTTTTAAAGAATCCCGAAAGGTTTGAACGCGGATTGTAATCGTCAAGATACAAATGAGGTTTAAGATGAAATCAAGTGGCAAACTTGAAGAATTGTTTAGTTTCATATGTTATAATCAATATTTTAATTCTTTTTAATTGTCCAATATTATTAGTCCACAGTCGATAGTCCACAGTTAACAGTCCAGTAATTTATATATAGTTTAATATATTATATTCGAATTAATTAATACGTGTCGTGACCCGTATACATCTCAGACTCGATCACAACTCAAAGTATATATATTATTGTAGAATCAACCTCAACCCTGTATAGCTAACTCAATCATTACTGCATATAGAGTGTCTATGGTTATTCCAAATAAAATATATAGATGCGTCGATATGATATGTCAAAACCTTGTATACGTGTCCCGATATTTAAAGTGCGTAAAATAAATAACAGAAATTAAATGACGATAAATAAAGTGAGTAAAGTAAATAACAGAAATTAAATGACGATAAATAAAATTGCGATAATTAAATTGCAATAAATAAATTGCGATAAATAAAATGTAATCAGTTAGCTAGGAACAGTTAGCTAGGATTTTGTTAGCTTGGATTGTTAACAAAATTTTCTCATGGTTAATTTGTTTGTTTCTAATAAATTTTATTTTTGTCAAATGTTTTCTTCATTATGCCACTTGTTGGATTCTGATAGATCAAAATCCAAATATGAAATTGAATGAAAAGTATATCGGTGGTTGTAAATAGGATAGCAAATGACTGTTGAATCAGATTCGAAGAATGTATAGTGTAACTTATTAATGTGAAATCTAAATATTCCTCGGGTATTACCTACCCGTTAAAATATTTTCACCATTAACAGTCTGTACAAAAGAATTTTTAATTACAATCTTTATGAAAACATATATATGTATATATTTTCTTCATATGTAACCATGGATTTAATGAGTCAATATGATATTAAACTCATTTGATTTACTGTTAGAACAAGAATATATAATCTCTAAAACATTAAAGATTACATAATCGCCATGTTGAACGAAGATAAATGATGTAGAACGATACGTAGAACGATGATTATTCTCGAGGTACAGAATGAGATGTTGAGGCATGGATTGTTGATGATACTGGTGCTGTTATTGATGGTATTGTTGGTGCCGGTGATGTTGCTGAAGCTAGTAAATTTTGCATCATATTCTCCAAATTGATTATTCGAGTGCGAAGTTCATTGACTTCTTCTATTATTCCAGAATGATTTGTCGGTCAGAACGAGCAGATGAATAATGTTTAGAATTGTGGATCGAATATAATCGTGTCGAGCTACTCTGGAAATGAGGGTGAAAATGGTGTTTCGGACTGATTTGCCGGTAAGTGTTTCAGGTTCATCGCCAAGAGGGAAATTTGGTTGGTGGAAAGGAATTGCCTTCTTCTCGTTTCTGTTGATTAAGTCGACTACGAACTCATTAGATGAATTGGGGATGGTTGTTTGATTGATTCATTTTGGTGACGCTGCCTCTGGAGATTAGGTGAACATCCATGTCAGAATAGCTGTCGGGTTCCGAAGAACTAGTGACGAGTCCCATTTCGTACTTTCGAATAAAGGATTTTTCAATATGAAATGATTTTCGGCTATCGGATGGTATTCTAATTACATAGAATATCTATATATATATAGAACAAAAGATTTCATAGATTACGGAGGAATTTAATGCATATATCAGGCAAATCTACAGTAGCAGATACGCTAGGATATGAATTATCAGATACGCTAAGATATGAATTTTGTCTATACACTATTCATGCAAACAATGCAGTAAAATGTGTCTAGACTAGGAATGATAAGAAAGTGATTCCCTAAGAATGATAAGCAGGTAATTTTCGACACGAAATGATAAGCAAAACTTTTGACATGCAGACACGGTCGAAATCCAGACTCACTAATGCATCTTAACAACTATCAGTTAGACACAATAATGTAAGACCTGGTTCGCTAAGACCACCACTCTAATACCACCTTTCATGACCCGTCCTAATCCATCTGGACGAATACATTACATTTGGTTACATCGCGAGGTACTTGACCTCTATATGATACATTTTACAAACATTGCATTCGTTTTTAAAAGACAAACTTTCATTTCATCGACAGTTGACAGGCATGCATACCATTTCATAATATATCCAACTATAATTGACTTAATAATATTCTTGATGAACTCAACGACTCGAATGCAACGTCTTTTGAGATATGCCATGAATGACTCCAAGTAATATCTCTAAAATGAGCAAATGCACAGCGGAAGATTTCTTTCATACCTGAGAATAAATATGCTTTCAAGTGTCAACAAAAAGGTTGGTGAGTTCATTAGTTTAACATAAATAATCATTTCTATCATTTTAATAGACCACAAGATTTTCATTTCCATTTCCCATAAATATACGTCCCATGCATAGAGACAAAAATAATCATTCATATGGTGAACACCCGGTAACCGACTTTAACAAGATGCATATAAGAATATCCCCTATCATTCCGGGAAATCCTTCGGACATGATAAAACAACATCGAAGTACTAAAGCATCCGCTACAACGGATGGGGTTCGTTAGGCCCAATAGATCTATCTTTAGGATTCGCGTCAATTAGTAGATCGGTTTACTAATTCTTAGGTTACCAAGCAAAAGGGGCATATTCAGCTTCGATCATTCAACCATATAATGTAGTTTCGATTACTTGTGTCTATTTCGTAAAACATTTATAAAAATTGCGCATGTATTCTCAGCCCAAAAATATAAAGGGTAAAAAGGCAAATGAAACTCATCTAATGTATTTTGTAGTAAAAATACATATGACGACATTAAACAATGCAGGGTTGGCCTTGGATTCACGAACCTATATCATTTGTGGATATATTAATACACGTAATCGTAATCGATCAATTATATATATATTTTTGTTATTAATAATACACTTGTTATACTATATGTTATTTAGATAAATTTAATATATTTAGTTTATAGGTTTTATATAACTATTACTTATCATTAATAATAAAAACTATATATTAAGGTTTAGTATATATTTATATATTAATTGATATAGCTTAGCTAATATCATTTTAGTAATAAAAGTATAACGTAATGTATTTTTATATAAAAGTATCCTTTTATGATAATATTGATAGTTTTAGTGATAACAAAATAATAATCTTATAAGAATGATAATAATGATAATAAGTTTGATAATAGTAATAATGATAGTAAAGATGTTATTTGGTAATAAAATGATAATAATGTTAATATTATTCATAATTGTAATTATATTTATAATAACAACTACATCAATTTTAGCATTACTAATAATAACCATTCTAATACTTGTAATAATAATAATAACTTGTATTATAATAATAATTATCTTAACAATAATAACAATAACTAATAATAATAATAATAATAATAATAATAATAATAATAATAATAATAATAATAATAATAATAATAATAATAATAATAATAAACATAATAATAATAATAATAATAATAATAATAATAATAATAATAATAATAATAATAATAATAATAATAATAATAATAATAATAATAATAATAATAATTGACTACCTATAATCAAGCTTTAAAAAAAATACATGCCACCACCCGGGTTTGAACCCGAGACCTTTCCAATACTCAAACGCCCACACAACCATCCCACCATCACTGTTTTTCTGAATAATAGCATTACACGAATTTATTTACCCCGTATGTAATCCCCATCTTCTTCATCGGCTCAAACAAAGAAAGACGACCCATAACCAATCCTAGTTTCAGGTTATTGTTTATTTAATACTAGTAACAATCAAAGAACAATAAAGTGTGTGTATTGATTAACAAAAAAAATAAAAAAAAATAAAAATAGCAGTAACCTGTGTTCGACGGTTTGGAAGAAAAAAAAAATTGATTTCGCATTTGGTATATTTTGAGACTTTGTTATCTACATGAAATATCTTCTAAATCGACCTTAGAATACATTAAAATTATCAATTGATCCAGAAACATCAATGTGATTACGAATTTTTGCGATGAACATGATTTTTGACTTTTTGAAAATAAAACTTTGACTCGTCAATTCGTACTCGATACAACGAATTGAAACCTGAGATTTTGAAGGAAGATTAAGTGAATGATTCCTAACAATAATGCATTTAAGGATTTTGATAATTGGTTCGTTTTGAAGTTTTTGTTAAAAAGTATTTGAACAGAGGTATCGATCTGTTTTAAAAAAAAATTATTACATTCACAGCTACAACGATTTTTGGCTGTTATAATGGTTGGTGAGGGTTGAGAGTTCAAAGGATTTAATTAATAACACCGAGTAATCGATCAGTTGATATAGGAGAAGGAATCGACGTTGATATCAAGAGACAAGATGAAGAAGTTAAAGAAAATCAGGAAGTGAGATAGATGGATAATAGATTTTTGTTTGCATTGCTTTTGATTTGTACTAGCAGCAATTATACACAGGAACGAATCTTCAACAGGTTGATTAAGATTGAGAACTGAATACGCGAATTATATATACATAAATATTCTGTATCCTTATTTTATTTATATATCTGATATGTATATATATACAGACTAACTTTTGTAATATTACATAATAATATAAATCTATTTATAAATAAATATATTGGTAATATTAATACTAGTTAATAATAATTATAATAGTAATACTAATTAATAAAGATACTAATACTAATAATAATATTAATATTGATATTGATAAAAATGATTAATAATACTCATATTAACATTAATAATGATAAAAGTAATAATAATAATAATAATAATAATAATAATAATAATAATAATAATAATAATAATAATAATAATAATAATAATAATAATAATAATAATAATATGTTAATAATAATAACTATAATAATAATTTTAATCAATTTTAAAATCATTATTGATAATGATAATAATATTATTGGTGATACCAATAATATTACTTATAATAATACTAATTATAATATACTTATTATTAATGATAAAATTATTAATAATAATCTATCACTATATATCACATTTCTTATCTACAGATAATAATATTAATAATAATAGTATTGATATTGATATTAATTTTAAAAGAAACAACAATATCATTATAATAATTAATAGTTAAAATTAGTATTTTAGTATTATATGTTATTGCTTATGTAATATAACTATATAATGTATATTATAGAACTAATATTTATTATTAAGTTTTTATATATTTAAACATATATTACAATATACATTTAATAATAATTATATATATATATATATATATATATATATATATATATATATATATATATATAAGTTCATTTTACTTATTTTATATTTTATATTTAATTTTAATGTTTATTTTATAATTTCCAATTACATATATATACATACATTTATATACATATTTATTTACAATCAAAAAATGTTCGTGAATCGTCGAGCATAGTCAAAGGATAACTGATTTCATGAATATAGTTTCAAAATTTTCGATACTCAACATTACAGACTTTGCTTATTGTGTCGGAAACATATAAGGATTAAGTTTAAATTTGGTCGGAAATTTTCGGGTCGTCACAAACACGTAGTAAGCTTTATACGCGATAGGGTAGATTGCGAAGCCGCCGACGTTTGGTACTGTGACGAGGTCACGAATTTGTTCAAGGAATTTCGATCCGAAGCCGTGTGGGAACGAATGGTCGGAAAGGCCAAACTGACGAACAAACGTATCACGTTGTACTGTAGGAACGTGTGGAGCCTTCCCGCTTCGAACGGTCGAGATGGTGATACGTCTTCGCATGAATCGGGATCTCTGACTCGCTATGCCCGTTAAATTGTTGTTATTTTTAATAAGTAATTTTTAGGATTTAAAAAGTAATTTTAGGATTAATAAGTAAATTTAGGACTTTTTTATTTTTTGAAACTTTTAATTTTAGGTTTTTAATTGTACCGTTTTAGGACTTTTTTTTTTAAATAAAAGTGTATTTTAAACCTTTAATGTATTTTTAATTTAATATTTGTTCGTATATTTATTAATTCTATTTAATAATGTGTTAAAAATATATAAGAAAATGTATAAATAAATAATTGGTGGACCCTATCTTCTCTCTCCAAGGCACTGAACTGACAATCGTCCCAATTCCCCTATTTTTTCACCAATGTCAGTTTACGTGTCAGTCCAGTCAGTGTCCAGTCATCAGCAAGACACTAAACTAACACTGAACTAACGCGTCACGACACCTTGTGCTTTTAGTAGTTACATGCACCCTTTTCAAGGAGAAATGGTTTCATGACGGATTTACCCTCACGTGAGAGGCACAAGTACAATATTTAACGAAAATAAGGTAACAGAGTTTAGTGGTTGGGCCACCTATGCAACATGTTAATAGTTCAGGGGCAATTGCCGAAAAATAGAAAAAGGTTGACTATGCATTTTGTTACAAAGTTCATGGATCGCTCGTGCAATTTTGTCTTTTTTTTTCTTTTAAAAACTGCCGTTTAATTTTATTTATATATATTTTCACTAATAATTTTGATATATTCAGAGTTTGTCATGCAATAATTATACATTATATTATATACATATGCTAATAGACATAGTCGGGGTACTATTGGTGAATAGTACCCCCTCCCAAGCTTCATCGACTTGTATGCTGTGTAAAAACAGTACACACAAGGCTCAGTATTAAGCTATACATATACTAATAGACATAGTCGGGGTACTATTGGTGAATAGTACCACCCTCCCAAGCTTCATCGACTTGTATTCTGTGTAGAAACAGTTGTACACACAAGGCTCAGTATTAAGCTACAGTAAAAAAAAATTTCCCTCATTTTCTCCTACCATTTTTACTAAAGGCATGCACAAAAGAGTTTTACTATTTTGTTTTTAAACTTATTTTTCTCACAAAAACTTTATCTTTCCTTCTTATTTTGCTATTTTACCATTCTTTTTCCTTACAATTTCCACTTAACTTCGCCAACAACGTTTCATATCTATATAGTCATATAAAGTTCTAAAATGATGATATCATCATTAAGCTAATTACTCTTTAATTTTCATAATGATGATGTCATAATTTTATATTAATTTAATTAAAAAATAATAAGAAATCTTTTATAAAAGGAAATACTAAGCTCTCCTAAATTGTAAAAAATCTTCTATAAAGCACCCAAATTTTAAAGCATATTGTACAACTTATATATAATAATTGTATTCTAATTTTCTAAAAAAAATTAAAAGGCATTTGTTATTACTAATAATAATAATTATTTATATAGTCATATAAAGCTCTAAAATGATGATGTTATCATTAAGGCAATTACTCTTTGATTTTCATAATGATGATGTCATAATTATATATTAATTTAATTAAAAAATAATAGGAAATCTTTTATAAAAGGAAATACTAATCTCTCATAAATTGTAATTTTAATTTTCTAAAAAAATTTAAAAGACATTTATTATTACTAATTATTATTATTATTATTAAAAATATAAATACTCTACTTTGAGCGAACTTTATTATTATTATTTACTTTTAACATAATAATTATAATTATAATATTACATTATTAATATTCAAATATGAAATCTTTTTACGAAATTAATTACATTACATAAGTATACGAAAATACATGTGTTTATATATTTGTAAAAACAACGACAAGTTTCTTAGTCAAATGGGTTATTAAAATAAATGACTTTAGAATTTACATTCACTTAATACTTAAAACATGTCATTAAATTGTTCCTTTAAACAAACCCGTGATTTCACTGGTCATTTTACTAGTTATTATTAAAAATATAAATACTCAACTTTGAGCGAACTTTATTATCATTATTTATTTTTAATATAATAATTATAATTATATTTATAATAATTATATTATTAATATTTAAATATGAATTTTTTTTACGAAATAAATTACGTTACATATGTATACGAAAATACATGTCTCTATGTATTTGTAAAAACAACGACAAGTTTGTTGATTAAACGAGTCATTAAAATAAATAACTTTATCATTTACATTCACTTAATACCTAAAACATGTTATTAAATTGTTTCGTTTAAATAAACCCGTGATTTTACGGGTCTTTTCACTAGTATACTACTAAAAGAGAATGTTGGGATCCGCCGTCCGCGGCAACGCGCGATCACTCCTCTGCTAGTTACTTCTAATATCATTAGTCATATTTCATTTTTAGAACGACAAATTTGACATCGAATCCTCTCATTTGTCATCACACACTCGTTAGAAAGAAATTTTTCGCATCTATCGCGCAAAGTCTACCCGAAATAGTTTAGCTTAATTGCTTGCTTATAACATAGGCAACTTGAATAAAACTGTGTCAGGTTTACCTGCACCTATTTACTTGGATAAAACTCTCAGGATTTACCTGCACGGGTCCAGTTGGTGGTTAGTCATATTTCCCTCTGTTTGTTTCTTGTGAATTGAGCTACCACCACCGCGATCGGTGGAAAAACGATGACATCACGCGATAAGAAACCGGCAAAACCCTCAACCAGTCGACCCGGTGGTATTCGGACTCTATCCGATTTGAATCGCCCTTCCGCTAATGACTCCGACAGCGATTCCGATGGCCCTCAGGAGTACTATACCGGCGGCGAAAAGAGGTTTATACTTTTACCCTTAATTCCATTCAAATAATATATAGTACTACTGTATGCTTTATTTATACCTCAAAATTCATTTCCTTTTTAAATTTATCGTCAATTGTCAATTTAATGTTTTGTTGCCTTGAAATTAGGGAAATGGGAGAAAGATATGAAATCTAGGTCAAAATTGCAATCGCATAACTTTGTTTAAATTGTATACGTCACTTTACACAACACGAAAAAGTAAAGGATATATTATGTTATTGTGAGCAGATGGATCAAGATCAGAAAATTAGTTTGTTGAACTTTGGATAGGTATATAGGTTTACAGTAATCTCAATAGTTAATAAGACCTTAATGCATCTCCATATCCGATTACTCGATTAGTGATAACTGGTTTTTAGACATTTAAGTTGTGAGAATCGATTTAAACACATCCAAATATCCCCAATTTGTGATCAAATTTGGGATTCATTTAGGTTTTCATTTTTCTATCTACTGAGACCTGGATAGCCGTATGCTTACTTGAGCTACTATGAAGCTTTCTCTATTTGTGTAGAACATTGATAGTAAGTTGGACGTGTTCAGTGCGTGGTACAATTTTTCTTGTTCTTAGAGGATTCTGTAAGAAAGTGCTCAAATTATGAAGCGCTATAAGTAGAAATAGTTCTAGAAAAACAATGTGTTTTTTAGTTTCGTTAACATGGTTTAGCTTCTACATGAACTTGTATCAAATGATTTCTGTTTCATATCCTGTTGGTTTTTAGTTTTTATCAATTTGAGAGGTTGGTGTTTTAGTAAACCTATGGTATACACCGCTTAGATGACGGATTGATGGATATAGATATTATCAATGAAGGGTAAACAAATTGAAGAAATTTGTTTCGGCCATATACATTTTATTATGTTAATCGGGAAACATATGTGCATATTATAATCTAATTGTTTCAGTATAGATATGAATATGAATAAGTTTGCTAGATGCTGGGTAGTATCACTGATAGAGACTTAGCGAGTAGAGTTCTTGCATAAAATTTTAGGCTGATAAATTGATATAACACTAATCAACTTTGAATAGCGTGAGTATAATATATTAATATTAATCCTTCTTACAAAAGACACAACATCCGCGAGGTTAGATATTAAGATTAAAAGTCATTCCTTATGTTCCATCATACTCCATATTGCTAGAATTAGGTTTAAAGATACCAAAGTTCATTTCTTTAGCATACATCTCTTATCATTTGTAGCACCAGTGAGGTTGTAAAAATTAAAATATGGGGATTAATCGACCGGAACCTTCCAAATCGGGGATCAATCGGCATGGACTTTGTATACATTTAAATAATAAATTTCAAATTATTTCCTACATAATTGTCTAGGAACATAAACATAATCGTTCAGTTGTTCAGATACTTAAAATCATAATTTTAATTAAAATTTAAGTAGTTGATCAACTTTGACTTGGACCAATTTTGACTGACCACACTGAATTTGACCTACAAGGTTCGATTTCGACTGATTTGACACATCAACCGGCATCGACCAGTCAAGTAGGCGGATGAGACAAAAGATTTTATGGAATTAGTAATTGTAACTGAGTGATACAAGTACATAAGAAATATCTGGTATGCTACTGTATGCAGGCTAGTGATATACTGATATGGGTCAAAATAAAGCTAGATAGAAGTACACATGTACTTATGTGAGTGATGGGAACTAGTGTAATTAGTTAGGCAGTTACAAACGTGTTAGGATTCAGTTATAAATTGAATATTTATCAGTTAGTCTGTGTGTGGATGATGTATGAATATCACTGACATTATTTATGGTAATGGTATATGCAGTGGTATGCTAGTCCAAGACCCAAATAAGCGTAACGATGTGGATGAGATTTTTAAGCAAGCTAGGCAAGTGGGTGGTGTGGATGGGCCCATTGAAAATCTTCGTCCTTCAAGTTCAAGAAGTTTTACTGGTACCGGCAGGTTGCTGTCTGGCGACACGGTACCACCAGCTGCAGCTGCTCCTGAGCAGCCACAGAATGTTGTGCACAACATTGTATTTTGGAGGAATGGTTTTAGTGTAAATGATGGACCTTTAAGGAGGTTGGATGATCCTGAAAATGCCCCTTTCCTCGAGGTAATTAACCTTTAAGGAGGTTGAATATATATATATATATATATATATATATATATATATATATATATATATATATATATATATATATATATATATATATATATATATCAGTGTGCTGTCAAATGTAGCCTAGGTCGCAACCAAGATCGACCGAGTTTGACCGAGTGCTCGCCGAGTAATTCCGAGTTCTGCAACCATATATGGCATCTGCTTGTGTCAAAGATGACAATTTTGATTCATGCAACTACTAAGATTGTCGTGTAGGGTTATATATTACATCTTCAATGGGTCACATTAAGTTTTATGTGCTTCAAAAACCGAATGATTCATCTAATACAAACGGTTGACAGACGAGTGTTGGTGGGTGACCCGACCCAACTCATGTTGGCATGTCACTTAACCTTCCCATCATGCCACTGCTAGCCTGTTTAACTATACGCCCTCCGTCTAAAAATATCTCAAAATAATTGTCTCATTTGACTTTCATAATTCTTTCTTCCTCAACTTTGCTTAAATTATTATTATTATTTTTTTTATACTCCGTATATATACTTGGAGTAATTTTCATCAAATATTAGGGCCAAAGTAGTAATTTTTATCATAAATTGTTGGTCACTTTCTTGCGCGTCTCAACTTTTTTAGCAATATCTTTGTGCAGAGTATCAGGAAATCTGAGTGTCCGAGAGAACTTGAGCCTGCAGACAGAAGATCCTCGGTTCTTGTAAATCTTATAAGGAGGGATGAAAACCGTCCCGTGAGTCTCTTTTTCCTTCTTTAGTGTTTAATAGTAATATCTTACAACAACAAAACTCAATAACACATGAGTGGTGTATGGGGATTAATAGTAATATCTTATTTTTGTTAATAATAACCGCTACTTACATAGGCCTTCTGGTTTTCGTTTGTTTTATAGGAACCACAGGTGGCATCCCAAGTTGCATTTCAAGGAGTAGGAAGAACATTAGGTGGCAGCAGCAACACAGATGAACCACTAACCAATACAAATACTTCAACCGCTGCATCTCCCTCTAACAGTCTTGTTCTGGACAGTTCATTACCTTCAACCTCGATTCAGCTACGTTTAGCTGATGGGACCCGGATGATCGCCCACTTCAATTATCATCATACTGTTGCTGATATTCGAGCCTTTATTAATGCATCCCGGCCTGACGGTTCAAGAACGTACCAGTTACAGACAGTTGGGTTCCCACCGAAGCCACTCACTGATCCGAACCAGACTATTGAGCAGGCTGGCCTTGCTAACTCAGTTGTCATCCAGAAAATATAAAAAAATGGTTCCTCAACTTTAGTAATGTTGTCATTTGAAGCTAGAGCTTTTTGTATTGTAAACCTGAAACTTCTGCCTTCGTTAGAAGTATTGGTAAACAGTAGCATAATGCTTGTATAAATTTGATGTGGATTCACATTTAACTTTTGAATTGATCTTTTATTTTTGCACCCTTTAAGTCACAAAACATTATTTGAATCGTGGCACTAGAACTTAAAAAAACGATTTAGCTTTGATCATAGTAAAGTTGCACCTTGCAACTATCTGAAACTGCAAACCAAGTAAGACTTGAACTTTCATCACTGTTTGGATTTTCATAAAAATTGTTTATATATAACGTTGTATTTCTTGTGGAACTATATTGACAACTTTTCAACATTCAATATCTATAGATTATTATCACATTCGATTAACTTTAAGGCCCATTTGGCTCATAGAATCCGATGTGATTCCGGTGATCGAAATTGAATTTAGATACGACGTGTGTCTAAAATCAATTCCAATTCTGTCAGGTGCCAATTCCGTGAGCCAAATGGGGCCTAAGTGTTTCGGAATCGGAATTTAATATAAGCAAAGTTTCTGATATCCTACAATAAGAAGTGTTTCCTCACATCTCATGTTCTCATGTCCGTTGAATGCACAAAAGACGTTCATGCATTATGGTAGCAATGTTTTTGATACCGTCATAGGTTTTATGATTCGGGTATGAATGTCATATAGTAGGTTTAAGATTAGGGTATAAAAGATAGAATATGATATCAATTGCACAAGATTTTTAAGATATATGTTGTCTGCCATGGTTGATAATTTTGGCCTCATTTTGAGAACAAGTAGCAAGACAATGGCCAGACAAAAATAAGCATCTCGCTTATGGCAAACTTGTATCAAATAGATTCTATCCATAGCGGGATGAGTTAGACAACTTCCATCGCTAAATATGTTGTCGGCCAAAAGAGTACTGGAATATTTGATGTCAAAAGTACGTTTGGTACCTCTTTCTTGCATTAGCAAAGCAAGATTTGAGTTAATCAGCATCCAACTAAACAAAAACAATTTATTTATATTTATATTTATTATATTTATATTTATATGGGTAAGGTAATCAAGTTGATATATTACATGACACCTAATGATGCGCATAGCTATACATCCATTGCGCGACACCCCAACAATAATCGGGCAAGCCCTATTAATGCGCTTGCTCGCACGCCTGCTGTTTAAGACTTAATGATATGCCCTCGACGTTGGTCGCACAGTTTAAACATGGCGCCACCCAAAAAGTACATACAAAGCCAGAAGTGTACAATGGCGATACTAAAACAGAAAGGACAATGTGGCAGGTTGGTACGATCCTGATACTGCATAGCGGCTGAAAAAGGACAACAGGGTATAAGGAGGCAGCACTAAAATAATGACGGTACTTTTTACAGCTTTATAGAACAAAAGGACAAGAATAAAACAACGTAGCACTATCATGTCTTTTTGTCCCCTTACGTGGCACTAAGGAACAAAAACTCACGCATATAAATAGATGCAACTTGAGCTGAAAACATCAATTGAGAATCACCTCCATTTCACCAAAAAAAACCAATCTCAAACATATTATTCTCTTAGCACATTAGTTAACCCGCGCAACCGGAACAACTACTTAACACTCTTTGCAGTTTCAGGTAACGTTGCTATAACATAAATCCTAACACCACCCTTGAGCCATCAGCGCCGGCTAACCCGAATGATGGTGGGTCATGTTTAACCACCCTTTCTAGGATCATCATCTCGTATGAGGGTTATTCACGGTACTCCGGACCGGATAGTTAAACTCAATGAACCCTTAAATCCCCCTTTATTGTTGATCTTGCATGAACCGAACCCATTCAACCATTTTATGCTTGATCAACACCTAATAGGTTTCTTGTAATCAATTCTGTTTTTTAGTTATTAATGTAAGTAATGACGTACGTCACGCAAGGCACGTCACATGCCTGCACGTGGCACTTGTGGCATCTGTTTGATATAAAAATAGGTCATGATTCTTATACGGTACGTCCCGCTAGGTCATGGCGTAGCGTATCATCTAGTCAAACACCCCTTATATGTCTCCAGAATATTCGGTCTAGCTCAGCCACGTTTGATACGCCATGGGTTGTCCACATCAGCTTATAACTGCTGTATTCTAGAATATTCCCTTAGTAGGTGGTTATGATAATGGTATTATGGTGTAACCGCCACTTACCACACCTATAAATAGGGTGTTTAAGCATCATTTTGGGGTTAATCTTGAATTCAAAAGTCTAGTACCTATTCCATCGACTATAGTGGAGGCTCCGAAAAAGATAAACAACCACAACAACACCATTCACCCTACAACCCTAACCGAGTTCCGACGATGTGGGGTTAGGGCACTACTTCTTTACACTCAAGTAAATTTTGGCTTGATCAGTAACATAGTCAAACTTAAGACAACGTAGAAGGTTTTTCATGTTCAAATTATAAGTAGAGGATGAATATTCTTACTTGAATGTACAAAGTTATTTCGTGACCATTTTTTAACCTTTCTATGACTAGTATATTTTGCAAGTAAGAACTGAACATAATACCTCTTGTGAAAGTATCAAAACGTCGATCACTATGTTATCCTGTAATGATCAATCAATATCATCAACATATACAATAAATGACAACTTCAATAGACGTATGCCATTAAGTAGTCTTTAACAAATTCAGTTTAAGCATTTATAGGGTTAACTACACATATTCACTTTTTTTTTTTACAAGGACTTAATATTTGTTGTACTTATACTGATAAGACTGATTTCATGAATTCAGTGTTATTGGATTTAATATACTCTGTAACAGTTAGTACTTGATATAATGTAACAACCTCAAATTGGGTCTAGTGGCAATCGTCCTAATTGCCATTGCGTGTTATTATATGTTATTTTAATAATTACATGTTTATAATTATTTAATTATATAGTTGAGACCAGTTCGTGACAAGGGTCACATAACAGGTTTGTTTATTTAAATTGGACCTCGTTTGGACCACTTAAGGATGTGTTTCGTATTTCAGATAACTGGTAAATACCCGTGTGACACACGGAAGAGATTTCCTACCAATGAAGAAACCCCTTTTGTTTTAAAAACCCATGTTCTTCTTTATTTTTTTTTTTTTTTGAAACTTGCATAACATACACATACGTACCAAATCTCACAAACCCTAAGTCCCTAAACTAGTCCTTGATCTTGTTTTTAAACTAAAAATCATTCCTTGTGATTTCAGTAACATCATAAGGTATTTAACAAGTGATTTCAAGTGTTAAATCAATCTAATTTTTAGTTAAATGAGTTTTTGAGTTATCATGGGTTTTTTAATCAAATCTTGTATTTGAAGTATTGTGTATGTCAAATTGAAGTTATTAAACGTTTGTATATGAGTTATGTATGTTTCCTAAGTGATTTGTAGTGTCAAAACAGTGCAAAAACGAGATTTGGGGCTCAAAATGACGAAAATAACGACCTGGTGCTGATGAACAGCTCCCGTACAGTTGCAGGATGCATCCGGACGGATACAGGGTGTATCCGGGCCATTTTGGGTGCAACCGTACCATTGTAGCTGCAACCGTACGGATACAGATGCATCCATACGGTTGCAGGTGATGCCATGCGGTTGCAGTCTGTCAGCTTTTTGGAAAACTTGTTTTGGCCGTAACATTCAAACCGTAACTATGTTTTTGATGAATAAACTACTGTTGGAAACATAATGAGGTCTATTTACAAATGGTGAAGTTTTAAAACACTGAATCAAACATTAATTTAGGTCAAAATGATGGGATAACGTTTATGCTTCGTTTTACACGTGTGTAATAGTTGCAACTGAATGGGGAACCATGTAAACTTGTCATATATGGATATATTAGGCTATATGATATTTTTTAGAGTATGAATTGATGATATTATTGATTGGATATGCACTAACTTGAGATATGATATTCTAAGGTAATAAAGGAACGGATAAAGCTCAGTAATATAACACTTCTGAGTTCTTGCTATTTATCAGGTGAGTGAGACTATCTGATACTGTTATATGTATGTAGTAGCGGGTTATGCTACTGCTGTCCTGCTATGTTTGACCTGATTTGATAGTATATGATATACTATGTTATTTGTGGTGATGGTGTACACATTAGTATTGTCAGCTTTGAATTGTGAAGCTCGACAACCGGCTTTAAGTTGTGAAGCTGGGTAGGGGTCAACCTTGAATTGTGAGGTTGGATTCAAGTGTTACTATTCATGTAGTATAGTATTGAATGACGTATTCCCTACGTTTTGACTACTATATGAAAGAGACAGTAACAGGAACTAACGGTAAACTCTAGCCCGATCAGCTAGTAGTTAATGGCATGTACAAGCTGCCGTTCCTCTATTACTGTTTTGCTTGTTTATTTGATGTTATGTAATTGTGATTAGCTTGATGCTAGATACCTATGACTGTTAGGATAATTCCATTCACTTAGCTTTATGCTAACACCCCACAGTTCCTTCCTTGCAGGTTAAGCTTTGCATGTTATAGTTTTGGGAGTGGTTGCTTTTGAGAAGTGTTTGACAAGCTTACTCTGATGTCTGTATTTTGATACCTATATGCGTGTAAAAACTTTTTGGTTAACGTAACACATGGATGACTGTAATAACTATGGTATAGTTAATAACTAATTATGGTTTGCAAATATTAATATAATATGTTTTTGCTGTGATTTATAATAAAAAAAAAAAATGTACAGTGTTACATATAACTTATTATTTTTTGCCTAAAAATAACAATAACCTTTAAAAAGTAGGGATATTCATCGAAAAATAAAGAAATTTACAACACGGATACAAACAAGACTCAGAAAGGATACTGTTAGAGTGAAGTAGCTTGAACAAAAATGAAGAAACACAAGACTCGCGACCGCAAGAAGGGAAGTCACGATCGCAAGTTCAGCAAGGACAGGAGCTCGCGATATGGAAAGTGGAATTCGCGACTGAAGATTTTACTCGGGACATATCTTGCGATAGAGAGAATAAAGGCAAGGAGTGCCTTGCGATCGTGAATCGGGGACTGACGTGCCAAAGTTTTCAAAATCGAGTTTTCTTGGTCCTGAAATTGTTTCCTTGTTATGTTATGCCTATATAAACACCTTAATGTAACCCATACTGAAACGACCCAACCCGTATTAAAACCGGCCCATAAATTTTTTTCCTTTTAATACGCTTTAAATAACACTTTAGGTCCCAATTGTGTTTCCATAAACATCTTTAATACAATAGAAGGTTTAATAAACCTTAAAACATTTAATACATTGATTAATTGTCCAAATGGACATACACGACCCGACTAGTTTAGTTTCCAACCAAAACCGAGCATGGTGATTTGGGACTACGCTACCCAAATCCTAATCGAATACAAAAGCAAGATCTTCTTAGCAACCTAGCCAAGATCTCTAATCCCCAAGCTTACCCGAGCCGCCAAGCATGCGAACCTATAAAAATATCAACAACGAGAGGGTAAGCTAACACTTAGTGAATGATAATATACTACATACATATATATGTATAAAATGGACACGCCACATAATATCAAATACCGCATACCGAAACATCCATGAATAAGGCAACTACACTAAGCATACCGTACGATCTCTAAGCATCAAGCTAAAGATATCAACAAAGTATAAGTTCACCAACGACGATGTGAACAACGCCAATAAGCTACACCCGGAGGGTTAGCTACAACACAACATTACATTAATATATAACAATATAAAACGAATAAGGTTAACCCCTTAACCCATTACCAAATACCAAACGCCACAATGAAGATTGGCCGAACTACACGAGCCTTAGTAATCCGAACCCACACGAGATTACTATCTTCACAACATCGAGGTTGGCCGAACTACACGAGCCTTAGTAATCCGAAACCACACGAGATTACTACCTCAATAAGATGACCGAACTACATGAGTCATCGTGAATCCGAACTACACGCGATTCACTTCTCAACATTAAAACCCACGGTCACGGGATTATAAAATCCACCACATCGGGGTCATCCACTTCACAACAATATCAACCCTTCGCCATTGGGTCTATAACATCCAAATCATAACCACGTGTGATAACGTACACACAAGCGTGTACCTCGCCAAAGGTGGTCAACCAAAATGCACAAACGTGCCAATTGGACCTATACACAAGTCCATCAATCCACCTATATGTGAAGTGAGCTCTATAACCGAGAACCACTTCACCCGACCCGCACCCATCCTACACATACATATGCATATAGGATATTAACACTCACCTTGTCGCCTTGAAGACTGCTTCCAAGTAATCCGCAACTCGTCAATGGAAAGTACCTAATCCATTATCACAAATTCAACAACACACTTAGATTGTATCTACAAACCAACCCAATACGACACTTAGTGTAATTTCGACCCAAATGCACTTCCAAGGACAAACCGCGCCCAAACTAACCAATAATCACTAACACAAGTGATAATGGTCCTAATATGCCAATTAAACCCGAACAAAAGTGTTAAACACTTATCGTTCTCAAAATCGCCCATAAACCCTAATTTTGACCCATAAGGTCAAAATCTCACCATTTACAAGTTTTGACACCAAAACATGTTTAACTCGGTTTTATACTTCAACTTAATCCATTTTAAGTTTATAAACCTTATCGAATCGACATTCGGGTCATAATCCTCAACAAACCCTAATTTTGACTCTAGTCAAAATTAGTCAACCACGAAAACCCTAAAAGTCTCTAAAACACCAATAATCACTAATGCTAGTGATTGTACACCATTTACAAGTCTTAAACATGGTTAAATCATTAACCAACCCAAAACCCGCCTTTAACACTTATAAACCCGAATCTTGGTGTTAATCTCCAGTTAACAACTAAATGGGTTCCATCTATGAATCATGCAATCAAAAGCCCCAAATTTGAATGATGAACACGAAAATGAAATTCGGAGTTAGAGCTTACCACTAGTATCACCGTGTAGCCAAGAACGAGGAGAACAACCTAGTCAACTACGCCAAAGATCAAATCCCGCTTCTTCCTTTCCAAAAATCCCTTTGAAATTAAATGGGTGTTTGAGTTTTGAGAGAAAAATGAAAAGAAAAGGAAAATGAAATTAGGAAAATGAATGAGTGGATGAGGTTAAAGTCTCAAATCTGGCTCAAACATGAAAAGACCAAAATGCCCTTGCTTCTCATGTAATATTACAAAAATCCGGCACCAGTTTGCCCAGAATGCCGCGCCGCGACCTTAAATGTCGCGCCGCGACATTTGCCTAGTTCTGGGATCATTTTTTATCAAGCTTCCGATCTGGATTCCAGTTAAATGCCACGCCGCGGCCTCCTTTGTCGCGCCGCGACGTTCAACGTGGTCTGACTCATTTCCTTGCATACAAGACCTTAACACCCGAATATGTCCCGAACCCTTCATACGCCTATCGTACATAAACAATACACCTATAAATCATATACGGGGAAAACGGGGTGTTACAACTCTCCCCCACTTAGATTCGATCACGTCCTCGTGATCCTAGTCACGAACCCAAACGGACCCACACTCAATGGTCGTCGAACATGCATTTCAAACCGACTTCTACCACAAATTCGCTAACCCAATGGTTAATCCAATGAAAAATTACACACTTGAACGCATCCCGAGACGTACAATACACGCAACAACCGAAGTCTACAATGATCCCTTAGACAATTCTTCTCAAAGAGTTACCCTTAACAGCTAAATCGTCACCCGCGATTTATTAAATTCCATAATTCCGAGCACTAGCACTAACTCAATCCCTCACATCGGGAAAACTCAACCAATCTCGTATCGAGATATCAATTCCTTAGCATACCCTTACCGAGTACGACGCTAAACACAATCAAGTCTCAACCTAAGGTCAACAATCTGAAACGATGAAGACCGAACCAAACAAATCCTGACGGATAACACCAATCACTAAACATCCCTTGTAGTGCGCAATACGACCAATACGCAACTACAGTAACATCATAATCCAACGGTTAAAACCGATAGCGCCCAAAATGACTATGGAAACGCAAATCTCAAGGTGTACAAAATTGACTATTATCACACCCGAAACAACACGTGAGCGAAGCACAGCTATCGCCTCACTAATCATACAACATGGTCCTCACGACCCCACCATCGGCGTATAAAACAACCGATAGTTCAAACATCACGGTCCTTACGACCCCACCATCGGTGTATAAAACAACCGACAGATCACACAACACGAAGGCTGACCGAAAACACATGCGCCTTAGTGAATCCGAACTACACGCGACTCACTACCTTCACCACAACAACAATCGGGATTGGCCGAACTACACGCGCCTTAGTGAATCCGAACTACACGAGAGTCACTATCCCGGAGGAATGATCGAACTACACGAGTCATTTGTGAATCCGAACTACACGAGACTCACTCCTCAATACAATGACCGAAACCACATGAGTCATTTGTGAATCCGAACTACACGCGACTCACTTCCACAATAAGATGACCGAAACCACACGCGTCATCGTGAATCCGAAAGCACACGCGATCCACTACTATGATGAAGTCAGCGGACCCGAAGATCATGCTTCACCAATCTCAACACCGGATGAAGTCAGCGGACCCCGTCAACGGTCATGCTTCACCGATATAATACCTCGCTCATGATGAAGTCAGCGGACCCCGAAGGTCATGCTTCACCAATCGCATACTCCCATGATGAAGTCAGCGGACCCTAAAGGTCATGCTTCATCAATCACCAATACCATGATGAAGTCAGCGGACTCCGAAAGTCATGCTTCATCAATCAACGCCCTTTTGGCCTCGAACGACGAGTAGCGTAACATCGCGCTCTGCTATGCCATAGTGAATCCTAACGGATACCACTAACCATTCACACACTCAAGCAAGAACCACCTATATCAAACATAGGCACAAAACAATAATTCTCTAGAAGAGAATCCGATACACACCTCCCTTAACCGAAGGATTTCACCTTGCTCGTCAAACACGTCCATTATCTCTCAACAAGATTTACCACATTACCACATCGGTGATAATTCAAATCCAAAATCATAAGTACAATTTAACCGAAATTGTACTCTACCACAAACCGACCAAAACTAGGTCCCAACATAATTTTCGGACCTACTAAAACGTCATCCGAAATCTCACCCTAAGGCCTCCTCGTGCGGGAGTGTAACTCCCCCACTTGGAACTACGTTCCATCTCCACAACTCGTACAACCGTATAATGCTACCAAGGGTAGACTTTACAACAATTGGGTTCACACGACCCATCACCATATCTTGCTCCAACCTTGAGCATACTAAGGATCTTAACCTATCCTTAAACACTTCGAACAAAAAGTGTACTACCAATTACACAACCCAAATCCCTCGCAATCATCCAATTGCTTTAGTTTGTCAACTTCCACCTTGTCACTCATGTACCTAAGGGTTTCACTTCGGTACCCTAAGTACAATGTAACCACAACATAATCGGAGTCGGACACCACGCTAGTAGGTATAAAAGAGGCATCTAATGTCGCGTCACGTAGACTCCTTTACCAACGTACATCGAGATCCAAAACACTCGATTTCAAGGGTTTCATCCCACCCATCTGTAACATCCCGCCTTTTTCCATTTTCTTTTCCGTTATACTAATTTAAACTCCGTTATATGTTTATAACATCTCCCGTTAATACGCGTTTTAAAATATTCCGTTTAGGTAATTTTCGCACCCGACTACAAACTCGAGGGACTAAAATTGACACGGGGCAAACTAGTTGACTAGGTCACCTAGTCCACCCCAATCACCACCATTCAACTATCTCCATATCTCTCTCTTTCTCTCTAGCAAGAACTGAAAGGATCCGAAACTAATCATCCGGACGTTGTCCATATTGATTACAAACGAATTACAATAGTTGATAACATTGCGAGGTACTTGCCCTCTATATGATACATCTTACAAACATTGCATTAATTCTTAAAAGGCAATCTATAGTTACATCCAGAATTGACATAATCGCCTGACATTTCATAATATTCAAATGACATAAACCGCCATTTACTTAATAATAGTCTCTATGAACTTCAATGACTCGAATGCAACGCCTTATGATATAAGTCCTTAATAGCCTCAAGTAGTATCCTTAGTACGAGCTAATGCACAGCGGAAGACTTAATTCATACCTGAGAATAACATGCTTTAAAATGTCAACATAAAGTTGGTGAGATATAGGTTTAATGCCGGCAGCGATATATATATATATATATAGACCACAAGATTTCATATATAAACATTTTCATAAAAATATTCTAAGTGGTTGAGCACTTGGTAACCATACTTAACATTCAATCACGTCGCATATTCCCTTTAATATGAAATCTTACTACACCGTACCAAGTGTAGTCACAAAACGAAGTACTGTGCAACCGTTGAATACTGGTCGTCCAGTCCGGTTGGGGTTGTCAGGCCCGATAGATCTATCAACAGGATTCGCGTTTACAATACCGCTGTAAATATTAGTTACCAAGCTACAGGGAAGTATGCCAGTGGTACAACTCAACGTAGAACATATTTTTCAGTTACTTGTGTCCATATCGTAAAACATAAAATACATGTATTCTCATCCCGAAATATTTAGAGTTTAAAAGTGGGACTATATACTCACTTTCGTCTTGAAGATATATATATTTTGACTTGGTCTCCGGTTGATATCACGAACCTATCCATATATAATATATCAATACCTTTTCTTTTTAAACAAACGTCACATATATATACTTGTTATACTTTTAATACTTTTAATAATTCCTTAGTCCGTAGTTAGCAGTTCGATGTTAGTAATTCAATTTTAATGGTTCATTTTTAGATGTTTAATAAACCCCCAACGAAATAATAAAACCCCCATCGTATATGTATTGGTCGAGATTAATCTTGACCCACGGTACCGGTGTTGTCAAATGACGTGTTGCGTACATAAAGTACCGGTGTTGTCAAATGACGTGTTGCGTACAATCATGGGATCTTATGATTAATCTTCTCGTGTTGTTTACGGGTAATCCTGAACCATATAAAATTGAATTATAAGTACATATATATAAAATATCATGTTATCTTAAAAAGATGTGATTTATTTAATTTTTCCCAATTATTTTCGTGGCTAAACTAGTCTTGGATATCCGATTTTGTTTCGGTCATAGTTTCTTCGTTACAACTCCGTTTTCGTTGATTCAACTTGCCATCTCCTTGGATCGAGTCCCTCTTTAAGACTATGAACTGTAAATACCTTAGTTTGTATTCAAAATCACACAGCATAGGTGAAACTTTAGTGAAACTTATGAAGTTAAACATTTTTGTTACAAAAAATATCATTTAATGACCATTTTTCTAAAAATACTTATACTTTGAATTAAATCATGAAATTTTTATGTGTTAACATATTTATAGTAAAAATCATTTTTCCAGAGAATAAACTTCCAATTCAAAGTTTAAGATGGTTTTTAATTATCCAACCCAAAACAGCCCCCGGTTGCACTACGACGTCGTAAAAACAGTTTTTAAGGTGTTCTTTGAAAAACCAAGTTATACCTTGTTAAATTAGCATATACTTAAGTTATATTACAGGTCTTGAAGTATTTTAAAAGTTAAGTTAGAAGGATCTATTTAGTTTGCAAACAAGTTTGAAAACTTTCAAACTATGTTCTTGTTGTTAAAATTGTATACCACAAAATATGATAGCTATATATATATGAATCGAATAAAGTTATGAACATAGTTACTACCTCAAGTTCCTTGGACAAGGTTGCTGTAAAATAGGAGTAAAAAGCTAGAACCAAAAGGGTGATGGAATTGGATGAAAGATTGGAAGTAAGTTTGTGTTCTTGGAAGGATTTCTTGAAGTGTTTTTGTAAGGTTTTCTTATGAGGTTTAAGTGTTGTTTTTGAAGCTAAATGATGGGGAAAATGCTTAGAGATGATCAAGTATGAAGTTAAGAGTATTTTGAGAGAGAAATGGAAGTGTAAGTATGAGAAAATGGGGTGAAGAAATGGTGTGCATGCATAAAAACGTTTTTAGGTTATAAAGGAAAAAAAATACCTAACTTTGTTTTCTTGCTAAATAATTCATGCTACTTGACAAATGGTTGGTTCCACATGTTTCTTAATCATTTAAGGCTGCTAAGGAGCAGATTTTTATTGGTATATACCAATAGTAAATACATCTAGAAGCTGCGTATGATACGGGTACATATACCCTAGGTATACGTATAGAAATCTTTGAGAAAACGGAACGAGGATTCAAATATAGCTATCTTTTGTAAATATACTTATATTGTTTTATGTATTTAAGTCTTTAAAAGTGATTAAATACATTACTTATACGATATATGTATAAACATTATAGGTCATAAGTATTTAAGTCAAATAACGTTACGTATGGTTATCGTTTTGAAAACTTAAGTTAGTAGTTTCAAAATATACTTATAACTTATTGTTATTAATACAAAATGAGATATTAAAACATTCTTAGATCATGTTAAATATGTATATATACATATATATACACAAACGTATAATTATCATATATTGTATAGTTCGTGATATCATCGGTCAAACTAGACGGTCAAACGTTGTGTAAAACTCTTTTCGAAAACATAAGTCTCAACAATTTGGATTACTTATCATGTTGGTAAGGTTTAATTTATGTAAATATTAATCTTATAAGTATAGAACGATCGAAAAAGTGCGGGTCAACTTTAGGGTTTTTGCTTATCGTGTCGGAACCATATAGAGATTAGAGTTTAAATTTGGTCGGAAATTTCCGGGTCGTTACAGTACCCACCCGTTAAAGAAATTTCGTCCTCAAAATTTGGTAGAGGTTGTCATAAATAACAATAGGAATGTTTTCATGACGAATATGAGGTAATAATGAAATTTTATCATTATTGAAAGATTTAGATAAAACAATTCGGTTATGTGAGACGCACGAGCGAAGCTATCACAAAAGAGTGAAATGAGTAAATATAGAATTGTTGTAACCGATGACGTGATTAGGATTGATTTCCGGAATTTATGGAAAATCTTACGTAATAAGATTTGGTTCTTTGGCGATCAAGATCTTCTTTGATTTAGTGCGGCGATCTGTTTCGATTTCTTTGTCTAATATTTTGCTATAAATCCATTTCCTTCTCTTCCTTATTTCCACAACTCACATCTTCTATCCTTTCTCCTTCAACTCATACCTTAAAGTATTCTTTTAAATGCTCCATCCCGTTCTAATTCTTGTTATACTTCTAACTTTCATATCTTTCATTCTTCTCTTTCATTTATCGCCAGAAGAATCTATTTACTTCTATCCTTTCCTCGGAATTATAATATTTTTAATTCTCCCGTGTCTTTACGTTGCAATACGTATTGATATACACGGTTTGTAAATCCTGGGTGATTTTCGGCCTTTGTATTCTTCATTATTTTTCAAAGCTTCATACTTTCGTTTTCTCTTCCTGACTTCGAGTCAAGCGAGTAATGGTCCGGAATTTGTAGATATGAGATTTGAAATGATTATAGCTAATGCTCTAAGAAAGAAATGGTAATAGGACAAATTTTGATTTGTCAAATTACCAGAATACCCCGGAAAAGATAGAACTGTCAGGATGACATGTTCCTATTATGTTTGAGAATTGGATAGAATGTAAGAGCCGTGTAACATGGCACATGATGATGGTACTGTGAATCATCACATTTCATTAGAAACTTAACATGACTTACTGTAATATAATGAAGTTGATCAAGTTTCATTATATTATACTAATTCATGCATCAGTTCCCAACACTGCTTCAGAACATTCCTATTTTAAACTTGAAGGTTTTAGAACTTAGAAACTAACACAGTTTCTTTTATGTTGTAACGCAGATATTACGGAGAGATAAATATTCTCAGATAAGAATAGTTGTGAAAATATTTCCAGAAATATGGAGAATATGTATAACGGAAGATATGAAGATATCTTATAATATCTAGGATAAGATGATGATGAAGAATATCATCGGGAAAGGTTTAGGATAAGGGGTAGGGTTTTTACTAATGGTTTCAGCAGGCACTGAATCGTTTGAATCCTTTGAAAGCAGATTCAGTTCTTGTGATTTATCTACATCCTCCTTCATACTTTGCTCAATCCGTTTTCCAGTTCCAACTCTCCTCTTTTTCTAAGCTTTACCAACACAATGTACTTCATCATTAAACTTTTGACTGTTAAAGTCGTTTACAGTTTTTGCTGCTTCTTCAGCATTTCAAGAACTACTTCATAGTCCAGGATTTTTTTTTTCAGAACTTCACATTCGAAATATGTAATTCTTAGGGATAGTCGTTCTTGGTATAACTGGGAGAATTTCTACGAGATTTTCAAAATACTGATTGCGGATCTCGCCAAAGAGATAACGAGTTGCTGGTACGTCTGCTGATGATGTTGTGAAAAAGGTTCTCCGGTAACAACGGCGAAAGGACAAAGTATAAATATCGAGATTATAATAGGAGTAGTCTCACTGAGAAGTCGAAGTGGAGCTGTGACAAAATTAGCTTCTTGAAAAGGAATCGTATGATTGTTTTTGATAATGAATGATAAGGAATTCGACGCGGATACGTTTTAACTATAACTTCGGTTTCGAAAATTTTTCAGGTGCATCACTGTATGCATAAATCTTTCTTCCGTAAACGAGGTGCGGCTGGTTCAACTTCTCGATCGAGGTGTTTTCAAGAATCATGAAAAGATTTGAATGAGGATTATAATTGTCGAAGTACAAATGAGGTTTAGGATGAAATCAAGTGGCAAACTTGAAGAATTATTTAGTTTCATATGTTATAATCAATATTTTAATTTAATTCATTTTAATTGTCCAAAGTTAGCAGTCCAATAGTCCGATGGTTCAATGATTCATATATAATTTAATATATAATATTCGAATTAAATAATACGTATCGTGACCCGTATACCGGTCTCGGTGTCGATCACAACTCAAAGTATATATATATTTTGAAATCAACTCCGACCCTGTATAGCCAACTCCCGCCTTCACATATAGAGTGTCTACGGTTGTTCCGAAATATATATATAGATGGGTCGATATGATAAGTCGAAACCTTGCATACGTGTCCCGTTATTTAAAGTGCGTAAAAGTAAATAACAGAAATTAAATGATGATAAATAAAATTGCGAGAATGTAAATTGCGATAAATTAAATGTTAATCAGTTAACTGGGAACAGTTAGCCGGAACAGTTAGCGTGAAATCCTATCACAATTTCAATTAATTAATTCGTTTGTTTCTAACACTTTTTATTTTTGTCCAATGTTTTCTTCATTATGCCACTTGTTGGATTCTGATAGATCAAAATCCAAATATGAAATTTGAATAGAAATGGTTATTCTGTGGTGAACGGATACGTATATCGGTAGTTGTAAGTAGGATAGTAAATGACCGTTGAATCAGATTTAGAGAATGTACAACGTAACTTATTAATGTGAATTCTAAATATTCCTCGGGTACTACCCACCCGTTAAAATATTTTCATCATTAACAGTTTGTACGAAAGAATTTTTAATTACAATCTTTATAAAAATATACTTGCATATATATTTTCTTCAGATGTAATCATAGATTCAATGAGTCAATGAAGTATTAAACTCATTTGATTTATCGTTAATACTAGATTACATAACTTCTAAAGCATTAGAGATTACATAATCGCCAGGTCGAACGAAGATAAATGAGGTAAAACGATACGTAAAGCGAAGATAATCGATGTAGAACGATATATAGAACGAAGATCATACTCGAAGTTCCGATGAGGTTTTTGAGGTATGTGATGTTGATATCCGAGATACAGTTTGTGATGTTGAGATTTTGGGGGTGACAAAAGTACTGTCGGCGTTGTTGATAGTGATACAGATTATGCTGCTGGTGCTGCTGCTGGTGTTTGTAAGCTTCGCACCGTATTTTCTAAAGCCACTACCCGGGCGCGAAGCTCGTTGACTTCTTCTATTATACCGGGATGATTGACAGTTGGAACGAGCGAATGAACAAGATTCGAAATATGGGATAGTATGTAATCATGACGAGATACTCTAGAAATGAGCGAGAAAATGGTGTTTCGAATAGGTTCGCCGGTAAGTGCTTCAGGTTCATCGTTAAGAGGACAATTTGGTGGATGGAATGGATCACCTTCTTCTTGTCTCCAGAGATTTAGTATATTACGAACCCATCCCCAATTCATCCAAAATAGATGATGGGAAATTGGTTGATCCATTCCGGTGACGCTGTTCTCGGAGCTCGAATGGAAATCCATATCGGCGTAGCTATCGAAGTCGGAGGAATTCGAACTGGATGAAGAATCCATCTTGTATAGTCGGAGAAATGAATTTTTGGTTTGGAATAAATTATAGGAGTTGGGTTTGGTACTCTTCAATACATAATTTACATATGTATATATAATATCAAAATCCCATGAATTACGGAGAATCTTTGAAATACGTCAGGCAATGTCTATAGTAACAGATACGCTAAGATATGAATTTTGTCTATACACTATCGATGCACTAAATGCAGTAAGACGTGTCTAGACTTAAGAATGATAAGCAGGCAGTTCCCTAAGGATGATAAGCAGATGATTTCCGACTAGGATTGATAAGCAAAACTTTTGACAGGCAGACACGGTCAAAGTCCAGACTCACTTAATGTATCCTAACAACTACTAGTTAGACACACTAATGCAAAGCCTGGTTCGCTAAGACCAACGCTCTGATACCAACTGAAAGGATCCGAAACTAATCATCCGGACGTTGTCCATATTGATTACAAACGAATTACAATAGTTGATAACATTGCGAGGTACTTGCCCTCTATATGATACATCTTACAAACATTGCATTAATTCTTAAAAGGCAATCTATAGTTACATCCAGAATTGACATAATCGCCTGACATTTCATAATATTCAAATGACATAAACCGCCATTTACTTAATAATAGTCTCTATGAACTTCAATGACTCGAATGCAACGCCTTATGATATAAGTCCTTAATAGCCTCAAGTAGTATCCTTAGTACGAGCTAATGCACAGCGGAAGACTTAATTCATACCTGAGAATAACATGCTTTAAAATGTCAACATAAAGTTGGTGAGATATAGGTTTAATGCCGGCAGCGATATATATATATATATATAGACCACAAGATTTCATATATAAACATTTTCATAAAAATATTCTAAGTGGTTGAGCACTTGGTAACCATACTTAACATTCAATCACGTCGCATATTCCCTTTAATATGAAATCTTACTACACCGTACCAAGTGTAGTCACAAAACGAAGTACTGTGCAACCGTTGAATACTGGTCGTCCAGTCCGGTTGGGGTTGTCAGGCCCGATAGATCTATCAACAGGATTCGCGTTTACAATACCGCTGTAAATATTAGTTACCAAGCTACAGGGAAGTATGCCAGTGGTACAACTCAACGTAGAACATATTTTTCAGTTACTTATGTCCATATCGTAAAACATAAAATACATGTATTCTCATCCCGAAATATTTAGAGTTTAAAAGTGGGACTATATACTCACTTTCGTCTTGAAGATATATATATTTTGACTTGGTCTCCGGTTGATATCACGAACCTATCCATATATAATATATCAATACCTTTTCTTTTTAAACAAACGTCACATATATATACTTGTTATACTTTTAATACTTTTAATAATTCCTTAGTCCGTAGTTAGCAGTTCGATGTTAGTAATTCAATTTTAATGGTTCATTTTTAGATGTTTAATAAACCCCCAACGAAATAATAAAACCCCCATCGTATATGTATTGGTCGAGATTAATCTTGACCCACGGTACCGGTGTTGTCAAATGACGTGTTGCGTACATAAAGTACCGGTGTTGTCAAATGACGTGTTGCGTACAATCATGGGATCTTATGATTAATCTTCTCGTGTTGTTTACGGGTAATCCTGAACCATATAAAATTGAATTATAAGTACATATATATAAAATATCATGTTATCTTAAAAAGATGTGATTTATTTAATTTTTCCCAATTATTTTCGTGGCTAAACTAGTCTTGGATATCCGATTTTGTTTCGGTCATAGTTTCTTCGTTACAACTCCGTTTTCGTTGATTCAACTTGCCATCTCCTTGGATCGAGTCCCTCTTTAAGACTATGAACTGTAAATACCTTAGTTTGTATTCAAAATCACACAGCATAGGTGAAACTTTAGTGAAACTTATGAAGTTAAACATTTTTGTTACAAAAAATATCATTTAATGACCATTTTTCTAAAAATACTTATACTTTGAATTAAATCATGAAATTTTTATGTGTTAACATATTTATAGTAAAAATCATTTTTCCAGAGAATAAACTTCCAATTCAAAGTTTAAGATGGTTTTTAATTATCCAACCCAAAACAGCCCCCGGTTGCACTACGACGTCGTAAAAACAGTTTTTAAGGTGTTCTTTGAAAAACCAAGTTATACCTTGTTAAATTAGCATATACTTAAGTTATATTACAGGTCTTGAAGTATTTTAAAAGTTAAGTTAGAAGGATCTATTTAGTTTGCAAACAAGTTTGAAAACTTTCAAACTATGTTCTTGTTGTTAAAATTGTATACCACAAAATATGATAGCTATATATATATGAATCGAATAAAGTTATGAACATAGTTACTACCTCAAGTTCCTTGGACAAGGTTGCTGTAAAAGAGGAGTAAAAAGCTAGAACCAAAAGGGTGATGGAATTGGATGAAAGATTGGAAGTAAGTTTGTGTTCTTGGAAGGATTTCTTGAAGTGTTTTTGTAAGGTTTTCTTATGAGGTTTAAGTGTTGTTTTTGAAGCTAAATGATGGGGAAAATGCTTAGAGATGATCAAGTATGAAGTTAAGAGTATTTTGAGAGAGAAATGGAAGTGTAAGTATGAGAAAATGGGGTGAAGAAATGGTGTGCATGCATAAAAACGTTTTTAGGTTATAAAGGAAAAAAAAATACCTAACTTTGTTTTCTTGCTAAATAATTCATGCTACTTGACAAATGGTTGGTTCCACATGTTTCTTAATCATTTAAGGCTGCTAAGGAGCAGATTTTTATTGGTATATACCAATAGTAAATACATCTAGAAGCTGCGTATGATACGGGTACATATACCCTAGGTATACGTATAGAAATCTTTGAGAAAACGGAACGAGGATTCAAATATAGCTATCTTTTGTAAATATACTTATATTGTTTTATGTATTTAAGTCTTTAAAAGTGATTAAATACATTACTTATACGATATATGTATAAACATTATAGGTCATAAGTATTTAAGTCAAATAACGTTACGTATGGTTATCGTTTTGAAAACTTAAGTTAGTAGTTTCAAAATATACTTATAACTTATTGTTATTAATACAAAATGAGATATTAAAACATTCTTAGATCATGTTAAATATGTATATATACATATATATACACAAACGTATAATTATCATATATTGTATAGTTCGTGATATCATCGGTCAAACTAGACGGTCAAACGTTGTGTAAAACTCTTTTCGAAAACATAAGTCTCAACAATTTGGATTACTTATCATGTTGGTAAGGTTTAATTTATGTAAATATTAATCTTATAAGTATAGAACGATCGAAAAAGTGCGGGTCAACTTTAGGGTTTTTGCTTATCGTGTCGGAACCATATAGAGATTAGAGTTTAAATTTGGTCGGAAATTTCCGGGTCGTTACAAGAACACACACACAATTTCTAAATTCATTCAATCATCATCTAAATTCGATCTAGGAGGCTTACAACAAAATAAATTACATATTCGTGATCCTCTCTTCATCCTCTTCATTTTGGTACCAACTTCATCTCGTTTGGGTAACATTTCTAAAACTCTAGATTTCTCTAAATTCGTGTTTTTGACTTGAAATGGTGTTAGTTAGTGTCTATGGCTCATTGTGATGTCGTGTGTGTAATTTATATGCTCGATCTCGTTGTTTTAGTGTAACTAGCATGAACTTGAATTTTGGTGTGTTGTTCTTGAATTTTGGATGATCATATGTTGTTAGATGTTAAAAGTTCATGTTCTAATTGTGTTCCTAGTATCACTAGCTTCAATTTGATGTGTAGGTTGCTTTAGAAAAGTTCATGAACTCGATTTATGATTTTGGTGAATTTGGGTTAGGGTTTGATGAACTTGAAATGAACTTTTGATGCATTGAATGCCATGGATTATGGTTGGTAAGTGTTTAGTTAGATTGTATGCTTGATTACCTTCGAAACGGCATATCATTCATGTAAATTGGTTGCCCGAATCATTGAATTGCATTTATGAACTTGTATGCAATTAATGTTGAGCATTAGATGCGGTTTTGGTTGTTATAATAGGTAGATTGATTGATGAAATGTGTTTAGTTGTCTTCCTCGTCAAATTACCTTCCCAACGGTATAAAATACTTGACTTGATTGTTTGCGGATCATAAATTGTGTTTATTTGGTTTTTGGTTCGTGCACTTAGGAGTTCTGCATCAGACTTGAAATCCAACCTGGACGCCGTCCAGATACTTGGACGCCGTCCCAGTATTCAAAGCTGGATGCCGTCCAGAAATTCTGGATGCCGTCCCAGCCTTCAAAGCTGGACGCCGTCCAGAAAATCTGGACGCCGTCCAGATGCACTGGCAGGCTACTGTCCTCGTTGGTCATTTTACGGAAAATGTTTGCTATGCTATGGACCTCCGATTCACATGTAACTTGTTCTAACATGCTTATATATGATTAAAAACCTCAGAAAAATAGTTCGGGACCCGACCCGAACGTGTTGACTTTTTCGTTGACTTTGACCGACCAAAGTTTGACTTTTTGTCAAACTTAACCAAATGATTATGCAACATTCCTAACTTGTTTCTATACTTGTATCTTGCATGAAACTTGACAAATTGATTCACATGCTACGTAATCGAGTCGTAACGAGCCATAGGACTAATTGAACATCTTTGACCTTTTGTGTTTACCGTTGTTGATACGACCTATTTGTTTAGGTCAAGACTAGCATTGTTCTTTGCACACGTTTACTTGTTGAAGTACTTTACTACTCGTGCACTCAAGGTGAGATCATAGTCCCACTTTTACTCTTTTTGAACTTACATTTGGGATGAGAAAACATAAACATTTCTTTTACTAAGTGAACACAAGTACAGGAAAACAAACATTCTACATACGAGTTTAGAACAAAATCCTCAATTCGATTATCATTAGTTACACTTGCCGGGTGTAAGCGAGAACTTATGTTGTATGGATCCATATGGGTTTGACAAACCCTCATTCAAACGGTTCGCTACCGTTTACGAATGAAATATATTTTCGAGAAACAGTGTATGTTCTAGCACTAAGTGATGGGGTTCAATGGAAGGAATGTTAAGCATTGATAATTGGGTGCTCGTGAAACAAACTTTTGGAATGTATTACTATTATCTCATTGTTGCAAATCTTGTGGTTCACTTGTACTTACTTACTCAATCCTATGATTTCACCAACGTTTTCGTTGACAGATTTCTATGTTTTTCTCAGGTCCTTGAACGATACATTATACATGCTTCCGCTCATTATTTTGATACTTGCATTGGATGTCGAGTATATATGCATACATGGAGCGTCTTTTGGCTACTTTTAAATTGTGTCGTATAAGTTTCACTTGTACTTATAACTTTGTAACTTAACTTGTGGTGGAACTATTCTTGTAAACTTTGAACAATCTTTACATTTGAAATGAATGCGACATATCTTTTGGTCAAACGTTGTTTTAAAGACTTATGACCACGTAACGGGACCTAAGTAGACGGCGCCGTTAAACATGATTTGGTCGGGTCGCTACACCGTCGAACCTCATGGTTCATCAACTTCTACATGAAAGCAAAAACGCGCTTAACAATCGAACACCAAAACCCATTTCCATGGTTTGATAGAAATATTTCTCAAATACTAAGGAATACTTGGTTACGCCAAGTCTTACGCCCTTCGCCCAACAATCAAAACGTCACCATAGGGTACTTCCATTAGGAACGTCACCCATGATGATAACATGCACAACACGATGCATTTAACATACTCCAATTCAAACGGCACTTAATAAATGATCAAAGGGCATATTTATTAAAACGAAACGTACCTTAACGTCTCCTTGCCGCACCCGTCCCCGCTAAATTGGGACATTCTGACTTACGATGTCCTTCTTCTTGGCAATTGAAACACACCATACCATCACCATTTGGTACCGAACATTCCCAAGACTTGTGACCCCTCATGCCACAATTGTAACATCTAGATGCACTAGAATCCAGTATACCCGTCCGCGTACCACCCGTGCTCACACTCGGACCCTTAGTCCTCTTACTCGGAGCACCATACGAAACAACCCTTCTCTCGCTTGAAGGTTCACCAATCTTTGATCGCGTATACGACTCGAAACCTCTAGCCACGGCGAATAATTCCGCAAATGATTTCGCGTGACCCCGGCTAATCTTATTCTTTAAGTCATCATTCAAGGTTCGATAGAAATCTTGCATCAACAAATTATCATTCCCCAAATACTCCGAGCAAAAATGAGCCTTCGCCATAAAGGTCGTCTTGAGAGTATTCAAATCCAAAGAACCCTGTTGCAAATTTCGCAACTCATTACGCATTTCCGACAAATCGGCTGAAGTCCGAAACTCCTCGAAGAATTCCTTCTTAAACCCGTCCCATGATAACGCCATAAACGGTTCACCACCGACAAGATCAATCTTACCATCCAACCAATCCTTTGCTCTACCCCGCAACAAACTCGTAGCGAGCCTTGTCCTCTTCTCGGGAGGACATTCAATCGTTCGAAAACACCCTTCAACATCCGAGATCCAAGTGGTGCTTACCAAGGGATCCGGTTTCCCATCGTATATTAGAGGTTTAGTCCTCATGAAACTCTTAAGACAACGCTCCATTTCACTGCTACTCCGAAATTCGGAATACCTCCTATCCATTATTTCTTCCAACGCACCCATTTGCTGCGCAACGGCGGTCGCAACTCTAGCGTTAAACTCCAAGTCGTTCGTCTCGATCCCGTTTCCCGTCGCCATTCTAAGGAATGCAAAGTGATTAGATCACGAACGTATAAAGCACACACACAATACTGCCCCATCTTGCTAAACACTCGTCGTACGTCACTTGCTAGACATGATTTGCACCCGTAATAAGGTTTGCAAGTCCTTATTACGCACACACGCCGTATCAACTCATTAGTACAACGACCGCCTCGCTCGATGATATAAACAAACACAAACAAAATTCTACGCGATATGCACATACGCGAGAATTATTATCACAACACAATTAATATATTAATAATATCCGCATTACTAATATAAACGTTAGTCCATCTACAAACAAGGCACTAACTATAACCTATTCCGACCCGTAATCCTACAAGTCCCGCAACAAATAAGCACACACAAAAGTCTAAGTCTAGGCACCTATCTCAAGTCACCTAAATCCCTTAGACCATGCTCTGATACCACTTGAAACGACCCAACCCGTATTAAAACCGGCCCATAAATTTTTTTCCTTTTAATACGCTTTAAATAACACTTTAGGTCCCAATTGTGTTTCCATAAGCATCTTTAATACAATAGAAGGTTTAATAAACCTTAAAACATTTAATACATTGATTAATTGTCCAAACGGACATACATGACCCGAATAGTTTAGTTTCCAACCAAAACCGAGCATGGTGATTTGGGACTACGCTACCCAAATCCTAATCGAATACAAAAGCAAGATCTTCTTAGCAGCCTAGCCAAGATCTCTAATCCCCAAGCTTACCCGAGCCGCCAAGCATGCAAACCTATAAAAATATCAACAACGAGAGGGTAAGCTAACGCTTAGTGAATGATAATATACTACATACATATATATGTATAAAATGGACACGCCACATAATATCAAATACCACATACCGAAACATCCATGAATAAGGCAACTACACTAAGCATACCGTACGATCTCTAAGCATCAAGCTAAAGATATCAACAAAGTATAAGTTCACCAACGACGATGTGAACAACGCCAATAAGCTACACCCGGAGGGTTAGCTACAACACAACATTACCTTAATATATAACAATATAAAACGAATAAGGTTAACCCCTTAACCCATTACCGAATACCAAACGGAAGATTGGCCGAACTACACGAGCCTTAGCAATCCGAACCCACACGAGATTACTATCTTCACAACATCGAGGTTGGCCGAACTACACGAGCCTTAGTAATCCGAAACCACACGAGATTACTACCTCAATAAGATGACCGAACTACACGAGTCATCGTGAATCCGAACTACACGCGATTCACTTCTCAACATCAAAACCCACGGTCACGGGATTATAAAATCCACCACATCGGGGTCATCCACTTCACAACAATATCAACCCTTCGCCATTGGGTCTATAACATCCAAATCACAACCACGTGTGATAACGTACACACAAGCGTGTACCTCGCCAAAGGTGGTCAACCAAAACGCACAAACGTGCCAATTGGACCTATACACAAGTCCATCAATCCACCTATATGTGAAGTGAGCTCTATAACCGAGAACCACTTCACCCGACCCGCACCCATCCTACACATACATATGCATATAGGATATTAACACTCACCTTGTCGCCTTAAAGAATGCTTCCAAGTAATCCGCAACTCGTCAATGGAAAGTACCTAATCCATTATCACAAATTCAACAACACACTTAGATTGTATCTACAAACCAACCCAATACGACACTTAGTGCAATTTCGACCCAAATGCACTTCCAAGGACAAACCGTGCCCAAACTAACTAATAATCACTAACACAAGTGATAATAGTCCTAATATGCCAATTAAACCCGAACACAAGTGTTAAACACTTATCGTTCTCAAAATCGCCCATAAACCCTAATTTTGACCCATAAGGTCAAAATCTCAACATTTACAAGTTTTGACACCAAAACATGTTTAACTCGGTTTTATACTTCAACTTAATCCATTTTAAGTTTATAAACCTCATCGAATCGACATTCGGATCATAATCCTCAACAAACCCTAATTTTGACTCTAGTCAAAATTAGTCAACCACGAAAACCCTAAAAGTCTCCAAAACACCAATAATCACTAATGCTAGTGATTGTACACCATTTACAAGTCTTAAACATGGTTAAATCATTACCCAACCCAAAACCCGCCTTTAACACTTATAAACCTGAATCTTGGTGTTAATCTCCAATTAACAACTAAATGGGTTCCATCTATGAATCATATAATCAAAAGCCCCAAATTTGAATGATGAACACGAAAATGAAATTCGGAGTTAGAGCTTACCACTAGTATCACCGTGTAGCCAAGAACGAGGAGAACAACCTAGTCAACTACGCCAAAGATCAAATCCCGCTTCTTCCTTTCCAAAAATCCCATTGAAATCAAATGGGTGTTTGAGTTTTGAGAGAAAAATGAAAAGAAAAGGAAAATGAAATTAGGAAAATGAATGAGTGGATGAGGTTAAAGTCTCAAATCTGGCTCAAACATGAAAAGACCAAAATGCCCTTGCTTCTCATGTAATATTACAAAAATCCGACACCAGTTTGCCTAGAATGCCGCGCCGCGACCTTAAATGTCGCGCCGCGACATTTGCCTAGTTCTAGGATCATTTTTTATCAAGCTTCTGATCTGGATTCCAGTTAAATGCCGCACCACGGCCTCCTTTGTCGCGCCACGACGTTCAACGTGGTCTGACTCATTTCCTTGCATACAAGATCTTAACACCCGAATATGTCCCGAACCCTTCATACGCCTATCGTACATACACAATACACCTATAAATCATATACGGGGAAAACGGGGTGTTACACATACCATTTATCACGAATTCTATAAATAAAATCTCTATAGTTTTGTCCATGAATTAAAGTAATCAACCCTTGATTACTTATAACTACGTTACATTATCACATTCTTATTTTCTTTGTTATTGTCTTCGTTTGTCTTTGTGGGAGGGTGATTTTTCTGGAAATCACTCTTATTGTTGGGTCCTAAATAATAACAATTGGTATCTAGAGCACAAGGTTTCGAGTTTGGGAAGATGGCGGAAGACGGGACATTTAGAATCAATAAATTTGATAGAAAGTCTTCGGATTTTGGAAGATAAAAATTGAATATTACTTGTATCAAAAGAAGCTACACCAACCCGTGTTGGAGATCAAACCCGAAGGCAAGAGTGATGCTGATTGGAGTCTTTTGCAGCGGATCACATCAACGAATTCAACAATATCATATCAAGGCTTGAATCGGTAGATATCAAGTTTGATAATGAACTAAAAGCACTAATCATGCTTTCATGGTTACCGCAAAGTTGGTCGGGTACGATCGTCGCGGTTAGTAGCTCTACAGGAACTGCTAATATAGCGTTTGAAGGTATTAGGGATTTGATTCTCGGTGAAGACACTTGATATCACCAAACGGATGGTTTTATTTGTGTGTTGTTGTTAGGTCTCAAAACGTCAGAATCAGTTACCAAGAGGGAGTAATGGTTTTATTATTTATATTTAGCTGGCTTTCCTAGCTATATTTCACCTACTTGTCTTTCTTTTGACGAGTAAGTGGTAAGTATAACTCAGATTTGTATATTTGTATGTTTGCTCAGTAATGTGGGATAAAAGTGCCTAAATAGTTAACTCTAGTGACAAGTTGTGATAGATTAAGATTAACTAAGGTAATATAAACTATAAAAATAAAAAGGGATAGGTATGAAGAATAGGATACTGATGGGGAATTATTACAAGAGCTTAACTTCCTAGGATGAACACTAAAGCTTACTATGAACCTAATTGATTTGTCACTAAGAGTTTAGGCTTTGAAGATTCTGGCTAAGACGGATATCCCTACTCCCAACGTTAACCTTAGAGGGTTTAAACGACTTTATAGATAGAATCCTAGGTACATGAATAAAGTGGTATATCCCTAAAGGAAAGTCTCTTCTTTTCTTAATCCTAGTTGGTTTAACTACAGTAACATTCCTCCACTTAATACTAAGTTATGCCTTAACATTAACAGATGTGCAATCTTAGATATTCTAAGGTACTGCTAATTGTATTAGAGGTCTCTCCTTTGCGATCACTTACTCAACCTCAGATCATCTTACAACATCTCAAGAACATTGCTTCTAAGGTGAATCATTCTTTTGAGTAAGCCAGTGTTCACTAAACTCTATATTGCCTACTCTAATCATAACCTAAATAGACAGCTCTTCTTTGACGGATAAATGATTAACTGTACATAGGTACTATATCCCTATTATGACGTTAAGCACACATAACTACTTACCTTGTATCCTAGGGTTGATCAAGTCCTAATACTAGTTTATAGCCACGTGAATAAGTGGAAAGGGTGGTCCGTAAATTAGACTTCTAAATCATCAAGGTTTTAGCATAACAATAGCATAAGTTCCAGATAAGACATTCTGCTATTTGCAACAGATAGATAAGCATGCAAGATGAAAGCAACTTAAAGTAACAAAATAACTTTATTAAATTAAGGAAAGCGTTCACCGTTTATAGACGAGATCTGAACCATTACAAGTGCTGACATCATCTAGACCGCTCCTAATACAATCTTCAGTGTTCACCTCCGGGTACTTATTTTCACGCTCGGAGGTGAGAAGGCCTAGAAAGATCTAGTGAGAGAAAGTGTATTGTAGTGAGAGAGTGAAAAGAGGTGTCTGTAAAATTGGATGACAAAAGCTCCTTAAATAAGAAAAATTATCCTGGCATACGGCTGGCAGGCCGTATGGCCAGGCCGTATGACTAGGCAAGCCGTTTTGTTTGCCCGTATGCCAAGGCCGTTTTACATAGTGGCAGGTCGTATGGCAAGCCGTATGGCCTGCCCTGGTCTGCGGTTTTTACTGGATCATAACTTGATTTCCTTGATCGTAATTTGGTTTATTGGGTCGTAACTTGTCTTTTACCATTTTCGCTCTAGAATCTTCATTTTAGCTCCGATTCTCTTGATTCTTTTTTGCATTGTCTTCATAATTATTAATTCTACAAAATTAACCGATAAAGTGAATGTTTTGTTGACAAAGCTTGGAACTTTATTACTTTTGGGATCCAATATCGAAGTAAAAATGTGACTTTTTAGCCGATATCAAATATCCCACACTTAGACATTACTTTTCCTCAAACAAACTTTCGAGCGTTTAGCACAGAAGACTCCTATTCGTAGTGATCAAGCGATCTTTATTCCGCAAGACGTAGGAGCAAAAAATTGGTGTTATTCTTTTTGTTATTCCCGAGTCTTTTTCCGCAAACATGAGAGGAGGTTACATAAGTAAAGCTATCTCACTCGGGTCACTCAATTCACTAAAGTGTATCGGGTGTCCTATACTTCTAAGAAATAAAATCGCTCATAGCCAACCATGTTTGCATTCTTCATCATAGGCTTGAACAAGACTCAAATCTCCATTAATTATTTGAGAGAATTTTCAGTTATAGGCTCAGCTTATTTTTGTGAAGGGATGGTGATTGGAGGTTTGGGTTATAAAGGGTTTGGATAGATAGGAGTTCTTTAAGGATCGAATATTGATAATCATTTCAGCTTTTTATTGGGAATTTCGAAATGAGCATCCTTCTTTTTGATTGCCAGGAGTTCTTTCGTCGAATCTTTTTGGTTCGCTCCTTTTCTCAGAACCTTATTCATCATATTTATTTATTTTTTATTTATTTGGCAAGCATCTTTTACTTTTCTCTTCGAAGTGTCCTTTTATTCGCGGTCTCCTTTATACTTGACTTGGATACTCGTATTTTTCTAATGCTGTTCTATAGAGGACTTCCTGAAAGTTATGATTTCATCGGGATTTATTTCTTTATTTATGAAGTGAATGAAAAGAATAGGTAGTTGTGGTGGATTGGAGTGAAAATGGAAATGAAGGTTTTTGATGGGGTGTTTTGTCTTCACGAATAGCCGAGGTTTCTAACCTAGTAATTCTCGTCAAAAGGTGTGATTCCTAAATGTAGATCAAGAGCAAGTTATAATTCAGAGATGCTAACATCGACGCACTCAACGGGAATATAGTAAAGCACTAAAAATGAGTTCTTGTCAGGCATTATTTTGGGGTGCCTCACAACAATTATAATGGGTCGAATCGCGCCTTTGGTTATGCAATGCTATTTTGGAAAATTGGTTCGGCTTTTAAAAATTTTCGACTTCGTTTTACTCTTTTATCTATGTTGTAACAAAAACTTTTTGATAATTTATAGAATTCTGGAATGCTAAGTGTTTTATAGCTCAAAAAATTTAAAATTTTTGTGAAAAATTTAGTTTTATAAACACTAGAGGATTTTGCGAGAATTATTATATGCAATTGCTATCCTACACTTTTAAAATAATATTGTCCTCAATGTTAAGGATACATCGTATCCTACACTTTAGGTTTTTTTGAAAAACATTTTGTTATTTAAAGTTTATGTTGGCAGGGTTGTTAATCTCACACTTAGTGTTTTAAGTGGTCTAGTATATTGCGTATATTCTATTGAAAAAGTGGTGAAGACGTAGTACTCCCCTATGGTCACAAGGTGTGTGTAGATGGTTCATCGATTATGGTTTCTTCTAATCTTGTAGTGGCGCCATTCTCGTTCAGTGCGTCCTTGCTCTAAGTCGTGCTTCCATCTTATGTACGGTCTGAATCGTCGTTTGTTTGTGACACTTATTCATGCAAACTTATTTGACTAGTATCATATAAACTAAAAAGTAAAAAGCAGTTATGCCCAAGATTGGGCGTACAGAAATAATAATGTAATATTGTATCGAAACATCACAGATAATCATAAAATGATAGAGAGAGTTAGGTTAGAGTCATGGCTGATCTGGCTGGTGCGGAGGGAGAGAATATGATACGCAGGTACAGGGCTATCTCGGATGCCTCATGTAACAACCCAACTTTTTCCGTTACTTTAGTTAACTGTGCGTTAGTTAGTAATGGAACTTACGTGAATTTTTTTTTGTATTTAAAGAAATTAAATGCGTACTTGATCCTTAGTGGATTACTTGAATTAATATGTTATATTAATTAGTAAACTTAATTCGGTTGACGAATTAAACTAGAAACGACACGATTAAAGTTAATCGCCTAGAAAACTTTTCAGTTAACGGAACTCAGAAAAACGATAGAATAATTATTGTTAATAATTATTGAACTTACGAAAGAAATTTAATTTATTATTTACTTAATGAATTAAACACGGTGATTTTGTTTCAACGACTAGTTAACGTTCCGGAGATTCGGTACGGTTAACGGCACTCGAAACGAATCACGCGCGAACGAGCTTTTACACAAAACGAGCCCGAGACCCGAGCCCGAGACCACATGGCCATGACCTCATACCTCATCATCCTTGGTCCCATGAGTAGCCAATGCATGTTGACTATTAGTTTAGGCACATGTTTGTTGATTATTGGTTTTTAGGCCCATGTTTGTTGACTTTTGATTTTAGGCACTAAATAACTAGTTAGATAATCCACTCATTCCATCCTAACTATGAAAAATGCAGCTCATTCCTCCTCCCTCTCTTTTTCTTCACATCAAAAACACACACACACACAAATCAACCATCAAACTTGCTTGTTTGCTCTTACTCGTTTGATCAATCTTGCTCCGATCTTCGTTCTCTACGCGTGCGTATCATTAATTTTGTGATCAAAGGTATAATTACATAAACCCTAATATTTAAAATCTGATTTTTGTTAAAGTTTCATGGATTAGGTTGTCTATTGCTCAAGTCTTGATGTTTGATGAATACTAGATGCGATAAATTGCTCGTTTTGATTGATTAATGCGAAAACCGAATTGTTTATTGCATGTACAGTAAATTTTGACTTTCTAAATGTATGATATTATGTGATATTCAGAATCCTTGTGAAAAACTATTGATTTTAGGCTTTGGATTCGCTTAATTTCGTTTCCGGATGATCAAGTTATGTCCATTTGAAATTAACGTTGTGTTTTTGTTGTGTAATCCGAAATCTGGGTTTGATAGACCATGAATTGGCTTGTGAAATTAATACCACTGGATAGGTAATTTAAAAACACACAATTTACACTAGGATATCATGTCGTTTACTTATGTATAACCTGAGATATACTCGATTTAGTGAAAAAGTTGATTTTTACAGCACTTGCATGAAAACAGCCTTGTATGATAAAATGTGTTAACTTCTGGATTTAAAGCTTTGCATATTTGAAATGTACACAAAAAGTAATTCATCCTTCATGTAGATATCATAGGCTAATTGTATCTATATCTTCGGGTAATCGCGTGTGAATGTGACAAGCGAAACTAGAATCGAATCTGTAAATTGCTCTCTGTTTGATACTCTGTTGATTGTGTTTATTGAATGAATATGTAAGATTCTGGAATATGAATTTTAACATGATATGTGACTTATTGTTAGTTTATGTCAATCTCTGAAACCTTATGCATTGGGCACAATAGAGCCATACTTTATGTAAATTCTGATTTGAGCTGAAAAACTGAATGTTCAACTTGCATGAATAAACTGTACAAATTGGCTAAACCAAAATTGCTCGATTTTTGATATGTGTTAGTATAACTTATCCTTGAACCGTGGACACTGTTCTTGTATCAATTTCATGTCCCTAACTCCGATTATAGCCAAAACGAAATCAGTGCGCGGTCAGAAACTGACTTGGCAAACCATAAATGTATCCCTTCTGATTCCTGACTTTTAATTATCGTATGAGACCCTGGCCTAACTTTTTGGAATCAATTTTGAGTATACTTATGATCTGGAGTTTTCCATGTTTGCATGAATTTTGTACTATGAGATAATATGCTAAGTTTGCTACATGTACATGAACTTTGTGCACAACGATAAACTGAAATTGTGAAATTGACCATATATGACATAAAACGTGTTGTTTGACTTAGGTTTGACATGTTGACCAACATTTAACATGAACCTACTGATGTTGACTTTGGTTGACTACTTTGACCAAGTTTGACTTTTGGTTTGACTTCGGTTGACTTTGTTTGACTTGCATGAATTAGTTGATTGTATGTTGACTTATACTTTGAAACGCGTCGATTCGAGCAATAAAACAACTTATACTATGAAACCACACTTGTTTAAGACATATTTATTGACCAACCTAAATACATATACTTAGGTTGCATTACTAGGCTATAAACTGTACAAGTAAATTGTCCACTTTTCAATCCGAGCTTTATTCAAAGGTGAGTCTACAGTCCCGCTTTTTACATGTTTTCAGGGATGAGAATACACGCTGTTATACTTATATTATCAAATGCTTTTTGTATTGACACGAGTACTATATCTGCATATTGAGTTTGTACACAAAGCCTCTAGCTTGAATACTTTAAATACCATCGGTGTAGGCACAATTTAGATGGACGGATCCGTTAGGTTGACAATCTCACCCGCTATAAAAACTGTGGTGCATTTATTTTGAACATAATACATTCGTACAAGTGTATAACATTTTTATGAGGTAAAGGCAGGTATAGTGGATTCTATACTCGGGTCATTGCTAGTATTCAGGTGCTCATAGATTATGCAAATGTTTCGCAACTTGGAGTTGTACTTGTAAAATCTCGTGGTCAAGGAATTTAAACTATTTTCTGATAACTGTTTTCAGATACTATACAACGTTATTTAAAACTGTGGTTTACGGACAAATGAGATAAAACTTGACATGGTATTGTCTACGAATATTTGAAACTTGACATGGTATTGTCTACAAATGATTGAAACTTGACATGGTCATGTCAACAAACTTTTGAAATGGGACACGGTGTTGTCTACAAACTTTTAACGTTAAACCTTGGTGGTCTTCCACTAATAAACGTTTTTGATATGTATTTCTTAAACATACTGTATTGTTTACCTAAAACCTGTAGATTCACTCAACATTGTTGTTGATCCATTTTGCGTGTTTTATTCTCAGGTATTAATTGCTTCCGCTGTAGAATATTGCTGTTACGTAGAAGTCAAGCCAAGCACTGGGACCAGAGTTAACATTCCATTAAAGGGATTTTTGACGGGGTGTTACAGTTTGGTATCAGAGCTTTAGCTATTGGGAACTAGGATGCATTAGTGTGTCTAACGGTAGGGCGCATTAGTTGGTCTAGTCTATAGCCGTGTGTCTTGGATGACTTTTATACACCATACTTGCACTGTTTGTGTCACTATGCTATATGTAGTGCAACACAATACATCACATACATATACACACTGTACCCATATGATATGGACTTGAATTAAACAATATACTACGAATCGCATACGTACATGCGACGCGAGATTTAACAGAATTAAGTCGACTACGCTATCTTAAACTTATGGAGTAATGTCGAATGGAAATATGAGATAGCGTAATATAATGACCGGGATTACATTACGGTAACTCATATAGAAGTTCCGACATCGCAAAATAAGGAATTGGGAATGAGTCAAGTAGGTTACTTGGATAAATACCATTTAGAACATAAACCATTTAATTTCAAATATGAGTAGAAATTTACATTGTACGATTTAATTGTTATTATAACCTATAAGGAGCGTGTAATCACGTCACAATTCGTCACTACCCGACACTGTTCGTCATCCCTGATTTGTACTTGGCACTACGAAGATACTGCCTGGACATACTCATCATCTTATACCACTACTCCTTGCTATTTTTCATTGCTTACTACTACTCAACGCTGCCTCTCACTACTAGTCGCGACCGATCACTACTTCTCACTGCTTATCATTTTTGATCCACCGACATCTTACTGCAATTATTGCGTAAATGAAGTATAGACAAATCATATCTTATCATATCTATCCAATTGACTTTGTCTAAACACTTTTCCTAAATTTCCTCCGTAAAATACGGAAATCTTTTTGCTATATATACGTATATCGAGGAGACGAATATATCATTCAGTATTCAACACCCATTCATAACAAAAACCCTTTATCCAATCATATAATATGGATTTCTCACTTGATTCCTCGAACTCCTCGAGCTCCAATGGTAGCATAACCGGAACGAACGAACCAATTAGTCATCATCAATTCTGGATGAATTGGGGATGGGTTCGTAGTCGACTCAATCAATGGAGACAAGAAGAAGGTGATCCCTTCCACCAACCGAATTCACCTCTTGGTGAAGAACCTGAAGCACTTACCAGCGAACCAATCCGGAACACCATTTTCACCTTCATTTCCAGGATATCCCGCCACGAATATCTAATATCCAGAATTCTAGATCTTATTCATCCACTTGTCCGAACCGCTAATCATCCCGGAATAGTAGAAGAAGTCAACGAGCTTCGCGCTCGAGTAGTGGCTCTGGAGAATATGGTGCGAAATCTAAGAGCATCAGCAGCACCATCAGCATAACCAGCACCACTAGTACTATCAACATCACCACCAACAGCATCAGCTTCACCAACAACATCCGCATCCCACACCTCAACATCACACTCGGTACTTCGGATATCAACATCATACGCCCCATAGATACCAAGGAATATTAGTAATTGTGAGTTAAGATGTATTGACTCATTCTTCATAGAAAAAAAAAATTATATATGTATACTTTATATATGTATACTTTATATATATATATATATATATATATATATATATATATATATATATATATATATATATATATATATATATATATATATATATATATATATATATATATATATATATATATATATATATATATATATATATATGGTTTGGAACAATAATAAATCTTTTCGTACTAAGCTATTACGTGTGAATCTTAACTAGTATGTACTACTTGGTTAAATCATATCATTAATATGCTATGATGTACATCCTTCGTTAATGACTTAACAATCATTAATCACTGCTTCAGCACAATAAACTCCATTTCATAATAAACTAAGTGTATTATTCAAATACATGTTTGATTTTTCACTTCTATTTTTGATGTACTCGAAACTTTCTAGAAAACATTATTCGTGCCTTGTAAATTTCACAAGAACTCCTCGAGCATCAATATCATATACCGAGGTATATCAATAAACAATGAACGATGAAGTATTGATTTATAACTTCATTAGCAAAATATTTCGCGACAATTATAAAATCTCTAAGGCTTTGGAGATTATCTTCAACCGTAAATCAAATGAGTTTAATATTATATTAACTCATTAAATCCATGATTACATCTGAAGAATAAATACGAATATATATCTTCATAAAAATTGTAATTAAAAATCCTTCTGTACAAACTGTAAATTGTAAAAATATTTAACGGGTAGGTAAAACCCGAGAAATATTTATATCTCACAATAATATGTTACATTATACATTCTTCAAATTCTGATTCAATAATCAGTAACTATACTAATTACACTCACAAGATATGTGTATCCGTTTACTAAAGAACAACTACTACATATTATGATTTTGACGTATCGGAATCTAAGTAAAGCTTTAGCAAGTGTTATCTTCCTAAAGATCACTACATTCATGAATTATATTCATTTGTATTCTATGATGAATTATCACATCAAACCATCGAAATTATCATTCATTACTTTTGAAATCAACAACGCCTATTCGTCAACCATTAGATCCGTTAACGATTACAATCAGCGTTTAATCATCTAAAAATAAAATCTCTTGAAACCATCTCGGATTAATAACCAACGATTCAGATTCGTTAACCTTGAGAATGCTGACGAAGCAGCAAAAGCTATAGATGGTCTTAATGGCCAAAAGTTTGATGATAAAGAATAATGTATTGAAAAAGCTCAGATTTGGAACTGAAAAACGGATTGAGCTAACCATGAAGGAGACCAAGGACAAATACAAGGACCAAACCTTATATTCAAAGAATCCAGGTAATTCTGGATCCGATGATATCTTTAGAGAATATCTTGCTCCGAAGTCATGCTGAATTTCTAATGGAAGATGATGATTCACAGACCTTACAATCATCATGAACCATGTTACATAACTCTTTCATTTTATTTAACTACTAAACATATCAAGGAAATATATTTCTTGATGATTCGGTCTTTTTCGAATATTCTGGTAATTTGACAAATCAAATTGTGCTATTACCTTTCCTTTCTACCTTGTACATTATGATCATTCGAAACTCCATACCTACGAATTCTGGACCATTACTTGCTTGATTTAAAGTCGAGAAGATAAAACAAGGTGAAAACGGATACTATGACGATGAACAGCGAATGTTTCTGCATCATCATCGACTATTGATCCTTATTATTTGACCATGTATAGAAGAACAAGTTGAAGATCTTCTTGGATAAAAAGCATGAGTCTTCGAAAAATAGGTCAGAATATAAAAGACAACAAACATGGAAGATCATAAACCATTTATATCAATAAGTATTGAAAAATAGAGGAGTGGTAGAATTAAAAATACTGTCACCCCTAGAGCATTATAGAAACACAGAGATTCTTCTGGTGGTAGACTAAAAAGAAGAATGACTGTATACACAGTCAAAATAGTAACGAAAATCAAGAGCGGATGAAGCATCTTCACAAAATTTTCGAAAATAGAATCTTGAAAGTAAGAAGATTGAGGTTGAGAAAATAAGGCCGCAGAGATGATTAATTTATATCAGAACTTTTTACCATAGCAACGCGTCAGCCGATTAAGATAATCGTATTAAATCAAAAAGAAAAGGATTCTAATTTCCTTAATTACCGGGATTCAAATCTCACAGATTTCAAACGATTATATTCAAATCCCTTGAATTTAGGAGAATCAATAGTGATTACATCGAAAAGTCAAGGCGGACAACTATTACTTCAATACATCCATTAGTGACATATTCAGTCGTATTTTTACACATAACCGAATCATTTCATTCATATTCTTGATGATAAGAAATTCTATACACTTAACTGGTATTCATTACGAAACCGAACGGACCTTAGAAGTCCATCCGTATAGAGATCTCGAAAGATTATTTAATCTTATCATATTATTTGACGAAACACTCTTATATGACCAAATTCTTTTATTAAAAGAATCTATGAAGGCTTACGTCTGGAAAGACAAACTATTCAAGCCAAGTATAAACTTTATTTGTAAACTTCGTTATAGAATTCAAGATCACGTTGAAACGTGGATTTCTAATGATACGAAAATATTTTATTTTCATCAATAACTGCCATCATTCAAATTTCGGGACGAAATTTCAATAACGGTGAGGTAATATAACAACCCAACTTTTTCCGTTATTTTAGTTAACTGTCCGTTAGTTAGTTAATGGAACTTACGTGAATTTTTTTTTTGTATTTAAAGAAATTAAATGCGTACTTGATCCTTAGTGGATTACTTGAATTAATATGTTATATTAATTAGTAAACTTAATTCTGTTGACGAATTAAACTAGAAATGACACGATTAAAGTTAATCGCCTAGAAAACTTTTCAGTTAACGGAACTCAGAAAAACGATAGAATAATTATTGTTAATAATTATTGAACTTACGAAAGAAATTTAATTTATTATTTACTTAATGAATTAAACACGGTGATTTTGTTTCAACGACTAGTTAACGTTCCGGAGATTCGGTACGGTTAACGGCACTCGAAACGAACCACGCGCGAACGAGCTTTTACACAAAACGAGCCCGAGACCCGAGCCCGAGACCACATGGCCATGACCTCATACCTCATCATCCTTGGTCCCATGAGTAGCCAATGCATGTTGACTATTAGTTTAGGCACATGTTTGTTGACTATTGGTTTTTAGGCCCATGTTTGTTGACTTTTGATTTTAGGCACTAAATAACTAGTTAGATAATCCTCTCATTCCATCCTAACTATGAAAAATGCAGCTCATTCCTCCTCCCTCTCTTTTTCTTCACATCAAACACACACACACACACACACACAAATCAACCATCAAACTTGCTTGTTTGCTCTTACTCGTTTGATCAATCTTGCTCCGATCGTCGTTCTCTACGCGTGCGTATCATTAATTTTGTGATCAAAGGTATAATTACATAAACCCTAATATTTAAAATCTGATTTTTGTTAAAGTTTCATGGATTAGGTTGTCTATTGCTCAAGTCTTGATGTTTGATGAATACTAGATGCGATAAATTGCTCGTTTTGATTGATTAATGCGAAAACCGAATTGTTTATTGCATGTACAGTAAATTTTAACTTTTTAAATGTATGATATTATGTGATATTCAGAATCCTTGCAAAAAACTATTTATTTTAGGCTTTGGATTCGCTTAATTTCGTTTCCGGATGATCAAGTTATGTCCATTTGAAATTAACGTTGTGTTTTTGTTGTGTAATCCGAAATCTGGGTTTGATAGACCATGAATTGGCTTGTGAAATTAATACCACTGGATAGGTAATTTAAAAACACACAATTTACACTAGGATATCATGTTGTTTACTTATGTATAACCTGAGATATGCTCGATTTAGTGAAAAAGTTGATTTATACAGCACTTGCATGAAAACAGCCTTGTATGATAAAATTTTTTAACTTCTGGATTTAAAACTTTGCATATTTGAAATGTACACAAAAAGTACTTCATCTTTCATGTAGATATCATAGGCTAATTGTATCTATATCTTCGGGTAATCGCGTGCGAATGTGACTTGCGAAACTAGAATTGAATCTGTAAATTGCTCTCTGTTTATACTCTGTTGATTATGTTTATTGAATGAACATGTAAGCTTCTGGAATATGAATTTTAACATGATATGTGACTTATTGTTAGTTTATTTCAATCTCTGAAACCTTATGCATTGGTCACAATAGAGCCATACTTTATGTAAATTCTGATTTGAGCTGAAAAACTGAATGTTCAATTTTCATGAATAAACTGTACAAATTGGCTAAACCAAAATTGCTCGATTTTTGATATGTGTTAGTATAACTTGTCCTTGAACCATGGCCACTGGTATTGTATCAATTGCATTTCCCTAACTCCGGTTATAGCCAAAACGAAATCCGTGCGCGGTCAGAAACTGACTTGGCAAACCATAAATGTATCCCTTCTGATTCCTGACTTTTAATTATCGCATGAGACGCTGGCCAGACTTTTTGGTATCGATTTTGAGTATACTTATGATCTGGAGTTTTCCATGTTTGTATGAATTTTTTACTATGAGATAATATGCTAAGTTTGCTACATGTACATGAACTTTGTGCACAACGATAAACTGAAATTGTGAAATTGACCATGTATGACATAAAATGTGTTGTTTGACTTAGGTTTGACATGTTGACCAACATTTGACATGAACCTACTGATGTTGACTTTGGTTGACTACTTTGACCAATTTTGACTTTCGGTTTGACTTCGGTTGACTTTGTTTGACTTGCATGAATTAGTTGATTGTATGTTGACTTTTACTTTGTAACGCGTCGATTTTAGCAATAAAACAACTTATACTATGAAATCACACTTGTTTAAGACATATTTATTGACCAACCTAAATACATATACTTAGGTTGCATTACTCGGCTATAAACTGTACAAGTAAATTGTCCACTTTTCAATCCGAGCTTTATTCAAAGGTGAGTCTACAGTCCCGCTTTTTACATATTTTCAGGGATGAGAATACATGCTGTTATACTTATATTATCAAATGCTTTTTGTTTTGACACGAGTACTATATCTGCATATTGAGTTTGTACACAAAGCCTCTAGCTTGAATACTTTAAATACCATCGGTGTAGGCACAATTTAGATGGACGGATCCGTTAGGTTGACAACCCCACCCGCTATAAAAACTGTGGTGCATTTATTTTGAACATAATACATTCGTACAAGTGTATAACATTTTTATGAGGTAAAGGCGGGTATAGTGGATTCTATACTCGGGTCATTGCTAGTATTCAGGTGCTCATAGATTATGCAAACGTTTCGCAACTTGGAGTTGTACTTGTAAAATCTCGTGGTCAAGGAATTTAAACTATTTTCTGATAACTGTTTTCAGATACTATACAACGTTATTTAAAACTGTGGTTTACGAACAAATGAGATAAAACTTGACATGGTATTGTCTACGAATATTTGAAACTTGACATGGTATTGTCTACAAATGATTGAAACTTGACATGGTCATGTCAACAAACTTTTGAAATGGGACACAGTGTTGTCTACAAACTTTTAACGTTAAACCTTGGTGGTCTTCCACTAATAAACGTTTTCAAAATGTATTTCTTAAACATACTGTATTGTTTACCTAAAACCTGTAGATTCACTCAACATTGTTGTTGATCCATTTTGCGTGTTTTATTCTCAGGTATTAATTGCTTCCGCTGTAGAATATTGCTGTTACGTAGAAGTCAAGCCAAGCACTTGGACCAGAGGTAACATTCCGTTAAAGGGATTTTTGACGGGGTGTTACACCTCAAGTCTGACTGGACTTCATCGTGCATCTCATTGTCGGTGGCCAACTGCCGTACCCACCCTGAAGGGTTTGTACCTGAAGATACCACGAAACGAACCTCATTTAAACATGTGATTAGTCTGGTGATCGATGAGGTACTAATACGTATCATTAGCCCCGTACGCCAACCTTGTCCTTTCTGCAGATCCCTACCCAAATAGGCATTTACACCCATTCCTCCTAAACCTTGCATTACGTCCTCAACTATACCCTGGCTGACTGCCTAATCCCATACAGAAGTCTGATCACGGGCAGATGTATCTCTAAGTGTGCTGACGAGGTTTGTCCCGAAAATGCTGTTAGCCAAATCCTCGTACCCTGTGTTCTGCTCCCGCGGTGGAGAAGGAATAACCGTGTGCTGTGTGTAGTAATGCTGAGGAGGTAGTGGTGGATGCTGATAGCAGGTCCCTACATCTCTAGGCTCCCTATGGGCGACAACCAAAGGATGCTGCCATAGATATGGTGGGACACTAAGTTATATGCCTGCATGATGTGTGAAGTGCTGCAGGTTCTGGGATATCGCAGACTCAGTAAACCATCTCTCCAGCCCAAGCAAATCCCTTATGTGATAATGATACGGCTCATAATATGGCTGAGCCCCCTGACGTACTGGTGAATGTCTCTGGGTGTCACTATCAGTGGGTCCACCATGCATCGTGGGATCATCCTCATCCTTTGGCTCCTGTGAACCCCGGGCTCGTCTCCTGCAGCAGTTTGTACCAGATCTCCTCTGACTCAGTCACTATCTGATAACCTATTGCTTCAATACTACCCAAGATGTGCATCCGATGAAGAATTTTTGTGATTACAGCTCCCAAAACCGACTCAACTGTACCCGGCGCGTTTTTCTCATTAGTGAATGCCTAAGCCAGAAGCTATGCAACTTGCATGTTCCGGTTGTGGAACATGGAGTACATAACATGTATGTCAGCAATGGTGACAACTCTGCTATACTGGGTTTTTGGATAAAGAATCTTAACTATGAGGTGGTGGAGGATGCGATGGACTGGGTTAATGAAACTTGAGGCCTTTTTCCATGACCTCCAGGCTTCTTGATCAGTGGTGTAGGTTTTCCAGAAAACCTGATGATCGACTGTAGGGTCCAAAGTAGTGTACCCTCTCTTGAATACTGAGCGGTTTACATGAGTATTCTTTTACAGTTCCAGATGAGTGGCGAACTGTGCAAGAGTGAGATGGTGCGTGATATTTTGGTGGCGGAAGCGGATGCAAGAACGAGTGTTGTACTCTTCTGGGTCAACATTTGCCTCAAAATTCCATATAGCTATAAACTCATCAAACGGTTCTTGATATATGCGCTCGTTAATTTCAAACAGCTTTAACCAGGCAATGTGTGTTTTTCCATTTGTCTGAAAACTTAACATTCCTCTCAATTCATCCACCCACTCACATTATTCCATTATCTATCAATTGATGTACTTGTTATGACCCTGTCGCCTGTTTATCCAGTTTCTCATAAACGGCTCATTTACCCCTGGATTATCTTGCCCGTGAATAGAATAGGGCAAATCGTACTCCTCAGGAAGATGATATCTGTTTGCCATCTGCAATAATTTAAACAATGTAGGTTATGTTATAAAATAATAGGACTTATTATAACAATTAGGAATGAAAAATGCATATATTTTGTGAAAACAATTCGAAATGAGGGCTTTAAAAATAGCACTTTCCATACCTCTGTTGTAAGACCCTAATATTATTGTACAAAGCTGTAAATAGAGTACATGAAGCGTGGGTGATGTTGTGTATTAAAACTGAGGTCAGAAGCCGAACTGGGCAAGGTGCGCTCAGCGCACAACTATTGGTGCGCGTGGCGCACTGTCTACTGTAGCCGGGTTCTGCTTGTTTTAATCAGATATTTTGATGGGCTTTTTTAGTAATTTCACTTGTGGACGAGTTTAAGGCCAGTAGATCAGTTTGGGGAGAGTCATAACTCCATTATCAATAACCTTATCCTTTCCACTTTAATTTTAGAGAGAGAGTGATATTTTTGTGTGAGAAAGCTCAAGCCAAGGAAGGAGGAGCTAGTTTTGGATCTTAGCTCGAGTTCTAAAGTTGTCCATCTCCTCTCTAGCTACTTTTTGGTTGTAGTGGTATGTTCTAACTTGGATTTTCTTACTTTGATTTATGTATGGGTTAGGGTTTGGGTAAATGAAGAACATAAAACCTATATTCGGTGATTTTGGATGTTCTTGGGTAAGATGGAGTCATGAAGACTCAATGGTAACTAACTTAGGGTTTCAAAGTGTTAATTGATGTTTATGAGTCCTAATTGGTTAGTAAATCACTAGCACACCTAGTAAATTAGTAAATGGGTGTGTTGACTTTAAATTAGTCAAAGGGCTAATGATTGACCTAGTTGGGAAATATGTGTATGAAATACCCTAATTGTGTAATAATTAGTGTTGTTGGACCTTAATCACTAGCTTTTAAGTGATTAATGATGGTCTCGACCCTTAAGGGGCGGTTTTGGTGAAAATGGGGCATTTAATGCATTTAAGTCATTAAATGCACATGAGTGAAGTGTTGGTATTTAGTCAACAAGTTTGTTTTTGATCGAGTACTTATTATATTAGGTACCTTGCCTTGAAGCTTGCGGAAGTATAAAACATTAACCGAAGGTGTTAAGGTGAGTAGAATGATTATATGCATATGTATGTAATGTATTTATTTGTATGCTATGGTATGAACCAAAGAGCCGGTAGTGCCATAGTATGTGCGAGCGTGCTATGATGTGAACCAAAGAGCCGGTAGCGTTATAGTACGTGTGTTGTAGTGTGAACCAAAGAGCCGGTAGCACTACTGCACGAGTTGTTAGAGTGTGAACCAAAGATCCGGTAGCACTTTAACGCGAGTATGACTCGGGTTGTGATGTGAACCAAAGAGCCGGTAGCATCATAACCGATGCGTATGGTGTGAACCAAAGAGCCTGTAGCACCATGACGCGAGAATGGTTAACCATGGTTGTGTATTATTTTGTAGCATATTGCATTATGTCGATTATATGTTATTGATTACGCTAGTTGCGGTTTGTTGGAGATTATTAGCTTTGTACTTGAGATGGGATGCTAATTGTATTGCTAGCGTGTATGCGGTATATGTGTAAGTGATTGCAAGTAGGTATATTATATATATATGGGTATAATTATTGCATTTACTAAGCTTTGCTTACCCTCTCATTGTTTATCTTTTTATAGGCTCCGGCGAAGACAAGGGTAAGGGCATTCGTATGGATTAGAGATCCCGCTTGTTGTTTAGGGGACGCTATTGGATGTTATAGCTTTTGGAGTTTGAGCGAGATTTGGGTAGTTTAACCCCAAACACCATGCTCATAGTGTCGTTTGGAATTTAAACTAGTGTGGTCGAAACTCAACTTTTGTATGAAACTCGTAAAACGGCCGATGTGGGCCCCGTTTTGTAAAACTCATTTTATTATTGAATCGTGTGAGTTTTAACCATTATATCATATTGTGAAAAGCGTTTCGTCTAAATATGTCGGGAAGTGGGAGATCTTTTTTTGAAAATGGATAAAACCGAACAGAACTGAAAATGCCCTGTGCGCGCCACGCACCCTGAGGTGGTGCGCGTGGCGCACTATTCTATAATAAAAAAAATATATTTCTTTCGCGTGATCTGTTGGTTATTGACTCGGGTTGTTACAAGTGGTATCAGAGCATGGTCTAAGGGATTTAGGCGACTTGAGATAGGTGCCTAGACTTAGATATATTTGTGTATGCGCTTTATGCGGGACTTGTAGGAGACGGGTCGGACCGGGTGTTGATTAGTGCTTAGGTTTAGGTGAACTAACCATGCGCTAATTGTTTTGTGTTGTGTTAGCAATCATCAAGCGAGATAAACGTTGTACTAGTAAGTTAATGCGACGTGCTTGCGTAACAATGATTAGCTACCATTGTTACGGGTTTAAATCGTGTCAAACAAGCGATGTACGACAATTGTTGAGCAATATGGGGTAGTGTGGTGTATATGTATATACATATGTGTTAAGTCCTTTCGTTTCGTTGCTTAATCTTTTTCGTTTTATAGTATGAAGACGAGAAACAGACCCGAGAATAATGAAGGGGGTACGAGCGAGGATGTCGAGTTTACGGCCAAAGTTGAGGCCATTATGCAAAGGCGTCATGCGACCTTCTTAGAGGATGTTAAGAAGATGTTCTTGGATTCGATTGATGAACAAGTAGTCAATCTAGTCCAGGAACAAGTTAAGATTGTTCTTAGAGAGGATAACGAGGGAAGGCGAGATTTCCACTATAAAAACTTCAAAGATGCTCAACCTCCAATCTTTGAAGGTGAACGAGACCCACTCAAGAGTGCTCGATAGATCTCCAATATGGAGGGGGCTTTTCGTACTAGTGAGTGCCCTCTCGATAAAAAGACGAGGTTTGGTAGTAGCATGATGAGGAGTGATGCCAAGTTGTGGTAGGACGTGAAAATCCGACTTTATGGCGAAGAACAAAGTATGAGTTTGACGTGGGACGAGTTTAAAGGAGAATTTTTCAAGGAGTACCGAACTTCGGCCGATCTTTCAAAGTTTAAGGACGAGTTACGTACTTTAAGGCAAGGGTCAATGGATTTGAACACTCTCAAGTCCACCTTTTTATCAAAGACCCAATTTTTCCCGGAGTATGACGGGAACGATCATATGTTGAAAGAAGATTTCTACCGACCCTTGAATGATAACTATCAAGAAAGGATTAGTAGGAATTTGGCTAAGACTTTTGATGAGCTATTTGATATCGCTAAGGGTTTTGAGTCGCTTGCTCCAAGAAAGAGTGACTTCACCTTTGGCAAACGAAAATTTGAAGCTACTAGCCACTCGAACAAGAAGAGAAAGAGTGTGACCGAGAGCGTCGGTAGTGTGAAAAAGGGGGCTTCTAAGAGTTTTTTGCCCACGTGCTACAATTGTGGTCGACAAGGGCTCTTGGCCTGTGATTGTACAAACTCAACTTCCAACAAAATCGTTTGTTTTAATTATAACAAAGAAGGGCACAAGAGGCCGGAGTGTCCCGAATTGCGCAACGATAATGTTAAGTGGCTAGAGAAGGTGGCAGGTACGGCTAGGGGTCGTAATTATTTGATGACCAATGAGGAAGCCAAGCAATCTAACGAAGTTGTCTCATGTACTTTCATGGTTAATTCTAATCTGGCAAGGATACTCTTTGATAGTGGTGCAAACTTGGCATTTGTGTCACCGAAATTTGTACCTAAACTTAATAAACTGTTAGCTAAGTTAAGTCGTCCAATAGAAGTTGAAATAGCGGATGGCAAGACGGTGCTAGTGGTTAATGTGTGTAAAAATTGTAATGTTGTGTTTGGTGCCGAAAACTTTAAAATCGATCTCATCCCGATGACTTTAAGTGATTTTGATATCGCTGTTGGTATGGATTGGCTCGATCATAATAGAGCCGATATTGCATGCCATGAAAAATCTATTCGAGTGAAGACCCCTAGTGGGGGAGAGTTAATTATTCATGGCGATAAGCGGAGAAGACTTGTGCCGATATGCACTTTTGCACGGGCACGTCGTCTTCTTGTTGGTGGTGGCATGGCTTTTCTTGCCCATGTTGTTGATACTCGTGATGAGCCACCACCCATTCGTGAAATTCCGGTGGTTAATGAATTTGAAGACATTTTTCCGGATGAGTTACCGGGTGTTCCGACGGAAAGACAAGTTGAATTTCGCATTGAGTTGGTTCCGGGGGCTACCCCCATTGCTAAAACTCCTTATCGTTTAGCACCAACGGAAATTCAAGATTTTTTAAATCAAACCCAAGAGTTACTTGAAACGGGTTTTATTCGACCGAGTGCTTCGCCATGGGGCGCTCCAGTTTTATTCGTGAAGAAGAAGGATGGTAGTATGCTGATGTGCATCGATTATCGGGAGTTGAACAAAGTGACGATCAAGAATCGTTATCCATTACCTCGGATTGACGATTTGTTTGACCAACTCCAAGGTGCAACGTATTTATCTAAAATCGACCTACGGTCAGACTATCACCAAATGCGGGTCCGTGAGGAAGATATCGAGAAAACGGCTTTTCGAACGCGTTATGGGCAATTTAAATTCGTAGTTATGCCTTTTGGTCTTACGAATGCACCGATGGCATTCATGGATCTTATCAACCGAGTGTGCCAACCTATGTTGGACAAGTCGGTAATTGTGTTCATTGACGACATACTTGTTTATTCGAAGAGTATGAAGGAACATGAATATCATCTGCGGAGTGTGTTAAAGATGTTGTGGAAGGAGAAGTTGTATGCTAAATTCTCCAAATGTGAATTTTGGCTAAGGAAAGTTCAATTCCTTGGTCATATTGTGAACAAAGATGGTATTTAAGTAGACCCGGGGAAGATAGAAACGGTGAAGAGTTGGGGACGACCGACTACGCCTACAGAAATCTGAAGTTTTCTCGGATTGGCCGGTTATTATCGTCGATTTATCCAAGAATTTTCCAAGATTGCTTCTCCATTGACGAGACTGACGAGAAAGAACGCAAGATTTAATTGGGAGAAGGAGCAAGAAATTACCTTTCAATTGTTAAAAGAGAAGTTATGTCAAGCTCCGGTGTTAGTGTTGCCGGAAGGGGTAGAAGACATGACGGTTTATTGTGATGCTTCTCTAAATGGGCTCGGTTGTGTTCTAATGCAAAGGGGTAAAGTCATCGCTTATGCCTCTCGGCAATTAAAGGAACACGAAACGAGATACCCGACTCATGATCTTGAGTTGGCGGCGGTTGTGCATGCGTTGAAAATTTGGCGCCATTACTTGTATGGTGTCAAGTGTACGATTTATTCGGATCACAAGAGTTTGAAACATCTTTTTGATCAAAGAGATTTGAATTATCGTCAACGTAGATGTATGGAAGTGGTGAAAGACTATGATTGTGATAATTTATCATCCGGGTAAGGCGAATGTGGTCACGAATGTGTTAAGTTGAAAGGGTCAACATCCGGCGATACGAGTAGGGTCGTTACGCATGATTATTACTAACGATTTTCTTGTAAAGCTTGGTGAGACTCAAATCGAAGCTTTTGTTAACAATAAGCATGAGGAATGAATCGTGGGACAAATGGAGTTTATTACCTTAGGTCCGCATGGTTTGTTATCTTTTCAAGGAAGAGTGTGGGTACCTAAAATGGGTGATCATCGACGAGTGCTACTTGATGAAGCACATAAGTTAAAGTATTCCATTCATCCGGGCGCAACGAAGATGTATCTTGATTTGAGGAAGGATAATTGGTAGCCGGGCATGAAACGTGATGTTGTAAAATATGTTGAATAATGTGTTACATGTTTACAAGTTAAAGCCGAGCACCAAAAGCCGTATGGTAAGTTACAACCATTAGAAATCCCAAAATCGAAATGGGAGCACATTATCATGGATTTCATCACAAAGTTACCAAAGACGGCGAGAACCCAATTTGACTCGATTTGGGTGATAGTTGATCGATTGACAAAAAGTCCATTGTTTCTTCCCATTCAGGAAGCGATATCGTCGGAGACCTTGGCAAAGTTGTTCATCAAGGAAGTGATATCGAGACACGGGGTTCCTATATCTATTATTTTAGATCGAGATACCCGTTTTACATCTTAGTTTTTGGAAAAATTTCATGAAGATATGGGAAAACAATTGAAATTGAGCACGGCGTATCATACTCAAACGGACGGTCAAACCGAATGCACGAATCAAACTTTGGAGGATATGTTATGGGCGTGTATTATTGATTTCGGTGGTAGTTGAGATGAGCACTTACCTTTGGTGGAATTCTCGTACAATAATAGTCATCATACTAGTATCGGGATGCCACCTTACGAGATGCTCTATGGGCGTACATGTCGAACCCCGATTTGTTGGGGTGAAGTTGGTCAAAGAGAAATCGGGAGTACCGATTTAGTTTTAGAGACGAATAGCAAGATTGATATGATTCGGGATCATTTGAAAAAGGCGCAAGATAGACAAAAGTCGTGTGCCGATAAGCGTAGACGAATGTTCGAATTTCAAGAAGGTGACACGGTGATGCTTAAAGTTTCGCCATGGAAAGGTGTTATTCGGTTTCGAAAATAGAGAAAGTTAGCTCCTCGGTTTAATGGTCCTTTTAAAATTTAAAGAGGTGAGAACTTTTAAAGTTCAATGGCATCATAGTAAAGGTTCCGAGTTTACTTGGGAGCCCGAAGAATTCTTGGTTTATCTTCCCTCTTGTCATGCGGCATGGATCGCGAGGACGCGCTCCAATTCTAGTGGGGGAGAGTTGTAAGACCCTAATATTATTGTACAGAGCTATAAATAGAGTACATGAAGCGTGGGTTACGTTGTGTATTAAAACTGAGGTCAGAAGCCGAACTGGGCAAGTTGCGCTCAGCGCACACCTATTGGTGCGCGTGGCGCACTGTCCCCTATAGCCGGGTTCTGCTTGTTTTAATCAGATATTTTGATGGGCTTTTTGGTAATTTCACTTGTGGACGAGTTTAAGGCCAGTAGATCAGTTTGGGGAGAGTCATAACTCTATTATCAACAACCTTATCCTTTCCACTTCAATTTTAGAGAGAGAGTGAGATTCTTGTGTGAGAAAGCTCAAGCCAAGGAAGGAGGAGCTAGTTTTGGGTCTTAGCTCGAGTTCTAAAGTTGTCCATCTCCTCTCTAGCTACGTTTTGGTTGTAGTGGTATGTTCTAACTTGGATTTCCTTACTTTGATTTATGTATGGGTTAGGGTTTGGGTAAATGAAGAACATAAAACCCATATTCGGTGATTTTGGGTGTTCTTGGGTAAGATGGAGTCATGAAGACTCAATGGTAACTAACCTAGGGTTTCAAAGTGTTAATTGATGTTTATGAGTCCTAATTGGTTTGTAAATCACTAGCACACCTAGTAAATTAGTAAATGGGTGTGTTGACTTTAAATTAGTCAAAGGGCTAATGATTGACCTAGTTGGGAAATATGGGTATGAAATACCCTAATTGTGTAATAGTTAGTGTTGTTGGACCTTAATCACTAGCTTTTAAGTGATTAATGATGATCTCGACCCTTAAGGGGCGGTTTTGGTGAAAATGGGGCATTTAATGCATTTAAGTCATTAAATACACATGAGTGAAGTGTTGGTATTTAGTCCAACAAGTTTGTTTGTTGATCGAGTACTTATTATATTAGGTACCTTTCCTTGAAGCTTGCGGATGTATAAAACATTCACCGAAGGCGTTAAGGTGAGTGGAATGATTATATGCATATGTATGTAATGTATTTATTTGTATGCTATGGTATGAACCAAAGAGCCGGTAGTGCCATAGTATGTGCAAGCGTGCTATGATGTGAACCAAAGAGCCGGTAGCGTCATAGTACGTGTGTTGTAGTGTGAACCAAAGAGCCGATAGCACTACGGCACGAGTTGTTAGAGTGTGAACCAAAGAGCCGGTAGCACTTTAACGCGAGTATGACTCGGGTTGTGATGTGAACCAAAGAGCCGGTAGCATCATAACCGATGCATATGGTGTGAACCAAAGAGCCGGTAGCACCATGACGCGAGAATGGTTAACCATGGTTGTGTATTATTTTGTAGCATATTGCATTATGTCAATTATATGTTATTGATTACGCTAGTTGCGGTTTGTTGGAGATTATTAGCTTTGTACTTGAGATGGTATGCTAATTGTATTGCTAGCGTGTATGCGGTATATGTGTAAGTGATTACAAGTAGGTATATTATATATATGGGTATAATTATTGCATTCACTAAGCTTTGCTTACCCTCTCGTTGTTTATCTTTTTATAGGCTCCAGTGGAGACAAGGGTAAGGGCATTCGTATGGAATAGAGATCCCGCTTGTTGTTTAGGGGACACTTTTGGATGTTATAGCTTTTGGAGTTTGACCGAGATTTGGGTAGTTTAACCCAAAACACCATGCTCATAATGTCGTTTGGAATTTAAACTAGTGTGGTCGAAACTCAACTTTTGTATGAAACTCGTAAAACGGCCGATGCGGGCCCCGTTTTATAAAACTCATTTTATTATTGAATCGTGTGAGTTTTAACCATTATATCATATTGTGAAAAGCGTTTCGTCTAAATATGTCGGGAAGTGGGAGATCTTTTTTTGAAAATGGACAAAACTGGACAGAACTGAAAATGCCCTGTGCGCGCCGCGCACCCTGAGGTGGTGCGCGTGGCGCACTATTCTGTAATAATAATAAAAAAAATTCTTTCGCGTGATCTGTTGGTTATTGACTCAGGTTGTTACATCTGTTAACGTCAATTATAGCCAAAATTACCGCAAACAATATCCAAACTAACTATAAACTTATTTTTAAGCAAAATTTAAAGCGTACGCGTGATTGCATAAAATTAATGCTAAAAATAATAATTATAGCGAGTTAGTCGTAATAAGCAATTTTGTTCAAAGTAAGATGATCCTTAAAAATACAATGATCATAATGACCATTTTTAATTACCTTAAATAGTTTCAAACATCAAACTTTGCCTATAACGTCCTTAAGTCGTGATTTAAAACCATTTTTATCGAAAAAATATTCATTTTAACTAAAATGTACATAATAAGAAAAATCAAAGACTAGGTTTCAAATTCTTTCTTAAGTCAAAGATATCTCAATTTAAACTAGTTTTCAAGTCATCCTAAGTTTTAAAAATGTTTTAACATTAGGAAAAATCGAAAGCCTAATTTCGTACATTTTTATCAAAATTGAAATTTTCAATCAAACGTCCTAAATTGTTCCAAAACTAGTTCCTAAGTGTATTAGGTGAATCACTAAGCCTAAATGAGCTGGCAAAACATCAAAATTCCAAAAATTTCACCAATTTCTATCCTAGAACAAAAATTCACGAATCGTAAGCTAGAAGTGAACCGAAATGCCTCAATTGAACCTAAAAACTAACACATATGAATCACATTGTCTAACTAAGCATGTAGGGAATCAAAATTGGGCATAAAGCACAAATTTTTATAAAAGTCACAAATTTTACCCTAAGCAAAAACTTGATTTTTAACCGTGAAAGAGTACCTTACTTGCGAAATCGACAGCGAGAATGAGTTTAGAAGGTATGAGAGACTTGGATTCGAGCTTTGATTCATTAAAATTGGTCATGAATTGGGGTATGTGTGTGTGTGTGTAAAACTCGTCGGCCGAAGGAAAAAGGAGAGGAGTAAGAGAAGAAAAGAAAGAAAGAAGAGAATGAAAGAAGAAAAAGGAAAAAAAAATGGGCACGTGTGGCGCACGGGCTTATTTCCCCGACCCGACTAGCGATTTTTTTTATATTTAATATTTTAAATTTTATCACTGAATTAATAGAAGATTTATAAAATTTTGCTTCAGATTTTAATCCGGTTATTTTTGAGATTTAAACTAAAAATTTAAAAGAAAAAGACAAACAGACAGAGCAAAATAAAAATTCTTATTTATATTAATAACGCAAATTACACAAGTTCCACAACTAAGTTCCAGAAATGACGCGGAATGAAAGATAAGTTTAAAGCTGCTTTGACCATCCAGAGTAAATCAGCGGAGTGTACTGAGAATATTTCGAAATCACTTAGCATTTTGCGCTCACGCTTTTGTAAATCATCGATGCCGTCCATTAATTTAACCAAAGCCCTTCTAACTTTCTTAATGTTTGAAATTCGATCCCTAGGTCCAGTATCTCGATAATTAAGTTCGAAAAGAAGTTTTGACACTGTGTCTTGAAATAAAAGATCTTCTGCGGAGTCAGGATCACTGATAGTAAATTTAAAGTTTTCAGATATTTCTCGAATGACCTTTCTTTGCGGAGTTGTAAATGGAAATTTTGACAAACTGAGGATTTGCACGAGTTCAGAATATATTTCGCTTCTTTTTACGAAGAAATTCTGATGTTTTCTTTCCTTGGTTGGATCCCTAAAAACTTCAATTAATCTTTTGATGAGAAATGATGCTGGATCAAAGTAGAAGAAATCTCGATCTCCATATTTTGAAATAGGGTTAGGTTTTTTGCTTTCAATCCAAATTCCAATTCGGAAATCTTTGCGGCGACATAACGGTTGATATGAATTTGAGAAAACTCTTTATCATCGTTATGAGGTAGAAAACTCACAAATGACTCTAAATCAGATTTGAGGTCAATTTCTGCATCCCGATACTTGAAAAAAATATCATCCCCACATTCCTTTAACAGTTTGTGAAGAGAATGAACTTGATTATACACCTCTTTTAATAGATTTATTTGAAACTTTGAAAACGAAAAATCTGAGAAATAGAGGTGCCTAACGAATTCTCTATAGATGTCTAACCTTCTGTTAGGATTTAACAGATTTCCAATAAATGAAGGATCTGAGTTATCAATGTGTCGATTCTCTTTTGGAATATATTCAAACAAGTCTGGATATTTGAAAATAGTTGGGTATTCTTCCCATATTTCATCTTCCATAATAAGGAGTTCATTAAGACTGAGTCTCCCTTTTGGATCGTGAAGAGGGTCGAATCCTGATTCATTTGAGTAAAACTTATCCAAAAGCAATGAAATCTCTAAGTCAGACGAAGTTTTCGGCTTCTTGGGCTACAAGGATCAAGAACCTGTTCTTGACGAGACTCTTTAGGATTTAGATTCGTTTCATTTTTATATTTATAAAGAAAAACTTCTCCAGTTTTTGAAGTTGTGGGAGAGCAACTACCTTTCGCACTTCCTTCTTAATCGGTTAAGTTTGAACTGGAATCTACAGAAACTAATACCATAATTAATATTTTGTTTTTTGTAGTTTTAAAAGGGTTTATTATAATAACGACTTTCAATCCTATACCGACAAACTCTCTATTTGTTAAGCATGTGTGTTCCTTAACAATTTACCTTTGAAACAAGTGGTCAGATCGACAATGGAGAGGCAAGATCCTTTTGGTTCCAAAATAATTGGAGACTGCTCGAAAAATCCAACAACCAAGTTCGTGTATAATTGTCGTTCTTAGACACCACTCAAGAATCTCAGATATCTTGACTGAATCAACGATTACCTTATCAACTAGAAAATTCGATCCCCGACAGCGGCGCCAAAAACTTAACCTCCCTAGATATGGCCGAAACAGACGGTTTTATTTGTGTAGTGTCGTTAGGTCGCAAAACGTCAGAATCAGTTACCTAGAGGGAGTAATGGTTTTATTATTTATATTTAGCTGGGTTTCCTAGCTATATTTCACCTACTTGTCTTCCTTTTGATGAGTAAGTGGTAAGTATAACTCAAGTTCGTATTTTTGTATGTTTGCTCAGTAATGTGGGATAAAAGTGCCTAAACAGTTAACCCGAGCGACAAGTGGTGATAGATTAAGATTTACTAAGGTAATGTAAACTATAAAGACAAAAATGGATAGGTATGAAGAATAAGATACTGATGGAGAATTATTACAAGAGCTTAACTTCCTAGAATGAACACTAAGCCTCAATCAATTGGGCTATGAACCTAATTGATTTGTCACTAAGAGTTTAGGCTTTGAAGATTCTGGCTAAGACGGATATCCATACTCCCAACGTTAACCATGGAGGGTTTAAACGACCTTATACATAGAATCCTAGGTACATGAATAAAGTGATATATCCCTAAAGGAAAGTCTCAGCTTTTCTTAATCCTACTTGGTTTAACTACAGTAACATTTTTCCACTTAATACTAAGCTATGCTTTAACATTAATAGATGTGCAATCTTAGATATTCTAAGGTAATGCTAATTGGATTAGAGGTCTCTCCTTTGTAATCACTTACTCAACCCCGTATCATCTTACAACATCTCAAGAATGTTGCTTCTGATGCGAATCATGCTTTTGAGTAAGCCAGTGTTTACTGAACTCTATATTTCCTACTCTAATCACAACCTAAATTGGCAGCTCTTCTTTGACGGACAAATGATTAATTGTACGTAGGTACTATATCTCTATTGAGATGTTAAGCACACTTAACTACTTACCTTGTATCCTAGGGTTGATCAAGTCCTAATACTAGGTTATAGCCACGTGAATAAAAGGGTGGTCTATAAATTAGACTTCAAAATTTTCAAGGTTTTAGCATAACAATAGCATAAGTTCCTGATAAGACATTCAACATATAATAAATATTTGCAACGGATAGATAAGCATGCAAGATGAAAGAAACTTAAAGTAACAAAATAACTTTATTAAATTAAGGAAATCGTTCACCATTTACAGACGAGATCCGGACCATTATAAGTGCTGACATCCTCTAGACCGCTCCTAGTATAATCTTCGACGTTCGCCTCCGGGTACTTATTTTCCCGCTCGGAGGTGAAAAGGCCTTGAAAGCTCTAGTGAGAGAAAGTGTATTGTAGTGAGAGAGTGAAAAGAGGTGTGTGTAAAATTGGATGACAAAAGCTCCTTAAAAAAGCAAAATTATCCTGGCATACGGCTGGCAGGCCGTATGAACAGGCAAGCCGTTTTGTGTGCCCATATGCCAAGGCCGTATGGCAGGCCGTTTTACATAATGGCAGGCCGTATAGCATGCCGGATGGCAAGCCGTATGGCCTCCCCTGGTCTGCTGTTTTTGCTGGATCGTAACCTGATTTCCTTGATCGTCATTTGATTTCTTAGGTCGTAACTTGTCTTTTACCGTTTTTGCTGTAGAATCTTCATTTTAGCTCCGATTCTCTTGATTCTTTTTGCATCTTCTTAGCTATTATTAATTATACAAAATTAACCGACAAAGTGAATATTTTGTCGACAAAGCTTGGAACTTTATTACTTTTAGGCTCCAATATCGAGGTAAAAATGTGACTTTTAGCCGATATCAACACTCGTAGGAGAAACTCGGGGGAATCGTCAACCGGATTTTTTTTAAGTGCCGACAACAGTGGTCGGAAAATTGATCGTGGAGAAAAGAATGGAAGGAAGAAGTCTAAGAAGAGGTATCCATCAATGGACCAAAGTGAAACTATTTATTGGGGTTGCAATCAAAAGGGGCACTTTCAAAGGAATTGCAAGAATTCTCTCGCGAAAGGTGTTAACTTTACTGCGGAAGATACGGATGATGCACTTTTATGTCGTGTTGAAGATTTGGTGGAGTCTCGGATCTTGGATTCAGGAGCATCGTTTCATGCCTCATCCACTAGGAGTTTGATGACAAATTTTCGATCGTGTCAAGGAAAGGTTAGATTGGAAAACAATAAAAGGCTTGAAATTGAAGGTATAGGAGATGGTATATTGAAGACTACTCTTGGTTCTAATTGGACTTTGAAAGATATGAGGTTTATTCCTAAGTTAAAACGAAAGCTTATCTCCGTTGTTCAATTAGATGAGGAAGGTAACGCGGTTACTTTTTAAAACCACCAATGGAAGGTGGTTAGGGTTGTCGGGTCGTGGCTCATTGGCATTGGTGTTTGATGAAAACACGGTGGTTGCTACGGTTGATGTTGGAAACAATTCTACTCTATGGCACCAAAGGCTCGGGCATATGAGTGAAAAGGGTATGAAAATGCTTGTTTCGAGTGGGAGAATTCCAGATTTGAAGAAAGTGGAGCTTGGGTTTTTTGAACCATGTACTTATGAGAAGCAAAATAAGGTGACTTTCGGGAAATCGGGGAATACGCCCAAGTTGGAGAAATTAGAGCTTGTTCATACGGATGTATTTGGTCCAATGAATGTAGAATCACACAGAGGTTCTCGCTATTATGTCACCTTTATTGATGACTCCACTCGAAAGGTATGGGTTTATTTTCTTAAAGCTAAATTCGATGTATTTGACACTTTTGTGAAGTGGAAAGCTATGGTAGAGAATGAAACTAACTTGAAGGTGAGGTGCTTAAAGTCGGATAATGGAGGAGAATATGGTAGTCTTGAGTTTAAAGACCATTGTGCAAAGCTCAGTATCAAGATGTTAGAGACGGTACCGGATACACCGCAACACAATGGGGTCGCCGAACATATAAATAGTATATTGAATGAAAGGGCTAAGAGTATGAGACTACATGACGGTTTACCTAAGATGTTTTGGGCGAATGCGTTTAATACGGTGGCTTATTTGATCAGTAGGGGAACCTTAACACCATTGGATTTTAGAATTCTCAAGAAGAATGGAAAGGTAAATGGGTGAGTTATGGTCTTCTTAGAATCTTTGGGTGCAATACATATGTGAAGATCAAGGATGCGGATAGAGATAAGCTTGAGGCCAAGTCAAAGAGGTGTACTTTCATTGGTTACGGTTCAGATGAGATGGGTTATCGATGTTGAGATAACGAAGCTAGAAAAGTGATTCGTTCTCGTGATATTACCTTTGATGAAGATTCGGTTTATGATAAACCGGAAACGAAGAGTCCTAAACCGGATTATGTTACTTTTGACGATGTTTCTATTGATGATCTTGCAGGTTCTAGTGGGAGTTCGGGTAACAATGAATTTTTGATTAATGGTGAAGCGTCACAAAGTGCTAATGATGAAGATGGTTCGAAAAGCGGTGAAAGTTCTGAACATAGTAGGAGTACTAGTGATGAGGAGGGTGCTAATGAAACCGGTTCAACCATATTGGTTGCTCCTACACTAAGACACTCTACTAGAGTGCCCAAGCCTAATTCTAGGTATTCTTCATCAACAAACTACTTGCTCTATACTGAAAATCATGAACTCGAGAGTTACTTTGAGATGAGACATTCGAAAGAATCAATACAATGGAAGCTTGCCATGAAAGAAGAGATGTGTCACTCGAGAAGAATAAAAATTTATCACTAGTGAAATTACCTCATGATAAAACAGCATTGCAAAACAAATGGATGTATCGGATCAAGAATGAGTTGGATGACAAGAAAAGGTACAAGGCTCGGTTGGTGGTCAAAGGCTTTTAACAAAATGAAGGAGTTGATTACAACGAGATATTTTCACCAGTAGTTAAAATGACTACTATTCAGTTGGTACTTTCTATAGTTGCATCCGAAGACTTACATCTAGAACAATTAGATGTGAAGACCGCATTCTTAGATGAAGATCTTAATGAAGAGATCTATATGAAGCAACCCGAGGGCTTTGAGGTAAAGGGTAAAGAGAAGTGGGTTTGTAAGCTAAAGAAAAGTTTGTATGGATTGAAGCAAGTACCTCGACAATCGTATTTAAAGTTTGATGATTTTATGAAGAAGATTGATTTCTTAAGATGTGAAACCGATCATTGTTGCTACTTGAATAAATTCAAGTTTTCTTATATCATCTAGTTATTGTATGTTGATGATATGTTGCTTGCGGGTTCTAACATGTCCGAAATCAACAAGTCTAAGAGGTTACTTTCCCATGAGTTCGAGATGAAAGATGATAACGCCATTTTTATACATATATTTTGGGTGTTATCTTGTTCCATTTATTGGTATTTTGAAGACTTTGAATAAGATATTGGTTTGTTTGAGTTTAAAAGAGAGAAAAGGTCAAGATATGGTTCATTGGCTCATTATTGAGGATTTTTATTGAAGATATAGCCAAAACGAAGTTCGAGTTGAAGACAAATAGTGTATCGGGTGAAAAATCAGTTTTCATCGCGTTTGGAGAAGGTTTATCGCGTTTCAAACATCGTGATACGTGAAGAAGTGCATCAGAACGTGACACTGGAAAAGAGCTTGAACTGATCAAAATGTCGCGTTCCAAGGCATTATATCGCATTCTGGTTAGTCGCGATTCGCGATGGGCTTGTCGCGGATCGCGACACGTGGTGGTTCCAGTTTTATTTTCTACTTCTATAAATACTCGTTTTTCATCCCAATTTAGGGTGATGCAATTTTTATTCCGAATTTTAGCCTACAGCAACATTAGTTACAAATTTCTTTGTCTTTCTTCATTATTTTACAAGGGTTTAAGCTACAATATCATTCTTGGTTAGTTTTGATCTTGAATTTACTTTATTTGCTTTCAATTTCAATTAATACAATGTTCATGTTTGATTGTTCTTCTTATTTATTTGTTATTTGTTTTGCCATGAGTAGTTAAATCTTTAGTATTCACTTAGATGCATGAACCTAGGTGATGGATTGCGATCTTTTGGTTAAATACAATTAATTACACAATTTTATGTCTAACTAAGATCCATCGTTATTAAAGCTTATTGATTGTTAGATCACGGACTTTATTGATTAACTAACGACAGTTAAATGGATTAATAGCTTTTACTAGATTATTGAACGTGAATAATTTAGGAATACGTGAGATTTTATGAGGGACACCGATAATAAAATTAATCGTATAGTGGTTAAGCTTGAAATTAGTTGCAATAATTGTGAGGTTGTAAGGGACACCAAACCAACCTAAGTTAGACTATAATCTTGAGTAATATCATTGTGAATTGGTTAGTAAATTTAGGTTAACGACAGTTATACTTAGGTTGCTAGTCATAAACTGTAGGAATCGATAGATAAATACAGTGTCACATCATTATAATTGTTTAATTAACGGGTTTAAATGAGCAATCCTAGCCTAGGGAATTGAATCTAAGTGGATACCTTTGTCTTTTATTGATTTAAGTTTAATCAATTTTCGCATCTGCTTAGTTTTGCAACAAAACTCCCCTTTTGAATAATTAATAGTTCAAGTTTTTAATTGACTGCTCTCTGTGGAACGAATTGGTCAAATACTTGTTTAATTACTACACGAACTGGTTATAGTTGCCTGTATTGTGTGATAATCGATAGGTATTTAGCTAATAATTTAGAGTATGAAATTACACATCAACTTTTTGGTGCCGCTGCCAGGTAGCAGTGTTTAAATTTAAAACTTGGTTAAGCTTTTAGTTATTCGATCCTTTTGTAAGAATGTTATTCTTGCAAAAGTTACTTTTCTGTTATTTTCCGGATTTACACGGATTGTTTGCTGTGGTGTGATCGCAGGTTAGGTACTAATAACTCTGGAACAGTCTAGAGTTTACCATACACGCAGCAAAGCTAAAGTTGAACAGGAAATCGCCGAATGTTTCGCTGAATTACCTTTTTATATTCCGAATTTCGAATATATCAAGAAGGAAGAAGATACAATGGGTGAACCAGGGCGAGGTTAACCCATGGAAGCTTTAATGAAAGCCACGAGGGCTGGCAATGGACATGCCATTAGACAAGCGACAGTCAACACAGATTTTGAAGTCAAGGGGCAGATTCTTAACATGATAACTCATCAATGTCCGTTCAGGGGTACACCGAAAGAGGATGCATTCGAGCATCTTCGGAATTTTAAGAGTATTTTTAATTTGTTCAAGATTACGAATGTCGAAGATACAGTTATCTATTTGAGGGTTTTCCCTTGGTCTTTGAAAGATGACGCCAAGGACTGGTTAGAATCATTGCCTGAAGGTGATATTGATAGTTGGACTACGATGGAAGATAAATTTCGGCTACATTTCTTTCCAGCTTCTAAGGCTGCTCAATTGCAAAGTGACATTAATCACTTTACTCAAAAGCCACATGAGACACTTTATGATGCATGGACATGGTTTGGTAAGATGTTACGTAATTGTCCTCAACACTGGTTGAACAACTTCAATAAGGTCCAGATCTTCTATAAAGGTGTTAATATGCCGACGAGGAAAGAAATATATATTGCTGCAGGTGGTTCTTTGATGAAAAAGACTCCGGATGAATCTTATGAAATAATCTCCAAAACAGCTATGCATTCATATGATTGGCATCAAGAAATGGATGTTTCTCGCACTTCTCACATCGCTAGTACCGAAACTAGTGATGAACATGCTTCAGTTAAGGCTCAACTTGCAACCGTTAAATGACAGATGGAATCAATGACTAAAGAGATGCATGCTATGAAAGTTGGTTGTGAATTGTGTCAAGGACCGCATTTGATGAAAGATTGTGATCAAGCGTCAATGGAGGAACATGCTAATTATCTGGGTTATGTCAAGAAGGGTGATTTTGCTCTTAGTGAATTTCCGGGTGGGAGACAATTTTTCAACCAAGCGAACAATACGGGTGCTAACAATTATCAGAGTGGTAATCAGGTTTATCAAGGTAATCAGAAGGTATATCCGTATAGGCCAACTGGGTTTAATAACAGAAATCAGCAAACACCGCCTAGAAATTTTCAGCAGCCTATGCCACCAGTTCAGCAGCCAGAAAATAAGATGCCTCCGTTGGAAGATTTGCTAAGGGGTTTTATCATGAAAACGAACGAGAGTATCACTGCTTTGAGGCAAGATGGTGAATCTACAAAGCTACAAGTTAGAAATCAGCAGGCCTTGATTCGGTACTTGGAACAAGATGTGGGGCATATTTCTCAATCTTTATCGGAGAGACCACCGGGTGCTCTCCCATCTAATACGCAGTCAAATTCGAACAACAAAGGGCCAGCTAGAAATGAGCACGTGAATGCTATAACCACTTGAAGTGGTTTGGTTATTAACGAGGAGGCTCTGAAGTCTCCTCCTGTTGTTTCTCCTATTGTTTTGCAGGTACCTACTAGTGAGGAGCTAAAGAAGGATGATCCTAAGAGTGATAAGCCTACTGATGAAGAGAAAAAGCAAGATGATCTGCCGGAGATCATAACTAAATCATCACCGTTAGCGTTGAAGAAGGATAAGCTCGCTAGTCAATATCAGAAGTTTGCTAACATGATTAAACAGATTAGCGTGAACATGCCACTCGCGGAAGTGCTCCAAGGGATGCCTAAATATGGGAAGTTTCTCAAAGATCTTATCTCCAAGAAAGGTAAGTACCATGAGGTATCCGCCGCATTCCTCCATAGGGAATGTTCGACCATCTTGAAAAAGAGCAAGATGCCTCCAAAATTGGGAGACCCGGGTAGTTTTCTTATCCCTTGTGTTATGGGAAATTCGGAAGTGTACGATGCACTTGTCGACTTAGGTGCTAGTGTTAACCTTATTCCATATTCATTATATCTTAAACTCGGCCTAGGAGACTTTAAACCTACTAGAATGGGGATTCGCTTAGCGAACCACTCTTTTGATACCCCCATTGGGATAGCCGAGGACATATTGGTAAAGGTTGAGTCACTTGTATTTTCGGTTGAATTTGTGATCTTAGAGATGAGAGAGGACACTAAGGTACCCATTATTTTAGGTCGACCATTCCTTAACACCACGGATGCTATCATCCACATTTAAAAAGAACAACTTAGCTTAGGTTTTGGGAATGAGAGGGTGATTTGTCACATAAATAAAGCCATGAGACACCCTATTTCAACCGATGATGATTGTTTTGCTATTGATGTTATTGACGATTGTGTTGAGCATGATTTACAGGAGTTATTAAGTGTAGACACATCGGATGTAATCATGATGGGTGAAGTCAATGGTGACTTTGACCCGGAAGTTGAGTTAGAGGAATTGCTTAAGAAGGATGAGCTTAAAGAATTGGAATCATTAGAAACTATCCGGTTGAAAAATGAATTCCGTATCAAAACATCTCTCGAAGAACCGCCCACCTTGGAGCTTAAGGAGCTTCTACCTCACATGGAATATGCTTATCTTCAAGGTACGTTCCAATTGCCGGTTATTATTTATTCTACACTTATCGACGACCAAAGGGTCGGTTGGTTTCCGTTCTTAAATCCCACAAAAGGGCAATAGCTTGGAAAACCTCAGACATACCGGGCATCAATCCGGCTTTTGTACTCATCGAATCCTAATGGAAGATGATTTTAAACCCGTAGTACAAAGGCAACGACGTCTAAACCCGAATATGAAAGAGGTTGTAAAAAAGGAGGTGGTTAAATTGCTTGATGCCGGGTTAATTATCCCATCTCTTTTCATTGTGTTTATGGGAAGGAAGCTCAGCAAATTCTTGAGCATTGTCACCAAGGACCCAAGGGTGGGCATCTTGGAGCTAATTATATGGCTAAGAAAATCTTCGATTCGGGATTCTATTAGCCTACCATTTTCAAAGATGCTAGTGCCTTTATCAAAACTTGTGACACTTGCCAAAGGGCGGGAAACATCTCGAAAAGAGATGAGATGCCCCAAAAAAGTATTCAAGTTTGTGAGATATTTGACATTTGGGGGATAGACTTTATGGGACCCTTTCCCGCATCCAACAAATGTAAATACATCTTTGTGACGGTTGACTACGTGTCAAAGTGGACGGAGGCCAAAGCTTTGCCTACTAATGACGCAAGAGTCGTCGTTGACTTCCTTAAAAATCTCTTTTCGCGTTTCGGGCTTCCAAAGGCCTTGATTAGTGATCGCGGTACACACTTTGCAAATCAACTACTCGAGAAGGTGCTCAAGAAGTATGGAGTAACCCATCGTTTCTCCGCAGCTTACCATCCTCAAACGAGTGGTCAAGTTGAGAATACTAACCGCGCACTAAAACGCATTCTTTAAAGAACGGTAAAAAAAATCCTAAGATTTGGAACCGGAAGTTGAATGACGCACTATGGGCATTCCCAATTGCATATACAACGCCCATTAGTACCACAACATTCCATCTCATTTAAGGAAAAGCGTGTCATTTTCCGGTTGAAGTGGAGCATAAGGCGTATTGGGCACTTAAACAGTGTAATACCGACCTTAATGAAGCGGGGGAACATCGGTATTTGCAAATTCATGAGCTTGAGGAATTGCAAAACGATGCTTATGAGAATTTGCCCATTAATAAGGAGAAAACGAAGTTATGGCATGATGCGCTTTTGAAGATGAGAAAAGAATTTAAACCGGGCGATAAAGTTTTGTTATTTCAATATAAGTTCAAATTCTCCGCCGGAAAGCTTATGTCACGATAGTCCGGTCCATTCGTAGTGAAGAAAGCTTTTCCGACCGGGCACGTAGAGTTGTTTGATAAAGAGGGGATAAGCTTTAAGGTGAATGGTCATCGGTTAAAGTTGTATCACGAGGCATTCGACAACACCGAGAAGGAGGACCTCACCTTTTATCCGAAAGATGCATGAGCGAAGGAAAGAGTCGAGAAAACGACTCGTTAAAAATCAATCTTGTAGAGTTTGTAGTTTTGTTTTTGTTAGGCATTTTATGTGAATATTTGTTTTATTTGTTAAATCGTGAAAAAAAACCAAAAACAATATAAAACCTGAAAAAAAATTTACACTTGTCACGGATCGTGACAGACTCCCCTAAAACGTGATGGTTTGATCAGTCCCGCACCCCATAAGTTGTCGCGTTTGAACCTGTTTCATCGTGTGTGAATCAAAGTTTTAGCGATACACGACACTCTGTCGCGAAACGCGACTGGTACAGCAGATCGGGGTATTTGAGCTGTTTCCAGCTTTTTTCATCACCACCACTCATAATTTTTCATCTCTTTCATTTTTTCTGCTCTCGAGTCACCATAATCCATCACTTAAACTTACAATTTACTCACGAATCTTCATCTAATCAACCATAGCGACATGGCTAGGGTATGATCTAACATATTTCTTGCTTGTTTCTTTCTTTCTCATGCTTAATTTTAAATTCTAACTAGGGTTTATGTGAAAAACAAGTGTGGGGGTGTGTTTATGTGTTTATGGTCGATTTTATTGATGATTATGTATGCTTAACATGTTATTACTTTGATTCTTATGCCTATTGCTCTATAATTTCATTCTTTGATTTCTAGGGTTCATAGGTATGATTAATTGGGGGTTTTGAATTTGTGAGTCAAATTGATATGATTTGCATGTTGTATGGTTGTTAATTGAATATAATTGCCATGAATTCATGTTTAGATTGTCTAGATTTTTATTTTGATTTCTAGGGTTCATGTGCAATTAGGGATTTTGACTTGGTTGACTGGGTTTGACTCAGTTTGACTTTTGGATTGTGTTTATCATGTGCTGATGATATGTATGTTTTGACTTTATGCTTTGATTGTTAATCTAATTAGTTAAAGTTACATATGTTGTTGATAAGATGATGTTATTGGATTGAATTATGTTGACTTGATTTTACGTCCATGTTTTGAAATTGCTTATACACTATGTGGATTGTATGATGATTGATGATGTTAGATGGTTTTGTACTTATGAAAGTTGAGAAAATCTGTCACAATTGCATGATAGTTGTTGAAGTCCTATATGATCTATACTTTTGGCATGTTTTTTTTAGTGACCATTGATATTGTGTGCCTTAAGTGTATTTTTGAAAGAAGGCAGGTTATAGCTAACGCTAACATGTCCTTTGGGATATATCTTTTTGGTTGTCATTGTGTTTGTTTTTCAGACAGGAGGAAGTGGTAATGCTAGGGATGCTTCTAGTTTTGGTACTGCAGACGGTGTAGCTCAGGAGGTGCAACCGCAACCTCCAATTCCTCAATCAGATTTACATGTGAATTTAAGGTTTAATGGTCGATCAGAGGTTATTAAGCAAAGAAAGGTGGATGTTCAAGAATTGATTCGGAAGGAATTTGAACCACATCGGGTGATCGATTGGAATGTTTTACAACGAGGAGGTTTATATGCTACAGTTATGGGGTATTTGCAGTTGGAATGGAGAAGTGATGTGTATAATGATTGGGTCGCTTTCTTTGGTATTCATGAAGTCGTTTACCGGGAGTTGGTTATTGAATTTTACGCTACATATGTGATGAACCTTCACCCAGAAAATGTTGATGATCCAACATTTATGACTTTTCAACTGGGTGGGGTTAACCGCTCCATGTCATTATTTCAGTTGGCTATTTGTTTGGGTATTTATACCAAAGAAGAACGCACACGAGTTGGGTTTCGAGATTATCTTTAGGGTGCTGAAAGGGTGATTTATATGATTGATCCTCGTGAATTTGATGCAGTAAGAGTTTGGGGGAGATTGGTTCCGATTATGAATGGAGCCCGAGTAACTGTCCTTAGGTTAACATCATGGATCTAGCTCTTCGTGCAATTCAACGAATGGTTTCGCACACTATGACACATCGAAGAAGTGGGAACGAGAAAGTATCTTTACCGGACCTTTGGTATGTGAACCAATTCCGAACCAAGACACCTACTTTAGTTGCTTATGGAGTGGCTTACTTTTTAAAACATCAGGGTAGTGGACTTCGTTCTACGAGAAGTCCGATTAGAGGTGGTCACTTTATCAAGAGGATTGCGTCAGTTTTTGAAATTGATAGAACGGATATGGAACGAATTGTTACTGAAGCGGTTGTGTTAGGGGAAAATATTTTTCGAGGAGCAAGAGTAATATCTATTGAACACGACCAGGTTATTCCATTCCGGGTTCGACGTCATTGTCCTCGAGATGCGCAGGTGGCACAAGAGGAGGATGAATAGATGGCCGAAGGGGGTCAAGATGCGGGTCAAGGTGTCGGGGGTTAATGGTTTATAAACCGGGATTAAATGGAACAGATGCGGACTATGCAGCTTTTTAATGAAGAGACCCGAGCACGCCCGGAAACTCAGATTGTGTATGACATCAGTGAGGTTGTGTATCATAATGACTGGCATAGACACAACATGGATATCAATTCTCCTAATACCATCTTCACTCCTTATGGTACTCGCATTCCATGGAACCCGGAGTCGACGGGTCCTTATCAAGTGTATGATCGCACGACAGCTCAGGCAGAGTGGGAGAAAATGGTTCGACAAAGAGGAGCATGTTCTAGTTCTCAACATGATGAAGGTAACCAGGGAGGACAGTTTGGTGGTGGAGGTCCATTTGGTGGGCCGTATGGTGGGTCTTATGGAGGTTATAACTTTTGGTGATTGGATGAGGTGGTTATCATGTGGTGACGCGAACAAAAACTTTTTAATAATTCCGTTTGTTTGTTTTTATTTTGGATGACTGTAATTTAATTAGGATGATTGTAATTGTTAGTCGTAAACTTAATACTTTGGATTTTAAATGGGGCATTTCGGTACCGTGGTGGTACCACCCCATTAGTTATGGTTTGTGGTTATGTATGTTTTCGTTTCAGGTTTCACGGTGGTTATGCTTTAATTTTTCAAAGTCTGGCATTAAGTTTAGCACCTTACTTGATTATGATGTTTTGGTGATCGAGTGGATGCCGTTGTTCTTATGCTGGCAGTAAGTTCAGCGCCATCGTGCACCGTGTTTCCGCGATCTACGGATCTAAAAAATCCGGGTTTTCTTTTCTTATCTTTTCCCTTTTTCACTATTTTGTCCTCTCGAATTTATTTTTGATTATCTGATTTCATGTAATTGAGGGCATTACATGATTTTAAGTGTAGGGGGGCAGATAAATTCTCGCGGATTTTGAAATGTTTGCATGTTTTAATTGCCTAGGTGGTTAGAATTTTTTTAAACTTTTTAAGGTTATAATTGAGATGTTTACCCATGAGAGCACCCGTAGTGATTAAGAGTTAACTTGGAATTTTTGGTTTTGGCCGGTGAGGTTTATTAGTTTTAAGCAAATTGTTAGTGGTTTGTTAATTATGAATGACCTTTTTGACCATGACTTAGGAATTTTGAGTATATAAGTGCTTGAGGAAAGACAATTGATGGAAGGTGAAAGTTGAAAAGGGATAAATGTTGGATAAATTTGGTTAAAAATGTTAAAAATTTAATCTTAATTTATCTTGTTTAGTATTGTTTCCAAGATGACAACGCAACTTATTTGTATCAAGAAATGAAGAACAATGGTATTTAGGGCTTAAGGGTAAAATACGAGAAAAATGGTTAAACTGGAGATTATGATATAAATGGCTTCATATATTGTGTTTATGGCTTTTTGTCTCTCTTAAAGAAGTATTATGTTCATAAGTGCTAGGTATGCAAGTTTGAAGGAGAAAAATCACAGATCTTTGACTTCAATGGACCCTTTAAGGGGTGACTGTTGCTGACTATGGTTCGAATGGATTATTCTATGTCATGAGTTGAAGACTACCTCCATCATCATCGATCACATCATTATTCATCCACTTCATCATATATTGCGGGTTCTACAAATCACAAATTGAAGATGAAGAAGACATTCATGGGAGGCACTTATGTTCAAAAAAAAAAAAATGCTTATGAGATCCGAGCTTAAGAAGTAGTTTCTAAGACTTGAGCCGATAGATCCTTTAGGGTGCTAGATCACCTAACCACCTAAGACCTTTTTCAGATTTGGAATCGGTTGATTGAAGGTTCGCTACACGGGTCAAGGACGTTACTATCTCAAGGCTAGGTGATCATCTTTAGGAAGTTTTAGTTCTATGTATTCGTCTCATACTTATGCAGCAGTGATCATCTTTGGCTCATGATGTGGGAAAACCTTGTAGAGCTAGATCTTAGAGAGAGTCACCTTTGCGGGGTACGTTGAATAAAAGTGATGTGACCACTATTTGGAATGCTTGCATATTTAGAAATTATCAGCATGAACTGAAATCTAGAGAGTTAAAAAGTTAAAATGGACTTCTCCTACATAAACACAGGTATGAATCTATTTATAACTGGATCTCTGATTAAATTGTGAAGTATTGGTATTTACAATAGTGCTTTAAATATTGTTGGGAGGCTATTTTGATGCGAATAAGGGTCATGATACAAATACTAAACCTTATAACGTAAGATTGTTTTTACCATTTGTAACCATTTTTCACCAATTGTTATCCGAGTTATACCTACCTCATTAAACCAACACAAATGTAGAAACAACCCTAGAATGCGTGTTTATTTTGACATGATGTGTAGGAATATGAATGTTTATTGGTGATTAGTTATTGAGTTTGGAAAGTTAAGTCTTAAGGGTTGATTGATGCAAAGAAAGAAAGGATGTTGGAAGCCTAGTGATATGATTTTTAAGGAAAGCTAAGTGAAAAGAATTTAGGCTTTGAGATGAAAGGTTTGTAGTAAGAATTAGAAGTTGTTGAAACTTTTGGGGTTTGAGTTCTTCACCCATTTGTCTTTACATCTCAATTCATGACCTAAAAAAAATGTTTTGTGAAAAGTTATTTGCATTAATGACCACTTAGGATATTATTTTTGAAATGTGTTTTTGAATGTGCACTTAATTGAATGAAAATGGGGGGAAGAAGGGGGTGCGTTTGATGGTTTGGTATGTTGTTTTATAAGTGACAGGAATATGGAAAATTGTGTTGTGAGGGAATAAGCTTAATCGTGAAAAGATGAAGAGTACGAGAGTTTGTGGATGATTAACTTGAAGGCTTGAATCTTGCAAAATTTTGTTGAAGACTATACATATGGTTATTGGTTCGAGATTGACTTGCTTGAGGACAAGCAAGGTTCAAGTGTGGGGAATTTTGATAACGCCATTTTTATACATATATTTTAGGCGTTATCTTGTTCCATTTATTGGTATTTTGAAGACTTTGAATAAGATATTGGTTTGTTTGAGTTTAAAAGAGAGAAAAGGTCAAGATATGGTTCATTGGCTCATTATTGAGGATTTTTATTAAAGATATAGCCAAAACGAAGTTCGAGTTGAAGACAAATAGTGTATCGGGTGAAAAATCAGTTTTCATCGTGTTTGGAAAAGGTTTATCGCGTTTCAATCATCGCGATACGTGATGAAGTGCATCAGAACGTGACATCGGAAAAGAGGTTGAACTGATCAAAATGTCGAGTTCCAAGGCATTATATCGCGTTCTGGTTAGTCGCGATTCGCGATGGGCTTGTTGCGGATCGCGACACGTGGCGGTTCCAGTTTTATTTTCTACTTCTATAAATACTCGTTTTTCACCCCAATTTAGGGTGATGCAGTTTTTATTCCGAATTTTAGCCTACAGCAACATTAGTTACAAATTTCTCTGTCTTTCTTCATTATTTTACAAGGGTTTAAGCTACAATATCATTCTTGGTTAGTTTTGATCTTGAATTTACTTTATTTGCTTTCAATTTCAATTAATACAATGTTCATATTAGATTGTTCTTCTTATTTATTTGTTATTTGTTTTGCCATGAGTAGTTAAATCTTTAGTATTCACTTAGATGCATGAACCTAGGTGATGGATTGCGATCTTTTGGTTAACTACAATTAATTACACAATTTTATGTCTAACTAAGATCCATCGTTATTAAAGCTTATTGATTGTTAGATCATGGAAGTTATTGATTAACTAAAGACAGTTAAATGGATTAATAGCTTTTACTAGATTATTGAACGTGAATAATTTAGGAATACATGAGATTTTATGAGGGACACCGATAATAAAATTAATCGTATAGTGGTTAAGCTTGAAATTAGTTGCAATAATTGTGAGGTTGTAAGGGACACCAAACCAACCTAAGTTAGACTATAATCTTGAGTAATATCAATGTGAATTGGTTAGTAAATTTAGGTTAACGACAATTATACTTAGGTTGCTAGTCATAAACTGTAACACCCCGTCAAAAATCCCTTTAACGGAATGTTAACTCTGGTCCCAGTGCTTGGCTTGACTTCTACGTAACAGTAATATCTTACAGCGGAAGCAATTAATACCTGAGAATAAAACACGCAAAATGGATCTACAACAATGTTGAGTGAATCTACAGGTTTTAGGTAAACAATACAATATGTTTAAGAAATACATTTCGAAAACGGTTATTAGTGAAAGACCACCAAGGTTCAATGTTAAAAGTTTGTAGACAACTCCGTGTCCCATTTCAAAAGTTTGTTGACACTACCATGTCAAGTTTCAATCATTTATAGACAATACCATGTCAAGTTTCAAATATTCGTAGACAATACCATGTTAAGTTTTATCTCATTTGTTCGTAAACCACAGTTTTAAATAACGTTGTATAGTATCTGAAAAACAGTTATCAGAAAATAGTTTAAGTTCCTTGACCACGAGATTTTACAAGTACAACTCCAAGTTGCGAAACGTTTGCATAATCTATGAGCACCTGAACACTAGCAATGACCCGAGTATAGAATCCACTATACCCGCCTTTACCTCATAAAAATGTATACACTTGTACGAATGTATTATGTTCAAAATAAATGCACCACAGTTTTTATAGCGGGTGAGGTTGTCAACCTAACGGATCCGTCCATCTAAATTGTGCCTACACCGATGGTATTTAAAGTATTCAAGCTAGAGGCTTTGTGTACAAACTCAATATGCAGATATAGTACTCGTGTCAATACAAAAAGCATTTGTAAAAATGTAAGTATCAACAGCGTGTATTCTCATCCCTAAAAACATGTAAAAAGTGGGACTGTAGACTCACCTTTGAATAAAGCTCGGATTGAAAGACAAATGACTTGTACGGTTTAGACCCGAGTAATGTAACCTAAGTATACGTATTTAAGTTCGTCAATATATGTATCTTAAACAAGTGTGGTTTCATAGCCTACGTTGTCTTATTGCTCGACTCGACGCGATTTAAAGTAAAAGTCAACTATATCATGCAAGTCAAACAAAGTCAACCGAAGTCAAACCGAAAGTCAAACTTGGTCAAAGTAGTCAACTAAAGTCAAAATCAGTAGGTTCATGTCAAATATGGGTCAACATGTCAAACCTAAGTCAAACAACACGTTTCAGGTCATGAATAATCATTTTCACAATTTCAGTTTATCGTTGTGCACAAAATTCATGAACACGTAGCATACTTAGCATATTATCTCATGGTACATAATTCATGCAAACATGGAAAACTCCAGATCATAAGTAAACTCAAAATCGATTCCAAACAGTCCAGTCAGGTTCTCATACGATAATTAAAAGTCAGGAATCAGAAGGGGTACATTTGGGGTTCGCCAAGACAGTTTCTGACCGCGCACTGATTTGGTTTTAGCTACAACCGGAGTTAGGAACATGAAATCGATACAAGACTAGTGGACATAGTTCAAAAACAAGTTTAACTAACACATATCAAAAATTGATCAATTTTGGTTTAGCCAATTTGTACAGTTTATTCATGCAAATTGAACATTCAGTTTTTTAGCTCAAATCAGAATTTACATAAAGTATGGCCCTATTGTGCCCAATGCATAAGGTTTCAGAGATTACCATTAACTAACCATATGTCAAATATCATTTCAAAAATCATATTCCAGAAGCATACATTCTAATTCAATAAACACAAACCACAGAGTATAAAACAGAGAGCAAGTTGCTGTTTCGATTCTAGTTTAGTTAGTCACATTCGCATGCAATTATTCGAAGATCTAGATACAACTAGACTAGGATATCTACATGAAAAGTGAAGTACTTTTTGCGTAAATTTCAAATATGTAAAGCTTTAAACACAGAAGTTAACAAATTTTATCATACAAGTCCATTTTCATGCAAGTGCTGTATAAATCCACTTTTTCACTAAATTGAGCATATCTCAGGTTATACATAAGTAAACGACATGATATCCTAGTGTAAATTGTGTGTTTTTAAATTACCTATCCATTGGTATTAATTTCACAAGCCAATTCATGGTCTATCAAACCCAGATTTCGGATTACACAACAAAAACACAACGTTAATTTCAAATGGACATAACTTGATCATCCGGAAATGAAATCAAGCGAATCCAAAGCCTAAAATCTTCGTAAGGATTCTGAATATCACATAATATCATACATTTAAAAAGTCAAAATTTACTGTACATGCCATAAACAATTCGGTTTTCGCATTAATCAATCAAAACGAGCAATTTATCGCATCTAGTATTCATCAAACATCAAGACTTGAGCAATAGACAACCTAATCCATGAAACTTTAACAAAAATCAGATTTTAAAGATTAGGGTTTATGTAATTATACCTTTGATCACAAAATTAATGATACACACACGTAGAGAACGACGATCGGAGCAAGATTGATCAAACGAGTAAGAGCAAACAAGCAAGTTTGATGGTTGATTTTTGCGTGTATGTGTTTGATGTGAAGAAGAAGAGAGGGAGGAGGAATGAGCTGCATTTTTCATAGTTAGGATGGAATGAGAGGATTATCTAACTAGTTATTTAGTGCCTAAAAATCAAAAGTCAACAAACATGGGCCTAAAAACCAATAGTCAACAACCATGGACTAATCATGGGACCAAGGATGATGAGGTATGAGGTCACGGCCATGTGGCCTAGGGCTCGGGTATCGGCTCGTTTTGTGTAAAAGCTCGTTCGCGGGTGGTTCGTTTCGAGTGCCGTTAACCGTACCGAATCTCTGGAACGTTAACTAGTCGTTGAAACAAAATCACCGTGTTTAATTTATTAAGTAAATAATAAATTAAATTTCCTTCGTAAGTTCAATAATTATTAACAATAATTATTCTATCATTTTTCTGAGTTCCATTAACTGAAAAGTTTTCTAGGCGATTAACTTTAATCGTGTCGTTTCTAGTTTAATTTGTTAACCGAATTAAGTTCACTAATTAAGATAACATATTAATTCAAGTAATCCACTAAGGATCAAGTACGCATTTAATTATTTTAAATACGAAAAAGTTTCACGTAGCCACTGTTAACTATTCTGTAAAAAAATTTGGCGTATGAAAATTGTATGATTTAACTAACGATCGTCAAGTATTTAACGGAAGTTTTAATGGAAAAACTTGGGTTGTTACATTACCCACCTGTTATTGAAAATTTCGTCCCGAAATTTTAGTGATCGTCCGCTGAAGTAGTTTCCTCGAGAAACAGTTGCGGGTATTTCAGTCTCATCTGATCTTCACGCTCCCACGTGAACTCTGGTCCTCTTCTCGCGTTCCACCAAACTTTAACGATAGGAATTCTGCTTTGCTTCAACTGTTTGACCTCACGACCCATCCTTCTTTTTAACAAACAAGACCGGAGCTCGAACTATGAACTCCTCGGTCGTAAAGTTCACCTGGTTGCGCCAGACACGGATCAAAGTATTACAACCCCGATGTTCTTCACCATGGGGAGTTCTTATTCGATGTGAGCACCTTGCTCCTTAGCTTGGCATTCATAGCCAACAACTCTTATAGCTCTAGGGGTAAGGTCTAAACGGTGCGTGTGCCATTGGGGCTGCTCCTGGCACTAGATCAATCTGAAATTCGGCTTCCCGGTGAGGTGGAAGACCAGGTACTCCTCCGGAAGGACCTTAAGGAAAGTTTCTAATGGTTAGGACATCTTCAATTCCCTTAAATGTTGATTCAATTATACTCATATGTACCTGAATTGCGAGACATTCTCATCTCAGGTACTTCTGGAACTTCGAGTAATTAGTGTAACATGACGGTGTACTGATCTCCTCTCCGTACACCATTATTATCGGTGAAAGGAATTCGAGTAGCCTTCTGGTCGGGGCTGCCTCGATTGTATCATCAGATAACCGGTTTGTTTCAACTACAAGGTTAAAACTTCCCAGCTTAATAGTTCTATAGGGTACACGTTGTCTAATGAAGGTACATGATTATAGACGTTGTGACCAAATTCTCTAGCGTTAAAACTTCTATCAGTGCGGGTGTTGACAGTATATATAAACGTTATGATCGATGAGCAAGAACAAACTCGTGACAATTTCATGAAGGACGATACTGCACAAGGTGTAATGGCAACTCAACTAAAATCTGATATCCAATCAAAGGAGTCGGTGCAGATTTCCAAACATATACTTCTCGCAGAAAACAGATGAAGTGTAGTTCATGTCAACGCATTCAAAGTCGGTTGGTGGTGTTTTTAGGTATAACGAAATGATTACTACTTAAGGAAAGCATGTTAGAACAGATTGAGGATGGATACGGTAACAAGTTGTACTTACTAGTAGCAATGAGTGGTGGTGTTAGCGATAAGCAGCGATAGGTTGTAATGTGCAGTGATGATAGTAGTGACTAATAAGTTATTAGGTAGTATACTCGTATCATAAGTACACACATGCATATTAACGCACCCAGTAATACATAATAGTTATCAGTCAGTAGACTCGTGTTGGGAAACAAAAGCGTGAAACTGCGGGTGGTTGAATGATAGGTAAGTTGGAAGTCAAGGAGAAAACATCTACTACGTATTGTGCGAGCTGTTACCAGGAATTCCTCCTCTAAAGACGTATCGAAAATGAGTTGTGATGCACAGTAGCGAGTAGTAAAACGTGGAGGTGTTAGTAGTGACGAGTAGTACTTAGTAGTGGTAAGTGGTAATGAGTAGTATTTAGTAGTGGCAAGTAGCAAGTAGCAAGGGGTAGCATTAAGTAGTAATGACAAGCAGTGAGAAGTAGTGATCAGTCGTGATTAGCAGTGAGAGGCGGCGTTGGGTAGTAGTAAGCAACGATAAATAGCAAGGAGTAGTGGTATAAGATGATGAGTATGTACAGGCAGTGTCTTCATATTGCCGAGTAGAAATCAGGGGTGACGGACAGTGTCGGGTAGTGACGAATTGTGACGTGATTACATGCTCCTTATAGGTTATAATAACAATTAAATTGTACAGTGTAAATTTCTACTCATATTTGAAATTAAACGGTTTATGTTCTAAACGGTATCTATCCTAGTAACCTACTTGACTCGCTCCCAATTCCTTATTTTGCGATGTCGGAACTTCTATATGAGTTACGTAATGTAATCCCGGTCATTACATTATGCCATCTCACATTTCCATTCGACATCACTCCATAAGTTCAAGATGGCGTAATCAACTTAATTTAGTTAAATCTCGCGTCGCGTGTACGTATGTGTTTTGTAGTATGTTGTTCAGTTCACGTCCATATCATATGAGTGTAAGGTGTATATGTATGTGATGTAATGTGTAGCCCTACATGTTGCATAATGACACATACAGTGTAAGTACGGTGTATAAAATTCGTCCAAGACACACCGCTATAGACTAGACTTCAGTAATGCGTCCTACGGTTAGACACACTAATGTATCCTAGTTCCCTATAGCCAAAGCTCTGATACCATCTGTAACACGCCGTCAAAAATCCCTTTAACGGAATGTTAACTCTGGTCCCAGTGCTTGGCTTGACTTCTACGTAACAGTAATATCTTACAGCGGAAGCAATTAATACCTGAGAATAAAACACGCAAAATGGATCAACAACAATGTTGAGTGAATCTACAGGTTTTAGCTAAACAATATAGTATGTTTAAGAAATACATTTCGAAAACGGTTATTTGTGAAAGACCACCAAGGTTCAATGTTAAAAGTTTGTAGACAACTCCGTGTCCCATTTCAAAAGTTTGTTGACACTACCATGTCAAGTTTCAATCATTTATAGACAATACCATGTCAAGTTTCAAATATTCGTAGACAATACCATGTTAAGTTTTATCTCATTTGTTCGTAAACCACAGTTTTAAATAACGTTGTATAGTATCTGAAAAACAGTTATCAGAAAATAGTTTAAGTTCCTTGACCACGAGATTTTACAAGTACAACTCCAAGTTGCGAAACGTTTGCATAATCTATGAGCACCTGAATACTAGCAATGACCCGAGTATAGAATCCACTATACCCGCCTTTACCTCATAAAAATGTTATACACTTGTACGAATGTATTATGTTCAAAATAAATGCACCGCAGTTTTTATAGCGGGTGAGGTTGTCAACCTAACAGATCCGTCCATCTAAATTGTGCCTACACCGATGGTATTTAAAGTATTCAAGCTAGAGGCTTTGTGTACAAACTCAATATGCAGATATAGTACTCGTGTCAATACAAAAAGCATTTGTAAAAATATAAGTAACAACAGCGTGTATTCTCATCCCTGAAAACATGTAAAAAGTGGGACTGTAGACTCACCTTTGAATAAAGCTCGGATTAAAAGACAACTATATCATGCAAGTCAAACAAAGTCAACCGAAGTCAAACCGAAAGTGAAAATTGGTCAAAGTAGTCAACTAAAGTCAACATCAGTAGGTTCATGTCAAATATGGGTCAACATGTCAAACCTAAGTCAAACAACACGTTTCAGGTCATGAATAATCATTTTCACAATTTCAGTTTATCGTTGTGCACAAAATTCATGAACTCGTAGCATACTTAGCATATTATCTCATGGTACATAATTCATGCAAACATGAAAAACTCGAGATCATAAGTAAACTCAAAATCTATTACAAACAGTCCAGCCAGGGTCTCATACGATAATTAAAAGTCAGTAATCAGAAGGGGTACATTTGGGGTTCGCCAAGACAGTTTCTGACCGCGCACTGATTTGGTTTTAGCTATAACCGGAGTTAGGGACATGCAATCGATACAAGAATAGTGGAAATAGTTCACAAACAAGTTTAACTGACACATATGAAAAATCGAGCAATTTTGGTTTAGCCAATTTGTACAGTTTATTCATGCAAGTTGAACATTCAGTTTTTCAGCTCAAATAAGAATTTACATAAAGTATGGCCCTATTGTGCCCAATGCATAAGGTTTCAGAGATTGCCATTAACTAACCATATGTCACATATCATTTCAAAAATCATATTCCAGAAGCATACATGCTAATTCAATAAACACAAACCACAGAGTATAAAACAGAGAGCAAGTTGCTGTTTCGATTCTAGTTTAGTTAGTCACATTCGCACGCAATTATCCGAAGATATAGATGCAACTAGACTATGATATCTACATGAAAAGTGAATTACTTTTTGTGTAAATTTCAAATATGTAAAGCTTTAAACACAGAAGTTAACAAATTTTATCATACAAGTCCGTTTTCATGCAAGTGCTGTATAAATCCACTTTTTCACTAAATTGAGCATATCTCAGGTTATACATAAGTAAACAACATGATATCCTAGTGTAAATTGTGTGTTTTTAAATTACCTATCCATTGGTATTAATTTCACAAGCCAATTCGTGGTCTATCAAACCCAGATTTCGGATTACACAACAAAAACACAACGTTAATTTCAAATGGACATAACTTGATCATCCGGAAATGAAATCAAGCGAATCCAAAGCCTAAAATCAATAGTTTTTCGTAAGGATTCTGAATATCACATAATATCATACATTTAAAAAGTCAAAATTTACTGTACATGCAATAAACAATTCGGTTTTCGCATTAATCAATCAAAACGGGCAATTTATCGCATCTAGTATTCATCAAACATCAAGACTTGAGCAATAGACAACCCAATCCATGAAACTTTAACAAAAATCAGATTTTAAAGATTAGGGTTTATGTAATCATACCTTTGATCACAAAATTAATGATACACACGCGTAGAGAACGACGATCGGAGCAAGATTGATCAAACGAGTAAGAGCAAACAAGAAAGTTTGATGGTTGATTTGTGTGTGTGTGTGTTTGATGTGAAGAAGAAGAGAGGGAGGAGGAATGAGCTGCATTTTTCATAGTTAGGATGGAATGAGAGGATTATCTAACTAGTTATTTAGTGCCTAAAAATCAAAAGTCAACAAACATGGGCCTAAAAACCAATAGTCAACAACCATGGACTAATCATGGGACCAAGGATGATGAGGTATGAGGTCATGGCCATGTGGCCTAGGGCTCGGGTATCGGCTCGTTTTGTGTAAAAGCTCGTTCGCGGGTGGTTCGTTTCGAGTGCCGTTAACCGTACCGAATCTCTGGAACGTTAACTAGTCGTTGAAACAAAATCACCGTGTTTAATTCATTAAGTAAATAATAAATTAAATTTCCTTCGTAAGTTCAATAATTATTAACAATAATTATTCTATCATTTTTCTGAGTTCCGTTAACTGAAAAGTTTTCTAGGCGATTAACTTTAATCGTGTCGTTTCTAGTTTAATTTGTCAACCGAATTAAGTTCACTAATTAATATAACATATTAATTCAAGTAATCCACTAAGGATCAAGTACGCATTTAATTATTTTAAATACGAAAAAGTTTCACGTAGCCACTGTTAACTATTTTGGAAAAAAATTTGGCGTATGAAAATTGTATGATTTAACTAACGATCGTCAAGTATTTAACGGAAGTTTTAATGGAAAAACTCGGGTTGTTACATAAACTGTAGGAATCGACAGATAAATACAGTGTCACATCATTATAATTGTTTAATTAATGGGTTTAAATGACCAATTCTAGCCTAGGGAATTGAATCTAAGTGGATACCTTTGTCTTTTATTGATTTAAGTTTAATCAATTTTCGCATCTGCTTAGTTTTGCAACAAAACTCCCCCTTTAAATCTTAGAATAATTAATAGTTCAAGTTTTTAATTGACTGCTCTCTGTGGAACGAATTGGTCAAATACTTGTTTAATTACTACACGAACTGGTTATAGTTGTCTGTATTGTGTGATAATCGATAGGTATTTAGCTAATAACTTAGAGTACGAAATTACACATCAAAAGACCTTGGTGATTCTAGGCAAATACTTAGCATGAGTATTGTGCGTGATTGTGTGAAAGGTATTCTATACTTGTCTCAAACCATATATATTGAGAAAGTAGTAGAAAGGTTTAACATGGAGGATTCAAAGGCTCGATCTATGCCTTTGGGTAGCTCGATAAGGTTAACAAAAAGTCAATCACCTAAAATGGAAGAAGACAAGGCGGAGATGGAGAAGGTTCTGTATGCATCGGACGTGGGTAGTGTTACGTATGCCATGGTTTGTACGAGATCGGATATTGCCCATTCGATGGGAGTTGTAAACCCGTTATATGTCTAAACCGGGGAAAGAGCATTGGTAAGCGGTCAAATGGTTACTTCGTTACTTGAAAGGTACTTCTAATATGGGATTGTGTTTCAGTAAAAACAATGTCAAACTTAGAGATTATGCGGATGCTAATTTAGGTGGATGTGATGATTCGAGGAAAAGCACTAGAGGTTATGCTTTCACAATAGGGAAGATAGTAATTAGTTAGATGTCTTGACTACAAAGAAGTGTTGCTTTATCAACAACGGAGGCCGAATACATGGCTATTGCAGAAGCTACTAAAGAGCTTTTTGGTTGAAGGACTTCTTGGGTGAGTTGGGTAAAAGACAAGACTATAGTGTCTTGTATTATGATAATCGAAGTATGTTTCATCTTGGGAAGTATTTGGTGTTTCATAATCGTACGAAACACATCAAGTTGAGGTATCATTTTATCTGACAACATATAAAAGATGGCACTTTAATATTGAAGAAAGTCCTTGGTTCAAAGAATCCCGCGTATATGCTTACTAAGGTGGTGACGATGGACAAGTTGAGGTTTTTCATTACCTCAATCAGTCTTCTCATGAAGTGATGAGAGAAGATGACCTACAAGAGAAATAGAGATATGATGGTTCGAGTCTAACAAGAAGTGTTGAAGACCTTGTATCGAAAGTCAACTCTTTCGACGTATGTGATGAGTGTGTGTGTCCTAAATTTCATTTGGATAGTATGTATGGAGGTTTGAAAATCTTGGTTAGTGTTGGGTTGAAGAAGATTGGGTTTTGTTATAGTCTCCTTCACGTGGGAGATTGTTGGAGTAAAGTAGCTTGAACAAAAACGAAGAAACACAAGACTCACGACCGCGAGAAGGGAAGTCGCGATCGCGAGTGCAGCAAGGACAGGAGCTCGCGAGATGGAAAGTAGAAATCGCGACTGGAGATTTTGCTCGGGAAATATCTCGCGATCACGAGAATAAAGGCAAGGAGTGCCTCGCGATCGCGAATCAGGGACTGACGGGCCAAAGTTTCCAAAATCGAGTTTTCTTGGTCCCTAAGTTGTTTCCTTGTTATTTTATGCCTATATAAACACCCTAATGTAACCCATATCATGTATAATGAATTCTATCAATAAAATCTCTCTAGTTTGGTCTGTGGATTAAAGTAATCAGCCCTTGATTACATATAACCAAGTTAAATTATCGCGTTCTTATTTTCTTTGTTATTGTCTACGTTTGTCTTTGTGGGAGGGTGATTTTCTGGAAATCACTCTTATTGTTGGGTCATAAATCCTTACAGATACGGCTCAAGGATAATATACAAAACACTTTGAGTTAACTAAACCGAGTTGAATCCAAGTTAAAATGTCAACCACAAACAATACAAAATAGGACCTAAAAAATACTAACAACAACCAAACAAACGGTAATGACATGGACCTACATAATCCACAAAATATGAACTAACTGGCATTGGGCAAGCCATTACAATTTCTAACATCCGGCCAACATACTTTTTCGTCCGACTTGTTAATTTGTACGAAAAAGGAGAACATTATCCGAACCATTTTCATTTAGCGTGGCCAATGAAAGTTGTTGCGAACCCCGATAAACCATATCTTGAAAGACAACTCTAGTTTTTGAATTCAAAACACGATCCACTTCACACTCCCGCCTCCGACGCACAAGTATTTACTTGATACAACTACTTGTATTGGTTCAATGATTAATTAATATATACTTGTAGTTATATGCATTTTCTATTATAATGTTTATTAAATTGTTCTATTTTTGTGTGTTTATGTTCTTATCAATTTAGTGGAGTAACATTGAGTTGTAGCTCAGTTGGTAATGGTTTACCTCTCTTAGCGAGAGGCCATGAGTTCGACTCCACTGGACTGTAACATTGCACTCAATGTTATCCCTGTCCTGAAATGTCCACTCAGGTTTCCTTTCGCTTAGTGCAGGGGCAGCAGAGAGGGGGGTTTTACCAGCCATGCTGATGTGTCAAAAGTGTGTGCAGTAGTGCTTAACTTATCTTTCAACTTTTAAATCTATAAAACCTTTATTTTACTTTTAACACCTTAACGATCAACAAAACCCAATCAAATGTAGTATTTTAGGTTATCGTCCCAAGAGAGCGTAGATGCGGATAAGAGTTGTTTTATTTAAATAGTTTGATTCTTATTAAAGAATTAAAGATAGATTTTTATGTCTTTTGATAGGATAGATTCTTATCTCATAGGAAACAGATGCTTTAAAGATAAACAAAGAAATAAAATAAAATAAGGAATTGAAGATTCAAAATAAAAAGATAAAAATAAAAGCAATTACATGAACGAATAACTCATACGAGAATCATATTAGGCAAGTTTCATAACTTATATTAACACAAAGCAGAATAATAATCATAGACCAACTATTATCCCTAAACAGGTTAAGCTAAGTGTTGCATATCATTCAACAAGTAGGACATAAAGCATATGCTAGATATGTGATGTGCATAACTAACATCTCAAAATTCTTCATGTTCAATTCAATTACATGATACATATCAATCTTGTGATGAGGATTAACATGCAAATAGACTGACAATTTATATAAGCTATTAAACACCAAGTAGATCAACTCAAGTTACTAGCTGAAAGTCAATTACTACTAAGTTCTCATGCAATCATTAATTAAACAAATCCAAACAAAGGTTCTTCGATTAAGCCTAACAATATCAAACTCTATTATATAAGCGTAATTTTAATTAAACAAGTTTATCACTATTAAGCTTTTTAACCTAGTTTCATGCAATTCAATTTGACATGTTTGATGGACTAGATCTAAACAAGCCGTCGGCTTGGAAGGTGAGGCCGGTGGCTTCATCTGATTCCCAAATGAAGTTCAGTTTTCGTCCATGTAACCACTATGAATGTTTAGTTCATAGCAGAAGACGAACATAAACGATTAAAGTATATAAAATAGACTAAACAATAAAGTAAAGATAGAATCATACCATAAAAAGGTAGATGTAAGAAACTTGAATTAAAACTTGAGTAATCTTGGTTACAATGAAAAGTAAATCTAATCTAAGTGTTTTAAACCCTAAAAAACGAAACTAAACTAAATTGTATTGAGTTGTACTGAATTGCACACCTAAAACTGAGACTGGAGCCCTCTATTTATAATATTCAGAAATGGTGGCCAAGCCGGAGGCTTCATTGGGAAGCCGGCAGCTTGCCTTGGGTCGGTGACTCCTTCTGCAAGTTTAACTTAATCTGTAAGCACAAAATGCGTGACCGTCATAAGTAAGCCGGCGGCTTGGTAGCAGGCCAGTGACTTTAGAGGTACTGCAATCTTTTTGACTTTGTTTCCATTTTTAGTTGAACTTGGTCGACAAGTTAAGAAACCATGTAAACTAGACCGGCGGCTTTAGGATGAAGCCGGCGGCTTCAACTGAATTTTGCTCGGTCAACAAGTTCATCTAATTCTACAACAATTCTAGAACATTCTGGCGTATTCAAACCCAAAGCCGGCGGCTTCCTTGAACCCTTGCCGGCGGCTTCATTGACTTTTCTGCAATTTTTCCTGTTTTTGATTCTGTTTGATACATAACTTTGATAAAATCATTAGAATTGCCTTTTGTTTTCCATTTTACCCATTGTAGTGTGTTTTAGGATTAAAATGTCTTAAAATAACTCCTCAAAATGTTATCAAAAAACTGTATAATTTAGGAGTTATCAAATTCCCCACACTTAAACCTTTACTTGTCCTCAAGTAAACCTTATAAATCATATTACTTTGAATGGGTATACATTTAAAGTAAAATTGCAAAGTCAAAAATATGTCTTAATAAGAAGTTAGTTTTATTATTCGTAAGAACTAGTCTGGACCAGATCAAGGATTACAAGTAGTCCTAATGTTTATTAAGTCAAATTTATACAAGTTGGTCATAATTGGACTCTTTTGTTTTCTAACTAGAGCATTTAAAAGTGTATGGTTCTCATTGGAACTCTTTTTCTTTATTGGCCTTCATTGGGCTCTTTTATATTTTCATTTCTTTTGCTTTCATGTTCAACATTTAGCTTTACATTTGGCAATTTTTTTAAATTGGCCTTTATTTTGGACTCTTTTGCTGCCTCATTGAATCATGCTTATTATGCCATATGGTAGTGGCTATAAGTTTACAATCGTTTCATAATTTTTGGCTTTTAAATTCTTATCTTAAACACGTAATCTGATCTCGAAATTGAGAGTAGTTCTATTATTACTTTTAAGATTAAATTAGTAAAAAGACATAAGTTTGACTAAGAATTTATACTTTCTAAAAAAAATTATTTGTACCCTTTTCAACTTTTTGGGGAAATTATAGCATCTTTTAATCTTTTTAAGTGAATAATCACTTTCCTCTCAACACTTAGATTATTCAATATCATCATTGCATTTATAATAATAAAAGATATAAATAAATGAAACACATAATTGTAATATATGGGAAAGAGTGATGTTACTTGATTGTAGGATCATATAATGATTGCGGAGCACTTTTGCGAACTTCTTTTGAATTTAATATAAATAACTTGACAAGATATTAAATAATGCAAAGTATAACACAAACATAATGTTTTATTAATAACTTTCATTACTTAAACAATTTAACATTTAGGAGCTATATTGCTCTTATATTCATAATTAAATAAGTAACCAAATAATAAAATACTTAGAAAAAACATAATCTTAATAAACATATATAGGGATAGGTAGTTTTGATTATAGAGTCGGTTGCGCGACTCGTTCTTTCAACGGGATCACTCCTTAAGCTTATTTTCCCCACACTTATTCTTCTCATACTCATTTAACTCAAGGATTTGTTTTCTCACTTTAGTGCTAAGCTTATATTGCTCTTTTATGAATTCAGTCACTATTTTATCAACGGTGAAATCATCGTCATCCTCCTACTCAATTTTAACCATTATCACATTTGAGCGAGGAACTTTAGATCTCGGGACTAACGGAATAGATTCAAATGTAGCACCATAACGAATGATTATCGTATTATTAGCATAGTTAAAGGTGGCACGAGCAGTAGCTAGAAACGGAGATTCTAAGATTAAAGGAGTTATCGGATCTTCTTTCATGTCCATAACCACAAAATCAATTTTATAGAAAGCAGAACCGACGATAACTTCAACTTGTTTAACAACCTCCAATGGTTCATGTAAACGACTATCAGCAAAGCATACATTCCCTTTTATAGGTTCCAACGATGGCAATCCTAAGCGATTGTAAATGGAGAATGGCATAACATTAATGCTATAACCAGTATCAGTTAATCCAATAACAGGAATGGGACAATAGATTAAGCAAGGGATTTGGAATTCCCCTGGATCAGTGTGCATAACAACGGGAATTTCAGGTGATGCATATGGGTCTATCGGATTAATGGTGTATCCTAGGAGATACACGTATAAAAACATCATTTTTATACAGAAAACTCGATCAAAGAGCACAAGAGATAACTAAATTTGGTGGTTTTTAGCATTTGCCGCCCAGCGTCTAGCAGGCTATCCAACGTCAAGCGTAAGCCCCACAGGCAACTTCTATGCATAAGCCTTTTTACTCAGCGCGTGAACGGCACGCAGCCACGTCAACACACACCACCGACATTTCAGATACTTCACGTAACATAACCATTCAGTGATTGACACGTGTATCCCGTAAATTTTGGACATTCTGTGCCAATAAATAGACCCCCTGGGTCACCACATTTCACATCATTCTGATCGGAACTTCAGTCAGAGAGAAGTACATTTTCTCTCTCACATAGTTCTTTCTCACTCTAAACATACATTAGCCGCTTAGCAGCAATACGCTAGACGGGTCATTACAGATTGATCCACAGATTGATTGAGGCCACCCCACAGATCTTACATCTGTGTTTCAGGTCTGCAGAGATTATTTCTCGAGGGCAAACAACAATCAACAGTATACGCCACACACTGAGCATCTAATTTTCTGTACTAGTATCTTACAGCCACTATACGGAAAATCGTATTAACAGATGACGCCACCCGTCTCAAAGACCACCAAAAACACCAAGAACGCAAAGATAACCGAAACAACCTCATCAAAAACAACACTTGAACCAGTCGATGAAAACCTCATTGAAAATATACCAGTCGATCAGCTAACTCTTGAAGAGACTTCAGTTGAAGAAGAATATCATTTACACACTGTCATAGCAGATGATTAAGTTCATGAAACCATACCACGATTGAGAAAACCACTGATAGGAAGTTCTAGTGCCGGAATGTGGAAAGCTAGGCGAGGAACAAATAATGTTTATTTCAAGAAGACATCAGATGTCAATGTTAAGCACAACAGCAAAGGAAAATCAATTTCCAAATCACAATTGTGACGATCGCTCCAAATCCATATGGACGAACACGTCATTCATCGATTTCATTTCGAGGTATTTGACCTCTATATGATACGTTTTGTAAACATTGCATTCTTTTGAAAAGGCACACCATAAATGAATATTTAAATCAAAGGTTTTCGACATCTGATGATTTCTACATATAGACAATCACCGTAAATAATAGTTTACAATAGTACTTCCGTTGACAATGCAGTCAAAATAAGATACATGGTGATGATTTGGTGAATGCAACGTTTCCTTGAAAAATATGCCATGTACGACTCCATGCACATAGCTTGTCTAACATATAAGCAAACAGCGGAAGACTTCTAGGAAACCTGAGAATAAACATGCTAACAAGTGTCAACACAAAGGTTGGTGAGTTCATAGTTTTAGAGTTTCGCATAATCTGTATATAAAAGTGGATCACAAGATTTCAGTTGTTTCATCCAGAAACGTTTATCAAAAGTTTGTCAATAGATTCTACGTAACAGAGCACCCTGGTAACTAAGCTTTAACATTATAATGATAAATACCCCATTCGTTTTAATACACGTAAACCAATGTGTCCTAAACTCAAATAACACACGTCCGTTAAAAGGCTAGAGCTCTAGCTCGGACGGGGATGTCAAGCCCTATGGATCCATATACTGTTATTTGCGCCCACCAGTCCATATCCTATGTACTGGCAGCTACTAGTTACCAAAGTTAAGGGATTTTCGGTTTAAACTCAGTGTAGATTTAAGTATGTACTTGTATCCATTGAGTTTAAAATAAATTGCATGTATTCTCAGCCCAAAAATATATATTGCAAAAGTAATTAAAAAGGGAGCAATGAAACTCACCTTAGCAGCATATAAAGTCGTTCACCAAAATGTGACCGAAACTTGGATTACCAAATAACCGTAGATCTCAACCTAGAGAACATATGTTGGTCAATAAATGTCTATCAAGCTAGGTCAGGTCATAGTGTATCACAATCCTAATGCTCGAGATCGACATACAAAAGTTATCCAAAGTCGTTTCAAAAAGTCAATTTTTGACAATAGTTTAGCAAAACGAGACGTACCTTATATAAGGATTCATTTACTCGGTTGGTAATATTCAAAAATTCAATTTATCAATCTCGTAAACAAGTTGTTTAAATCTTAATTGCAGATTCAAAAGTAATTTCAATTAACGTCAATCATAATTCAGTTGATCATATCTTTTAATCCATTCATCGAAACTCTTCGATATCTAAATGAAAAGTCATTGATTTTTCGTCAGCTTTCCAAAAACATGTATATCATATACCTTTTACCAGTAATATATGTATTTAATTTGTGATTCATTATAAACTGTTTAACGACGAAATTTAGTATACAAGCATGTATAAATATATATACTCGAGCACTAGACATGTATACACTATTAATTTATAAACGATAAAATATAAATGCTTACGTATCAATATTGTGATTCAATATTTCAGAAAAGTACGTAGACGTAACGAAGATGATAAACACTAGGTTAAATATGGCCCCGAACATTACCTATAACCTCCTTGGCAATAACCCATAATTTCCTTAGTTCTATCCCGCTCGAAAAACCATTTTGAAAGTGATATGCTCAAGACCTCGTCGTAGTATTTTATGTATAATATTAATACTACTAATAATAATAAGATTAATAATAATATTAATCTTAATAATAATAATAATAATAATAATAATAATAATAATAATAATAATAATAATAATAATAATAATATAAATATAATAAATAATACGGAGGAATGAATTGGAAAGAAACTGGAAACCAGCTCGAGCTTTTATAGGATTCTGGCCTGCTACAGTACCCCATGCGATCGCATGGGGTTTTGCCTTCTTGGCCATGCGATCACATGGCTATGGGATCCAGCTCACAATCGTTTAACTTTTAGTTTGTCGACATCAAATAGTATTTTACTGTAGCAAATAGTGTTTACTGTAGCAAATAGTATTTATTGTAGCAAATAGTATTTACTGTAGCAAAGTCGTTTTTTACTGTAGTAAATAGTGTTTTAATGTAGCAAAGTCGTTTCACTATAGCGCTGTAGCAAAGTCATTTTTACTGTAGCAATTAGTGTTTTACTGTAGCAAAGTCGTTTTCACTGTAGCGAATAGTGTTTTACTGTAGCAAAGTCGTTTTCACTGTAGCACTGTAGCAAAGCTGTTTTTACTGTAGCAAATAGTGATTTTCGAAAACACTGTAGCTTTTCAGGTACTATAGCGATTCGAAAATACTGTAGTAAATTAGTGTTTTACTTGTTCATCTTAAATATTTTAGTTAACTTATCTAAATATCAATCAGATAATCAAACCAATAAGGTTAATGCACAGTATCATTTTCATAACACTTTGTTACGTTTTTAAGTTATAGTATATGTATCTATTTACATATAATTGTCCGCGAATCGTTGAGAACAATCGAAGGGTAATTGAATAGTTCAAAATTTTGAGATTCAACTTTATAGACTTTGCTTATCGTGTCGGAAACGTTAAAGATTAAGTTTAAATTTGGTCAGAAATTTTCGGGTCATCACAGTACCTCCCCGTTAAAGAAATTTCGTCCCGAAATTTGAGTGAGGTCGTCATGGCTAACAATAAAAATGTTTTCATGACGAATATGAGTTGATAAATAGAATTTTTATCACCGTTGAATAATATGGATAAAACAATCCAATTACTCGAAGCGTATGAGGGAAGTTATCGTAATAGAGTGAAATGGAGAATAGAGTTGCGTCTTATCTCTTGACGTAGTAACGATTGATTTCCGGAATTTAAGGAATAGAAAATCTTCATTATCTAAATAAGATTTGATTCTTCAGAATTTGCGGAAATTAGAATTTTCTTTGATTAAATGCGTAATCTGCCTCGATTGCTATGCCTGATATTTTGCTATAAATTAAACACTTCCGTTTCATTATTTCCACCAATCCTACATCTTCTTCTTCATTTCATACTTCCAAAATATTGTGAAATGCTTCATCCAGTTCTGATTCTTGATATACTCCTAACTTTCATATCTGTCATTCTTCTTTTTCATCTACCACCAGAGGAAGTTATTTTCTTCTACCATTACCTTGGGGTTATAGTGTTTTTCATTCTCCCGTGTCTTTATATTGCTATACGCATTGATATACACGGTTTGTAATTTCGGGGTTGTTATAGGGCTTTATATTTTCCATTATATTTCGGAGCTTCATGCTTTCATTTTCTCTTCCCGACTTTAAGTCAAGCGAATAATGGTCCAGAATTCGTAGGTATGGATTTTGAAATGAACATAGTTAATGTTCTAAGAAGGGAATTGTAATGGCACGATCTTGATTTATCAAATTACTAGAATATCCGGAAAAGACCGAATCATCAAGAAATATATTTTCTTGATATATTTAGAGATTATATAGAATGAAAGAGTTATGTAACATGGTTCATGATGAGGGTGGGATCTGTGAAACTTTATCACGTTCCATTAGAAACACAGCATGACTTACTGTAATATAATCAAGTTGATCAAGTGTCATTATATTATACTAATTCATGCTTCAGTTCCCAACACTACTTCAAAACATTCATATTTTAAACTTGAAGGTTTCAGAATTTAGAAACTAAAATAGTTTCTTTTATGATGTAATACAGATAGCGCGAAGAGATGAATGATTTCAGATAAGAATAGTTATGAAGATATCTCCAGAAATATCGAGGATATTTATAATGAAAGATACGATGATATCTTAGAATTTCTAATATCAGAGGATGATGCAGAAAATCTGTCTGTGAAGGTTTAGAATGAGGAGTAAGGTGTTTGCTAACGATTTTAGCAGACACTGAATCATTTGGATCCTTTGAAGGTAGATTTCGTCCTTGTGATTTGTCCACAGCCTCCTTCATGGTTTGCTCAATCTGTTTTCCAGTTTCAAACCTTCTCTTTTTCTCAGCTTTACCACCATATTATTCTTTATCATCAAACTTTTGACTGTTAAGGTCGTTTACAGTTTTTGCTGCTTCATCAGCATTGTTCCAATTTCAGAGAACTAGTTCATAGTTTGGAATGTTTTTCAGAAACTTCACATTCGGAGTAAATAAGTCTAGGAGATAGATGTTATCTATATATAACTGTTGTCGTAGAAAATGCTGCGAGATTCAAAATACTGATTGCTAATTCTCGGTAGTTGGTATGACAATTACCGTTACAAGACGTGGATGAGTACATGATAGGGTTTCAATGAGTATAAGGATTTTTCGGAAGGTCAATGATCAATGAAGTTGTTGGTAAATTTACTGCTAATGTGGTGGAACATAAAAGGTTCCCCAGTAACAAAAACGTATATACCAAAGTTTCAAGTCTGAAAGGTTGTCGTTGACTGGTTGAATGGTTGATAATACTCGATACTTTGAAAAGGAATTGCAAAATTATTTTTGGTAAAAACAATACTAAAGGATCTTTCACAGTTTTGAAGTCAAAGTATAGCTTTGAAAGATGTAGAGATCTAAGAATGATTTCACCGGTTCAGAGTTATGACTTGGATTCTGATCCGTCAATATCAGAATATGTAATTGAATTTGTATGAAAACGATTGTATATCGCTGTGAGCATTGTTAATAATTTTTGAATCAAAGTTGAAGAATGTACAGTGTAACATATTAATTGTGAACTTATATATTTCCCGAGTATTACCTACCCGTTAAAGATTTCACAATTAACACTTTGTACAAAAGAATTTTTATTACCGTCTTTATGAAAATATATGCATGTATATTTTCTTCAGATGTAATACAGATTTAATGAGTTAATATCATATTAAGCTCATTTGATTTTCGGCTTGAATTAGAAATGAATAATCTCTAAAATATTAGAGATTACATAATCTTCGCAGAGTATTTCACTAATGAAATCAATATTTCATTATTTATTCTTATTCCTTGCTGAAGGATGTTGATGCTCGGGGAATTTTTGTGAACCTTACAAGGTACATATGATGTTTTCTGGAAAGTTTCGAGTACATCGAAAATGAAAATGTAAAATCAATTATGTAATTGAATAATACACATGGTTTATTAGGAAATGGAATTCATTGAGTTTTAACAGAGATTGTAGTTAGTGATGGTTAAGTTGTTAACAAAGGATGTACATCATAGCATATTAGTAATATGACTTTAACCGAGTAATATTTACCCTTTTTCAATTCATACATAATAGCTTAGTACGAAAAGATATATTATGATTTCCAAAATCTATATAATATATAAATTCTTTGGAAATAGTGAGTTAATACTTCATAACTCATTATTACAATATACTCATTGGTGATTGTGGTGTCGATATCGTCGGTGGTTATGGAGCTGGTGGAGCTTGTGGTGCTACAGGTGTGGTTGGTGTTGGTGATACTCCTTGGTATCTACGGTGCATATGACGTTGATGTTCGAGGTACAGATCGTGATGTTGAGGCGTGTGATGGTGGTGTTGCTGTTGCTATTGGTACTGCTTGTGGTACCTGTATAGTAGATGTAAGCCTAGCTTCCAAATCGAACACCGTCACCTCCAGGGTTTCTAATTTACGCTCGAGTCTATGAATTAGTTCTACCCATTCTTCCGTAAGGGGTGTCAATTCTTGATATTTAGTTCGAAGTCTCTTAACCTCTTCCAATAATCCTATATGATTAGAATTTGGGAGTAGAGGATGAATACTATCTTTAACTACATCGAGCCTACCTTCGAGGCAGAAAATCCTTGCGAAAAGAGTGAAAACGGTGTTGCGAACAGGTTCGCCGGTAAGCGGATCGAGTACTCCGACGTTAGGCAGTAAATTTGGCTCGTGGTATGGAGTACCTTCTTCATTTCTCCATATGGTAAGTATTTCGCGAACCCATCTCCATTTTCTAAAGAAATCACGGTAGTTGATCGGTCGGTGCGCTCCCGTCATGCTGTCTTCGGAGCTGGAGGAACTTGGTCTATTCGAAGAGGCCATCTTACTTGATCACATAAAGTTATGAAATGATTCTAAATATGATTTGAGGGTTAAATACTGGATGATATCTCCGTCTTCTCGCATACGTATATATAGTAAAAAGATTCCGTAATTTACGGAGGTAAATTCGAAAAGCGCCAAATAAGATCCACTGTAGTAGATATGATAGGATATGATTTTTCTATACACCGTGTATGCAATAGATGCAAAAACACATGTCAGGATTTAAGTTTGATAAACAGGTAATTTCCGACAAGAAATGATAAGCAAAACTTTTGACATGGAGACACAGTCGAAGTCCAGACTTACGAATGCATCCTAACAACTATCAGTTAGACACACTAATGCAAGACCTGGTTCACTAGGACCAACGCTCTGATACTAAATGTGACGATCGCTCCAAATCCATATGGACGAACACGTCATTCATTGATTTCATTGCGAGGTATTTGACCTCTATATGATACGTTTTGTAAACATTGCATTCTTTTGAAAAGGCACACCATAAATGAATATTTAAATCAAAGGTTTTTGACATCTGATGATTTCTACATATAGACAATCACTATAAATAATAGTTTACAATAGTACTTCCGTTGACAATGCAGTCAAAATAAGATATATGGTGATGATTTGGTGAATGCAACATTTCCTTGAAAAATATGCCATGTACGACTCCATACACATAGCTTGTCTAACATATAAGCAAACAGCGGAAGACTTCTAGAAAACCTGAGAATAAACATGCTAACAAGTGTCAACACAAAGGTTGGTGATTTCATAGTTTTAGAGTTTCGCATAATCTGTATATAAAAGTGGATCACAAGATTTTAGTCGTTTCATCTAGAAACGTTTATCAAAAGTTTGTCAATAGATTCTACGTAACAGAGCACCCTGGTAACTAAGCTTTAACGTTATAATGATAAATAGCCCATTCGTTTTAATACACGCAAACCAACGTGTCCTAAACTCAAATAACACACATCCGTTAAAAGGCTAACTCCCTAGCTCGGACGGGGATGTCAAGCCCTATGGATCCATATACTGTTATTCGCGCCCACCAGTCCATATCCTATGTACTGGCAGCTACTAGTTACCAAAGCTAATGGATTTTCGGTTCAAACTCAGTGTAGAATTAAGTATGTACTTGTATCCATTGCGTTTAAAATAAATTGCATGTATTCTCAGCCCAAAAATATATATTACAAAAGCAATTAAAAAGGGAGCAATGAAACTCACCTTCGCAGCATATAAAGTCGTTCACCAAAATGTGACCGAAACTCAGATTACCAAATAACCGTAGATCTCAACCTAGAGAACATATGTTGGTCAATAAATATCTATCAAGCTAGGTCAGGTCATAGTGTATCACAGTCCTAATGCTCGAGATCGACATATAAAAGTTATCCAAAGTCGTTTCAAAAAGTCAATTTTTGACAATAGTTTAGCAAAACGAGACGTACCTTATATAAGGATTCATTTACTAGGTTGGTAATATTCAAAAATTCAATTTATCAATCTCGTAAACAAGTTGTTTAAATCTTAATTGCAGATTCAAAAGTAATTTCAATTAACGTCAATCATAATTCAGTTGATCATATCTTTTAATCCGTTCATCGAAACTCTTCGATATCTAAATGAAAAGTCATTGATTTTTCGCCAGCTTTCCAAAAACATGCATATCATATACCTTTTACCAGTAATATATGTATTTAATTCGTGATTCATTATAAACTATTTAACGACGAAATTTAGTATACAAGCATGTATAAATATATATACTCGAGCACTAGACATGTATACACTATTAATTTATAAAAGATAAAATATAAATGCTTACGTATCAATATTGTGATTCAATATTTCAGAAAAGTACGTAGACATAATGGAGATGATAAACACTAGGTTAAATATGCCCCCGAACATTACCCATAACCTCCTTGGCAATAACCCATAATTTTCTTAGTTCTATCCCGCTCGAAAAACCATTTTGAAAGTGATACGCTCAAGACCTCGTCGTAGTATTTTATGTATAATATTAATACTACTAATAATAATAAGATTAATAATAATATTAATCTTAATAATAATAATAATAATAATAATAATAATAATAATAATAATAATAATAATAATAATAATAATAATAATAATAATAATAATAATAATAATAATAATAATAATAATAATAATAATATAATAAATAATACGGAGGAATGAATTGGAAAGAAACTGGAAACTAGCTCGAGCTTTAATAGGATTCTGGCCTGCTACAGTACCCCATGCGATCGCATGGGGTTTTGCCTTCTTGGCCATGCGATCGCATGGCTATGGGATCCAGCTCACAATCGTTTAACTTTTAGTTTGTCGACATCAAATAGTATTTACTGTAGCAAATAGTGTTTGCTGTAGCAAATATTATTTACTGTAGCAATAGTGTTTTACTGTAGCAAAGTCGTTTTTACTGTAGCAAATAGTGTTTTACTGTAGCGCTGTAGCAAAGTCATTTTTACTGTAGCAAATAGTGTTTTACTGTAGCAAAGTCGTTTTCACTGTAGCAAATAGTGATTTTCAAAAACACTGTAGCTTTTCAGGTACTGTAGCAATTCGAAAATACTGTAGTAAATTAGTGTTTTACTTGTTCATCTTAAAAGTTTTAGTTAACTTATCTAAATATCAATCAGATAATCAAACTAATAAGGTTAATGCACAATATTATTTTCATAACACTTTGTTACGTTTTTAAGTTATAGTATATGTATCTATTTACATATAATTGTTCGCGAATCGTTGAGAACAATCGAAGGGTAATTGAATAGTTCAAAATTTTGAGATTCAACTTTATAGACTTTGCTTATCGTGTCGGAAACGTTAAAGATTAAGTTTAAATTTGGTCAGAAATTTCCGGGTCATCACAACAATTGTTTAAGCTATTCAATCAATTGAATGCTTTAGTTGATGACACTGAAAATCAACACAGTGATGAAGGTTTTCTAGACAACGATTGGAATTTTGAAGAAGAAGGTGAACAGTTCTTTATGACTAAAGAAATGGCAAGCAAGTTACTGGATGGAATTTTGACTAAAACAGCGCCATCGCGATTTAAGCAAAAATTAGCACAACCAACTATCCGTGTAACAGCTGTAGATAATTTGTTTGCTTTGATTACTGGAGATAAAGCTATCAAACCGCCAGCAATGGTAGAGTCAACACAATGTTTTATCCCTCGAATTGCAGATTATCCATTACCAAGAAATTTGGGAATTCCATCTTTCGGTGTTTATGATGGTACAACAGACCCAAAAGATTTTCTGACTATGTTTGAAGGTGTTATGAGGTTGCAGCATTGGGAAGATGAAACTGCGTGCCATATGTTTCCAATGGTATTGCAGAAAATGGCAAGGGAGTGGTTTGCTAGCTTGTCACCAAGGAGCATTAACAGTTTTCTTGATTTGAGGGCAAAGTTTGTGATGCAATATCAAAACTTGAGGAGCTGCACGTTATCACATCTTGATGCACATGAGATAACAATGCACCATAATGAATCACTGAGTGATTTTATGAAACGTTATACCATTGAATGTCAGAAGATACCAGACATACCAGAGTCTCAGCTTGTTTCAGGATTTATATTTTGTCTTGATCAGCGATGTTTTGCACGATTAATTCATGCTTTGCGTTATGACATTCCAAAAATATTGCATCAGGCATTGGGTATCGCTCAGAAGCATTTACGAGCAGGCGAAATGGGATATCCAAGAGTGAATAATTATCAGAGAAATTTCAGGCAGCAAGGCGGAGAACGGAACAGAAATGACAATTATCAGAGGCAACTTGGTTACGACAATAATGACCAGAAACAGTAGAACGGCTGGATGGGAAATAATCATCCAAATGATAATTATCACCATCGAAAGCCATTAGACAGGCATCCACTTATCATGGCATTAACCAAAACTCCAAAAGAAATCTTGTTCACAGAACCTGTTAAGGAAACTTTTCACCCCCCACCGCCGATGGAAGAGCGTCAGGGACCACAAAGTGACAGATGGTGTGACTTTCATGAAGCATATGGGCATGACAATGATAATTGCATGTCACTGATAAGAGAGATCATTGCGAAGATCAAGGCTGGAGAATTAAATCATCTTTTACAATTAAAAAACTGTCGACGAAATGATCCAAACAAACGTTTTGCTTGGTAGTGAAAAATGCGTCACGGTGGACGGCGTGACAGGAACAGAAGAGAAGAAATGAATGATGAAAGGGATCCAACCCCTAAAATGCACATCAAGGTTATATAGAATGAGATAGAGGATATTGAAACAGACGGAGAACGCAGGACGGAGACCTGGATGTATGCTCCAATCATATTTCATACCATTCCAAATTGGCATCTTTCAGAAGAGCCTGTGGTCATCTCAGCTGTAATTGCAAACAGAAACATCAATCGAATTTATACTGATACAGGTAGTGAGGCAGATATTTTATACTTGCATTGTTTCAAAAGTTATCCGTTCAGTGTGACGGATAGGCTTCGCTACACGACTGTGAAAATTGCGAGCAATATGGGAGAATCAATGAAGGCAGTTGGTAGAGTGAAGCTGGATGTAACATTGGGAACACACCCTTTAGTCCGAACAGAAATTGTAGACTTTACAGTTCTTGATGGCAGATCAAGATTCAATGCATTGTTCGGTAGGCAAACTCTTCACAAATTTGGAGCAATTACTTCCACACCACATGCAGAAATACGGTTCCCAACACCAAATGGTGTAGCAGTAGTACACTCTGAGTATGTGGGACCCGCAAGAGAAAAATCAGTTGTTTATGAAGCTCAAGGGAATTTTATCAGAGGGGAATCATCGAAACAGTTATTTAGCAGAAATGATGTGAACGGGTACTTTAAACCATACAAAATGTGGGAGTATTGAAAGGAGGACGCAGAACGCTAAACGGAGGACAATATAATAGCATGAATTTTACAGAACAATTTTTATCATATTTTTAATTTTTCTCAGTTCAGACAATCGCACAATACACTTTTTGTAATTTTCTGATTGGGACTTGATCACCCCATACGAAGATATTAAACAAAAATGTTGTATGAGTGACAGTATTATCAATAAAATTTTAAATTTTTCTTACGCACAGCGTTACGCGTTACAAATGTAAAGCATAGCATTCATTCCTACCCACATAAGGCAAGGCATTTTTATGCCCCCGATGGTAGAGGCTCTTGTGTCAACATTATAGGCACAAGGGATCGGCTAGTGATAGTGATCCAAATGAACATATATTTAGTTGCAATATCACACAATTATGTAAAGTTTTTAGTTGTAATTATTCAATTTTTAAGTTTTAATCGTTAAAATATATAAATGTGAAGACGAAGCATGAAGATTAAAGAATTGAAGAAAAAGTGCCACTAAAGCCTCAAAAGTGCCACTAAAAGTAAGTTAAAGACTTGCGCGAATTTTGGGAGTTAAGGAAAATAATTTTTGTGCAAATTACAAAATTGCGAAACACAAAGTACAAGATATCTACGCGTACGAGAAATCATTCGAGAAACTGGAACCGAGACATAAACCGGGCGTAAACGTACGAGACATCGGAGCTAAAATTACAAACCATGCACAAGAATATAATATAATATATATATAATTATGTAAAATTATATATATTATATTATATATTAATATAACAGCCGCCCACGTTTTAAACTCAACTTGTGAGCTGGAACAGCTGGCCATGCGATCGCATGGCTAGGAGGTGTATATATCATGCGATCACATGGGAGCAATTTGCTGGCCAGGTCTATAAATTACAACATTTTCGGCCGAATTAGGAGCACATCTACACACTCTTCTCTCTTCTGTAATATTTATATTTATATTATAACTTTAATTTAAGTTAATTTTAATAATAAAGTTATGGTTTAGTTGGGTTATTGTAAGAAATGTTTTACGGGTTTTAAGTCGAAACTCTGTTCTGGTAACGTTACGCGATAAATAATCACTGTAAGCTATGTTCTTCCTTTTTCAATTAATGTATTGTAAGTAAGTTATTATTATGCCTATTTAAGCCGAAGTAATCGTGATGTTAGACTAAATATTAAGACTGGGTTATTGGGCTTTGGACCATAATTGGGGTTTGGACAAAAGACCGACACTTGTGGAAATTGGACTATGGGCTATTAATGGGCTTTATATTTGTTTAACTGAATTATAGTTCGTTAATTTAATATAGATATTTACAATTTGACATATCTATAAATAACCACATACACTCGATCGGATACGATGGGCGGGATATTTATAAGTACTAATAATTGTTCATTTGACCGGACACTGGAATTGATTAATAGTCAATGGACTCATTAAAACAATGGTGGATTACATACAAGGAAAATTGGTGTAATTGTTAACAACGTATTAAAACCTTGGGTTACACGCAGTCGATAACCTGGTGTAATCGTTAACAAAGTATTAAGACCTTATTACAGTTTAAGTCCCCAATTAATTAGAATATTTGACTTCGGGTATAAGGGTAATTTAACGAGGACACTCGCATTTTATATTTATGACCGATGGACTATTATGGACAAAAACCAGATAGACGTATCGAATAATCCAGGACAAAGGACAATTAACCCATGGTAATAAATTAAAATCAACACGTCGAACATCATGATTACGGAAGTTTAAATAAGCATAATTCCTTTATTTTACATCTCATCGCATTTTTATTTACTGTCATTTTAATTATCGCACTTTTATTTATCGTCATTTACTTTACGCTTTAAAATAAGTTATATTTATATTTAATATTTTGCATTAGGTTTTAACTGTGACTTAAGTTTTAAAATCGACAAACCGGTCATTAAACGGTAAAACCCCCCTTTTATAATAATAATAATAATAATTGTAATATATATATTTATATTTTGTACAAAAGTAGTTATATAAAAATATAGTGTAAAATAAGCCGTCTCCCTGTGGAACGAATCGGACTTACTAAAAACTACACTACTCTACGATTAGGTACACTGCCTATAGTGTTGTAGCAAAGTTTAGGTATATCCCATCTATATAAATAAATAAATCTTGTATCATATTTCGCCGTATTTCGTAGTAAAATATAATAGTATTTCGTACTACACCTCGCACACATCAAGTTTTTGGCGCCGCTGCCGGGGAACTCGGCGAAACGCTATATTTTTAATTTATAAAAATGTAATTAAAAAATAAAAAAATAATAAAATAATAAAAATAAAATAATAATAATAATATATTTTTAAGATTATGTATTTTTTTAAAATATAAGTTTATATTTTAATTTATATAAATAATTTCTAATATTTTGTAAATTAAATTCAAAAAAAAAATATAGAAATCGGGCCGAACTGTAGCAGCCCAACACCACTTCTGGATCCGCAGGCCATGCGACCACATAGCATTACAACCTACACTCCATGCAATGGCATGGAGTGAGGTGACAGGTCTGAACCTCTGCCGACACAGTTTAGGGTTTAATTATTATAATTATAATTTATTTAATAATAATTAGGGTTTTAATTTAAATATTATTAATTTGTATTTGGTTTTATTTATAATTTATAACATTAAGTGTCATTATTATTATTTATATAGATTAATACTTTTATAAAATAATAAAATAAAAATAATATTTTTATAAAAATAAGTAATTTATCATTTTTTGTCTCTTTTTATAATTTGTATCTTTTTAAACATTTAATTCATAATTTGTATATTTATCGTTCGTAATTAGTTTTAAACTTAGTTTTTACCATAGTTATTTTATATTTCTAGATTTTTAGGCTTTGCCGTAAAATCCCTTAAGTGCTTTTTCTTTAGATTAAGATTTAGACGCTTTAGAATTTTACGACGTCGCTTATCTCTTTAATTTTAATAGATTTTAGTGCCTTTTAAGTAATTGCCGTTTTGGATATAGAATTTCTTTTAAGCTTTAATACCTTTAGGCGCAACTTTTTATATTTAATTTTTAGACTGTTAAGTTTCGACGTTTTTCTTTATTATATTTTTATTTTTCGACGTTTTTCGACGCGCTTTTTCTTTTTCATTTCTACGCTCTAGTTTTTAGGACATAGAATTTTCTTTATTTTCTTTAAATCTCGACGAAAAATTATTTTAAGCGGTTAAATTGATAGACATCCAAATTTTCTGGTTCGTAGTAGTAGTTGGATTTGTTAGTGGCGAGTTGTGGGCTTCCGATTTAAAGGGTCCTGGCTACCTGCTGCATCTATTGGCTATTCGAAACGTGGGCAAAATCAGAAAAGTCTATTAATTTGATAACTTATATAATTTTTATTTTTATAACTAATAGGATATTCAGTGAATGCACCGAGAAAAACGTTCACCACCTTTCATACGTTCACCACCTGTAACTCGATCAAGACATCTAGCCAATATCGTCGCCGTTAATTTTTCTTTGGAATCATCATCTAGTCGAACAAGTACTCCAATTCAAATTTCCGATAATCCATTCTTTGAACCTGACCTCACAATTGAAACCCCGGAAGATATTCAAGGACAATTCCAAGATCCTGAACCACTAATCATTCCTCCTGAACCACAAACCATTAAATCAGAATCTTCTAGTGATTCGGATTCAACAAATTCAAAAATGGAAGTAACGGAACCTGTAAGTATGGAAGATCGAATGAGAGCTACACGCACTGGCCAAGGACATGTCATTACGCGACCAGAAATTAATGCGTCAGATTATGAAATCAAAGGACAAATCTTACACATGGTAACTAATCAATGCCAATATAGTGGTACGCCAAAAAGAAGATCCAAACGAACATCTTCGAACCTTTAATAGGATTTGTACTCTATTCAAAATCAGAGAAGTTGAGGATGAACAGATCTATCTCATGTTGTTTCCCTAGACTTTAAAGGGAGAAGCCAAATATTGATTAGAATCGTTACCTAAAGGGGCGATTGATACATGGGATGTTTTAGTTGAGAAATTTCTTAAAAGATTCTTTCTGGCATCTAAAGCCGTGAGACTTCAAGGAGAAATTGTTACGTTCACGCAAAAGTCAAATGAAACATTATATGAGGCGTAGACAAGATTCAGAAAGTAGTTGAGAGGATGTCCTCAGCATGGTTTAGACACTTATCAAATAGTACAAATATTCTACCAAGGTGTCGACGTTGCTACACGAAAAGACATCGACACAGTAGCTGGTGGTTCCATTATGAAGAAAACCACAACTGAAGCTCACAAGATCATTGATAACACAGCCTCCTACTCTCATAAGTGGCATCAGGAAAAAGATATTTTTCGTTCATCTAAAGCGGCTAGAGCCGATTCTAGCCATGACTTTGATTTCGTTTCCGTAAAAATAGATGCTTTCGAGAGACGAATGGAAAAGATGACTAAAGATATTCACGCAATACGAATCAGTTGTGAGCAATGCGGTGGACCACACTTAAAGAAAGATTGTCACATTGAGCAAACGATGGAACAACGTGAGAATGTTTCCTATATGAACCAAAGGCCGGGAAATAATTATCAAAATAATTATCAACCACCAAGGCCAAACTTTAATCGAAATCAAAACATTCTTTACAATCTAAATGGACCCAACAATAACTCGTATAACCAACAAGGTCCGAATAACTAACCAACTCAAAACAACACTTTCTATCAACAAAGACCTGGTTTATATAAACCACCACAACAAACCGAAGAGAAAAAGTCAAATCTAGAAGAAATGATGGCAAAGCTAATGGAATCTCAAACACAATTTATTACATCTCAAACCCAAACAAATGAGAGGTTTGATCAGTCATTAAGAACTCAACAAGCTTCCATTTTGAATCTAGAAAAATACGTAGGTACTCTTGCTAGCATGATGAGTGAGAGGGAACAAGATAAGCTACCGAGTAATACTGAAGTAAATCCTCGAAATGAAAACGTTAACATGGTGTCAACAAATTCTGAAAAACCAGCATCAGAAGATGGGAAGGTTTTAGATGTGAGTAACAATGAAGAAGTTACACCACCGCCACCACCCGAGTATGTAAAGCCAGTGGTGGCACCATACAGACCACCCATCCCGTTTCCAAAAAAAGGAGTTGAGTATGAGCAAGTAATAGGTAAAAAAGTTTGTGATACCTCTGGAAAGAAGAAGAAGAATAAGAAAGTGCAAGAAACAAAAACCGTAGAAGTAAAGCCGGTAAAGACAGTTCCACCAAAACTTCCACTAAGGTTGGGTGATCTGGGTGAATTTATTGTTCCTTGTCTACTTAGTGATTGTGTCATGTATGATGCACTAGCAGATTTAGGTGCGAGTGTGAGTGTTATGCCTCTTTCATTATATAAGAGATTAGGAGTAGGTGAGTTAAGTCCAACGAAAATGAGTGTTCGACTCTTTGATCAAACCATTAAGCGCCCAGTTGGAATTGCTGACAACCTACCCGTTCAAGTGGGTAATTTAACATTTCTAGTCGAATTTATTGTCATTGACATAGAAGAGGACAAAAAGATTCCTCTAATTTTAGGTCGACCATTCTTAGCGTCCACCGGGGCGTTATTTGATGTAAGAGATGGTAGAATGACACTTAGTGATGGTGAAAAATCGGTCACCTTTGTGAATCGAAAGGCTAAATGTGACGACCCGGGAATTTCTGACTAAATTTAAACTTAATCTTTATATGATTTCGATACGATAAAGCAAAGTATATAATGTTGAGTCTCGAAAACTTTAAAACTATGTTCATGTATTCAATTACCAATTGACCTTCGACTATCTCAGATGATTCACAAACCATTGTTGTAAATAAATAAATAAATATATATATATATATATATATATATATATATATATATATATATATATATATATATATGTATATATATATATATATATATATATGTATATATATATATATATATATATGTATATATATATGTATATATATATATATGTATACATATATAAAATATAAATAAATATATATATATAGTAATTTGAAAAGATAAAATACAAATTAATGGTTAAATTAGGAATGTAAATTAGTATATAAGATAATAACGTTGTTATCCATATATATATATATATATATATATATATATATATATATATATATATATATATATATATATATACATAATCGTTATTATATGTATATTGTAATAAATAGTAAACATTCAATATATATACATATATATATAGTTAGTAAATATTACATAAATATTAATGTGTGATAATAATATATTAAATTTAATTACAAATTACAATATAGTTACCATGTTATTATTACATTCATTATTATTATTATGTATATTAATATTAGCATTTATTTCTGTATTATTAATGTTTTTATATAAAATATATGTAGATATATATATTATATTAAATATTAAAAAAAATAAACAATATTATCAAGATTACTATTATCATTTTTATAATTACTATTTATAATAAATATTAGTATTATTATTAATATAAAATAATAATCATTGTTATTATTATTAATATTGTCATTAGCATCTTTAATATTACTATTATTAGTATTCTTATTAAAAATTAATAATATTAATAGATTGTATAAATAGATTGACATTACTAATTTTATTACAGAATTTAATAGATAAATAAATAAAAGAGATATATATACGTAAACATTTATACAGATATATATATAGAAACTGATTTCAAAGGTATGCTAAAATAATCCCTATCACTATCTTATATTTTTTTTATATATTTTTTTTTCTCTCTTTTCTGTTTCTTTCTGCTGTCGACTTTTTTCTTTCTTTTGATTTAACCTCTTGTCGATTTGGTACACAAAAATATGATCCGTGATTAACCAGTGTCTCAACTCCAATTATCAACTTTTTTTTATATATTAAAGGTTGCATTTGTAGAAATCAAAAAGCAAAACAAATTAGATAAAACCGCTAGACACTCTGCTCATATTTTTTTACCAAAACTTGAATTCGAAATAAATTTCAAAATCCATTAACGCAGGATTGTTAGGCATCTCGTACTCGAACTCTCTGTAAATTTTCATGTCTCAACTCTTTCTATCGATTGAGAAATTTCGAGTCAAACCTTTAAGAGCAAAAAGTCAAACGTTGTTCAAGGATTAAATTAGAGTTCTAGCATCCTCTTCTGTTGAAATTAATCATTCAGATAGTTTCCATGAATCAATTAACACATATTTCGTGTTGTAACATTTAACCAAAACTTTGTAAATTTTGAAATCATTATTTTTTTTCTCCCATGGAAACAGCGACGGTACCAGGGGTTCCCCTTTCATATTTTTTTTTTCTTTTCTTTTCAATCTATTTAATCACTTATCATTTTTTTTTTATAGTCCAAAATCGTTTAAATAATCGATTAACAAGTATATTAGATTATGGTGGGTTTGAATAAAATGTAGAAGAAGAAGAAGAAGAAGTAGAAAGGGGGAAGTATACGGGTTATAAACACTTAGTAAGGAATATAAACAGAAAAGTGAGCGACAGTTCAATGGTTAAGGTGTGGTTACAGGTAGCGAGAGGTCTCGGGTTCGAGACCCAGCGGAGGCAATTCTTTTTATTCCGAATTCAGGAGGTAGTTTTCAATTTTTAAATTGATTATTATTACCATTATTATTATTATTATTATTATTATTATTATTATTATTATTATTATTATTATTATTATTATTATTATTATTATTATTATTATTATTATTATTATTATTATTATTATTATTATTATTTGTATTGTTATTATGATTATTATTCTTATTGTTGTTATTACACTTATCATTATGGATATTATTATTATTATCATTAAGTATTAGAATCATTATTATTAAGTATTATGACAAATTTATCATTAATATTATGATTACTAATATAAATATGATGATACAATTTTTCATTTATTAGGATTATAAATACAAGTACGAATATTATTATTAGTATCACTAATAGTCGTATTATTATTATTATTATTATTATTATTATTATTATTATTATTATTATTATTATTATTATTATTATTATTATTATTATTAGGATTAGGATTATTGTTATTATTATTATTAAAATGAAAATAATACGAGTTATCATTAATATTAGTATTAATATCATTTTATAATTATTAGTATTAGTATTATTATTATTATTATTATTATTATTATTATTATTATTATTATTATTATTATTATTATTATTATTATTATTATTATTATTATTATTATTATTATTATTATTATTATTATTATTATTATTATTATTATTATTATTATTATTATTATGGCTAAGTTAATTATTAGTAATACCATAATAAGGCACCTACATATTATTAACATTAAATGAGTATTACTAACATGACTATAAATATTATTATCATCATTAATAATAATATTACGATTATTATTATTATTACCACTAACATGATTATAAGTATTATTATATAAATTATCATGAGTATTATTATTATGTAATTACTAAAACCATTATCATAACTATTATTAACAGTAAAATTAATATTTTTATACTTATTATTATTAATATCATTATTATCATCATTAACAGAATTACTAACATTACTATATTATTAATAAATAATAAGTATTATAATCCCTTTTACCACTATTAATATCATTTTAGTATTAACTATTATTATTAAGATAAAAATGATATATTTAATACATAACATAACAAAATTTATATTTTTATATTCAAAATGAATATATGAAACCTATATATATTATTAGTATAAAAATGATATAACTAATAAATTAATATATATATTTGTCCGATTTTAATTACGTATTTAATAAATATATGAATAATATAGGTTCGTGAATCCGAGACCAACCCTACACTTGTTCAATGACGTCATATGTATTTTTACTACAAAATACAGTATGGTGAGTTTCATTTGCCTTTTTACCCTTTATATTTTTGGGCTGAGAATACATGCGAAATCTTTATAAATGTTTTACGAAATAGACACAAGTAATTGAAACTACATTATATTGTTGAATGATTGAAGCCGAATATGCCCCTTTTTATTAAGTCTGGTAATCTAAGAATTAGGGAACAGACACCCTAATTGACGCGAATCCTAAAGATAGATCTATCGGGCCCAACAAGCCCCATCCAAAGTACCGGATGCTTTAGTACTTCGAAATTTATATCATGTTCGAAGGAGGATCCCAGAATGATGGGGATATTCTTATATGCATATTGTGAATGTCGGTTACCAGGTGTTCAATCCATATGAATGATATTTTTGTCTCTATGCATGGGACGTATGTTTATGAGGAATGGAAATATGAAACCTTGTGGTCTATTAAAAATTATGAAATGATTATTTATGTTAAACTAATGAACTCACCAACCTTTTGGTTGACACTTTAAAGCATGTTTATTCTCAGGTACGAAAGAAATCTTCCGTTGTGCATTTGCTCATCTTAGAGACATTACTTGGAGTCATTCATGACATATTTCAAAAGACGTTGCATTCGAGTTGTTGAGTTCATCAATATTATTATTAAGTCAATTATAGTAAGATATATTACGAAATGGTATGCATGTTGTCAACTTTCGATGTAATGAAAGATTGTCTTTTCAAAAATGAATGCAATGTTTGTAAAATGTATCATATAGAGGTCAAGTACCTCGCGATGTAATCAACTGTTGTGAATCATTTATAATTGATATGGACTTCCTCTGGATGGATTAGGATGGGTTGTTTCAGTTGGTATCAGAGCGGTGGTCTTGGCGAACCAGGTCTTGCATTAGTGTGTCTAACTGATAGTAATTAGGATGCATTAGTGAATCTGGACTTCGACCGTGTCTGCATGTCAAAAGTTTTTGCTTATCATTAGTGTCAAAAATTATTTGCTTATCATCCTTAAAGTCTAGACACGTCTTACCGCCTCTATTGCATAGACAGTGTGTAGATAAATTCATATCTTAGTGTATCTGTTATTGTTACCTTTGCCTAATAGCTTCCATAGATTCCTCCGTAACTTATGGGATTTTAGTATTATATATGCATATGTAAATTATGTATTGCAGGGTACTAATCTACATCCTATAATCTATTTCTTATCGAAAATCCTTCGTCAGATCGTACGAGATGAATCCCTCAACCAGTTCGAGTCCCTCAGATTTCGATAGCTATTCCGATAGTTATTCCGACAGCTATTCCGACATGGATATTCACCTAAGCCCCGAAAGCGGTGTCATCAGAATGAATCAACCAATCAGTTATCCCTAATTCATCTGATGGGTTCGTAGTCGACTTCATCAAAAGAGACACGAAGAAGGCGATCCCTTCCACCAACCGAATTTACCTCTTGACGATGAACCTGAAGCACTTACCGGCGAACCAGTCCAAAACACCATTTTCACCCTCATTTCCCGAATATATCAACACGAATATATTCTATCCATAATTCTAAACCTTATTCAGCCGCTCGTTCCAACCGACAATCATTCTGGAATAATGGAAGAAGCCAACAAGCTTCGCGCTCGAGTAATCAATTTGCAGAATATGGTGCAAAACTTACCAGCTTCAGCAACAACATCAATACCATTACCACCAACAACCCAAGTTTCAACGTCACACGCCTCAACATCTCATTCGGTACCTCGAATATAATCATCGTTCTACGAATCGTTCTACATAAACTATCTTCGTCCTTCATGGCAATTATGTAATCTTTAATGTTTTAGAGATTATGTACTCTAGTTTTAGCCGTAAATCTGATGAGTTTAATATCACATTGACTCATTAAATCCATGATTACGTCTGAAGAAAATATATTTGTATATATGTTTTCATAAAGATTGTAATTAAAAATTCTTTTGTACAAACTGTTAATGGTGAAAATATTTTAACGGGTAGGTAATACCCGAGGAATATTTAGATTTCATATTAATAAGTTACATTGTACATTCTTCGAATCTGATTCAACAGTCATTTATTATCCTATTTACAACTACCGATATATGAATCTGTTCACCACAGAATAACCATTTTTATTCAATTTCATATCTGGATTTTGACTTCTCAGAATCCAACAAGTGGCATAATGAAGAAAATATTGAACAAAATAAAATTTGTTAGAAACAAATGAATTAACTAATTGAAATATTGTTAAGAATCCATGCTAACTGTTCCTAGCTAACTATTCCTAGCTAACTGGTTACATTTTATTTACCGCAATTTAATTATCGCAATTTATATTCTCGCAATTTTATTTATCGTCATTAAATTTCTGTTATTTACTTTACGCACTTTATTTATCGTCATTTATTTTATGTTATTCATTTTACGCACTTTAAATATCGGGACACGTATACAAGGTTTTGACATATCATATCGACGCATCTATATATATTATTTGGAACAACCATAGACACTCTATATGCAGTAATGTTGGAGTTAGCTATACAGGGTTGAGGTTGATTCTACAATAATATATATAGTTTGAGTTGTGATCGAGTCTGAGACGAATACGGGTCACGATAGGTATTAATTAATTCGAATATTATATATTAAACTATATATGAATTATTGAATTGCTAACTGTGGACTATCAACTGTGGACTACCAACATTGGACAATTAAAATGAATTAAAATATTGACTATAACATATGAAACTAAACAATTCTTCAAGTTTACCAATTGATTTCATCTTAAAAACCTCATTTGTATCTCGACGATTACAATCAGCATTCAAACCTTTCATGATTCTTGAAAACACCTCAATCGAGAAGATGAACCAACCGCACTTCATCTATGGAAGAAGAGATTGATGCATATAGTTATGCACCTGAAAACATTCGGAACTTGAGTAAACGTCTAACACGTAGTTGTGCTAATTTCTTTAGTGTTATTATTACCCAAAATTATTTGGTAATCCCTTTCAAAGTAACAAATTTTGTCACAGCTCCAGCAAGTCAACTTCGACTTTTCATTCGAAGTAGCCTTACTATAATCCTGATATATACGATTACCCTTTCGATACCGGAAAATTCTTTTATATTCCACTATATTACCAGCAGACGTACCAGCAACCCCGTTGCTCCTTGACTTAAATCTCTCCAATAAATCACTATATTTATCTATTGAAGTCTCATCATGTACTCGTCCGCATCTTGTAACAAGAATTTCCATACCAATTACTGATAATCAGTAATCAGTACTTTGAAAACTCACAGCATATCTACAACAACAGTTATATGTATAAATATAACATTTACCTCTTAGAATTATGATTTTCCATTCTGAAAAGCACCCAGTCTACAAATCAATCCCACAAATTCTGAAAAAAAAGCTGAATACAGCAGCAAAAACTGTACACGACCTTAACCGTCGAAAGTTTGATGATAAAGAATGGAGTATTGGAAACACTCAATAGAAAATTTAGTACCGAAAAGCGGATTATGCGAAACTATGAAGGAAACCGTGGACAAATCACAGAGAATAAGTTTGACTTCAAAGAATCGAAAAGATTCAATGCCTGCTGAAGTCTTTAGTGAATATCTTGCTCCTTACTCTAAACCATTGTGGACAATAGTCTCCATCATCCTCTGATCTTAGATATTCAAAGATATTATCGTATCTTTCATTATAAATATCCTCCATATTTCTGAAGATATTTTCATAAATATTCTCGTCCGAAATTATTTATCTCTTCGTGCTATCTATATTACATTATAAAGGAAACTATTTTAGTTTCTAAAATTCTTTAAAATTCGAGTTTAAATTATGAATGTTTTTGAAGTAGTGTTGGGAATTGATGCATGAGTTAGTATAATATAATGACATTTGATCAACGTGATTATATTACAGTAAGTCATGCCGAGTTTCTAATGAAACGTGATGATTCACAGATCCTAACGTCATCATGTGCCATGTTACACGACTCTTACATTCTGTTAAATCTATGACCATATCAAGAACATATTTTCTTGATAGTCCTATCTTTTTCTTGAATTCTGGTAATTTGACAAGTCAGATTATGCTATTACCTTTTTCTTCTTAGAACATTAACAATGTTCATTCTGAAACTTATATCTGCGAATTCTGGACCATTACAAGAGATTCCCATCGTAAGAAGAAGAAACGAAGGGACAAAGCTCTGAAATAGAAATTGGAGTATAAATTGCAGCAAATAGGAGGGAGTATTAGCTGTGGATGACAATGATTATAGGAAACAGAAATAGGAATATTGAAATATAAGGGGAGATATAAAGCACGATAACAACACATAAATTACAAACTGTACATATCAATGTTTATCGCAACATAAAGACACGGGAGAACTATAAGTACTATAACCCCAAGGGCAAAGTAGAAGTAAGCAGATTCCTCTGGTGAAAGATGGAAAAGGAGAATAATTATTGCGATAGTAAGAATAAGGACAAGGATTAGAATTGGATTAAGCATTTTCACAATCTTTTGAATTTGGAAATTGAGTATAGGAGTGATAAAAGTAATGGAAAGGAAGAAGTAAATTTATAGTGAAACATCCGACAGGAAAATCAAAACAGATCACCATATTTAATTATAGAGATCATAATTCCCTTAAATCTCGAAGAATCAAATCTTTTAGATTTCGGAGATTTTCTTTAAATCCCTTAAATTCCAGAATTCTGACATGTTTACGTCAAAAATTAAGGAAAATCTTATTTTCTTCAATTTACTCTTTTGCGATAACTTCATTCGTATTCTTAGAATAATCGAATTATTTTATCATTATTATTCAATGCTGATAAACCTCTAATTATCAACTCATATTGGTCATGAAAACATTTTTATTGTTAGCCATGACCACCTCACTCAAATTTCGGGACGAAATTTCTTTAACGGGTAGGTACTGTGACGACCCGGGAATTTCCGACTAAATTTAAACTTAATATTTATATGATTTCGATACGATAAAGCAAAGTATATAATGTTGAGTCTCGAAAACTTTGAAACTATGTTCATGTATTCAATTAACAATTGACCTTCGACTATCTCAGACGATTCACGAACCATTGTTGTAAATAAATAAATAAATAAATAAATATATATATATATATATATATATATATATATAAATATATATATATATATATAAATATACATATATAAAATATAAATAAATATATATATATATATATATAGTAATTTGAAAAGATAAAATACAAATTAATGGTTAAATTAGGAATGTAAATTAGTATATAAGATAATAACGTTGTTATCAATATATATATATATATATATATATATATATATATATATATATATATATATATATATATATATATATGATTTATATACATAATCATTATTATATGTATATTGTAATAAATAGTAAACGTTCAATATATACATATATATATATATATATATATATATATATATATATATATATATAGTTAGTAAATATTACATAAATATTAATGTGTGATAATAATATATTAAATTTAATTACAAATTATAATATAGTATATTAATATTAGCATTTATTTCTGTATTATTAATGTTTTTATATAAAATATATGTAGATATATATATTATATTAAATATTAAAAAAAATAAACAATATTATCAAGATTACTATTATCATTTTTATAATTACTATTTATAATAAATATTAGTATTATTATTAATATAAAATAATAATCATTGTTATTATTATTAATATTGTCATTAGCATCTTTAATATTATTATTAGTATTCTTATTAAAAATTAATAATATTAATAGATTGTATAAATAGATTGACATTACTAATTTTATTACAGAATTTAATAGATAAATAAATAAAAGATATATATATATATACGTAAACATTTATACAGATATATATATATAGAAACTGATTTCAAAGGCATGCTAAAATAATCCCTATCACTATTTATATTTTTTATATATATATATTTTTTATATATATATTTTTTTCTCTCTTTTCTGTTTCTTTCTGCTGTCGACTGTTTTCTTTCTTTTGATTTAACCTCTTGTCGATTTGGTACACAAAAATACGATCCGTGATTAACCAGTGTTTCAACTCCAATTACCAACTCGTTTTATATATTAAAGATTGCATTTGTGGAAATGAAAAAGCAAAACAAATTAGATAAAACCGCTAGACACTCTGCTCATATTTTTTTTACCAAAACTTGAATTCGAAATAAATTTCAAAATCCATTAACGCAGGATTGTTAGGCATCTCGTACTCGAACTCTCTGTAAATTTTCAAGTCACAACTCTTTCTATCGATTGAGAATTTTCGAGTCAAACCTTTAAGAGAAAAAAGTCAAATGTTGTTCAAGGATTAAATTGGAGTTCTAGGTTCCTCTTCTGTTGAAATTAATCATTCAGATAGTTTCCATGAATCGTTTAACACATATTTCGTGTTGTAACATTTATCCAAAACTTTGTAAATTTTGAAATCATTATTTTTTTCCCATGGAAACAGCGACGGTACCAGGGGTTCCCCTTTCATATTTTTTTTCTTTTCTTTTCAATCTATTTAATCACTTATCATTTTTTTTTATAGTCCAAAATCGTTTAAATAATCGATTAACAAGTATGTTAGATTATGGTGGGTTTGAATAAAATTTAGAAGAAGAAGAATTAGAAAGGGGGAAGTATACGGGTTATAAACACTTAGTAAGGAATATAAACAGAAAAGTGAGCGACAGTTCAATGGTTAAGGTGTGGTTACAGGTAGCGAGAGGTCTCGGGTTCAAGACCCAGCGGAGGCAATTCTTTTTATTCCGAATTTAGGAGGTAGTTTCCAATTTTTAAATTGATTATTATTACCATTACCATTATTATTATTATTATTATTATTATTATTATTATTATTATTATTATTATTATTATTATTATTATTATTATTATTATTATTATTATTATTATTATTATTATTATTATTATTATTATTATTATTATTATTATTATTTGTATTGTTATTATGATTATTATTCTTATTGTTATTATTACACTTATCATTATGGATATTATTATTGTTATCATTAAGTATTAGAATCATTATTATTAAGTATTATGACAAATTTATCATTAATATTATGATTACTAATATAAATATGATGATACAATTTTTCATTTATTAGGATTATAAATACAACTACGAATATTATTATTAGTATCACTAATAGTCGTATTATTATTATTATTATTATTATTATTATTATTATTATTATTATTATTATTATTATTATTATTATTATTATTATTATTATTAGGATTAGGATTATTGTTATTATTATTATTAAAATGAAAATAATACGAGTTATCATTAATATTAGTATTAATATCATTTTATAATAATAATAATAATAATAATAATAATAATAATAATTATTATTATTATTATTATTATTATTATTATTATTATTATTATTATTATTATTATTATTATTATTATTATTATTATTATTATTATTATGGCTAAGTTAATTATTAGTAATACCATAATAAGGCAACTACATATTATTAACATTAAATGAGTATTACTAACATGACTATAAATATTATCATCATCATTAATAATAATATTACGATTATTATTATTATTATTATTATTATTATTATTACCACTAACATGATTATAAGTATTATTATATATATTATCATGAGTATTATTATTATGTGATTACTAAAACTATTATCATAACTATTATTAATAGTAAAATTAATATTTTTATAGATATTATTATTAATATCATTATTATCATCATTAACAGAATTACTAACATCACTATATTATTAACAAATAATAAGTATTATAATCCCTTTTACCACTATTAATATCATTTTAGTATTAACTATTATTATTAAGATAAAAATGATATATTTAATACATAACATAACAAAATTTATATTTTTATATACAAAATGAATATATGAAACCTATATATATTATTAGTATAAAAATGATATAACTAATAAATTAATATATATATTTGTCCGATTTCAATTACGTATTTAATAAATATATGAATAATATAGGTTCGTGAATCCGAGACCAATCCTACACTTGTTCAATGACATCATATGTATTTTTACTACAAAATACAGTATGGTGAGTTTCATTTGCCTTTTTACCCTTTATATTTTTGGGCTGAGAATACATGCGAAATCTTTATAAATGTTTTACGAAATAGACACAAGTAATTGAAACTACATTATATGGTTGAATGATTGAAGCCAAATATGCCTCTTTTTATTAAGTCTGGTAATCTAAGAATTAGGAAACAGACACCCTAATTGACGCGAATTCTAAAGATAGATCTATCGGGCCCAACAAGCCCCATCCAAAGTACCGGATGCTTTAGTACTTCGAAATTTATATCATGTCCGAAGGAGGATCCCGGAATGATGGGGATATTCGTATATGCATATTGTGAATGTCGGTTACCAGGTGTTCAATCCATATGAATGATATTTTTGTCTCTATGCATGGGACGTATGTTTATGAGGAATGGAAATATGAAATCTTGTGGTCTATTAAAAATTATGAAATGATTATTTATGTTAAACTAATGAACTCACCAACCTTTTGGTTGACACTTTAAAGCATGTTTATTCTCATGTACGAAAGAAATCTTCCGCTGTGCATTTGCTCATCTTAGAAACATTACTTGGAATCATTCATGACATATTTCAAAAGACGTTGCATTCGAGTCGTTGAGTTCATCAAGATTATTATTAAGTCAATTATAGTAAGATATATTACGAAATGGTATGCATGTTGTCAACTTTCGATGTAATGAAAGATTGTCTTTTCAAAAATGAATGCAATGTTTGTAAAATGTATCATATAGAGGTCAAGTACCTTGTGATGTAATCAACTGTTGTGAATCATTTATAATCGATATGGACTTCGTCCGGATGGATTAAGACGGGTTGCTTCACTAAATCTCCACCAACCAAAACCGTTGAACCAACAAAGACGATTGGTAAAAACCACATTGTTTTACCAACTCCAACGGTAGTGCTTAGCAATAATAAAATGCCTAAGTATGGGGAAGATGAAGTAACACATAATGATGACCTGATAAAGAACCCCGTTGTTGATACGAATTTAAATGACCCCGTTATTAATAGTTCAATGAAGAAACTTATTAAAGGGATTCGCTATGCTAGAACCAAGGGGAACTTTAAGTTATGTAACCGGTTAGTATCCAATCTATCTCCTAAAAAAAGGCGAAACTAGTTGAATTTGTGGATATTACTCAGGAATCTGACCAATGGCTTAAAGCAAAAGTCACAGATATGCAAGTTGATTATGGTCCAAGAGAAATTGACGATGAGGTTAATCACAATTTCGACACCACAGCTACCTAAGTGTGGGGAGATTCAAATGTTCTAAAAAGAAAATACTGTCTAGAGTTAGTTGTTCTGTTCTCATGTAGTTCTGAGAATGAAATCCGATTGGTCTTTTTCACTAGCAGACACTAAAGAACTTGTTTTCTTTCCCCCATTCTGAATTTTTGTTTTGTAGGTTTTGTATGAAATTAATATGCATTTTTAAATTTAAGTTTTGTGTGAATTTAAAAACAAAATTTACTTTATTTCATTAAGTTTAAAAAAATAATTTCTAAAATTCGTCGTAATTTAAAGACTAGATCATAGAATCGAAATTGCTTTACCCGAGGGCGCGGCGAAAAATTTTGTTATCATTCTTTTTAATTTTATTGATCTAAAGTATACCAAAAAAATTAAAAAACCCAAAAATCTTTGCTTTTAAAACAATCGCTTTAACAACAAATTTTAAATTTTGTGAAGGGACGGACTAGGTAAACATACCGAAACTACCTAAAGTAAAAGGAAACAAAATTTTAAAAAATTATTCATTTAAATTTTTTAATAAATAAAGGTTTTATAATATATATATATATATATATATATATATATATATATATATATATATATATATATATATATATATATATATATATATATATATATATGTTTGTAGTTTATCTTATGTACAAAACAAGGTAAAACAGCGCACTTTCAAAAACTGGCATTAAGTTCAGCAAAAACTACTAATTTTGACGATAAGACGCAAAAAAAATATGTGAAATTACAACAAAAGGAATGAACGATGAGGCGCGTCATCTATCATTCGACGAGCTTAGTAATTACAAACTGGGTATTTTTAATCACTTTTCTACACTAATCAACCTCATGAATTTAAATTTTTACTGATTTCTTGCACATGAGGGCATTGCAAGATCTCAAGTGTGGGGAAGGGTTATAAATTCTCTCGGGTTTACACTGGATTTAATTGCCAAATTTTGTGAAAATTTGGAAATTTTTTTATTAAATAAATTCAAAATCATGTTTATACATATTTATGAACGGTAAAACTAGGTGTTAATGCCGAAATTATTGTTACCTCGGAGGGAACATAAATGGAGAAACAACCCAAAACGCTAGAATTCATTTAAAATGAAAAAGAGGAGAATAAAAAGGCAAATAAAGAAATAAATAAAAGCCAAGTGTGTGGAGAATATACCAAGTTATTCAATTAAAAACTATCTATCACATGTTCCTGTAAAGTTATTGCAGGTGCTTTTGTTTTGGACTAAATTAACTGTTTTACCCGTAAAATTGTAATAAATTTGAAAGAAAGATGGATCTACACGATGAATCAATTCCATCATTAAAAGGAAGTAAAGTCTTCTGAAAAAGACAGGCGCTTCTTGATTTAGGTTAGGAAGTTGTCGTCCAGACCAGCTGTAGGTTGACGAAAAATCTTGAAAAGTCATCACTAAAATCAGCAGGAAATCCACGGACCTCAGCATCAAATAGGGTCGCCATGTGGTCAGACTTATCCTAACCAAGAGAGGATCTGTCTCATAAAATGTGGAGGGCGCCGTACAAATTAGCTTGATAAGACTAATGAATCAGACCCCCAGAAAGGATAATCTCCTTAAAGATTAAAAATCAGCTTTTAAGCCTGATATTACTCAATCCTTGAGATTGACTTTAAAGATTGAGAATTATAAACTCATGGAATTCAATGATATCTAAACTCGAGCTTGAATGAGAAAATATTTTGATCAAAATTACAAACCGATTTGTTTTCTGAAAACCTATTTTCAATGCGTTCATTACCATTGAACGTAAAATCTTGAGAATTCAACGGAATTCATTTGGTCACCTGAAATAAATCGGATGTCAACCGTAAGAACGGTGGTTGCATAGCATGGTCGGAGACAGGACCTTGTGCCAGACCTAAAAATTATAGGGTGATCTTTACTGTTGCTCCTACAAAGGATAGTAACTGCATTTGACACGTTGTGGACCATGAACATCTGCATGTCATTAGACATTGCCTTAACAGTTGCTTGTTCAACGCTTTCCTTTACAACCGTACGATAGTTTACCGAAAGGTAATATACGGAGCAAGTATACTGGACGTGTGCTTTCCTAATACAAGGATTAGCAAGTGGGAGACACAAAACCATAAGTTTTGAGCTAAAATTTTAAAATCCGAAACCGACAAAACCCACAAAAACATTTTGCAAACACCGGTGAAGGGTTATTCTGGAAAACTTATCTAGGGTAAAATCTAGAATGAATTTTCAAAAGATCAAATATTTTCATAAAGATCCAATTTTCTTAAAGGATCTAAATTTTCATAGTCATGTGGGACTGTAAACCACATTGTTACTATCATTGTTTATACCGTCGTATCAAAATCACTAATGTATAAAGTATGAAGAATAAAGAAGTGATTCATGTGATTTAATTTCAAGTTCTTTATTGCTTGAGGACAAGCAACGTTCAAGTGTGGGGATATTTGATAGTGCTCCAAATGAACATATATTTAGTCGTAATATCACACCAATATGTAAAGTTTTTAGTTGTAATTATTCAATTTTTAAGTTGTAATCGTTTAAATAAATAATTGTGAAGACAAAGCACGAAGATTAAAGAATTGAAGAAAAAGTGCCACTAAAGCCTCAAAAGTGCCACTAAAAGTGAGTTAAAGACTTGCTCGGATTTTGGGAGTTAAGGAAAATAATTTTTGTGCAAATTACAAAATTGCGAAACGCAAAGTACAAGATATCTACGCGTACGAAAAATCATTCGAGAAACCGGAACTGAGACATAAACCGGGCGTAAACGTACGAGACATCGGAGCTAAAATTACAAAATATGCACAAGAATATAATATAATATATATATAATTATATAAAATTATATATATTATATTATATATTAATATAACAGTCGCCCACGTTTTAAACTCAACTTGTGAGCTGGAACAGCTGGCCGTTCGATCGCATGGACAGGAGGTGTATATATCATGCGATCGCATGGGAGCAATTTGCTGGCCAGGTCTATAAATTACAACTTTTTCGGCCGAATTAGGAGCACATCTACACACTCTTCTCTCTTCTGTAATATTTATATTTATATTATAATTTTAATTTAAGTTAATTTTAATAATAAAGTTACGGTTTAGTTAGGTTATTGTAAGAAATGTTTTACGAGTTTTAAGTCGAAACTCTGTCCGGGTAACGCTACGCGATAAATAATCACTGTAAGCTATGTTCTTCCTTTTTCAATTAATGTATCGTAAGTAAGTTATTATTATGCTTATTTAAGCTGAAGTAATCGTGATGTTAGAGTAAATATTAAGACTGGGTTATTGGGCTTTGGACCATAATTGGGGTTTGGACAAAAGACCGACTCTTGTGGAAATTGGACTATGGGCTATTAATGGGCTTTATATTTGTTTAACTGAATGATAGTTCGTTAATTTAATATAGAAATTTACAATTTGACGTATCTATAAATAACCACATACACTCGATCGGATATGATGGGCGGGATATTTATAAGTACTAATAATTGTTCATTTGACCGGACACGGGAATAGATTAATAGTCAATGGACTCATTAAAACAGGGGTGGATTACATCCAAGGAAATTTGGTGTAATTGTTAACAACGTATTAAAACCTTGGGTTACACGCAGTCGATAACCCGGTGTAATCGTTAACAAAGTATTAAGACCTTATTACAGTTTAAGTCCCCAATTAGTTAGAATATTTGACTTCGGGTATAAGGGTAATTTAACGAGGACACTCGCATTTTATATTTATGACCGATGGACTATTATGGACAAAAACCAGATAGACGTATCAAATAATCCAGGATAAAGGACAATTAACCCATGGTAATAAATTAAAATCAACACGTTGAACATCATGATTACGGAAGTTTAAATACGCATAATTCCTTTATTTTACATCTCATCGCACTTTTATTTACTGTCATTTTAATTATCGCACTTTTATTTATCGTCATTTACTTTACGCTTTAAAATAAGTTATATTTATATTTAATATTTTGCATTAGGTTTTAACTGTGACTTAAGTTTTAAAATCGACAAACCGGTCATTAAACGGTAAAACCCCCCTTTTATAATAATAATAATTGTAATATATATATATATATATATATATATATATATATATATATATATATATATATATATATATATATATATATATATATATATATATATATATATATATATATATATATATATATATACATTTTGTACAAATATAGTTATATAAAAATATAGTGTAAAATAAGCCGTCACCCTGTGGAACGAACCGGACTTACTAAAAATTACACTACTCTACGATTATGTACCCTGCCTATAGTGTTGTAGCAAGGTTTAGGTATATCCCATCTATATAAATAAATAAAACTAGTATCATATTTTGCCGTATTTTGTAGTAAAATATAATAGTATTTCGTACTACACCTCGCACACATCAACTAGCGTCAAGTGTTTACTTCGCTAGAGGGCACCGAGGCAAAACTAAAGATCTCATAATGTCATGACATACAGAATGGTTTATCACAACGGCATAAATTCTTTTATATCTTGAAAACAGAAAAAAAATTTAAAATACAAGTGTATTTTGTAAGCCGCACAAAACCTGAGCGCAACACGCTAAACGGAACACCGTTAATTCCATAAACAGAAATTTCTCTAACAGATTTATCAATTTTTACTGCATAACAGCTTTATGATTCATTCATATCCTACTTCTCAAAGTAGACTGAGAATTCTTAATGTTTCTTTATAAAACAAGTGTTCTATTACAGAACGGAGAACGGATAAATTGTTCAATATATTCAGTAATAACATGGTTATACATGTTTTGATTAAGTAAAGATACAAAACAAGTATACATTTTCAACAGCCTGTATACATAATACTATTTAGGTAGCAGTAGACCTCTGATTCATAAAGAGGAATTATGCATTACGGACAGCGGATGACGGATGACAGTTCAATTTATGAACAATGTTAAACACAGTTTAAGGCAAATATATAACAGATATATGTTAATCATGCAAAAAAGCACTCATGGTGCAATCAAAATACAGTAGTAAAATATAATATATATGAACAGTATACAGAAGTTGCATGACAGTTACAGATTAATTGGGAATGGGTACATCTAAAATATATTTTACAGAAACATTCTCCTTACTACAAACTTCTTCCAGTGTAGTAATCTTCAAAGAAGATACCTCCTTAATGGCCACCTGTAGATTGGTATCAGCATCTGGTTTTATATGTTTCGATATTTCAACTGGTAGGGGGTCAAGTTTTATAGGAAGAGCATCCAGAATCTCCTTCATTGCATCTAACAAGTCACTCTCTGTAGATGCCACCAGATATCTATGAAATGTTTGACTAACAAAAGGAGAGCTCAACACCCTATGCACAAGACCAGGAACACTAGCCTTTAAGTCAGTAAAATTCTTTTCAGCATTAGCAGCAGCAGCAATCTTCTCCTCCAACAACCGATTCTTTTCCTCAAGCAACTTCTTTAGCTCCTCATTACTCTTCATCAGCTTATCATTCTCTTCTATAAACTTCTCCTTCTCTACCTTTTCTGCAACACATTTTGTTTCCACCACTTGCAACAACTCCTCCTTCTTCTTTACAGCATCCTCTGCAGTCTTCAATTTTGAATTTGCATCTCTCAAGTCAACTTCAAGCCCTTTTACCTTGTTGGAATTATGTACAGCATTGGCAACAATAGTGTCTTGAGCTTTTTGCATCTTAAGCCCATGAATCACATGTTGATTCAGAAGCACTAATGCTGCAGCAGTCGATTGATAGCTTTGTTTTTGAGTCATGGTGGACAGAGAGGAAGACAAATCAGTAATGGTGCTTGCCTACAATGAATATAGTAATTCTGATAAGAAAACAATTATTAGTGAAATGGTGTTCTTAGATTATAAATCTTATAAGGATTACCTTCAAAAACTCAGCAAAACTATCAGATTTATTAGCAGGATCGTCAAGAAAAGCCTGCAAACTGCCCAACGCTATAGATGGTGGTTGAGTGGATGCAGAGGATTGGGTTGTATCAGTCCATTTAGGAGTATGCAGAGCTCTGAATGGAGGGGTCTCAAAAGAATCAACATCATCAGTTTCTTCATCATCATCATCATCACTGTCATCTTCAACATCAACAAATTTATCTCCCTCAGGGTCTTTCTAAGTAGAAGTATCAACAACATCATCTTGAAGAACTAATCCTATAAAATGGAAAAACAGATAAATATACAATAAAGCTTCAACACAAAATTATTAATTTACTCACACAGATACAATTAAGACACATACTTCTCTTTTTTGGTTTTTCAACAGCTTTACTCGCTGGACGTTTTTCTTCACATTTAGAGCGCCTTGCAGACTTCTTGGCGCTAGACAGTTGAGGAGCAGTTTCAATAATTTCAACATCAAGAGATGGTTAGACTATACCACCATCCCCACCATCAACAGGCCGCTCTGGGCTTTTCAGTTGTTGCTCAAAGGCAGCATCTTTGGCTTTATCAGCCTCAATTTCAGCAGGAGTTTTGGGCCATTCAAAAATAATTAGGGGATCTAGATTGGTTTTCTTAAAGGTCCTGTAAACCTGCATCTCTTCTTCTGCAAACAGGCAACATACCAAGCAAGCAGAAACATATATAAGAAAACATATATAAATCATGACAACATAACAAAGAATAGAATATATCAATAAACGTGCCTACCACGATCTTCCCAGCGCAGTACCTGTGTAAATCCAGCACGCCAATTGTCACTCATTTTACAGAGAACCAAAATAGCTTCATAATCATTATATGACCTTTGTGGAAATTTGAACGTCTTCAAGGTGTCAAGAATAAAATTTTCATCATCAGATAATGTGGTAGACTTGCTAACTCCTATAGTAGTTTTTCTCCAACCACGAACACATGCCCAGGCATCCTGAACAACTCTCTCATTAACAAAGAAGTAGGGATCTTTCTAATTCTTTAAAGAACATTCCTTCACCCCCAGTAAAAGCCTTATTCGGCTTACAGTCGAATGTATACCATCATTTGCTAACTAATCTAGTTCTAAATAATTCATGGAAAATATTCACATTGGGGGCTTCTCCTACAGAATTACAGTACATTTCAAAAAGAATAATTTTCTGTAAACCTAATGGATGAACTTGACTAAGCCCTATCCCATAGTGGGAAAGAATTTGTTGAAGAAAGGAAGAAAGAGGAATACGGAGGTTTCCTACAGTTAGTTGCAATTTATAGAGGGTAATCATCTTTTTCGGAGGTTTATTGGCCCTATCGCTAGGCAAAGGCACAATAGGATTCAACAGTCTAAGATATATGTGCTTCTTACATAACTGTTCTATATCGGCTTCAGTGATACTGGAAGGGATGGTGCTGACATCACGATTGTCTCTCTGAGAAGACGTGCTGCTGGATTCGGCCATGGTAGTATGAAAAATGAAAATTTAAACTGAAGAAAAGATGAACAATCACTGACCTTGTACTTCACGGATTGATAAATTAAATAAATTGCAAGATATCTTCACACCAAATAATCAGTTTTCGGAAAAGGAAAAAGGTAAAAGGCCGGGCTATTTATAGTCAAGCAAATGGATAATAAACGGATGAGATTGAGACACGTGTATGGGGCAGATCAATAGAGCAAACAATTTAAACTTTGAAAATAAATTAAAAAGATTTCGGGGGCAAATTCATAATTGATAAAATGACGTCAGAGCAGAAAATCAGACGGCTACCGCAGTTTTGTGTCTTCGAGGAAAAAGGCATCTTTTATTTTTAGTTTAATGACTTTATTTTTTACAAAAATAAAGACATTAAACTGGGGGGACTAAATGGTGTATCCTAGGAGATACACGCATAAAAACATCATTTTTATACAGAAAACTCGATCAAAGAGCACAAGAGATAACTAAATTTGGTGATTTTCAGCATTTGCCGCCCAGCATCTAGCAGGCTACCCATCATCAAGCGTAAGCCCTGCAGGCAGCTTCTATGCATAAGCCCTTTTACTCAGCGCATGAATGGCACGCAGCCACGTCAACACACACCACCAACATTCCGGATACTTCATGTAACATAACCATTCAGTGATTGACACGTGTATCTCGTGAATTTCGGACATTCTGTGCCTATAAATAGACGCCCTGGGTCACCACATTTCACATCATTCTGATCGGAACTTCAGTCAGAAAGAAGTACACTTTCTCTCTCACACAGTTCTTTCTCACTCTAAACATACATTAGCAGCTTAGCAGTAATACTCTAGACGGATCATTACAGATTGATCCACAGATCGATTGAGGCCACCCCACAGATCTTACATCTGTGTTCCGGGTCTGCAGAGATTAATTCTCGAGGGCAAACAACAAACAATAGTATACGCCACACACTGAGCAGCTAATTTTCTGCACTAGTACCTTACAGCCGCTATACGAAAAATCGTACTAACACGGATCAATTGTGAATGAATAAAGAGGGCAGAAATGTAACAGCCTAGCTTTGGGCCTAGTAGGTAATGACCTATTTACCCTTCTGTGCTAACATAGTGATTTTAATAATTATGTGTTTTATACTTATCGTGTATGGGATAATGTGCGTTTTGTGACAAGGGTCACAGAACATATTTCCTTTTGTGATTTGGACTTAAGATGAATAAGTTATTGAGGATTTTGTATTTCAGATAAATGATAAATACCCGTGTGTTATGGGGTGTGGGTTTTAAACCCTTTAATATATTTGTGACTTATCTCATTTGAGATATTTTTCCCAAACACACACCGACTCATTCTTCCTTTCTTTACTCAAACCCTAATTCTTCAAATAACTTGTAAACTCAAATCAGTCACATAATCTTATTTATTGTGTTCTACTGATCATTATAAGGTAAACCATGACTGATTTTATGATCTAAATCTCTTGCAAATTGAGTTTTTGTGTGGTCTTGATAAAAAGAGTATTTTGAAATCAAAAGTCAAGATTTGATGTTGTTTTGAGTGTCAAATTGATGGGTTTATAGCCTACACATAGTAGTGAATGATATATGGTCATTTGTAGTGTTAAAAATGAGTTTGGGAACTAGAATTGAGTGATTGAGTGAAAAACCCGTAAGTAACCTGCTGTTATAGTTGAAGAACACAACCGTACGGTTGAAGTTTGCAACCGCACGAATACATGATGCAACCGTACGGGTGCATGTGCAACTGTACGGGTGCAGTGGTGTTGTACAACCAGATTAATAACCTGCAACCATGATGATATCATGTGCAACCTCACGGTTACATGGTGTAACCATACGGATGCATGTGCAACCGTATAGTTGCATATCGGAACATGAATTGTTGTTTAATTGACGGTTTTCTAGTCGTTATGCTGTCCGTTTATAAACTAAGCACTATGATGCCATGACTGACTTGTGTATGTATGGATTCTCAGGTAATAAAGGAATGAAGAAGACTCAGTGATATAAGACAACTGAGTGCTTGTGCATCCCGGTGAGTGAGATTATCTTTATGGATGTGATTATAAAGTGACAAGTATAGTGATCTGTGCCATGCTTATAATTAGACTGTGTAATGAGTCTATGACCATTATTGTGACTATATGTGATTATGTGCACACCAGTGAATGTCGATGGTGAATTCTGATGTAAGAGGTCAATGCTATTTACCTTGTGTATTTAGGGTACTAGTATTGGGTCCAAGTGTTACTGATTATTGGTATAGTATGAATAACGAGTGCGTCATGTCTGGAAGACTATACTAGTGACTCAGTAGTGTAGACTATCGGTATATTTTAGCTTGATCAGCTATGGGTTGCCGGTCCTCTTGTGTATGGCTTTAAGTAATTAGTGACCAGTGCCTTTAAGCCGTGCTTGATGCTTGTAGTGATGTCCACCTAGATATTTCCATTCACTTAGCGTTATGCTAATTCTCCTACAGTGTTTTTCCCTGCGGGTATAAATTAGTAGCTTATGGTGGGTTTTGCAAGGCAAGTGCAGATGTTTGACACAGTGTATAACTCTGATGTTTTGTAATAATGTATATGGTCAAATGGTTTGTTTTAATAACGTAACACCTGTGATTTTATGTAATCATATAAGTATGTATTAATATATGATGTGTAAATCTTAAAGTCTTCCGCTGTGAGTTTTTAAAAAAATGCATGTGAAAAGTATGGTGTTACAAGTTGGTATCAGCGCCTAGGTTTGGCAGTAGGTGCACTTTGTAAGTGACTTACTCCCAAACTTATGAATGTGTCGTGCCAAGCATCCGAGTGGGGAATAAGTGAATGTAGAGATATGTGCCTAGGTGATTGTGCTTAGTGATAGGTGCTAATAGGTTATCAACTAAACTTTTGTAAGATGATTTGCTTGCAGACAGGTATGGCTGACCAGACCAGAAATAACGATGCCCCTGTAACTCCCGAACCCGGAATATTTAGAGTGCCATCAGTGGAACATAGTCCAGAAATTGATCCAGATGAATATGCTCATCAGCTAGAAAGTCAGTTACAGGAAACTCGAGAAAAGGTAAAGGAATTGGAGGCCCACATCAGGCATTCAACTGTGGTGTCTGAAGCTAATGATCCACCAATACCTCCAGGGTTTACTGGTACTCAGTATATATCTGGCCCATCGGGTAGTGCTTCTCAACCATTCCAGTCTCTACCCCAAGTTATACCTCAAGTGCCATATCAAACTTCCCAACAATACCAGTACCCTCTTCAATATCAGTACGCGATAACGAATCCATTTCAAACTCCTATGTTTCAGCAAGTGGTGAAGGAGAAGAAAAAGTGTACGTTCAAGCAGTTTATGGACTGCAAGCCCTATGAGTATTTGGGTCATCGTGATCCGATTGTGACCATGAATTGGTTAAGGGAAGTTGAACGGGCACTGAAATCCTGTCAATGTGAACCAGAATTTCGGGTAACTTATGTCAGCTGACTGTTAAAGAATCGAGCTATTGTTTGGTGGGATACAATAACCGCTCTATTGTCCGAAGAGCAACTCAATCATGTCACTTTGAAATAATTTGCTACAAAGGTCCAGGAGCAGTACTGCACTGCATTTGATATCAATCGATTGAAGCAAGAGTTCATGAAAATTACTGAAGATATGACAGTCGATGAAGCGTTTGAGTAGTTTATGGAAAAATTAAGGTTCGTGCATCAGTGGATACCTGACGAACAATACAGAGTGTAATGGTTTGTAGAAATTTTGTGACTTGAGTATCGCACGATTGCAAGACTTGCTACTACTTTGTCATAAGCGCATATGTTGGCAAAGATAACTGAAAGTGATATTAAGGCGGCCATAAGTGTGAAAACTGAAAGTGTGTCGCAAGTGAAACCAAAGGTAAGCCAGTCTAGCCAGCAATAAAAGAAATCAAGTCAGTTTAAGCCAAAAGGGCAATCTAGCCAGGGTGGGTCAGTGTCAAGCAGTCAGAAGACATGGTGTAGAACGTGTAAGTCTTCTCACATTGGGCAGTGCTCAACTTTAACGAAACGGTGTTTGCGTTGTGGTATAGTGGGACATGAGCCTCAAGATTGTTCATTTAAGAATAATGTGTGTTGGAACTATCATAAAGAGGGTCACAGATTCACAGAGTGTCCATGAAATATCCCGTTCTTATTGATTAAAAACGTTCCATATTAATTGATTTCGTTGCGAGGTTTTGACCTCTATATGAGACGTTTTTCAAAGACTGCATTCATTTTAAAACAAACCATAACCTTTATTTCATCAATAAAGGTTTAAAAAGCTTTACGTAGATTATCAAATAATGATAATCTAAAATATCCTGTTTACACACGACCATTACATAATGGTTTACAATACAAATATGTTACAACAAAATAAGTTTCTTGAATGCAGTTTTTACACAATATCATACGAGCATGGACTCCAAATCTCGTCCTTATTTAAGTATGCGACAGCGGAAGCTCTTAATAATCACCTGAGAATAAACATGCTTAAAATGTCAACAAAAATGTTGGTGAGTTATAGGTTTAACCTATATATATTAAATCATAATAATAGACCACAAAATTTCATATTTCAATACACATCCCATACATAGAGATAAAAATCATTCATATGGTGAACACCTGGTAACCGACATTAACAAGATGCATATATAAGAATATCCCCATCATTCCGGGACACCCTTCGGATATGATATAAATTTCGAAGTACTAAAGCATCCGGTACTTTGGATGGGGTTTGTTAGGCCCAATAGATCTATCTTTAGGATTTGCGTCAATTAGGGTGTCTGTTCCCTAATTCTTAGATTACCAGACTTAATAAAAAGGGGCATATTCGATTTCTATAGTTCAACCATAGAATGTAGTTTCACGTACTTGTGTCTATTTTGTAAATCATTTATAAAACCTGCATGTATTCTCATCCCAAAAATATTAGATTTTAAAAGTGGGACTATAACTCACTTTCACAGATTTTTACTTCGTCGAGAAGTAAGACTTGGCCACTGTTTGATTCACGAACCTATAACAATATATACATATATATCAAAGTATGTTCAAAATATATTTACAACACTTTTAATATATTTTGATGTTTTAAGTTTATTAAGTCAGCTGTCCTCGTTAGTAACCTACAACTAGTTGTCCACAGTTAGATATACAGAAATAAATCGATAAATATTATCCTGAATCAATCCACGACCCAGTGTATACGTATCTCAGTATTGATCACAACTCAAACTATACATATTTTGGAATCAACCTCAACCCTGTATAGCTAACTCCAACATTCACATATAGAGTGTCTATGGTTGTTCCGAAATATATATAGATGTGTCGACATGATAGGTCGAAACATTGTATACGTGTCTATGGTATCTCAAGATTACATAATATACAATACAAGTTGATTAAGTTATGGTTGGAATAGGTTTGTTACCAATTTTCACGTAGCTAAAATGAGAAAAATTATCCAATCTTGTTTTACCCATAACTTCTTCATTTTAAATCCGTTTTGAGTGAATCAAATTGCTATGGTTTCATATTGAACTCTATTTTATGAATCTAAACAGAAAATGTATAGGTTTATAGTCGGAAAAATAAGTTACAAGTCATTTTTGTAAAGGTAGTCATTTCAGTCGAAAGAACGACGTCTAGATGACCATTTTAGAAAACATACTTCCACTTTGAGTTTAACCATAATTTTTGGATATAGTTTCATGTTCATAATAAAAATCATTTTCTCAGAATAACAACTTTTAAATCAAAGTTTATCATAGTTTTTAATTAACTAACCCAAAACAGCCCGCGGTGTTACTACGACGGCGTAAATCGGGTTTTACGGTGTTTTTCGTGTTTCCAGGTTTTAAATCATTAAGTTAGCATATCATATAGATATAGAACATGTGTTTAGTTAATTTTAAAATTCAAGTTAGAAGGATTAACTTTTGTTTGTGAACAAGTTTAGAATTAACTAAACTATGTTCTAGTGATTACGAGTTTAAACCTTCGAATAAGATAGTTTTATATATATGAATCGAATGATGTTATGAACATCATTACTACCTCAAGTTTAGTAGGTAAACCTACTGGAAGTGACAAGAAATGATCTAGCTTCAAAGGATCTTGGATGGCTTGAAAGTTCTTGAAGTAGGATCATGACACAAAAACAAGTTCAAGTAAGATTTTTACTCGAATTAAGATAGTTTATAGTTATAGAAATTGAATCAAATTTTGAATATGAATATTACCTTGAATAAGAAAGATAACCTACTGTATATAACAAAGGTTTCTTGATCTTAGATGATTACTTGGAATGGATTAGAAAGCTTGGAAGTAAATTAGTAAACTTGAAGGGATTTTTGAAGTGTTCTTCCTATGATGATTATAGCTTGATTCTTGAAGTGATTTTTGATGAAGATGATGATTAACTACTGTAAAAATACGTTCATAATAGTGTGTGTGTGTTGAGAGAGAATTAGAAAGAGAATTGGAAGTGAAATGGAGTGAATGATGAGTGGTAATTGGTGAGTGGTGAGTGGGGTTAAAAGGAGTTCTAGTTAGTTGACTAGCTCATGGTAGAAGTTAAAATTGATTAGTCATACATGACATAATCAAGAGTGGAATCCCATGCTAGTTCCTATTGGTATATACCCATAGTAAGTACGTTTTGAAGCTGTGTATAATACGGGTAAGAATACGACTAGAATTCTTGATGAAAGAAAAGAATGGGAAAGTAACTGTAACCATTTTCGTTAAGTATGAGTGTTTTGATATATGTCTTGAAGTCTTCCAAAAGTATTTTAATACATCTAAATACACTACATGTATATACATTTTAACTGAGTCGTTAAGTCATCGTTAGTCGTTACATGTAAGTGTTGTTTTGAAACCTTTAAGTTAACGATCTCAATTAATGTTGTTAACCCATTGTTTATTATATCTAATGAGATGTTAAATTATTATATTATCATGATATTATGATATATTAATATATCTTAATATGATATATATACATTTAAATGTCGTTACAACGATAATCGTTACATATATGTCTCGTTTCGAAATCCTTAAGTTAGTAGTCTTGTTTATATGTATATAACTCATTGTTAATATACTTATGGAGATACTTACTTATCATAATCTCATGTTAACCATATGTATATCCATATATATATCGTCATGTCGTTTTTACAAGTTTTAAAGTTCGTGAATCGCCGGTCAACTTGGGTGGTCAATTGTCTATATGAAACATATTTCAATTAATCAAGTCTTAACAAGTTTGATTGCTTACCATGTTGGAAACATTTAATCATGTAAATATCAATCTCAATTAATATATATAAACATGGAAAAGTTCGGGTCACTACAGTACCTACCCGTTAAATAAATTTCGTCCCGAAATTTGAAGCTGTTGAAGGTGTTGACGAATCTTCTGGAAATAGATGCGGGTATTTCTTCTTCATCTAATCTTCACGCTCCCAGGTGAACTCGGGTCCTCTACGAGCATTCCATCGAACCTTAACAATTGGTATCTTGTTTTGCTTAAGTCTTTTAACCTCACGATCCATTATTTCAACGGGTTCTTCGATGAATTGAAGTTTTTCGTTGATTTGGATTTCATCTAACGGAATAGTGACATCTTCTTTAGCAAAACATTTCTTCAAATTCGAGACGTGGAAAGTGTTATGTACAGCCGCGAGTTGTTGAGGTAACTCAAGTCGGTAAGCTACTGGTCTGACACGATCAATAATCTTGAATGGTCCAATATACCTTGGATTTAATTTCCCTCATTTACCAAATCTAACAACGCCTTTCCAAGGTGCAACTTTAAGCATGACCATCCCTCCAATTTCAAATTCTATATCTTTTCTTTTAATGTCAGCGTAGCTCTTTTGTCGACTTTGGGCGGTTTTCAACCGTTGTTGAATTTGGATGATCTTCTCGGTAGTTTCTTATATAATCTCCGGACCCGTAATCTGTCTATCCCCCACTTCACTCCAACAAATCGGAGACCTGCACTTTCTACCATAAAGTGCTTCAAACAGCGCCATCTCAATGCTTGAATGGTAGCTGTTGTTGTAGGAAAATTCTGCTAACGGTAGATGTCGTTCCCAACTGTTTCCGAAATCAATAACACATGTTCGTAGCATGTCTTCAAGCGTTTGTATCGTCCTTTCGCTCTGCCCATCAGTTTGTGGATGATAGGCAGTACTCATGTCTAGACGAGTTCCTAATGCTTACTGTAATGTCTGCCAGAATCTTGAAATAAATCTGCCATCCCTATCAGAGATAATAGAGATTGGTATTCCATGTCTGGAGACGACTTCCTTCAAATACAGTCGTGCTAACTTCTCCATCTTGTCATCTTCTCTTATTGGTAGGAAGTGTGCTGATTTGGTAAGACGATCAACTATTACCCAAATAGTATCAAAACCACTTGCAGTCCTTGGCAATTTAGTGATGAAATCCATGGTAATGTTTTCCCATTTCCATTCCGGGATTTCGGGTTGTTGAAGTAGACCTGATGGTTTCTGATTCTCAGCTTTGACCTTAGAACACGTCAAACATTCTCCTACGTATTTAGCAACATCGACTTTCATACCCGGCCACCAAAAATGTTTCTTGAGATCCTTGTACATCTTCCCCGTTCCAGGATGTATTGAGTATCTGGTTTTATGAGCTTCTCTAAGTACCATTTCTCTCATATCTCCAAATTTTGGTACCCAAATCCTTTCAGCCCTATACCGGGTTCCGTCTTCCCGAATATTAAGATGCTTCTCCGATCCTTTGGGTATTTCATCCTTTAAATTTTCCTCTTTTAAAACTCCTTGTTGTGCCTCCTTTATTTGAGTAGTAATGTTATTATGAATCATTATATTCATAGATTTTACTCGAATGGGTTCTCTGTCCTTCCTGCTCAAGGCATCGGCTACCACATTTGCCTTTCCCGGGTGGTAACGAATCTCAAAGTCGTAATCATTCAATAATTCAATCCACCTACGCTGCCTCATATTCAGTTGTTTCTGATTAAATATGTGTTGAAGACTTTTATGGTCGGTATATATAATACTTTTGACCCCATATAAGTAGTGCCTCCAAGTCTTTAATGCAAAAACAACCGCGCCTAATTCCAAATCATGCGTCGTATAATTTTGTTCCTGAATCTTCAATTGTGTAGACGCATAAGCAATCACCTTCGTTCGTTGCATTAATACACAACCGAGACCTTGCTTTGATGCATCACAATAAATCACAAAATCATCATTCCCTTCAGGCAATGACAATATAGGTGCCGTAGTTAGCTTTTTATTCAATAACTGAAACGCTTTCTCTTGTTCATCATTCCATTCAAATTTCTTCCCTTTATGCATTAATGCAGTCAAGGGTTTTGCTATTCTGGAAAAGTCTTGGATGAACCTTCTGTAGTAACCAGCTAGTCCTAAAAACTGGCGTATGAGTTTCGGAGTTTTCGGGGTTTCCCACTTTTCAACAGTTTCTATCTTTGCCGGATCCACCTTAATACCTTCTTTGTTCACTATGTGACCGAGGAATTGAACTTCTTCCAACCAAAATGCACACTTTGAAAACTTAGCGTACAATTTTTCCTTCCTCAATACTTCTTACACCTTTCTCAAATGTTCACCGTGTTCTTGGTCATTCTTCGAGTAAATAAGTATGTCATCAATGAAAACAATGACAAACTTGTCAAGGAATGGTCCACACACTCGGTTCATAAGGTCCATGAACACAGCCGGTGCATTAGTTAAACCAAACGGCATGACCATAAACTTGTAATGACCATAACGTGTTCTGAAAGCAGTCTTTGGAATATCATCTTCTTTCACCCGCATTTGATGATACCCGGAACGTAAGTCAATCTTTGAATAAACAGATGAGCCTTGTAGTTGATCAAATAAGTCGTCGATTCTCGGTAGTGGGTAGCGGTTCTTGATGGTAAGTTTGTTCAACTCTCGGTAGTCGATACACAACCTGAATGTACCATCTTTCTTCTTGACAAACAAAACAGGAGCTCCCCACGGTGATGTGCTTGGTCGAATGAAACCACGCTCTAAAAGTTCTTGTAATTGGCTTTGCAGTTCTTTCATCTCGCTGGGTGCGAGTCTGTAAGGAGCACGAGCTATTGGTGCAGCTCCTGGTACAAGATCTATTTGAAATTCAACGGATCGATGTGGGGGTAATCCCGGTAATTCTTTCGGAAATACATCGGGAAATTCTTTTGCGATGGGAACATCATTGATGCTCTTTTCTTCAGTTTGTACTTTTTCGACATGTGCTAGAACAGCATAGCAACCTTTTCTTATTAGTTTTTGTGCCTTCAAATTACTAATAAGTTGTAGCTTCGTGTTGCCCTTTTCTCCGTACACCATTAAGGGTTTTCCTTTTTCTCGTATAATGCGAATTTCATTTTTGTAACAAACGATCTCTGCTTTCACTTCTTTCAACCAGTCCATACCGATTATCACATCAAAACTCCCTAACTCTACAGGTATCAAATCAATCTTAAATGTTTCGCTAACCAGTTTAATTTCTTGATTCCGACATATATTATCTGCTGAAATTAATTTACCATTTGCTAATTCGAGTAAAAATTTACTATCCAAAGGCGTCAATGGACAACTTAATTTAGCACAAAAATCCCTACTCATATAGCTTCTATCCGTACCCGAATCAAATAAAACGTAAGCAGATTTATTGTCAATAAGAAACGTACCCGTAACAAGCTCCGGGTCTTCCTGTACCTCTGCCGCATTAATATTGAAAACTCTTCCGCGGCCTTGTCCATTCGTGTTCTCCTGGTTCGGGCAATTTCTAATAATGTGGCCCGGTTTTCCACATTTATAACTAACTACATTGGCATAACTTGCTCCGACACTACTTCCTCCGCCATTACTCGTTCCGACACCATTTGTTCCTTTCGTTCTATTAACCCCTGGTCCATAGACCTCACACTTCGCCGCGCTATGACCATTTCTTTTACACTTGTTGCAAAATTTGGTGCAGAACCCCGAGTGATACTTTTCACACCTTTGGCATAGCTGCTTCTGATTGTTGTTTTTGTTGCGGTTATTGTTGTTGTTGGGATGATTGTTGTAGTTGCTGTTGTTGTTGTTGTTGTTGTTGTTGTTGTTGTTGTTGTTGGGCCGTTTGTTGTAGTTGCGATTGATGTTGCGATTGTTGGAATAATTGTTGCGATTATTGTTGTAATTACTGTTGTTGTTGTATTGGTGATTCTTATCACCGTTTTCCTCCCAATTTCTTTTGACTTGCTTCACATTGGCCTCTTCAGCAGTCTGTTCTTTAATTCTTTCTTCAATCTGGTTCACTAGTTTGTGAGCCATTCTACATGCCTGTTGTATGGAGGCGGGCTCATGTGAACTTATATCTTCTTGGATTCTTTCCGGTAATCCTTTCACAAACGCGTCGATCTTCTCTTCCTCATCTTCGAATGCTCCCGGACACAATAGGCACAATTCTGTGAATCGTCTTTCGTACGTGGTAATATCAAATCCTTGGGTTCGTAACCCTCTAAGTTCTGTCTTGAGCTTATTGACCTCGGTTCTGGGACGGTACTTCGCGTTCATCAAGTGCTTGAATACTGACCACGGTAGTGCGTACGCATCGTCTTGTCCCACTTGCTCTAGATAGGTATTCCACCATGTTAACGCAGAACCTGTGAAGGTATGCGTAGCGTACTTCACTTTGTCCTCTTCAGTACACTTACCTATGGCAAACACCGATTCGACCTTCTCGGTCCACCGTTTCAATCCGATCGGTCCTTCGGTTCCATCAAATTCCAAAGGTTTGCAGGCAGTGAATTCTTTGTAGGTGCATCCTACACGATTTCCTGTACTGCTAGATCCAAGGTTATTGTTGGTATGTAGCGCAGCCTGTACTGCGGCTATGTTTGAAGCTAGAAAAGTACGGAATTCCTCTTCATTCATATTCACGGTGTGTCGAGTAGTCGGTGCCATTTCCTTCAAAATAGTCAAATGGAACAAGTTAATCATACAGAATATTAAGAGTAGTTAATAGTATTTCGTAGCATAATGTGAACTCATTTATAAAATCTTTTTCTTCATATTAGCGTTTTATAAGTTTAAATTCGGGTAGTACCTACCCGTTAAGTTCATACTTAGTAGCTAATATACAATTCAACTACTACAATTCTATATGAAAAACTGATTATAATAATATTTCGCGTTCAAACTTTTACACAATATTTTACAAACTTACAATACCGCTTATTTTACATATAGCATGAAATATAGCACACAATAAATTTGATACAAGATGGTTGTGAAGATAATTCTAGCTAGTACACAAGTCGTTCAGCAAAGGCAATAAAGATACGTAATTCATACGTCCAGAAACAAGTCATGCATTCTGGTTTTACTAGGATTACTTCCCATCCTTGGTCTTGTGGAACATAACCGTTATGGCCGTTGATAAGACAGCGTGTTGTAACGTCGTCAAAGGGACGAGGGTTACGTAATGTCTAACAGTCCCGTAACAATCTAAAAACCTCATTTCTTACCCCAATTACCGACTCCGTCACTTGTGGGAATGTTTTGTTTAATAGTTGTAGCCCGATGTTCTTGTTCTCACTTTGGTGAGAAGCGAACATTACTAATCCGTAAGCATAACATGCTTCTTTATGTTGCATGTTAGCCGCTTTTTCTAAATCACGAAGTCCAATATTCGGATATATTGAGTCAAAATAATTTCTTAACCCATTGCGTAAAATAGCATTTGGGTTCCCCGCAATATATGCGTCAAAGTAAACACATCGTAACTTATGGATTTCCCAATGTGATATCCCCCATCTTTCGAACGAAAGTCTTTTATAAACCAAGGCATTCTTGGAATGTTCTTCGAATGTCTTACAAACTGATCTCGCCTTAAATAGTTGTGCCGAAGAATTCTGACCGACTCTAGACAAGATTTCATCAATCATGTCTCCGGGTAGGTCTCTTAAAATATTGGGTTGTCTATCCATTTTGTGTTTTTATACTGTAAAATAGACAAGAGTTAGATTCATAAAAAAAATACTTATTAATACAAGTAATTTTTACATATATCATAAAGCATAAGCACACTATATTACTTATATTACACCACACGAATACAACTATCTTATTCCGACTCGCTTGTTTCTTCTTCTTCGGTTTTGGTTCGTTTTGCCAAGTTTCTAGGGATATATGATGTTCCCCTAATACGAGTCGTCGTTATCCACATTGGTTTAGAAAAACCTGGTGGTTTAGAGGTTCCCGGGTCATTGTTACAACTTAAGGACTTCGGGGGTTGACGATAGATATAAAGTTCATCGGGGTTGGAATTAGATTTCTCTATTTTTATGCCCTTTCCCTTATTATTTTCTTTTGCCTTTTTAAATTCAGTTGGGGTAATTTCTATAACATCATCGGAATTCTCATCGGAATCCGATTCATCGGAGAATTGGTAATCCTCCCAATATTTTGCTTCCTTGGTGGAAACACCATTGACCATAATTAACCTTGGTCGGTTGGTTGAGAATTTTCTTTTTCTTAACTGTTTTATTATTTCCCCCACTGGTTCTATTTCTTCATCCGGTTTCGATTCTTCTTCCGGTTCCGATTCTTCTTCCGGTTCCGACCCTTCTTCCGGTTCCTCTTCGGGAACTTCTGAATCAGTCCACGAATCATTCCAATTTACATTTGACTCTTCATTATTATTAGGTGAGTCAATGGGACTTGTTCTAGAGGTAGACATCTATCACATAATATCAAACGCGTTAAGAGATTAATATATCACATAATATTCACATGTTAAAAATATATAGTTTCCAACAAAATTTGTTAAGCAATCATTTTTCAAGTAAACACGGTCGAAGTCCAGACTCACTAATGCATCTTAACAAACTAGATAAGACACACTAATGCAAAATTCTGGTTCTCTAAGATACCAACTGAAATGTCCCGTTCTTATTGATTAAAAACGTTCCATATTAATTGATTTCGTTGCGAGGTTTTGACCTCTATATGAGACGTTTTTCAAAGACTGTATTCATTTTAAAACAAACCATAACCTTTATTTCATCAATAAAGGTTTAAAAAGCTTTACGTAGATTATCAAATAATGATAATCTAAAATATCCTGTTTACACACGACCATTACATAATGGTTTACAATACAAATATGTTACAACAAAATAAGTTTCTTGAATGCAGTTTTTACACAATATCATACGAGCATGGACTTCAAATCTCATCCTTATTTAAGTATGCGACAGCGGAAGCTCTTAATAATCACCTGAGAATAAACATGCTTAAAACGTCAACAAAAATGTTGGTGAGTTATAGGTTTAACCTATATATATCAAATCATAATAATAGACCACAAGATTTCATATTTCAATACACATCCCATACATAGAGATAAAAATCATTCATATGGTGAACACCTGGTAACCGACATTAACAAGATGTATATATAAGAATATCCCCATCATTCCGAGACACCCTTCGGATATGATATAAATTTCGAAGTACTAAAGCATCCGGTACTTTGGATGGGGTTTGTTAGGCCCAATAGATCTATCTTTAGGATTCGCGACAATTAGGGTGTCTGTTCCCTAATTCTTAGATTAACAGACTTAATAAAAAGGGGCATATTCGATTTCGATAATTCAACCATAGAATGTAGTTTCACGTACTTGTGTCTATTTTGTAAATCATTTATAAAACCTGCATGTATTCTCATCCCAAAAATATTAGATTTTAAAAGTGGGACTATAACTCACTTTCACAGATTTTTACTTCGTCGAGAAGTAAGACTTGGCCACTGGTTGATTCACGAACCTATAACAATATATACATATATCAAAGTATGTTCAAAATATATTTACAACACTTTTAATATATTTTGATGTTTTAAGTTTATTAAGTCAGCTGTCCTCGTTAGTAACCTACAACTAGTTGTCCACAGTTAGATATACATAAATAAATCGATAAATATTATCTTGAATCAATCCACGACCCAGTGTATACGTATCTCAGTATTGATCACAACTCAAACTATACTTATTTTGGAATCAACCTCAACCCTGTATAGCTAACTCCAACATTCACATATAGAGTGTCTATGGTTGTTCCGAATTATATATAGATGTGTCGACATGATAGGTCGAAACATTATATACGTGTCTATGGTATCTCAAGATTACATAATATACAATACAAGTTGATTAAGTTATGGTTGGAATAGATTTGTTACCAATTTTCACGTAGCTAAAATGAGAAAAATTATCCAATCTTGTTTTACCCATAACTTCTTCATTTTAAATCCGTTTTGAGTGAATCAAATTGCTATGGTTTCATATTGAACTCTATTTTATGAATCTAAACAGAAAAAGTATAGGTTTATAGTCGGAAAAATTAGTTACAAGTCATTTTTGTAAAGGTAGTCATTTCAGTCGAAAGAACGACGTCTAGATGACCATTTTAGAAAACATACTTCCACTTTGAGTTTAACCATAATTTTTGGATATAGTTTCATGTTCATAATAAAAATCATTTTCTCAGAATAACAACTTTTAAATCAAAGTTTATCATAGTTTTTAATTAACTAACCCAAAACAGCCCGCGGTGTTACTACGACGGCGTAAATCCGGTTTTACGGTGTTTTTCGTGTTTCCAGGTTTTAAATCATTAAGTTAGCATATCATATAGATATAGAACATGTGTTTAGTTAATTTTAAAAGTCAAGTTAGAAGGATTAACTTTTGTTTGCGAACAAGTTTAGAATTAATTAAACTATGTTCTAGTGATTACGAGTTTAAACCTTCGAATAAGATAGTTTTATATATATGAATCGAATGATGTTATGAACATCATTACTACCTCAAGTTTAGTAGGTAAACCTACTGGAAGTGACAAGAAATGATCTAGCTTTAAAGGATCTTGGATGGCTTGAAAGTTCTTGAAGTAGGATCATGACACAAAAACAAGTTCAAGTAAGATTTTTACTCGAATTAAGATAGTTTATAGTTATAGAAATTGAATCAAAGTTTGAATATGAATATTACCTTGAATAAGAAAGATAACCTACTATATATAACAAAGGTTTCTTGATCTTAGATGATTACTTGGAATGGATTAGAAAGCTTGGAAGTAAATTAGTAAACTTGAAGGGATTTTTGAAGTGTTCTTGAAGTGTCCTTCCTATGATGATTATAGCTTGATTCTTGAAGTGATTTTTGATGAAGATGATGATTAACTACTGGAAAAATACGTTCATAATAGTGTGTGTGTGTGTTGAGAGAGAATTAGAAAGAGAATTGGAAGTGAAATGGAGTGAATGATGAGTGGTAATTGGTGAGTGGTGAGTGGGGTTGAAAGGAGTTCTAGTTAGTTGACTAGCTCATGGTAGAAGTTAAAATTGATTAGTCATACATGACATAATCAAGAGTGGAATCCCACGCTAGTTCCTATTGGTATATACCCATAGTAAGTACGTTTTGAAGCTGTGTATAATACGGGTAAGAATACGACTAGAATTCTTGATGAAAGAAAAGAATGGGAAAGTAACTGTAACCATTTTCGTTAAGTATGAGTGTTTTGATATATGTCTTGAAGTCTTCCAAAAGTATTTTAATACATCTAAATACACTACATGTATATACATTTTAACTGAGTCGTTAAGTCATCGTTAGTCGTTACATGTAAGTGTTGTTTTGAAACCTTTAAGTTAACGATCTCAATTAATGTTGTTAACCCATTGTTTATTATATCTAATGAGATGTTAAATTATTATATTATCATGATATTATGATATATTAATATATCTTAATATGATATATATACATTTAAATGTCGTTACAACGATAATCGTTACATATATGTCTCGTTTCGAAATCCTTAAGTTAGTAGTCTTGTTTATATGTATATAACTCATTGTTAATATACTTATGGAGATACTTACTTATCATAATCTCATGTTAACCATATGTATATCCATATATATATCGTCATGTCTATTTTACAAGTTTTAACGTTCGTGAATCGCCGGTCAACTTGGGTGGTCAATTGTCTATATGAAACATATTTCAATTAATCAAGTCTTAACAAGTTTGATTGCTTACCATGTTGGAAACATTTAATCATGTAAATATCAATCTCAATTAATATATATAAACATGGAAAAGTTCGGGTCACTACAGTCCAACTGTAAGAAAGAGTTATTCCGGGGTGGGGTTCGGGTCAGGGGTACGTGCTGTGTCAGCTGGGGGATCATCTGCTTCCTCTGTAGGGCAGAAGCGCAAGAATCCTCCACCACCTGAAGCTAGAGCCTTTTAGATGTCAGTAGATGCTGCTACTGCTACTGACTATGCAATCACTGGTATGTTCTTAGTAAATTCTGTGCTGGCTAGTGTATTATTTGACTGTAGAGCAAATCGCTCGTTTGTGTCAACTACATTTTGTGCTAAGTTAAATGTGCCTGTTAGTGTAATAAATGAACCCTTAAGTGTTAAAGTGGGTGACAGTAGAACTGTTCCAGTCACAAAGTTTGTGTCTGGAATTGCTATTGACATAGAGGGTAGTCTTTTCCCTATGACTTGTTTAGTGATGCCTATACCAAGCTTTGATGTAATGTTAGGCATGAATTGGCTTAGTGACCATAAGGCCGATATTAAGTGCGATAGGAAAGTTATCTATTTCTTGGTGGCCGGTGGAAAACGGGTAGTGGCTCGTGGTGATCGTAGCGGGTTCCGTTGTCCATTATTGTCAATGATGAAAGCTCATAAATCTTTGGCTAAGGGATGTGACTCTTTCTTAGCTTATGTGATCGATGTAAAAAAGGAAAAGAAAGTAGTGTTCGATATGCTGGTGGTGTCTGAATATCTAGAAGTGTTCCCAGATGAATTGCGAGGCTTACCGCCAATCAGGGAAGTTGAATATAAGATCGAGTTAGTGCCAGGGGCTACGCCAGTTGCCAAAGCTCTGTATAGATGAGATCTTTCAGAAATTCATGAAATGATGTCCCAAATTCAAGAACTATTGGACCGCGGGTTCATTCGTCCTAGTTCTTCATCGTGGGGTGCACCAGTGTTATTCGTGAAAAAGAAAGATGGTACGCTCCGAATGTGTATAGATTATTGTGAACTAAATAAATGAACAGTGAAGAATAAGTATCCGCTTCCGAGGATAGATGACTTATTTGATCAGCTTCAAGGAGCTTCATTCTTTTCGAAAATAGATCTACGTTCGGGATATCACCAGGTTCGTGTTGCTGAATCTGACATTCCTAAGATTGCATTTCGTACTCGTTATGGTCATTATGAGTTCTTAGTGATGCCGTTTGGGTTAACCAACGCTCCAGCAATTTTCATGGATCTTATGAATAGGGTGTGTAAACCGTTTTAGGATAAATTTGTTATCGTGTTCATTGATGACATTTTAGTGTACTCCAAAACTGAATCCGAGCATGCTGAGCATTTAAGACAAGTGTTGGAACTTTTGAAACGTGAACAATTGTATGCAAAGTTTTCCAAGTGTGAGTTCTGGTTACGTGTGGGTCATATTATCTATGCAGAAGGTATAAAAGTGGATCCGTCTAAAATTGAAGCTGTAATGAATTGGAATTCACCAAAGAATCTGACAGAAATCAAGAGTTTTCTAGGATTGGCCGGTTACTACCGACGATTTATTAAAGATTTTTCAAAGATTGCAAGTACTTTGACAAAGTTAACGAGAAAGGATGTGTCTTTTCAGTGGGGTAATGAATAGAAAACTGCGTTTCAGACTTTGAAAAGTTTGTTGTGTCAAGCACCAGTGTTAACCTTACCTGAGGGATCCGACGACTTCATTGTGTATTGCAACGCGTCTTTATCTGGTTTGGGCTATGAATTAATGCAAAGAGATCGTGTAATTGTGTATGCGTCTCGACAGTTAAAACCAAGTGAAAAGAATTACCCAACACACGACTTAGAAATGGCTGCAGTATTGTTTGCATTAAAGTTGTGGAGGCATTATCTTTATGGTAAGCATTTTGTTATCTGCACCGATCATAAAAGTTTATAGTATATCTTTTTCGTAGAAAGAGATGAATATGCGCCAGAGACGGTGGTAAGAACTAATTAAGGATTACGACTGTGAGATCAGATATCATCCTGGAAAGGTAAACGTTGTGGCTGATGCGTTAAGTCGTAAGAAATCTGCTGACAATGTAAAGTTTATGCGAATTGAGATTGTGTCTGATTTAGTGGATCGACTAAATATAACTCAACTCGAAGCATTACAAGACGAACATTTGAAATATGAGTTAATGGTGAAAAGAAAAGCAGAATTAATGAAGGATTCTCGAGGATTAAAGACTTATCGTGAACGAGTTTGGGTGTCGTTACTTAGAAGATTGAGGGATTTAATATTAAATGTAGCACATAAATCAAGATTATTTGTGCATCCCGGTAGTACAAAAATGTACCATGATCTGAAAGTGTTATATTGGTGGCCAACTATGAAAGCAGACATCGAGCAATACGTGGAACAGTGTCATAATTGCGCCCAAGTGAAAGCAGAACACCGGAAACCATATGGGTGTTTGCTTCAATTAGAGATTCCAGAATGGAAATGGGAACATATCAACATGGATTTTGTGACAAAACTACCCAGAACCCAGAAAGGAAATGATATGATTTTGGTAATAGTGGACCGGTTAACCAAAAGCGCACATTTTCTAGCTACTAGTGAAACAGCTTCGTTGACCAAATTAGCTCAGTTGTACCTGAATGAAATAGTATTGCGACATGGGATATCGTTGTCTATTATGTCAGATAGAGATTCCCGAATTGTGTCTAGTTTCTGGAATAGTCTACAAGAAAATTTGGGTACTCATGTCAACCTTAGTACAGCCTATCATCCTCAGATGACGGTCAAAGTGAACGAACTATTCAGACTTTAGAGGATATGTTAAGGGCTCGTGTGTTAGAATATGGTGGATTGTGGGATTATCATCTGCCATTGGTCGAATTTGCGTACAACAACTCCTATCATTCGAGTATAGGCATGCCGCCATATGAAATGTTGTATGGTAGAAAGTGTAGAACTCCATTGTGTTGGTTGGAAGTAGGTGAAAAATAGTTTGCGGGTCCAAAAATTGTGCAACAAACTGCAGAAAAAGTTGCTATCGCACGTGAAAAGTTGAAAGTTGTTAGGGATCGACAAAAGATGTATGCCGATCCTTGTCGACGACCAGTGATGTTTACCGTGGGCGAACGTGTGTACTTAAAAGTGTCATCATGGAAAGGTGTAATTCGGTTTGGTAAACGAGGAAAACTAGCTCGAAGGTACATTGGTCCTTTTAGAATCTGTCAAGTGCTAAATGATCAAACCGTAGTGTTAGATCTTTCTTCGGAGTTAGCAGGTATTCATGATACATTCAATATCTGCTATATTCGTAAGTGTAAAGTAGACAACGAAAGTCAGATTCTTCCTCTACAAGATCCGAAAGTAGATTCTAGTAAGAAATTGGTAGAAGAACCAGTGAGAATCATCGACATAAAAGTGACTAAGTTGCGCAGGAAGCAGATTTCAATGGTGCTTGTGGAATGGAAGCATAGTTAAGGCACCAATCTGACGTGGGAGACTGAGGAGTTAATGACCTCTAGATACCCTCTTCTGTTTGACCGTGACCAGATTCCGCGGACGGAATCTTCTTAAGGGGGGTAGATTTGTAACAGCCTAACTTTTGAAATGTCCCGTTCATATAGATTATAGACGTTCCATATTAATTGATTTCGTCACGAGGTTTTGACCTCTATATGAGACGTTTTTCAAAGACTGCATTCAATTTTAAAACAACCATAACTTCTATTTTATCGATAAAGGTTTAAAAAAATATTACGTAGATTATCAAATAATGATAATCTAAAATATACCGTTTATACACGACCATTACATAATGGTTTACAATAAAAATATATTACATCGAAATAAGTTTCTTGAATGCAGTTTTTACACAATATCATACAAGCATGGACTCCAAATCCTGTCCTTATTTTAGTATGCAACAGCGGAAGCTCTTAATAATCACATGAGAATAAACATGCTTAAAACGTCAATAAAAAAGTTGGTGAGTTATAGGTTTAACCTATATATTATCAAATCATAATAATAGACCACAAGATTTAATTTTTATAACACATCTCATATCAGGCATTTCGCAAACTGCATAGAGATAAAAATCATTCATATGGTGAACACCTGGTAACCGACATTAACAAAATGCATATAGAATATCCCCATCATTCCCGGACACCCATCGGACATGATAAACTTGAAGTACTAAAGCATTCCAAAATTCCAGAATGGGGGTTGTTAGTTCCCGTAGATCTACCTTTAGGATTCGCGTCAATTAGGGGCCAGTTCCCTAATTCTTAGGCTACCAAGCTAAAAGGGGCATATTCGGTTTAATAATTCAACCATAAAATGTAGTTTCGATTACTTGTGTCAATTTCATAAAACCTTTATAAAACTGCATGTATTCTCATCCCAAAAATATCAGATTTTAAAAGTGGGAGTATAACTCACTTTCACAGATTTTTACTTCGTCGGGAAGTAAGACTTGGCCACTGGTCGATTCACGAACCTATAACAAATATGTACATATATATCAAAGTATGTTGAAAATATATTTACAACATTTTTATTAAGTTTTAATGATTTAAGTTTGTTAAATCATCAGTCCTCGTTAGTAACCTACAACTAGTTGTCCACAGTTAGATGTACATAAATAAAGCAATATATATTATCTCGAATCAATCCACGACCCAGTGTCTATAAGTCTCAGACTCGATCACAACTCAAAGTATGTATATTATTTTGGAATCAACTTCAACCCTGTATAGCTAACTCAAACATTACTGCATATAGAGTGTCTATGGTTGTTCCAAAATATATATATAGATGGTTCGATATGATATGTCAAAACATTGTATACGTGTCTATGGTATCCCAAGATTTCATAATATGTATAATACAATATAAATTAGTTACAAAATTTTCGTAGCTAAAACTAGCAAATTTATCCAATTTTATTTTGCCCATCATTTCTTCCTTTCAAATCCGTTTTGAGTGATTCAAGTTGCTATGGTTTCATATTGAACCTAAGTTTATGAATCTAAATAAAAAAAGTATAAGTTTATAGTTAGAAATACAGGTTACAAGTCATTTTTTAAAGAGGTAGTCATTTCCGTCTAAAGAACGACATCTTGATGACCATTTTGAAAAACATACTTCCACTTTGAGTTTAACCATGATTTTTGGATATAGTTTCATGTTCATAAGAAAAATCATTTTCCAAGAAGAACAGCTTTTAAATCAAAGTTTATCATAGTTTTTAATTATCAAACCCAAAACAGCCCGCGGTGTTACTACAACGGCGTATGTCCGATTTTACGGTGTTTTTCGTGTTTCCAGGTTTTAAATCATTAAGTTAGCATATCATATAGATATAGAATATGTGTTTAGTTGATTTTAAAAGTCAATTTAGAAGGATTAACTTTATTTGCGAACAAGTTTAGAATTAACTAAACTATGTTCTAGTGATTACAAGTTTAAATCTTCGAATAAGATAGTTATATATATATAAATCGAATGATATTATGAACATAATTACTACCTAAAGTTTAGTAGTTAAACCTACTGGAAGTAACAAAAATTGATCTAGCTTCAAAGGGTTCTTGGATGGCTTGAAAGTTCTTGAAATAGAATCATGACACGAAAACAAGTTCAAGTAAGATTTCCACTCGAAATAAGATAGTTATATTTATAGAAATTGAATCAAAGTTTGAATATGAGTATTACTTTGTATTAGAAACATATCTTACTGTAAATAAGAAAGATTTCTTGAGCTTAGATGATTACTTGGATTGGATTAGAAAGCTTGGAAGTAATCTTGCAAACTTGATAGTATTCTTGATTTTATGAAACTAGAACTTATAGAATTTATGAAGAACACTTAGAAGTTGAAGATAGAACTTGAGAGAGATCAATTAGATGAAAAAAATTGAAGAATGAAAGTGTTTGTAGGTGTTTTTGGTCGTTGGTATATGGATTAGATATAAAGGATGTGTAAGTTTGTTTTCATGTAAATAATTCATGAATGATTTATAATATTTTTTGTAAACTTGTGAGATATTTCATGCTAGTTTCCAAATGATGGTTTCCACATGTTTAATGACTCACATGGGCTGCTAAGGAGCTGATGATTGAGTGTATATACCAATAGTATATACATCTTAGAAGCTGTGTATTGTACGAGTACGAATACGGGTGCATACGAGTAGAATTGTTGATGAAAATGAATGAGGATGTAATTGTAAGTATTTTTGTTAAGTAGAAGTACTTTGATATATGTCATAAAGTCTTCCAAAAGTGTATTAATACATCTTAATACACTATATGTATATACATTTAACTGAGTCGTTAAGTCATCGTTAGTCGTTATATGTAAGTGTTGTTTCGGAACCTTTAAGTTAACGATCTTGTTAAATATAATTGATCCATCGTTATTACACTTAAATGAGATGTTAAATTGTTATGTTAACATGTTAACATGGTGTATTAATATATCTTAATATCATACATATGTATTTAGTAAGACGTTGTTATGACGATAATCATTATATTTATTGTTTCGAGTTTTCTTAATTCAATAGTCTCATTTTATGTATATAACTCATTGTTAATATACCTAGTGAGATACTTTTTTATCATAATATCATGTTAACTATATATATATATATATATATATCATATAATTTTTACAAGTTTTAACGTTCGTGAATCGCCGGTCAACTTGGGTGGTCAATTGTCTACATGAAACTCATTTCAAATAATCAAGTCTTAATAAGTTTGATTGCTTAACATGTTGGAAACATTTAATCATGCAAATATAGTTTTCATTTAATATATAATCATCGAACCTTAACAATTGGTATCATGTTTTGCTCAAGTCTTTTAACCTCACGATCCATTATTTCGACGGGTTCTTCAATGAATTGAAGTTTTTCGTTGATTTGGATTTCGTCTAATGGAATAGTGAGATCTTCTTTAGCAAAACATTTCTTCAAATTCGAGACGTGGAAAGTGTTATATACAGCCGCGAGTTGTTGAGGTAACTCAAGTTGGTAAGCTACTGGTCCGACACGATCTATAATCTTGAATGGTCCAATGTACCTTGGATTTAGTTTCCCCCGTTTACCAAATCGAACAACGCCTTTCCAAGGTGAAATATTAAGCATAACCATTTCTCCAATCTCAAATTCTATATCTTTTCTTTTACTGTCCGCGCAGCTCTTTTGTCGACTCTGGGCAATTTTCAATCGTTGTTGAATTTGGATGATTTTCTCGGTAGTTTCTTGTATTATCTCCGAACCCGTAATCTGTCTATCCCCTAATTCACTCCAACAAATCGGAGACCTGCAATTTCTACCATAAAGTGATTCAAACGGTGCCATTTTAATAATCGAATGGTAACTATTGTAGTAGGAAAATTCTGCTAACGGTAGGTGTCGATCCCAACTGTTTCTGAAATCGATAACACATGCTCGTAGCATGTCTTCAAGGGTCTGTATCATCCTTTCACTTTGCCCATCAGTTTGTGGATGATAAGTAGTACTCATGTCTAGACGAGTCCCCAATGCATGTTGCAGTGTCTGCCAAAACCTTGAAACAAATCTGCCATCCTATCAGAGATAATAGAGATTGGTATTCCATGTCTGGAGACAACTTCCTTTAAATATAATCGCGCCAACTTCTCCATTTTATCATCTTCTCTCATTGGCAGAAAGTGTGCTGATTTGGTAAGACGATCGACTATTCCCAAATAGTATCATAACCACTTGCAATCCTTGGAAATTTAGTAATGAAATCCATGGTAATGTTTTCCCATTTCTATTTTGGGATTTCAGGTTGTTGAAGTAGACTCGATGGTTTCTGATGTTCAGCTTTGACTTTAGAACACGTCAAACATTCTCCTATGTATTTAGCAATATTGGCATTCATACCCGGCCACCAAAAGTGTTTCTTGATATCTTTGTACATCTTCCCCGCTTCGAGATGTATTGAATATCTGGTTTTATGTGCTTCCTTAAGTACCTTTTCTCTCATATCTCCAAACTTTGGTACCCAAATTCTTCCAGCCCTATACCTGGTTCCGTCTTCCCGAATATTAAGATGTTTCTCCGATCTTTTAGGTATTTCATTCTTCAACTTTCCTTCTTTTACAACTCCCTGATGTGCTTCCTTTATTTGAGTAGTAAGGTTAACATGAATAATTATATTCATAGCTTTTACCCGCATAGGTTCTCTGTCCTTTCTACTCAAAGCGTCGGCTACCACATTCGCCTTCCCCGGGTTGTAACGAATCTCAAAATCGTAATCATTTAACAATTCAATCCATCTACGCTGCCTCATGTTCAGTTATTTCTGATTAAATATATGCTTGAGACTTTTGTGGTCGGTATATATGATACTTTTGACCCCATATAAGTAGTGTCTCCAAGTCTTTAATGCAAAACAACCGCGCCTAATTCCAAATCATGTGTCGTATAATTCTGCTAGTGAATCTTCAATTGTCTAGACGCATAAACAATTAATTTCGTTCGTTGCATTAATACACAACCGAGGCCTTGCTTTGAGGCGTCACAATATATCACAAAATCATCATTCCCTTCAGGCAATGACAATATAGGTGCCGTAGTTAACTTTTTCTTCAACAATTGAAATGCTTTTTCTTGTTCATCCTTCCATTCAAATTTCTTCCCTTTATACGTTAATGCAGTCAAGGGCATTGCTATTTTGGAAAAATCTTGGATGAATCTTCTGTAGTAACCAGCTAATCCTAAAAATTGGCGTATGTGTTTCGGAGTTTTCGGGGTTTTCCACTTTTCAACGGTTTCAATATTTGCCAGATCCACCTGAATACCTTCTTTGTTCACTATGTGACCGAGAAATTGAACTTCTTCCAACCAAAATGCACACTTTGAAAACTTAGCGTACAGTTTTTCTTTCCTTAACAACTCTAGCACTTTTCTCAAATGTTCTTCGTGCTCTTGATCATTCTTTGAGTAGATAAGTATGTCATCGATGAAGACAATGACAAACTTGTCAAGATATGGCCCACACACTCGGTTCATAAGGTCCATGAACACAGCTGGTGCGTTAGTTAAACCAAACGGCATAACCATAAATTCGTAATGACCGTAACGCGTCCTAAAAGCAGTCTTCGGAATATCATCCTCCTTCACCCGCATTTGATGATATTCGGAACGTAAATCAATCTTCAAATAAGCTGACGAACCTTGTAATTAATCAAATAAGTCGTCGATTCTCGGTAGTGGGTAACGGTTCTTGATGGTAAGTTTGTTCAACTCTCGGTAGTCGATACACAACCTGAATGTATCATCTTTCTTCTTGACAAACAAAACAGGGGCTCCCCACGGTGACGTGCTTGGTCGAATGAAACCTCGCTCTAAAAGTTCCTGTAATTGGCTCTGGAGTTCCTTCATTTCGCTGGGTGCAAGTCTATATGGAGCACGGGCTATTGGTGCAGCTCCTGGTACCAAGTCTATTTGAACTTCAACGGATCGGTGTGGAGGTAATCCCGGTAATTCTTTTGGAAATACATCGGGAAACTCTTTTGCGACGGGAACATCATTGATGTTCTTTTCTTCGGTTTGTACTTTCTCGACATGTGCTAGAATAGCATAGCAACCTTTTCTTATTAGTTTTTGCGCCTTCAAATTACTAATACGATTTAGCTTCGCGTTTCTCCTTTCCCCCTACACCATTAAGGGTTTTCCTTTTTCTCGTATGATGCGAATCGCATTTTTGTAACAAACGATCTCTGCTTTCACCTTTTTCAACCAGTCCATGCCGATTATCACATCAAAACTCCCTAACTCTACTGGTATCAAATCAATCTTAAACGTTTCGCTAACTAGTTTAATTTCTCAATTTTGACATATATTATCTGCTGAAATTAATTTACCGTTTGCTAATTCAAGTAAAAATTTATTATCCAAAGGCGTCAATGGACAACTTAATTTGGCACAAAAAATCTCTACTCATATAGCTCCTATCCGCACCCAAATCAAATAAAACATAAGCAGATTTATTGTCAATGAGAAACGTACCTGTAACAAGCTCCGGGTCTTCCTGCGCTTCTGCCGTATTAATATTGAAAACTCTTCCACAACTTTGCCCATTATTTTTCTCTGGGTTCGGGCAATTACTCCTAATGTGGCCCGGTTTTCCACATCAATAACAAACAAAGGCGGCATTACTTGTTTCGACATTATCTGTTCTTTTATTTCTGTTATTTATTGGGCCGTAGACCTCTCACTTTCTCGCACCATGGCCAGTTCTTTTATACTCGGTGCAAAATGTCGTGCAGAACTCATTCGGGTGGTAATCTTCACACCTTTGGCATGGCTTTTTCTGATTATTATTGTTATAGGAATTGTTGTTGTTGCAGTTGTTATTGATGTTGGGACGATTGTTGTGGTGGTTATTATTGTTAGGATGGTTGTTGTAGTTGTTATTGGAACGATTGTTGTTGCGTTTGTTGTTGCGATAATTGGTGCGATTGAAGTTGTGATTGTTGTGTTGATTGTTAAAATTGTGACCCGTGTCACTGGTTTCTTCCCACTTTCTTTTGATTTGTTTCATGTTGTCTTCTTCGGCCGTCTACTCTTTAACTCTTTCCTGAATATGATTTATGAATTTATGAGCCATTCGACTCGCCTTTTGTATGGAAGCAGGCTCGTGTGAACTTATATCTTCTTTGATCCTTTCTGGTAACCCTTTTACAAATGCGTCGATTTTGAAATGTCCCGTTCATATTGATTTTAAACTTTTCATATTAATTGATTTAGTCGCGAGGTTTTGACCTCTATATGAGACGTTTTTCAAAGACTGCATTCATTTTTAAAACAACCATAACCTTTATTTTATCTATAATGGTTTAAAAAGCATTACGTAGATTATCAAATAATGATAATCTAAAATATATCGTTTTGATGTGGTAGCGGAGGGGTATAAAATACTATTAAATTTTTACTACAAAATATGACACAAGTTTTATTAATTTACGGATGGGATATACCTAAACCTTGCTACAACACTATAGGCAGTGTACCTAATCGTAGAGTAGTGTAGTTTTTAGTAAGTCCGGTTCATTCCACAGGGAGCTGGTGATACTTACTATATTTTTAACAACTATATTTATACAAAATATATATAATTATATAAGTAGTAATATTATTATAAAAGGGGGGTTTTACCGTTTAATGACCGGTTTGTCGATTCTATATTTTAAGCGCAAAGATAAATGACGATAATTAAAGTGCGTAAAATAATGACAATAAATAAAATGACAGTAAATAAAATTGCGAGTAATAAAATGACAGTAAATAAAGATACGATGAGAAATACAATAAAAGAATTATGCTTATTTAAACTTCCGTAATCATGATGTTTGACGTGTTGATTTTAATTTATTACCATGGGTTAATTGTCCTTTGTCCTGGTTTATTTGATACGTCTATCTGGTTTTTGTCCATAATAGTCCATCGGTCATAAATATAAAGTGCGAGTATCCTCGTCAAATTACCCTTATACCCGAAGTCAAATATTCCAACTGATTAAGGATTTAAACTGTGACGCAGTTATCACTTCTGTCAACAATTACACCAGTTATCAATGTATGTAATCCACCCCTGTTTTAATTAGTTTATGAATATTAATTCATCCACTTGATCAGAATGAATAATCAATTACCCAACCCAATTGATTAATTAAATGATTATAACAGATTCCATATGAACGTCACTAAATAGGACAATCATAATCATTATTAATTATTAGGTTAATTAATTTGAAGATAGGTTCGACAGACTCCAATGAGTTGTCACTCAAATAGACAATACCCCCCATCTATTAATAGTCAATAATCCAATTTCCACAAGTGTCGGTCTTTTGCCCAAACCTTAATTATGGTCCAAAGTTCAATAACCCAATTTTAGTAATTAGCCCAACATCATGAGTACTTCATTTTAAATAAGCATAATAACGACTTAGCTACGAGACATTAATGTAAAAAGGTTGAACATAACTTACAATGATTAAAAATAGCGTAGCGTTACACGGACAGAATTTCGACTTACACACTCAAACGATCTCTATCATAAATCTTATTATTATCATAATTTAAAATTAAAATTAAGATTATTGTTATATCTGATTACATTAACATTATGATAGAGAATTATAAATATAGATATTGATATTTGATATAGAAAAGTAAGAAAAAGATAGAAAAAATGATCGAAAAAAAAAGTCTCTCCAAATTGATCGTAAATCATCGCTTTTATAGCGAAATTAGAATTGAAATTTTCATTTACGACCCCTGAACTATGCTCAATTAACAACTTTTTATTATTTAATATTATTCTTATTATGAATTATTTAAATATTATATTTTATTCTTGTGCATAGTTGACTCGTAATTTTTACACCGTTGCGTCGAGCGCTGAAAGTTGGTTCATGCCTCGGTTCCGGATTTTCGAACGCCCTTTCGTACAATTTTATATCGTGTACTTTGCGTTTTGTAACTTGTACTCTTGTCATTTTTAGACGTTCTTCATCAATAATTTGAACCTTTTTGATTGTATCTTGTACTTTTGAGCTTTTTGGACCTTTGCGTCTTCAAATCTTCGTTTTCGCCTTTTGTCTTCGCACTTATTTAAAATAAACGAATATTACTCGAAAATGGAACAATTGCAACTAAAATCTTGTCTTTCTTGGGGGATTTTGCTATGAAATATATGTTCCTTTTTAGCCTTATCAATATCCCCACACTTGAGCGTTGCTTGTCCTCAAGCAATACAGTCTTGAAATAATATAATACATCACACGAATCACTTCTTTATTCTTCACACTTTGTACATCAGTGATTTTGATAGAGCGGTATAAACAATGATATTAACAATAGAACCATGGTTAAAGGTGGGTGTGTCATCCACAGTTGCCTTGGGTTTAGGTCAACGACACTTGCAATCAAATAGCCGATTTACTTTCGGTTTCCAAAGCAAAGTGCACATTTGAAAGGCGGTTTACAGTCCCACATGACTATAAAAATGTAGATCCTTTAGGAAATTGGATCTTTATGAAAACATTTGATCTTTTAAAAATTCAAGCTAGATTTTACCCTAGACAAGTTTTCTGATTTGACCCACCATCGGTGTTGCAAAATATATTTGTGGATCAATATTTTGGCTAAAAACATTTAGGTTCGTGTAATCCACTGCTATCCCGGTATCGGAAAGCACACATCCAGTTTACTTGTTCCGTATATTACCTTTCGGTAAACTACCGTCCGGTTGTAAAGGAAAGCGATGAACAAGAAACTGTTAAGGCAATGTCCCGTGACATGCATTTGATTATGGTCTTTTAACGTGTCGGATGCTAGAACTATCCTTGGTAGGAGCGATAGTAAAGATCATCCTATGATTTTTTGGTCTGGCACAAGGTCCTGTCTCCGACCATGCTATGCAACCACCGTTCTTACGGTTGACACCCGATTTGGTTCAGGTGACCTAATGAATTCCAGGTGAATTCCTAGGATTTTACGTTCAATGGTAATGAACGCATTGAAAATGGGTTTTCAGAAAACAAATCGGCTTGTATTTTTGATCAAAATATTTTCTCGTTCAAGCTCGAGTTTAGATATCATTGAATTCCATGAGTTTGAATTCTCAATCTTTAAGGTCAATCTCAAGGATTGAGTAATATCAGTCTTAAAAGCTGATTTTTAATCTTTAAGGAGATTATCCTTTCTGGGGATCTGATTCATTAGTCTTATCAAGCTAATTTGCACGGTGCCTCCCCATTGTACGAGATAAATCCTTCTCATGGTTAGGATAAATCTGACCACTTGGCGACCCTGTTTGATGCTGAGGTCCGTGGATTTCCTGCTGATTTTAGAGATGACTTTTCTAGATTTTTCGTCAACCTACAGCTGGTCTGGACGACAACTTCTTGACCTAAATCAAGAAGCGCGTGTCTTTTTCGGAAGACTTTACTTCCTTTTAATGATGGAATTGATTCATCGTGTAGATCCATCTTTCTTTCAAATATATTACAGTAAACCGGGTAAAACTGATTAGTATCATCCAAAACAAAAGTACCTGCAATAATCTTGTACAAAGATATGTGATAGATAGTTTTTAATTGAATAACTTGGTACATTCTCCTCACACTTAGTTTCTTTCTTTGCCTTTTTATTCTCCTTTATTCCATTTTAAATGAATTCAAGCATTTTAGGTTGTTTCTCAATTTATGTCCTTTCCGATGTAACGATAATTTCGGTATTATCACCTAGTTTTCACCGTTCATAAATATGTATAAACATGATTTTGACTTCATTTAATTGAAAATTTTTCAAATTTTCACAAAATTTGGCAAATAAACCAAGTATAAACCTGAGAGAATTTATAACCCTTCCCCACACTTAAGATCATGCAATGCCCTCATTTGCATGAAATCAGACTATAATTTAAATTCATGAGGGTGATTAGCGTAGAAAAGTGATTAAAAATACCGAGTTTGTAATTACAAAGCTCGTCGAATGATAGATGGCGCCTCATCGTTCATTCCTTCATTTGTTATATCATATTTGTTGTTTTGCGTCTTGTCGTCAAAATTAGTACCTTTTGCTGAACTTTAATGACAGTCTTTGAAAGTGCGTTGTTTTACCCTGTTTTGTACATAAGATAAAATACAAACATATATATATATATATTTTTGAAGTTTGGTTTATAACCCCACTTTTCAAAAATTTATAAAGTATAATATTTTTGGCATACTTTAAATCAATAAAATTAAAAATAATGATAACAAAATTTGTCGCCCCGCCCTCGGGTAAAGTAATTTCGGCTTAATGACCTAGTCTTCAACTCACGACGAATTTTAGAAATCATTTTTTTCAACTTAATGAATTAAAGTAAATTTTGTTTTTAAAATTCACACAAAACTTAAATTAAAAAAACATATTAATTTTATATAAAACCTACAAAACAAAAATTCAGAATGGAGGGAGAAAACTAGTTCTTTAGTGTCTGCTAGTGGAAAAGACCACTCGGATTCCATTCTCGGAACTACACGAGAACAGAATAACTAACTCTAGATAGCATTTTCTTTTTAGAACACTTGAATCTCCCCACACTTAGGTAGCTGTGGTGTCAAAATTGTGATTAACTTCATCGTCAATTTCTCTTGGTCCATAATCAACTTGCATATCTGTGACTTTCTCTTTAAGCCATTGGTCGGATTCCTGTGTAATATCCACAATTTCAACTAGTTTCTCCTTTTCTTTAGGTGATAGATTGGATACTAACCGGTTACATAACTTAAAGTTCCCCTTGGTTCTAGCATCGTGAATCCGTTTAATAAGTTTCTTCATTGAACTATTAATAACGGGATCATTTAATTTCGTATCAACAACGGGGTTCTTTGTTATCAAGTCATCATTAGGCGTTACTTCATTTTCCCCACACTTACGCGTTTTATTATTGTTAAGCACTACCGTTGGAGTTGGTAAAACAACATGGTTCTTACCAATCATTTTTGCTGATTCAACGGTTTTGGCTGGTGGAGATTTAGACTTTCGAATCGTAAAGGTGATCAATTTGTCACCACTTTTAAGTGTCATTCTTCCATTTCCTACATCAAATAACGCCCCGGTGGACGCAAAGAATGGTCGACCTAAAATTAGAGGAATGTTTGGGTCCTCTTCTATGTCAATGACAATGAATTCGACTAGAAAGGTTAAATTACCTACTTGAATGGGTAGGTTGTCAGCAATTCCAACTGGGTGCTTAATGGTTTGATCAAAGAGTCGAACACTCATATCCGTTGGAGTTAACTCACCTACACCTAATCTCTTATATAATGAAAGAGGCATAACACTCACACTTGAACCTAAATCTGCTAGTGCATCATATATGACACAGTCACTAAGTAGACAAGGAACAATAAATTCACCCGGATCACCTACCCTAGGTGGAGGTTTTGGTGGAACTATCTTCACCGGGTTTACTTCTACGGCTTTTGTTTCTTGCACTTTCTTATTCTTCTTCTTCTTCTTCTTCTTCTTTCCAATGGTATCACCAACTTTATTACCTATTACTTGCTCATACTCAACTCCTTTTCTTGGAAACGGGATGGGTGGTTTATATGGTGCCACCACTGGCTTTACATACTCTGGTGGTGGTGGTGTCACTTCTTCATTGTTACTCACATCTAAAACCTTCCCATCTTCTGGTGCTGGTTTTTCAGAATTCGTTGACACCATATTAACATTCTCATTCCTAGGGTTTACTTCAGTATTACTCGGTAGCTTTCCTTGTTCCCTTTCACTCATCATGCTAGCAAGAGTACCTACGTGTTTTTCTAGATTCAAAATGGAAGCTTGTTGAGTTCTTAATGACTGATCAAACCTCTCATTCGTTTGGGTTTGAGATGTAATAAATTGTGTTTGAGATTCAACTAGCTTTGCCATCATTTCTTCTAGATTTGGCTTTTTCTCTTCGGGTTGTTGTGGTGGTTTATATAAGCTAGGTCTTTGTTGATTGAAAGTGTTGTTTTGAGTCGGTTGGTTATTCGGACCTTGTTGGTTATACTAGTTATTTTCGGGTCCTTTTGGATTGTAAAGAATGTTTTGATTTCGATTGAAGTTTAGCTTTGGCGGTTGATAATTATTTTGATAATTATTTCCAGGCCTTTGGTTCATATAGGAAACATTCTCTCGTTGTTCCAATGTTGGTTCAATGTGACAATCTTTCAATAAGTGTGGTCCACCGCATAGCTCACAACTGATTCGTATTGAGTGAATATCTTTATTCATCTTTTCCATTCGTCTTTCGAAAGCATCTATTTTTGCGGAAACGGAATCAAAGTCATGGCTAGAATCAGCTCTAGCCGCTTTAGATGATCGAAAGATATCTTTTTCTTGGTGCCACTCATGTGAGTGGGATGCTGTGTTATCAATAATTTTGTAAGCTTCAGTTGCGGTTTTCTTCATAATTGAACCACCAGCTGTTATGTCGATGTCTTTCCGTGTAGCAACGTTGACACCTTGGTAGAATATTTGTACTATTTGATAAGTGTCTAAACCGTGTTGAGGACATCCTCTCAACATCCTTCCGAATCTTGTCCACGCCTCATATAATGTTTCATTTGGCTTTTGTGTGAACGTAACAATTTCTCCTTGAAGTCTCACGGCTTTAGATGCCGGAAAGAATTGTTTAAGAAATTTTTCAACTAAAACATCCCATGTATCAATCGCCCCTTCAGGTAACGATTCTAACCAATCTTTGGCTTCTCCCTTTAAAGTCCAGGGAAACAACATGAGATAGATTTGTTCGTCTTCTACTTCTCGGATTTTGAATAGTGTACAGATCCTATTAAAGGTACGAAGATGTTCGTTGGGATCTTCTTTTGGCGTACCACTATATTGACACTGATTAGTTACCATGTGTAGGATTTGTCCTTTAATTTCATAATCTGGAGCATTAACTTCTGGTTTAATAATGGCGTGACCTTGGCCAGTGCGCTTAGCTCTCATTCGTTCTTCCATACTTAGAGGTTCTAGATTTTCCATGATTGGATTTGTTGTATCCGAATCACTAGAGGATTCTGATTTAACGGTTTGGGGTTCAGGATCTTGGAATTGTCCTTGAATATCTTCCGGGTTCTTAGTTGTGAAATCGGGTTCAAAAGATGGATTATCGAAAATTTGAATTGGAGTACTTGGTCGACTAGATGACGATTCTAAAGAAAAATCAACGGCGGCGATATTTGTTAAACGATGTCTTGATCGAGTTACAGGTGGTGAACGTATGACCGGCGGTGAACGTCTTGCTCGGTGCATTCACTGAATATCCTATTAGTTTTTAAAAAGGAAAGAAAAATTATATAAGTTATCCAATCAATAGACTTTTCTGATTTTGCCCACGTTTCGAATAGCCAAAAGATGCAGCAGAGGGGCAGGATTCGTTTGGTCTCAATATAATTGAGTACTGTTTGGCTCCAATAACCCGGTCCACGTACAAATCCAACTATTACTACGAACCAGAAAATTTTGATGTCTATCAATTTAACCACTTAAAATAAATTTTCGTAATTTTAAGAAATTTAGAGAAGAAGTAGAAAAAAATCTAAGTCCTAAAAACTAGAATGGCGAGAAATAAGAGAGAAAAAGATTGCGCGTCGAAAAGTGTCGAAAAATGAAAAAGACGAAGAGTGGTTTGTAAACACGCGGTTAATCCAACCTTATAACTATCACTATCTTAAAATTAAAACTACAAATAGAGATTACTAATTGGAATTGTAATTGATACATAGGTAAACGGCGTCGAAAGATAAAAATAAGAAAGTAGCACGAAAAATAGCGTCGCAAAATTTTAAGGCACCTAAATCTTAGTCTAAAGAAAAAGCACTTAAGGGATTTTACGGCAAAACTAAAAATTCTAGAAGTAAAAATAACTATGGCAAAACTAAACTTAATACTAAAAGTTGTGAATATAGTCTAAAAATCTAAAGGTAATAAAACTTAAAATAAATTTTTTTTTTTACGTTTTTTTTTTTTTTTTTTACGTTTTTGTTTTTTTTTTTTACGTTTTTTTTTTTTTACGTTTTTTTTTTTTTATGTTTTTTTTTTTAGGTTTTTTTTTTTTTTTTTTGCGTTTTTTTTTTTATATTTTTGCAAATATAAATTAAAAATATAGCGTTTTAGTGCTCCCCGGCAGCGGCGCCAAAAACTTGATGTGGTAGCGGAGGGGTATAAAATACTATTAAATTTTTACTACAAAATATGACACAAGTTTTATTAATTTACGGATGGGATATACCTAAACCTTGCTACAACACTATAGGCAGTGTACCTAATCGTAGAGTAGTGTAGTTTTTAGTAAGTCCGGTTCGTTCCACAGGGAGCTGGTGATACTTACTATATTTTTAACAACTATATTTATACAAAATATATATAATTATATAAGTAGTAATATTATTATAAAAGGGGGGTTTTACCGTTTAATGACCGGTTTGTCGATTCTATATTTTAAGCGCAAAGATAAATGACGATAATTAAAGTGCGTAAAATAATGACAATAAATAAAATGACAGTAAATAAAATTGCGAGTAATAAAATGACAGTAAATAAAGATACGATGAGAAATACAATAAAAGAATTATGCTTATTTAAACTTCCGTAATCATGATGTTTGACGTGTTGATTTTAATTTATTACCATGGGTTAATTGTCCTTTGTCCTGGTTTATTTGATACGTCTATCTGGTTTTTGTCCATAATAGTCCATCGGTCATAAATATAAAGTGCGAGTATCCTCGTCAAATTACCCTTATACCCGAAGTAAAATATTCCAACTGATTAAGGATTTAAACTGTGACGCAGTTATCACTTCTGTCAACAATTACACCAGTTATCAATGTATGTAATCCACCCCTATTTTAATTAGTTTATGAATATTAATTCATCCACTTGATCAGAATGAATAATCAATTACCCAACCCAATTGATTAATTAAATGATTATAACAGATTCCATATGAACGTCACTAAATAGGACAACCATAATCATTATTAATTATTAGGTTAATTAATTTGAAGATAGGTTCGACAGACTCCAATGAGTTGTCACTCAATTAGACAATACCCCCCATCTATTAATAGTCAATAATCCAATTTCCACAAGTGTCGGTCTTTTGCCCAAACCTTAATTATGGTCCAAAGTTCAATAACCCAATTTTAGTAATTAGCCCAACATCATGAGTACTTCATTTTAAATAAGCATAATAACGACTTAGCTACGAGACATTAATGTAAAAAGGTTGAACATAACTTACAATGATTAAAAATAGCGTAGCGTTACACGGACAGAATTTCGACTTACACACTCAAACGATCTCTATCATAAATCTTATTATTATCATAATTTAAAATTAAAATTAAGATTATTGTTATATCTGATTACATTAACATTATGATAGAGAATTATAAATATAGATATTGATATTTGATATAGAAAAGTAAGAAAAAGATAGAAAAAATGATCGAAAAAAAAGTCTCTCCAAATTGATCGTAAATCATCGCTTTTATAGCGAAATTAGAATTGAAATTTTCATTTACGACCCCTGAACTATGCTCAATTAACAACTTTTTATTATTTAATATTATTCTTATTATGAATTATTTAAATATTATATTTTATTCTTGTGCATAGTTGACTCGTAATTTTTACACCGTTGCGTCGAGCGCTGAAAGTTGGTTCATGCCTCGGTTCCGGATTTTCGAACGCCCTTTCGTACAATTTTATATCGTGTACTTTGCGTTTTGTAACTTGTACTCTTGTCATTTTTAGACGTTCTTCATCAATAATTTGAACCTTTTTGATTGTATCTTGTACTTTTGAGCTTTTTGGACCTTTGCGTCTTCAAATCTTCGTTTTCGCCTTTTGTCTTCGCACTTATTTAAAATAAACGAATATTACTCGAAAATGGAACAATTGCAACTAAAATCTTGTCTTTCTTGGGGGATTTTGCTATGAAATATATGTTCCTTTTTAGCCTTATCACGTTTACACACGACCGTTACATAATGGTTTACAATAAGAATATATTACATCAAAAATAAGTTTCTTGAATGCAGTTTTTACATAATATCATACAAGCATGGACTCCAAATCTTGTCCTTATTTTAGTATGCAACAGCGGAAGCTCTTAATAATCACCTGAAAATAAACATGCTTAAAACATCAACAAAAATGTTGTTGAGTTATAGGTTTAACCTATATATTATCAAATCATAATAATAGACCACAAGATTTCATTTTTATAACACATCTCATATCAGGCATTTCGCAAACTGCATAGAGATAAAAATCATTCATATGTTGAACACCTGGTAACCGACCTTAACAAGATGCATATAGAATATCCCCATCATTCCGGGACTCTCATCGGATATGATAAATCGAAGTACTAAAGGATGAGGCTTGTTGGGCCAAATAGATCTATCTTTAGGATTCGCGTCAATTAGGGGCCATTTCCCTAATTCTTAGGCTACCAAGCTAAAAAGGGGCATATTCGGTTCGATAATCCAACATAGAAAGTATTTTCGATTACTTGTGTCTATTTTGTAAAACTTTATAAAACTGCATGTATTCTCATCCCAAAAATAATAGATTTTAAAAAGTGGGACTATAACTCACTTTCACATATTTTTACTTCGTCGGAAAGTAAGACTTGGCCACTTGTCGATTCACGAACCTATAACAAATATGTACATATATATATCAAAGTATGTTCAAAATATATTTACAACATTTTTAATACGTTTTAATGTTTTAAGTTTATTAAGTCATCTGTCCTCATTAGTAACCTATAACTAGTTGTCTACAGTTAGATGTACAGAAATAAATCGATATATATTATTTTGAATCAATTCATGACCCAGTGTATACACGTCTCAGGCTAGATCACAACGCAAAGTATATATATTTTTGGAATCAACCTCAACCCTGTATAGCTAACTCAAACATTACTGCATATAGAGTGTCTATGGTTGTTCCAAATAATATATATACATGGGTCGATATGATATGTCAAAACATTTGCATACGTGTCTATGGTATCCCAAGATTACATAATATATTAGAATACATGTATGATACAATATAAGTTAGCTAGGATATGATTTGTATAGAATTGTTACAATATTTCCCGTAGCTACAAGAATCAAAAAAATATTCAATCTTGTTTTACCCATAACTTCTTCGTTTTAAATTCGTTTTGAGTGAATCAAATTGCTATGGTTTCATATTGAACTATATTTTATGAATCTAAATAGAAAAAGTATAGGTTTATAGTCGGAAATATAAGTTACAAGTCATTTTTGTAAGAGGTAGTCATTTCAGTCGAAAGAACGACGTCTTGATGACCATTTTGAAAAACATACTTCCACTTTGAGTTTAACCATGATTTTTGGATATAGTTTCATGTTCATAATAAAAATTATTTTCCCAGAAGAACAACTTTTAAATCAAAGTTTATCATAGTTTTTAATTATCAAACCCAAAACAGCCCGCGGTGTAACTACGACGGCGTATGTCCGGTTTTACGGTGTTTTTTGTGTTTCCAGGTTTTAAATCATTAAGTTAGCATATCATATAGATATAGAACATGTGTTTAGTGGATTTTAAAAGTCAAGTTAGAAGGATTAACTTTTGTTTGCGAACAAGTTTAGAATTAACTAAACTATGTTCTAGTGATTTCAAGTTTAAACTTTCGAATAACGTAGTTTTATATATATGAATTGAATGATGTTATGAACATCATTACTACCTCAAGTTTTGTGGATAAAACTACTAGAAATGAGAAAAATAGATCTAGCTTCAAAGGATCCTTGGATGGCTTGAAAGTTCTTGAAGCATAATCATGACACGAAAACAAGTTCAAGTAAGATTTTCACTCGAAATAAGATTGTTATAGTTATAGAAATTGAATCAAAGTTTGAATATGAGTATTACCTTATATTAGAAAGATATATTACTATAAATAAGAAAGATTTCTTGAGGTTGGATGATCATTTTACAAGATTGGAAGTAAGCTAGCAAACTTGGAAGTATTCTTGATTTTATGAAACTAGAACTTATAGAATTTATGAAGAACACTTAGAACTTGAAGACAGAACTTGAGAGAGATAAATTAGATGAAGAAAATTGAAAAATGAAAGTGTTTATAGGTGTTTTTGGTCTTTGGTATATGGATTAGATATAAAGGATGTGTAATTTTGTTTACATGTAAATAAGTCATGAATGATTATTAATATTTTTGTAATTTTATGAGATATTTATGTTAGTTGCCAAATGATGGTTCCCACATATGTTAGGTGACTCACATGGGCTGCTAAGAGCTGATCATTGGAGTGTATATACCAATAGCACATACATCTAAAAGCTGTGTATTGTACGAGTACGAATACGGGTACATACGAGTAGAATTGTTGATGAAACTGAACGAGGATGTAATTGTAAGCATTTTTGTTAAGTAGAAGTATTTTGATAAGTGTCTTGAAGTCTTTCAAAATTGTATGAATACATATTAAAACACTACATGTATATACATTTTAACTGAGTCGTTAAGTCATCGTTAGTCGTTACATGTAAATGTTGTTTTGAAACCTTTAGGTTAACGATCTTGTTAAATGTTGTTAACCCATTGTTTATTATATCTAAAGAGATGTTAAATTATTACATTATCATGATATTATGATATATTAATATATCTTAGTATGATATATATACAGTTAAATGTTGTTACAACGATAATCGTTACATATATGTCTCGTTTCGAAATCATTAAGTTAGTAGTCTTGTTTTTACATATGTAGTTCATTGTTAATACACTTAATGACATGTTTACTTATCATTTATCATGATTAAACATAGTGTAACAATATCTTAATGTAATTCATATGTATTTAGTAAGACGTTGTTATAACGATAATCGTTATATATATCGTTTCGAGTTTCTTAATTCAATAAACTCAATTTTATGTATATAATTCATTGTTAAAATACCTAATAAGATACTTACTTATTATAATATTATGTTAATCATATATATGTCATCATATAGTTTTTACAAGTTTTAACGTTCGTGAATCACCGGTCAACTTGGGTGGTCAATTGTCTATATGAAACCTATTTCAATTAATCAAGTCTTAATAAGTTTGATTACTTAACATGTTGGAAACACTTAATCATGTAAATAAAAATTTCATTTAATATATATAAACATGGAAAAGTTCGGGTCACTACAGATTTTCTCCTCTTCATCTTCGAAAGCTCTCGGGCACAATAAACACAACTCCGTGAATCGTCGTTTGTACGTGGTAATATCGAATCCTTGTGTTCATAATCCCTTAAGCTCTACTTTTAGCTTGTTGACCTCGCTTCTGGGACGATACTGCTCAGTCATCAGATGTTTGAATGCTGACCACGGTAGTGCGTACGCAGCATCTTGTCCCACTTGTTCTAGATAGGTATTCCACCATGTTAACGCAGTACCTGTGAAGGTATGCGTAGCGTACTTTACTTTGTCTTCTTCAGTACACTTACTTATGAAAAACACCGATTCAACCTTTTCGGTCCACCGTTTCAATCCGATTGGACCCTCGATTCCATCGAATTCTAGAGGTTTTACAGGCAATGAATTCTTTGTAGGAGCATCCTACATGATTTCTTGAGGCGTTATTTGCATTGATAGATTCTGAGTTATTGTTGTTGTTTTGCATTGCAGCCTGTACTGCGGTTATGTTTGCTGCAAGGAAAATAAGAAAGTCTTCCTCGCTCATGTTCAAATTCTGACGAGTCGTCGGTGCCATTTCCTTCAAAAATAGCCCAAAAGAATTAAGTTAATCATATAGAATATTAAGAGTAGTCAATAGTATTTCGTAGCATAATATGAACTCATTTATAAAAGCTTTTTCTTCATATTAGCGTTTTATAGTTTTAATTCGGGTAGTACCTACCCGTTAAGTTCATACTTAGTAGCTAATATACTATTCAACTACTACAATTCTATATGAAAAACTGATTATAATAATATTTCACGTTCAAACTTTTATAAAAAATTTACAAACTTACAATACCGCTATTATACATAAAGCATGAAATATAGCACACAATCACTTTGATACAAAATAGTTGTGACAACATTCCTAGTTAATATGCAAGTCGTTCAGCAAAGGCAATAAAAACACGTAATTCATAAGTCCAGAAACAAATCATGCATTCTGGTTTTACTAAGACTACTTCCCATCCTTAGTCTAGTGGAACATAACCGTCGTGGCCATTGACAAGACAGCATGTTATAACGTCATCAAAGAGACAAGGGTTTCGTAATGCCCAACAGTCCCTTAATAATCTAAAAACCTTGTTTCTCACCCCAACTACTGAATCCGTCACTTGTGGGAAGGTTTTATTTAAAAGTTGTAATCCGATGTTCTTTTTCTCACTTTGGTGAGAAGCAAACATCACTAACCCGTAAGCATAATATGCTCCTTTATGTTGCATGTTAGAAGATCTTTCTAACTCATGAAGTCCTACATTGGGATATGTTGAGTCAAAATAGATTGTTAACCCGTAGCGTAAAATTGCATTTGGGTTCCCCGCATTTAACGCTTTAAAGAAAACACATCGTAACTTACAGTGTCCCCAATGTGATATACCCCATCTTTCAAATGAAAGCCTTTTATAAACTAAGGCATGCCTGGAACGTTCTTCAAATGTTCTACAAACTAATTTTGCCGTAAATAATTGTGCCGACGAATTCTGACCGACTTTAGACAAGATTTCATCAATCATGTCCCCGGATAGGTCTTCTAAAATTTTTGGTGGTCTATCCTTAACATACATTTTTTGTTTTTATACTGTAAAAATAGACGAGAGTTAGATTCGTAAAAGATAATTATCAAATAATACAAGCAATTTTCACATACAACAAGAAAAATACAAGCACACTTATTTTACATATTTTACACCTCATGATTACAACTCTTTATTCCGACTCACTAGTTTCTTCTTCTTCGGACCTGTTTCGTTTTCCTAATTTTCTAGGGATATATGTTTTTCCTCTAATACGAGCCGTTGTCTTCACAAATGGTTTAGAAAAACCTGGTGGCTTAGAGGCTCCCGGGTTATTGTTACAACTTAAGAAATACGGGTGTTGACGATACATATAAAGTTCATCGGGGTTGGAATCAGGTTTCTCTATTTTGATGCCCTTTCCCTTATTATTTTCTTTTGCTTTTTCAAATTGGGTCGAGGTAATTTCTATAATATCATCGGAATCCTCATCGGGATCAGATTCATCGGAAAATTGGTAATCTTCCCAATATTTTGCTTCCTCGGCGGAAACACCATCGACCATTATTAACTTTGGTCCATTGGTTGCGGATTTTCTTTTATTTATCTGTTTTTCTGTGGTTCTTAATATTTCCTCCTCCGAAACCTCTTCTTCTGGTTCCTCTTCTTCCGGTTCCTCCTCTTTAGGTTCCTCTTCTTTAGGTTCCTCTTCGGGAATTTGTGAATCTTCCCAAAATATATTCGACTCTTCATTATTATTAGGTGAGTCAATGGGATTTGTACTAGAGGTAGACATCTATCACACAATATCAAACACGTTAAGAGATTAATATATCACATAATATTTACATGTTAATAATATATAGTTTTCAACAAAAAGTGTTAAGCAATCGTTTTTAAAGCAAACACGGTCGAAGTCCAGACTCACTAATGCATCCTAACAAACTCGGTTAGATACACACTAATGCAATTTCTGGTTCTTTAAGACCAACGCTCGGATACCAACTGAAATGTCCCGTTCATATAGATTATAAACGTTCCATATTAATTGATTTCATCGCGAGGTTTTGACCTCTATATGAGACGTTTTTCAAAGACTGCATTCATTTTTAAAACAACTATAACTTCTATTTTATCGATAAAGGTTTAAAAAACATTACGTAGATTATCAAATAATGATAATCTAAAATATGCCGTTTACACACGACCATTACATAATGGTTTACAATAAATATATATTACATCGAAATAAGTTTCTTGAATGCAGTTTTTACACAATATCATACAAGCATGGACTCCAAATCATGTCCTTATTTTAGTATGCAACAGCGGAAGCTCTTAATAATCACCTGAGAATAAACATGCTTAAAATGTCAACAAAAATGTTGGTGAGTTATAGGTTTAACCTATATATTATCAAATCATAATAATAGACCACAAGATTTCATTTTTATAACACATCTCATATCAGGCATTTTGCAAACTGCATAGAGATAAAAATCATTCATATGGTGAACACCTGGTGACCGACATTAACAAAATGCATATAGAATATCCCCATCATTTTGGGACGCCCATCGGACATGATAAACTCGAAGTACTAAAGCATTCCAAATTCCAGAATGGGGGTTATTAGGTCCCGTAGATCTACCATTAGGATTCGCGTCAATTAGGGGCCAGTTCCCTAATTCTTAGGCTACCAAGCTAAAAGGGGCATATTCGGTTTAATAATTCAACCATAGAATGTAATTTCGATTACTTGTGTCTATTTCGTAAAACATTTATAAAACTGCATGTATTCTCATCCCAAAAATATCAGATTTTAAAAGTGGGACTATAACTCACTTTCACAGATTTTTACTTCGTCGGGAAGTAAGACTTGGCCACTGGTCGATTCACGAACCTATAACAAATTTGTACATATATATCAAAGTATGTTTAAAATATATTTACAACATTTTTATTACGTTTTAATGATTTGAGTTTGTTAAATCAGCAGTCCTCGTTAGTAACCTACAACTAGTTGTCCACAGTTAGATGTACAGAAATAAAGCACTATATATTATCTCGAATCAATCCACGACCCAGTGTCTACAAGTCTCAGACTCGATCACAACTCAAAGTATATATATTATTTTGGAATCAACCTCAACCCTGTATAGCTAACTCAAACATTACTCTATATAGAGTGTCTATGGATGTTCCGAAATATATATATAGTTGGGTCGATATGATATGTCAAAACATTGTATACGTGTCTATGGTATCCCAAGATTTCATAATATGTATAATACATTATAAATTAGTTAGGATATGTTTAGTCTAGATTTGTTACAAAATTTTCGTAGCTAAAACTAGCAAATTTATCCAATTTTGTTTTACCCGTCATTTCTTCGTTTCAAATCCGTTTTGAGTGATTCAAGTTGCTATGGTTTCATATTGAACTTAAGTTTATGAATCTAAAGAGAAAAAGTATAAGTTTATCATCAGAAATACAGGTTACAAGTCATTTTTTAAAGAGGTAGTCATTTTCGTCGAAAGAACGACATCTTGACGACCATTTTGAAAAACATACTTCCATTTTGAGTTAAACAATGATTTTTGGATATAGTTTCATGTTCATAAGAAAAATCATTTTCCCAGAAGAACAACTTTTAAATCAAAGTTTATCATAGTTTTTAATTATCAAACCCAAAACAGCCCGCGGTGTTACTACAACGGCGTATGTCCAGTTTTACGGTGTTTTTCGTGTTTCCAGGTTTTAAATCATTAAGTTAGCATATCATATAGATATAGAACATGTGTTTAGTTGATTTTAAAAGTCAAGTTAGAAGGATTAACTTTATTTGCAAACAAGTTTAGAATTAACTAAACTATGTTCTAGTGATTACAAATTTAAATCTTCGAATAAGATAGTTATATATATATGAATCGAATGATGTTATGAACATCATTAATACCTAAAGTTTAGTAGGTAAACGTACTTAAAGTAACAAAAATAGATCTAGCTTCAAAGGATTCTTGGATGGCTTGAAAGTTCTTGAAGTAGAATCATGACACGAAAACAAGTTCAAGTAAGATTTCCATTCGAAATAAGATAGTTATAGTTATAGAAATTGAATCAAAGTTTGAATATGAGTATTACCTTGTATTAGAAAGATATATTACTGTAAATAATAAAGATTTCTTGAGCTTAGATGATTACTTGGATTGGATTAGAAAGCTTGGAAGTAATCTTGTAAACTTGATAGTATTCTTGATTTTATGAAACTAGAACTTATCGAATTTATAAAGAACACTTAGAATTTGAAGATAGAACTTGAGAGAGATCAATTCAATGAAGAAAATTGAAGAATGAAAGTATTTGTAGGTGTTTTTGGTCGTTGGTATATGGATTAGATATAAAGGATGTGTAAGTTTGTTTTCATGTAAATAATTTATGAATGATTTATAATATTTTTTGTAATTTTGTGAGATATTTTATTCTAGTTGCCAAATGATGGTTCCCACATGTTTAATGACTCACATGGCTGCTAAGGAGCTGATGATTGAGTGTATATACCAATAGTATATACATCTTAGAAGCTGTGTATTGTACGAGTACGAATACGGGTGTATACGAGTAGAATTGTTGATGAAAATGAATGAGGATGTAATTGTAAGTATTTTTGTTAAGTAGAAGTACTTTGATATATGTCATGAAGTCTTCCAAAAGTGTATTAATACATCTTAATACAGTATATGTATATACATTTAACTGAGTCGTTAAGTCATCGTTAGTCGTTATATGTAAGTGTTGTTTCGGAACCTTTAGGTAAACGATCTTGTTAAATGTAATTGATCTATTATTATTACACTTAATTGAGATGTTAAATTGTTATGTTAACATGTTAACATGGTGTATTAATATATCTTAATATCATACATATGTATTTAGTAAGACGTTGTTATAACGATAATCATTATATTTATCGTTTCGAGTTTTCTTAATTCAATAGTCTCATTTTATGTATATAACTCATTGTTAATATACCTAGTGAGATACTTTCTTATCATAATATCATGTTAACTATATATATATATATCCATATATATATCATCATATAATTTTTACAAGTTTTAACGTTCGTGAATCGTCGGTCAACTTAGGTGGTCAATTGTCTACATGAAACTCATTTCAAATAATGAAGTCTTAACAAGTTTGATTGCTTAACATGTTAGAAACATTTAATCATGCAAATATAGTTTTCATTTAATATATAATCATGGAAAAGTTCGGGTCACTACAACTTTGGGCCTAGTAGGTAATGACCTATTTACCCTTCTATGCTAATATAGTGATTTTAATAATTATGTGTTTTATACTTATTGTGTATGGGATAATGTGCGTTTTGTGACAAGGGTCTCAGAACATATTTTCTTTTGTGATTTGGACTTAAAATGAATAAGTTATTGAGGATTTCGTATTTCAGATAAATGATAAATACCCGTGTGTTGCGGGGTGTGGGTTTTAAACCCTTTAATATATTTGTGACTTATCTCGTTTGAGATATTTTTCCCAAACTCACACCAACTCGTTCTTCCTTTCTCTACTCAAACCCTAATTCTTCAAATCACTTGTAAACTCAAATCAGTCACATAATCTTGTTTATTGTGTTCTACTGATCATTATAAGGTAAATCATGACTGATTTCATGAGCTAAATCTCTTCTAAATTGAGTTTTTATGTGGTCTTGATAAAAAGAGTATTTTGAAATCAAAAGTCAAGATTTGATGTAGTTTTGAGTGTCAAATTGATGGGTATATAGCCTAAACATAGTAGTGAATGATATATGGTCATTTATAGTGTCAAAAACGAGGTTGGGAACAAGAATTGAGTGATTGAGTGAAAAACCCGTAAGTAACCTGCTGTTTCAGCTGAAGAACACAACCGTACGGTTGCAGTTTGCAAGCGCACGGATACAGGATGCAACCTTACGGGTGCATGTGCGACCGTACGGTTGCAGTGGTGTTGTGCAACTCGATTAATAACCTGCAACCTTGATGATATCATGGCAACCGTACGGTTACATGGTGTAACCGTACGGATGCATGTGCAACTGTACGGTTGCATATCAGGACATGAATTGTTGTTTAATTGACTGTTTTCTAGTCATTATGCTGTTTGTTTATAAACTAAGGACTATAATGCCATGACTGACTTGTGTATGTATGGATTCGCAGGTAATAAAGGAACAGAGAAGACTCAGTGATATAAGACAACTGAGTGCTTGTGCTTCCAGGTGAGTGAGATTATCATTATGGATGTGATTATACAGTGACAAGTATAGTGATCCGTGCCATGCTTATAATTAGACTTGTAATGAGTCTGTGACCAGTATTGTGACTATATGTGATTATGTGCTCACCAGTAAACGTCGATGGTGAATTCTGACGTAAGAGGTCAATGCTATTTACCTTGTGTATTTAGGGTAATAGTATTGGGTCCAAGTGTTACTGATTAGTGGTATAGTATGAATGACGAGTGCGTCACATCTGGAAGACTATACCAGTGACTCAGTAGTGTGGACTATCGGTATATTCTAGCTTGATCAGCTATGGATTGCCGGTCCTCTTGTGTATGGCTTTAAGTGATTAGTGACCAGTGCCTTTAAGCTGTGCTTGATGCTTGTAGTGATGTCCACCTAAATATTGCCATTCACTTAGCGTTATGCTAATTCTCCCCACAGTGTTTTGTGAAAGGACCCGTCCTAATCCATCCGGACAAAGTCCACATCGATTACAAACGATTCACAATAGTTGGTTACATCGCGAAGTACTTGACCTCTATATAATATATTTTAAAAACATTGCATTCGTTTTGAAAAGACAAACTTCCTTACATCGAAAATTGACGATATGCATACCATTTCATAATATATCTATTTATAACTATCTTAATAATAATCTTGATGAACCCGACGACTCGAATGCAACGTCTTTTGAAATATGTTATGAATGACTCCAAGTAATATCTTTAAAATGAGCAAATGCACAGCGGAAGATTTCTTTCATACCTGAGAATAAACATGCTTTAAAGTGTCAACCAAAAGGTTGGTGAGTTCATTAGTTTAACATAAATAATCATTTCATAATTTTAATAGACCACAAGATTTCATATTTTCATTTCTCATAAACATACGTCCCATGCATAGAGACAAAAATATCATTCATATGGATTGAACACCTGGTAACCGACATTCACAATATGTATATAAGAATATCCCCATCATTCCGGGATCCTCCTTCGGACATGATATAATTTTCGAAGTACTAAAGCATCCGGTACTTTGGATGGGGCTTGTTGGGCCCGATAGATCTATCTTTAGAGTTCGCGTCAATTAGGGTGTCTGTTCCCTAATTCTTAGATTACCAGACTAAAAAGGGGCATATTCGATTTCGATCATTCAACCATATAATGTAGTTCAATTACTTGTGTCTATTTCGTAAAACAGTTAAAAACATCGCATGTATTCTCAGTCCCAAAAATATATATTGCAAAAGCATTTAAAAAGGGATTAATGAAACTCACCATACTGTATTTTGTAGTAAAAATACATATGTCTATATTGAACAACTGATCAATGCAGGGTTGGCCTCGGATTCACGAACCTATATCATTTGTGTATTTATTAATATACATAGTTGTAATTGAACAAATATATATATAAATTTATTAGTTATATTTCTTTTATATTAATAATATATATATGGTTCTTATATTCATTTTGTTATATAAAAATATTAATCTTGTTAGGTTATATGTATTAAATAAATTTTTTAATATATGTATATATATCATTTGTATATTAATAATAAGAGTAGTCAAAATAATGTTAATAGTGGTAAAATGTTAGTAGTTATAATACTTAATATTAATATTACTAGTGAGATAATAGTATTAATAATTCTATTAATGATAATGATAATGATATTAATAATTATATTTGTAAAATATTAATTTTTCTGTTAATAATAGTTATGTTACCGATTTTTAGTAATTTACATAATAATACTTGTGATAATACAAATAATAATACTTATGTTAATTTTAACAATTATATTATTTATAAAAAGGTACTAATACTAATATTTATAAAAAATAATAATCATTTGTATTATTTTCATATTGATGGTAATCGTAACCATAATCTTCATGTTGATATTAATACTAAATTGATAAAATTACTAATAATAATAATGATATTCATTTTTTTTATAATAACAATAATACCAATAATATTTATCGATATTTCTTAGTAATAACTAAAATGATAATAATAATATTCTTATCATAAATTTTTACATAATAATAACAACAATTACTAATAACAATAATAATAATCATAATAATAATCATAATAATAATAATAATAACAATTAATAATAATATTTAATAATAATACTAATAAGTAAATACATGAAGACTACCTCAAAAAGAATTTGTTCAAAAAATAATCGCAGATGCCCAGATTCGAACCCCTGACCACTCGCAAACCCGCAAACCATCAAACCACTGAACCATTTAAATCTTTCTGAACTAAACTCATTTAAATTAAATATAACCCGTATTATTATTTAGTTCCTTTCCCTCCTTCTTCTTAACTGTAACCGATTGGAATCCAATCACAATTAACAACAGTTTAATTAAGGTGTTAATTTGGACATTGAAATGTAAACAAGCAATATTTAGATGGATTGATTTATCAAAACAGAATAATAAAATAACTAAATTAAAATATGAAACTGTAATATATACCTGATGAACACGATGAACTCACACAGCTATATTGAGATTGAGGCTGTTATAGATCATGTTTACTACATGAAAAAGTTTTTAATTCCTTCCACGAATCTGTTTGAAACGTTAATTGAATCTGAAACTTTAACTAGACTTCAAATTTCTCAAGGATTAAAATGTTTGACTTTTGAATTGAAACTTTGACTTCTGAAATTCGACCTTGATATCCTGAATTGTATTTTTAAACTTTGCAGAATACTTGAGTAGAAGATTTAAGACACAATTGCATTTATAGTTTTTGAGAATTGATTCAAAATTGATCTATTTGAAAATGAAGGTAAGAACAGGGGACTAGTCTGGATCTTGCTTCTTTTCTGTTCGAAATAATTTGATAAGAGGATTTTTCTAATTGACAATTGATACTGGAAATCAAATGGTTCTATTAAAGTCTCAACAATTGGATTCCCTTTTGGTAACAAATTCGTCGAGCATAATATCCAGACAAAGAGTAGATACAAAAAAAAATAAAGTTGAAATAGACATTCAACAAACTTTTGACTTGTATCCGGAAATTTAGTCCACTGAATTCAAAGAAAAAAATTAACAGATATTTTAAATAGTGAAAAGTAACAATATTTGTAGTTATCTCGTTGGGGTTTATAATTATTTAATGTTAATAATAAATATATTAATATTAATTATAAAACTAATACAAACTATATCATGATAATAAATAATAATACTAATAGGTAATAATACAGATAAAAATTGTAATGATAAAATTATTGATAGTAATACTAATAAATTTTATCATTTTCTAATAACTAATATAATATCTAACAATAAATTTATTATGGTAATAATAATGTTGGTAATAATAATATTTATATATCTCAATTTCGTATTTATATGTTATATACTTAAAAATATAAATGTTATTATTAATACCGAACGTGATAATAATATTACTATAGTATTTATATTTTAATTTATAATTAATTTAATATCTTAATATTAATTATTGATAATTATGTAATATAATACCTTACATAATAACATATTTTTAATATTTAATATTTATACACTTTGTTATTATATAATAATGTGTTTGCATTTTAGTTACAACATGTATTATATATGTAAATATGAATATATTATTAATGTTTTATATATTTGAGTATTATACATTTATTTACTATATTATATCATTTCATAATAGAAATAGGTATTATAAATTTCATCACATAATATTTATATATTTTATTTATATATATATTATAACTTACCTATAATAATAATTATGTGTAGTGATCATATATATATATATAGATTCTTTTTAAAAATAACATTATTATCTTATATATCCTTTTACATATTTAATTCTACTGATTAATTTGTATTTTATTATTTCATAATATTACATATACACATATATATACACAATTATTTACATCCAAATGTTCGTGAGTCCTCGGGAGTAGTCAAAGGTCAAATGATTCTATGAAATAGTTCATAACATTTTAAGATTCAACTAAAGTGACTTTGCTTATCGTGTCGAGATCATATAAAGATTAAGTTTAAATTTGATCGGAAATTCCCGGGTCATTACAGTACCTACCCGTTAAAGAAATTTCGTCCCGAAATTTAAGTGAGGTGGTCATGGCTAATTGTAAAAATGTTTTCATGACGAATATGAGTTGATAAATTGAGTTTTATCATTATTGACTAATATGGATAAAAATAACTCAATTATTCGAAGAGTACGAATGAAGCTATCACAAGAGAGGTCCCAACGGGCATCGTCCACCTTCGCCCAAAAACTTGCCCAAATTTTTAGCCGTTAGTAAAATAAAAAAAATTCCAACGGCTATCTCAACGGTCACTTTTACACTATATAAACATCAACCATATACTTCATTTTATACACTCAATCATATATTTCTTTTATATTTCCATCTTTCTCAAGATCAAAATCAAACACTCCGAAACTGCAAAATGTTAATACTTCCCCCAATGATTGTTTCATTCGATGTTCATTACGGAGGTGATTTCTGTAATCAAATGAAGGAATATGAGTGGGGCGACAGTATTTCGTTTGAAGATATCGAAATTCGTGATGTTGGTTTACAAGATTTGCTATCCTTTCTGAAGGAAAAATTTCCGTGTGAATTCACGTCTGTTTTCTTTTATAAAGACGATTATGATGCGGATTGTAGGGCAAGTTTTCTATGTACTGATGATCAATGGTACTTTATAAAAGATACCATTGAAGATCGCGGTAAACGCATTTCTCTGTATGTGGTTCTTGAAGATGAAGAGACGTTGGGTTATCGTTACCTCGATGAATCAGTTGAGGCAGCAGCTGAAGCAGTAAGAGAAATACCGATGTCTCCAGAGTACCTCACAGATGGTGAAATGATTGGCGAATGCTACTTCGCAGATGACGAATGACGACGACGAGTAGTTTGATTGCAATCTTTTAAATTTTTAATTGTCGTGATGTTTTAATTTTTAAATTATTGTAATTTCAGTGTTGTTGTCGAGTTTTTATATCTTCCTTTGTGTTTCGGACCTCTTTGTCTTTTTAATCTCCTCTCAATCTCTAGTAAAACGAGTAATGGTTCATAATTTGTAAGTATGGAGTTTCGAATGAATTTAATGTTATAATCAAGAAAGAACGTAATAGCACGATTTGATTCGTCAAATTACTAGAATCATTGAGAATAGAGCTATCAGGAATATACTTTCTTGATATGTTCAGAAGTTATGTAGAATGAAAGAGTTATGTAACATGACACATGATGATGGTATAATCTACTGTGAACCATCATCACGTTTCATTAGAGACTCAGCATGACTTACTGTAATATAATCACGTTGATCAAGTGTCATTATATTATACTAACTCATGCATCAGTTCCTAACATTACTTCAATAACATTTATATTTTAAGCTCGAAAGTTTACAGAATATAGAAACTAACAGTTTCTATATGATGTAACACTGATAGCACAAAGAGGTTATTGATTTCAGATAAGAATAGTTATGAAAATATCTTCAGAAATATGGAGGGTATTTATAATGAAAGATATGATAATATCTTGGAATATCTAAGATCAGCAGATTATAGAAACTATTGTCTGCAAGGATTTAGAGTAAGGAGCAAGATATTCACTAAAGACTTTAGCAGATATTGAATCATTTGGATTCTTTGAAGTCAAACTTATTCTTTATGATTTGTCCACGACTTTCTTCATAGTTTCGCATAATCCGCTTTTCGGTACTAAATTTTCTATTGAATGTTTCCAATATAATGATACACAGGAAGCACGAAGAGGTATATAATTTCGGACAAGAATATTTATGAAAATATCCTCAGAAATATCTAAGATATTGATGATGATATTTTGGAATTTCTAAGTTCGATGGTTGATGAAGAAAGATTTTTCGCAAGATTTTAACATGAGTACGGAGCTAGATATTCGTTGAAGGTTTCACCGGATCCAGAATTACCGGGTTTCTTTGAATATATGGTGTGGTCATTGTATTTGGCTTTGGTCTCCTTCATGGTTTGTTCAATCTGTTTTTCAGTACCAAATTTTCTATCGAGCGTTCCTAATACTCCTTTCTTTATCATCAAACTTTTGAGCGTTTAGACCATCTACAATTTTTCTGTTTCCTCTGCATTTAATGCTACGATATATTAATCATCGATTACCAATCCGAGGTGGTTTCAGGAGAATTGTGTTTTTAGATGATTAAACGCTGATGGTAATATGGTGAAATATAAAAGGTTTTCCAGTAACAATAAAAGAGCACGCATATATGTCAAAGTTATAATAAGGTTGTTTCAAACGAAGAGTCGAAGTTGATTTGCTGGAGCTGTGACGAAATTGGCTAATTTGGAGAGGGTTGTAAAATTATTTTTGGTAATAACAACGCCAAAGGAGCTATCGCAGATACGTGTTAAACGTTTACTCAGGTTCCGAGAGTTTTCAAGTGTATAACTATATGCATCAATCTCTTCTTACGTAGATGAAGTGCGGTTGGTTCATCCTCTCGATTGAGGTGTTTTCAAGAATCATGAAAGGTTTGAATGCAGATTGTAATTGTGATGATATGAATGGGGTTTAAAATGAAATCAAGTGGCAAACTTGAAGAATTGTTTAGTTCCATATGTTATAATCAATATTTTAATTCATTTTAATTGTCCAGTGTTGGTAGTCTACAGTTGATATTCCACAGTAACAGTCCAGTAATTCATATATAGTTTAATATATAATATTCGAATTGATTAATAAATATCGTGACCCGTGTACATGTCTCAGACTCGATCACAACTCAAAATATATATATTATTTGAGAATCAACCTCAACCCTGTATAGAGAACTCAATCATTACTGCATATAGAGCGTCTATGGTGATTCCAAATAATATATATAGATGCGTCGATATGATATGTCAAAACCTTGTATACATGTCCCGATATTTAAAGTGCGTAAAATAAATAACAGAAATTAAATGAGGATAAATAAAGTGCGTAAAGTAAATAACAGAAATTAAATGACGATAAATAAAATTGCGAGAATGTAAATTGCGATAAATAAATTGCGATAATTAAATTGCGATAAATAAAATATAATCAGTTAGCTAGGAACAATTAGCTAGGAACAGTTAGCGTGGATTCTTAACAAAATTCCTCATAGTTAATTTGTTTGTTTCTAACAAATTTTATTGTGTCAATTATTTTCTTCGTTATGCCACTTGTTGGATTCTGATAAATCAAAATCCAAATATGAAATTGAATTTGGACGAAAATGGTTATTCTGTGGTGAGCGGATTCGTATATCGGTGAATGAAATTACGATAGTATATGACTGTTGAAACAGATTCGAAGAACGTACAATGTAACTTATTAATGTGAAATTTAAATAGTCCTCGGGTATTACCTACCCGTTAAAATATTTTTACCATTAACAGTTTGTACAACAGAATTTTTAATTACAATCTTTATGAAAACATATATACATATATATTTTCTTCAGATGTATTCATGGATTTAATGAGTTAATATAATATTAAACTCATTTGCTTTTTGGTTGGAACTAGAATAAATAATCTTTAAAACTTTAGAGATTACATATTCGACATGTCGAACTAAGATCATACTCAAAGTACAGGTGATGATATTGAAGCATGGATTGTTAATGGTACTGGTGCTGTTATTAATTGTACTGTTGGTGCCGGTGATGTTGCTGAAGCTAGTACATTTTGCACCATATTCTCCGAATTGATTATTCAAGCGCGAAGTTTGTTGACTTATTACTCCAGGATGATTGTCGGTCGGAACGAGCGGATGAATAAGGTTCAGAATTGTGGATAGAATATAATCTTGTCAAGTTACCCCATAAATGAGACTGAAAATGGTGTCTCGAACAGGTTCGCCGGTAAACGCTTCAGGTTCATTGTCAAGAGGTGAATTCGGTTGGTGGAAGGGATTGCCTTCTACGTGTTTCCATTAATTAAGTAGACTACGAACCCATCAGATGAATTGATAATGGCTGATTGGTTGATTCATGCCGATGACGCTGTTTTCGGAGCTTAGGTGAACATCTATGTCGGAATAGCTGTCGGAATAACTATCGGAATAGCTATCGGAATCTGAGGGACTCGAACTGGTTGCAGGATTCATCTCGTACGATCAGATGAAGGATTTTTCGATAAGAAATGGATTATAGATGTAGATTAGTACCCTGCAATACATAATTTACATATGCATATATAATACTAAAATCCCATAAATTACTGAGGAATCTACGGAAGTCGTCAGGCAAAGTTACAGTAACAGATACGTTGAGATATGAAGTAACAGATACGCTAAGATATGAATTTTGTCTATAGACTATTCATGCAGTCAATGCAGTAAAACGTGTCTAGACTAAGAATGATAAGCAAGTGATTCTCTAAGAATGATAAGCAGGTAATTTTTGACACAAAATGATAAGCAAAACTTTTGACATGCAGACACGGTCGAAGTCCAGACTCACTAATGCATCCTAACGACTTATCAGTTAGACACACTAATGCAGACATGGTTCGCTAAGACCACCGCTCTGATACCAACTGAAAGGACCCGTCCTAATCCATCCGGACAAAGTCCACATCGATTACAAACGATTCACAATAGTTGGTTACATCGCGAGGTACTTGACCTCTATATAATATATTTTAAAAACATTGCATTCGTTTTGAAAAGACAAACTTCCTTACATCGAAAATTGACGATATGCATACCATTTCATAATATATCTATTTATAACTATCTTAATAATAATCTTGATGAACCCGACGACTCGAATGCAACGTCTTTTGAAATATGTTATGAATGACTCCAAGTAATATCTTTAAAATGAGCAAATGCACAGCGGAAGATTTCTTTCATACCTGAGAATAAACATGCTTTAAAGTGTCAACCAAAAGGTTGGTGAGTTCATTAGTTTAACATAAATAATCATTTCATAATTTTAATAGACCACAAGATTTCATATTTTCATTTCTCATAAACATACGTCCCATGCATAGAGACAAAAATATCATTCATATGGATTGAACACCTGGTAACCGACATTCACAATATGTATATAAGAATATCCCCATCATTCCGGGATCCTCCTTCGGACATGATATAATTTTCGAAGTACTAAAGCATCCGGTACTTTGGATGGGGCTTGTTGGGCCCGATAGATCTATCTTTAGAGTTCGCGTCAATTAGGGTGTCTGTTCCCTAATTCTTAGATTACCAGACTAAAAAGGGGCATATTCGATTTCGATCATTCAACCATATAATGTAGTTCAATTACTTGTGTCTATTTCGTAAAACAGTTAAAAACATCGCATGTATTCTCAGTCCCAAAAATATATATTGCAAAAGCATTTAAAAAGGGATTAATGAAACTCACCATACTGTATTTTGTAGTAAAAATACATATGTCTATATTGAACAACTAATCAATGCAGGGTTGGCCTCGGATTCACGAACCTATATCATTTGTGTATTTATTAATATACATAGTTGTAATTGAACAAATATATATATAAATTTATTAGTTATATTTCTTTTATATTAATAATATATATATCGTTCTTATATTCATTTTGTTATATAAAAATATTAATCTTGTTAGGTTATATGTATTAAATAAATTTTTTAATATATGTATATATATCATTTGTATATTAATAATAAGAGTAGTCAAAATAATGTTAATAGTGGTAAAATGTTAGTAGTTATAATACTTAATATTAATATTACTAGTGAGATAATAGTATTAATAATTCTATTAATGATAATGATAATGATATTAATAATTATATTTGTAAAATATTAATTTTTCTGTTAATAATAGTTATGTTACCGATTTTTAGTAATTTACATAATAATACTTGTGATAATACAAATAATAATACTTATGTTAATTTTAACAATTATATTATTTATAAAAAGGTACTAATACTAATATTTATAAAAAATAATAATCATTTGTATTATTTTCATATTGATGGTAATCGTAACCATAATCTTCATGTTGATATTAATACTAAATTGATAAAATTACTAATAATAATAATGATATTCATTTTTTTTATAATAACAATAATACCAATAATATTTATCGATATTTCTTAGTAATAACTAAAATGATAATAATAATATTCTTATCATAAATTTTTACATAATAATAACAACAATTACTAATAACAATAATAATAATAATAATAATAATCATAATAATAATAATAATAACAATTAATAATAATATTTAATAATAATACTAATAAGTAAATACATGAAGACTACCTCAAAAAGAATTTGTTCAAAAAATAATCGCAGATGCCCAGATTCGAACCCCTGACCACTCGCAAACCCGCAAACCATCAAACCACTGAACCATTTAAATCTTTCTGAACTAAACTCATTTAAATTAAATATAACCCGTATTATTATTTAGTTCCTTTCCCTCCTTCTTCTTAACTGTAACCGATTGGAATCCAATCACAATTAACAACAGTTTAATTAAGGTGTTAATTTCGACATTGAAATGTAAACAAGCAATATTTAGATGGATTGATTTATCAAAACAGAATAATAAAATAACTAAATTAAAATATGAAACTGTAATATATACCTGATGAACACGATGAACTCACACAGCTATATTGAGATTGAGGCTGTTATAGATGATGTTTACTACATGAAAAAGTTTTTAATTCCTTCCACGAATCTGTTTGAAACGTTAATTGAATCTGAAACTTTAACTAGACTTCAAATTTCTCAAGGATTAAAACGTTTGACTTTTGAATTGAAACTTTGACTTCTGAAATTCGACCTTGATATCCTGAATTGTATTTTTAAACTTTGCAGAATACTTGAGTAGAAGATTTAAGACACAATTGCATTTATAGTTTTTGAGAATTGATTCAAAATTGATCTATTTGAAAATGAAGGTAAGAACAGGGGACTAGTCTGGATCTTGCTTCTTTTCTGTTCGAAATAATTTGATAAGAGGATTTTTCTAATTGACAATTGATACTGGAAATCAAATGGTTCTATTAAAGTCTCAACAATTGGATTCCCTTTTGGTAACAAATTCGTCGAGCATAATATCCAGACAAAGAGTAGATACAAAAAAAAATAAAGTTGAAATAGACATTCAACAAACTTTTGACTTGTATCCGGAAATTTAGTCCACTGAATTCAAAGAAAAAAATTAACAGATATTTTAAATAGTGAAAAGTAACAATATTTGTAGTTATCTCGTTGGGGTTTATAATTATTTAATGTTAATAATAAATATATTAATATTAATTATAAAACTAATACAAACTATATCATGATAATAAATAATAATACTAATAGGTAATAATACAGATAAAAATTGTAATGATAAAATTATTGATAGTAATACTAATAAATTTTATCATTTTCTAATAACTAATATAATATCTAACAATAAATTTATTATGGTAATAATAATGTTGGTAATAATAATATTTATATATCTCAATTTCGTATTTATATGTTATATACTTAAAAATATAAATGTTATTATTAATACCGAAAGTGATAATAATATTACTATAGTATTTATATTTTAATTTATAATTAATTTAATATCTTAATATTAATTATTGATAATTATGTAATATAATACCTTACATAATAACATATTTTTAATATTTAATATTTATACACTTTGTTATTATATAATAATGTGTTTGCATTTTAGTTACAACATGTATTATATATGTAAATATGAATATATTATTAATGTTTTATATATTTGAGTATTATACATTTATTTACTATATTATATCATTTCATAATAGAAATAGGTATTATAAATTTCATCACATAATATTTATATATTTTATTTATATATATATTATAACTTACCTATAATAATAATTATGTGTAGTGATCATATATATATATATATAGATTCTTTTTAAAAATAACATTATTATCTTATATATCCTTTTACATATTTAATTCTACTGATTAATTTGTATTTTATTATTTCATAATATTACATATACACATATATATACACAATTATTTACATCCAAATGTTCGTGAGTCCTCGGGAGTAGTCAAAGGTCAAATGATTCTATGAAATAGTTCATAACATTTTAAGATTCAACTAAAGTGACTTTGCTTATCGTGTCGAGATCATATAAAGATTAAGTTTAAATTTGATCGGAAATTCCCGGGTCATTACATTTTGCCCTGCAGGTATAGATTAGCAGCTTATGGTGGGTTTTACAAGGTAAGTGCAGATGTTTGACACAGTGTATAACTCTGATATTTTGTAATAATCTATATGGTCAAATGGTTTGTATTAACAACGTAACACCTGTGATTTTATGTATTAATATATGATGTGTAAATCTTAAAGTCTTCCGCTGTGAGTGTTTAAAAAAATGCATGTAAAAAGTACGGTGTTACAGGAAACCTTCTTTTCTTCTTTTTTCCAACTGTTTTATAGTATCAGCTAACCAATCATCTTTATTTTCACACTCCGATTTTTCAGATTTTTCACTAGTAACTTCATCACTTTCATCAACCTTTTTATCAACCTCTTCTTCCTTCTCATCAGATAACTCGTGCATAAAGTTTACCTCGTCACGATCAAGACCTCGAACTTTAGCATCTTTTGAATTATCTTCTTCATTAGCAGTCAACTTCTTAATTTCTTGATCATATTTGTAATGACCCAAAATATTTCGACTAATTTTAAACTTAATTCTTATTTAATTTTGACACGATAAGCAAAGTCTGTAATATTGAGTCTCAAAAATTTTGAACTATGTTATGAATTCATTTGACCTTTGACTACTCCCGACGATTCACGAACCACTATCTGTAAATAAATACATATATATTTAAATATATATATAAATTTGAAATAGAAACTTATATGATTTAATTCATTTGTGTAAATAAAATAATATATGATATTACTATAAATCTATATATATATATATATATATATATATATATATATATATATATATATATATATATATATATATATGATTTAGAATTTATTTAATAAATGCTCGTAGCGCTCGTTTGTCATTTTGACAGTTATTAATCAAGTTAGAAACGAACTTATGTGATTTTAAAATAAACGGTGATCCGAAAATGGGTTTTATAATTTATAGACTTAGTAAAAATGTATTTAGGAGCTATTTGTTAAATTTTAAAACTTTTTATATTTTACTTGGGGTTGGGAGTGAATAATTAATGTAATATTTATTTCATAATTAATGAGCAAATTTTATACCATAATGACCAAAATAAATATAAATAATTACTGTGAAAATATGGGATTTTTCTGAACACCTTTATCAGCCACTGATTTCGCACGATACACGGTCCGCGAAAACTGTCGGTAGAAAACTCCAACACACTGGCTGCGCTACTGTGTCATCCGAATACTTGCACATTTGAGTTAGAGAATGATTATTATATTATTATTTATTAATTATTAAAGCCACTTTACAGTAATATATATACATACATGTTAGATGAAACATTGACCACTTGCACAATTTTTTTTTTCTTTTCCTTTCCTATTTTGTTTAAGACAACTCAATTTTTATGTATGCATACTAGATATTCATGCTAGATCAACCAAAACAATAGCCTCACCATTTTATCTTATTTTTCTCTGTATCTAATCAGTACACCTTCAAACCACCTAGTCCGCCACCTCTCACAATCGACCACCATCCTAGTTGTCATCGAACCACCATCATGGTTTCCATCATGATCAAACCATCACCACAATTTCCAACGCCTAAAGCTGAGACCACCATTTTTTCTTGGTCCTCATCTTCGTGAAATCTTCATCATCTTAAACCCACACACTACCTGCAACACCACCACTACTCGCATCTTTTATTGTTTATATTCAATTCGAGACCACACCATGTTTAAACCACCATAACCGTTAACCATGGTTGCAACTGGGTTTATGTTTCCTGATCGAATAACCAGTAAACCGCCATTACTACTGCTATGTTACTGGTACAGCAGCCATACTTGTCTATTTCTGTTTCATTCTTGTTGTAACGGCTAGGTTGATACATAAAATAATGATGGTATCATATCACTAACGATGAAGATAATAATTAGTGTTTATGATTGTATGTGATCATGAAAATGATAATAGAGTTTCAGCTTGTTCTATTCCACCTTCCTGTCTCGATTGAACTTAAACAAACACGAAAGTATTACTGTGTGACGACGCGGAAATTTCCGACCAAATTTAAACTTAATCTTTATATTTGATCTCAACACGATAAGCAAAGTCTGTAATGTTGAGTCCTAAAATGCTTGAATTATTTTATGAAATCATCTGACCTTTGACCATTCTTGACGATTCACGAACAATTATGTGTAAATAAAAATGTATATATATATATATATAATATTTTGAACTAATAAAATATAATTTAATCACTTGAGTTAAAAATGTAAAATAATAATTAAGTTACTATTGAAATGAATATTTATATATAAATATAATGTTTATACATAACTAATATTGTATGTAAATTATATACAATGTATAAGTATTAAATATTAAGGATATATTATATATATATATATATATATATATATATATATATATATATATATATATATATATATATATATATTAAAAATGACATATGAAAAAGTAATTATATTTATAGATATAGTAATATTATTTTAATAATGTATATATAGGAAAAAAAAGATATGAAACTTGTTATTATTAGAATCATTATTAATTATATAATATCAGTATTATTATTATGATAAGAATAATACAAGTATTTAATATTATCATTAATAATATCATTTTAAATATTATGATAACTATTAATATCATAATCTTAAGTATTATTTTATGACAATAATTATTAATAGTATTATTATCTTATTATTATTAATAATATTTCAGTATTATTATTATTTATATATATCAATATTATTATTAATACAATTATTAATTATTAGTTTTTAATTAAGTATAAAAATAATAAAGGTATCGAATCTGTTTTGCATCAACATCAGATCGTTTGTTTAAATTGTCCTTCATGTCTGTTGAATTTAACAAGTTGATTCCTTCCAAGTGAATACAAATAATTTTTGTTAGCAATCTCACTCAAGTTTTATATATTTTTTTATTTTATTCAGTACCTGATGAGAAATTAAGTCGACCATCAATTCCGTTTATATATGATCGAATCCTGTGTTATGTAATACAAACAACCCTCACATTATTATTTACCAAACACAAAAACCCTTAAAGGCTTTTAATTAATCATATTGAAACCGAAAACTTGAAGAACACAATTAAAACTCTGTTCTTGGTCCAATTTTTCAAAAGCACGATTTTCAATCAAATCTCAAAATCTAAACATGCAGATAGATTAGGAATACTCTATTGAATATTTCTGCAAAGTCCCAAATACCAATTCATCTTATCGAGTCTGAATTTCGAGGTCAAACTTTTAAATCAAAAGTCAAACATTTTGTTCTTCATAAAAATTCAACTTCCTGTTATTAATTCAAGTTCAATTGATGATGTAGAAGGTTTCTATGAGTGATTTAGAATCTAATTCGTGTAGGAGTCATGAGCCATAATGGTCTTAATTTCAAAATAGGTGTTGGAGTTCATAACCGTAAGAATGCAGGTCTGTTCCTGCTTCCGTTATATTTTTATTTATTTTTAAGTTATCCAATCAAACATCACAGGTATTTTTGTTTCAATTTCAAGTACTAATTTAAATTATAATTCACGGTTGTGATTAGGAATTATTTCCAGTTAAGTTGAGTATTAAGATGAAGAAGAAAGAGTAAACAGATTAAAGGATAAATAAATTTAGAATGGTAATTAAAACAGAAAAACGTCCTGGTTCAGATGGTTTGGTGTGTTGTGGTGTGAGCGAGAGGTCTCGGGTTCGATTCTGGTCTGAGACATTTCTTTTTAGAAGAACCATTGAGGTAGTTTTTAATTTTTAAAAATTATTATTATTACTATTATTATTATTATTGTTAATATTAATTTTATTATTGTTGTTATTGATAAGATAATTAATATTTGCTTGTATTATCATTATTTGTTAGTATTATTAATATGCATGATGAAACTTAGGGTTGTTATTATGATTATCATTATAAATTAGTGTTATTATTACAAGAATTATAACTATTATTATGAATGTCATTACTAATATATGTATTATTATTATTAACATGTTTAGGACTACTAAAATTATCATTAATATAAAAACAATAAAATTTATTATTATTTTCTTTAATTAGTATCATTTTATAATTATTAGTATTATTATTATCATTATTAATAATATTATTACTATTATTACTATTATCATTATTAATAAAGTTATTATTATTAGTAACTCACTAATGTTAAAAACTATCATTTTTAACAAATAAATAATTTTGTATATAAAATGTATTTAGTACATATACTATAACTATATTAATATTTCATATAACTATATACATTAACATTAGATAGATAAATAATTACAGGTAACAAACTATTGATTTTCAAACATAATAATAATAATATATATATACATACATACATGTATGTATATAGATATATATATTAATATAACTAAATGAATAGATATTAATCATTTTAAAATATATATATACAAAATAAATATATATAGCATATCATTTAAGATATAATATAAGTATATGTTTTTAAATTGAATTTAAAATAAATTCTATATAACTACAAATATATATATATATATATATATATATATATATATATATATATATATATATATATATATATATATATATATATATATATATATATATAATACATATTAATAAGTAAAATTATGTGATTTCCATTATATGTTTTAATATATATATAAATGATATAGGTTCGTGAATCCGAGGCCAACCATGCATTGTGCGATATCGTCGTATGCATATTTTTACTACAAAATATCGTATCGTGAGTTCATTTGATTCCCTTTTACTCTTTACATTTTTGGGACTGAGAATACATGCGCTGTTTTTATAACTGTTTTCCTAAATGCTTTTGAGATATATTTTTGAACTGAGAATACATGAACTGCTATTATAAATGATTGACGAAATATACACAAATATTCAAAACTACATTCTATGATAGAATTATTTGGATTTAGAGGTTCGATTTAGTAGTTAGTAACGGTGAGATGATTTTGTCATTGCACTATGCGTTAGCTACCGTTTTAACTACCATCGGTGAAATAATTTTGTCATTGCACTACGCGTTAGCTACCGATGTATTGTATTGTATTGTATTATAGTCAACTTTGTAGTTGGTAACGGAGGGATGATTTTTCATTGCGTACGCATTAGCCCCCGTTTCAGCTACCCTCCGAGGGATGATTTTGCATTGCGCACGCATTAGCCCCCGTTGTATAAATTATATTGTATTAACTACCACGGTGAGATGATTTTGTAAATTTCACTTCGCATTAGCTACCGTTGGTGAATTGTTTGAAAGGTTCCGGTGTTCTTTATATGAATGATTTTCCAGCAGTGAGTAGACCTGCACAGATTGTTTTCTAAATATGAGTATCTTGTGGTCTATTATATTATTGAAAAATGATTATTTATGATAAACTAATGAACTCACCAACCTTTTGGTTGACACTTGAAAGCATGTTTATTCTCAGGTATGAAAGAAATCTTTCGCTGTGCATTTGCTCATTTTAGAGATATTACTTGGAGTCATTCATGGCATATTTCAATAGATGTTGCATTCGAGTCGTTGAGTTCAACAAGATTATTATTAATTCATTGATAGTTTGATATATTATGAAATGGTATGCATGCCTGTCAACTTTCGATGAAATGAAAGTTTGTCTTTTAAAAACGAATGCATTGATTGTAAAATGTATCATTTAGAGGTCAAATACCTCGCAATGTAATCAACTATTGTGAATCGTTTATAATGTATATGAACAGGTCCTTTCAGTTGGAATCAGAGCGGTGGTCTTAGTGAAGTAGGTCTGCATTAGTGTGTCTAACTGATAAGTCGTTAGGATGCATTAGTGAGTCTGGACTTCGACCTTGTCTGCATGTCAAAAGTTTTGCTTATCATTTAGTGTTGAAAATTATTTTCTTATCATCCTTAAAGTCTAGACACGTCTTACTGCCTCTATTGCATAGACAGTGTATAGATAAATTCGTATCTTAGCGTATCTGCTATTATTACCTTTGCCTGACAGCTTCCGTAGATTCCTCCGTAACTTATGGGATTTTAGTATTATATATGCATATGTAAATTATGTATTGCAGGGTACTAATCTACATCCTATAATCTATTTCTTATCGAAAATCCTTCATCTGATCGTATGAGATGAATCCCTCAACCAGTTCGAATTCCTCAGATTTCGACAGCTATTCTGATATGGATTTTCACTCGAGCTCTGAAAGCAGTGTGACTGGAATGGACCAACCAATCAGCCATCCCCAATTCATCTGATGGGTTCATAGACGACTTAACCGATGGAGACCCGAAGAAGGCGATCCCTTCCACCAACCAAAGTCACCTCTTGGTGAAAGACTTGAAGCACTCACCGACGAACCTGTCAGAAACACCATTTTCACCCTCATTTCCAGAATAGCTCGAAACGATTACGTAATATCTACAGTTCTAGATCTTATTCATCCGCTCGTCCGAACCGACAATCATCCTGGAATAATGAAAGAAGTCAACGAGCTTCACGCTCGAGTAATCAATTTGGAAAATATGGTGCAAAACTTACCAGCTTCAGCAACATCACCACCAATAAACCCAGTTTCAACATCATATGCCTCAATAGCACATTCTGTACCACGAGCATAATCATCGTTCTACGTATCGTTCTATCTATTTTATCTTCGTTCGACATGGCGATTATGTAATCTCTAATGTTTTAGAGATTATATATTCATTTTCTAACGGTAAATCAAATGAGTTTAATATCATATTAACTCATTAAATCTATATTACATCTGAAGAAAATATATATATGTAAGAATATTTTCATAAAGATTGTAATTAAAAATTCTTTTGTACAAACTGATAATGGTGAAAATATTTTAACGGGTAGGTAATACCCTAGAAATATTTAGGTTTCACATTAATAAGTTACATTATGCATTCTTCGAATCTGATTCAATAGTCATTTACTATCCTACTTACAACCACAGAAGTACGAATCCGTTTATCACAGAATAACCATTTTCATTCAATTTCATATTCGGATTTTGACCTATCAGAATCCAACAAGTGGCATAATTAAGAAAACATTGGACAAAATAAAATTTGTTAGAAACAAACAAATTAACTATGAGAAAATTTTTGTTAAGAATCCACGCTAACTGTTCCTAGCTAACTATTCCTAGCTAACTGATTACATTTTATTTATCGCTATTTATTTTCGCAATTTATATTCTCGCAATTTATTTATTGTCATTTAATTTCTGTTATTTATTTTACGCACTTTAAATATCGGGACACCTATACAAGGTTTTGACATATCATATCGACGCATCTATATATATTATTTGGAATCACCATAGACACTCTATATGCTGTAATGCTAGAGTTCGCTATACAGGGTTGAGGTTGATTCTACAATAATATATATACTTTGAGTTGTGATCGAGTCTGAGACATGTACACGGGTCACGATACGTATTAATTAATTTGAATATTATATATTATGAATTATTGGACTATTACTGTGGACTATCGACTGTGGACTAATAACATTGGACAATTAAAATGAATTAAAATATTGATTATAACATATGAAACTAAACATTTCTTCAAGTTTGCCACTTGATCTCATCTTAATCCTCATTTGTATCTTGACGATTACAATCTGCGTTCAAACCTTTCATGATTCTTGAAAACACCTCAATCGAGAGGATGAACCAACCGCACTTCATCTACGGAAAGAAAGATTTATGCATATAGTTATGCACCTGAAAACACTCAGAACCTGAGTAAACGTTTAACACGTATATGTGCTAATTCCTTTAGTGTTATTATTACCCAAAATAACTTGGTCATTCCTTTCAAAGTAGTAAATTTTGTCACAGCTCCAGCAAGTCAACTTCGACTTTTTGTTCAAAACAACCTTATTATAACCTTGAAATATATGCGTGCTCTTTAATTGTTACCGGAGAACCGTTTATATTCCACCACATTAGCAGTAAACTTACCAGCAACTTCATTACTCATTGACTTAAGTCACTCCGAAGAACCTTATTAACTATTCACTAAAACCTTATCATATACTCATCCACATCTTGTAACGAGAAATGCCATACCAATTATCGAGAATCGGCAATCAGTATTTTGAAATCTCGCAACATGCCTACATCAACAGTTATATGTATACATATAACATTTATCTCTTAGAATTATGATCTTTCATTCTGAAATTCTGAACAGCACCTAAACTCCGATTTAGTTCTCTGAATTTTTGAAAAATACTGATGACGCAGCAGAAACTGTAAACGAACTTAATAGTCAAAAGTATGATGATAAAGAATGGAGTGTTGAAAATGCTCAATAGAAAATTTAGTACCAAAAAGCGGATTATGCGAAATTATGAAGGAGTCTTTGAACAAATCACAAGGACTAAACTTGTACATAAAGAATCCTGATGATTCTGTTTTTGATAAAATCTTTAGCGAATACCTTGCTCCTTAATCGCTCTAAATCATCGTGAATGAATTTCTTCATCACAATATGATTCTAAAATTCTAAGATATCATCGTACCTTTCTTTATTAATATCCTCAATATTTCTGAAGATATCTTCATAAATATTCTCATCCGATATTAATTATCTCTCCGCGCCATCTATGTTATCTCATAAAAGGAAACTGTTTTAGTTTCTAGATTCTGTAAATCTTCAAATTTAAAATATGAATGTTTTGAAGTAGTGTTGGAAACTGATGCATGAGTTAGTATAATATAATAACACTTGATCAACATGATTATATTACAGTAAGTCATGCTGAGTTTCTAATGGAACGTGATGATTCACAGATTATAACGTCATCACGTGCCATGTTACATAACTCTTTCATTCTGCTTAACTTCTGAACATATCAAGAAAATATATTCTTAATAGTTCTATTCTCAGTGATTTTGGTAATTTGACAAATCAAATCGTGCGATTACGTTCTTTCTTGTTTAGAACATTAAGTTCATTCGAAACTCCATAATTACGAATTCTGGACCGTTACACGCTTTACTAGAGGTTGAGAAGAGAATAAAAAGGCAAAGAGCTTCAAAATATAAGAGAAAATATAAAGCTCAATTACAACACGGAGATTACAAACCGTGGATATTAATACGAATAGCAATATAAAGACACGGTATAATTAAGAATAATATCACCCCAAGGTAATAGTAGAAGTAAACAGATTTTTCTGGTGGAAGATTGAAAAGAAAGATGACAGAAATAATAATTAGAAAAATATCAAGGATTAGAACTGGATTAAACATTTTCATAATCTTTTGGATGTATGAACTAAGAAAGAAAGTATAGGAATGGTGAGAATAATGGAACGGAAGAGTTTAATTTATAAAAAAAAATAGACGTAATAATCAAGACAGATGACCGCATTTAATTAAAGAGATTCTAATTCCCTTAAATCCCGAAGAATCAAATCTTTTAGATTTTGAAGATTTTCTTTAAATCCCTTGAATTTCGGAATTCAAACAAGACAACGTCAAAAGTTAAGATGAAACTTTATTTACTCAATTTCATTCTTTTGTGATAGCTTCACTCATACACTTCGAATAATCGAATTATTTTATCCATATTACTCAATGATGATAAACCTCTATATATCAACTCATATTCATCATGAAAACATTTTTATTGATAACCATGACGACCTCACTCAAATTTCGGGACGAAATTTCTTTAACGGGTAGGAAATGTGACGACCCAGAAATTTCTGACCAAATTTAAAATTAATCTTTATATTTGATCTCGACACGATAAGCAAAGTCTGTAATGTTGAGTCCTAAAATGCTTGAACTATTTTATGAAATCATCTCACCTTTGACCATTCCCGACGATTCACGAACAATTAGGTGTAAATAAAAATGTAAATATATATATATATATATATATATATATATATATATATATATATATATATATATATATATATATATATATATATATATATATATATATATAAGTGTATATATAATATTTTGAACTAACAAAATATAATTTAATCACTTGAGTTAAAAATATAAAATAATAATTAAGTTACTATTGAAATGAATATTTATATATAAATATAATGTTTATACATAACTAATATTGTATGTAAATTATATACAATGTATAAGTATTAAATATTAAGGATATATTATATATATATATATATATATATATATATATATATATATATATTAAAAATGACATATGAAAAAGTTATTATATTTATAGATATAGTAATATTAATTTAATAATGTATATATAGGAAAAATAAATAAGATATGTAACTTGTTATTATTAGAATCATTATTAATTATATAATATCAGTATTATTATTATGATAAGAATAATACAAGTATTTAATATTATCATTAATAACATCATTTTAAATATTATGATAACTATTAATATCATAATCTTAAGTATTATTTTATGACAATAATTATTAACAGTATTATTATCTTATTATTATTAATAATATTTCAGTATTATTATTATTTATATATTTCAATATTATTATTAATACAATTATTAATTATTAGTTTTTAATTAAGTATAAAAAAAATAAAGTTATCGAATCTGTTTTGCATCAACATCAGATCGTCTGTTTAAATCGTCCTTCATGTCTGTTGAATTTAACAAATTGATTCCTTCCAAGTGAATACAAACAATTTCTGTTAGCAATCCCACTCATGTTTTATATATTTATTTTATTTTATTCAGTACCTGATGAGAAATTAAGTCGACCATCAATTCAGTTTATATACGATCAAATCCTGTGTTATGTAATACAAACAACCCTCACATTATTATTTACCAAACACAAAAACCCTTAAAGGCTTTTAATTAATCATATTGAAACCGAAAACTTGAAGAACACAGTTAAAACTCTGTTCTTGGTCCAATTTTTCAAAAGCACAATTTTCAATTAAATCTCAAAATCTAAACATGCAGATAGATTAGGAATACTCTATTGAATATTTCTGCAAAGTTCCAAATACCAATTCATCTTATCGAGTCTGAATTTTGAGGTCAAACTTTTAAATCAAAAGTCAAACATTTTGTTCTTCATAAAAATTCGACTTCCTGTTGTTAATTCAAGTTCAATTGATGATGTAGAAGGTTTCTATGAGTGATTTAGAATCTAATTCGTGTAGGAGTCATGAGCCATAATGGTTTTAATTTCAAAATGGGTGTTGGATTTCATAACCGTAAGGATGCAGGTCTGTTCCTGCTTCCGTTATATTTTTATTTTTTTTAAGTTATCCAATCAAACATCACAGGTATTTTTGTTTCAATTTCAAGTACTAAATCAAATTATAATTCACGGTTATGATTAGGAATTGTTTCCAGTTAAGTTGAGTATTAAGATGAAGAAGAAAGAGTAAACAGACTAAAGGATAAATAAATTTAGAAGGGTAATTAAAATAGAAAAATGTCCTGGTTCAGATGGTTTGGTGTGTTGTGGCGTGAGCTAGAGGTCTCGGGTTCGATTCTGGTCTGAGATATTTCTTTTTAGAAGAACCTTTGAGGTAGTTTTTAAGTTTTAAAAATTATTATTATTACTATTATTATTATTATTGTTAATATTTATTTTATTATTGTTGTTATTGATAAGATAATTAATATTTGCTTGTATTATCATTATTTGTTAGTATTATTAATATGCATGATGAAACTTAGGGTTGTTATTATGATTATCATTATAAATTAGTGTTATTATTACAAAAATTATAACTATTATTATGAATGTCATTACTAATATATGTGTTATTATTATTAACATGTTTAGGACTACTAAAATTATCATTAATATAAAAAGTATAAAATTTATTATTATTTTCTTTAATTAGTATCATTTTATAATTATTAGTATTATTATTATTATCATTATTAATAATATTATTACTATTATTAGTATTATCATTATTAATAAAGTTATTATTATTAGTAACTCACTAATGTTAAAAACTATCATTTTTAACAAATAAATAATTTTGTATATAAAATATATTTAGTACATATACTATAACTATATTAATATTTCATATAACTATATACATTAACATTAGCTAGATAAATAATTACAGGTAACAAACTATTGATTTTCAAACATAATAATAATATATATATATATACATACATGTATGTATATGGATATATATATTAATATAACTAAATGAATAGATATTAATCATTTTAAAATATATATATATACAAAATAAATATATATAGCATATCATTTAAGATATAATATAAGTATATGTCTTTAAATGGAATTTAAAATAAATTCTATATAACTACAAATATATATATATATATATATATATATATATATATATATATATATATATATATATAATTATATATATATATATATATATATATATATATATATATAATTATATATATATATATATATATATATATATATATATATATATATATATATATATTTATATATATGTATATATTATATATATATTAATAAGTAAAATTATGTGATTTCCATTATATGTTTTAATATATATATATATATATATATATATATATATATATATATATATATATATATATATATATATATATATATATATATATATATATATATATATATATATATAAATGATATAGGTTCTTGAATCCGAGGCCAACCCTGCATTGTGCGATATCGTCGTATGCATATTTTTACTACAAAATATCTTATCGTGAGTTCATTTGATTCCCTTTTACTCTTTACATTTTTGGGACTGAGAATACATGCGCTGTTTTTATAACTGTTTTCCTAAATGCTTTTGAGATATATTTTTGAACTGAGAATACATGAACTACTTTTATAAATGATTGATGAAATAGACACAAATATTCAAAACTACATTCTATGATAGAATTATTTTGATTCAGAGGTTCGATTTAGTAGTTAGTAACGGTGAGATGATTTCTTCATTGCACTACGCGTTAGCTACCGTTTTAACTACCATCGGTGAGATGACTTCGTCATTGCACTATGCGTTAGCTACCGATGTATTGTATTGTATTGTATTATAGTCGACTTTGTAGTTGGTAACGGAGGGATGATTTTGCATTGCGTACGCATTAGCCCCCGTTTCAGCTACCCTCAGAGGGATGATTTTGCATTGCGTACGCATTAGCCCCAGTTGTATAAATTATATTGTATTAACTACCACGATGAGATGATTTTGTGATTACACTACGCATTAGCTACCGTTGGTGAGTTGTTTGAAAGGTTCCGGTGTTCTTCATATGAATGATTTTCTAGCAGTGAGCAGACATTGCACAGATTGTTTTCTAAATATGAGTATCTTGTGGTCGATTATATTATTGAAAAATGATTATTTATGATAAACTAATAAACTCACCAACCTTTTGGTTGACACTTGAAAGCATGTTTATTCTCAGGTATGAAAGAAATCTTCCGCTATGCATTTGCTCATTTTAGAGATATTACTTGGAGTCATTCATGGCATATTTTAAAAGACGTTGCATTCGAGTCGTTGAGTTCAACAAGATTATTATTAAGTCATTGATAGTTTGATATATTATGAAATGGTATGCATGCCTGTCAAATTTCGATGAAATGAAAGTTTGTCTTTTAAAAACGAATGCAGTGATTGTAAAATGTATCATTTAGAGGTCAAATACCTCGCGATGTAATCAACTATTGTGAATCATTTTAAATGTATATGAACAGGTTCTTTCATACTGCTACAGATTTCTGTTTCAACGAGTCATTTGGGTTTTCTTTTTTCTAGTGTAATAATCCACTTCAAATCCCGTTAGGCTTCAAACCACCACTCGCTAGTTTCATGTTCGTATTCAAACCCCAAACAGCCACCCACTTCATACCACTACTGCTGCTATAAGTGTTTCTGTTTATGTTGAAACTCCACCGGAACACCACCACGAACCATAACAGTTCGGTCACCACATTATTACTGTCACATCACGTTAAAACCGTTACCACATCTTAATTTTTTTCTTTCTTCTTCATTCCTGTGTTACTACGTTTCATGTTACAGCGGGGATGATGGAAAATGATTTTAAAAATGACGATGTACAGTGACGATATTAAAGATGATGTTTATGGCTCGATAACGATGATAAAGATATAAAGACTCGATAGATGATGGTGATAATATTATAAGATGGTGACCGAGAGTGATTTAGGATTATGATTATGATTTCGTGATATGATGATGATGATCACATGAATGGATGATGATGATGCCAAATGATGAAGATGATGATGTTGTATAATGTTCGTGTTTTGAGAAATCGATGATGGATGTTACAGTGATTAGAACCGAACCCTTTTAAGATTTTTTTTGGACTAATTAATTGTTGGGCTTAGTTAAATCAACTTGGTCCGTTTCTAATTGTGCAGTTGGACTGAGAGACTAACTTAGTAGTTGGGCCGAAATCCAATTTAGATTAGGAAGTAGAGGGAACAGTTTAATTTGGGTTATAAATAATTCAATAGGGATTAAATCAGAAAAATAGAAATGGATGGATGGTTTGTGATGTTAGTGGTTAGCGAGAGGTCCTGAGTTCAAATCCAGTTTGGGACATTCTTTTTGGGAAAAGCTTATAAACCCTCTTAAAGGTGGTAGTAGTAGTAGTAGTAGTAGTAGTATTATTATTATTATTATTATTATTATTATTATTATTATTATTATTATTATTATTATTATTATTATTATTATTATTGTTATTATTATTATTATTATTATTAGAAACTTATGAAAATAAAAGACATTAATTATGACTAAAGTTAAATATATGAAAATGTTAGTAAAAGTAAAAATTTAAGATTATGGATAATAATATTATCAGGAGTACGATAATTATGATGCAAATATAGATAAAATCATAAGTATCGTTAATAAATAATATTATGAATACATATGAAATCTGATTAAGTTTATAGATTATATATGTATGTATAACACATCTTTTATTATGGAAAATTTATTATAATTATTACTAAATGTATAATTATTATCATAAATATATTAGTATTAATACTATTATTAACGTTATTATTATTATTATTATTATTATTATTATTATTATTATTATTATTATTATTAGTAAATCATTATTATTAACAGAACTATCTTTTTAAACAGATAAATATTTTGTACATAAAATATATTTATTACATATACTATAATTATATTAATATTTCACATAATTATATATATCAAACCTATTAATATTATTTATATAAATACTTACATATAACAAACTATGGATTTTTAAATATGATACTAAACAACTATGTATATAAATATGGATATTAATATAACTATATAAATATTAATCATTTTGAATATATACATAAATTATATATATATATATATATATATATATATATATATATATATATATATATATATATATATATATATATATATATATATATATATATATATATATATATATATAAATTAAGATATAATAAATAAATTTGTTCGATTACGATTATAGGTGTTAATATATATATACTTGGTATAGGTTCGTGAATCCGAGGCCAACCCTACACTTGTTCAATATTGTCATACGTATTTTTACTACAAAATACAGTATGGTGAGTTCATTTGATTCCCTTTTACTCTTTACGTTTTTGGGACTGATAATACATGCGCCGTTTTTATAACTTTTTTCTAAATGTTTTTTAGATATATTTTTGAACTGAGAATACATGAACTGCTTTTATAAATGATTGACGAAATAGACACAAATATTCAAAACTACATTCTATGATAGAATTATCTGGATTCAGAGGTTTGATTTAGTAGTTAACGGAGAGATGATTTTGCATTGCGTACGCATTAGCTCCCGTTTTAACTACCATTAGCGGGATGATTTTGCATTGCATGCACGTACTAGCCCCCGATGTATTGTATTGTATTATAGGCGACTTTGTAGTTGGTAACGGAGGGATGATTTTGCATTGCGTACGCATTAGCCCCCGTTTCAGCTACCCTCGGGAGATGATTTTGCATTGCGTACGTATTAGCTCCCGTTGTATAAATTATATTGTATTAACTACCACGCTGAGATGATTTTGTCATTGCACTACGCATTAGCTACCGTTGGTGAGTTGTTTGATAGGTTCCGGTGTTCTTCATATGAATGATTTTACAGCAGGAGTAGACCTGCACAGATTGTTTTCTAATTTTGAGTATCTTGTGGTCTATTAAACTATTAGAAATGATTATTTATGATAAACTAATGAACTCACCAGCGTTTTGGCTGACACTTGAAAGCATATTTATTCTCAGGTATTAAAGAAATCTTCCGCTGTGCATTTGCTCATATTAGAGATATTACTTGGAGTCATTCATGACATTTCAAAAGATGTTGCATTCGAGTCATCGAGTTCATCAAGATTATTATTAAGTCAATTATAGTTGGATATATTATGAAATGGTATGCATGCCGTCAACTTTCGATGAAATGAAAGTTTGTCTTTTAAAAACGAATGCAATGTTTGTAAAATGTATCATATAGAGGTCAAGTACCTCACGATGTAACCATATGTAATGTATTCGTCCAGATGGATTAGGACGGATCATGAAAGTTGGTATCAGAGCGGTGGTCTTAGCGAACCAGGTCTTGCATTAGTGTGTCTAATTGATAGTTGTTTAGATGCATTAGTGAGTCTGGACTTCGACCGTGTCTGCATGTCAAAAGTTTTGCTTATCATTTTGTGTCAAAAATTACTTGCTTATAATCCTTAAAGTTTAGACGCATCTTACTGCCTCTATTGCATAGATAGTGTATGGATAAATTCGTATCCTAGCGTATTTGTTACTGTAAACTTTGCCTGACAGCTTCTGAAGATTCCTCCGTAACTTATGGGATATTGGTATTCTATATATATATATATATATATGAAAATTATATGTTCTAAGTCCTATAATCTATCTCATATCGAAAATAAATTCCCTGATCGTACGAAATGGATCCTTCAACTAGTTCCAGTTCCTCGGATTCTGACAACTATTCCGATATGGATTTCCACACGAGCTCCGGCTGCAGTATAACCGGAATGGATCAAATAATCAGTCATCTTCAGTTCTAGATTAATTGGGGATGAGTTCGTAGTCGACTTAACCAATGGAAACGAGAAGAAGGTGATACTTTCCACCAACCAAATTTCCTTCTTGGCGATGAACCTGAAGCACTTACCGGCAAACCAGTCCGAAACACCATTTTCACCTTCATTTTCCGAATATCTCCCCATGATTATATACTATCTCAAATTCAAAACCTTATTCATCCGATCGTTTCAACCGTCAATCATTCCGGGGTAATAGAAGAAGTCAACGAACTTCATGCTCGAGTAATCAATTTGGAGAATATAGTGCAAAACTTACCAGCTTCAACAACATCACCGGCACCAACAGTACCACCAACAACCCAAGTTTCAACATCACATGCTTCAATATCTCATTCTGTACCTCGAGTGTAATCATCGTTCTACAAGACGTTCTACATCATTTATCTTCGCTCGACATGATGGTTATGTAACTTCTAATGTTTTAGAGATTATGTACTCTAGTTCTAACCGTAAACCAAATGAGTTTAATATCATATTAACTCATTAAATCCATGATTACATCTGAAGAAAATATATATGTATATATGTTTTCATAAAGATTGTAATTAAAAATTCTTTTGTACAAACTGTTAATGGTGAAAATATTTTAACGGGTAGATAATACCCCAGAAAATATTTAAATTTCACATTAATAAGTTACACTATACATTCTTCAAAGCTGATTCAACAGTCATTTACTATCCTACTTACAACCATCGAAATATGTATCCGTTCACCACAGAATAACCATTTTTATTCAATTACATATTTTGATTTTGACCTATCAGAATCCAACAAGTGGCTTAATGAAGAAAACATTGGACAAAATAAAATTTGTTAGAAACAAACAAATTAACTATGAGAAAAATTTTGTTAAGAATCCATGCTAACTGTTCCTAGCTAACTGATTACATTTTATTTATCGCAATTTATTTATCGCAATTTATATTCTCGTAATTTTATTTATCGTAATTTAATTTCTGTTATTTATTTTACGCACTTTAAATATCGGGACACGTATACAATGTTTTGACATATCATATCGACGCATCTATATATATTATTTAGAATAACCATAGACACTCTATATGCAATAATGATCGAGTTAGCTATACAGGGTTGAGGTTGATTCTATAATAATATATATACTTTGAGTTGTGATCGAGTCTGAGACATGTATACAATGGGTCACGATACGTATTAATTAATTCGAATATTATATTAAACTATATATGAATTGTTGTACTACTAATTATGGACTACGAACTGTGGACTAATGACATTGGATAATTAAAATGAATTAAAATATTGATTATAACATATGAAATTAAACATCTCTTCAAGTTTGCCACTTGATTTCATCTTAAACCTCATTTGTATCTTGACGATTACAATCTGCGTTTAAACCTTTCATGATTCTTGAAAACACCTTAATCGAGAGGATGAACCAACCACAATTCATCTACGGAAGGAAAGATTTATGCATATAGTTATGCACCTGAAAACACTCGGAACTTGATTAAACGTTTAACACGTATCTGTGCTAGTTCCTTTAGCGTTATTATTAACGGAAATAACTTTGCAATTCCTGTTCCAGATAGCCAGTTCTGTCACAGCTCCAGCAAGTCAACTTCGACTTTTCGTTCAAAACAACCTTATTATAACCTTGATATATATGCGTGCTCTTTTATTGTTACCGGGGAACCCTTTTATATTCCACCATATTACCAGCAGACGTACCAGCAACCTCGTTGCTCCTTAGTTTAAATCTCTCCGAAAAATCACTATATTTATCTATTGAAGTCTTATCATGAACTCATCGGCATCTTGTAATGATAATTACCATACCGAATACCGAGAGGCATCAATCGATAATCTCAATTTCCTCAGCGATTCTACAACAACAATTATATATATATATATATATATATATATATATATATATATATATATATATATATATATATATATATATATATATATATATATTCTATCTCCTAGATTTACAAAACTTTAATTCTGAATTTCTGAAAAGCGATTTAGCCTATGAATCGGTTTTCTGAGTTTTGAAAAAACGGATGAAATTTTTAGCGAATACGTTGCTCCTTACTCTAAATCCTTGCGGACGAATTTCTTCATCATCTTCTGATCTTAAATATTTTAAATTCTAAGATATCATCGTATCCTTCGTTATAAATATCTTAGATATTTCTGAAGATACCTTCATAAATATCTTTGTTCGAAATTATCTATCTCTTCGTGCTATCTGTGTTACGTCATAAAGGAAACTATTTTAGTTTCTAAATTTCTTTAAAATTCGAGTTTGAATAATGAATGGTTTCTGGAAAAGTGTTGGGAATTGAAGCATGAGTTAGTATAATATAATGACGTCAGGCCAACGTGGTTATATTACAGTAAGTCATGCTAAATTTCTAATGGAACGTGATGACTCACAGACTATACCGTCATCATGTGCCATGTTACATAACTCTTTCATTCTATTTAACCTCTAAACATATCAAGAAAATATTCTCTTGATATTTCTATCCTTTCCATAATTCCAACAGTTGCTAAAAAAAATCGTGCTATTACATTTTCTTTCTGATTAGAAGATTTCCTTAAATTCCTTGAATTCCGAAAATCCATCATGAATACATCAAAAGTTAAGACGAAACTTTTCACTCTTTTGTGAACGCTTCACATGATCGAATCGTTTTATCTATATTAATAATGATAAAACTCTAATTATCAACTCATATTCGTCATGAAAACATTTTTATTGTTAACCATGATGACCTCACTCAAATTTCGGGACGAAATTTCTTTAACGGGTAGGTACTGTAATGACCCGAAAATTTTCGACTAATTTTAAACTTAATTCTTATTTAATTTTGACACGATAAGCAAAGTCTGTAATATTGAGTCTCAAAAATTTTGAACTATGTTATGAATTCATTTGACCTTCGACTACTCCCGACGATTCACGAACCACTATCTGTCAATAAATACATATATATTTAAATAAATATATATAAATTTGAAATAGAAACTTATATGATTTAATTCATTTGTGTAAATAAAATAATATATGATATTACTATAAATCTATATATATATATATATATATATATATATATATATATATATATATATATATATATATATATATATATATAAAGTATATTGAATTTATATAAAGTATATATAAAGTATATTGAATATATATATATATATATATATATATATATATATATATATATATATATATATATATATATATATATATATATATATATATATGATTTAGAATTTATTTAATAAATGCTCGTAGCGCTCGTTTGTCATTTTGATCATTATTAATCAAGTTAGAAACGAACTTATGTAATTTTAAAATAAACGTTGATCCGAAAATGGGTTTTATAAATTATAGACTCAGTAAAAATGTATTTAGGAGTTATTTGTTAAATTTTAAAACTTTTTATATTTTACTTGGGGTTGGGAGTGAATAATAAATGTAATTTTTATTTAATAATTAATGAGCAAATTTTATACCATAATGACCAAAATAAATATAAATAATTACTGTAAAAATATGGGATTTTTCTGAACACATTTATCCGCCACTGATTTCGCACGATACACGGTCCGTGAAAACTGTCGGTAGAAAACTCCAACACACTGGCTGCGCTACTGTGTCATCCGAATACTTGCACATTTGAGTTAGAGAATGATTATTATATTATTATTTATTAATTATTAATGCCACTTTAGAGTAATATATATACATACATGTTAGATGAATCATTGACCACTTGCACAATTTTTTTTTTCTTTTCCTTTCCTATTTTGTTTAAGACAAATCAATTTCTATGTATGCATACTAGATATTCATGCTAGATCAACCAAAACAATAGCCTCACCATTTTATCTTATTTTTCTCTGTATCTAATCGGTACACCTTCAAACCACCTAGTCCGCCACCTCTCACAATCGACCACCATCCTAGTTATCATCGGACCACCATCATGGTTCCATCATGATCAAACCATCACCACAATTTCCACCGCCTAAAGCCGAGACCACCATTTTTTCTTGGTCCTCATCTTCGTGAAATCTTCATCATCTTAAACCCACACACTACTTGCAACACCACCACTACTCGCATGTTTTATTGTTTATATTCAATTCGAGACCACACCATGTTTAAACCACCATAACTGTTAACCATGGTTGCAACTGGGTTTGTGTTTCCTGATCGAATAACCAGTAAACCGCCATTACTACTGCTTTGTTACGGGTACAACAACCATATTGTCCATTTCTGTTTCATTCTTGTTGTAACAGCTAGGTTGATACATAAAATAATGATGGTATCATATCACTAACGATGAAGATAATAATTAGTGTTTAGGATTGTATGTGATCATGAAAATGATAATAGAGTTTCACCTTGTTCTATTCCACCTTCTTGCCTCGATTGAACCTAAACAAACACGGAAGTATTACTGCTACAGATTTCTGTTTCAACGAGTCATTTGGGTTTTCTTTTTTCTAGTGTAATAATCCACTTCAAATCCCGTTAGGCGTCAAACCACCACTCTCTAGTTTCCTGTTCGTATTCAAACCCCAAACAGCCACCCACTTCATACCACTACTGCTGCTATAAGTGTTTCTGTTTATGTTGAAACTCCATCGAAACACCACCATGAACCATAACAGTTCGGTCACCACATTATTACTGTCACATCACGTTAAAACCGTAACCACATCTCTTATTTGTTTTCTTTCTACTTCGTTCCTGTGTTACTACGTTTTGTGTTACAACGGGGATGATGGAAAATGATTTTAAAAATGACAATGTACAGTGACGATATTAAAGATGATGTTTATGGCTCGATAACGATGATAAAGATATAAAGATTCGATAGATGATGTTGATAATATTATAAGATGGTGACCGAGAGTGATTTAGGATTATGATTATGATTTCGTGATATGATGATGATGATCACATGAATGGATGATGATGATGCCAAATGATGAAGATGATGATGTTGTATAATGTTGGTGTTTTGAGAAATTGATGATGGATGTTACAGTGATTAGAACCGAACCCTTTTAAGATTTTTTTGGACTAATTAAATGTTGGGCTTAGTTAAATCAACTTGGGTCGTTTCTAATTGTGCAGTTGGGCCGAAAGACTAACTTAGTAGTTGGGCCGAAATCCAATTTAGATTAGGAAGGAGAGGGAACAGTTTAATTCGGGTTATAAATAATTCAATAGGGATTAAATCAGAAAAATAGAAATGGACAGATGGTTTGTAATGTTAGTGGTTAGCGAGAGGTCCTGAGTTCAAATTCGGTTTGGGACATTCTTTTTGGGAAAAGCTTGTAAACCCTCTTAAAGGTAGTAGTATTATTATTATTATTATTATTAATATTATTATTATTATTATTATTATTATTATTATTATTATTATTATTATTATTATTATTATTATTATTATTATTATTATTATTATTATTATTATTATTATTATTAGTATTATTATTATTATTATTATTATTATTATTATTATTATTATTATTATTTTTATTATTATTATTATTATTATTATTATTATTATTATTATTACTATTACTATTATTATTATTATTACTATTATTACTATTACTATTACTATTATTATTATTATTATTATTATTATTATTATTATTATTATTATTATTATTATTATTATTATTATTATTAATAGAAACTTATGAAAATAAATGACATTAATTATGACTAAAGTTAAATATATGAAAATGTTAGTAAAAGTAAAAATTTAAGATTATGGATAATAATATTATCAGGAGTACGATAAGTATGATGCAAATATAGATAAAATCATAAGTATCGTTAATAAATAATATTATGAATACATATGAAATCTGATTAAGTTTATAGATTATATATGTATGTATAACACATCTTTTATTATGGAAACTTTATTATAATTATTATTAAAAGTATAATTATTATCATAAATATATTAGTATTAATACTATTATTAACGTTATTATTATTATTATTAGTAAATCATTATTATTAACAAAACTATCTTTTTAAACAGATAAATATTTTGTACATAAAATATATTTATTACATATACTATAATTATATTAATATTTCACATAATTATATATATCAAACCTATTAATATTATTTATATAAATACTTACATATAACAAACTATGGATTTTTAAATATGACACTAAACAACTATGTATATAAATATGGATATTAATATAACTATATAAATATTAATCATTTTGAATATATACACAAATTAAATATATATAATATATAAATTAAGATATAATAAATAAATTTGTTCGATTACGATTATAGGTGTTAATATATATACTTGGTATAGGTTCGTGAATCCGAGGCCAACCCTATACTTGTTCAATATTGTCATATGTATTTTTACTATAAAATACAGTATGGTGAGTTCATTTGATTCCCTTTTACTCTTTACATTTTTGGGACTGAGAATACATGCGCTGTTTTTATAACTGTTTTCTAAATGTTTTTGAGATATATTTTTGAACTGAGAATACATGAACTGCTTTTATAAATGATTGACGAAATAGACACAAATATTCAAAACTACATTCTATGATAGAATTATCTGGATTCAGAGGTTCGATTTAGTAGTAAACGGAGACATGATTTTTCATTGCGTACTCATTAGCTCCCATTTTAACTACCATCTGCGGGATGATTTTGCATTGCACGTACGTACTAGCCCCCGATGTATTGTATTGTATTATAGTCGACTTTGTAGTTGGTAACAGAGGGATGATTTTGCATTGCGTACGCATTAGCCCCCGTTTCAGCTACCCTCGGGAGATGATTTTGCATTGCGTACTCATTAGCTCCTGTTATATAAATTATATTGTATTAACTACCACGGTGAGATGATTTTTTCATTGCACTATGCATTAGCTACCGTTGGTTAGTTGTTTGATAGGTTTCAGTGTTCTTCATATGAATGATTTTACAGTAGGAGGAGACCTGCACATATTGTTTTCTAATTATGAGTATCTTGTGGTCTATTAAACTATTGGAAATGATTATTTATGATAAACTAATGAACTCACCAGCCTTTTGGTTGACACTTGAAAGCATGTTTATTCTCAGGTATTAAAGAAATCTTCCGCTGTGCATTTGCTCATATTAGAGATATTACTTGGAGTCATTCATGACATATTTCAAAAGACGTTGCATTCGAGTCGTCGAGTTCATCATGATTATTATTAAGTCAATTATAGTTGGATATATTATGAAATGGTATGCATGCCGTCAACTTTCGATGAAATGAAAGTTTGTTTTTTAAAAACGAATACAATATTTGTAAAATGTATCATATAGAGGTCAAGTACCACGCGATGTAACCAAATGTAATGTATTCGTCCAGATGGATTAGGACGGGTCATGAAAATATTCTTCCTCTACCATTTCAAACTCCCATAAGTACCGTAAACCAGGTTCATAAATATCAACCTTATTCACTTCACTAATCACATTCACCTTTTCAAAGCGAACTTCCTTAGAGACTTCAGATTCAGCAGGAACTTTACCCTCGACAATTTTGAACACCTTAACAACATTGCGTTCTAAGTTTTGAATGGACGCTTGATGATTATTTTGCACTTGGGAAAGTTGAGCCTTTATGTTATCATTAGCCTCATTTTGATTCTTGATGAAAGTTAGGATGCTTTCTTCAAGATTAGACTTCTTGTCTGTTTGAGCATCAGAAGATAAATTTGGAATGAAGGGTTCTCTAACTGGAAAGAAACCAGGTGGATTTTTATTATTATTAGGATAAGGGGTATTATAATTATTAAGGTAGTTTGGGTTTCCTTGATATTGATTTATGTAAGAAACATTCTCAACTTGCTCCATTGTAAAACTAGCAACCCAATCTTTAATATCATGAGGACCTTGGCATTTTTTACAACCTACCTTAATCATATGCATTTCTTTGGTAAGCTTTTCAATTTGCCTTTCCAGATTACCCAACTGCACATTCATAGCTTTAACCATATCTTCAGAATCATAACTAACAGATTTTACCGAACGAGAAATGTCTAAGTCTTGATGCAATTCGTTGGAATGAGCAGCTAACTTATTGTTAAAGTTTCAGCTTCTTCGGCAGTTATACTCATGATGTTTCCTCCAATAGATGTATCAATCTCTCTTCTTGTAGCAATATCACAACCTTTATAGAAAGTAGTTACCTTTTTAAACTTATCTAAACCATGTTGTGGACAACCTCTAAGTAGAGTATAGTGTCTCATTACTTTTCTGACGAAAATTAGCAATTTCAGTTTGAAGGGTGACAGTTTTTGATGCGGGAAAGAATCGAGATAGAAATTTTTTAACCATAGTATCCTAACTAGTAATATCTCCTTCAGGTAACGAGTTTAACCATTCTTTAGCTTCATCTTTTAATGACCATGGAAAGAGACGAAGATAGATGACATTACTTTCCACATTATTAATGTTAAACAGATTACAAATATCTTTAAAATTCCGAATGTGAGCATTAGCATCTTCCTTTTCAGTTCCCCTAAATTGATTATCCTTAAGCAAATGAAATATAGGACCTTTAAAATCAAAGTTTTCTTTTATAATAGGCTGAGTAATAGCGTGACATAATCCTTCCCGACCCGCTTTCATTAACGCTTCCATTGAATCAGTAGTCATTTCAATTTCAGAACCAAAAAGGGATCCTAAATTAGAATCAGGACTAGACGGTGGACTAGATAATGAATCATCATTAGAAGTAGTTCTTTCATTGAAATTTAATTTCTTAACAATATTCGAATCCTTAGAAGGTTTAATAATATATCGGGATTTGGTAACATGTCTTGTAAGACGGATTTCTTGCATCGGGTATTCATGTGATCCAAAATCATAAAAAGAAATATTTTAGGAGAAAATGTTTTAGACCTAAAAGGATATATATAATTTAAAATATTAAATATATTCTAATATTTAGGAAGCATGTTAGTATATTAATAAATTTTAAGTTAGTAGATATAATAATAATGATTAATGACATAACTAATAATATAAATATTAAATAACAACTTTTATCTCATAACAACGAATAATCAAACATACACGGCTTATTGAATCTTTTAATACTTAAGTGACCCGTCAGTGTCTAGGTTCAAGCAGGAGCCTTTAAATCGGAACCCCAGCAACCCTCTCCTAAAGGAAGACAGTCATCACCCGTTTTCAAGAAATATCAATAACCAAAGTATATCCAACTTTCGTATTTACCGTGCTCCCCGGCAGCGGCGCCAAAAAGTTGATGTGTCAAAAGTGTGTGCAGTAGTGCTTAGCTTATCTTTCAACTTTTAGATTTATAAAACCTTTATTTTACTTTTAACACCCTAACGAGCAACAAAACCCGATCAGATGTAGTATTTTAGGTTATCGTCCCAATAGAGCGCAGATGCGGATAAGAGTTTTTTATTTAAATAGTTTAATTCTTATTAAAGAATTAACAATAGATTTTTATTTCTTTTTATATGATTGATTCTTATCTCTTAGGAAAGAGATGCTTTAAAAATAAACAAAGCAATAAAATAAAACAATGAATTGAAGATTAAAAATAAATAGATAAAAATAAAAGCAATTACATGAACTAATAACTCATACATGAATTATATTAGGCAAGTTTCATAACTTATATTAACACAAAGTAGAATAATAATTATAGACCAACTATTATCCCTAAACAGGTTAAACTAAGTGTTGCATATCATTCAACAAGTAGGACTTAAAGCATATGCTAGATATGTGATGTGCATAACTTACATCTCAATTCTTCATGTTCAAATCAATTACATGATACATATCAATCTTGTGATGAGGATTAACATGCAAATAGACTGACAAATTATATAAGCTATTAAACACCAAGTAGATCAACTCAAGTTACTAGCTGAAAGTCAATTACTACTAAGTTCTCATGCAATCATTAATTAAACAAATCCAAACAAAGGTTCTTCAATTAAGCTTAACAATATCAAACTCTATTATATAAGCGTAATTCTAATTAAACAAGTTTATCACTATTAAGCTTTTTAACCTAGTTGCATGCAATTCAATTTGACAAGTTTGATGGACTAGATCTAAACAAGTAGCATGACTCGAATAATAGATCTTCAGATCAAGTACTAATCAATCCTAGAATCATGTTATTTAATCATTAAGCATGACAAAGAAGTATATTTAAGCAACAGATTCAAAATAGTTCACATATTATTACAGAAACTCGACCATACAGATCTGGAAAAGAACCAGAAACTGTACGGATAAAGCACACGAAGCCAGCGGCTTTGTTCCCACCAAGCCGGCGGCTTGGAAGGTGAGGCCGACGACTTCATCTAATTTCCAAATGAAGTTCAGTTTTCGTCCACGTAACCACTATGAAAGTTTAGTTCATAGCAGAAGACGAACAGAAATGATTAGAGTAAATAAAATAGACTAAACAATAAAGTAAAGATAGAATCATACCTTAAAAAGGTAGATCTAAGAAACTTGAATTAAAACTTGAATAATCTTGGTTACAATGAAAAGTAAATCTAATCTAAGGGTTTTAGAGAAAACCCTAAAAAACGAAACTAAACTAACTTGTATTGAGTTGTACTGAATTTCACACCTAAAACTGAGACTGGAGCTCTCTATTTATAATATTCAGAAACGGTGGCCAAGCCGGCGGCTTCATTGGGAAGCCGACGGCTTACCTTGGGTCTGTGACTTCTTCTGCAAGTTTAACTTAATCTGCAAGCACAAAACGCGTAACCGGCTTTAGAGGTCCTGTAATCTTTTTGATTTTGTTTCCATTTTTACTTGAACTTGATCGACAAGTCGAGAAACTGTGTAAACTAGGCCGGCGGCTTTAGGATGAAGCCGGCGGCTTCAACTGAATTTTGCTTGGTCAACAAGTTCATCCAATTCTACAGCAATTCTAGAACATTCCGGTGTATTCAACCCCAAAGCCGGCGGCTTCCTTGAACCCTTGTCGGCGGCTTCATAGCCTTTTGTGCAATTTTTTCCTGTTATTTGATCATGTTTGATACATAACTTTGATAAAATCATTAGAATTACCTTTTGTTTCCCATTTTACCCATTTTAGTGTGTTTTAGAATTAAAATGTCTTAAAAATGCTAAGATAACTCCTCAAAATGTTATCAAAAATTGTATAATTTAGGTGTTATCACATGCCCTCGGATTGGTCCGAGTTTTCTCCAGGGCAGTAGTTGGGGGCGGGTTATGCAACTACATGAGATGAACGTGTGGGTGGTTAAGTCCCCCTGGGTGATCCCAAACAAATGTCCAAAAAGAAAAAAAAATCAATTTAGTAAAGTATTTATTTGCGGTATATATATATACTCTATCCATCCAAAATAATTGTATCATTTAACTACTAAAAGTACTTTTCTCCTTAAATGAATTTATTTGTTTTATATAATATGTGATAAAATTTATATTAATGAATTACTTATCATCACGATAATCATCATCAAATATTATCTAATGCAATTAAAAATAGTTAAAGTTGAAAAAACTACTATAAAAGTAAAAAATGAATAGTTATTTCGAAATGAATGAAGTATTATTTTGTATAAATGTATTCGTTTAACATTCTTTTCAACACCTTTTTTATTTTGATGTATATCATTTTAAATATATATATATATATATATATATATATATATACATTACTCATATATAAAAATTAATGTCAATAAATCAAATCTGAACCAAAACATTGTTTAATATATAGCGAAACCAAATCTTTCTTTTGGTTATACTCCAATTTTTTTGTTGTGCTTTATTTTTTATTTAGATAAGTTTTTAAATTTTATTTCTACATTTCTTATACTATATACTTACTATTTTTTTCACCTTCTATGAAAAGTTCTTTTTATTTATGTTTCATTCTTATCAATTTAGTGAAGTATGTATTTGTGATATATAGATATATATTCTATTCGTCCAAAACAATTATATATTATATACCAAAAACAAATATAGTTAAAGTCAAAATTGAAAAAAAAATACTTAAAGGTAAAAAAAATGAACAACTATTTTGGGATGGACGAAGTTTTATGTTATATATATGTATATGTATTAGTTTAATATTATCACTTTTCATCAATGCCTTTAATTTTGATATATATCATTTTTCTAAAAATATTTCTACATTGCCTATATACAAAAATTAATGTAAATAAAAGTAATCTTAACCAAAACATAACTTAATGTATATAAAGAACCATTTAGTGTTCAAATGATTTCTCGCCACAATGCGTGTATAATCTCTAGTATTGAAATAGTTTTTAAGGTATAAAGTTAAATTAACATTGTGTTGTAGCTTATGTGGTAGTGGTCTGCCTACCTTAGCGAGAGGTCGGGAGTTCGACTCTTGTGGGATGCACCATTGCACACAATGTTGCCCCTTCACCCTTGAATTCCACTCAAGGGTGCCTTTCGTACAACACGTTGCGGGGGAAGTGGGGGAGGGGGTTTTACCGCCCATGCCCTCGGATTGGCCAGGTTTCCTCCTGGACAGCAGTTGGGGGCGGGTTATGTAACTGCAGGGAGATGAAAGCGTGAGTGGTTAAGTCCCCCTGGGTGATCTCGTACTGCTGTTAAAAAAGGTATAGAGATGAAATTATTTTTCTGCAGCAATGCGCGATATTTTCGCTCATTAATAACAGTAAGCAACTACTAACTTAGCGACTATTACTTGGACATCGCAACAACTTTTTTACTCCTTACGTCTCATATATTATTGTCCCTGATAAAAATCACACAATTTAAGAAAAAATGATTGTTACATTTTGTTTTTGTTAACTTTTTAGTACTGCCCACTACTTTTTATTTATTTATTTTTTGTTTTACATATATAAAGTATGGGACATAAAGAACTTTATATTATTATTCTTATATATTTATGAAAATAAACAATTAGTTTAGGATAATTCAAAAGCAATATTGGACAATAAATATGAGATAGAAAGAGTACTAGATAATTGATACAAACAAATCCATTGACACGGTCGAAGTCCAGACTTACTAATGCATCCTAACAACTATCAGTTAGACACACTAATGCAAGACCTGGTTTGCTAAGACCACCACTCTGATACCAACTGAAATGTTGGGGACCACGTCCCACCCAGTGCCTTCCCAGCTAACCGCTTGGTGACCACTGAGCGTACCTCAAATACTGATTTTACGGCCCGCCTCTCGACGAAAGCCAACCATAAAAGGATCGCGAGGAGTAAGAGCCAATGCTTCGTCACAGGTAACACTGTGAGAACCCCCTCTACGATTAAGCCGATGAGACAGCATTAAACCAGCTCTGATACCAACTGAAACGCCCCGTTCATATCAATTATAAACGTTACATAATAATTGGTTTCATTGTGAGGTATTTGACCTCTATATGATACATTTTACAAACATTGCATTCGTTTTTAAAAGACAAACTTTCATTTCATCGAAAGTTGACAGGCATGCATACCATTTCATAATATATCCAAACTATAAATGACCTAATAATAATCTTGTTGAACTCAATGACTCGAATGCAACGTTTTTTAAAATATGCCATGAATGACTTCAAGTAATATCTCTAAGATGAGCAAATGCACAGCGAAAGATTTCTTTCATACTTGAGAATAAACATGCTTAAAAATGTTAACCAAAAGGTTGGTGAGTTCATTAGTTTATCGTAATCAATCATTTCCATAATTTTAATAGACCACAAGATTTTCATTTCCATTTTTTATAAACATCATACACCCGCAAGTGTATAAAATCATTCATATGGTGAACGCTTGATAACCGAACTAACATGATGCATATAGAATATCCCCAAACAGAAACTCGTCTGTAATATAAACTCGAAGTACTAAAGCATACCATTTTCCAGTATGGAGGGTGTTAGTGCCCGTAGATCTACCTTTAGGATTCGCGTCAATTAGGATGTATGTTCCCTAATTCTTAGGCTACCAAGCTAAAAGGGGTGATATTCGATTTCGATAATCCAACCATAGAATGTAATTTTTGAGTACTTGTGTCTATTTCGTCAAACATTTATAAAATAGCGCATGTATTCTCAGTCCCAAAAAAATATATATTGCAAAAACATTTAAAAAGGGAGCAAATGAAACTCACGATATTGTATTTTATAGTAAAAATACATATGACGGCATTGAACAAGTGTAGGATTGGCCTCGGATTCACGAACCTATATCAAGTATATTTATTAAAACATATAATCATATTTGGACAAGTTTATATATATATTTTGTTATGTATTAGTATTAATATTCTTATATATAATTTTATTAATACTTATAAAATGTTATAATACTTATTTGATATATAATTTAATTAATGTTATATCAATATAAATGATATTTATTAGTTAAAACATAATTTTATGTGATATTAGTATACTTATGTAATAAATATATTTTTATATAAATTTCTCTTGTTTGCAAAACGTTAATTATAATAATACTAGAATAAGGCTAATAATAATTATAGTATTAATGAAAGCAATAATAATAGTAATAATAATAATTTTAATAAAGATGATAATTTTGATAATAATGATAAGCTAAAATGATAGTTTTCATAATATTTTAACAATAATGGTAATTTTAATAATAATAATAGTTTTAATAGAAATTTTAATTATAATATTACTAATAATACTAATATTAATGTTAAATGATAATTCTAATACTACACATTAATAATAATGATACTTAGTACTATTAATAATAATAAAGATAGTTTTAATTAAAATGATAAGTTATAAAAATAATAATAATAATAATAACAGGGTTAATAATAATTATATTTATCATAAACTTCGTGTTTAATTTCTAAACTTATAACTACAACTCCTATGTCTTATATTCATAATCATATTCATAATTGTACCTGTATTCATGTAATTATAACCATTTTCCAATATTTTTATCATAATAACTTTTATTATTAATTTTTATAATATAAAAGTTATTAACATGTTCATAATCATGTTAATAATAATAATAATAATAATAATAATAATAATAATAATAATAATAATAATAATAATAATAATACTAAATGATAATACTTAATAATGATAATGATATTAGTAATAACAATATTAATAATAATTATAATTACTATAATAATAATAATAATAATAATAATAATAATAAATGATAAATAATAATATTAATAATAATAATACTAATAATAATAACAATCATAATAATAATAATAATTTTAATAATGAAAACTACCTTCACAACCTTTCTAATAAACTTGGTCACGAACCAGGCTCGAACCCGCGACCTCAGGCTAACGCAAATCACCTCTTAACCATCCGACCGTTTCTGTTTTTCTGGAATTAAACCTAACCAATTTAAGTATAACCCGTATTATTTTAGTCTCCTATTTCTTCTTCTGTTTCATCGTTTAAATCAACCAGAGGCAATCAATAATCAAAACCATTAATTATCAAACAATTTAGGTTCTTCATTTGAAACATAAAGGACTTGATTATTGTGATTTTAAATTAACAGACTCAAAACAAAAAAAAACAGATAGCTGTACGCGAAAAAATGAAGAACAATTTGGAATTTGATTTTGAAATATAGATCGTTTTAGCTCACGATTACAACATGAAATAAGTCGTAAATAACTCCTAGAAACTATTTGAATCATCAATTTAACCAGAAACATCAAGACAACTTCGAATTTTACCAAGAACACTTCGTTTGACTTTTTGAAATTAAGGTTTGACTTCAAAATTTAGATTCGATAGAAAGAATTGGAGGATGATCTTTTGCATAGTTTGAGTGAAAGGTTTCTAAAATAACTGCATTATTACTTTTTGAAATTATTTTCGAATTCGAGGTTTTGGTAATTTGAACTCAAGAACAGGGTATAACTGGGTTCCCTTATGTTTTTAGGTTTTTAATTCAAAAATTTGCAACTGTGAGTGATGTATTTGATAATAGAAGTAAAGAGTTGGATGATTCTCACAATAACATAGTGTAGTCATTTGTTTTATAACTCAATTGTGTCGACAGATTAAATCAATCAGAAACAGGAAAAAAAACAGATAAAGATTGTTAACTGATTTTGGATGTTTTCTACTGATTGAATCGTGATTGGTACGAATTTTGGAAATCAAATACAGTGTGATAGATACAAGAAACAGATTTGTACGTGTTTTCTTTGATTTATTGTTTGTAAAATAAATACTAATAATTAATAAATGTATTATTAATAATAATTATTATATTAATAATAATAATTATAAATAATAATGATACTAATAATAATAAAAATGATAATAATCATATTATTAATGTTAATAACAATAAAATGTATCATTTTCTAATAATTATTAATAATAATACTAATAATAATTATCTTAACAATAATTATAATAATATTAGATAATAATAATGATATTAACTATAAAAATGGTAATAATAATATTATTCATAATACTAATTATAATAATATTAATATTATTAATGATAATAATAATATTAATGATAATAATAATATAACAATTTATATATATCAAATTCACATCTATAGATTATATATTTAAAATAATATTAATAATATCAGTATTGATATTATTATTGAAAGTAATAACAATAATATTATAACAACTATATTTATACTTGTATTATATATATTTATTATACTTATGTAATATTTAATAATCATAGAATATCGTATATAATAACTTTTATTGAATATTTATTATTTATACATTTCATATATAATACAACATTATAATAATCATATATATTTATATATAGCTTCATTTATGTACTAGCGTTTACTTAATTAATTTGAAAATATACTGGTGATCCGGGTTGTTTCCCTCTCGACGATGAAGCTTATCCCCCATCGTCTCACTGGCCGACCTTGACCCCTTTTAAGGTTATATTGTAGTGACCCGAACTTTTCCATGTTTATATATATATTAAATGAAATTGTTATTTACATGATTAAGTGTTTCCAACATGTTAAGCAATCAAACTTGTTAAGACTTGATTAATTGAAATAGGTTTCATATAGACAATTGACCACCCATGTTGACCGGTGATTCACGAACGTTAAAACTTGTAAAAACTATACGATAACATATATATGGTTATATATATAGTTAACATGATTTTATTATAAGTATGTATCTCATTAGGTATTTTAACAATGAGTTATATACATAAAAATGAGACTATTAATTTAAGAAACTCGAAAACGATATATATAACGATTATCGTTATAACAACGTCTTACTAGGTACATATGAATCATATTAAGATATTGATACACTTGGTTAATATTGTTAAATAATAAGTAAATATATTATTAAGTGTATTAACAATGAAATACATATGTAAAAATAAGACTACTAACTTAATGATTTCGAAACGAGACATATATGTAACGATTATCGTTGTAACGATATTTAACTGTATATATATCATACTAAGATATATTATATATCATAATATCATGATAATATAATAATTTAACATCTCATTTGTTATAATAAACAATGGGTTAACAACATTCAACAACATCGTTAACCTAAAGGTTTCAAAACAACATTTACATGTAACGACTAACGATGACTTAACGACCCAGTTAAAATGTATATACATGTAGTGTTTTAATATGTATTCATACACTTTAGAAAGACTTCAAGACACTAATCAAAATACTTCTACTTAACAAAAATGCTTACAATTACATCCTCGTTCAGTTTCAGCAACAATTCTACTCGTATGCACCCGTATTCGTACTCGTACAATACACCGTTTTTAGATGTATGTACTATTGGTATATACACTCCAATGATCAGCTCTTAGCAGCCCATGTGAGTCACCTAACACATGTGGGAACCATCATTTGGCAACTAGCATGAAATATCTCATAAAATTACAAAAATATGAGTAATCATTCATGACTTATTTACATGAAAATAAAATTATATATCCTTTATATCTAATCCATACACCAACGACCAAAAATACCTACAAACACTTTCATTCTTCAATTTTCTTCATCTAATTGATCTCTCTCAAGTTCTATCTTCAAGTTCTAAGTGTTCTTCATAAATTCCAAAAGTTCTAGTTTCATAAAATCAAGAATACTTCCAAGATTGCAAGTTTACTTCCAAGTTTTCTAAATCCATTACAAGTAATCATCCAAGATCAAGAAACCTTTGTTACTTACAGTAGGTTATCTTTCTAATACAAGGTAATAATCATATTCAAACTTTAATTCAATTTCTATAACTATAACAATCTTATTTCGAGAGGAAATCTTACTTGAAATTATTTTCGTGTCATGATTCTGCTTCAAGAACTTTCAAGCCATCCAAGGATCCTTTGAAGCTAGATTTATTTTTCTCATTTATAATAGGTTTATCCAAGGAACTTGAGGTAGTAATGATGTTCATAACATCATTTGATTCATACATATAAAGCTATCTTATTCGAAGGTTTAAACTTGTAATCACTAGAACATAGTTTAGTTAATTCTAAACTTGTTCGCAAATAAAAGTTAATCTTTCTAACTTGACTTTCAAAATCAACTAAACACATGTTCTATATCTATATGATATGCTAACTTAATGATTTAAAACCTGGAAACACGAAAAACACCGTAAAACCAGATTTTCGCCGTCGTAGTAACACCGCGGGCTGTTTTGGGTTAGTTAATTAAAAACTATGATAAACTTTGATTTAAAAGTTTTTTTTCTGGGAAAATGATTTTTATTATGAACATGAAACTATATCCAAAAATTATGGTTAAACTCAAAGTGGAAGTATGTTTTCTAAAATGGTCATCTAGACGTCGTTCTTTCGACTGAAATGACTACGTTTACAAAAATGACTTGTAACTTATTTTTCCGACTATAAACCTATACTTTTTCTGTTTATATTCATAAAATAGAGTTCAATATGAAACCATAGCAATTTGATTCACTCAAAACGGATTTAAAATGAAGAAGTTATGGGTAAAACAAGATTGGATAATTTTTCTCATTTTAGCTACGTGAAAATTGGTAACAAATCTATTCCAACCATAACTTAATCAACTTGTATTGTATATTATGTAATCTTGAGATACCATAGACACGTATACAATGTTTCGACCTATCATGTCGACACATCTATATATATTTCGAAACAACCATAGACACTCTATATGTGAATGTTGGAGTTAGCTATACAGGGTTGAGGTTGATTTCAAAATATATATAGTTTGAGTTGTGATCAATACTGAGATACGTATACACTGGGTCGTGGATTGATTCAAGATAATATTTATCGATTTATTTCTGTACATCTAACTGTGGACAACTAGTTGTAGGTTACTAACGAGGACAGCTGACTTAATAAACTTAAAACATCAAAATATATTAAAAGTGTTGTAAATATATTTTGAACATACTTTGATATATATGTATATATTGTTATAGGTTCGTGAATCAACCAGTGGCCAAGTCTTACTTCCCGACGAAGTAAAAATCTGTGAAAGTGAGTTATAGTCCCACTTTTAAAATCTAATATTTTTGGGATGAGAATATATGCATGTTTTATAAATGATTTACAAAATAGACACAAGTACGTGAAACTACATTCTATGGTTGAATTATCGAAATCGAATATGCCCCTTTTTATTAAGTCTGGTAATCTAAGAATTAGAGAACAGACACCCTAATTGACGCGAATCCTAAAGATAGATCTATTGGGCCTAACAAACCCCATCCAAAGTACCGGATGCTTTAGTACTTCGAAATTTATATCATATCCGAAGGGTGTCCCGGAATGATGGGGATATTCTTATATATGCATCTTGTTAATGTCAGTTACCAGGTGTTCACCATATGAATGATTTTTATCTCTATGTATGGGATGTGTATTGAAATATGAAATCTTGTGGTCTATTGTTACGATTTGATATATATAGGTTAAACCTATAACTCACCAACATTTTTATTGACGTTTAAAGCATGTTTATTCTCAGGTGAATACTAAGAGCTTCCGCTGTTGCATACTAAAATAAGGACAAGATTTGGAGTCCATGTTTGTATGATATTGTGTAAAAACTGCATTCAAGAAACTGATTTCGATGTAACATATTTGTATTGTAAATCATTATGTAATGGTCGTGTGTAAACAGGATATTTTAGATTATCATTATTTGATAATCTACGTAAAGCTTTTTAAACCTTTATTTATGAAATAAAGGTTATGGTTTGTTTTAAAAATGAATGCAGTCTTTGAAAAACGTCTCATATAGAGGTCAAAACCTCGCAACGAAATCAATTAATATGGAACGTTTTTAATCAATAAGAACGGGACATTTCAGTTGGTATCCGAGCGTTTGTCTTAGAGAACCAGAAAATTTGCATTAGTGTGTCTTATCTAGTTTGTTAGGATGCATTAGTAAGTCTGGACTTCGACCGTGTTTTCTTTAAAAATGATTGCTTAACATTTTTGTTGGAAACTATATATTATTAACATGTATATATTATGTGATATATTAATCTCTTAACATGTTTGATATTGTGTGATAGATGTCTACCTCTAGCACAAATCCCATTGACTCACCTAATAATAACGAAGAGTCGAATATATATTGGACTGATTCACAAGTTCCCGAAGAAGAACCGGAAAAAGAATCAGAACCGGAAGAAGAATCAGAACCGGAAGAGGAGGAACCGGAGGAGGAAATAGAACCGGTGGGGGAAATAATAAAACGGTTAAGTAAAAGAAAATCCTCAACCAACCGACCAAGGTTAATTATGGTCAATGGTGTTTCCGCCAAGGAAGCAAAATATTGGGAGGATTACCAATTCTCCGATGAATCGGATTCCGACGAGAATTCCGATGATGTTATAGAAATTACCCCAACTGAATTTAAAAAGGCAAAAGAAAATAATAATGGAAAGGGCATAAAAATAGAGAAATCTAATTCCAACCCCGATGAACTTTATATGTATCGTCAACCCCCGAAGCCCTTAAGTTGTAACAATGACCCGGGAACCTCTAAACCACCAGGTTTTTCTAAACCGTTGTGGAAAACGACAGCTCGTATTAGGGGAACATCATATATCCTTAGAAACTTGGAAAAATGAACCAAAACCGAAGAAGAAGAAACGAGCGAGTCGGAATAAGATAGTTGTATTCGTGTGGTGTAATATATGTAATATAGTGTGCTTATGCTTTATGATATATGTAAAAATTGCTTGTATTAATAAGTATTTTTTTTTATGAATCTAACTCTTGTCTATTTTACAGTATAAAAACACAAAATGCATAGATAACCCAATATTTTAAGAGACCTACCCAGAGACATGATTGATGAAATCTTGTCTAGAGTCGGTCAGAATTCTTCGGCACAACTATTTACGGAGAAATCAATTTGTAAGACATTCGAAGAATGTTCCAAGAATGTCTTGGTTTATAAGAGACTTTCGTTTGAAAGATGGGGGATATCACATTGGGAAACCCATAAGTTACGATGTGTTTACTTTGACGCATATATTGCGGGGAACCCAAATGCTATTTTACGCAACGGGTTAAGAAATTATTTTGACTCAATGTATCCGAATATAGGACTTCATGATTTAGAAAAAGCGGCTAACATGCAACATAAAGAAGCATGCTATGCTTACGGGTTAGTAATGTTCGCTTCTCACCAAAGTGAGAAAAAGAACATCGGGCTACAACTATTAAACAAAACGTTCCCACAAGTGACGGAGTCGGTAATTGGGGTAAGAAATGAGGTTTTTAGGTTATTACGAGACTGTTGGTCATTACCTAACCCTCGTCCCTTTGACGACGTTACAACACGCTGTCTTATCAATGGCCATAACGGTTATGTTTCACAAGACCAAGGATGGGAAGTAGTCCTAGTAAAACCAGAATGCATGACTTGTTTCTGGACGTATGAATTACGTGTATTTATTGCCTTTGCTGAACGACTTGTGTACTAGCTAGAATTATCTTCACAACTATCTTGTATCAAAGTTATTGTGTGCTATATTTCATGCTTTATGTAAAATAAGCGGTATTGTAAGTTTGTAAAATATTGTATAAAAGTTTGAACGCGAAATATTATTATAATCAGTTTTTCATATAGAATTGTAGTAGTTGAATTGTATATTAGCTACTAAGTATGAACTTAAAGGGTAGGTACTACCCGAATTTAAACTTATAAAACGCTAATATGAAGAAAAAGCTTTTATAAATGAGTTCATATTATGCTACGAAATACTATTAACTACTCTTAATATTCTGTATGATTAACTTGTTCCATTTGACTATTTTGAAGGAAATGGCACCGACTACTCGACACACCGTGAATATGAATGAAGAGGAATTCCGTACTTTTCTAGCTTCAAACATAGCCGCAGTACAGGCTGCGCTACATACCAACAATAACCTAGGATCTAGCAGTATAGGAAATCGTGTAGGATACACCTACAAAGAATTCACTGCCTGCAAACCTTTAGAATTTGATGGAACCGAAGGACCGATCGGATTGAAACGGTAGACCGAGAAGGTCGAATCGGTGTTTGCCATAAGTAAGTGTACTGAAGAGGAAAAAGTGAAGTACGCTACGCATACCTTCACAGGTTCTGCGTTAACATGGTGGAATACCTATCTAGAGCAAGTGGGACAAGATGATGTGTACGCACTACCGTGGTCAGCATTCAAGCACTTGATGAACGAGAAGTACCGTCCCAGAACCGAGGTCAATAAGCTCAAGACAGAACTTAGAGGGTTACGAACCCAAGGATTTGATATTACCATGTACGAAAGACGATTCACAGAATTGTGCCTATTGTGTCCGGGAGCGTTCGAAGATGAGGAAGAGAAGATCGACGCGTTTGTGAAAGGATTACCGGAAAGAATCCAAGAAGATATAAGTTCACACGAGCCCGCCTCCATACAACAGGCATGTAGAATGGCTCACAAACTAGTGAACCAGATTGAGGAAAGAATTAAAGAACAGACGGCTGAAGAGGCCAATGTGAAGCAAGTCAAAAGAAAGTAGGAGGAAAACGGTGATAAGAATCACCAATACAACAACAACAGCAATTACAATAATAATCGCAACAATTATCCCAACAATCGCAACATCAATCGCAACTACCACAAATGGCCCAACAACAACAACAACAACAACAACAACTACAACAATCATCCCAACAACAATAACAACCGCAACAACAACAACAATCAGAAGCAGCTATGCCAAAGGTGTGAAAAGTATCACTCGGGGTTCTGCACCAAATTTTGCAACAAGTGTAAAAGAAATGGTCATAGCGCGGTGAAGTGTGAGGTCTACGGACCAGGGGTTAACAGAACGAAAGGAACAAATGGTGTCGGAACGAGTAATGGCGGAGCAAGTAGTGTCGGAGCAAGTTATGCCAATGTAGTTTGTTATAAATGTGGAAAACGGGGCCACATTATTAGAAATTGCCCGAACCAGGAGACACGAATGGACAAGGCCGCGGAAGAGTTTTCAATATTAATGCGGCAGAGGCACAGGAAGACCTAGAGCTTGTTACGGGTACGTTTCTTATTGACAATAAATCTGCTTACGTTTTATTTTATTCGGGTGCGGATAGAAGCTATATGAGTAGAGATTTTTGTGCTAAATTAAGTTATCCATTGACGCCGTTGGATAGTAAATTTTTACTCGAATTAGCAAACGGTAAATTAATTTCAGCAGATAATATATGCCGGAATCGAGAAATTAAACTGGGTAGCGAAATATTTAAGATTGATTTGATACTAGTAGAGTTAGGGAGTTTTGATGTAATAGTTGGCATGGACTGGCTGAAGAAGGTGAAAGCAGAGATCGTATGTTATAAAAATGCAATTCGCATTGTACGAGAAGAAGGAGAACCCTTAATGGTGTACGGAGAAAAGGGCAACATGAAGCTACATCTTATTAGTAATTTGAAGGCACAAAAACTAATAAGAAAAGGTTGCTATGCTGTTCTAGCACACGTCGAGAAAGTACAAACTGAAGAAAAGAGTATCAATGATGTTCCCGTCGCAAAAGAATTTCCCGATGTATTTTTGAAAGAATTACCGGGACTACCTCCACATCGATCTGTTGAATTTCAAATAGATCTTGTACCAGGAGCTGCACCAATAGCTCGTGCTCCTTATAGACTTGCACCCAGCGAGATGAAAGAACTGTAAAGCCAACTGCAAGAACTATTAGAACGTGGTTTCATTCGACCAAGCACATCACCATGGGGAGCTCCTGTTTTTTTGTCAAGAAGAAGGATGGTACATTTAGGTTGTGTATTGACTACAGAGAGTTGAACAAACTTATCATCAAAAACCGTTATCCACTGCCGAGAATTGACGACTTATTTGATCAACTACAAGGCTCGTCGGTTTATTCTAAGATCGATTTACGTTCTGGATATCATCAAATGCGAGTAAAGGAGGATGATATTCCAAAAACTGCTTTTAGGACGTGTTATGGTCATTACTAGTTTATGGTTATGCCGTTTGGATTGACTAACGCACCAGCTGTGTTCATGGACCTTATGAACCGAGTGTGTGGGCCATATCTTGACAAGTTTGTCATTGTTTTCATCGATGACATACTTATTTACTCAAAGAATGATCAAGAGCACGAAGAACATTTGAGAAAAGTGCTAGAAGTATTGAGGAAAGAAAAACTGTACGCTAAGTTTTCAAAGTGTGCATTTTGGTTGGAAGAAGTTCAATTCCTCGGTCACATAGTGAACAAAGAAGGTATCCAGGTGGATCCGGCAAAGATCGAAACTGTTGAAAAGTGGGAAACCCCAAAAACTCCGAAGCATATACGTCAATTTTTAGGATTGGCTGGTTACTACAGAAGATTCATCCAAGATTTCTCCAAAATAGCAAAACCCTTGACTGCATTAACGCATAAAGGGAAGAAATTTGAATGGAAGGATGAACAAGAGAAGGCGTTTCAATTATTGAAGAAAAAGCTAACTACGGCACCTATATTGTCATTGCCTGAAGGGAATGATGATTTTGTGATTTATTGTGACGCATCAAAGCAAGGTCTCGGTTGTGTATTAATACAACGGACGAAGGTGATTGCTTATGCGTCTAGACAATTGAAGATTCACGAGCGAAATTATACGACGCATGATTTGGAATTAGGCGCGGTTGTTTTTGCATTAAAGACTTGGAGGCACTACTTATATGGGGTCAAAAATATTATATATACCGACCACAAAAGTCTTCAACACATATTTAATCAGAAACAACTGAATATGAGGCAGCGTAGGTGGATTGAATTATTGAATGATTACGACTTTGAGATTCGTTACCACCCAGGGAAGGCAAATGTGGTAGCCGACGCCTTGAGCAGAAAGGACAGAGAACCCATTCGAGTAAAATCTATGAATATAATGATTCACACTAACCTTACTACTCAAATAAAGGAGGAGCAACAAGGAGTTTTAAAAGAGGGAAATTTAAAGGATAAAATACCCAAAGGATCGGAGAAGCATCTTAATATTCGGGAAGACGGAACCCGGTATAGGGCTGAAAGAATTTGGGTACCAAAATTTGGAGATATGAGAGAAATGGTACTTAGAGAAGCTCATAAAACCAGATACTCAATACATCCTGGAACGGGGAAGATGTACAAGGATCTTAAGAAACATTTTTGGTGGCCAGGTATGAAAGCCGATATTGCTAAATATGTAGGAGAATATTTGACATGTTCTAAGGTCAAAGCTGAACATCAGAAACCATCAGGTCTACTACAACAACCTGAAATCCCGGAATGGAAATGGGAAAACATTACCATGGATTTCATTACTAAATTGCCAAGGACTGCAAGTGGTTATGATACTATTTGGGTAATAGTTGATCGTCTCACCAAGTCAGCACACTTCCTGCCAATAAGAGAAGATGACAAGATGGAGAAGTTAGCACGACTGTATTTGAAGGAAGTCGTCTCCAGACATGGAATACCAATCTCTATTATCTCTGATAGGGATGGCAGATTTATTTCAAGATTCTGGCAGACATTACAGCAAGCATTGGGAACTCGTCTAGACATGAGTACTGCCTATCATCCACAAACTGATGGGCAGAGCGAAAGGACGATACAAACGCTTGAAGACATGCTACGAGCTTGTGTTATTGATTTCGGAAACAGTTGGGATCGACATCTACCGTTAGCAGAATTTTCCTACAACAACAGCTACCATTCAAGCATTGAGATGGCGCCGTTTGAAGCACTTTATGGTAGAAAGTGCAGGTCTCCGATTTGTTGGAGTGAAGTGGGGGATAGACAGATTACGGGTCCGGAGATAATACAAAAAACTACCGAGAAAATCATCCAAATTCAACAAAGATTGAAAACCGCCCAGAGTCGACAAAAGAGCTACGCGGACAGTAAAAGAAAAGATATAGAGTTTGAAATTGGAGAAATGGTCATGCTTAAGATTTCACCTTGGAAAGGCGTTGTTCGATTTGGTAAACGGGGGAAACTAAATCCAAGGTACATTGGACCATTCAAGATTATAGATCGTGTCGGACCAATAGCTTACCAACTGGAGCTACCTCAACAACTCGCGGCTGTACATAACACTTTCCACGTCTCAAATTTGAAGAAATGTTTTGCTAAAGAAGATCTCACTATTCCGTTGGACGAAATCCAAATCAATGAAAAACTTCAATTCATTGAAGAACCCGTCGAAATAATGGATCGTGAGGTTAAGAGACTTAAACTGTAAGACCCGAATATTTATCTTGTATACTTGTGTACTTATGACATTCGAGAACGGGCTTCGTTGAATATTGTTATGTAATTGAAAAGGTAAAAGAATCTGAAACTGGCTACTTGCGCGCCGCGCGGGTCTGGGGCGCGCCGCGCCAAATCGCGCAGACAGCCCTCTTCTTCTTTTTAATTGTTTTAAATGAAGGGCAATTGGGTAATTTCACTTGGGGCCAGATTTGTGAGCCATATTAGCTGGTTTGGATCAGTTTTGGATGATATTCACATCCATCCATCACTCCCAACTATCTAAAGAGAGAGAGAGAGATTCTAGAGAGAGATTTGGGGTTTTGGAGAAGAAGGAGGCCGTTTGGATCAAAAGCTCGAGTTCTAAAGTTGTTCCTTTCGTTCCTAGCTACGTTGTGGTAGTATTTGTAAGCTCAAACTCCGAATTTCATCTATTTGATTTGATATTCAAGTTAGGGTTTGAGTTAGTTTGATGAAAAACCCTTTTAGATGATGAAATGGGTTTAGTGATGCTAGTAATTGGGTTTATTGTTAATTGTTGGTGGATTTTGGGTTGGTGAACTAATTGGCCATGTTTAGGACTTGAAATTGAGTTTAATCACTTAAGTTAGTGATTATGAAAGTATTGAAACCCATTTAAGGTTATTTTGTTGACTAACTTTGACTTTGGGTCAAATTAGGGTTTGGTGGTGATTATGACCCAATTGGCGATTTAATGCGGTTTATAAACTTGAAATGGATTAAGTTGAAGTATAAAACCAAGTTAAATGTGTTTTGGTGTCAAAACTTGTAAATGGTGAGATTTTGACTTAATGGGTCAAAATTAGGGTTTAAGTGTCAAAATGGGTATGACACGTGTTTAACACTTGAGTTCGGGTTTAATTGGCGTATTAGGACCATTCTCACTTGTGTTAGTGATTATTGGTTAGTTTTAGGCACGGTTTGTGCTTGGAAGTGCATTTGGGTCAAATTTGCACTAAGTGTCGAATTGGGTTGATTTGTGAATCCACTCTAAGTGTATTGTTGTAATGGTGATAATGGAATAAGTATTTTCCATTGGCGAGTTGCGGTTTACTTGGAAGCATTCTTCAAGACTTCAAGGTGAGTGATAATATCCTATGTGCATATGTATGTGTAGAATGGGTGCGGGTCGGGTGAAGTGATTCTCGGCTATAGAGCTCACTTCACATATAGATGGATTTGATGGACTTTTGTATGAGTCCAATTGGCACGGTTGTGCGTTTTAGTTGACCATCTTTGGCGAAGTACGCGTTCGCGTGTACATTATCACACGTGGTTGTGATGTGGTTGATATAACCCCAATGGCGAAGGGTATAATATTGAGAAGTGAATCGCGTGTGTATTCGGATTCACGATGACGTGTGTGGTTTCGGTCATCTTATTGTATTGTGGAAATGAATCTCGTGTAGTTCGGATTCATGGTGACTCGTGTAGTTCGGTCATCTTATTGAGGTAGTAATCTCGTGTGGTTTCGGATTACTAAGGCTCGTGTAGTTCGGCCAACCTCGATGTTGTGAAGATAGTAATCTCGTGAGGTTTCGGATTACTAAGGCTCGTGTAGTTCGGCCAATCTTCATTGTGGTACTTGGTTCTCGGTATTGGGTTAAGGTGTTAACCTTGTTCGTTTATATTGTTATATATTAATGTATTGTTGTGTTGTAGCTAACCCTCCGGGTGTAGCTATTTGGCGTTGTTCACATCGTCGTTGGTGAACTTATATTGTTGTTGTATCTTTAGCTCGTTGCTTAGAGATCGTACGGTATGCTTAGTGTAGTGCTTTATATATGGATGCCTCGGTATGCGGTAATTGTTGTTTTGTGGCGTGTCCATTTTATACATATATATGTATGTAGTATATTATCATTCACTAAGCGTTAGCTTACCCTCTCGTTGTTGACTCTTTTTATAGATTGCATGCGGATGGTGGCTCGGGTAAGCGCGAGGATTAGAGGACTTGCATAATTTGCGTAGAAGGCTTGCTTATGGATTTATTAGGATTGGGTAGCGTATCCCCAATCGCTATGCTCGGCTTTGTTTTGTATTAAAAGTCTTATGGTCGAAAATTGTATTTTGATACTTAAAGGGTAATTTGGGTCGATGTGGGCCCCGCTTCGTAAACATAATTTTATTAATAGAACGTGCTAGTTTTTATATATGGAACATGGGGTTAAAAGCGTTACGCCTAAATATGTCGGGAACTAGTCAAACATTTTCGCATTTAAAGACTTTCCGGACAGTCAGGTTTGGCGCGCCGCGCAGCCTATTTGGCGCGCCGCGCCAGGTGGCAGTTCAGCAATTTTTTTTTTATTTTGTATTTTCACGTGGTTTGTTCGAGGGTTGGTTTGGGTTGTTACAAGTGGTATCAGAGCATGGTCTAAGGGATTTAGGTGACTTGAGATAGGTGCCTAGACTTAGACTTGTGTGTGCTTAAATTGTTGCGGGACTTGTAGGATTACGGGTCGGAATGGGTTTGGTTAGTGCCTTGGCTATAGGTTGACTAACGTTTATATTAGTAATGCGGATATTATTAATATGTTGTTGTGTTGTGATAATAATTCTCGCGTGTGTTTGTACCGCGTAGAATTTTGGTTGTGTTTGTGTATATCATCGAGCGAGACGGTCGTTGTACTAACGAGTCGATGTTGCATGTGTGCGTAATAAGAACTTGCAAACCTTATTACGGGTGCAAATCGTGTCTAACAAGTGATGTACGATGAGTGTTTAGCAAGATGGGACTGTGTCGTGCGTACGGTTTTACACGTTCGTGGACTAATCGTTTTGCATTCTTTAGAATGACGACGCGAAACGAGACCGAGGCGAATGACGTGGAGTTTAACGCTAGGGTTGCGGCCGCCGTTGCGGAGCAAATGGGTGCGTTAGAAGAAAGAATGGAAAGGAGGTATTCCGAACTTCAAAGTAGTGGTGAAATGGAGCGTTATCTTAAGAGCTTCATGAGGACTAAACCCCCGATGTATGACGGAAAGCCGGATCCTTTGGTAAGCACAAGTTGGATTTCGGACATCGAAGGGTGTTTCCGTACTATTGATTGCCCTCCCGAGAGAAAGACCAGACTCGCTACGAGTTTGTTGCGGGGTAGGGCAAGGGATTGGTTGGATGGTAAGATTGATCTTGTCGGTGGCGAGACATTTATGGCTTTATCGTGGGACGACTTTAAGGAGGAATTCTTCGAGGAGTTCCGGACTTCGGCCGATTTGTGGGAATTGCGTAATGAGTTGCGAAATTTGCGACAAGGATCTATGGATTTGAGTACTCTCAAGACGACCTTTATGGCGAAGGCTCGTTTTTGTCCAGAGTATTTGGGGAATGATCGTTTGTTGATGGGAGATTTCTATCGGACCTTGAATGATGACTTGAAAAGTAAAATTAGCCGGGGTCAAGCGAAATTGTTTTCGGAATTATTCGACTTGGCTAGAGGTTTCGAGTCGTATTCACGATCGAAAAAGGGTGAACCTTCAAGTGAGCGAAGGGTCGTTTCTTATGGTGCTCCGAGTAAGAGGGCTAAGGGTCCGAGTGTGAGCACGGGTGGTACGCGAACGGGTATGTCGGATTCTAGTGCGGCTAGATGTTACAATTGTGGCGTGAGGGGTCACAAGTCTTGGGAATGTTCGGTACCAAAGGGTGATGGTATGGTGTGCTTCAATTGCCAAAAAGAAGGACATCGTAAGTCAGAATGTCCCAAGTTAGCGGGGACGGGTGCGGCCAGGAGACGTTAAGGTACGTTTAATTTTGATAAATATGTCTTTTGATTATTTATTAAATGCCGTTTGAGTTTGAGTTGCGTGCCTTTGTTGTGCATGTTATGCTATGGGTGACGTTCCTAATGGAAGTACCCTATGTTGATGATTGATTAACGGGCGAAGGGCATAAGACTTGGTGCAACCAAGCATTCCTTAGTATTTGGGAAACGTTTCTACCAAGCCACGAAAATGGTTTTGGTGTTTGGTTGTTAAGCGCGTGTTCGGTTTTATGTTGAAGTGACGAATCATGAGGTTCGTCAGTTGGTTGGAACCCTTGAGATCGAGTGTTTTAAATCTCGATGTGTGTTGGTAATGGAGTCTTTATGACGCGAAATTAGGTGCCTCTTTTATACCTACTAGGGTGGTGTTCGACTCCGATTGTGTTGCGGTACACTTTTCGTACAAAGTGTTTAAGGGTTGGTTAAAATCCTTCGTATGCTCAAGGTTGGAGCAAGATGTGGTAATGGGTCGTGTGAGCCCAATTGTTGGTAAAGTCTACCTGTGGTAGCATTGTGCGGTTGTACGAGTTGTGGATATGGAACGTGGTTCTAAGTGGGGGAGTTACACTCCTGCACGAGGAAGTTTTAGTGTGAGATTTCGGATGATGCTATTGGTAGATCCGGAAAATGTTGTCGAGACCTGGTTGGGTCGATTTGTGGTAGAGTACAATTTCGGATAAATTGTACTTATGGTTTGGATTTGAATCATCACTGAGGTGGTAACGTGGTAAATCTCGTAGAGAGATAATGGACGTGTTTGGCGAGCAAGGTGAAATCCTCCGGTTAAGGGAGGTGTGTGTCGGGTTCTCTTGTGGAGAATTATTGTTTGGTACCTATGTTTGGTATAGGTGGTTCTTGCTCGATTATGGTATGGTTGTTTGATGAAGCTTGATCTTTAGGGTCTGCTGACTTCATCATGGGAATACGTGATTGGTGGAGCATGACTTTCGGGGTCCGCTGACTTCATCATGAGCGTGGTGTTATATCGGTGGAGCATGATCTTCGGGTCCGCTGACTTCATCCGGTGTTGTGATCGGTGAAGCATGATCTTCGGGTCCGCTGACTTCATCCGGTGTTGTGATTGGTGGAGCATGACCTTTGGGGTCCGCTGACTTCATCAAGGGAGTAGTGTTATGTCGGTATGGTGTAACACTATCGGGAAATGCGAGTACCGGTGGGAAATACGAGTACCATTCCTATGTTGAGATTGTGAATCGCGTGTGGTTTCGGATTCACGATGACGCGTGTAGTTCTGTCATCTTATTGGAATGAATCTCGTGTAGTTCGGATTCATGGTGACTCGTGTAGTTCGGTCATCTTATTGAGGTAGTAATCTCGTGTGGTTTCGGATTACTAAGGCTCGTGTAGTTTGGCCAACCTCGATGTTGTGGAAGTGAATCTCGTGTAGTTCGGATTCACGAATGACTCGTGTGGTTTCGGTCATTGTATTGAGGAGTGAATCTCGTGTAGTTCGGATTCACAATTGACTCGTGTAGTTCGGTCATTCCTCCGGGATAGTGACTCTCGTGTAGTTCGGATTCACTATGGCGCGTGTAGTTCGGCCATTCCCGATTGTTGTTGTGGTGAAGGTAGAGTCGCGTGTAGTTCGGATTCACTAGGGCGCGTGTGTTTTCGGCCAGCCTTCGTGTCGTGTGATCTATTGATTGTTTGATACACCAATGGTAGGGTCGTAAGGACCATGTTGCGGGAACTATCGGTCATTTTATACGTCGATGGTGGGGTCGTGAGGACCATGTTGTGGGATTAGTGAGGCGATAGCCGTGTTTCGCTCACATGTTTGTTATGGGTGTGACGATGGTTAATTTCGTACACCTTGGGTTTTGCGTTTCCATAGTCGTTTTGGGCGCTATCAGTTCTAGCCGTTGGATTATGATGTTACGGTAGTTGAGTATTGGTCGTATTGCGCACTACAATGGATGTTTAGTGATTGGTGTAATCCGTAAGGGTTCGTTTGGTTCGGTCTTCATCGTTTCGGATTGTTGACTTTAGGATTTAAACTTGGTTGCTTTTAGCATTGTACTTGGTAATGATACGCTAGAGGGTTGATATCTCGGTTCGAGATTGGTTGAGTTTCCCGATGTGAGGGATTGAGCATGGTTTTAGTGCTCGGATTGTGATTTGTTAAATCGCGTGTGACGATTTTGGTTGTTAGAGGTGATTCATTGGGAAGAGTTGCCTAGGAAAGTCGGATTGGGACGTATGTTTGAGGACCGTGGAGTGTGGTCCGTTTGGTTAAGTGACGAGGATCACGAGGACGTGATCGAGTTTAAGTGGGGGAGAGTTGTAAGACCCGAATATTTATCTTGTATACTTGTGTACTTATGACATTCGAGAACGGGCTTCGTTGAATATTGTTATGTAATTGAAAAGGTAAAAGAATCTGAAATTGGCTACTTGCGCGCCGCGCGGGTCTGGGGCGCGCCGCGCCAAATCGCGCAGACAGCCCTCTTCTTCTTTTTAATTGTTTTAAATGAAGGGCAATTGGGTAATTTCACTTGGGGCCGGATTTGTGAGCCATATTAACTGGTTTGGATCAGTTTTGGATTATATTCACATCCATCCATCACTCCCAACTATCTAGAGAGAGAGAGAGATTCTAGAGAGAGATTTGGGGTTTTGGTGAAGAAGGAGGCCGTTTGGATCAAAAGCTCGAGTTCTAAAGTTGTTCCTTTCGTTCCTAGCTACGTTGTGGTAGTATTGGTAAGCTCAAACTCCGAATTTCATCTATTTGATTTGATATTCAAGTTAGGGTTTGAGTTAGTTTGATGAAAAACCCTTTTAGATGATGAAATGGGTTTAGTGATGCTAGTAATTGGGTTTATTGTTAATTGTTGGTGGATTTTGGGTTGGTGAACTAATTGGCCATGTTTAGGACTTGAAATTGAGTTTAATCACTTAAGTTAGTGATTATGAAAGTATTGAAACCCATTTAAGGTTATTTTGTTGACTAACTTTGACTTTGGGTCAAATTAGGGTTTGGTGGTGATTATGACCCAATTGGCGATTTAATGCGGTTTATAAACTTGAAATGGATTAAGTTGAAGTATAAAACCAAGTTAAATGTGTTTTGGTGTCAAAACTTGTAAATGGTGAGATTTTGACTTAATGGGTCAAAATTAGGGTTTAAGTGTCAAAATGGGTATGACACGTGTTTAACACTTGAGTTTGGGTTTAATTAGCGTATTAGGACCATTCTCACTTGTGTTAGTGATTATTGGTTAGTTTTGGGCACGGTTTGTGCTTGGAAGTGCATTTGGGTCAAATTTGCACTAAGTGTCGAATTGGGTTGATTTGTGAATCCACTCTAAGTGTATTGTTGTAATGGTGATAATGGAATAGGTATTTTCCATTGGCGAGTTGCGGTTTACTTGGAAGCATTCTTCAAGACTTCAAGGTGAGTGATAATATCCTATGTGCATATGTATGTGTAGGATGGGTGCGGGTCGGGTGAAGTGATTCTCGGCTATAGAGCTCACTTCACATATAGATGGATTTGATGGAATTTTGTATGAGTCCAATTGGCACGGTTGTACGTTTTGGTTGACCATCTTTGGCGAAGTACGCGTTCGCGTGTACATTATCACACGTGGTTGTGATGTGGTTGATATAACCCCAATGGCGAAGGGTATAATATTGAGAAATGAATCGCGTGTGTATTCGGATTCACGATGACGCGTGTGGTTTCGGTCATCTTATTGTATTGTGGAAATGAATCTCGTGTAGTTCGGATTCATGGTGACTCGTGTAGTTCGGTCATCTTATTGAGGTAGTAATCTCGTGTGGTTTCGGATTACTAAGGCTCGTGTAGTTCGGCCAACCTCGATGTTGTGAAGATAGTAATCTCGTGTGGTTTCGGATTACTAAGGCTCGTGTAGTTCGGCCAATCTTCATTGTGGTACTTGGTTCTCGGTATTGGGTTAAGGTGTTAACCTTGTTCGTTTATATTGTTATATATTAATGTATTGTTGTGTTGTAGCTAACCCTCCGGGTGTAGCTATTTGGCGTTGTTCACATCGTCGTTGGTGAACTTATATTGTTGTTGTATCTTTAGCTCATTGCTTAGAGATCGTACGGTATGCTTAGTGTAGTGCTTTATATATGGATGCCTCGGTATGCGGTAATTGTTGTTTTGTGGCGTGTCCATTTTATACATATATATGTATGTAGTATATTATCATTCACTAAGCGTTAGCTTACCCTCTCGTTGTTGACTCTTTTTATAGATTGCATGCGGATGGTGGCTCGGGTAAGCGCGAGGATTAGAGGACTTGCATAATTTGCGTAGAAGGCTTGCTTATGGATTTATTAGGATTGGGTAGCGTATCCCCAATCGCCATGCTCGGCTTTGTTTTGTATTAAAAGTCTTATGGTCGAAAATTGTATTTTGATACTTAAAGGGTAATTTGGGTCGATGTGGGCCCCGCTTCGTAAACATAATTTTATTAATAGAACGTGCTAGTTTTTATATATGGAACATGGGGTTAAAAGCGTTACGACTAAATATGTCGGGAACTAGTCAAACATTTTCGCATTTAAAGACTTTCCGGACAGTCAGGTTTGGCGCGCCGCGCCAGGTGGCAGTTCAGCAATTTTTTTTTTATTTTGTATTTTCACGTGGTTTGTTCGAGGGTTGGTTTGGGTTGTTACATAAACAAAACAAGATACCGATTGTTAAGGTTCGATGGAATGCTCGTTGAGGACCCGAGTTCACCTGGGAGCGTGAAGATCATATGAAGAAGAAATACCCGCATTTATTTTCAGAAGATACGTCAACACCTCCAACTGCTTAAAATTTTGGGACGAAATTAATTTAACGGGTAGGTACTGTAGTGACCCGAACTTTTTCATGTTTATATATATATATTAAATGAAATTGTTATTTACATGATTAAGTGTTTCCAACATGTTAAGCAATCAAACTTGTTAAGACTTGATTAATTGAAATAGGTTTCATATAGACAATTGACCACCCATGTTGACCGGTGATTCACGAACGTTAAAACTTGTAAAAACTATACGATAACATATATATGGTTATATATATAGTTAACATGATTTTATTATAAGTATGTATCTCATTAGGTATTTTAACAATGAGTTATATACATAAAAATGAGACTATTAATTTAAGAAACTCGAAAACGATATATATAACGATTATCATTATAACAACGTCTTACTAGGTACATATTGAAATGTCCCGTTCTTATTGATTAAAAACGTTCCATATTAATTGATTTCGTTGTGAGGTTTTGACCTCTATATGAGACGTTTTTCAAAGACTGCATTCTTTTTAAAACAAACCATAACCTTTATTTCATCAATAAAGGTTTAAAAAGCTTTACGTAGATTATCAAATAATGATAATCTAAAATATCCTGTTTACACACGACCATTACATAATGGTTTACAATACAAATATGTTACAACAAAATAAGTTTCTTGAATGCAGTTTTTACACAATATCATACAAGCATGGACTCCAAATCTCGTCCTTATTTAAGTATGCGACAGCGGAAGCTCTTAATAATCACCTGAGAATAAACATGCTTAAAACGTCAACAAAAATGTTGGTGAGTTATAGGTTTAACCTATATATATCAAATCATAATAATAGACCACAAGATTTCATATTTCAATACACATCCCATACATAGAGATAAAAATCATTCATATGGTGAACACCTGGTAACCGACATTAACAAGATGCATATATAAGAATATCCCCATCATTCCGAGACATCCTTCGGATATGATATAAATTTCGAAGTACTAAAGCATCCGGTACTTTGGATGGGGTTTGTTAGGCCCAATAGATCTATCTTTAGGATAGGGCGTCTGTTCCCTAATTCTTAGATTACCAGACTTAATAAAAAGGGGCATATTCGATTTCGATAATTCAACCATAGAATGTAGTTTCACGTACTTGTGTCTATTTTGTAAATCATTTATAAAACCTGCATGTATTCTCATCCCAAAAATATTAGATTTTAAAAGTGGGACTATAACTCACTTTCACAGATTTTTACTTCGTCGGGAAGTAAGACTTGGCCACTGGTTGATTCACGAACCTATAACAATATATACATATATATCAAAGTATGTTCAAAATATATTTACAACACTTTTAATATATTTTGATGTTTTAAGTTTATTAAGTTAGCTGTCCTCGTTAGTAACCTACAACTAGTTGTCCACAGTTAGATGTACAGAAATAAATTGATAAATATTATCTTGAATCAATCCACGACCCAGTGTATACATATCTCAGTATTGATCACAACTCAAACTATATATATTTTGGAATCAACCTCAACCCAGTATAGCTAACTCCAACATTCACATATAGAGTGTCTATGGTTGTTCCGAAATATATATAGATGTGTCGACATGATAGGTCAAAACATTGTATACGTGTCTATGGTATCTCAAGATTACATAATATACAATACAAGTTGATTAAGTTATGGTTGGAATAGATTTGTTACCAATTTTCACGTAGCTAAAATGAGAAAAATTATCCAATCTTGTTTTACCCATAACTTCTTCATTTTAAATCCGTTTTGAGTGAATCAAATTGCTATGGTTTCATATTGAACTCTATTTTATGAATCTAAACAGAAAAAGTATAGGTTTATAGTCTGAAAAATAAGTTACAAGTCGTTTTTGTAAAGGTAGTCATTTCAGTCGAAAGAACGACGTCTAGATGACCATTTTAGAAAACATACTTCCACTTTGAGTTTAACCATAATTTTTGGATATAGTTTCATGTTCATAATAAAAATCATTTTCTCAGAATAACAACTTTTAAATCAAAGTTTATCATAGTTTTTAATTAACTAACCCAAAACAGCCCGCGGTGTTACTACGACGGCGTAAATCCGGTTTTACGGTGTTTTTCGTGTTTCCAGGTTTTAAATCATTAAGTTAGCATATCATATAGATATATAACATGTGTTTAGTTGATTTTAAAATTCAAGTTAGAAGGATTAACTTTTGTTTGGAACAAGTTTAGAATTAACTAAACTATGTTCTAGTGATTACAAGTTTAAACCTTCGAATAAGATAGCTTTATATGTATGAATCGAATGATGTTATGAATATCATTACTACCTTAAGTTCCTTGGATAAACCTACTGGAAAAGAGAAAAATAGACCTAGCTTCAACGGATCCTTGGATGGCTCGAAGTTCTTGAAGCAGAATCATGACACGAAAACAAGTTCAAGTAAGATCATCACTTGAAATAAGATTGTTATAGTTATAGAAGTTGAACCAAAGTTTAAATATAATTATTACCTTGTATTAGAATGATAACCTACTGTAAAAAACAAAGATTTCTTGAGGTTGGATGATCACCTTACAAGATTGGAAGTGAGCTAGCAAACTTGAAAGTATTCTTGATTTTTTGTAACTAGAACTTGTAGAATTTATGAAGAACACTTAGAACTTGAAGATAGAACTTGAGAGAGATCAATTAGATGAATAAAATTGAAGAATGAAAGTGTTTGTAGGTGTTTTTGGTCGTTGATGTATGGATTAGATATAAAGGATATGTAATTTTGTTTTCATGTAAATAAGTCATGAATGATTACTCATATTTTTGTAATTTTATGAGATATTTCATGCTAGTTGCCAAATGATGGTTCCCAAATGTGTTAGGTGAATCACATGGGCTGCTAAAAGCTGATCATTGGAGTGTATATACCAATAGTACATACATCTAAAAGCTGTGTATTGTACGAGTACGAATACGGGTGCATACGAGTAGAATTGTTGATGAAACTGAACGAGGATGTAATTGTAAGCATTTTTGTTAAGTAGAAGTATTTTGATAAGTGTATTGAAGTCTTTCAAAAGTGTATAAATACATATTAAAACACTACATGTATATACATTTTAACTGAGTCGTTAAGTCATCGTTAGTCGTTACATGTAAGTGTTGTTTTGAAAACTTTAGGTTAACGATCTTGTTAAATGTTGTTAACCCAATGTTTATAATATCAAATGAGATTTTAAATTATTATATTATCATGATATTATCATGTATGAATATCTCTTAATATGATATATATACATTGAATGTCTTTACAACGATAATCGTTACATATATGTCTCGTTTAAAAATCATTAAGTTAGTAGTCTTGTTTTTACATATGTAGTTCATTGTTAATATACTTAATGATATGTTTACTTATCATAGTATCATGTTAACTATATATATATCCATATATATGTCATCATATAGTTTTTACAAGTTTTAATGTTCGTGAATCACCGGTCAACTTGGGTGGTCAATTGTCTATATGAAACATATTTCAATTAATCAAGTCTTAACAAGTTTGATTGCTTAACATGTTGGGAACATTTAATCATGTAAATATCAATCTCAATTAATATATATAAACATGGAAAAGTTTGGGTCACTACATTACCTACCCGTTAAATAAATTTTGTCCCGAAATTTTAAGCTGTTGAAGGTGTTGACGAATCTTCTGGAAACAGATGCGGGTATTTCTTCTTCATCTGATCTTCATGCTCCCAGGTGAACTCGGGTCCTCTACAAGCATTCTATCAAACCTTAACAATTGGTATCTTGTTTTGCTTAAGTCTTTTAACCTCACGATCCATTATTTCGACGGGTTCTTCGATGAATTGAAGTTTTTCGTTGATTTGGATTTCATCTAACGGAATAGTGAGATCTTCTTTAGCAAAACATTTCTTCAAATTCGAGACGTGGAAAGTGTTATGTACAGCCGCGAGTTGTTGAGGTAACTCAAGTCGGTAAGCTACTGGTCCGACACGATCAATAATCTTGAATGGTCCAATATACCTTGGATTTAATTTCCCTCGTTTACCAAATCGAACAACGCCTTTCCAAGGTGCAACTTTAAGCATGACCATCTCTCCAATTTCAAATTCTATATCTTTTCTTTTAATGTCAGCGTAGCTCTTTTGTCGACTTTGGGCGGTTTTCAACCGTTGTTGAATTTGGATGATCTTCTCGGTAGTTTCTTGTATAATCTCCGGACCCGTAATCTGTTTATCCCCCACTTCACTCCAACAAATCAGAGACCTGCACTTTCTACCATAAAGTGCTTCAAACGGCGCCATCTCAATGCTTGAATGGTAGCTGTTGTTGTAGGAAAATTCTGCTAACGGTAGATGTCGATCCCAACTATTTCCGAAATCAATAACACATGCTCGTAGCATGTCATCAAGTGTTTATATCGTCCTTTCGCTCTGCCCATCAGTTTGTGGATGATAGGCAGTACTCATGTCTAGACGAGTTCCTAATGCTTGCTGTAATGTCTGCCAGAATCTTGAAATAAATCTGCCATCCCTATCAGAGATAATAGAGATTGGTATTCCATGTCTGGAGACGACTTCCTTCAAATACAGTCGTGCTAACTTCTCCATATTGTCATCTTCTCTTATTGGCAGGAGGTGTGCTGATTTGGTGAGACGATCAACTATTACCCAAATAGTATCAAAACCACTTGCAGTCCTTGGCAATTTAGTGATGAAATCCATGGTAATGTTTTCCCATTTCCATTCCGAGATTTCGGGTTGTTGAAGTAGACCTGATGGTTTCTGATGCTCAGCTTTGACCTTAGAACACGTCAAACATTCTCCTACATATTTAGCAACATCGGCTTTCATACCCGGCCACCAAAAATGTTTCTTGAGATCCTTGTACATCTTTCCTGTTCCAGGATGTATTGAGTATCTAAGTACCATTTCTCTCATATCTCCAAATTTTGGTACCCAAATCCTTTCAGCCCTATACCGGGTTCCGTCTTCCCGAATATTAAGATGCTTCCCCGATCCTTTGGGTATTTCATCCTTTAAATTTCCCTCTTTTAAAACTCCTTGTTGCGCCTCCTTTATTTGAGTAGTAAGGTTATTATGAATCATTATATTCATAGATTTTACTCGAATGGGTTCTCTGTCCTTCCTGCTCAAGGCATCGGCTACCACATTTGCCTTCCCTGGGTGGTAACGAATCTCAAAGTCGTAATCATTCAACAATTCAATCCACCTACGCTGCCTCATATTCAGTTGTTTCTGATTAAATATGTGTCGAAGACTTTTGTGGTCGGTATATATAATACTTTTGACCCCATATAAGTAGTGCCTCCAAGTCTTTAATGCAAAAACAACCGCGCCTAATTCCAAATCAAGCGTTGTATAATTTTGTTCGTGAATCTTCAATTGTCTAGACGCATAAGCAATCACCTTCGTTCGTTGCATTAATACACAACCGAGACCTTGCTTTGATGCGTCACAATAAATCACAAAATCATCATTCCCTTCAGGCAATGACAATATAGGTGCCGTAGTTAGCTTTTTCTTCAATAACTAAAACGCTTTCTCTTGTTCATCATTCCATTCAAATTTCTTCCCTTTATGCGTTAATGCAGTCAAGGGTTTTGCTATTCTGGAAAAGTCTTGGATGAACCTTCTGTAGTAACCAGCTAGTCCTAAAAACTGGCTTATGTGTTTCGGAGTTTTCGGGGTTTCCCACTTTTCAACAGTTTCTATCTTTGCCGGATCCACCTTAATACCTTCTTTGTTCACTATGTGACCGAGGAATTGAACTTCTTCCAACCAAAATGCACACTTTGAAAACTTAGCGTACAATTCTTCCTTCCTCAATACTTCTAACACCTTTCTCAAATGTTCACCGTGTTCTTGGTCATTCTTTGAGTAAATAAGTATGTCATCAATGAAAACAATGACAAACTTGTCAAGGTATGGTCCACACACTCGGTTCATAAGGTCCATGAACACAGCTGGTGCATTAGTTAAACCAAACGGCATGACCATAAACTCGTAATGACCGTAACGTGTTCTGAAAGCAGTCTTTGGAATATCATCTTCTTTCACCCACATTTGATGATACCCAGAACGTAAGTCAATCTTTTAATAAACAGACGAGCCTTGTAGTTGATCAAATAAGTCGTCGATTCTCGGTAGTGGGTAGCGGTTCTTGATGGTAAGTTTGTTCAACTCTCGGTAGTCGATACACAACCTGAATGTACCATCTTTCTTCTTGACAAACAAAACAGGAGCTCACCACGGTGATGTGCTTGGTCGAATGAAACCACGCTCTAAAAGTTCTTGTAATTGGCTTTGCAGTTCTTTCATCTCGCTGGGTGCGATTCTGTAAGGAGCACGAGCTATTGGTGTAGCTCCTGGTACAAGATCTATTTGAAATTCAACGGATCGATGTGGGGGTAATCCCGGTAATTCTTTCAGAAATACATCAGGAAATTCTTTTGCAATGGGAACATCATTGATGCTCTTTTCTTCAGTTTGTACTTTCTCGACGTGTGCTAGAACAGCATAGCAACCTTTTCTTATTAGTTTTTGTGCCTTCAAATTACTAATAAGATGTAGCTTCGTGTTGCCCTTTTCTCCGTACACCATTAAGGGTTTTCCTTTTTCTCGTATAATGCGAATTGCATTTTTGTAACAAACGATCTCTGCTTTCACTTCTTTCAACCAGTCCATACCGATTATCACATCAAAACTCCCTAATTCTACTGGTATCAAATCAATCTTAAATGTTTCGCTAACCAGTTTAATTTCTCAATTCTGACATATATTATCTGCTGAAATTAATTTACCATTTGCTAATTCGAGTAAAAATTTACTATCCAAAGGCGTCAATGGACAACTTAATTTAGCACAAAAATCTCTACTCATATAGCTTCTATCCGCACCCGAATCAAATAAAACGTAAGCAGATTTATTGTTAATAAGAAACGTACCCGTAACAAGCTCCGGGTCTTCCTGTGCCTCTACCGCATTAATATTGAAAACTCTTCCGCGGCCTTGTCCATTCGTGTTCTCCTGGTTCGGCCAATTTCTAATAATGTGGCCCGGTTTTCCACATTTATAACAAACTACATTGGCATAACTTGCTCCGACACTACTTGCTCCGCTATTACTCGTTCCGACACCATTTGTTCCTTTCGTTCTATAAACCCCTGGTCTGTAGACCTCACACTTCGCCGCGCTATGACCATTTCTTTTACACTTGTTGCAAAATTTGGTGCAGAACCCCGAGTGATACTTTTCACACCTTTGGCATAGCTGCTTCTGATTGTTGTTGTTGTTGTTGCGGTTATTATTGTTGTTGGGATGATTGTTGTAGTTGCTGTTGTTGTTGTTGTTGTTGTTGTTGTTGTTGTTGTTGTTGTTGTTGTTGTTGTTGTTGGGCCGTTTGTTGTAGTTGCGATTGATGTTGCGATTGTTGGGATAATTGTTGCGATTATTGTTGTAATTGCTGTTGTTGTTGTTTTGGTGATTCTTATCACCGTTTTCCTCCCACTTTCTTTTGACTTGCTTCACATTGGCCTCTTCAGCAGTCTGTTCTTTAATTCTTTCTTCAATCTGGTTCACTAGTTTGTGAGCCATTCTACATGCCTGTTGTATGGAGGCGGGCTCGTGTGAACTTATATCTTCTTGGATTCTTTCCGGTAATCCTTTCACAAACGCGTCGATCTTCTCTTCCTCATCCTCTAATGCTCCCGGATACAATAGGCACAATTCTGTGAATCGTCTTTCGTACGTGGTAATATCAAATCCTTGGGTTCGTAACCCTCTAAGTTCTGTCTTGAGCTTATTGACCTCGGTTCTGGGACGGTACTTCTCGTTCATCAAGTGCTTGAATGCTGACCACGGTAGTGCGTACGCATCGTCTTGTCCCACTTGCTCTAGATAGGTATTCCACCATGTTAACGCAGAACCTGTGAAGGTATGCGTAGCGTACTTCACTTTGTCCTCTTCAGTACACTTACTTATGGCAAACACCGATTCGACCTTCTCTGTCAACCATTTCAATCCGATCGGTCCTTCGGTTCCATCAAATTCCAAAGGTTTGCAGGCAGAGAATTCTTTGTAGGTGCATCCTACACGATTTCCTGTACTGCTAGATCCAAGGTTATTGTTGGTATGTAGCGCAGCCTGTACTGCGGCTATGTTTGAAGCTAGAAAATTACGGAATTCCTCTTCATTCATATTCACGGTGTGTCGAGTAGTCGGTGCCATTTCCTTCAAAATAGTCAAATGGAACAAGTTAATCATACAGAATATTAAGAGTAGTTAATAGTATTTCGTAGCATAATATGAACTCATTTATAAAAGCTTTTTCTTCATATTAGCATTTTATAAGTTTAAATTCGGGTAGTACCTACCCGTTAAGTTCATACTTAGTAGCTAATATACAATTCAACTACTACAATTCTATATGAAAAACTGATTATAATAATATTTCGCGTTCAAACTTTTACACAATATTTTACAAACTTACAATACCGCTTATTTTACATATAGCATGAAATATAGCACACAATAAATTTGATACAAGATGGTTGTGAAGATAATTCTAGCTAGTACACAAGTCGTTCAGCAAAGGCAATAAAGACACGTAATTCATACGTCCAGAAACAAGTCATGCATTCTGGTTTTACTAGGATTACTTCCCATCCTTGGTCTTGTGGAACATAACCGTTATGGCCGTTGATAAGACAGCGTGTTGTAACATCGTCAAAGGGACGAGGGTTACGTAATGTCCAACAGTCCCGTAACAATCTAAAAACCTCATTTCTTACCCCAATTACCGACTCCGTCACTTGTGGGAACGTTTTGTTTAATAGTTGTAGCCCGATGTTCTTGTTCTCACTTTGGTGAGAAGCGAACATTACTAATCCGTAAGCATAACATGCTTCTTTATGTTGCATGTTAGCCGCTTTTTCTAATTCACGAAGTCCAATATTCGGATATATTGAGTCAAAATAATTTCTTAACCCATTGCGTAAAATAGCATTTGGGTTCCCCGCAATATATGCGTCAAAGTAAACACATCGTAACTTATGGATTTCCCAATGTGATATCCCCCATCTTTCGAACGAAAGCCTTTTATAAACCAAGGCATTCTTGGAACGTTCTTCGAATGTCTTACAAACTGATCTCGCCTTAAATAGTTGTGCCGAAGAATTCTGACCGACTCTAGACAAGATTTCATCAATCATGTCTCCAGGTAGGTCTCTTAAAATATTGGGTTGTCTATCCATTTTGTGTCTTTATACTGTAAAATAGACAAGAGGTAGATTCATAAAAAAAATACTTATTAATACAAGCAATTTTTACATATATCGTAAAGCATAAGCACACTATATTACATATATTACACCACACGAATACAACTATCTTATTCCGACTCGCTTGTTTCTTCTTCTTCTTCGGTTTTGGTTCGTTTTGCCAAGTTTCTAGGGATATATGATGTTCCCCTAATACGAGCCGTCGTTTTCCACATTGGTTTAGAAAAACCTGGTGGTTTAGAGGTTCCCGGGTCATTGTTACAACTTAAGGACTTCGGGGGTTGACGATACATATAAAGTTCATCGGGGTTGGAATTAGATTTCTCTATTTTTATGCCCTTTCCCTTATTATTTTCTTTTGCCTTTTTAAATTCAGTTGGGGTAATTTCTATAACATCATCGGAATTCTCTTCGGAATCCGATTCATCGGAGAATTGGTAATCCTCCCAATAATTTGCTTCCTTGGCGGAAACACCATTGACCATAATTAACCTTGGTCGGTTGGTTGAGGATTTTCTTTTACTTAACCTTTTTATTATTTCCCCCACCGGTTCTATTTCTTCATCCGGTTCCGATTCTTCTTCCAGTTCCGACTCTTCTTCCGGTTCCTCTTCGGGAACTTGTGAATCAGTCCACGAATCATTCCAATTTACATTTGACTCTTCATTATTATTAGGTGAGTCAATGGGACTTGTTCTAGAGGTAGACATCTATCACATAATATCAAATGCGTTAAGAGATTAATATATCACATAATATTCACATGTTAAAAATATATAGTTTCCAACAAAATTTGTTTAGCAATCATTTTTCAAGTAAACACGGTCGAAGTCCAGACTCACTAATGCATCCTAACAAACTCGATAAGACACACTAACGCAAAATTCTGGTTCTCTAAGACCAACGCTCGGATACCAACTGAAATGTCCCGTTCTTATTGATTAAAAACGTTCCATATTAATTGATTTCGTTGCGAGGTTTTGACCTCTATATGAGACGTTTTTCAAAGACTGCATTCATTTTAAAACAAACCATAACCTTTATTTCATCAATAAAGGTTTAAAAAGCTTTACGTAGATTATCAAATAATGATAATCTAAAATATCCTGTTTACACACGACCATTACATAATGGTTTACAATACAAATATCTTACAACAAAATAAGTTTCTTGAATGCAGTTTTTACACAATATCATACAAGCATGGACTCCAAATCTCGTCCTTATTTAAGTATGCGACAGCGGAAGCTCTTAATAATCACCTGAGAATAAACATGCTTAAAACGTCAACAAAAATGTTGGTGAGTTATAGGTTTAACCTATATATATCAAATCATAATAATAGACTACAAGATTTCATATTTCAATACACATCCCATACATAGAGATAAAAATCATTCATATGGTGAACACCTGGTAACCGACATTAACAAGATGCATATATAAGAATATCCCCATCATTCCGGGACACCCTTCGGATATGATATAAATTTCGAAGTACTAAAGCATCCGGTACTTTGGATGGGGTTTGTTAGGCCCAATAGATCTATCTTTAGGATTCGCATCAATTAGGGTGTCTGTTCCCTAATTCTTAGATTACCAGACTTAATAAAAAGGGGCATATTCGATTTCGATAATTCAACCATAGAATGTAGTTTCACGTACTTGTGTCTATTTTGTAAATCATTTATAAAACCTGCATGTATTCTCATCCCAAACATATTAGATTTTAAAAGTGGGACTATAACTCACTTTCACAGATTTTTACTTCGTCGGGAAGTAAGACTTGGCCACTGGTTGATTCACGAACCTATAACAATATATACATATATATCAAAGTATGTTCAAAATATATTTACAACACTTTTAATATATTTTGATGTTTTAAGTTTATTAAGTTAGATGTCCTCGTTAGTAACCTACAACTAGTTGTCCACAGTTAGATGTACAGAAATAAATCGATAAATATTATCTTGAATCAATCCACGACCCAGTGTATACGTATCTCAGTATTGATCACAACTCAAACTATATATATTTTGGAATCAACCTCAACCCTGTATAGCTAACTCCAACATTCACATATAGAGTGTCTATGGTTGTTCCGAAATATATATAGATGTGTCGACATGATAGGTCGAAACATTGTATACGTGTCTATGGTATCTCAAGATTACATAATATACGATACAAGTTGATTAAGTTATGGTTGGAATAGATTTGTTACCAATTTTCACGTAGCTAAAATGAGAAAAATTATCCAATCTTGTTTTACCCATAACTTCTTCATTTTAAATCCGTTTTGAGTGAATCAAATTGCTATGGTTTCATATTTAACTCTATTTTATGAATCTAAACAGAAAAAGTATAGGTTTATAGTCGGAAAAATAAGTTACAAGTCGTTTTTGTAAAGGTAGTCATTTCAGTCGAAAGAACGACGTCTAGATGACTATTTTAGAAAACATACTTCCACTTTGAGTTTAACCATAATTTTTGGATATAGTTTCATGTACATAATAAAAATCATTTTCTCAGAATAACAACTTTTAAATCAATGTTAATCATAGTTTTTAATTAACTAACCCAAAACAGCCCGCGGTGTTACTACGACGGCGTAAATCCGGTTTTACGGTGTTTTTCGTGTTTCCAGGTTTTAAATCATTAAGTTAGCATATCATATAGATATAGAACATGTGTTTAGTTGATTTTAAAAGTCAAGTTAGAAGGATTAACTTTTGTTTGGAAACAAGTTTAGAATTAACTAAACTATGTTCTAGTGATTACAAGTTTAAACCTTCGAATAAGATAGCTTTATATGTATGAATCGAATGATGTTATGAACATCATTACTACCTTAAGTTCCTTGGATAAACCTATTGGAAAAGAGAAAAATGGACCTAGCTTCAACGGATCCTTGGATGGCTCGAAGTTCTTGAAGCAGAATCATGACACGAAAACAAGTTCAAGTAAGATCATCACTTGAAATAAGATTGTTATAGTTATAGAAGTTGAACCAAAGTTTGAATATGATTATTACCTTGTATTAGAATGATAACCTACTGTAAGAAACAAAGATTTCTTGAGGTTGGATGATCACCTTACAAGATTGAAAGTGAGCTAGCAAACTTGAAAGTATTCTTGATTTTTTGTAAATAGAACTTGTAGAATTTATGAAGAACACTTAGAACTTGAAGTTAGAACTTGAGAGAGATCAATTAGATGAAGAAAATTGAAGAATGAAAGTGTTTGTAGGTGTTTTTAGTCATCGGTGTATGGATTAGATATAAAGGATATGTAATTTTGTTTTCATGTAAATAAGTCATGAATGATTACTCATATTTTTGTAATTTTATAAGATATTTCATGCTAGTTGCCAAATGATGGTTCCCACATGTGTTAGGTGACTCACATGGGCTGCTAAGAGCTGATCATTGGAGTGTATATACCAATAGTACATACATCTAAAAGCTGTGTATTGTACGAGTACGAATACGGGTGCATACGAGTAGAATTGTTAATGAAACTAAACGAGGATGTAATTGTAAGCATTTTTGTTACGTAGAAGTATTTTGATAAGTGTATTGAAGTCTTTCAAAAGTGTATAAATACATATTAAAACACTACATGTATATACATTTTAACTGAGTCGTTAAGTCATCGTTAGTCGTTACATGTAAGTGTTGTTTTGAAACCTTTAGGTTAACGATCTTGTTAAATGTTGTTAACCCAATGTTTATAATATCAAATGAGATTTTAAATTATTATATTATCATGATATTATCATGTATGAATATCTCTTAATATGATATATATACATTAAATGTCTTTACAACGATAATCGTTACATATATGTCTCGTTTAAAAATCATTAAGTTAGTAGTCTTGTTTTTACATATGTAGTTCATTGTTAATATACTTAATGATATGTTTACTTATCATAGTATCATGTTAACTATATATATTTCCATATATATGTCATCATATAGTTTTTACAAGTTTTAACGTTCGTGAATCACTTGTCAACTTGGGTGGTCAATTGTCTATATGAAACATATTTCAATTAATCAAGTCTTAACAAGTTTGATTTCTTAACATGTTGGAAACATTTAATCATGTAAATATCAATCTCAATTAATATATATAAACATGGAAAAGTTCGAGTCACTACACATATGAATCATATTAAGATATTGATACACTTGGTTAATTATGTTAAATAATAAGTAAATATATTATTAAGTATATTAACAATGAAATACATATGTAAAAATAAGACTACTAACTTAATGATTTCAAAACGAGACATATATGTAACGATTATCGTTGTAACGACATTTAACTGTATATATATCATACTAAGATATATTATATATCATAATATCATGATAATATAACAATTTAACATCTCATTTGTTATAATAAACAGTGAGTTAACAACATTCAACAAGATCGTTAACCTAAAGGTTTCAAAACAACATTTACATGTAACGACTAACGATGACTTAACGACTCAGTTAAAATGTATATACATGTAGTATTTTAATATGTAT